>NC_080079.1:10883784-12083784 GCF_949987535.1 Balaenoptera acutorostrata | reverse complement strand
GGAGAGGCACGGAACGGAGGTGCTGACAGCTTGTGTTGGAATCACATGGTGTTTACTGTGCTGTGAGTTTATAACGGCTTTGTTTCCATACTGACAGCACACGCCATATGGAGAGAAAAAATCCTGTCAGATGAACCCTTGAGGAATCACAATATGGTACATGAAATCTCATAATTGCTTTTGGAAATGGGGGAGGGCCCCTTGCTCAAATCACATAAGCAATGTGGCGCTCTCTGCCATAATTGAATAAAACGGGAGTTTCACACAAGGTAATTTCCTTTGTTCTGTGTTTGTGCTGGGGAAGCTCAGCTGACTGGGGAAGGACGGGGAAGTTTGTTTTCCTCTCCTTGGGGGATCAGGCTGAGTGGGAGGTGGTGAGAACGCAGGCTGTGTCTGTAGGGCATCGTGCTAACAGGTGCGGGCTCCAGACCTGTCACCCTCCTGGCTCCCTCCCACCCAGACTCCCTCCTGTGGCTGATGATAACTTGACATTTTATTACTGTCACTTGGGATCTTGTCTGCTCACCCCCCACACACACCCCCTTTCCAACAGAATCCAAGATCGCTGAGGGCTGGGACCATGTCCCATTCCCCCCACTCCCGACCCCCACCAATCCTGGCACACGATGAGGTGAGTTAAATGTTTGTTGGAGTGGCTATTCCTGAACCATCTGTGCATGGAAAGGTAAGCTGAGTTAAGGCAATAGTTCAAGGCTAGTTTCAGCCCCCAAACCAGTTGAGGAGGGGGCCAAGGGGAGACTTGCAAGGTGGCTCATCCACTTGACCAAAGTATCCTCTCAAGAGAGAATGAGAAATTTGTGAGTGCCTTCTGATACAAGGTGTACTTAGAACTGGTGGATTCCTACAAAAACCATTCTTGCCCTCAAGCAGTCTACCTGTGAAAGGAGAAATGGGCTATAAAACTCTCCAGCCCCAGTCAGTTGTTCTTTCAGTTGCAAGAGACAAAAACCCAACACTGACTGGCTTAAGCAAAGACAGATGGCTAAAGGTGCAGGCGCTGGGCGGGCCTCAGTAGGCTGCCTTTCGGGGACTCCTGTGATATTCACAGCTCCAGGCTTCTCTTCCTCACTCAGCTGTCCTTCCCTTGCGCTGGCTTCATTCTCCATGGGCTCTCGCTGGTGGGAAAGACAGTTGTGGCAACTCTTGGCTGACCGGTCCTAAGGCCTTGTCATCCCAGAGAGGAACAAGTGTCTTTTCTGGAAGTTCTACCAAAAACCCTGGAAGGACTCCAAGGCCCCCTGGGTCACATGCCCTGAACCGATCATTGTGACCATGAAACAGAGGGCTCTGATTGGCCAGGACTGAGTCACGTGCCCATCCCTGAGGCTTGGGAGGAGTTGCTCCCTTAGGACCCTATGATGGTATTTTACAGACTAACAGAGAGGAGGTTTCCCCAAAGGAAGGGAGATGGAACAGACCAAAACCCCCACTTCCACAATGATAACAGATGGTGTTTATTAAGCGATTCCTTTGTGCCAGGGTCTCACTGCTCCTAAGAGATAGTACGATGACTGTTCCCAGTTTACAGATGAGGAAACTGAGGGATAAAGTGTCAGGTCAGTTGCCCTGGGGCACACAGGCAGTGAGTAGTGAGGCTGGGATCTGAACCTGGGTTTAGCTCCAGAGCCCTTGCTCACAGCCACAACCCTCCCTACAAGTAATGGCTGTACCTCCTGTGGATAAACTCTTTGGGTATGAAAATGAGTGGGCGTGATGGTTCTGTTCCTGTCTCCTTGTTGTTTTCCATATCTCCAGGGGGCGGTTCCTGGCTCCTCCTCTACAGTTGGCAAGGACACAGTCATTCCATCCTCCCAGGTAGCTCTTCTAACTGAGGTCTACCTCACCCTCTTCCTGGTTTCCCCACGAAGTCACCTGAGTTTTCCTGGTGCAGCCACAAAATCAAAGGGCTAATTTTCAGTGCTCTGGAGGGTCTGAGGCAACAAGTCTTAGCCAGACCTTTGAGCATCTTTCTGCCCAGAGAAAGCCTCTTGCAGAGTCATTGCAGGAAGAACCAGAAGGGACCCTCCCATCTTACGTCCAACATGCATCTTCATTTTCGAGAGGAAGACTAAGGCCCAGAGAGGGCAAGTGTGTTGCTTGAAGTCACACAGCAAGTCATTGGCTAGAACCCTGGTCTCTAGGCCTCTGTGCTTTGAGTCTTGCACTGTATTTCCTCTTCAGAACTCTCTTGGCTACTGAGTGGCTGAGGTCTGGTCACATCCTGTCTCTGTGCCTCTAGCTCCTCAGCTGGAAAATACAGGGTTTTCATAGTTTGAAGCATTCTAAGACTGGGCTTTACTCCAGTTGGGCAAATATGAAATTTTGTTTACTGTATTCATTAGAATATTTGAATTACAAGTCATTTAAAGTTTTTTCAAATTGCCCTAAATAATGCTCATAAATAAGCTTTTCAGATGTGGTTTGGGCTGCAGGCATAGTGTGATCCAGAGATTCATAACTTCACCAGAGCACCTACTCGTAATTTTCCCAGCTCTGACTTCCTCTGTATGTCAACCTTATCCTCACAGCAGCTTGTTTTGCACTATCAAGAACACTGCAGCAGACCCTGGCCTCACACCCATGCACCCCAGCACCAGAGGAAGAGGGAGTATCTTGGCTTAGTGTGCCCAGGCAACGTCTGTGGTTCACGCTGATTTTCCTGGCTTGGGTTACATGCCCACCGCACTTATCCAGTCACTGTAACCGAGGAGTGTGACATGCTGATCAGGCAGTCAGGGGCAGAGTGATAGATAGTCCCCAGAACTGCTAACATCTCCGTACAGAAATCAGGACATTGGAAAGGGAGTGGGCTGGGGAGTAGAGGCAAGGTCATAACTGGCCCCTCTTTCTACACTGACCTTGACTCTTCTGAGTCCGCTGAGCCTGGAGGTGGATAAAGGGTCCCGAGAGTTTGCCAATCACCTTGCTCCATCTATATGAGGCAAGAACCCAGGTGTGGGTTGATGGCTCTGTCTGGCCCTTTCTGAGTCTCACCATATTCTTCTTTTCTTATCTCTAGACAGAGATTACTGCAGTTTATGTGACAAGCAGCCAATTGGGAGGCTGCTTTTCCGGCAGTTCTGCGAAACCAGACCTGGGCTGGAGTCTTACATTCAGTTCCTGGACTCAGTGGTAAGTCCCTTCACTGGGGGGAGAGCCCTTTGGTCCTTTGTGATCAGCGATCGTTTTTGTCCAGAGGAAAAGATAGACCACATGGCTTACGTGGATAAAGAATAAACTTGTTGCTTAAGAAACTGCCAATGCAGACTTTGAGAATGCAGACTTGTCTCCAGGTCATCACCTGCTGCATGACCGTGGGGGGCCACCTCCCACTCTGGGCCTCGGTTGCTGCTGCTTTAACATGAGGTTCTGTCAGTTCTCTGATTCTGAGAGCCTGGGTTATTGTGCAGTAGTACCTAGGAAGTTGGGTGGTTTTCCCAACACCCCAAGGTGTTGGATTCCCAGGCCCCTTCTTCCAGCTGAGAACCCGTTTTCTAAAATTCTAAAGCTTGTGTTTCTTTGTGTGCTTGTTTACTGTCTGCTTCCCCACTAGAATGCAAGCTCCCTGAGGCCAGGGCCCTGGGCTTCCAGTTCATCTCTGCCTGGCATTGTGCCCAGCCCATATAGGCATTCAGTAAACGTTTGTGGGAGGAATATGTGTTGGCCATTTCAAGGCAATCTGACAGCTGCTGGCTGCGCTGGCTGCTGGCATACACAGCTGTGACTGACGCCACGGGGACTTCCTTCAGATGTGCTGGTCATTCATTGGTTTAACAAATGCTATATTACTCACCCATAAAAAAGAATGAAATAATGCCATTTGCAGCAACATGGATGGACCTAGAGATGATCATACTAAGTGAAGTAGGTCAGAGAAAGATAAATATCATATGATATCACTTATATGTGGGATGTAAAAAAATAATACAAATGAACTTATTTACAAAACAAAAATAGACTCGCAGACATAGAAAACAAATTTAAGGTTACCGAAGGGGAAAGGGAGGGGAAGGGATAAATTGGGAATTTGGGATTAACAGATACACAGTACTATATATAAAACAGATAAACAACAAGGACCTACTGTATAGCACAGGGAACTCTATTTAATATCTTGTAATAACCTATAGTGGAAAAGAATCTGAAAAAGAATATATATGTGTGCGTATATATAACTGAATCACTTTGCTATATACCTGAAACATAGATCGCCTATACTTCAATTTAAAAAAAAAAACAAAAAACAAATGCTGATTGATCTGTGTGGGCTTTTAGGACAGGATGTAGGAACACACAGGAGTCCCTCAACACTTGCTTGGGAGGACAGGGCACCTCAGCCTGGCCTGCTGCCCTTTGGGTGTCTATCCAAGGAAGGTGGGCAAGGAGTGGGGAGGTGAAAGGTGAATCATGGTCAGTCATGAAAGGAATGGGGTCATTTGGGCCCCCCTTTCCAAGGCAGGAGGCCAAGGTGCTGTTGTTTCCTAGAGGCCCTAATGCCATCATTGGCTGCAGCCATCCTGACCTCTGGCTTGGTGTGGGGGACAGCCCTATGGGGCCCAACTTTCTGTGTCTGCTTCAGGGTCTCAAGGTGGATCTCTAGACCCACTGGCCAAACTGCTCCCTGAACTTCTCCACCGGAAGTCACATGGGCCCCTTGAAGTCAACACATCCTTAACAAACTCAGCACCCTCCCCCAGCTCCCCACGGCTACCAGCCCTGACATGTTCCCTATTCCAGTGACCAGCACCCCTCCATCACCCACCCCCGAAATATTTGCATTGTTCTTGACCCCTCCCTCTCGTCATTCCGCACCCAGCCCGATCAAGGACCATGTGCCTGGCTCCTTGACTTCTCCTAGCCCAGTTCCCTTCCCTCTACAACCTCTCTCCTGGTCTCCATGCAGGCTCTCGCATGACGCGTACAAGTGATTACCATAGTTCTCAACCTCAGCTGAGCAGTAGAAACACCTGGGGAGCCTTAAAAAAAATACCAATGCCTGAGCTGAAGCCCAGACTCATTAATTTCAATCTCTGGGGATGGGGCCTGGTATTTTCATAACTTTTTATTATGGAAAATTTCAAACTATAAAAAGTAAAAGTCTACAGAATAGCATAATGAGCCCCCATGCACCCTTCACCCTGCTTCAACAATTATGGATTCAAGGCCAACCTTGTTTCACCCACATCCTCCCCTCCGGCGCATTTTGCAGCTGATCTCACTTATGTCATTTTATCTGTGAACATGTCAGCATGTATATCTAAAGGATGAGTGCTCTTCAACCAAAAAACCACAATACCATTATCACAGCTAAAAAAAATAATTCTTTGCTATCATCACATAATCAACGTTAATAATCAAATATCATCAGTGTTCAAATTTCTGATTTTCTCATGCTTTTTGTGAATGCATGTCCTAACAGTTTATAACCATCTCCAAGAGCATCCCATAGTCTGAATGTTGTGTTCTCACCCCCATGTGTCATTTAATAAGTTCCTCTGTATTCTTGTAAATTGCTCATTGAATCTAGAAACTTGGTCAGATTCAGTTTCAATCTGGTGGTGGTAGGGGACTGACTTCATAAATGGTTTCAGGCTCTTCTGCTAGGGGACTTTTTTTTTTAATATTTATTTATTTTATTTATGGCTGTTTCGGGTCTTAGCTGCGGCACACAGGATCCTTCATTGTGGCGTGTGGGCTCCTCGTTGCGGTGCGCTGGCTTCTATCTAGTTGCGGCATGCGGGCTTAGTTGCCTCACCGTATGTGGGATCTTAGTTCCCAGACCAGGGATCCAACCCGTGTCCCCTGCATTGGAAGATGGATTCTTAACCACTGCGCCACCAGGGAAGTCCCTGCTAGGGGACTTATAATATTTGGTGTCTGTTTGAGATGGCAGCAGCCATTGATATTCAATACCCAAATCTATTGATTAATTAGGGGTTGTGACATGGTGACATTCTGTCATTCCTTCTTCATTTGCTAACTGGGAAACACTTCCTTCCAATTACTGTTTGGTTACCCAATGGTAAAGTTCATATAGGAATTGCTTGATTCTTTCCCCATGTTTATGTTTTCAAAGTACCAAATTGGTTCACTAGCATCCTCCAATGATAAACATGGGGCATTTTTTTTTTTTTTTTTGATACCCTCCTAAGAATTTTACTCTCCCAGTTCTCTAGGACTGGCTGCTATAGTACTTGTAGCCCAAATCAGCACAGGTGGCCACCCCCGCCACCCCCCGCCAAGGATTCAACACATGTAAAAACAACAACAGAACTAAAGCACAGCCTGGGATGCACCAGCTGCTTAAAGTATTGGGTTGTTGCCATCTCCAGCAGCTGACAACATAGCCTGGCCGCTGGCCCATCACCTCCTTCCATCTTCCCGTCTATATATTTTAATAAATTTACAGCTTGGGCTCTCGAGTACCCTCTCAGATGGTTGTTATTATTGAAGCAGAATAGTGCAAAATCAGTCTTCAGAGGTTAAGGAGGGAGTTTTCAGTGAACATGTAGTTGGTAAGTTTGACATTTTAGGAAAAGAAACTTTTTTGAAAAGCATCATTAAAACAGCCTGCTAATATATCTCACCAAATAAGTTGTATTTAGCTCAAATTTCACGTAGGAGGACAGCATGAATTCAGTTTTGAATTGACTTGGGTTCCGGTCTCCTTGTCAACAGGTTGGAGAGTTGTCCTTGTTAGTAAAATTTAGCTTTCTCTCCGCCCCAGTGATAATGGTAGGAAGCACTGCGGAAGGACATGACCGCCATGCTGCATAAAGCCTTCTTCCTGGGAAGGTGTGTGCGCTCCTGAGTGTTGCAGGAGTACAGTGATGAAGACCGGCAGCCGGGGCTCCCCAATACTCAGTTTAAAACAAGCATTGAAGGTCTACTCACTGTTGAGAGTTTAAGAAAAAAGTCTCCACACTCAATGTGACTGTCTTTGGAATTCTTCGTTTCATTAAGGTTCTCACAAAATACAAAGCTCAAATGTAACCATCTACGTCCACCACAAAACAGAATCAAGTAAGTGGTTAGCACACAAACAATGATCTTTTTCATTTTTAAAAATATAAATAACAACGTTCAAGGTTTGACAGTTTTCTCCTGTGTGTGTGTGTTTCTCTTTAAGGCTTTATGTTGCAGACCCTTAAGTACGCGTACCTGTCGTCAGGATGCACCGCCCACAAGCAGGGAAGGCCACCGTGGGTACATTCCTGAGGGTGACACGCACTTATCAAACATGGGGCATTTTGATGCATTGGTGCTCCATGGTTTCATTGTTGGTCTGTGGGAGCCCTTCAGGTTGGCTTCTGGGCACTTGAGAGGACCCCAGTGGTCACTGGCAGCTTCCTTGCTGTCTGGTGTGATGCAGTGTTCTGGGCTCATCTTGTATGTTTCCTGCCCTCCACCTAGAGTTCGTCATTTCTCCAAGGAGCCCTGGTTCCTTTTACTGGGCAGTGGTACTTAGAGACTACAGTTTGGCACTAGGGGTGCTCATTACCTCCCACTGGATTGGCCACTGTTTGTAGCAGACATTGGCAGTTTTCACATCTCCCAGGACTGTACTGTGTGTATGTCCAGGGTTGGGAAACACTGACATCCAGAACAAAGTCCAAGTTCAGAGGCTGACCTACTAGACCTTCCACCAGCAGGCCCCTGCCCACCCTTTCATCCTTGGCCTTCACGGGGTCTTTCTCGAGCCCTGCATTCTGGCCCCCATCTGCTTCTGGTGGCTTTGACTGGCCAGGCTGGTTAAAGCCTCTCAGCCCTGACTCCCTCCCTCTCACTACTCGAGATGCCTCCTAGGCCCCCTCTGCCTGGTGAATGCCAGCTCATCCCCCTGCACTCTGCTTTCAGAAGCCTCCCCCATCCGCCCTCTCTCCGCATTTGCCCTCTGCTCCAGGCCTCAACACACACCTGAGCCTCATTACTGCGCGGTGCTGGCAGAATGGTGCGTCGGGGGGGTGCAGGCCCCTGAGACAGAGCTTGAGGCAATGCTGGTGCCACCTCAGCTGCCAGGGAGACCGTGGGCAGGTGCTTGACCCCTGTGTGCCCCATGTCTCATCTGTAAGCGGGGCCGTAGTTGTACCTGATGGTGGTGGACGTGTTGAGGAGAGACTGAATGAGTTCACGCCACTCAGGGCAGTGTCCGGCATGTCACAGACGCCTGATGAGTGTAGCCAGTAGGGCTCTATTTGTGTGCCTTTCTCCTCCACTAACTGGAAGTCTCTGGGTGGCACAGACATCGCTCATCATCTCTGAATCCTCACAACACTGAACCTGACAGGTGATCAATGCTCAGGACTCACTGGGAGCTGGTGTTGGCTGGAGTGGAGGGAGCTAGGGCAGAGGGGTCTAGGAGAGGTGACAATCATCCAAGACCTTGTGCCATTAAAGAACTCTGACTTTGAGTGAAGCAGGGAAGCCACTGGAGGGTTTTGAGCAGAGAAATGCCATGGTCTGATTTAGGTTTTTAAAGGATCCCTCTGGCTCCTGTGTTGGGAAAAGGCTATGGGGGGCAAGGGTCAGAGTGGGGAGCTCTGATGGGTGAGAGCGGGTAGTTGCTCAAGCCAGGGTGGAAGCAGCCGGCCGTGGTGACAAGTGGTAGGATTGGGGACATGTTTTGAACCAGAGCTCACAGTATTCTCTGATGCCCTGGGGGTGAGAGAGAAGAGTTGGCGATGACTTCAAAGCGTTGACCTGAACCAGTGGAAGGATGGAAAGAGGGTAAGGCTGTGGGAGGTTTGTTTGGGGGGAGGTCAGGATCTTTATCTGGGGCACACTCAGCTTCCGATGTCTACCAGACGGCCCAGTGGAGATGTCCATGTGGAGGTGGGTGTCAGAATCCGGAGTTTGTGAGAATGGTCTGGGCTGGAAATAGCAAATTGGGAGTTGTCAACATACAGCTGGTACTTAGAGCCATGGGCTGGATGAGCTCACCAAGGAGATGAACGTGGATGCAGGAGCTGAGGACCAAAGTCTGAGCCCCGGACAAAGGCTCCTCCCCATTTGGAAAAGATGAGGCATCGGCAGCTTTGGGACCTGTCTGGAGAGTTGATGAGGCAGAGCAGGGCAAGGCTAAACCCAGGAGCCAGTGGAATTTTCCAGCCACGTGTCTTATTAGACGTTTATAGTCAGTTTGAGAAGAAGAAGGAAAAAAAATCCAGTGGATGCCTATTTTCATTCTGGTCTTGCAGACGTTCTCTTTTGCTGGGCCTGTACCAAGATCTCTCTTTTGGAAAGGAAATGTGAGTCTGGCTCCCTGTGTTGACGCGTCAAATGCTCCTTACGTATGCCTTAACGCCGCCGCCCCTCACGAGAGGCTCACCCCATCCCCTGGCGTTTTTGTCTGCATCTCTGGGAATTAGCAAGGCCTTTCATCGCCCATCCTGACGTGTCAAATGAACAGCCTTTGGAACACCGCTTTTACGCATGAAGACTTTACTGAGTTTTCCAGGGCTGGCTCAATGCTCGTCTGAAATACCTTTTTTCTTCCATCCTGACTGGAACTCCAAGGAGGGAGGAGGTGGCGGCATCCTTGGTGTTGCACGCCGCTCCAGCGCCCCTGGCTCAGTCAGAGCCATACACGCCGTTCCCACCTCTGTATTGAATTTCTACCAAGTGGAGTTTTTTAAAAACTAACCCATCTTCGTCGGCTCTGACATAGCCCCCAGGAAAGGCTGTTCCCCTGCACAGTCCTAAAGACTGAGATTCTCGAGTCAAGCAGAAGACATCGGCTGTTTTAAAATGGGGCCTGGGTGATTTGGGGGCAGCCCAAATCATCATTCATCAGACTGCAGGGGCAATTCGGCCCTTAGTCTTGGTTGTCAAGCAGCTTCTGGGAGCCTGAGAAGGACTCCCCCATTGCCCTCCCCTCCAGGGAAATGGAGTCAGTGACCCAAGTCAAGGCCTTGAGTAGATTTGGCTTCTGGAGGGCCAAGAAGATTTGCCTAGCTGGTCAGGGGATTGGAAGGGCTTCCAGGCTCATGTCAACCTCCACAGGCCAATAGGGTCTAGCCATGGACCTCTTAAAGACTGATGTACTTCTTCTCTAAATTGTTTTCTGGGAACCTTGATGGCATCTCAGCTCATCTGAAACCCTCCCGTCCCCAAGCATGGGTGCAACTTAAAGTTTTCAGGTCTCTTCTCTTTGGGATTAGGGGAGGTTTGGCAGATACTCAACCAGATTTACTCAACACACATTTATGAGATGTCTCCAATGTGTCACACTCTGTTCTAGCAGTTGGAAACTATAGAGTGAGCAGGAGAAGTTAAGTTCCTGCCCTCATGGAGCTTGCTTTCTGATTAAACGCAAGATTGAAAAAAGAAAGAAAGAGCATTTTTTAATGAACTAAGAGATACTAGCTATAAATTCAGACACCTGTCAAGTATTCATTATCTATTGCTGGGTGAGAAATTACCTAAAACTTAACAGCTTGAAGCAACAATAAACATTTATCATCTCATAGTTTCTATGGGTCAAGGATTTGGAAGTGGTTAACTGAGGTGCTACTGGCTTATGGTCTCTCTAAAGGTTACATCAAGATATTGGCTGGGGCTGCAGTCATCTGAAGGCTTGATCTGTTTCCAGGCTTGCACACATGGCTGGCAGGTTGGTGCTGGATGTTGGCTGCAGGCCTCAGCTGTCCTCCATGTGAGCCTCTCCATGGACTGCTTGAGTGTCCTCACAACATGGCTGGCTTTCCCCAGAGCAGGTGATCCAAGAGAGCATGGTAGAAGCTGCAATGCCTTTTATAACCTGGTCTCAGAGGTTCCATGCTGCCATATCCCTGATACTGTAGTGGTTACACGGGTTAGCCCTATTCAGTATGGAAAGAGCCTTCTCAAGAACATGAATAGCAGGATGTGAGGATTATTAAAGTGTGCATTTTGGAGACTGGCGACTACAAATATGACTACAAATGGACTACAAATGGACTACAAATGGAATCTTATATCAGGAAATGCTAAAAGTCACTCTAGCTCAGAACTATGGCATGTGAAATTAGTGGGCTATCACCTGGTTTTAGATATGTCTGGTTATCCTGGAATTTTGTTGTAAAATGAATTGAAATGCCTCACCAGCAGAACTAAATATTCTGCTTCTCTTATTTTTGAATCATACCCAGTATTTATTTTTGTCTTTCTATCACTGCTGTGATCTCCCAAAAGAGAGAGGGTGGAGGGTGGTAATCATTATTCAGGTGGACATAAAGACCCTCAGAGCAGTTGGTAAAGCCTGGGAGCAGGGTCATCTTGAAAAAGTACCACTTATAAAGTAGGTTCATATACTGGACATCTGTGGGATTGTCCAGTCTCCTGGGTGTCCCACCTGTACTCCCAAACAACATGGCTCTCGTAGAAGCTGCCATGTTCTTAATGATGTCACCTGAAAACCACAGCTGATTGGAGCAGGGATGAGTCTGTGAGCCAGTGCAGGTCAATGGGTTCTTTCTCTGGGGTTTATAGGGGAAGGGGGAAGGGGAAGTCCTTCTCTGGTAGAGGAGGCTTAGCATAAAAAACCTGGCTGCCATGTTTCCTACCACTGGAGCAAGCCAGGCAGCACTGAGGGAGAACGAGGAGTAACCGCCACACACACACACACACACACACACACACACACACTCTCTCTCTCTCTCTCTCTCTCTCTCTCTCTCTCTCTCTCTCTCTCTCTCTCTCTCTCTCTTCCAGGAGTGCTCGTGTCCCCGGTTCCTGGTGCTCTGGGCCAGGCTGCATTTCCATTTTCCCCACAATTTGGTTGTTCAACCCATCCTTGGATTCCAGGAGCCCAGAGATTACGGTTTTGCCTGAATTAGGCTAGGTTGGGATTCTTTTCACTTAGAATTGTGAGTGCTGCGGGGAGTGAGGACAGAGAAATAATTCCAGGGGCTGGAGGAGGAGGAGGAGGAGTAGCTAGGCGGTGCGGGGGTGGCAGAGAGCCACTCAGGGCGGAGGCTCTCTGAATGATGGGCAGACAGCAGGTGAGAGCACAGCCCCTCTGTGCTCTCTGACAGCGGCTGGTAAATCTGTCACCTGCCCCCAACCCCTGCCCTGAGAGAGGGTCAGCACCCTTTCCTCCTAACTTCTTTTCTGAGTTTGCCTCCGCCAAGATGTGTCTCTCAAGCTGGTGGCCGTGGTGCCGCCACCTTGGGGTCACTCCTACCATTCTGTCTGTACCCCGCATGGCCAGGGGTCCTCTCCTCCCTCCCTTCTTTCTCTGGGCCCATCCCATTGAAACCTGGGCCATGGAATCCCTTCCTGACCCAGGCCCGAGGGCTCCTCACATGGCAGCCAGAGACCAGAGAACACTCTGTCTGCCCAGGTGGGCACAGGCTGTGGAGCTGACCAGGCCCATCTGATCCTGGGGCCCCGGGGGGACACCCCCATCTGCAGTGCTTCTTCATTCTAGCTGGGGGGCTGGGAGGGGGCAGGCGATGCCAGCCATCTGAAGGATTGTTCAGGCATCAGTGAGGGGCCTGGCCGGAGATGGATGGCTCGCTCATGTGTGAATGAAGTAGAGTTTAATGGAGGACAGTTGACAAGAGTGCTGGGCAGAGCAGGGAAAGCAGTCCTGGCCGATGTACACACCTGCAGCTCTGCAGGGACAGGGGAGGGGCCGATACAGGAAGGAGTGGGGGAAGGCAGCTGCAGGAGCTGGGTCTTCAGAAGTGGGTCCAGGAACCCGGGTGCCCAGGCGGGGAGGGAGCCCGCAGGGAACTCCCCACCCTCACTGTCACCTGCCCCGCAGCAGGGTGGGGAGTGACTCCAGAGGGGCAAACGGAGACCCCCACCCCCATGGTCGGGCACCAGCAAGATGCTGAGGCCAAGGTGGGAGGAGCCGGGTGTTTCTCCAGAAAGAGCCCCGGGGAGCAGCCCTGCCAGCCGGGCGTGTCACTTGTCCCTGCCGCGAGGACTCTGGAAAAGCTGACCACATCGGTAATTACAGAAGCCGGAGGTGGCGAGACCTCAGAACCTCTCTGACTTCATCTTCCTGCCAGGGCAGGAGAAGGGCTCCTGGGAGGAGGAGGTGACATC
The DNA here is from genome assembly GCF_949987535.1 of Balaenoptera acutorostrata. Classification (NCBI taxonomy): domain Eukaryota; kingdom Metazoa; phylum Chordata; class Mammalia; order Artiodactyla; family Balaenopteridae; genus Balaenoptera; species Balaenoptera acutorostrata. The sequence goes on along the minus strand of NC_080079.1, from coordinate 12,070,728 downwards.
TCAAGTTGGTCAGAGGCCGAGAGGAATTCAGCTCAGACTCTGCTCTGTAAACCAGTGCCGGCTTCTGTGAAAACGTGGCAGGGCCCCTTGTACCGGTTTGCAGTCTTCATGTTTTTAAAAACTCATCTGAGGGAAATGTGTTTTAATAGAGGACATATTTTTATTAGCATTTTCTGAGATGGATGATGCAATTAGAGCCAGCCAAGAGAATGAAATATTAGGTTTATAAACTAGGATGTACACAGATGTTTATACTCTTTGGCAAGTACAGATACGTGAATAATTCTTTTTGCCTTAAACTCAATGTAGTATTCTGCTCTTTGTGTTACAGCATCTCCTCCCCAAAGGCCATTCCTGTGTTTGGCATAAACCACCCTGCAGAGAGAAGGCTCATTAAATGCCTCCCTCCGTTGGCATCGTGCATGTATCTGGGGAAGAGAAATGCCCTCCGCGTGGACTGGCACAGCAGCTCTTTGGCGCTCTGGCTGTTAGGGTTGAGCTCTGGGCAGGAGAAGCTTTCAAATGGGCGACACAGCAGGGAGGACAGTGTGTGTCCCCTCTGCTGGGAGGAGGGGACAAGCCCACCACCCTCCCTGGTTGGAGGGAATTCTTACGGGTGGAGGTCGCGGGGGCATCCTGGCATGTGGTTTACCTCTCCGTTCGTTGAAGTCATTGTCTGGCTGCCATTTCCAGAGCCCACTCTAATAGTAAAATTCTAGGCTGTGGGCCCAGCCCAGCCTCTTATTTGCTGCCTGTGTTTTCCGGTTGAAGCTGATTTCAGCAGCTTTGGCCCGCTACCTGGGCAAGGGTGTTCCCGTAGCAGCGGGTTCCCGGGTGGTCCCCCGCCTCTGGTCGTGTGATCGGCCTGAGCTCTGCCCAGCCGAGCTGCCATGGTGCTTTTTCTCTGTAGGTGGCCTCTCAGGACGGGTCCCCCATGAGCCCCTCTCGGGGGTCACCGTGGAGACTTGGCCTGTCACTCCAGGTGACTTAATCGGTGTGGAAAGCCCAGCTGGAAGCCTTCTGTTGGTTTTCTGCCTCCCAACACAAACGCTCTTCAAGTGGTGGCGACCTGACATGGACTTTCAAAGAAAGGCCTTTTGATGCCGGGCTGGGGATGCCTGTCCCCGCGTGCTCCCAGCTGCCGCCCCGTGGAACTGTGGCGCCCAGCTGCCCAGCCGGGCCTCTGCTGGGAGGGAGCTGACCTGAAAGGGATGTTATTTTTTTAACGTGGGTTTTAGTACCCAGAGCAATAATATTTTCAGCTGGTTATTGAGGCTGATTAGTGAGCCTTAGGCCTCCATTTGGTTAAATAGAGCCGCCTTCACAGATGTGTTTTGGGACAGTGCAAATCCAGGGTTCTGCGTGGGATTGAGTTACCCCCAAAAGGTAGTCGGGCATTTGCCTGTGGCCTGGGCCCTGCAAAGCAGTCTGGGTAAATTCCCATAGCGCCAGACCACCAGGAGGGGTTTCCAGGGTGGATGGACACTGGGAGCTTCTCTTCTCCCCCCGGAAAATAAGGGGGCAGTTGTACTCTAGAACCCTCAGCCCCTTTGGAGATGCAGCTCCAGCCCGGGAGGGTCTTCCGGGCTGGCCTGGGGAGAAATTGGACCCTAGACACTGGGTTGAGAGGTTGCTTTGAACCAGGCCAGGGGGTGGGGGGCGGAGGTTGGGGTCTGACTTCACAGCGAGGTGGCTGGGGAAGGAGTTTCAGTCTCTCTGTGCTGATGTCATTTCCTGTCTCTTTTGAAATAGCTGTACTTTTGGACGGAGGCTGACAAGTCCTTGGGAGGTGGATTTTGAAATGGTTATAAACAATTTGCAATTAGTTCCCTTGTGTAAATGAGAAAGGCAAGCTCACCCAAGCTTTTCCTTAACTCGAGGAGGCCTTTTACCCGCTTAGCAAGTGGGTCAGATGGCAGTGAAGGAGCCTCTCTTGGGTCAAGGAAGATACCACAGTTTGTCTTTTGAGGCCTCACTTCTTTCTTTAGAGCCCGGGTCCCACTGGCTTGGCCAGCCATCAGGGTCCTAAGTTCCTTGGTGTTGTTGAGAAGGAGGTCTGGGCCTGGAGGGCCAAGTCCCAGCCCCGCCGCCTCGCTGCAGCCCCCCCGACCCCACCCACCTCCCGGGGACCCGGGGCAGCTCTGCTGAGCCTCCTGCTCTTTGCTTGCAGATGAAGGGGTATGACAGCAGCCCCTGCCCTCCTGTGCCACTACCTGGGCCCTTTTCAGGTTCATATAGGAGCATCTGAAATATCTCTGTATGTTCCCTTTGTAAACTGAAAAGCTGTAAAAGGTACAGAATGCATATTATTGTCTTCTCTTGCAAGGTGTAGTAATTACAATGAGTATTTATTATGTGCCCGTCTTTGTCACGTCCTCTCTGCACAATCACCCTACACGTAGGTGCTTTTTCCATCTGCACTTTATAGAGGTTGAGGAAACTGTCCAAGGTCACACAGCTTGTAAGGTGTGTGACCTCAGGCAGCCTCTCTCGAGGATCTTCGAGGTTGGTGGCTCCAGTTATATTCAAGCAGCTTCCTTTGATTTTCCTAAGCTGGTGGTTCTCAACCCCAGCTGCCTGGGTGCCCGGCCCCCATCGCCAGAGGGTCTGACTCCATGGGCATGGGGCGGGGCCCGAGCACCATCGTTGGCTCCCCCGTGATTCTTATGTGCCGCCCCAGTTCTGAGCATGTGTCTGTGGTGGAGCACAGTAGGTTGGACTGGACGTCAGGGCTCCTCCCCTCTCTGGGCCTCACTCTCTGCCCTGTAGAAGGAGGGGATTGATCATGTGACCTCCAGGGTGTCTTCTCCAGGGGCCTCTAAGGTTCTACAACTATGAGAAGCTCGTGAACAAATCTATTATTGTTCTTTTCCTTCTTCTGTTTTAGGCAGAATATGAAGTTACTCCAGATGAAAAACTGGGAGAAAAAGGGAAGGAAATTATGACCAAGTACCTCACCCCAAAGGTAAGAGGCTGCCCAAACCCCAAAGCAAGAGGAATATGGGCCCCCAGGTCTGTGCCAGGCCATGTGAGGAGTGCCCAGCCGGTGGTGCCGTTGGTCTCCAGATCCAGAATTCTCATCCTCCTCCAGAGGCACCCAAGCCTGGCAAGGCCAAGGCAGTGGTCCAGGCCACACCAGGCCTGGGGTGGGGAGGCCTGCTTCTTGGGGGCCCAGTCCCCTCCAGGGGCCCTCATACTTCCCACTGTTCACACCCAGGCGTTTGTGGCAGGACAGGCTGAGGCAGGGGTCAGAGTGCCCAGAAGAAAGGGCACAGCAGGGGTGGCTCTGAGAGGTCAGTGTGACGGGAAGGGTCCAGGGGTGATGGGAAGGAAAGCAGCTGGCTGAAGCTGTGCTGGCAGAGGCAAAGTCAGCTGAACACACAGCAGAATGCAGAGTACTCTGAAGTGTTCTGGAGTATGCTGAAGGGCCTCAGGGCTGGGTCACCCCCATGGCCTGTGTGCATTCATGGCGGCACGGACGCCGGAGGCAGTTAAACATGGATGCTGCAGCTGCTCCGGCCGAGTTCCACTCAGGAGTCAGAGGCAGGACTGTGGACACAAGGAATCCCGCTCACACACACCAGCTCCCCCAGCAGCAGGCGGGCTGCTGAAAGCCCCTGGTGAAGGCATCCAGGGTGACACGAGGGGATTAAACCCACAGTAGCTCCTTCCGAGTCTACAGCCAGGCCTCCTCCTCTCCCTGTACCTATGGATGGTTTCTGCACAGTTTTGTATGTTTTATTCACCTGGCGTGAAAGTCCCTTGAGTCACCTTGTCGTTCTCAGCAGGGGTCACAGGGGTCCTTGGCAGCTCTGCTCCCACCTCACACCCTCGCTGCCCCCTGGGATGTTCGGGAGGTCCCAGGGGCCTGAGTGCGTGATGAGGACCGCGCGTGCCACACTGAGCCCTTGCTCCGGAGCAGGTGTGCTCGCCTCCAGCGCCCGCCGGCGGCCGGCCCAGCCTCACCCCAGCAGTGTCTCCGTGTCCCTTTCTCCGGCTCCTGCTGAGCCACCACCCCCAGCTGCTTCCGTTTTCTGCTTCTGCTTCCGTAGTAATCATACACACCTCTTAATGGAATGGCAAGCAACCCCAGGGCCTTTGCACTTTTCAGAAGCGAGTGGATTCATGTTCATAAACTCCTCCAGACGCTGGACAGGGCTGGCTCGCTCTGCACAAGGCGTGGCCCTGGGCACACCTGGCTGCCCTCCATCTGCAGGGCCACCAGGCTGCGTGGCCTTGCTTTGTTCCAGATACGGGCCTGTAAGTCTTTAGGTTGAAAATGGTCAAGGAGGAGACGTGTCTGAGCGGGGTCCCCCTTTGCCCGCAGTCGCAGCCGCTGACCTGTTGAGAGGCTGCAGGTGGATGTTTTCGGTCTCCCGGCCACCACTTGACCCAGGGAGTCCACTCCGGGCATGACAGGCCTGAGGGGCGTAAATACCCCAGGGGAAGAGAACAGCTCACTGCTGAGCACCTAAAGCCAGCCAGATACCAGCTAGACTCTGTCTGTGACGCTTCCGGCCTTCACGAGATGAGAGGTGGATAGACAGCCCTGTTTACAGGCGGCTGCCAGGGCCCAGAGCAGGGAGTGACCTGCTATGGCCGCGCAGCTGATAGACTCTTGCTGCCCTCGGCCAAGGTGGTTTCCACAGTGGCTCAGCTTTGTCCGTCTCGCTCTCCATCTGCGCCCCCCTTTCGGGCTGCCCACCTGCTGGGATTCCCCCTCAAACAGTGGCGACTAACAGGTACTGAGGACCCAGTGTGTGCAGGCGCGGTCTCACCTAGTCTTGCTGTCGCCGGGTGATGGGGCTGCGAGGCTTACGAGGGCCGGGAGGCTCAGGAGGTGCCGTCACTGTCCCAGGTGACAGCTGGGCGTTGGGCCCAGGTCGCGGTGATCCCAGAGCCTTTGGCTTTGCCCCTGTGCTGCACAGTGTGCTGCACTGTGCCCACCGCACACCCGCCCGCCGCCGCGCATCTGCTGGCCTGGCCATGACCTGTGGTGAGCGTGAGGTCGTCCCTTTGCCTGGCCTTGCTGGCTCGCTTGGCCTGTCCAAGGGCTGCTGCAGGGGCCACTTCCCTCTCTCCCCCACTGGCCAACCTTGACCAGAAGCCTCTTCTCACGGACCCCAGTCGGGGCCCTCCGGACCTCGCTACCCCTGCTCAGCGCCGCCTCTGTCTCCTGCAGGGATGGGGCCCAGCCTCCCCCATCAGCTCAGACCGTTTCACAGGTGCCTCAGAGCTTGGCAGCATTTTTTCCTTAAGTACTCCTCAATTAAAAAAAGGTAAACCACAGCATACGTTATGGCCCAGGCGCCTGGGGAAGGTGGTCGAAGCGGTCCCGTGCGTTGACTGTTTTCCGATAATAAGTTTTGCGCTGCCTTCCCAGTCCTTCCTGCAGTCGCTCTCCCGGGAGCCTGTGTTACTTGTCAGCGCTGCAGATGCCCCCGGTGCTGGCGAGCGAGCGCTGGGAGAGGAGCCACGTGGCTGAGGCCCCAGCACTGGCTCTGAGGCCTTTGAACGGCCCCCAGGACCCTTGTCCCCAAACCCAGGTCGTCCGCACCTTGTACCCCCTCCTCAAGGTGCAGCTCACGTGTCTCGGCTCCAGGCAGCGTTTTCCAAAGGGTAGACTGTGCGACACCGACCGTTCAAGAGGCTCTGGGAAAAGGACTCCTCTGTGGACAATTACCTGTGGGCAGGACTGCTCGCCGTGTCTCTCCCCTGTAAAGACTCACCCGGCCTGTGAGCAGACTAAAGGCTCTGAGAAGTCCCTCAGTAAAGAAACCTGCTTAACTGCTAATAAAGCATTTCCCAAACTTTTTTTTTTTTTCTCAATTTCACATCCTGCTGAATACATCTTGGGCTGCAGAACACAGGCAGGGGTCTTCACGACCTGGCCTCCAGTTTCCTCTCCCAAAGGCCCCACGCTGGGCTCCAGCCACGCCACCTCCCAGCCTCATCTTGATGTCCCCATCTCGTTGCCCTTGTCCGTCTGTTCCCTGCAAGGCCCCGCACCCGGAAGGGGCTGCCCCCACTTCGTCTTTCTCCCGCTGTGTCTCTGCTCCTCCGCACAGAGCCTTTTCTGCCTCTGGTCAGAAGCCATCGCTCCCACCTGGGTGGTCTCCGAGCTCGCTGCTCTGTTGTGCTTCTGCAGGTCCGTGGGGTCAGTGCTTCCACGCCCCGGAGGAGGTGGCTTCTGAGGAGCCCACCTTCCAGAGGGGGTGACAGGGCATCAACAGATTGGTGGAATGCAGTGTGATGGGAGCAGTGGCGGACGGTGCACAGGGAAGTGTGAGGGTGGGAAGGTCTGTGGATGCTGTCCTAGACCGGCCTGGGTGAGCCAGGGAGGCTTCTGGGAGTTGATGCAGCGGAATCAAATTTCAATGTGATGATGAGGGGAAGCCAGGTGCGAATGAAAGGAAAGGAGAAGGGCCTTTCATGCGCAAAGGTCTAGAGCAGGGGCTCTCACCTGAGGATGTTTTGCCCTCCCCCCGCCCTACCCCGGGGACATTTGGCAGTGTCTGGAGATAATTTTGATTGACACAACTGGGGGTTTGTGCTACTGGCATCTAACGCGCATGGGCAGGGGTACAGCTGAGCCTCCTGCGATGCACAGGATGGCCCCCACCACGAAGAGTTATCTGGCCCCAAGTGTCAGTAGCGCTGAGGGTGAGCGGCCTTGGTGCAGAGGTGGGAAAGGGTGTGTGTGTGGGGGAGAGGTCAGTGTTACAGGGGCCCTCTGGGTGGCAGGACCTGGAAAACCACGGTGGGGAGTTTGACACCATCCTAAGGGCAGTGGGGAGCCCCTAGGACTCTGAATGCCATTTGCAGTTTAGGATGGTCTCTCCCCCAACGCAGAGGAGAAAGGGGAGGGGGAGGGCTGGAGGCAGGAGGCCATCCCGGGAGCTGCTGCTGCAGCTGGGGCAGGACGGGGCGGGGGGTGGGGGGAGGGGGTTGGGGGATGGGAAGACCAAGGGCCTTGGGAATGTTGGGGGAAGGAGCTCTCGGGGGATGGCAGGTGTGGGGCATGAGGAAGGGGAGCAAGGGGAGTCCCAAGTGACTCTCTGGTTTCCATCTCAAGTCACTGAGTGGGTGCAGGTGCCCCCAGGAAAGGAGGGTACCCAGGATGAGGGCCATTGCTGTAGGTGGCCAGGCTAGTAGCTCACTGGGCAGATATGATGGCATCTGTTCTCTGTGTCCCCTGCCCCGTGCACAGTGTTGGACACATGGCTCTCATCCATTGTGAGTTGGTTTGAATGAGACAATGAGGGGCCCTGGGAAGCTTCCTTCTATGGGCCCCTTCCCTCTCCCGCCTCAAGTCTCTTTCTGGCGAGCTGACACTTGGCTGGCCTGTGTCCCCCAGTGTCTGACGGAGTGTGTTTGCTGAGAGTCTGGCTGAAAATCCCTGCTCAAAGTCAAAGCTCATGCCCGGAGCCGGATTCTCTCTCCCCATGCGATGATGCTCTCCAAACCCTGGCTTGAAGGCGTCCATCTCAGAGGCCAAGTCCTCTCTTTGGACGCTGCCCAGAATCCTGCATCAGTTGCCCGTACACGGCCAGCCTTGCTCTGGGGGCAGTTAGAGGACACCAGCCCGGGGTGGGCTTTGGGATGGGCTGAAAGCTGTTGAGATCTGACACGAAGGCAGCAGAGTGCTGTGAGGAGGCGAGTTTTAGAACCTGGTAGACCTGGGTTGGAAGACAGGCTTGGCCTCTGTTAGCTGAGTGGCCTTGGGAAAGTTACTTAACCTCCCGGAGCCTCAGGCTGCTCTGTCCAGTGGGCGAGGGTCATAAATACCAGCAGGACAGAGCCCAGGAGCTGGTATGAATAAGACTCTCCCTAAGCAGTGGCTCTCATCTGACTTTCCCCCTTCCTAGTCTGTGTTTTCAAATTCAGGCCGTTGAATGAGGAAATCATTCAGACATGAACTCCAGCTGGGGAGTTGTGAGAGGCCAAGGAGGGGTCCACAGGGTCCTCAGCCTCAGAGGGCTGGCCAGAGAGACTGGCCAACGGCAGTGCATTGGTCAGGATGATTAATGCTAGCTGCCACAACAAACAAACCCCAAATCTCAGGGGCTTCACATACCAGAAATTTCTTTCTTTCTCATGCATGCTCTGCCTGGGTCTCTTCTGGATGAAGATCAGGGGTCCTGGCTGCTTTCGTGTCTCCACCACCAAAGGGGAAGAGAGGAGTGAAAGACGCACATGAGCTTTAACTGCCTTGGTCCCGATGTGACACATCACTTTCTCTCTCAGTCCACCGACCAGCAAGGAAGGCTGGGGGGTTCAGGGGAGCATATGGAAAATTGCTTCCCGCCTACGTTTCCCCAACCCCCAAGCTGAAAACATTGTCTGTTTGGCAGGCTAATTTCTAGTGCTGGTGAGACAGCTCAGAGAAGCTGCCCAGAAGCTGGTCGAATCAGACATGTGTGCTGGGCTCTGTAGAGATCTGGGCAGCTCACTTTCCAGGTACCTACAGATCAGAGGTGATACAGGTGGCAGGTATTCAGGTGCAGGATTGCTCTGAGCTGGAGATGGACCAGGAAATATTCCTAATTATAATAATAAATAATAATAATGGATGATCCTGAAAACAGTATTATATATCATTCAGCACAACAGACGTCATTTTTAAAATACTAGCTTATGGGGACTTCCCTGGTGGTCCAGTGGTTGAGGATCCGTCTTGCAATGCAGGGGACGCCAGTTCGATCCCTGGTCGGGGAACTAAGATCCCACATGCCGCGGGGCAACTAAGCCCGTGCGCCGCAGTTAGAGAGAAGCACGAGCACTGCAACTAAGACCCAATGCAGTCAACAAATAAAAAAAAAAATAAAGTTTAAAAAAATAAAATAAAATGTTAGCTTATGGAGATATAATTCACATATCATAAAATTTACTCTTTTAAAGTCCACAGTTCAATGCTTTTTAAAATAGTCACAGAATTGTGCAACTATCACCACTATCTGATTCCAGGACATTTTTATCTCCCTGAGTAGAAACCCTGTACTCATCACCATCACTCCCTATTTCCTTTTCTTCCCACCCCAGGCAACTGCTAATCTACTTTCTGTCTCTATGGATTTGCCTGTTCCAGGCATTTCATATAAGTAGAATCATACAATATGTGGACTTTTGTGACTGACTTCTTTCACTTAGCATGTTTTCAAGGTTCATCCATGTTGTAGCAGGTATCAGTATTTCATTCCTTTTTATGGCTGGATAATATTCCATTTTTATGGATAAACCACATTTTATTTATCTTCTCATCAACCGATAGACACTTGGATGTTTCCGCTTTTGGGCTCTTATGGATAATGCTGCTATGAACATCCATGCACAAGTTTTTGCATGGACATGTTTTTAAATTTCTCTTGGGTATATACTTAGGAGTGGAATTGCTGGGTCACATGGTAACTTGATATTTAATCAGTTGAGGAATGGCCAGGCTGTTTTCAAAGTGGCGGCACCATTTGACATTCCCACCAGCAGTGTATGAAGGTTCCAATCTCTCCACATCCTCTCCAACGCTTGGCATATTCTGTCTTCTTTTTTCGTCCTAGTGGGTGTGAAGTGGTATCTCATTGTGGTTTTGATTTGCATTTCCCTAATGACTAATGATGTTGAGCACCTTTTCATGTGCTTATTGGCCATTTGTATATCGTCTTTGGAGAAAAGTCTATTCAAATCCTTTGCCCATTTTTAAATTGGGTTGTTTATCTTATTAATGTTGAATCCTAAGGGTTCTTTATTTATTTTTTTTTTTTTTGGCTGTGTTGGGTCTTCGTTGCGGTGCGTGGGCTTCTCATTGCAGTGGCTTCTCTTGTTGCAGAGCACGGGCTCTAGGCGCGTGGGCTTCAGTAGTTGTGGCTCGTGGGCTCTAGAGCGCAGGCTCAGTAGTTGTGGTGCACGGGCTTAGTTGCTCTGCGGCATGTGGGATCTTCCCGGACCAGGGATCGAACCCGTGTCCCCTGCATTGGCAGGCAGATTCTTATCCACTGCGCCACCAGGGAAGCCCCAAGCGTTCTTTTTATGTTCTAGGTACAAGTCCTTTACCAGATATATAATTTGCAGATATTTTCTCCCAGTCTGTGGGTTGTCTTTTTACTTTCTTGATGGTGTCCTTTGAAACACAAAGATTTTTCATTTTGATGACATTCAGATTCATTTCTGTTACTTGCTTTTAAATGACTTGTCTTCATGTTGTCTTATCTGTCCCTGTAAGACGGCCTCAGTCTTTTGAGAAACCGGGTGTATATGGAGAAACGTTAGGCCCATAAATCTCTCTTCCTCTGCAAAACCAAAGCCCCATTGCCTGTTGTAAGGAGCAGGGCCAGGTCTGGTCCTTCACCAATATTCCACGCCTTCTCCTGGTTGACATGACCATATTCTTTAGGCTCTCTGGGTCTAGTACTGCAATGACCTGCTTTGGATCTTCCTAGCAACTCCCCAAGATGGGTATTAGTGCGTCTATTTTACAGATCAGGCACCTGAGGTTTGGGAAGGGAAGAGGCTGGCTTAGAATAGCGGAAGCAGGGCTTAAAAGGAGCTTCTTAATGTCCTGCTTCGGCAGTGTGGTTTGTAGGACATCTTGCTCTGTTCATTTTAATTGTGCCCATCAGCAACTGTGCCAGGTCTCCACTCCAATCACTAAGGCCTGGCAGGTGACACCCAGTTTCAATGTGGTTTTGCTAGGAAGTGTCAGTGGATGCCAGGCGGAAGCTCAGACCTGGCGGAGGGTCCTGTTGAAAGGGCCTGCGTGGGCATCCTCCGACAGTGAGGTGGGCAGGTGGGTTGGGACAGGCTTCTGACATGAACCCGCTTGGCATCCTCTGTGGGATCCTGGGAATGCCCCAGAGCAGGCAGCTCTTGGAGAGCATTCCTTGCAGGAGGTCCACTGGCAGGATGGCGTTCTCTGGGCCCTCCAGAGATGCCTCTTTGTTTCTGAAAACAATGGTAGGCTAAGGCAGGGAAGTTTGTTCTTGTTAAGGGGGAAACTACCCATCAGTCTGAGTTTCTGCACAAAAGAAATCTATTCCTAGTGCTTGTTTGGTTCTCCGGAAAACATCTACTTTTCAAAAAGTAAGGAGCTTGAATGAAAGGAAATAATAATTATTCCAAGTTCCTCTTTCTCTGGCCCCCGGCTCACAGCCTCCCTTCACTGGCGCCTCCCCCTACCCCACCAGGCAGTAGCATAGGATCTGAGCTAACCCAAACAGCTGGCTTCCCGAAAGGGGACAGCTCCTCGGCCTCTGGGGCAGTCAGAGGCTTCAATCTCTGTCTTCAGGGGCACATGGAACCCAGTTCTGCCGCTTTCCCGTGGGGCGTGTTTGGAGCCTCAGTTTCCCCATCTGAGTATGGGCATGATAACAGTGGTGCCCAAATGGGCTCATTTTTCTTTAAATCAACTCATCTTTTAACTTGAAATAAATGAGTTTCAAAAGGAAACTTTGTTATCAGGAATTACCTGGAAAGCCAGTATTGATTTGCTGTACATAAACTGGAAAAGTTATCCTAGCTGGATACTCTTTTGCTTACCTAACGCTCGGAGCCTCCTTTCTCTTTGTTTCTGAAGGGCAAGTAGCGAGTATTAGAGACAGGTTAGCAAGATGGTAGGTAGCATCACACTGAGACTTTCTTCTTGACGATGGGAGACTTGAAAGAAAATTGAGAAGGGAATACTTTTTTCACTGAGTGATTCAGTATTATTTAATTGTGTCCCTGTACCTCGAGGCTAAGACCACTTCATCATCTTTGGAAAATGCTGGGCTGTCTACTTCCCAGCTATGATGCATTTTAGAAATGCTGGCTTGTTGTTGGAAGAGACAGCATGACCTAAAGCAAAGGGCACTAGGGCTGAGGCTCGCTCCTGGATCTCCCTTCCTGGGATCTGGGGCCTTGAGGAGCTAGCTTAGCATCCATCTAGCCATCTAACCAACACTTGGTCTCCAGGGACCCAAGGCCATGGAATACGGGTGGCTCGGGTAAATGCCTCTCTTCCACGTGCCCGGCCTGCCCTCCAGGGGTTTGAGCTCCCTGCTTCTGGCCCCAGAGCCAGCTGTTCATCTCTGCTAAGATCACCTGGCTCTTGTCTGCCTCCCTGCAGCCCGAACGGCATCTCCATCCTGTTGTCAGTGAATCTGGTGAGCTCAGAATCCACCTTTGCTTGAACCCCTCCTGGGCAGGGTCTGGCTGGAAGGGTCCAGCTGGAAGGACCTATGGGGCATGCACCCCAGGTTTTCCCACTTTCTGCCACAGCACTGCAAGAAGCTTCAAGGCTGGAAGAGGATTGAAAAGAAAACTTGAGAAAGGAACTTCCTGGGAACAGCTCTTACTGTGTGCCAAACACTGTTCTCAGGGCTTTAAATAGCTCACTTAATCCTCATATCTACCCCATAGATTATTATCTCCATTTTAAAGATGAGGAGGTGAAGACACAGAGAGGTTAAGTAACTTGCTCAAGGTCACACAGCTGGGATGGAGGAAGCTGAGACTTCGCAGTCTGTGCTCTTGACTCTTCCCCATCCTGCCCTCCTAAAATAACCTAACCTGGCTCCCTGCCTTGAGCTCCACTCACATCTCTTCTTGATTGAAGGACTGTTCATGACCAGTCCTTTGGAGACTGGCAAACCAGTGCCGTTTGGAGAGCAGCAGGGCTCCTGGGTCATTTCAAGTTTGCCCCAGCACCCAGCACTACGTGGTTCCCCATGGAGTGCCCCTGCTGCTTGAGCCAGCAATCCTGGTACATTGGGAGATGACTCCATAGCCCACCCTCAGGGACTGTTCCTCTAGTTCATCCCAAGGGGAAAGAGGACACCACCTAGAGTAGGCTACAGCACCCAGGGGATCTCAGGGGCCACCCGGTCCAAGGCTTTGCATGCAGTTTTAGCTGTAGATTTCTAGATGCAAAGACACGCGGATCTGCTGTGCTTGACCAGCCTAGGGCAGGGCCCCCTTTTGCTCCCTTCCCCGTCCTGGGCCCTGGCTTTGAGAAGAACACTTGTGGCTCCTTGGAACCCAGTTTTAAAACTACTGGGCTAAGCCAAACTCCTCATTTCCTAGATGAGGGAACTGAGGCTCAAAGAGGAGCTGGACCCCTGAAGGGTCATACAGCTGGAGGAGGAGAATGGAACATTCCACACTGGGCTTTCCACACCCCTGTGCTGCAAGTATGGCGCAAAGGCACGAAAAGGAATGCTTCCTGACTTCATTTACCACCTCCCACCCTGGTTGGCCTGCAACTGGGCCTGAATTCCCCTGAGGCTATTATTCTTTGCATCAGTACTTGTCTAACTGCTGAGACATTTGTAGTGTGCCAACAAAGCAGAGAAGGCTGCTGGTGCCGAAAGTTCCACCATTTAAGTATCCACACTTTTTAAATGGAGATGCCCTTGAGGGCATCACTGAATCTAACCCTCTCACACTCCTTTACTAAGGGTGGGTGTTAAAGGGGGAGGTGGGGCAAAGTGACATTATTTTAGCACTTACTGTATGCTGTGTGCTTTACATCTTTATTGCATCCTGTCTTCATGACATTCATTTGTAGTAGACACATTTGTCCCTGTTCTACCTTGGGTAAAGGCCTTTAGCTATTAAGAGTGAAAGCTGGGAGAATTGAAAACAGGGACTGACACAGATAACTTGTATGCAAATATCCATAGCAGCATTATTCACAATAGCCGAAAAGTAGAAGCAACTCAAGTGTCCATTGATGGATGAATGGATAAGCAAAATGTGTTGTATCCACACTGGAATATTATTCAGCCATAAATAGGAATAAGTCTTGACACATGCTACGGCATGAATGAATCTTGAAAACATTATGCTAAGTGAAAGAAGCCAGACATAAAAGGCCACACACTGTGTGATTCCACTTATATGAAATGTCAAGAATAGGCAAATTCACTGAGACAGAAAGTAAATTAGAGCTTACCAGGGACTTGTTGGAGGGAGGGATGGGGAGTTATTGCTTAATGGGTATAGAGTTTCTGTTTGGGATGACGGAAAAAATGTGGAAAAAGATGGTGGTGATAGTCGACATTATGAATGTAATTAATGCTGTGGAATCGTCTGCTTACAAGTGGTTAAAATGGCAATTTTTCTGTTATGTCTATTTTACCACAATAAAAGAAAAAGAACAACAACAGAAAAAACGTGATTATGAGATATAACCCCGGTCTGTCCGATTTTAGAACCTGGGATCTTTCTTTTCCACTGTGTTGTCTTCTCAGAGGTTAACCAAAGACAGAATCCCCCCGAATCAGCTTCCCAGCTGCTGCACGAAGTAGCAAGTCCGGGAGGGCAGGTGGATTGGAGGATGTGCACACTGGCTGATCCCTCCTGCGCTGGGTCCACCTTCTGGCTCCGAACCTTTGCGCTGTGTCATTAGCTTTTTCTCATGTCACAGTCTCCCTGCACAACGTTTTTAAAGACTGTAATTGTCCTTCAAATAGATACATTTATTTCTCTCCCCCAGCCTTTCCTGGAAAACACATCCTCTTTGCCTGATGTCTTTGGGCCCCTCTCGACATCCTTGAGGCTGCTCTGCCAGCCGGGGCTCCACACAGCAGGCCAGAGCATGCCCATCAGGGTCCCTCTTCCTTTCTTGTGACCTTCCAGGTCGGAAAGTTGGATGTTCCTTTGATGCCAGTGGAGCCGGCGCTACCTCTGACCCCCATTCCTGTGTGTGTGTGTGTGTGTGTGTGTGTAGTGTTTCCTGACCAGAATTCCTCTTTTTAGAGTGTCTGGAGACAGAGAAACCAGCCACAGGCTTCCTGAGGACAACCTCCCCTCAGCCTTGCCCTGGGTAGGCAGCGATGCGGGTCTCTGTGGTGCCTGTGCTCGGCCGAATCCCTGTGGCCTGACAGGCCCTCCCTGACCGTGGGCCTTGGGCAGAGAGATGACATCATGGGGGTTTCAGTCGAATTCCCTGGATCTTAGGAGATTCCTGCCCCTCCTTCATTCCCAAGCCGCGTGGAATGTAATCTTGACTGCAGAAAAATCTTCCCGGGCCAAGGTATTTCCAACACAGCTTCAAATTGAAGCCGGTCTGGAGGGTGTGGACCCGGAGGGTGTTCTGGAAGGTGGAGAGTCGGTTTGCTGTGCCCTCACCTCTCATGCACAAGGAACGAGAGACACTCCCGGCCGTGAGCGTTCTGCACCTCAGCCCCTTAGGACCCAAGTTCTACCCGTGAATTACCTGCACGTGGCCGCCCTGACCCAGAGCAGAGATGGCCAAATTCAAACCGCTCGCCAGGAAAAACCCCGCTTCTCTGGGTCCTGAGAGCCAGGACCGCCTGTGTAAACAGCGAGTCTTCTCCCATCGCACACTCTAGGCCCACAGGTCTTGACCGGAGATTATCAAGTTGACAGAGCCCGGCTGGCCTCTCACTCCACATCCAGGCAGATTTTGTTTTGTTAATTATCCTTTTTTGCTTTTGACGTAAAAAGTCATGGTCTGGGTCAGGGCCACTTGTATGTTTTCCTTTCTTTCTCATTCAAGTTGCCCAGCTCTCAGGGCCTCTGGCTAAATTCTGCTAGTGTTTAAAAATGTTCTCTCTCACTTCCTGACCCCTAAAAATCCTTCATCCTGATTTCTGCGAAGCCACTTGAACAGCAAAGGAAGTAAGGGACAAGACCCTTTCAGTCCCTATCTGCTTTTCCCTTCTTGGAGGGTCGTGGCTATGTCTCAAGGGCTGTGTTTCTCCACTTTGCTGACCAAGGGAATGTGATACCCTGTGACCTGGGGTGGCCCAGTCAGCAGGGGCACCCTCGGAAAGGGCTGGAACCCCCTGTAGAGCAGCCTTGCTCAGAAGACCGTCTGGCCCCGTGGCCCCTCACGCAGTTGATGGTCTCTGTGAACCTGCTCTCTGCCATCTTAAATTTGTCCAGACAAGTGTCGATTTTGCCATAGGATAAAGTTGATTCTTTCGGATCCCTGGTCTTCTCAGAATACTTCCCAGGATACAGATACCTGGAGGGTCCTCCTCATTGCCTAGCCAAACGCCCTTCGTCCTCTGAGCATTGATCAGACCTCACCTCAGCCATGAGGCCGCCGCTCTGAGCTCGCCCTTCCAGGGGCTGAAAGGCAGCTCCACACTCCGCCACCCTCAGTCCCCACCAGCCTTGAACTCCTGCCACTGGCCAAGTGAGTCGGTTTATGAGGTCATTGGGGTGGAGCTCATGACCTGGGCGCAGAATGGACACTCAGGGACCCTGTTGTAGCTGACAGACTGAATCAGCTCGGACCCCAGCGGGAGAAGCAGCGGGCTCCTTGCTTTCCGACTGGTCACAGCAGTGGTACCACCTCTGGGTCTGCTCACGAAGGCAGCTCCGCGCCCTGCGATGTCTTCCTGGCCTGGCAGAGTAACCCTCTATCCCCAGGGTCACCCCCGAATTGGTGTAAGAGATCGTTGCCCAAAGACTTAAGGAGATCACCAGGGTGGCTGTGTGTGTCTGCGTCATAATGGAACCGTGGGCCTTACGTAGGACACCGGGCTGCTTCCCAGCACAGTGTCAGGGCGATGGCCTTCCTCACCTTCTCCTACCATGAGAAGCCCCAGAGAGCCCCGGGAGCCCCTTGGACTCTGGGTCTTTGGCTGTTCATCACAAAAAGATAAAAGTGCAGAGTGGCAGGATGTGGACCCCTGGATGTCTCCCTAGAGAAGGGCCCTTCAAGACCGAGTGCTGTCTATCAGAGACAAGGGAAGATCCAGGTTTTGTAGGGGCTGAAGCTTAAGTAGCATGGGAAGTATGCTCTTTAAGAAGAACGAACAGAACATTAGGTACAAAAGTGTTTCCTGAGAATGAGAGAAGAAACCACAACCACTGCCTGGAGGCTTGGAGATTCCGTCCTTTTCACCTGAGATCTCAATTTACCGGAAGTGCTTGGGCAGAAATGCTTCCTCTCTCACCTAGAAAACTCTGTAGCTCCTAGGACTGCAAGTAAAGGGCCCCAAAGCTTCAGCTTCCTCTGCTTCAGGGTGAATTGCTTCTGATTGGAGACCCTGCCCACCTGATGGCCAGAGGTGAGCATCACATTTCCTTAGAGCTTGAGAGAGGTGCCGTGAGACTTGTCGTTTTCCCAGCTTCTACCCCAAAGACCTCCAGCAACCAGCTGCCTGTCCAGCATGTGTCTCTGCCCAAGGGGGCTGCATCTGGCACTGTGCTCAGGCCATGCAGTCCAGCAGCCTTGCTGACCACGTGGACACTCAGGGAGGAGTTGGTGTTTGGGCCGAGAGCTGCAGGGGACAGACATCAGGCCCAGAGTAGCAGGGGCCAGAGCCCCTTTGCTCGCGAGCGCTTGGCTTGGCTGATTGACTTTTCCCCAGTGACCAAGATAACAAAACCCTGCTTTTTCCTCTGGTTCTGTTCTTGTCTGGGGCTCGTGGATTGTGCCTGCTGCCTGGCTGATGTGGAAGACGAGCTACTCCAGATGGACCCAGGCTGCGTGGCCGTGGCTTTTGCACATGGCACTGAAGGTTTTGATTAAAAGGTGGAAGAATGGCGCTTTTTCTTCCTGTCAGCCAGACCTTAAATCAACCCTGGAGTGAGGAAATGCTGTCCAAAGTTGCCGTTCAGTAAATGCTCTCCTTTGTCTGCCAGTTGTGATTGTACAAGCAGGTTTAATTTCAAGCCAGGATTCGGGGTTGGAATGAGCACCCTCCTTTGCCCACCTCCTGCCCGTCCTGCTTTCTTCACCCAGTTCCTGTTCCTAGAGTCCAGCGGGCTGGGCTGAGTTAGTTTATGGAACTCGGAGCCAGCAAACTTGAGCGGGGGGAGAGAAAAGCGAGTGGAGGGGAAGCCTTTAGAGGGTCCTCCTCGCCACCTGGCCCAACTCCTGAGTTTACAGGTGGTGAATTTGTCTGGATTCTTGGCAGCAAGTGGCAGATACTTAACTCCCAGTTGCTCAAACGAAGGAGGAATGTATTGGAGGGGTGGGGGATACGATTAAATGAAACCATGAGAGAGACACGGCTGTACGTGGGCTCAGGAACCCCTGGCACCAGGACGCTTTACCCAAGGCAGCTCCAGGTTCTCCCCCAGCCGCCCCCAAGCCTCCAGCCCACAGTTTCTGCCCCAGACAAGCACTCCAACTAGTTGTAACTAAGAAAATCCCAAAGAACTGATTGGCCCAGATGTCCCAAAGGCAGGGGGTAGACCAGATGACCTCATGAAGGTACTTCTGCTATGAACGGGCATGTGCACACACATTTGTTCAACAAATATATTGAGCACCTACTACATGCAGGGCACATTGTAAGTTCATATCAGCCAAGCAGAGTAGAGAGATTACAGGTTTTGGAGCCGGACAGGCCTGGATTTGAATCTCAGGTCCTGTGTTTACTAATTATCGTGTCTAGGGGCATGTACGGAGTACTAGCTGCTCACCAAGCGCTGCACTCAGTTCTGATGAGACAGGAATGAACAACATTCCTGCCCCTCAAAGAGCTCTCTAAGGCTCAGCGTCTACATTTGTGACCTTGGAACAAGCCCCACCTATGGCATCGTTCCGGGGAGGAACAGAAGTATGAATTCGTAGGAAAACTCACATGGAGGGACCAGTGACTATCAGCCAGCCCCTCCCCAGGGTCCCACGACGCCTCTGGCCCTGGATCCTGCTGGAGGCCGATTCCCACCCCTGCCCCTGCCCACGGCCAGGCCTTGGCAGCCCCGTGTGCAGAGCTTCCCACAGCTGACACAGATCCCCTCACCAGGGGTCAAAGGGCGGCCAGGGTACCACTGTGGGAGTGCCCCTCCCGGTTCCTGTCCTGGAGGAGAAATGGGGTGGCCCCCCAAGAAACAGCTGCCTCCACCCTGGTATGGGTGGGACAGGCAAACCCCCAGGAAGCCCCTTGTTTGGAAGGAAGGAGACCCCCCCAGAACCCCTATCTTCCAGAGTGTCTTGCCTGTCTCCTGCTCAGCTTTTCCTGAGCCTAGTCTGTCCACACTGAGAAATTGCAAATAGTTTACATGGGGAATGTCAACTGCCCACGTATGAAAATACACACATCATTAAGCCCTAAGTGCTTGCGTCTGGAGATAGAGCGGACAGTCTCCTGGGCTGACCTTTTGTTCACTGATGGAACTGCTACTAATGAGTGCGGAGCTCCTCGGAGGGATGTTTTCATATGTTGAAGCGAAGCATAAGCTGGACATTAGCCTGTGTGTGTGTGTGTGTGTGTGTGTGTGTGTGTGTGTGTGTGTGATACGTATGACAGTGCTATACAAATAGCACTTGCCAAAACATGCAGAGTCCGCTGCACCTCATTATCCAGCCTCCAAAGAGGGCTTGCTCTCCAAGGCCAAAGTCACATCCTCTTCACTATTCGAGAAAGACTATGGCATCCTTGGAGGACCTGATGGTGCTTAGGGATAAGGCTCTCTGACCGGATTGCCTGGGTTTGAATCCTGTCTCTGCTCCCACGCTCACTGTGTGATCTTGGGCAAGTTACTTAACTTCTCGGGGCCTATTTCTGCATCTTTAAGGTGGAGATAATAAAACCTACTTTGAGAGGATTAAAAAAGATAACCCCACGTAAAGCTCCTAGGACTTAACATATGTTAGGTGCTCAAGAAGTAGCGATGGTGACCACAATTGTCACTGGGAGGTGGGATTGGGTGGAAGGCCCTGCCTGCTCAAAGAATCATCTTGGATGAGGTTGTATTGGAAACAGGTCCTGAAGAGGGGGTAGGGTTCGGACAACGTGCCGTGAGGGGGCCAAAAGGGCTCCTTCCAGTAGCAAAGGTTCAGCAGCTGGAAAGACGGAGCTCGCCCAGGAAATAACAAGTATGGGGTGAGAGCCCTGGCGAGCAGAGGGCATGATGGGGAAGCAGGTCGAGAAGGGCATTTGGAACCAAGGCCGAGAAGGCACTGGATTTTGGTCCTCTGGCCATGGAGATCATTTCCGCTGTGTGGTGTTGGAGAACTCCCTTGGTGGCCGTTGTGTCCACATAAGAGCAAGTGGTTGCAGAGATTCGTGAGGGGCCTACTGGCTAGTCCAGGCGACAGAAGAGAATTCTTGAAACCAGGGCAGTGGGATGGAGAGGGGTTGGGTGGGTGACATACTAGGGCTAAGATTGTCGTGTGTGCCTGTTCCCGTCTGTGAAGTAGGGAAAAGCTGGTTTCGAGTGGGGCCAGGGAGGCCAAGGCTGTGTCCTTTCCCTAGAGCTGGCTCAGGACACCTGGGTAGAGCCCATGCAGCTTGGATCCACTCCCCGAACTCTGCCCGCTACGGAGCCCCTCCGGTGTTGGTCCGGCTCCACCCTGGCCAGCACTGACTCGGAGGGGTCCATTCTCTCAGTTGCCCATCGGTGCCAGGAGTGGGCTGAATCAGTGAGGCCCTGGGGGTGTTCCCAGAAGAGCCCTCTGTGTTCTCCTCCTCCTCCTGCTCCGTCTCGGTCCTGAACCTCTGAGCAAGTGTAGGACGTGTGTTTCCAGGAGGCTCCAAGGGCGACAGCAGAGGCGCTTGCTTCGGGAGTCTTGGCTACTGAGGAGGTGTGGAGGGTTGTTTCATGGCCCAACCGTGCCTCTATCCCTGGGCGCTGCCAGGGCCACATACAGTGGATCCTATTTCCACTCTGACATCTTGAAACCAGGGACTTGGCAGCCAGGAGATGCTTCAGGAATAAGATCCTCAGACACGTGGAGTTTCTCTCCGATGCAGGAAATGAGGTCCCTTCATCCTGCTGGTCACCTCGGAGCAGCGGCGCCAGGGAGAGCAAGGCAGCCGCCCTCACCCTCACGATGCCACCGTCGGGCTGGTGACTCAGCAGCCAGTGAGAACCAGCCTGGCAAGGCCTGATCCTGTCAGCCGCCCCGCTTATTTAACCTTATCTGGATGAGTCCTCCGCACTCGGAGCAGCACCCCGACTGCTCCCTGCTTGCTCCAGCCTCCAGGCCTTTGCCCGCGCGGTGCCCCTCCCCTGGTGTAAATCCCACCTCTCCCTCAAGGTCCAGTTCCAGTCTTCCCTCCCCAGGGCTCCCTCCCAACCTGCTCTCTCATTTCTCCCCTAAATTCTTATTGCAGAGGCCGCCCTCCTCAGGTCTGAGATGCAGCACTTGGTAATCAGTCGCTCCCGACTCTAGAGGCCGGGGAGGCTGGTCTTCTGTGGGGTGTCTGCAGCAAGGGGCTGGATGACCCGTGGAGGCCGAGCTGGCCTTGGGCTGTCAGCCTGCCTCTGGGACTCTGTCCCTCTCGCTGGAGTTCTCTGGGGCAGGCAGAGCCTGGGCGTGGTGGATAATCACCACAGGCTGCCTGGGTTGAGTGCTGAGTTAAGCACCCATGGGAGGCTTCATGCCCAGACCAGGCCCATGCCTTCCCCACTACCGTCCCTTGCGCCCCAGCCTTAGTCCCTGAAGCACCCCGGTAATCTCTGTTAGCCTGTATGTCACCCCAGACCCAGCACATGCTCCCTCTTAATCCATTGCCATGCAAATGCAGCTTCAGGACAAGTCCTAGCTCTTCTAACTAAGCAGACGCTCTCCCACCCCCAATCCTCCCGCCAACTCTCTCCTCTTTAGAAACCCCAGTGCACTGAATCATTACTGGCCATCAGTACCATCCATGCCTGAATATTGCAGAGGTCTCCGTGTTGATGGAGCAGAGGATGAGAGGTCTGGCCTAGGCCACATGTTGAAGTTGAAGGTCACAGGCAGTGAGGCAGCATGAGGGCACTGAGAATTTAACAGGGGAGTGGGGACAAAAGGGAGGAGAGGGCTTAGGGAGGTGTGAAGGTGCAAAGCCCACTGGGCCCCTACACCCAGGTCACTGGCCTGCCCCATTCACATTCAAAGCAACACACGGGGCTCTTCTCAGTGTGCTCAGGGCACCCATGCAGCCCTCACCTCTCGCTGCCTGAAATGTGCATTCTGGCTAACTCGCAGCAGGATGCCTAGAGCCTGTGGCATGTGCATCAGGAACAGCAGAGAGTGAGTCTGGGCTGTAGCGGGGCTGGAGGTACAAAGGGGCAAGTGTGCTGAGTCTGTCCTACCATCTGGGCCTGCTGGCCGCCTGGCCCCATCCAAGTGCAGCCCCGAGTTCTTCTGGTACCAGATTCAAGGTCAATTTCACATTCCACAGGGAAGGTTGGAGCCCGTTCTTTTCCCTCTGGTGACAGGGGCTTTCATCCAGAGGCACAGACCCACAGAGAGTGGATAAAGCACACCCGAGCTTTAATGCCATGTCTGTTCCCACTGCCAGCCTCAAGGGAGAAGAAATGGGGAGGAGTCTTAGCCAAAGAGGGGGGGGAGGTTTATTCCCTTGCTCCATGTGTGATTTCAGGGGCAGGACAGGTGGCCCTGAGCCTACAGTTCCTCAGGGAACCAAGTCCCGTCTCATCAGGCTGGAGGGGAGAGAGCTCTGTGGTTAGCGGCCCAGGGCATACATAGCCATGTCCCAGAGGCATGTCTTGCTGTTTTAAGCTCTCCTGGAGTTGGCCGTAGAACCCTCCTTAAGGGCAGTTGGGGCTCATCCTGACTGTCAGCAGAGTGGACTTCTTGGCGGGGCCAGGCAGGCTGGTCACATCGAGGTTGACTAGCCATTGGCTTCAGCTGCCCTAGACCATCAGGAGGCCAAGTGTTCCCGGTGGGGCCTCCACCAGAGAAACCCTGTCCCCAGTCCTCCGAAGCAATACCAGCACACATTTCAAAGGAAACTTGGTGCCTAAATTCACACTCTTGTGTTAAAGTCTGGGCCTGCAGGCTGGAGCTACTTGAAGAGACCACCTGGTGACCAAAGAAATTAAGTGTAACCACGGCTGGCCTGAGGGGTTCCCAGGCCCCAGGGGGAATTTTACCAGCGACCTCCACCAACACCCCTTCTCCCTCCACCAACACCCCTTCTCCGGGCTGCTTTCAGTCCTGCAAATAT
Source organism: Balaenoptera acutorostrata (assembly GCF_949987535.1). Lineage (NCBI taxonomy): Eukaryota > Metazoa > Chordata > Mammalia > Artiodactyla > Balaenopteridae > Balaenoptera > Balaenoptera acutorostrata. Next base: position 12,047,866 of record NC_080079.1, on the reverse strand, counting down.
CTGAGGGCCTTGAGGTCCTTTCTGTTTGGTTAGAAATTAGGGGAACATCTTTGACATGGAGGAGAATGACCCCCAATCCTTCCTCCCCAGCCTGACCCTCATCTTCATCCCAGAGGGACAGTCCCTGCTAGAAGGAGCCACAGAACTGCCCACCATAGCTCTCCTGGCATTTCTGAGGCTTCAGTGCAGCGAGGGTGACATTCCTGGGCAGAGCCCACCTGGCCTGTAGGATACACCCCTCTCCCTTCCCCAGCTGGCCTCACAGGCCTCCTGGGACCAGTAGGGATTAGCTTCCTGGAAAGAGATCTGAAACTGTGGAATTCTTCTGCCTTCAAGCCACAGAGGATGGACTGTGGTTACCGGGACCCCAGAGCCTTCTCAGTGTCTGAGGGCCCTTTTTCTTACGTGACGCATCAGACCTTACCTGTGGACTGGGGAGAGCCTTCTCTGGGGGTCTGCCTTTGCCATTGACTTCTCTGAACTGGAGGGGACGGACCAATACCCTCAGATTCCACTGATGCAAATAGCAAATGTCCATTTGAGCAGCGGCTCCGCCCACCCTCCTGGCAGGTTTGGGTTTCAGTTCCCAACTTAAACCAGACAACAGCTTCTTATTCCCTTCTTATTGGCAAAGGTGTCACTCCCCGGAGTCACTTGAGAGAAGGTTTGGTTGGAATCACTTAGTCTCTTCATGTCGAGCCAAAGACTGAGTTTAAACCCGTGGTCATTAAACCAAACGCATTATTACCCGCTGTTGACTCCCCTCAGGGCTTTGAGTGTGGGCAGCTTCCCCAGAGCCCTCCTGCCAGCCAGCCCCGAGGAATGAGAGCGCTGTGACTTCATGCACAGCTGGGCCGCCCCCAGACCCTGGAAGCCCCTCCCACCTGCTTAGGAGTGTGGCTGACTGATGGGAGGGCCCAGAAGGGGTGGGTGGTCTGAGGCCTCGTTCTGCTTTGCCTCTGACCCCATCCTCTGGGCAGCTTTCCCAGATGACCCCTGCCGCCCCGCAATGATCCCCCCTCTCTCTGAGCCCAGTGGCTCACTGCCCTGAGCTGCAAAATCTCCTATATAAGTTCTAGCTGCCTCTGCTGGAGGGTCTTGGTGCCAGGTCAGCCCACGGCTAGGGTCACACCCCAGGGGCCTCCTGGGAGATGGGGGTGGGTGACGGGAGCACAGGTGGCCCAGACACCCCACCACCTCCAACCAGACTTACTCTAGACCCACCCAACCTGGTGTAAATCCCCTCTCTGCTGCTTGTTGGCTGGGTGACCTTGGGCAAATGTCTTAACCTTGCTGAACCTCAGTTTCCTCATCTGTGAAATGAACATCATAATAGTATCCACCTCACAGAGCCAGAAGGAAGATTGAATGAAAGAATGTGTTGGCCTCAATAGAAGGAAACCGTTGCTACCCATTATATTACTTACATTGGTTTTAAGTATTGGGCCTATAGAAACATTTCATTTGGTGGAGGAGAAAAGAAGTTTGCTGATAAAAAAGTTTGAGAGCCATTGAGTTCTATCCAGCTCATTTTATACATCACCTGTAGCCAAGAGAGGCAAAGGAACTTTTCTGTGTGGATATGACCTTATTTATGTCTTACTGGAGAAAAAGTGCTTTGAGGTCAAGGACCACCCTGGCTTCACCTTTTAGCACCCCTCCCTGTGCATGTACCCAACACCAGGCCGGGCCACTGCGCGTGAGGGTGGGTCCTCCCTGGCTGAACTCCATGACAAAGTGTGCGTCTGAGTGCATACAGGTGGCAACTCGGGTGCCTTTCTGAGGTCCCAGAAATGGTTCTGTTTCTCCCCGTGGCACGCCCGCCCAGCGTCTCTGCTCTTTGCTGACTCACGGCAGGGTTAAGGCCACACCCTGGCACACTGTGTTTCATCTTGCTCACTAACAAATATACGCCGGGCACCAATTCTGTGCCAGGCACGGGGCCCTTCAAACCAAAACTGCCCCAGCCGTCATGTCTCTTCCTGAAGCCAGTTCACCCATGGCCTCGGTGGCTTGTCCTAATATTTGATTGCTTTGAAGTAGCCTGGAATCATTGATCCCCAAGAGACAGCTGCCAGGATTTGAAGCAAGTTCCCCAAGTCTCAGAAGCAAAAATGACCAACCCCCAATTGTCAAATCTTGAAGAGCCTGTAGGGCATCTCTGGAGCTGTTCCCTCCTGTTACAGAAGAGGAGATGGAGGCGTGAAATGGCCAAGGGCAGAGGTCAGACCAGAGCTCGGGACTTCTTCCCCAACAGTGAGCATCTTTTCTGCAAAACGAGCAGCAGTTGCTCCAGAAGCCAGCGCTCTACTTGTTGCTCTTCTGTTGTCTCGTTCATTGAGTTTTTAGTGTGGGGGTGGGGGGATGGTCCAGGGCAAAGTGGGATGGAAAGTGGGGCGAAGGTGCCGCCACCCAGGATTGGCAACAGCAGCCCTGGGGAGATGCGCTCTGAGTCTGCGGGGTCGTGTAACGGGCTTTGCCTGCGCTTGGGTGTGCAGGTGGCATGTACTGGCACAGCGGCCGCCCCCAACACACACACCTGAGGCCTCCCCCGCGCAGGGGCTAGGGCAAAGCCTGCGGAGAGGACCAGAGAGGAGAGGGCCAGGCTAGGGGAGAAAGAACGAAGGAAGGAACTCAGGAATGTGGGCATTCAGAACACTGGGGAGATTTCATTCACCAGAGCCATGCCAGGCTGCTGCGGGCACCCCCTCCAGCCCCAGGATCAAACCCCCCCACAGACACCACCCAGTGGGCTTAATCAGCCCCCAAGTTACAGTTCGACAGCTGGGAAGAGAAAGCAAGCCTTTCAGATTTCAGCATCTTTGGGGGAGAAAGATGTGTCTACAGCCTGTCCTTTGGAGCCCACTCCCGGCAGCTTTCTCTGTTATCCCTGTAGTTTATTAAAGACCCACCTGGTGAGTAAAGAGCCGGCAGAGGGTGAATGACGGGGGCAGGCGAAGGGGTGGCCGGGCTGCCTCTGGCTGTCTCCGCACCTTCCCAGGGGGGCTGCTGCTCCTGGGTAGGACCAGAACCTCTTCGAACCGTCCCTTCAAACTTGAAATATTCAGGCCAGGCATCTTAACTGGAGGAGAACGAAATGACAGTGCTGACATGTATTGCACGCTTCCTGCTACCTGCCAGGATCCGGGCCAAATGCTTGACCCAAAGGCTTCATTGATTCATTCCTGGAGAAACAATTATTACTGACCATCCTCCTGATGCCAGCCAGGCTGTACCGAGACCAGGGTCCCAGAGCTACAGCGGCAGATGTGGGAGTGGCACGCAGACCTGCCAACGCCAAGGCTGTGCCCGTGTCACGACCCTCCCCTCGCCACTGAGCCGTCCGTCCTTCCACCTGCCCCTTTGCCTAGTCCAGACCCTTTCACACACGGCCTCGAGGCCGGGCAGGGGTCCGTCTCACGTCTGCCCTCTGGGGACGCAGCCCCCCACCCCAGTGGCTAAGGGACCGGGGCAGCTCCGAGGGGCTCCCTACGCTGTGAGGCTCACACCTCCCACTCGGTTCTGACCGCAGTCCAGGACGCGGGGATGTCGTGACCCATGTTCTGCAGAGCGGGGCTCAGACGAGCCACGTAACCTTACGAGGTCACACGCGGTGTCTGTGGCAGAGCCCGAAATCTGACCCTGAGTCCCGGCTGGTTCACCATCTTCCAGCCCAGCCGCCTCGCCAGACCGCCTACCACGGTGCAGCGGCCCAGGACCAGGTGCGGGTAGGAGGGGCCCCCGAGGCCGCCCGGCGCCCTGCCCCCTCCCTCACTGATGCCTCCTCTCCTCTTCCTCCCTGCAGTCCCCAATTTTCATCGCGCAAGTTGGCCGGGACCTGGTCTCCCAGACGGAGGAGAAGCTCCTTCAGAAACCCTGCAAAGAACTCTTTTCTGCCTGTGTGCAGTAAGTGCTCCGGCTGCCGGCCTCCCTCCCTCCTTCCCGGCCCGGGGCGTCAAGCCCCTCCACCTCCCCTCCGGCTGCCACACAGTCACCCGGCAAGGGGCTGCCTCTAGCCTCCACCTGAGCGCTGGGCACCCGGGGCAGGTCTTCAGTGCCTGAGGGCCCAGCCAAGCCACCCAGCGCTTGTACGCTTCTCGTGAAGGGAAAAGATACCAGGGTGCCAAGTCCAAAGAGAACATCTGCTTCAGATGGTGTTGAAAGCAAGTAGCTCTCCCGGCTGTGGAGACAGAGGAATGTGCACGGATCTGACCCAGTCTGGGTGGTTTGGAAATCCTTCCCAGGTCCCCCCCGCCCACTCCTGCCCCCATCACTGCCACCCACCAGCGCTGCTGCGGGAGCTGGGCTACAGGCTGCCCTCTCAGCCACACCCCATCACCTCGTTGCAGGCTGTACGGCAACCATAATGGGATATGAGACAAGTCGGTGGGTGTGGGGCGAGCCGTGCACCAATTAAGCGCCATCATCGCGCACACACGTGCCATGAAGGCTTGAGCAGCTAGGCTCACACCCGTTCCTGCGCCCACACACGCACCCTCCCTGTAAGCTGACGTGCAGCCGCACGAACATACGTACGTGCCAAGATCACAGCTGGCGTGACTGCGCCCGTGTTCAGACGCTGCACCCCAGACATTAGTTGAGCGCCTGCTGTGTGCCTGGCACGATGCTGCGTGGGGGAGGCCTTGTGAGCAAGAACGCAGTCCTGCTTCCACGGCTTATTGCCAGTGCCCCATGCGCTCGCCGTGGGAAGAGCTGGGACATTCAGGGGCGCCAGCTTGGGGCCCAGCCCTGTGGTAGGTGCTGGAGAGAGCCCACCGTGAGCAGAAACAAGCCTGTGGTTGCCACCCCCCTGGAGATGGCCGAGGGTCGGCTCTGACGGCGGGTGAGGTCCCTGGGCTGCCCCCGACCTTGAGGGAGTGGCCATCCTGGCCCCCGACGCCAGCTCCTGTTCTTGGGTCTGGCAGGATACAGCCTCCAGTGAGCCCCAACTCTGCGTGTCCCCCCCCCCCCTTCCTCGGGTCCCAAGCGTCTGGGCTCGATTGGTCAGCGTGGCCGCTTTTTAAAGGGAAGAAGCCCAGCTCTGCCTGCAGCCAAGTTCAGAGCCCTCCAGGGCCTGGCCTAGAGCCTGGCCCACAGCAGGTGACCAGTAAATTCTGCTGCAGGGTTGAAAACCTCCCAGGGCCTTCACTGGTCCCGACCAAATCTAGGGCGTGCGCCCCTCTTCCCCTTCCCAAGACACCCAATCCCTCCACTGCGCATAGTTAAATATTCCTCTGTTCTCATCTCAGCCCCTGTCCCTTCTTCAGACAGATCTCCCTGACACCCCCCGGGACCTCGCTTACCCCAATTCACGATAACATGCCCCTGGGGTCGTTTATTTGTGTGTTATTTGCCGTGTGTGTGTCCCCCATCATGCTCCCTGCTGTATCCCAGAACTAGAGCAAACCCCCATGGCAACTACTTACTAAATGTTTGCAGGGTCAGTCAGTCAATCTCAAACAACCTTTGTAGAATGGTGGGGACTCTCTCCACTCCTGCTGCCTCTGTTGGAGGCCCCTGTGTATTTGCATTTCCAAAGTCTGGAAGTGGATGAGGCTATAATCTGCTGGATATGGCTCTGCCCACCTGCTCCAAGGTCAGGGTTGTAAAACGTTCATCTGTTTGTTCCCTCTGAGCTAGGTCTGTCCACGACTACCTGAGGGGAGAACCCTTCCACGAGTACCTGGACGGCATGTATTTTGATCGGTTTCTCCAGTGGAAGTGGTTGGAAAGGTGAGTGCTCCCTGGGCACAGCCCACACACACGAGTGTGTGCCAATGTGTGTGTGTGTGGGGGGGGGCGCGCGGGGGTGTTGGTTTTTCACCTAAGTCGTATAGAAGTCACTTACCTCCCATGGGCCCATGGTTCAGATAAAATTCAGCGTTCTCCGCCTGTTAATTAAGTTCTTGTGTATTCTAGAAATGCTCTATGCTTATTAACATTACACACACACACACACACTCATGCACACACACGCATACATTCAGCCTCTTGTTCTTACTTTTTGGGTTCACCGTCTTTGGGAATTCTTTCTCTGCCAGCAAATAAAGAGCTGCCGTATTCTTAGAAAGATATGCACATCCCTTATGTAACCCAGCCCCCTATTGATGGACATGGAGGTTTCCCTCAATTTTGTGTGCAGCTTTCCCGAAGTAGTGAATAACTTTGTACATACATCTTTATGTATTTTTGCAAATACATCCATAGAAATTCCTAGCAGATGGGAATTCCCTGGCAGTCCAGTGGTTAGGACTTGGTGATTTCACTGCTGGGGTCTGGGTTCAAGCCCTGGTCGGGGAACTAAGATCCCGCAAGCCACTTAGCGTGGCCACAAAAGAAAAAAAAAAGAAAGAAAGAAAGAAAGAAATTCCTAGCAGAGGAATTCCAGTGGCAAGGTTTTGCACGGTGAGGGGCTGCTAGATTGCCCTCCCAAACTGCTGCCCGATTCCCAGTCCTGCCAGGGCCCGGGCGCCCGCTTGTCCTCGGATTCAGCAACGCTCTTCTTGGTGCGTGAGAGCCGGGTTTCCTTCTTGTTTATCTTTTTATCTCTAATCACGGGTGAGACCGAGCATCTTTACATGTGTTTCATTTGCCGCCTTATCCTCTGCAAAGTGCTCTTATACACACGGTGATGACTTGGCCAGGCAGAGGTGACCTCCGTGTGACTGACAAGGAAGGAGAGGCAGGGAGGATGTGGCTTGCTGGGTCACCCAGCAGGGATTAGTGCAGCCAAGGAGGGGACCCTGGCCCAGGACCCCCAGAGCGGTGCTCTGCCCACCACAGTGTCCCAGGATTTGCAGGATAGGGCAATGCTTACATTAAATCCATGCTGGGTTAGCTGGTAGGTGAGGGTGGGAGTTTCCCCTCCCACCACCCAGGGTTCCTGTGCCCCGGGGGCCTGGCACTCACTGCCATCTGGGCATCTGGGCTGTGGTCAGAAAGCACATCCTGCTCCTGCATGTATATCGGCATCTGTGCTGGCCAAGTCCCCTGCAGACGCTTAGGACACACACCTGCGGGACATGAACCCCCGAAAAGCCGAATTCACGGCACTCCCTGCCCACTTCAGGAAGCCCTGAGGAAACACCCTGCCCTGTAGCCTCTGGGGGACGTCTGTCTCCACCCTGACCCATGGGGGTGACAGAGCGAGCAGTGGACGGTCTTCTCTGTTGGTGCACTGCCTGCCACTGGCCGCCTTGCCCATGCACATCATGCCTCCAAGAGATGGAAAAGGCAAGCGTGGGCCACCGGGAGCCCACAGCCTGGGTCTGAGTCCCAGCTCTGCCTCCTCCCTAGGGGCTGGGGGAGGGATGCTCTCCACATCTTGGTTTCCTCACCTGTAACGTGGGGATAATAACACTGCCTGCCTTATGGGCATGGGGTGAGGGTGAGGTGAGATAGCACAGCACACATCAACAAAGCCAGCCTTTGGGCCTTGGGAAGGAAACTGCTGAACGTAATTGTTGGGATGAGTCGTCACTGAGCACATTGGCATCACCATGGCCGTCACCTCCCCCTTCTGATATTGGAGGGAGCAGCTGACCCTTGCGGAGGACAGGCTGGTGGGGAGGTATTCATCTTGCCCCACCTGCCACTCTGGAGCCCTGGGCTGTGTAACACAACCCCACCTTCCTGGGGTGGCAGAGTCAGGACACCGAAAGTGGGCTCTGCAGCAGGCTTCCTGGACTCCACTTCCAACCCAAATACTTACCAGCCGTGACCTTGGGCATCTCATTTCACCTCTCAAAGCCTAAGCGTTCTCATCTGCAGAATGAGGACGGTAATAGTCTCACCTCCTGAGGCTGGTGTGAGGATTACATGAGTCTATGTATAAGCCGCTTCGAGCAATGGGGATTGTTACCATAGAGACCCCCAGAAGGGGCTGTGTCCTTTATCCCAAGAGTTCTAATAATGACATCTGACACTCAGCAGCTTACAAAAAGCCTTCAGATGCATATACCATTTTACTGAAGATGCAAGGCTCAGAGAGGTTGATGGGTTGGCCCTGGGTCACACAGCCATGGCCTGGCAAGGGTGGAACCTGAAGCCCAGGTCCCTCATTCAAGTCCTTCACTCTTAGTCCACCCAGCACTCCTGTTCCAATGGAAGTCTTTAGCTGTGGCCACTGGCTTTCACTTTACTTGTCAGTACCAAACACATGAGATGGAGAAATGGACTTTTAAAATCTGCGTGCTGACTTCAAAGGAGTTATGCCCTTTTGAGGGCGTTAAGCTATTGAAGCCAGCAGGGCAGGACCCTGGCCTACAAATGCCCTAAATGACTGACAGCACCCCGCCTTCCCCCCCTCCCTTTTTTTTCTTGCTAAAAAGATCATGGCCTGTTGGTGCTGTACTGTTGAAATAGTAAAGGGATTTTTTTTCCCTCCCAAGGTTAACCAAGAAATTCCTCGGAAATTGTATTACACTCATTTCCCCCAGCAGAGGAGCTCTGCGGTAATGTCGACCGACTGTTTGTTCTCCATGTATCGTAAACTGTTAGGCCTGGACGCCTTCATGTGGTTTCGAGGGCAGCTGGAAGAAACGCTTCCCAGGGCCACATGGCGGATGCAGGCACATGGCAGGTTTGCTCTAGGCCGGCCACTCATGTGTAAGATGCAGAGCAAGGGGGAGTCCTGCCCAGGGGCAGCCTGGGCCCCGCTTCCTAAAGAAACACCGGAGAAGAGAGAGTGAGTCACAGCACATGAATTCGAGACAGGCGTGCCAGGGAGCGCTCCGGAGGTTTCAGGGCTGTCCTAAGAGAACAGCGTGGTGCCGAAGCTGTGATTTCCGGTGAAACCCAAATCCTCTTCAGGACCCAGCAGCGAGAAGAGTTTCCACGGAAGATTCATTCAACAGCTGCTGGGCGACCAGAGGCTCACTGCTCTTTCTCGAGCGAAACCAGTTCTTGGGCCCAGTGCAGTCTCACACCAATCCCCGCCCTGGTTAAGACTCTTGGGGTGGGGTTGGGGGATGCTCAAAAATAGTCCTAGAGAGCCAAGAACCAATTTTAACATCGTAAAAGCTGCTTGTTCTCATCCATGAATCAACTGATGGACATTTAGGTTGTTTCCATGTCTTGGCTATTGTGAATAATTCTGCAATGAATGTAGGAGTAAAATATTTTATGTTTATAAATGGACCGTTACTCAGCCTAAAAAAGAAGGAAGTCCTGCCATTTATGACAATGTGGATGGACCTGGAGGTCGTTGTGCTAAAGTGAAATAAGCCAGACACAAAAAACGAGTACTGCGTGACCTCACTTACATGTGAGATCTAACATATGCAGACTCATAGAAGTAGAGAGTAGAGTGGTGGCTGTCAGGGGTGGGGAGGGCTTGGAGAAATGGGAGATGTTGGTCCAGGGCACAAGGTTTCAGTTATGCAAGATGAATAAGTTCTGGGGATCTCCTTTACAACATGGGGACAGTAGTTAATGGTACTGTATTATTTACTTAAAATTTGCTAAGTGGGTAGATCTTAAGTGTTCTTGGAAGAAAGGAAGGAAGGAAGAAAGGATGGAAAAAAGGGATGGGTGGGGAATGTTAATTTTGTGAGGTGACAGAATGTTAATTAGCTTGATTGGGTAATCATTTCACAACGTATACATATATCAAAACATCAAGTTGTACACTCTTTGTCAATTATACCTCACTAAAGCCAAAAAGAAGAGGGGGAAAACCTGATTTTCCTTAGCCAAACAGGCCAGCGATGAAAAAGCACACGCTGTCTGCAAGGTGGAATCCTTTGCTGCAACTAAATGGCCATTTATTTATTTACTCCACAAGTCCCATCCTTGGCTCCTGATCAGAGGCTTGTCTCATTAGACATTATAAATGGCTTTGGTGGGACTTCCCTGGTAGTGCAGTGGTTGAGAATCCGCCTGCCAATGCAGGGGACACGGGTTCGAGCCCTGGTCGGGAAAGATCCCACATGCTGCGGAGCAACTAAGCCCATATGCCACAACTACTGAGCCTGCCATCTAGAGCCCGCGAGCCACAAATACTGAGCCCGCTAGCCACAACTACTGAAGCCCACGCGCCTAGAGCCTGTGCTCTGCAACGAGAGAAGCCCGCGTACTGCAATGAAGAGTAGCCCCCCGCTCGCTGCAACTAGAGAAAGCCCGTGCGTAGCAATGAAGACCCAACGCAGCCAAAAATAAATAATTTTTTTTTAAATGGCTTTGGCTAATTAAAATGGGGAGTCGGGAGACACAAAAAGATTAGTCATAAATACGGCTTTTGGCAGACAGGATCTTCTCGTGTTCTGGGGCTCAGGGGGGTTACGTATAACACAGTGCCCTCGGTGGCGGGAAGCCTGGGGACCGCCATGAGAGAGTAACCAGACTGGACCTGGGGACCGGCAGTCTCTGTCCCCAGGAGGCCGGGTCTTCCCGGGGCGAGTCTGCAGGAAGGAATAGCTCGGGCACCCCGGGACGGGAGGTGCAGCCGCCTGTCGGCCTGCCGGCCTGCTGGCAGGTGTGGGAGGGAGGGCTGCGGTTTCCTTTGTGGCCTCCGTGGGACACCAAGCCTCTGTGGCTCCTGGCCCCCTCCCCTCTCCCTGCACCGAGGACACAGCTTCCTCCTGAGTTTAGCCGCATGATTTGCATTTGGGAGAGAGAGGGGAACCACAGGGAAAGTGTGGTGAAACAGCCTCCGCTCACATTTTTCAGGCCTCCTGTTCTTCCCTCCCAGTGCAGGCCTGAGGGCGGCAGCCTGGGATTTGAACACCCAGCCCCAGAGCAAGTCCTCAAGGGTCCCGTCTGCAGCGATGGTTCCAGGGGGTCCCCGGGGCCTGGTCTGGTGGTTTGCGCCTGGCACTGGCTCTTTTCAATGCTGCCCTTGTCTATTTCTTCTGGATTCTGCATCTTAATACTACAAGTTCCATGTTGGATTTTTGCTTTTTTCCAGGCAACCGGTAACCAAAAACACTTTCAGGCAGTACCGAGTACTAGGAAAAGGGGGCTTTGGGGAGGTAAGTGAACATCCACATATTCATGAAAAGTTTCTGGACTCTTGTCACCTTTTCTGTCCCTTCTGGCTTGGCCTGAAGTGTTCTAAGCATGGCTTCCGAGCGAATGGCTTGGTCATGCGCCCCCGATGGAGAAGGAGGGTGAGGCCGGGGCCTTGGGAATGTCTGCTGTGTCTGAGGTGGGGAAGGAGGGTGTCTGTGGCAGGGCAGGTGAGCTGGAGGTGCTCTTGGAGCCAGCCTCGGGCAGGAATCAAGTGTGGAGAGGAGAAGTGGGCACTCTTGACTGTGTTTGGAGGGAGAAGCGAGGCTGTGAGCGGCTTAAGCATCCTGGCCACACCATGCTGTTAGTATGCGCTGTTGTACTTAATCTGATCTTCCCAAGCCTTGTTATTCCCATTTTAGAGATGAGGAAAGCTGAAGTTCACAATGGTTAGGTGACCCAGGCAAGGTCACACAGCTGAATAGGGGCAGAACTAAGACCAGACCCAAATGCCCTGGTTTCCATTCCTCTGAATTATACAGTCAGGGTTCGCAGGGGTCTCCCATCACTCCCCCTGAAACAAGCCTCTCCTACCAGCAGCTGGTGCTTGAAAGTCCCCAGTTATCAATGGCTGCATCTGGCTGGAAGCTTGAGACAGGGAAAATCTAGTTGCCCCTGAGAGAGGAACTGGCCTCGGCCAGCCATCTAAACATTGGTGTAAATGGCTGACTCTGCACCTCCAAGGGCTAGGATTTGCCTAAGGTGCCACCAAAGCCAGATCTCAAGGGCAGGGCCCTGGGAGCAGTGGGTCCACGGCCAGGCATCATCCAAGCCCCGGAGACACAGCATCCTGGCCTTGAGGGAGCTTCACACTGGCCTTGTTTCACGTGCCGTGTGCCCTTGGCTTCTTTCTTGCCCCTCAGGTCTGTGCCTGCCAGGTTCGGGCCACGGGTAAAATGTATGCCTGCAAGCGCTTGGAGAAGAAGAGGATCAAAAAGAGGAAAGGGGAGTCCATGGCACTGAATGAGAAGCAGATCCTAGAGAAGGTCAACAGTCAGTTTGTGGTGAGTGTCAGGGCCCCAGGGACAGGCCCCCTCCTGGTGACTGGGACTTCTGTCCCTTAAGTGTGACAGGTCCTCATCCCCCAGGGCATGGGATGCAGTGAGGGGAGTGGGTTTCAGAAAGGAGCCTAACACTCCCTCCATCACGAGGCACCTGGGGGTCAGTTGGGGCTGACATTGGTCAGCGAGCTAGCCTGGCTCCCCTCTGGGCGTGAGAGCAGGCTTCTCTGGACACCTCCATGGACAAAAGAGGCCCACGCGGGGCCCAGCCAAGGAGCTTTGTTTCCGCAGACCCCTGTAGGCTGGTTTCATCACAGGAGACCGAAGTGTCAGGATCCTAGAGAGGCCCATCTGGTTTATATTCGTGTGTTACTCCATCCAGGCTAGACTCTGCTGCGGTAACAAATCAACCCCAACTTGAAGTAGCTGAAAATGGCAAAGGCTGTCCTGTTTCTCACCCAAAATCCCATCAGATCAGGCCACCTTCCTTCATCTTCCAGCCACGCACGCCTCCCTCCCCGGGAGTGTGGAGAGTGAATGCTGGGGGCTCTGCACTGCCTCGGCTGCAGTGACACCCCTCACTTCCACCCACAGTCCTCGGCCAGAACCAGTCATGGCCAGGGACCAGCCAACCGCAGGGGAGGCTGGGAAATGTGGAGGAGGACGTGGGTATTTGGCCAGCTCTCAGTGTCACTGCCACTTGTTATTATAAAAAATAATATATGCTCCAGTAAAAAGTCAAACAGCACAGATGGACGCAAAGTAAACATAAAAGCCTCCCTCTTTGAGTAACCATTCCAGACGTGTTTGATTCATGTACAGATTTTATTACTTTTAGCCAACGGGATCTTACTACAAATCTTAGGCTGCAATGTTTTTCCCTTAAATTGTAGAGCTTTTTCTACAACCAGACCAACAGCTGCACCTCTTTTCTAAAGCTGTGCGCCATTCCCCAGATGCACAGGGAAGAGCTAGGCCATGACCTGTGCAGCCATTCACAACAACGATAGAGGTTGTTTCTGGTTTTGGAGCCTCCACAACAAATAAGGCCACTGTGTCCATCCTTCAGCATCCCTTTGGCATATTTCTGTGAGGGTGTGCGTGGGATGGATTCCTGGTGGAGGAATTGCTGTGTCAGAGGGTGTGTGCACGTCCCCCAGTTTCACTCCCACCAGCTGTGCGTGAGGGCGGACCACGCCATCCACGTGGTGCTGCTGTCATTCCCCAGAGTGGGCTGGGCTTTACAAGGTGATACCCAAAGGGGGCAGAAGTTTTAACCACCTGATGCACACACATGCTTTTGTGACATAAAAACGCAGACACCGTCCTGTCGGGATCCCTGAGGTGCTGGCCTGCCCCTTCCAGCTTTGCCTCCTCACCTAGAGCCACCGAATCTGATAGAAAGGCAGCGGCAGGGGCACCAGGAGGCTGTCAGGGCGCAGGGGGTGGCGTGAAGCTGCTGCAGCTCCCGCACCGTAGCCCTCCCGCCCAGCTTCAGGGCCCGGGAGGAGGAGCGGACGTGGTCAGGGGGTCCCCGGAACCCCACCGCAGGGCTGTCTTGTGCTCCCAGGTCAACCTGGCCTACGCCTACGAGACCAAGGATGCGCTGTGCTTGGTCCTGACCATCATGAACGGCGGGGACCTGAAGTTCCACATCTACAACATGGGGAACCCCGGCTTCGAGGAGGAACGTGCCCTGTTCTATGCGGCAGAGATCCTGTGCGGCCTGGAAGACCTCCACCGTGAGGACATCGTCTACAGGTGAGCGGCTGCCCTCCCAGTGCCCCCCAACCCCGGTCCCCTCGTCTGAGTCTGAGCAGGTGAGGCTGACCCTTCCATGCCCTGGACTGGACGCTCATCCCCACCCTGGGAGTCGAGGCCCGGGCACTGCCCTTGAGTCAGACAGGCTCCCACCCAGGAACCGAGGAAGGGAGGGAGGCCAAGTGTTCCCTCAGAGGTGATGAGGTCGGGCCACTGTTCCCTTCCCAACCAGCACCTGCGAAGCTCAGTGGAGCCTGCTGGCCTGATCCAGAGCAAACCCCAGGAAGACTTTAGTAGGATCACCACCGCAGCAGGCATCAGAATGGACCCCGTTCCCTCCCACACCGTCCAGCGTTTTAGGACCAGGTTCTATGAGCAGTGGCCTTCAGACTCTTCTCACAGGCCTCCTCACAGAATTTTGAAAATCTCTGTGCCCTCATACATTTTAAGTAGACATCTGAAATTGTCCATCATATGTTAAAAGAGTGGCTAATATTGATATTTTGAAATAGAACTAAAGTGACATCACATTTCTAAAGGTATCCAGTGGAATCTAATTGCTGTAGCAAATTGATTTCCACCATCATGCAGCTAAAAAAATGCATGAAAACTCCTTAATGGTGAGGAGTTTTCTATCATTTTCTTCTCTACTCCCCTCCACCCCGATAGAATAGTTACTATAATGTAATATTTTTTTGCATAAAAGTTATCAATTAGCATTCCACTCTGAAATATGTGGATGTATATAAGATTTTTTTTAAAATTTCCTTTGACCATAAGGCTCTAAGTGTTAAAATAATTTCTTCCGTTGAGTTGACCGTATAATTATGATTACTAGATCCCACCTCTAATTGGGACTCGGGAGCCAGTCACCATAGTCACATTTAGGAGTGGGGAGGAACCTGCTCTTCTTCTGTCAACCGAAGCTACCAGCACGTGGGGGACCCCCCCCCCACAGCTGCTGGGGACACACACCCCAGTTTGAAGACCTTTGCCATGGGGCTTTTGTCGGAGATTATCTTGGGAGCCTGAGAAAGTTTTGAAAGCAAGAGGAATGGTCTTGATGACATGCCCTTCCCCCCACACCATCTCCCAATTTATGCTTTTGTTTTGTTTTCATTCAAGTGAGAAGAGAGTCCGAAAATTTTCCCTGAGGGTTGAAAAAAGAATCCTCCACTTGATTGCTTTTCTCTTAAAAAAAGAAAAAAGGCATCCCTCCAAATTCTAGCCCTTCTTCTATGGAGGAAGAGAGCCATGGTGCCTCCCCGGCCCTGACCACTTGCCAGAGCCTCTCTGGGGGTGTGGGTTTGTGCCCACTAGCCAGCTGTCTTTCCAACCCGGTGGTCGGTGGTGACTGATTAATTGCAATGATGACTCCTGCCCCTGTTTGGAATGGTTAACACACCAAAAGCATGCAAGTTAACAACAGCAAGAAAAGTATGTTGTAATAAATAACTACATGCAAACACCAGTTATCACTTTGTGAGGCTGCACCACTGGATTTGGACACAGGAACTGCTCCCCATGAGGAGAGCTGCCCTCCGTTTGATGAACAAAGCCAGTTGGTGAGAACCGAATCCTCAATCTAGATGCCATGTATCGTCTGCCCGATGGCTTAACTGAGTTGCACACACTATCCTGTTATTCTTTAACTCGTGGAGAAAACCTTTTATTAATAAAACCAGGGCTTCCCTGGTGGCGCAGTGGTTAAGAATCCGCCTGCCAATGCAGGGGACACGGGTTCGAGCCCTGGTCCGGGAAGATCCCACATGCCGCAGAGCAACTAAGCCCATGCACCACAACTACTGAGCCTGCGCTCTAGAGCCCATGAGCTGCAACTACTGAGCCCACGTGCCACAACTACCGAAGCCTGTGCACCTAGAGCCTGTGCTCCGCAACAAGAGAAGCCACTGCAATGAGAAGCCCGCGCACCGCAACAAAGAGCGGCCCCCGCTCGCCACAACTAGAGAAAGCCTGCGAGCAGCAGCGAAGACCCAACTCAGCCAAAAATTAATTAATTAATACATTAACTAATAAAATAAAACCAGACACTTCTGCTGCCTCCCCCCCAGTGGGAGTGGAGAGGTTCCCTTTCTCATGAGCATGATCATTTCATCAAAGAGAAGAGAGACGTCAGGGCTGCTCTGCCTTCAAGGCATCCTGAGACCTCAGGGTCTTCTCAGCCCTGGAGGAGTCGGTCACCACTCCAGCCAGAAGTATTCCTAGCCCTGGGGCCATCAGTGTGTGGACAGGTGCCAGGACTAGCCTTTGCCTAACTTCCTTTTCAGTCACTCTCCAGGGTCAGGAAGGCACCTATGGCAAAAAGCAGCATTTGTTTTAAATTACTGGAGGGAGAGAAGTTAGCACAAGATTGTCTTGACCCAGAGAGAGACCAGACCTCCCGAGCCCAGAGTCAGGAAGGAAACACTCAGGCCGGGTTGGCCCAAGGGGGTCCACCCAGATGCTGGTGTGCCCTTGCCTCCCAGAACAGCCACACTCACATGCTGGTGATCTTTCCCTTTCAGAGACTTGAAACCTGAAAATATCCTGTTAGACGATTACGGTAAGTCAGGCATCGGCCCGGGGATCCCTCTCCTGCTCTGCAGCTGGGGTGAGCGTCGCAACCCAAAGGGAGCAGGGGGCCCCCCAGCAGAGACTCAGAGACACTGACCCGGGGTCCACGGGAGGGCAGAGGGCATGGACAAAGCTCCTACCCGGCAAAGAAGCAGTGTGGCTCAGCCGAGAGGGAGGACAGGGAGAGAGAGAGAGCACGCACGCGAGAGAGCGAGCAGTGAATGAGGAGTCGAGAATTCCAGAGACTCTGGGCTGGTACTTAACTCTCACACAACTTCCCTGCACCTCATCTTCCTTGTTTGTGAAATAGAAACAGTGGGTCCTGCCCTGCCTGCTTCAGATGGTGGAGGGTGGTGGTGAGGTTCTGACAAGATAGCTTGAGGAGAAGTTGTTTTGTCAACTATAGCCAGCTATAAATGTGTTAGGCGTTATTACTTGTCTATCACCATTGTTATTTTCTTGTGTGTTTGTGCACACACGCACGGATAACAGGAGCCACCACAGTAGCCCCTCATGACTGTTTAGCCTCTCATGCCTGGGAAGGGGTTGTCACATCTTCTATCTAACTAGATCTTCTCATCTCTACAGAGGGGACAGGGCCGGCACCCCTGTGCCCATTTTACAGATGATAAGATTGAGGCTCAGAGGAGCCAACCTGCCAAGGTCACTCACCCAGCAATATCAGTGGGGAGTTGAGACCAGAAACCAGGTCTCCCTGCCAGCATGCCCCAGACATCAGGCAGCCCAGGCTAACAGGAGAGAGAGAGGGAGGGAGGGAGGGAGGTCGTTCGTGACCAAGAGAAGAGGTTTGATTGTGATACTGTCGTGTGGCGGAGCAGGCAGAGGGCTCAGGGCCCACTGCCCCTCTCTGGATGCGCCCAGTGCCCGGAAGGGTTCTTGTTCCCTGCTGGTCCCAGGACTGTGCCCACCACTGATCTGTCACCCAATGGCTGGAGTCTGTGTGCTCTCACCCCCGCCCCCCACCATTCCTGCCTTTGTCAAGGGCCACTGAGCCAGGGAAATCCACTCAGCTGCAGCCTAGCAGGGTCTCTGGCATTGGGCCTTGCTGAGGTCCAGGCTGGGAAGGAGGGCGGTGTTCCTCCCTGCAGGGTCAGATGAGGCCACGACCCTGTCAGTGGGCTGCTAGGAGAGACAGCACCGAGGCGAACTCTCAGCACCACGTCGTCTCTGCCTTTGGGGGTCAGTCCTGGTCCAGGAGCTCCAATGCCTCCTCCCAGTCTCTGCTAAGCCTGAGTGGCAGTGTCTCCAAAGGGAGAAAACAACCCCCAAAGACCAACAAGGCAGAATAGGGAGTTGCTTCCCAAATTGCTTTATGATTTTTCCCCTTAAGCAAATTGTTGCAAAATGTCAGGAGAATCTTACATTTTCCCATGAAGCAATCCCAGAATCAGGCCAAGGCATTTTCAAATTTGTGACATCAGCCTTCCAAGAAGCCCATTAAGGCATTTTATGAGGCAGGTCTGCCATCGTCCACCCAAATCCAGGCGTCCTTTTCATCATTAAGTTTTTCTCCTAAAAAGTAATACTTTACCCCTGTCCTCTGACACCTGGACTCTCCCAAGGGTCTGCAGTCACCCTGCCATGGCAGGTTGGGTACCACTCTTTCTAGGACAGATGAAATGCCAGGGGCCCATGGCAAGGCTGGGGCCCTGCCCAGGGTAAACCAGATGTCCACATGACCATCCCAGGGACCTATTGACTCTGTTATCCTCCCTCAGGCCACATTAGGATCTCGGACCTGGGCCTGGCCGTGAAGATCCCGGAGGGAGACCTGATCCGCGGCCGGGTGGGCACTGTTGGCTACATGGGTAAGTGTAGGCGCGGCCTCTCACCAAGCCCCACCCTCAGAGCCACTGGCCTCTTTGTGCAACTAGAAGAAGTAGTCATGCTGGGAGGTGGGAGGTCTTAGCCAGGGTTGGGGGAGCCTTGGGGCCCCAGGGTGCAACTTGACTTCACTGAGCTCTGCAGCTCCCACCCCTAGCCCCAGCTATATCTCAAGGGCAAGCCCCTCCCAAGGTCAGTGACAGAGCTGACAAACAGCGCTGCCTGGGGGTGGGTGAAGTAGGGGTCTGCTGAGTTGGCAGACAGCCTTTCAGGGTGACCTCGACAGGGGGGGAGATCATTAGGAAGGGCCCAGAAAGGAGCGGAGCACACCACCTACTGTGTCACAAAGTACCATTCTAAGGAGGGACCAGCATCGGGCTCCCTGCGCTGCATCCCCTGAGCCTTCTCTGAGACCATCATCCCGGGAGCTACGGGGAAGAGCCCCAGAGCTACACTGACCCCTGGAATGCTCCTTCCAATAAGGGATATTCCCTGGGCTTCCTTCTGCACACCTCACACTCATAAGCCCACTCACACCAGGAGGCAGAGGACTCCTGAAAGCTCTGGGGGGGTGGGGACCTTGTTTTCCTCTACCGGGCTTGTGCCAGCAACACATGCTTAGGGTTCTAGACTTGGTCTCTGGTGCTCGAGGGTCCTTTTCAGGTTTCACGACATTGGAGGACCTCTGGGGTGTGTGTCTGTGTGTATGTTGGGGGTATGTATACCCATGTGAATGCTGAGGGATGGATGGACCGATGATAGGTAGATAGATAAATAGATAGATAGATGACAGATGGATGGATGATGGATGGATGGATTAATAAATGGGTGGATAGATGGATGGATGGGTGGATAGATAAATGGGTGGATGCATGATAGATGGGTGATGGATAGATAGATCCATCTGTGCACCTTTGTGTGTGTCTGCCTGTGCATCTGCGCCTTCTCCTCTTGCACAGTGTCTGCACAGCACATTGTGTTGTGTGCATACCAGCACATGTGTGGACGCATTTGCCTCCCTGGATGTATGTGGCCTGCCTGATGACCTGAAACTATCTTTTTTGCATTTCTATGGTGAATCTATAATTCATTTAATCAAAATGTTAGAGAAGCTATTTGAACTCCAGCTAAATTTAAAATCATTTTACTTTGGGTGGACACACCATTCATTGAAACGAATACGTGTGCAGCACCTACTGTGTGTCAGGCGTCGTACCTGTTACCGGGCACAGCAGGGAATAAGGTGGCTCACAGTCTAGTGGGGGAGACATCAAGGGAACAGGTTGTTTCCATCCACTGAGGTCAGGCTTCTGAAGCCACAGTCAGAGTCCTGGGAGCACAGCAAAGAGCAACCAGGGCAGGCTCCCAGGAAGAGGTGGTATTTACAGCAGTTGGTAGGCCAGAGTCGGCAGAGGGAAGAGGTCTCAGCCATCAAGCTCCAGGCCTTCTGTGAGCAGCACCATCACTCCTGGCTGCAGGACGCCCTGAGGCCCCGTTGACGTCACAGTCCTGGCCCCGTCTGCCCGGGCTCTGACCTGCAACCAGCTGTCTCTCACCTCTCCTCGCTTCCCTGCTCTGCCCCCAGCTCCAGAGGTCCTGAACAACCAGAGGTACGGCCTGAGCCCCGACTACTGGGGTCTGGGCTGCCTCATCTACGAGATGATCGAGGGCCAGTCGCCCTTCCGTGGCCGCAAGGAGAAGGTGAAGAGGGAGGAGGTGGACCGCCGGGTCCTGGAGACCGAGGAGGTATATTCGCACAAGTTCTCCGAGGAGGCCAAGTCCATCTGCAAAATGGTGAGCTCCCGGTGAGCCAGACGCTGCCCCAGGGCTGGCGTCCAGTGCTGGCTCCCCTCCCGGCCCTTAGCCGAGAACAGCAAACGGGCGGAAGGGGACAGGGTCGGGGCACGCTAGGGTGCGGGCAATGAGGCCACCAGGCCAGAGGGCAGGCTGCGGACGGGGTGGGCGGTGAAGGCTTCCAGGAGGGAGCCTGGGGTGGGGCAGGGCGGCTCTGTGATGAGGGAGGGGGGCTGCGGTGAGCAACGGGAGACACCCTCCCGTCCAGCTCTGTGGGGGGAGCCAGCATGGGGGAGAAAGGGGGTGATCCTGGCTCGTCCCCAAGACACAGAGGGATCCAGGCAGCCCCTACCCTTGACCTTGGGCCTCCTGCTCTCTCCAGCTCTGGACCCCTGGGTGCTGGCTTGAGGCCAGGGGCTGCAGGTGGTGGGTGGTGATAGTTTCAGTCTTTGAACATCTTATACTCGAGTTTTCCACCCACTATATGGAATGTTGGTCACACTTGCTGGGGGCCTGCGTGACGGTATCCATGGATAGTGAATTTGACCCGGCCACAGGTAGGGCGCACTCTGGGAATGACCTTTAGACAGGCTGGGTGGGCAGGGCCAGACTGGGGGGCTGGAAGCCAGATAGAGGAAGGAGTGACAGGAGCCATCAAAAGTGGAGCTGGGGGACTTCCCTGGCGGTCCAGTGGTTAAGACTTTGCCTTCCGATGCAGGGGGTGCGGGTTCGATCCCTGGTCGGGGAGCTAGGATCCCACGTGCCTCGCGGCCAGAAAACCAAAACATGAAACAGAAACAATGTTGTAACAAATTCAATGAAGACTTCAAAAATGGTCCACATCAAAAAAAAAAAACTTAAAAAAAAAAAGTGGAGCTGGAGAGAGTCCGCCCCTGGACCGCGGCCCTTCCTCTCGGCCCAGGTGGGCCCGCTTCCTTTCCTGCTTGGCTCTTAGGCTCCCAAGGCCCACCTGTGCCCCCCAGGGCCCTCCTCCCTCTGGTGCTAGCCCAGCTGTGCTAGCACCTCCACCGCAGGCAGCTGCCCTCTTACTCCAGCCCCTTGGGGACAGGAGGGGCCTGAGCGCTTGGCTCTGGGCACTGGGGACCCACAGATCCCCTTCCTCTCCCTGGAGCACGCTGCACCTGGAGCAGCGGACAGGCCGGCTGGCCCTCAGGATCTGAATCATGAGCGTCAACCAGGCTAGAGTGCAGAGAAGGGCAGGCCCGGAGAGCTGATGAAAAGCAGCAGAGTTTCTGCCTCTAGAAAACCTGAGGCTGCACTGCTAGGGGCCCAGAAACCATCTGGCATAGTTCCCACCCCCAGAAGGCCACCCTCCTGGAGCCGTCTGCCTGCTGCCTGACCGCTTCCTCTTACCAGCCTCGGTCTGATGTCACAGAGACATGGGAAGAAGGATTTGGGCTAGAGCTGCCATCTGACCACTTCCAAAGGAAGAGGAACCGTAGATCTGCCATTGGCATGTGTGAGAGACAGTGAGGGAGGTGTGGTGCGTACACAAGCAAACACACGCCCGGACCACATGCCTGGGCCAGCCGGCAACTGGGGGACCTCCAAGAAAACAGGTAGTCACGGCAGCCAGAGCTGGGGTCGGGGAACAATAGGAGCAAGGCAGCAAAAGGCAGGTACATGGAAATGTGGGGTCCTAGGGATGTTTGAAAACCGGGGGCTGGGGGGGTGCCAAGAATACTTGGTTATGTCACAGTCAGGTATCTGTCCAGAGGGACCTAACTGGACAAGGGAAGAAGGAGGTCAGAGCATCACCAAATGTCCCAGGTCAGGGAATTCAGAGAAGCAGGTCTTGGGAAACGCCCAGCAGCAACATGGGATGTGCTGAGAAGACAGAGAGGCACAGAGCGCCCCCTCCCTGCCCACAGTCATCGGCTTTGGCGCCCGGCTTTGGGGCCCCAGGACCGGGGGCACTGCTGTTCCTCTGCTGTCCCCTGGTGGCCACTGAAGGAAAGGTGGCATCTGAGCCTGGGGCTCCAGGCAGACCTGGGTCCGTAGGTGTCAAACCAAGATCCCCTGTCTTTCTCAGCTAGAAGAACCTTTGGAGGTCTCTGGCCTTCCTCTGCCTCCTTACCCTGGGGTCTTGGAATTCTGGTTTTGGGCTTCTTCTGCGCCCTTAACCACAGCCCATCTGGTCTGGCAGCCAGGCTGTCACCACCGAGGGACACCAGCTCAGGACACAGCAGGGCCTGACTGTAAGGAGACCGTGGAGGCCCCGGGGCAGCTCCAGCGCCACCTGCCGAGGAAGGTCTCTCTACAAACAGCAAGGAAGCTGGTCCCTGGCCCCCAGATTCTATCCCTAGTTCCATCTTGACAGCCACAAGACCCTCTCCACTGCCCCTGGTGTCCAGAAATGCATGCATCTCATTGCCTTGTCCCCTGGGTCCAGTCGTCCCTAGGCCCAGACCTCAGCCCCCACCTTTCTCAGGCCCTTGCTGAGTCCCAGCACTGGTTCTTCCCCACTGGCCCTGTAGCCCTCTCAGTCTCACTGGTCCTTCCAGCCCATCTCTAGTCTTCCTCCTCCAGGAAGCCCTCTCTGCCTGCCCCATCCACCTCAGCTCACACCGTCTCTCCCTCTCACTTCTCCTGGTTTATACTGATACTACATGTGTAAATTCTTTACCTGATGCCCAGGTTGCAGACAGGCAGCATGTAGGTGGGTGTTTATTTCAGCCTGCACAGTGTCTTAGAGAGAGGTGAATGGTGGGTTAATTGCCAAGATTTTTAAATGGGGCAAATTCACATAAAAACCCGGATTTTCTGACTTCTCGAAAAAAAGCAGAAGCCCTGGACACTGGCCAGCATCCCTGCCTGGCAGGAGCTGATGGGCAGCCTGGCACAGCCCGCCCCACCCACCCCTCACCTTATTGCTCTCATTTGTGCCATCTGTCTGGCCAGCCCCTGCAGGCTTTGGGCTCTGCAGCCTCTTGGGATTACACAGAGCAGAGCAAAGCCCCAGGAGAAGAGCAGCTGGGGCTCCAAGCTGCCAGCCCACTGGGCAAAACACTCTTAGGTGGTTGGTGGACCAGAGGGTGACATTGTGAGTGGCTATCTCATGGCTTAGTCCCTTCAAGGCTGTGACCTGGTGCTTGCCCCACTGCCACCTTTCATTCCTTAGTTTTTGGGGGGGCAGTCCCAGCAAGCCTCCCCTCCAGACTCTGGGCCCCAGGAGGCCCCCTGCCCGCTGGCTCTCAGGGCAGCTGTAAATGTGTGTTAAATGAGCACATGCACAGGGCACCAGGGTATTGGTAAAGGAAAGGGCTGGACTCCCTCCAAGGTGCAGACCACCCACTTTGATTTTAGTCTCAAAGTGGACACTTAGTAGATTCCAGCTGTGTACATGGTGCAGTGCTCAGTGGGGCGGGGACCAGAGAGAAGCACAGCCAGGGACACTGGGACTGCGGGGAGGGACTGATGCCCTGCGGTCACGTGGTGGCCCTGCCCCATCTTCAGCCGAAGCCTGCCCCTCCCCTCCCGCCTTCCTCTCTTTCATTCACACCTTCCTCCCATCCAGCTGTCTCTGCTCCTGCAGCCCCTTCCTCTCCTATTAACCATCCTGCCTTTTGGTTGTGATGAGGACACTCCTCTACCCCAACCATCCTTGTCTCCCCACTACATCTGTATTAAAATCCTACCTCTGGACCTGGCCTTCAGGACCCTCCATCACTCTCCCCAACCAGTCCCCTTCCCCCTGACCCATCTCCCTCATCCTTCACTCAGACTCAAGGACAGGTGTTCCCCAGACACGCCCTGAGTGTCCCTGCCGCCCTGCTCGTGATGCCACAGGTCCCTCCGATGCCTGCTCCCATCTTTGAAAGCCTGTCTCAGACGCCCCTTCCCCAGGACACCTTCCGATGCCTCAGCTGGCAGCCAGTTCTTGTTCCTCTGCCACCGTGGTGTCATATCTGCATTGCCTTGATGGGTCCTCTGAACATGATTTTTCTGAGGCCAGACCCTTAGCATCCTCTCTCGGCACCTACTGGGTACAAGTCTACAATGTACTTATGAACCGAGTAAATGAATGAAAGAACCTACTGGCCAGTCCTTGCCCTTTGTAGCTTACCTGGAGCAGAAGAGTTAACACCAATTCAACAAACGTTAGTGCATGCTGGGTACTCACCAGGCAGCGATGTGTAGTCGTTGGAGAAACAGACAGGATTCCTGCTCTCCTGGGGGTTCCAGGCATCTGAGCATGCTGGGGACATGGGACCACAAAGCACACTGTGGCTCAGGAGGCCACCCTGAATCGAGGCCTGAGCGGGCAGTGTCCGCTGGGTACCTGGGGTGGCGCAGGCACCGTGGAGGAGAGAGGAGGGACGTTCGGGAGGGCTCAGGGACCCTCGTGTGAAAGGGAGGTGGCCACAAGCTCTCTGAAGCCCCTCTGCCCCTCGGGCCTCTGGGCAGGAGGAAAGGCCCCCCAGGCAAGTCCTCATGGGGCTCTCCTGTCACAGCTGCTCACCAAAGATGCAAAGCAGAGGCTGGGCTGCCGGGAGGAAGGGGCAGCAGAGGTCAAGAGACACCCCTTCTTCAGGAACATGAATTTCAAGCGCTTAGAAGCCGGGATGTTGGACCCTCCCTTTATTCCAGATGTAAGTAGCCTCCCCAGCCTAGACTGAGCCTGTGCATTGATTTATGACCTTCGACTTCGCTAAACATCTGTGCTGGGCCCCAGGTCAGCGGCTGAGAACTGTGGGCAAGGGGTGGCCCCCCTCTTCCAGTAGCAGGGTGTCGCCCGGTCTGGGGGTCTCTCTGTACCCACCCTGGCATCATCACCTCTATGAAGTCCTCATCTCCAGAATCCCAGGCTCCCAGAGCCCCTGGGAGGCCTCCCCCACTGACCTCGAACCCCCAGAGGGCAGGGGCCGGGTTTGTCTCTGTGAGTCCCCGCACGGCAGCCCCAGAGCCTGTTTGGTGGATGAGTGAGATAAAAGAGATCACTGTGGTTACGGCGCCGGGGCCATAGCAGCACTGACGACAGCCCCATGGCCTGGTGCCTCGACTGCCCCATTTTGCAGGTGAGGAAACTGAGGCCTCCAGGGGATACGTAACTTTAACAAAGCACCTAAGCACTACAGCTGGGACCCCAGCCCAGGTCTGTGTGGCTGCTGCCTGCGTGCTGACCTACCACCCCTGACTGGCCTCCGATGCGAGAAGGGCCAGGGAGGTCCTCCTGGGACATCCCCCCGTTGCATCCTGTGTGGGGCAGTGATGGCAGGAAGGGGCCCTGAGCTCTCGTCACCCCAGCTGGGGGCCCTTTGGCCCCTCTGGGCAAAGGGCAGCCTGGGTTCCCGGGGCGGGGGTGGCCCTGGGAGACCCCCCTGCTCCCCATCAAAACCCTCCGGGCCTGGCTGGGGGCCGCTAGAGCCACAGGCAGGGCTCCTGGTGACCAGCACCCTGCCCTCCCAGCCCCGGGCCGTGTACTGCAAGGACGTGCTGGACATCGAGCAGTTCTCCACCGTGAAGGGCGTCAACCTGGACCACACAGACGACGACTTCTACTCCAAGTTCTCCACGGGCTCCGTACCCATCCCTTGGCAAAGCGAGGTGAGCACGGCGGGACCCTCAGCTTCACCCCGAGGGGAGGGTGCAACGAGGGCAGAAGAGGGACAGCTGGGTGGGCGTCCCTGTGGGCAGACTGGGGCGTGGTGTGGTGCTGGGTCAGGAGCTGGCTGGGCGGGAAGAGGCGGCCTGTCTCGATGCCCCTCTGGAGAAGCGTGGCTGGGAAACAAGAGAAATGGGGCAGCAGCGGGAGGTACAAGGGGGCTGGAGGTGGGGCAAGTTCGAGCTGGTTCGAGTGAGATGGCAGTGATGGGGCAGTGGGCCTGCAGCCCTGGAAGGGGGAGGGTCCGGAGCGCTGGGGTAGAGGAGGAGCTGGGGGGTGAGTTCCGTGGCTGGAAGATGAGCGCTTCCCTGCCGCTGCCCCCCATGGCCGGCTACTGGCTTCTCAGAGAGGGCGGCTTGCAAGGCCGTCAGGGAGAGGCGGGGGGGCGGGCCTTGCTGCCTGGGTCTCAGCCCTGTGAGATGGAGGGTGGCCGGAGAGCCTGGCAGGACCAGGCTCGGGACAGTGTCGCCCAGGGCTAGGCTGCTGGGATTCCCATCCACCCAGGATGACCAGCGCAGCCCCTCACACCACCCGTGTTTTGACCGCTTCTCCAGATGATAGAAACAGAGTGCTTTAAGGAACTGAATGTGTTTGGACCTAACGGTACCCTCTCACCGGACCTGAACAGAAGCCACCCTCCGGAACCGCCAAAGAAAGGGCTGCTCCAGAGGCTATTCAAGCGTCAGGTGAGACCCTCACTCCCACCTCAACCCTGCTGTCCTGGCCTCAGCCCTGGGAACCCCCAGGTCTGAGCCTTCCATAGCCTGAGACCAACTTTCAGGCTGGGGAGACTGGGGGCAGCAGCAGCCTGGAAGGGACGGGCAGCCTGTCTGAAGTGCCTTGAGACCCACTGGCTGATGGCGTCCCCAGAGCAGAAGGGGCAGGGCCAGCGCCAAGTTAACCGGTCATCAGGGTTCCTCAGCCTCGGCGCTGCTGATGCTTTGGGTTAGTTCATTGTCGCGGGACTTACGCATCGAGGGGGCTCAGCAGCGTCCTAGCCGCCACCCAGTAGATGGCAGTAGCACCTACTCCCGTGTGTCAATCAAAAATGTCTCCAGATGCTGCCTAATGGCCCTGGGGACAAAACGCCCCTGGTTGAGAGCCATTGTAAAGACGACGCAAGTTATGTAGGTAAAGATTTGACAAAGAACAGGGGGAGCTGGTGCTGGAGAGTTGATCCCCGAAGACCCTCATGGCTCCCGAGGTGGGGCTCCCGTAGTTTGATGCTGTGCCCTGCAGCTGGCAGCCAGAGGAGACTTTGTCCCTCAGGAAAAGGTGTTCTTCCCTCAGAGCTTGTCCCTGGATCAAGGGTTGGTGTGGGCCACGTGGGAGAAATGTCCCAGGAAGGACCCGGCAGGCTTTCTACAGTGAGAGACCCCTAACCTCATCCCTGCCACCAAGAAGATGGCCACAATAGCACCGCCTCCTGGCCTGGCCCTTCAAGAAGGCAGGCCCCCATCCTGAGGCCTGGGAGGCCCCTGGTTCCTTACTTTCTTCCTCCCCCCAAGAGAGCAGCAGCAGGTCTGTACCCAGGCCCCGGGCATCCCAGCTCCCTCCCGCTTAGATAACAGGGAAGAGGTGGCTGTTCGAGGCACTCCACTGTGGGCTAGGCGCTGTGCTGGGCGCTTTTTGAAGGCGTCTTTTATTTAATTTTCACAAAACCCCAGGCCTTCATTCAACTATTCATTCCACCGATATGTATTGAGCACCTACTCCATGCTAGACTGTTACCTGAGGACTTAAGATGCATCAGCAAGCAAAACTGCATCCCTCCTTTGGGGCATCTTAGTGAAGTGTGAGCCCAGGATGTGCTCCCATTAGGCCATTTCACAGATGAGGAAACTGAGGCTGAGAGGAGTTAAGGAACTTGCTCAAGGTCACACAGCCAGTGAGCCCTTGCGGAGGATCCCGGATAACAGGGCAGGCAGCACGGATGAGGCACACTGAGAGAAAATGCAGACTGAGGCCTGAGTTTGCGGTTTTATCTAAAAACTTGATGTGCGTTTCACCTCCTATTCCATAATATACTCATATCCATCTACTATAAAAATATAATTTTCAAATGCTTCCATCAAGTAAAATTGAAGTTCCAGAAAGAAATGACCTCCACCCCCGAAGTGGCCGAGCCCCCCAGGACAGCCCGGGATCCTGGGACAAGCGTTTGCTGTGGAAGCTCACGGCCCAGGTTCAAATCCAGCCCTGACCCTTCTCGGTTGGGTGGCAGCATATTGAACCGCGCCCCCCCCACCCTTCTCCAGGCCTCTGTTTGCCCACCTGAAAAATCAGGATGGAAATGCCGGCTGCCCAGGGTGAGTGAGGTGGAGGACGGTGACCTCAGCACAGTGCCTGGCACCACGACTGCCACCAGGGGAACAGACACGCCGGCTCTCTTCTGCAACGTGAGGGGCCCGTGCCCACGGGGGTGCCAAGAGGGTGCCAGGGATACTGAGGGCGAGCAGCTCGTGGTTCCCAAGCCGGGCACCTGCTAGAGCCCTTTGCACACACAGCCGTGTTTCCTTCTCCCAACAGCCCTGCCCAGAAGTGGCTCCTAACCCACATCACAGGCCAGGCAACCGAGGGAGTCAGACACTTTCTCGAGGCCACTCAGCTAAGAAGTGGCAGATTTAGGATTCCAACCCGGCAGCCTAACTCTGGGCCTGCAGGCCTAACCATGTAGATAGATATTATAGGAGAGACCACCTCCTTTCTGCCTTGGGCGTCTGTTAATCAGGTAAAGCCCTCTGCCCCAAGGGGTGGTCTCTGGACCTGTGTCTGCAGGGGGAGAACAGAAGGCAGCAGAAAGCAAGACGGGGAGCTGGTCAGCTGAGCTCCTCTCCAGTTCAGATTCAGAGGCCCCTGTGATGCAAGGTCCCCAAGGCTCGACTCTGCGATGACTGACCTTCTCTCTCCTTCTTTCTCTCCTCCCTGCTCACCCCCCTCCCAGCATCAGAACAATTCCAAGAGTTCACCCAGTTCCAAGACCAGTTTTAACCATCACATAAATTCAAACCATGTCAGTTCAAACTCCACCGGAAGCAGCTAGCTGCAGCTCTGGCCTGAAGTCCACGGTGGGACCAGCCTAGACCCTTCTCCTTAGAAGCGGACTTGTGACCGGTGGAGCTTCCGCCCTGGCGGGCGGGCGGGGGAGCCCTCCAGGAGCCAGGGAAGGAGGCCGTCCAGCCCCGAGATGGGGAGCCTCCAGGTTCCTCAAAGAGATTTCCACTCAGGTCTGTGTTCGGAGGCGGCCCTCAAGCCAAGGTGGATTGGCTGTGTCTCTGTCGAACATTGCAATAGAAATCCAATTGGATACAACTTGCACGTATTTTAACAGCGTCATAACTAGAACTGAATTTTGTCTTTATTATTTTTAAAGAAAAGTTTTGTAAATTTCTCTATTGTTTCAGTTTACATTTTGTATATTTGTATTTAAATGAAAGTCAGACTTTGAGGGTGTATATTTTCTGTGCAGCCACTGTTAAGCCATGTGTTTTAAGACATTTTAGAGGGGTGGTGGGCGGGGAAGGGTGTAAAAAAAAAAATGTGACTTAAGACTTCCAGAGCCTCAAATGAGAAAATGTTTTTATTAAATGTAGAAAATGATTCCCATTTCACCTTTAAAGGATTGATTGTATCCATCTCTATAACCCTTCCTTCCCTCGCATTGGTATCACCATTCTGTTGGCTTGTAACAATCTGAATTAAATGCTCAAAGACCCACTGGGACTTTACCCCCAGCCAGGATGTCTTCCGTTGGGGGTCCATGGAGTTGCCTGGGCCCAGCTCCGTCAAGATGTGCACTTTTCCTTTGGGGGCACATGATGCCACTGTTGCTTTGGCCTCGGCCTCCTCTTCCTTCTGGAAGGCGGCCGGTACGTGGAGCTGAGGGTCCTCAGCACAAGGGTGTCTAGGCCTCTTACTTTCTGAGTAGGTTCTGACTGCTAAAGCCAGTATGTTTTCAAGAGGCTTGCATTTGGGGATTGTTTTATTCTAGTTTTAAGAGACGCATAGCAACGATAAGGAGTAATCATGGAACCCCAAGAGTCCCAAACGCTTACGGCCCATAGAAGCGTCAGGGAGCGGAGGTCTTGGGCTTGTCGAGGAGAAGGTGGCTCTCCCAGGATCTCTGGGCATGTCCCTTGAGTGTTTATGGGGTCATAGGGCCTTGACAGCTTCCTGGGGCCCCGCAGATTCATTGGCTCAGGTGGCATGGATGCATGAGGTTGGCTCTCCAAGCAAATGGGAGAGGCCGGGCCACCCACAGAAGCTCAAGAAAAACTCACTGGCCCTTCCGGGAGAGGTGAAGCAGAGGCGAGCTCTCATCGGGCATCTCAAAGCTCCAGGCACAAGTAGCCCCAGGAGAACTTGGTGGCTTTGCCAGACCAGGGTCTCTAAAGGCAGCCCCCAGGCCCTTTGAGCAGGGCTGTCCAGCCCCAGGGAGTGGCCAGCCTCCCCCCTGCTGCCTTCACAAGGTGACAGGGAGCAAATCTGTCTTTGCCTCCCCTCTGGGACAGGGTGAACGGTTGAATTCCCTGCTGCCCTGCCTGCCAGGTCACCCTCAGTCAGACCTGGCCTCAGCCACCGGGCAGCTGCCAGGGTTTCTCCCGGCGTGGGCCCTGCACTTCCTGCAGCAGCATCTCCTCTTAAAATACAGATTCTGGGCTCCACCCCAAACCTACGGAATGGGATTCCCTGGGAGTAGGGCCCAGGAATCTGCATCTTTAAAAAGCTCGCCAGGTCATTCTGATGCACCCTGGAGTGTGAGAACCACTGCCTTAGGCCATCGGTGGGGCTTTTGATGGGATCCTCCCAAACTTATTTCTCTAGGTGACCAGGCAACTTTGGAGCCTGAGCTTTTAGGGAGGAGAGAGAAGCCAGCGTGTCAGCCTTGTGTCCCAATTTCCATGCTCCTTCCCCAAACTTTGCCATTGGGTCCTGAGGCTAGACAGGGGCCTGACCGTTGAAACCGACCATTTTGAGGTCATTTTACAAGCAAAGAGAAGAAAAGAAACAGTTGGGCCTCCCTTAGATCCCTTTAATGTGCAGTATTATTTTCTTCAAGACCAGCCCTTGTCTCCGAGGCTGCTTCCGTTACCTTTCTTGAGCTGAGTACAAGATTAATACAAACAGCCGTATTCAGTTTTTGCTGAGGAAGTGGAAAGCTCTTTGACCAGTATGTTAAGATCCTCAAGCTCTCACTGACCCTTCTCAGTGAAAAGAAGGACAGTCACCTTCCTGGGACAGTCAGTAGCCCACGCCACCACCCTCCTGTCCAGAAATGTCATTCATTTTTCCCGATTCACAGCAGCTCAAACCTTTCCACACGGACTGGTGTGCAGCCAGTCTCTTTACACCTTAAAGCCAACGCACTGTCCGTTTGCGGTAGAGAATCCTCAAGGAGCAAGAAGGAAAACATAAATCTGCTCAGTGTGTTTCTACATCGTGAGAGCACAGAGGCTAAAGCACAGAACTTTGCGTGGCTCTTAGAATAACGGGAGTCTTCCTTCACCCTCGCCGCCTGTCCCCTGAGCGCCCCGAAGTGCACAGGGTCAGAGTCACTGGCCTTTGCAATCCTCCTCTTCCTTTCGGTCCATTGCTTTGTACAGAGAAGGGGCGTCTTCATTTAGAACAGTGCCTGAAAGCCAGCCCCCTCCCCTCTGGGTCCCCAGTTGCCACAGGTCCTGTCCCTGGACCCCCCAACCCGACCCGCCGCCAACCTCTACTCCAGCTTGTTTTCTATGGCTGCATTTTTAAAAAGATTTTTTAACTAAAAAAAAAAACAAAAAACCTTCCCACCATCTACCTGTCCGGGAGGAGGCATATTTGGGCAGCAAGTGGATTTAAGTCTTTTTACTGCATTTGAGCTCTTCACGGAAGAGACTTTCTTCCTCCGAGCATGACGTTTTTCTCACCGGACCTTCTCTGACTTCGTGCCTTTGAGGTGAGACGCAGGGTCTTGCAGAAGCACCTCTGCTTCCCCTTTTCAGGAGCCAAGCCGCTGTCCCCAGTGGGGCGGGGGTGGTCTCTGCCGTGATCACCATGACCTGTGAGTGTTTCTCAAGCCCCCTGGGCGGCTCCCATGATACTCACCCACAAGATCACAAAGACCCAGCCCCACCTTCACGGAGGATGACACCACCTCCCACATCAGCTCATCCTCTGATCTTTCTAGGCCGGGAACATCACTCTTTAAACCACGAGGCTTCTTGCGAGGACGGCTGACTTGCACAGTAGCTAAGGGTTGCTCCGTCCTGAGCCGCCCCAAGAGGGCTTGTTTCCCGAAATGCACTCCTCTTAACAAAGGGGAGCGCTCAGTCTTGGAGGCCATGCTGCACGGAAGCAAGCGGTGTGGCCGGGGGTATGCACGCTTCTCAGGCAGCCCACGGGGGCAAATGGCAGTGAGTTCTGGGGACACGTATGTGGACGTGGCCTTGGCATTGAAAGCACAAATGAGATGCGGCTGCCTGCCCTTGAACCTAGCAATCCTTGGTGATGCTGAGGGCCTGGCCTCCGAGAGGCCAGGGGTCAAGGAGCCCAGCCCCCCATGGAAGCTCCTCCTTATCGTTCTACACCCGTGTCCTTTCCCCCAAAGTTTTCCCACCAACTTTCTCATGCGAACTGCTGACCCAGACCTCAATACAGAGGGAGCACCGCAGCCTCCTTGAGCCTGGTGGCCCAGGCCTTGCCAAAGGGAACAGCGGCCTTGCGGACCACCAGAAGTCCCCCCGAGATGAAGAGGAAGTGCCAGTCGGGGTGACACCCAGCTCTCCTCTGGGGCTGCTGTGTGCTTGCGTATCCGAGGACAACCCCTCTGGTTGTCTCCTGTTCTCGAGCTCCACACTCTGAGGTAGGGCCTCCTAACTTTTTAGCCTTTGTATGGAAAGAGTGTGAAATCTTTGTGCATTTCCAAGCGCAGAACTGTGAGTCATGAACGGCAGAGAGCTCGCTTTCTGATCACAACAGACCACGGTGGTGACACCTTGTCCCCCTAGGCACCTTCTGTACCCACTTTTAGGACCAACCAGCCCAGCTTTTGAAGCTCCAACGTGTAGGGGTCAGACCCTGCTCAGGTGTAGGTACCTCGTCTGGTCTAACTTTAAAGGCTTGTGCTGTGGACAGTGGCTAAAACCTTTGAAACACTAGCTCTCCTTAGGAGGGAAAGACACTCCCCAAAAGAAGAATCTAGATGTCTTTCCCTGGTCCATCACTAAGTCATTTTTGTAATAGATCAAAAGCAAATGTTCTCAATTAGAAGAGCTTAGTGGCTGTTAAAATAATTAGTGTTAAAATAATAATCCTTCTAGTATCCAAAGGTTTCTAATTTTTTTTTCAGGGAAATTTTAACATTGATGAATAAAAATAGTTCCATTTTGGAGGTCATTCCTGAAGATATGGCTTTTGTTCTCCTGCTGCTCTTGAACCTTTGTATGTCCCCTCGAGTATGTCACAGTGCTGCTGTATCTAGATCGAACCACTGTTGTTGTTTTTTTAAGAGAAATAAATTCCTTAATGAAAATACAGCTGCATTTCTTCCCTTCTGCTGAGCTCTCCTATTTCTTCTGCCAATGCCAGCTGCCCCCAAGATGCCAGGACGTGCCGCTTCAGTCTGTGAGTTAACCTTTCCTCAGGTGGACGGTTCAGCCCCACCCAATGCTGGCCCCCCATGCTGACCACCCGACCTGCCCTGGCCCAGCTCCAGGGGGCAGGGTCTAAGGAGACCACCTGAGCCCTCTCCAGGTTGATTGGCTTCTGATCCCAGACCCAGCAGATGGCTCCAGAAGTGTTCCTGCCACATGGTACCACGCAGGAGTGGGTGAGAGGGCCTGAGTTGGTGCTGGCACCCAGATGTCAGATGGGGCACCTCCACCTGGCAGGTTTTACCTGACAGAGGCCGTAACTCGGATGTGGGCTCCACAGAGAGGGCCTCTTCTGGCTGTTCAGCCTTCACGGAGCCGTGCGTTACAACTGCTCACCAGCACAGCAGGATGGCCTCAGGACCTGGAGTCCCAATCTGGGACCCGAGACCCCGCCAGTCCCCCTTCACCTGCTTGGCTTAGTGGGACAATGAGCAGGGCTTTGGGCTCAAACAACCCCTCACTGACACTCAGTATGACTTTGAGCAGCCACTTAACCCTGAGCCTCAGTGGCTTCGTGTGTAAAATGGGGTAACACAGGCTGGGGTGCGGGTTCTCCTGGAAGATTCAGGGGGACACGTGTGATGCCCAGCACAGAGGCCTTTGCCGTGGAGGCCTTTGCCACTGTCGCCCTGGCTGTCTTTGGACCCCTTTTGAGCCTTGACCTCGGGACAGGGCAGGGGCCCTAGACCCACACACATCGGCTCCTGGGCCCAGCCCGGGAGCTGGCGGCAGTCCCGGCCCCTGGCGAGGGAGGCCCTGAGCCGGGAGTCGAGGCTTGAGCGCCCGCCTCACAGGAAAGGTAGGAACTGGAATCGTGTTGCCCCATGGCTCCCGGAGCAGGTGTCTTTCCTCATGATGGAGGAGGACCGAGGAGATTCTGCTCACTGAGGGGCTCGAGAGAGGGGGGCTGGTGAGCAGTGGGGATGGCGTGGGGACCTGGTTGGCTGAGGGCCCGAGGGGGCTTCTTCTGGAGAAAAAGGAGGGGTGGCAGGAGTGCTCTGAGCCTCTGGACAGGGGTCCCATCACGGGGCGGTGAGCGCCCTCCTTACAGGGGCTGTTATATTGGCGGCCCCGGCGCTTCCTCTGGGACCTTCTCCCACCGTCCCGGGAAACTTCCCCGCCTGAGCCGGCCCCCCAGGCAGACAGAGCCTCCGTCCTCCTGGGACAGAGGGGCCGAGGGAGAAACTCCAGCCCCGCACACCGGCCGCCCCGCCCCTGATACCGCTGGGCCCCTTCCCGGGCAGGAGGGGCGGGCTGGGGGCAGACGGCCCCTCCCTGACCTCCTCTCACTCCGGACAGCCGTAGACATGGTAAGTGGGGGCCGGAATGGCCTCCAACTGATTCGTTTTCAGCAAGGCTCAGAGTGGGCACCCCCAGGGCACCAAGGAGCCTCAGGCCGCTATCCCTCTGGGAGGGGGCCTATCGGGGTGGCGGGATCTACTTGCCACCCCTGGAGACTGTGACGAGGAAGGAAACAAGGGACCCTCGGGGACGGGCACTCAAGCTGCAGCAGGTCAGGGCTCCTGACACCACTTTGGCCAGCTGTCCCTCAAGCCAAGCACTGCCCGGCCGGGTTGGCTGCTGGGGGAGGCGGGGCGGGGGGATCCACAGGAAGGAGGCCGTTCACTTGGCTCGAGGGTGAGTGCTCCCCCCTCTCAGCCATAAATCAGATAAAGCCCCTGCCTCTGCAGCTTGTATTCCAGGGGGCCTCAGTCCCCCAGCCCCGTAGATAAGCCAGGGGGGATGGAGACTCAGGCCGGTGCCTCTCACACTTAAGGAGCATAGCCTCACCTGGAGCTTTGTAAACTACAGATTCTGATTCACTAGGCCTGCGTCAGGGTCTGCACTCCTAACAAGCTCCCTGGGGCAGCTGCTGGTCCGCGGGCTATCTTTGAGGAGAGAACCTCAAACTGGGAAGTCAGGCCAAGGTCTGTGGCCAAGCCAGGGCCTACATTCCCACCGCTGTCCCCTTCAGGCCCTGCGTTCAGAGGTATAGATGTCTTAGGAATACTCGGGTATGTCGGCCCTGCCCTCAGAGGGGCTCAAGGTAGTGGTTCTCAATGTTTGGTCCCAGGACCAGCAGCAGGAGCCTCCCTGGGAGCTCGTGCAAATCCTCACCCCGACCCCAGGCCCACTGAATCAGAAACTCTGGGTGGGACCTGGTAACAGGCCCTCCAGGTGATTCGGGGGCACACTCAAGTTTGCGGGACACTGATTTACAAAGTGCTTTCATCTCCTTAAAATCTCGTTGAAGCCCACGGTCTCCCCGTGGACAGCTTGTTAAGCTGAGATGGTGGAGGGTTCACGTGGGTGAGGTTCATACCTATAAATGGGAGAAGGTGAGTGGGGTTGGCTGCCCTTGTTCCTCAAAAACGAGAGCGAGGATGTAACATGTGGTCGTGTTGCCTTATATTTTTAAAAATGAAAGGATAAGCCGAACACTAAAAGAGAAAAAATTACCTAGAGGGAGAAGTAGCCAACAGGGAAGTGGGGTGGGAGAACAGATGTAAAAGCCAGACTTCTCTGAATGTGCCTGTCTTGTAGATTTGACTTTGAAAGCTACGGGTCAAATACAAAATACATCTGAACTTAGGGGAGATTTTTATTCAAAAGGATTCTTGCAAAGGAGGAAAGAAGGGGTTATTGCCAACAGGGGGATGGAGAATATCGCAGAAGAGAGGCCGCTTTGACCCTAAGATTTGCAAGGGCTCAGGGGTTTTCGTTCTGGAGGAGAGTAAACAAGCCGCCTCTCATCCCACTTCCCCTCCCTCATTCTTTCCAGAAGAGAACGCTTTAGAGGCCAACGTATTGTCCAAGGGGCTGTGTGCTGGCTCAGGCTGAGGGTGGGACAGAGTTCAGGGTCTGGAGGAAGGAGAGAAACATAACCAAAGCTGGGTTGACAAGCATTTTGTTCCGATGGGCCAGTGAGGACCGACAGTTCAGCTATTCATTTAGGAGGCAAAGGATGGGAATTTGGAGGGTCTGTATCTGGCCTTGTCCTAGGCAAACGAGGGGGACATCCATGGGTCTTGTCCAAGTCATATGGAAAGGGAGGTTCTTTGCAGTGAGATGTTTTTTTTGGGGGGGGGAACTCAAAAGGGTGAGGGGTATTTCTTTAAAGTCACTGTTTTGCAAGAGCCCAGGGGCTCAGGTAAAATTCAACACTGTCACCTGTAAACGCTTTAGATGATTATAAAACAAAACTAATGTCTTTAAAAGCATTCCCTAAAAATCAAAAGACAAAACAAACCTATCTGGGTACGCAGTTGGTGGAGTAATCACACAGAGAACATTCCTAAGTGACTTTGAAACTGAACAGGACCCCGTGGGGCCCTCCCAGCTACAAAAGCCCCTCCATGTCCCCTGTTTGCAGAAAAAAAGGCTTTAGTCTCCTAGGCCTTCCCCAAGTTCCAGAGAGCAGGCTCAGGCAGTTAATAGGACAGAGTCACAGGACTTTGGGTTCCCCTGAAGGGATGGAGATAACAATCTAGAACATATTTGAGTTGTTCTGCAGAAACTAAGACACCCACCCAGGGGGAGGATGGTGACCACATGCTGACCACAAGCACGCAGACCCCAGACTGGTAGGAACCAGAAGGTTGAGATTCCAGGGACATCACCCTGTTACCACCAACCAATCAGAAGAAAGTCACACGCCCTGCAGCCCTCACCCCAAATTTTGCCTTTAAAAAGTCTTCCCTAAAAGCCATCAGGGAATTTGGGTTTTTTGAGCACCAGCCACCTGTTCTCTTTGCTTGGCCCCGAAGTAAACCTTTCTGTTCCAGACGCTGACTTTTTGGTTGTTTGGCCTCACTGTGTGTCAGGCACACAAACTTGGGTTTGACCACAGCAGGGAGTCCTGTGGGACCCAGACTGTGGCCTCCAAATACCATTTCCCACTAAAAGGACCCAGGGCTCCTGGTGAAACGGCCGACTCCAAGGCTGGGGGAGAAAATGCCCAAGAGAAACCTGGAGTATCCTGTTGTCCCAGAAAACGAGGAGTTTATCAAAGACTGCTAGGGTTGTGTCCAAAGTACTCAGGAGCAACTTGAAGGAGTTCCCAGTGGCCACATAGGGGACAACTGGAATATTAGTAAGAATGATAGATTAAAACAATCAAACATGTTGAAATCCAGGAGTTTATAATAATACTCAATAATTTTTTTTTTTTAAAGAAAAACGTCATCAGTCTTTTTTTTTAGCCGCGCGGCTTGTGGGATGTTAGTTCCCCAACCAGGGATTGAACCCACGGCCTCAGCAGTGAAAGCGTGGAGTCCTAACCACTGGACCGCCAGGGAATTCCCCATCAGTCACCTTTGGAGGATTCTAGAGAACGAATACATTTTTTGGAAAACCTAGTAAATAATGGAAAAGAATCAAGTCCCATTTATCGTCCAATAGAGTTTATGCCAGTAATGCATTGATATAGACTTTATGTGGATGATCTCACATTATCCCTCTCAGCCACCTAGAAAGGGTTGAATACTCTTATGATGCCCATTTACAAATTAGGAAACCGAGGCCGTGAGAGAGTAATTTAACCAAGCTCTCCCAGCTACATAAATAGAGGTGCTGGGACTTGAACCAGGCCATTGGGCTCCAGAACTTATATGCTTGACCACCGGGTCACACAACTGCTATAATGAAGACACTCTTTGCTTTGCCCAGCCAAAGGCAAAGACTTGAGAAAGACAAAAGCTCAGACAGGAAATGCCAGGGCCTGAGGCTCATTGAGTCTTCGATGTCTAGTCCATGTTATTTTACAGAAAAACCGCACACCACTTCAAGCATGAGAATGTTCTTACTCACCTGATAATGGGCCTGGCATCCAGGAGACATTTTTAAAAAAATTATTTTCCTCCCTTTCCCATCTTCCCCCCATAAAACAATAACAATGAAAACTACCAACTACATGAGGCTGAGCCAGAAAACCCTGTTTGGGGGTTGGGCTGATGGCTGAGTATTAGAGCTGTTCCCAGCATCAGTGCCCAAGTTTCTGCTAACTTGAAAGAACATTTGTCGTTGGTTTGGGCAGAAACCTCATCTGAATAAACCCTCTTGTGCAGATTTTGTTGGTGATATTTTGAAGACGTGTCTACACTGGGAGTGTGAATTCCTGAGTAGGGTCCTGCATAAGCTAACTAAGCACTGCGAGGGTGTGGGCTGATGTTAACTTCCACACATCTGTTACTTCACTGTTTATATCAAAGTACTTCAATGTAAATTACACACAAGATAACATCTGAGTGAGGCAAAAACCTCAGACCCCCAGTATTATGGAGCTCATCAAAGCCTGAGAAAAGCTGAACTTGACTTTGGCACAAACTCCGAAGTAAGGATTTTCAAAGCAAATAGGTTTTTCAGGCAATGGGAAAAAATACACTCAGCAAGCCTGTGAAAACTGCCTTACATTTAAAGTGGGTTTCTTGTGGACCGCATAGAATTGGGTCCTCCTTTTTTATCCAATCGGACAATCTCTGTCTTTTAACTGGCATGTTTGGACTACTCATGTTTAAAGTATTGTGTTGGCCAAAAAGTTCATTTGGGTTTTTGACCAACCCAATAATTTCTATGAATATGGGTGGATTAAAACCTTCCACCTTAGCTATTTTCTATTTGGTCCGTTTGTTCCTATTTCTTCCTCCTTTTCTGCCTTATGTGAGTTTAATTGAGCATTTTTTATGATTCCATATAACTCTTGAGTTATTATTTATACATCTTTTAAAAACATCTTAGGAGTTGCCATAGGGCTTACAGTATACATTTTAAAATAATCTGAGTCTACCTTCAAATAATATTATACTGCTCTATAAGTCATTTAAGGACCTTAAAACTTTTATTCCCGTTACTCAGCCATAAAAAGAAACGAAATTGATTTATTTGTAGTGAGGTGGATGGACATAGTCTTTCATACAGAGTGAAGTCAGAAAGAAAAAAACAAATACAGTATGCTAATGCATATATATGGAAGCTAAAAATAAAAATGGTACTGATGAACCTAGTGGCAGAGCAGGAATAAAGACGTAGACATAGAGAATGGACTTGAGGGCATGGTGGGGGGCTGGGCAGAGGGGGAAGCTGGGGTGAAGTGAGAGTAGCATCGACATATATACACTAACAAATGTAAAAGAGATAGCTAGTGGGAAGCTGCTTCATAGCAAAGGGAGATCAGCTCGGTGCTCCTTTGCCAAGACCTAGAGGGGTGGGAGGGAGGCTCAAGATGGAGGGGATATGGGGATATATGTGTGCATATGGCTGATTCACTTTGTTGTACAACAGAAACTAACAGCATTGTGAAGCAATTATACTCCAATAAAGATGTATTAAAATAAAACCTTAAAAAAAACTTTTATTCCCAATTCCTTTCTCCCATCTTGTGTTATTGTTGCCATATATTTTATTTTTACACATGCTGTAAGCATACAATGCACTGTTGCTATTTTTGCTTTAAAAATTCAGTTATCTTTCAGCAAAATTAAATAAGAAAAAAATGTTTACCTTCACTTATTCCTTTCCCAATGTTCTTCATCTCTCTGTAGATCCAAGTTTCTAACCTATATCATATTTTTTTCTGCCTGAAGAACTGCTTTTATCATTTCCTAAGTAAGTCTGCTGGCAATGAATTCCTTCATTTTTTGTTTGTCTATAAAAGGTCTTTATTTTTTTTCTTCATTTTTTAAAAGACATTTTGCTGGGTATTGAATTCAGGGTTGACAATTTTTTTCCTTCAGTACTTGAAAGTGTAACCCCACTGTCTTCTTTCTTGAATGGTTTCTGATGTAATTTTTACCTTTGTTCCTATGTAGGTAATTTGCCATTTTTATTCATCTGCCTTTAAGATTTTCTTCTTTGTTTTTTAGCAGTTTGAATATGATATGCCTAGATGTAGTTTGGTTTTGCAATTTGTCCTGCTTCATGCTTTCTGAGCTTCCTAAATCTGTGATTTGCCTGTCATTAATTTTGGAAAATTCTCAGCC
Source organism: Balaenoptera acutorostrata (assembly GCF_949987535.1). Taxonomy (NCBI): domain Eukaryota; kingdom Metazoa; phylum Chordata; class Mammalia; order Artiodactyla; family Balaenopteridae; genus Balaenoptera; species Balaenoptera acutorostrata. Next base: position 12,007,647 of record NC_080079.1, on the reverse strand, counting down.
TTTATTCCTGTAAACAGTTCTTCTGCCCCATTCTCTCTCTTCTTCTAGGATTCCAATTAGGCATATATTAGACTGTTTTGAATGCTCTGGGTTTTTTCTCTGTGTTTGTGTGGGTAATTTCTATTGACCAATCTTCAACTGCACTGATATTTTTCTCAGCTGTGTTGGACCTAGTGGCGAGGCATTCTTCACCTGTTACCAAGTTCGATTTCTAGCATTTCCATTTAATTCATTATCATTTCTATCTCTCTGCTGAAATAACCTACCTGATCTCCCATTCTCCATTAAAGTTGTTCATATATTAATCATTTATTTTAAATTCCCTGGAAGTTCCAACATCTGTGTCATATCATCATATTGGATGATTGGTCTCTTCAGCTTGCAATTCCTTTTGCATTTTTGTATGCCTCAGTTTGAAAGCTGGATACATGGTATAGGATGGCAGATTCTGAGGAAAGTGTTTTAAGGCTTAGAGACGAGTGTGCTATCCCTTCAGTGTGCCTTTAGCCTGTGGGCTGTGTCCATCCAGTCAGTAGTTGGGCTGGGGTGCGGAGCTGATTACCTTCAGTTGCCAAGGTTTCACGTTCCTCTGGTGAAACATTGCATTTAGCGAGTGGGCCAGTCCACCAGAGGGATTCTCTCAGGCTCTGCTCCTGGCTTGGATTTTGGATCTCTCTTTGTACTGCCCTCCAAGGAAAACCTGTCTCAGCATTCTGAGCTGTATCCACTGTTTGGTTCTTTCTACTCCGTGCTTGAGTCATATGGTGGTAGAATGGATGGGGGTGGGGAGTGGGGTTGCATTCTCTGACCTTCTCATCGACCTTCAGTCTTGGCAGGACCGGGGGAGCCTGGATCTGGAGAGTAGGGCTCTCAGGTGGCCCCACCCCTGGATCTCGAGAGTATGTATGGCTCTCAGGTGGTCCCACCCCACCTCCAACTCGAAAGCCAGGCCTGGCTCTATCCTGCATCTCCCCCAGGCAACGGGGGTGGGTCAAGCTTTTCTTTCCTATTCCCTCCCCCAGCTGCAAAGGGTCTTTGAGTGCCTTACAGCTACAGTTTTTATGACCCTTCCCCTTGCAGTTGAAGGTTTTCGTTTCTTAGGGAGACTGGAGAGCTGGGTCTCAAAGGAGTTTCCACAGTGGGAGCCATTCCCCTTCCCCCTGTGGCCCCTTGCAGAAGCTTTCTCAGGCTTCTCCCCATCTTCCCTGTGATTGTCTGGTGGGATCCTGTAGGAAAAGCCTGCAGGAAGGCATGAATCCCTCCGTGTTTGCAGCCCCAGTGGCTTCATACTCTCAGCCTGTTGCAGGAAGTTAAAATTTTCCAGCTACATTTTCCTACCAGCATATACATGGCCAGAGGCGCCTGCCCCCCAGGTAAGCAAATGCTTAGGTCCTGTCTCTCCCCAGATTTCAGGTTAGTTGCTTGCCCTGAAACCTCAGTTCTCTGATGGGTTTAAGAAAAGTTGTCGTTTGTAGTTTGCCAAGCTCCTCTCCTGCTGCAGGTGAGAACTATACTCTGTCTAGCTCTCTACAGCTCTGCACTGAGGCCAGAGGCTGCAAAACACTTTGAAGGCTCTAATGTGTGTCAAATCCTGACCATGAGTCATGCTCCCCTGCAGGAATGCAGGCTGGGTTCCTTTCCCCAGCCTCTGCAGTCAGGAGCGGTTCAAACAGTGACACCTGACCCCACTGACCAAGGAAGAGCAGAGGGCAGCTGGGGCACAGAGGTGGCTCTGAAGTGCCTCTGGGTGCTGGAAGATTCCTGGGCCAGGGAGGGGGTGCTGGGTGTGCCAGACCGAGGAGGAGCGGGGCCCCTTCCACTAGTGAGCCACAGGGCGGGAGAAGGGAGAAGGGTCTTCCTGCCCCACGCCCGTCGCCTTCTAATTCATTCTCAAAAAGGCAGCCAGAGAGAGCGTTAAACTTACTGTTCTAACAGGCTTTTCCCCTTATAATTGTGACGTGAGGAATAAGCAGTTCTTCCCCCACATCAAGGGTTTGCCCCAAAGTGGAGACTCATACATCCTTACGTAGTCTCCATATAGAAACGGGGTGGGAGGGAGGCGGGGATGCCGTGGTCAAATTAACCCAGCTGCGAGTAGAGAAAAAGCTCTCATTTCCGAATTCCTGCCAGAGTCTGTGTATCCAGCAGGGGCCCGCCAGTGTGAGGGCTGCTGTGGGCCTCCGTCCTGCTCTCTGCCCGTGGCTCTCTGCCCGTGGGCTGGGAGCTGGAGCAAGAAGCAGAGGCTGCTGGGCATCATTGTATCAGCACCCAGTCAAGCGCAGAGGAGTCTGGGCAGTTGACGTTGTATCACAAAGGTCCCCTTCCTGGTTATGGATTCAGGTTGCCTGGCTCTGAGGATCAGTCTCTGGGAGACGGGGCGGGGGGTGAGGGGTGAGGGCCGGCGGTGGTGTAATAACAGATCACTAGTTGTACGATCAGGCCATTTAAGATGGCTGTTCCGTTGCTCTCTGTACATCCCCTGCTCGACCAGGCCCTGCTTCACTCACATGACTATCCAAATTCTCTTATTTATACGGCCTGGTAACTGAGCCCACCTGACATCAATTCCCCCATAAATGGTAGCCTCCTTCTCTCCGGAGTAGCAAAGACTGCTGTCATGTTTGCTGCACACAGTGGGGTCTCACTTCAGGACCCTTTGTGTAAGATTCCCCCATCCCATAAGCCACTGATGTCTCTGTCCCTGTCTCTGGGCTCTTTGGTCTTGAGGCTGGGCAACTGCTAGGCTTGCAGGCCAGCGGGGTGCAGCCCAACACTAGTGAACGCACCTGAAGGCAGGAAGAAGCGTCTGGAGGAGGCATATTTGCCCAGCGGCTTGCATGGGGGACTTGGTGGGCACCATCTAGGGAGATCGAAAACCCACCGGGGCAGTCGTGCTAAAGGCCCCCCAGGCGGGAGAATGTTCTAAGAAACTCAGATCCTTCTGAAGGTGCCAGGTCTTGGACTGCCCTAGTGGGTGAAGGTGACTAGGTTGGAAAATAAGACCAATCTTCTGTTGTGGCTGAATGTTTGAAAAGTGGGGGGAAGAGAGGTGGATAGGCTCTAGGGCCGCTGCCAGGGAAGGGTCAACTTGAGACAAGACTTGGGCCTGGGATATGTCGCTGGTGAACCCTCTGGGGAGATCTTCGTGGCTCTTTGGGTGATGGGGACTTTTTTTTGGCTGCGCCGCGAGGCTTGTGGGATCTTAGTTCCCCGACCAGAGATTGAACCCAGGCTCTTGGCAGTGAGAGGTGGAGTCCTAACCACTGGACCACGAGGGAATTCCCTGATGGGCACATATTTTAGGTTAGTTAAAAGCTGTGTCCTCCCACCCTGTGATGTAATTCCCTCTGTGTCCCACCTTCAGGAAAGTCTGTTCCAGATGCAGGGCCTCGTGCTGGGGTGGAGAGGAGACTAAGGGACCTGGGGCCTTCCTCACAACACTCCTCTGCTGAGGTTGCCTGCTGGAAGTGGCAGCATTCAGGCGGTTCTGGAGATGAGGCAGGAGCCAGTGGCAGAGGGGCAGGGGCCCAGGACAAGGACCCGTGAGCCTGGGAGGGGCCCTTGGCACGAGGCAGCTGCCCAGTGGATGACCCCACCCCAGCCCTTTCTTTAATATACTGAAAGAAGTGAGCCTTAAAGAGGGGCGGGAAGGGATGTAGACAGAACACTCATTCCAGAGAGCAAACTGATTACGTGGTTCCCTGTGTCAGACCCTCTGTGGCTTCCCCATCCCCTGCCGCCTCTCCCCTCTCACTTCCAGGCCTTTGCACATGCTGCACCCCTCCCTGCACCACCCTCCACCCCTCTTTCTTATTTTTTTAATTTATTTTTAAAATTTTTATTATTTTTTTTGGCCGCACCATGTAGCATGCGGGATCTTAGTTCCCTGACCAGGGATCGAACCCACGCCCCCTGTGGTGGAAGCGCAGAGTCCTAACCACTGGACAGCCAGGGAAGTGCTCTTTTTTCAATTATTATTATTAATAGACTTTCTCTTTACTAGACTTTATTGTTTTAGAGCAGTTTTAAGTTTACAGAAAAATTGGGCAGAAGGTACAAAGAATTACCGTATGCGGGCTTCCCTGGTGGCGCAGTGGTTGAGAGTCTGCCTGCTAATGCAGGGGACACGGGTTCGAGCCCTGGTCTGGGAAGATCCCACATGCCACGGAGCAGCTGGGCCCGTGAGCCACAATTGCTGAGCCTGCACGTCTGGAGCCTGTGCCCCGCGACGGGAGGGGCCGCGATAGAGAAAGGCCCGCGCACCGCGATGAAGAGCGGTCCCCGCACCGCGATGAAGAGTGGCCCCCGCTTGCCGCAACTGGAGAAAGCCCTCGCACGAACCGAAGACCCAACACAGCCAAAAATAAATAAATAAATAAATAAATAAATAAATAAGAAAATCCTTTAAAAAAAAAAAAAAAAAAAAAAGAATTACCGTATGCAACTTCTGCCCCCCCTCCCCCAACTCCAGGACACAGTTTCCTCTGTTATCAACATCTCGCATCAGTGTGGTACTTTTGTTACAATGGCTGAACCGTTACTGCTACTTTATCATTAAAGTCCACAATTTACCCAGGGGCTCTCTCTCTCTGTGTTGTACAGTTCTATGGGTTTTGACAAATACATGCTATCATGCTTCCGCCAGTAGAGTATTTAACAGGAGAGTTTCACTGCCCCCGAAGTCCCCTGGGCTCCACTTATTCATCCCCCTTTCCTCCCCCAGACCAAGTGACATTCCTTTTTAAATGACTATTAATACCCATTTTACTCTTTGACCTAGTTTCTTTCTGATTCCCTCATTGAGCTTATAAATCTTTGACATAGGTTGATTCTATATTTGCATGAAGTGATTTATTTAACTTTTTGAAGATGATGCTTTGACAATGGAAGAACACAGGGAAAATGACAACAGATAGTTTGTACTTTCCCTTTTATAAAGGGAGTAGGAGCCCAAGAAAGGCTGAATGTTGTTACTCTTCTCTCAAGTGACTGGTACAACTACCCAGCAAGGCAGGAGCTTTTACCCCATTATAGAGATGAGCAAACTGTGGTTTGGTTGCTTAATCACTCACCCAATGTCACACAGCTGGGAAGTGGCAGGGCTGGACTTGAACCCTGCACCGTCTGGCCACAGAGCCTGTTCTCTTTCAAGCATAACCAGAGTTGAGCATCTGTAATGTCACCTTCTATCCGTGAGCTGTTTTTCTTCCACAGCCTCGCCAGGCCTGACACTGACCTTGACACAGCTGGCCAGAGCAGGCTCTGCAGGCCTACCCACCCTCACTGCCTTCCTGGGCTCTTTGCCAGGATAACCATTGCTTCTGGTGGCTTCACTCGTGCTGGGGACTGAAGAGCCCATGCGGCCACAAGAAAAACGGGAATCTTGTGGGACTCCAATATCAGAATATAAGAGGGACTTCCGGACGTCTGGACCAGGCTCCACGGTGGCCCCAGACTCCTGCCCTCACGCCAGCGGGGGCCTCCCCTGATGGGTGGCACACTTCCTCCTCTCTGGGCAGTCCGTTCTCTTCCTCTTCTCACCTGTCCACCTCAACCTGGACCTCAAACGGCTGCTCCTCAAATCCCCAGAGCCTCGGCTGACTCCTGGCTGGTGTCTCCTGCCCCCATACAGCGTCTCTAGACCATGGGCTCTAGATCATCCTCTGCTTCTGCTGTCCACTGCCCGGCTCTCCACGTGTCCTGCTTCAAATCCCGGAGAGAGCGCTCGCTGGGGAATGAGAGGAGCCAGCACGGAGTGGCTCTGTTTGGCAGAAATTTGTCCCCAAAGCCATCTCATAATTCTGGTAACCTACCCCTTGACTGCCTGTTCTCGGTCAGTCCCTGCAGCCCCACGGTGAGAAGAGGGGGCAGGGAAAGTGGGCTGGCATCACATGATGTCAAATATGTTTGCCCAGGGGCATCCCCTCCCCCCAGGGCTGTGGGCAGGTTCCGACCCTGGCACCTGGATACCCTTCCTGCCCCCTCCCCACATTCCTGCCTGCTGTCTGGAAGCCGGGGGGATGGACATGTCACAGCCAAGATAAAGGACTGGAGTCCAGTTGGGTCTCCTAATATGAAGCTATCTTCATTATTTTACAATGTTTTATCAATGCACTACAGGCCAATACAATACAGGCCACAGAGTACAAAATGTTAGCAGTTTTCAGCTCACCTTGCCCTACCTGCCAGTCCAACCCTACAGCCCTGCGAGCCCATTTTAGATTTCTGACCTCTAGAATAGATTTGTGTTGTTTTAAGCCACTAAGGTTGTTGTAAGTTCTTACAACAGAAGTAGAAAACTAATGCAATCATTGATATTCATATATTAATAGTGTCTTACACTCATTGTGCTTTACTATTTTTAAAAAAATTTATTTATTTTTTAAATTTATTTATTTATTTTTGGCTGTGTTGGGTCTTCGTCTCTGTGCAAGGGCCCTCTCCAGTTGTGGCGAGCGGGGGCCACTCTTCATCGCGGCGCGAGGGCCTCTCACTATCGCGGCCTCTCTTGTTGCGGAGCACAGGCTCCAGACGCGCAGGCTCAGTAGTTGTGGCTCACGGGCTTAGTTGCTCCGCGGCATGTGGGATCCTCCCAGACCAGGGCTCGAACCCGTGTCCCCTGCATCGGCAGGCAGACTCTCAGCCACTGCGCCACCAGGGAAGTCCCTTTTAATTTATTTTATTTATTTATTTTTGGGTGCGTTGGGTCTTCGTTGCTGCGCGCGGGCTTTCTCTAGTTGCGCCAAGCGGGGGCTGCTCTTTGTCCCGGTGCGCGGGCTTCTCACTGCGGTGGCTTCTCTTGTTGCAGAGCATGGGCTCTAGGCACTCGGGCTTCAGTAGTTGTGGCGCATGGGCTCAGTAGTTGTTGCTCGCGGGCGCTAGAGCACAGGTTCAGTAAGCACACGGGCTTAGTTGCTCTGCGACATGTGGGAATCTTCCCGGACCAGGGCTCGAACCCGTGTCCCCTGCATTGGCAGGCGGATTCTTAACCACTGCAACACCAGGGAAGTCCCTGGGCTTTACTATTTACCAAGCATTTTACATCCTTGTCTCCCTAACTAGATTTTAAATTCCTTAAGGATACGAACTGTCTTTTCTACTTCTCTTGAACCCCAATACTGGATGGATGAGGTGGATGAGGGTTCCACATCCTTGGATAGCAAGGGCTGACTGTGGTGTCTAGTATCTAATGGCTCTAGGAACTTGGTAAAGGAGGAGGAAAGAAGGAAGGAAGGGAAAAAGTGATGCTTATTCCGCATACATTCTGTCCCAGGCACTATCCTAGGCATTTTACGAGCTTCATCTCATTAAATCTTCACACTCCTTAAAGAAAGGCCGGGGGGAATGGAAAGAAAAAGAGAATCTCTCTATTTCATAAGTTCAGCGTTTCATAAGTCCTCATATTTCCCGTGTTTATTTCCCTTTGGGCTTCACGGGTTGTCAAGAAAGTTCCATTTGAAAACCTCTATCCTTTAAGCCAAGGGAAACACAGAAATGCGACCACTTTGCCCACACTTGGCCAGAGAGAAGAAAGAGCTGGGTCCAGAAGTGGGTTGAGAGTGAGGCTTTGAACCAAGAGAGTTGGGTGCAAGACCAGCTCTGCAACCCACTGGCTCCATGAACTTGGGCAACTTACTTACGTTCCCCAAATCTAAATCTCTTCTGCTAAAAAACTCATGCAACATTCACTACACAAATGTGTAGTGAGCTCTTACTATGTGCCAGGCACTATCCCTGGTCCTAGAGAGATGAACAAATGAACACAAAAGGCACAAGTCCTGCTCTCATGGGACGTACTTTCTAGAGGGGTAGAGAAAATAAATAGGACACATAAATATGTAGTATGTTTGTCAGCAATGCTAAGGGGAAACAAATGTCCTTCATAGGTGAGTGGTTAAATAAAGGGCAGTACATCCAATATCACGGAATATTCTCAGCAATAAAAAAAGGAAGAAACTATTGATACACACAAGAACTCTCACGGATCTCAAGGGCATTCTGCTGAGTGAAAAGAGCCCATCTCAAAAGGTCACATGCTACATGATTGCATTTGTATGTCATTCTCAGAATGTCAACATTTTAGAAATGGGGAACAGATTAGAGGTTGCCCAGGGTTAGGGGTGGTGGGTGTCTGGGTTTGACCAAGGAGAGCAGCATGAGAGAGATCTTTGTGGTGATGGAGTATTCTGTACCTTGGTTGCAGTGGTGGTTACACAAATCCACACATGTATTTAAAATGGCCTAAAACTACACACACATTGGACCAATGTCAGTTTCCCATCTTTGATGTTGTACCATAGTGACGTAAGATGCCACCATTGGGGGAAACTGGGTAACGGGTGCATGGGACCTCTCTGTACTGTCTCTCCAACTTGCTGTGAACCTATCATTATTTCAAAATTAAAAGTGTTTTTTAAAATATGTAAGAAAATGTAAACTACAGTAGGGAGGAAGGGTAGGCACTATGTGGGCAGCGGGTGTTGAAATTTTGGATAGGGCATGACAACCTCAGAGGGTAGAAGGGTGGTTTAAATGCAATGTGACACGAACCTAGAAATGCTGCAAATACTCAGTAAATGCCAGCTTATTATTGTTTTTATTAGAGAGCTTAGGGTTCTGTTTAAATAACTCCTTTTTTAATTGATAATATTGCTGTGGTTATTTTTTTCTAGGTCCATAACTTTTGAAGATGCACACTGAAATATTTACAGATGACATGGCATGAGGTCTGGGATTTCAAGATAAAACACAAGGCAGAGAAGCGGAGGGATGTGGATGGTCAGGATTGGCGAGGGTTTGGGCTGTGATGGTGGCAGGGGTCCCTTGAATTCCGTCTCTAGGACACAGCAACCTCTCAGCCCAGAGGGACCCCAAGCACAGCAGGAGCCAGTTCTCCTGCGGGTCCCTGAGGTCAAGACCACGCCCACATCATCGGCTTTTGGTGTTGCAGAGAAAAGGATGTGCGCTGCCAACCCGGTGGACCCACATCTTTGGCTGGGGGTCTGTAGGGGTCCATCTGAAAGGGCTTCTCTTTCTGCTTTTTGAGTTGAGACCATCTCTTGGTTTGCTGTTTAGAGCTGGTTTTAGGGTTCGTCCCTGTGTTGCTTCTTTCTTTTTTTTAATTTATTTTATTTTTGGCTGTGTTGGGTCTTCATTGCTGCACGCGGGCTTTCTCTAGTTGCGGCGAGCGGGGGCTACTCTTCGTTGCGGAGCACGGGCTCTAGGTGCGCAGGCTTCAGTAGCTGTGGCACACGGGCTTAGTTGCTCCGTGGCATGTGGGATCTTCCCAGACCAGGGCTCGAAGCCGTGTCCCCTGCATTGGCAGGCGGATTCTTAACCACTGCGCCACCAGGGAAGCCCCCTGTGTTGTTTCTTAATGATCTGTTCACTTAGAAAATCGGTTCTAAGGGCAGGCAATGCAGCAGGATGATGTGTGTTTTCCCCAAACTTGTTTTAGCAGCAGAAACTTTTCTCCCCCCAAACAAATCCTTATGTGGAAACCAAATGTATGAAACAGACCACCTTTCTACATTTTTACCGTGTGATCTTGAGGAAAGTGCTTCTCCTCCCCTTTGGTTTCTTTGCACAGCCCTTTACAGTTGATCAGCTCAGCTCCAAAAAGTAGACGGGCTAGACAAGGTCCTGTCTTGGAGCCAAGGAACCTGGGAGGAGAGGGTTCCGTTATTTGCTCCAAGTCCTGTGGTTGATAAGCCATGGGGCCACTTTCTCCCTGAGTCCTCCACTGTGCCCTCGGAAGGCTGGAAGGGTGGTCTCGTCCCTGCAGCCCTAAACATGGGGTCCAGTGACGCGTGTAAGTGAAACGCCTGTGCGTGCTGCAGGCAGTCAGAGCCAGCCCGTCTCCAGCTGGAGAGAACCACCTAGTTCCAAGCCCTCAGCCTGCCACTGGCCACCCAGGGGACATTCACGGCAACCAAGTTTCTTCAAAAGAAGGGCATTTGCCACTGCCTTCAGGCCTCTAAGGAACAGCGGCCTGTGCGAGGGGTCTTTATCAATAAAGATAATAACAGTTAACAGTATTTATTGAGTCAGGGCTCAACATGCATTTCTCACCCAATCCTCCCAACCACCCGACTGTTTGGGTGTCACTATGATTATTATCCGTATTTTACAGATGGGGACGCTGAGGTCTAGGGAGGTGAAATAACCTACCGGAGGTCAGACAGCCAGTCAGTGATGGAAGCAGGCCCCAAAACTCAGCTCTATCTGATGCCATAGGCCTTGATTTTTCTTTTCAGTTTTTTGCTTGTTTGTTTTTGGTAAAAAGTATCACACAACAATCCCCCTTCCCAGTGGAAGAGAGTTTTCCTTCTGGCGTAATTCTCTGGAGCTATTCCCTGCATATATATTCCTTTTTTTTTTTTTTTAAATTTATTTTTTATTTTTTATTTTTTTAATGCTATTCTTGTCTGCTTACATTCTTTTTATGTATGTATGTATGTATGTATGTATGGCTGTGTTGGGTCTTCGTTTCTGTGCGAGGGCTTTCTCTAGTTGTGGCAAGCGGGGGCCACTCTTCATCGCGGTGCGTGGGCCTCTCACTATTGCGGCCTCTCGTTGCTGAGCACAGGCTCCAGACGCGCAGGCTCAGTAGTTGTGGCTCATGGGCCGAGTTGCTCCGCGGCATGTGGGATCTTCCCAGACCAGGGCTCCAACCCGCGTCCCCTGCATTGGCAGGCAGATTCTCAACCACTGCGCCACCAGGGAAGCCCGCATTCCTTTTTAATCTTACTCCAAATGGAGGCTATACACACTACTCTCCACCTGGCTTTTTCACTCAACCGAGCATCTTGAAGATGGTTCTGAATCAGCACGTACAGATTGGTCTTGTCACTTTTCATCTGCTCAGTATTCTGTACGTATGGCCATATCGATCCTTTTCTTCTATAAATGATCACTCACGTGGGTTCCAGAGATTTCTCACCCTCAGCACGGCCAGTGCCGATGCCCACACTCAGCCAGCACTCCTGACTGCCTCTTGTCAAGCGACGTGGCCACGACCCCTCCCTGGGCTAAGATTCTTCCAGTCCTAACCACAGCCTCTGATCCTTCAGCTGGAGAAGGGCCGGAGCAGGTGTTCTCAGTACCTCCTGCCATGGGTCAAAGGCCCTGCAGGAGGGTAGGAGGGCCGGTGAAGGGTCACCTGGTCCATTTGCATCCTCCAGGCCCAGCCGAGTACAGACCTCCCAGAGGAGACCCACCCACCTGGCGCGCTCCTCCCTTAAAAGAAGAAACACATGGGAATACCCTGGGGTCCAGTGTTTAGGACTCTGCGCTTTCACTGCCAAGGGCCCGGGTTCAATCCCTGGTCGGGGAGCTAAGATCCCACAAGCTGCGTGGTGTGGCCAAAAAAAAAGAAGAAGAAGAAACACGTGGCACGTGCAGGTGGCCCTCACACCCCCATCACTGTTTCCTGCCCTCCCCACTTGGGCACCAGCTTCTAACCCCGTTATCTGTCTTGTCCCCTCAGGCCAACTTTCCTTCCTCACGTTCTCTCTGCGGAGAGTGGAGCAGATGGTGACCTCGTTCTCCAGGGTCAGTGCTGCCTCTCCTGGGAGGTGGCCTCAGATGACCCAGGGACTCTGCAATGAGGAGGGGGCCCTGGTAGGCAGCAAGCCTGGGGCCTGTGACAGGAGCCGCTTGGACACGAAGCCAAGGCAGGACGATGGGGCCATGGGCAGATTGGAAAGTCACCTCAAACCCAAAGTGCCCTCAGTGCCCCAACCAAGTCAAATGAAGCACTGACTGAACCACGACAAAGCTTCAGTAGTTTTCTTTCTATTCCTACAAAGCTTAAGAGAAGCAGGAAGGGGGAGAGGAAAGACTGCATCCTTCTCAATGTGGTGCTAATGAACATGCACCTTGGGAGCACAGAGATCTGTGTTTGAATCTTAGCCCTGCAACATACCAGCGACACGACCCAGAGCTACCCACTTCAGGCCTCAGTTTCAACAGCTGTAAAATGGGGGTAAGGATACTAACCTTATCAGTTGCTGTGACAAGCCATGTAGAGCAATTTTTACTCTGCCTAGCACCTAGTAAAAACTCAATACATGTTAGCAATGTTGCTGTTTGTCTTGGGGCAATTTCTCTAGAAGAAGAGGCTGAGACCAAGATTCTTGTGCAAATGCAGGTATGGGCATACCTTGGAGATACTGCAGGTTCCATTCCAGACCACCGCAATAAAGCGAGTCACGTGAATTTTTTGGCTTCCCAGTGCATATAAAATTTATGTGCACACTACACTATAATTTGTTAAATGTGTAATAGCATTATATCTTTAAAAAAAAACCAATGTGCATACCTTAATTTAAAAATAATGCTGTTGGGAAAATGGTGCCGATAGACTTGCTCAACGTAGGGTTGCTACAAACTTTAATCTGTAAAAAGAAAATGCAGTATCTGCAAAGTGCAATAAAGCAAAGAGAAATAAAATGAGGTATGCCTGTACTGAGGGAGTAAAGGAAGCAGGACAGGCAGCTGGGCAAAGATACCGTTTCAGGGAAAGTCCTGCCTCAACCTGACCCCACGAGGAAATCTGGAGTGTACATTATGCACAGAGGTGTCCTGGGGCTGGACTGTGACAGCCTTGCAGCCATCAGCCATTGGCCAAGGATATGAGGGGAAGGAGAGCTGCAAACCTGCCAGGCATCTCTGGATGAGACTGCCGGGGCAATCCTCCAAAGAAGAATGTAACTGTGAGTCCTTAACAGCCAAGCTCTGCAGCACTTGGAGGATGGGCACACCCACCTGGTGAAAGACATCTGTGCAGGGCACCAGCAGCATCTGCTAGGTTGTTGTTATCATAAATAGAAGTAGCTGCCCTGAGCACTGTGTTGAGGAAGATTGTGAGGCTGAATGGTGGCTCAGTGGAAAAGGATGACTTGATCGGGACTTCCCTGGTGGTCCAGTGGTTGGTTAAGACTCCACACTCCCGATGCAGGGGGCCCAGGTTCCATCCCTGGTCAGGGAACTAGATCCTGCATGCCGCAACTAAAAGATCCCGTGTGCTGCAACTAAGATCCGACGCAGCCAAATAAATAAATATATTTTTTTAATGACTCGATCAACTAGTAATGTCTGCAATGGGCGTGGGAGGGGAAATTATGGCAGTGAATTTGCTCATAAACTTGAGGACCTTTCCAGCTCTACCTCTCTGGAATAAATGCTGACCAACTACTCATTCATTCGCCATATACTGATAGAGGAACAACTGAATGTGAAGTACTGCACCTTTGCAGGGCCTTCAAGGAGCTTATTGTCCAGGAAAGAAGAGAAGACACGTGCACACAGAAGAGGTACCGGCTCACACACGAATGAGCACAAGCTAATAGTTGCTGAACCCACACCCTCACTGCCAGCCATTCGATAGGGCCTGACAGGAAGGGCTGTGTTTTCCAGCAATGCAGAGCCATTCTCAAAACCTAATCTAAACAATTCAGTCCCTGGGTTTTGCTCATTTCCTCTTAACATGTGTCCAACTCTTTGGGCCTCTTCCATTGTTCTCCAGGTGCTATACAACACGTTTATTAAGGCCTCGGGCTTTGGACCCAGAGAGAGCTGGGATCGAATCCTGGCTCTGCCACTTACTAGCTGTGTGACCTTGGGCAAGTTACTTAATCTCTCTGAGTCTGTTTCCTCACCTGTTACACTGATCTAACAGCAGCAGCTGCCCCATACGGCCAATGTGACATTTGCTGAGGTGGCATTTGCTTGCCAAGGAGGACATATGTCCCAAGTGAAAGAAGTGTTTCTGCAGAAGTGGGGACCTCCCAGCTCACTGAGGAAAGTAGCACAGTAAGAGAGGCTGGTGGTGGGGCTTCCCTGGTGGCACAGTGGTTGAGAGTCTGCCTGCCAATGCAGGGGACACGGGTTCGAGCCCTGGTCTGGGAAGATCCCACATGCCGCGGAGCAATTAGGCCCGTGAGCCACAATTACTGAGCCTGCGCGTCTGGAGCCTGTGCTCCGCAACAAGAGAGGCCGTGATAGTGAGAGGCCTGCGCACCGCGATGAAGAGTGGCCCCCGCTTGCTGCAACTAGAGAAAGCCCTCCCACAGAAACGAAGAGCCAACACAGCCATAAATAAATAGATAAATAAATAAACCCAAAAAGTTAAAACAAAACAAAACAAACAAAAAAACACATTAAAAAAAAAAAAAAAAAAGAGAGAGGCTGGTGGGATGGCCCCCGAGAGGATGGGAGAGGGGCGGCCACCTCGGCTACCTTCTCTTCCAGCTCTCTCTGCCTCTTTCCCTCTGCTGGGTCTCAAGTGCCTACCCCTGCCTCAGTGACCTAAGAGCCCGGCCCCCGGCAGGCCATGATCCTGGCCCGGTCGGGGGAGTCTCTGAGCCTCTATCCTCAGTGCTGCCTGGGCTGCAGCAGGAGCCTGGGAGCCGCGTCCCTGCTGAGGTTGCCGACGCGGCCCCCGAGCCCCGAGAGACCCTCAGTGCCACACCAGACTTGGGGGGGGCTCAGAGAGCCTGGCAGGGCCCGGAGGGGTGCACCCCATTCTCCCAGTGAGAGGAACTGGGGTGGCAGCTGGAGGGAGACCTCACCGCAGCCAGGTTTGCCTCCCTCTGGGAAGTGCCAGGAAACAGGGGGAGTTGTGGGGAGTGGGGTGTGCAGCTGGGCTGGAGGCGACCCAGGCATCCCCGAGGCCCTAAGTGTCCTTCACACCCCCCCAGAGGCCGCCGGGGAGGAGAAGGGGCCTCCAGCCCCCTGCGGACATTCCCAGTCAGGAGCTCCAGGGACCCCACCGGCCTCGTCAGACAGGTGCTGGGAGGGGGCTGGCAGGGGGAGCAGACTGGGCGGGTCTGAGGCACGCCTGCATCTCCCCCTCGCTCTCTTTCTCTCTTGCAGCCTCTCTTGCTCTCTTCGTCTCTGTGGGTGTCAGTCTCTGTCTCTGTCTGTGTCTCTGCCCTGAGTCCATTTCCTCTGCCTTGCTCTGCCTCTCATTTGTCTCAGCCTGTCTCTGGCACCCTGACCTCCCTCTCCCTCCTGCCCCCCCCCCCTCCCTCCTGCCCCACTTCCCTTTAGCCTCCTCTCACCTCCCAGGTTTTTCTCTCTCTCAAAAGAACCCCAGCCCCGTGAGGTTTCGGGAAGGTGGGGTTTGGTGACTCAGAGGCCAGGGTCCCAGAAGCCCAGCAGTGGCGCAGTCGCCGGCTCCCCGGGAGGCCACGGCCCCAGGAGCCGCGGCTGGGACCACCCCTTCATGTGGTCTATTTAACTTCCTCGTTTCTGACGCGTCCCACATGGAGTGGCCAACAACCAGTCCGTCCTCTCCCCCAGGGTCCCTTCCTTCCAGGGGACTTTGTCATCCGAGAGCATCTTGTCTCCAGAACAGGGAGGGCATGGAGCGGCGTGGTCCCAGCCAGCAGGGTCTGGGGCAGCTACCCGGGCTTTCTGGGTTTTTCCCACAGCTCATCCAGCCCAGCTCGGTTTGGAATCGGCCGCGTTTGGCACATACTGGGCTGGAATGGCGTCACGTGTCCTGAGATGCCAGAGCCGTGAGGATGGGGTGTTAGGTGTGAGGAGACCCTCCTCATCTGTAGAAACATGTCTGAGACCCTGGCCGCCGCTGGGACTGGGAGCAAAGGGTGGTCCCCAGCGGGATGTCTTGCCCAGCCTTGGCCCTTGGGCCTGGGTAGGTGGCACAACTGGCCCTGGATTCAGTTGGCAGAGTTGGGTCCTATTTGTTCTCTCTGCACCACCTGGTGGCATCCAGTGCCACCTGGCACAACGGATGGTACCCCTGGCACCTCTCAGCCACTGGCCAAGACCTTCCAAGTTCACCCCTTTGTAAATTCCAGGTGTCCAGCTGTCTGGGCCCCATTTTAACTGGAAGTAGGCTGGCACAGAGCTAAGCGAGCACTCCCTGCCAACTTCCTCACCGCCTAGCTTTTGATTCTAAAGCCATCTTTCTGCCAATCCCACAAAAGGAAGCCCAAACCAGCAACAACAAGAAGGGAAAGAACAACAGTAAAAATGTGATGGACTCAGTGGATGTTTACAGCAGGTCTTGTGGGTCCAGAGAGGTCCTTTTGTGCAGTCTGGGCTCAGCCCGTGACCAGGACGGAGCATCTGGGCCGAGTTACTGGCCCGGCTACAAAGGCGTCCCCTTCACAGTGGCTCAGGACTCGCCAAATATTCCAGAAACAACAAGAGGGTTTGAGGTTGAAAAGTGCAGTTCAGGGATTTTGTTCATGTTCTTGTAAATGATACACAAGTATTCATCCGAGTGAATGGGAAAAGCTTAGGCAATTTAAACACAATGCAGCAAACAAGGGCAAGGCGATGATGACAGTCTTGGACTCAGTCCCTCGCGGGGCCCCAGCCAGGAGCAGTTTTCGGAAAAGGCCTGGTCCTCTCTGTGGCTGGTCTTGAAGTTGGGTGCTGGGACGTTTCTAGAGGACTGGGTGGGGGTTAGTGACATCACACCTCTTTGTACCATAGTTTGTGCAAATTCTGAAAGGAGTGAAGGAATGAAAGGAAGAAGGAATAAATTTTTAAAATAATCTTTTTATTCTCTAAAGAAGTATGGATTTGAGCTTTGTTTCTGTCCTCCTAAAGCTGCTACTAGGTGTTTCTCTGTTCATTTTCTCCCTATCCTTCATGCACCCACTGCCCAGGTCTGAGGTCGCCATTGGCTATTTTTTTCTGTTTGCCCATTGCCCAGTTGAGGATGTGTTTATGGTTTTTTCGAATGACCTCCCCCACCCCGGTCCTATGAATTAAACAGAGATAGACAGACAGATGAGATAAATATAGAGAGATAGATTGATATTTATATGTATCTCTCTCTCTCTGTATCTATATCCATTGATTGACCTATAGACAAAGGAAATGATCAGAGACCAGGAATTCAAGGCTCTGTCACTTACCTGCCCAGAGACCCCTGCTGGTCTTCAGCGATATTAGGGACTACCTCTGCCTAGGAGTGCTCAGGGGTGTGCTAGAAAATATTTAACAACAGGCTCCTGGGGGAAGGGGAGGGGGGAAGTCCTGATTGTAGCCTTTGCTGATTTCTGTGGTGTAAACATTCCCACCATGGCTGATGTCACACTACCAGTGTGATGTCACTGAGTGTGGAGTTGGGAAGAGATGCACATAACTGGCTCTCACATAACTGGCTGTTTGCTGGATCCAGCACACCACACGGGAGATCATTACGGGGTGGATACAGATGGCCTCTGTCCACTGCAGCCGCAGGGGCTTGAGGCCCTTTCCTCTCAGCCGGCTCTTACCCTTTCCCCTCAATTCCTGGTCCACCTTCGGCCCCTCCTCTTCCTCCAGCAAGTACAGACCAGAGGGTCAACCGTCCTTATCAATCTGCCAACCAGCCCACAGCCAGAACATCAGGCCTTTTTTTTTTTAAGGCAGAGCTATAAAGCAAACCACATAAATGTATTATTTTCCCCAGATATGTAAAAAGAAAGTGTATACTTGTTACTGAAAGCAGACAGTGAGGGAAAGGACAGGGTGCCAACCGCTGAGGGAACAGACCCACTGAGGTGGCCCAGCCCCAGAAGGTCATGGCCTGTAACTTGTGGAGTTTGTGGTTGATGGGGTGGGGATGCCTCAGGAAAGGAAGAGGTGGCAGAGTGGGCGACAACGGGCCAGCCCAGAGCCCTGGGAGGTCCCACAGGGAAAGGGAGGCCGTCCCATGTGTGCCGGGCCGGGCTGGGGAAAGGAGCCCCAAGCACAGTCTGAGAGTCTCTTAGTACAAGGAGGTCACATCGGAAGCTCATTTAACGTAGAGGTTCAACTCCACGCACTCAAGAGAGAGAAGTGACCTTTTTAATAGTTGAGGCAATTCCACGAACCATCCCATGCAGGAGCGTACTCCCTGAGTGAGCCTGAGGGGGGCATGTGGGTCTGATCAGCTAGTGTTACTGCCCTACTTGGGGAGATCATCTTGCCCCTGCGTGTAAGTCTGCTGTTTAAAGACGTGCATTTTTCACCCAGCCTGGCCCCTCCATAGAGGCGACTACTGGGCTAGGACCTGTCCTCAGACCCAGGAGTCTGTCCCACCCTGAAGGGAAACCAGACTGGTCTGTCTTCAACAGAGTGCCTTCCTGCAGGGGTTTCCAAGGGAAATTTGGACAAAGCACGATTTTCACCTGATGGGAAGGCGCAGAGAGAAGGGGGCAATGAGGCTCATGAACATGAGGGAGGGAGAGGATAGGAGACTGTGGAGTAAAGTCAGTCCCAGCGGAGCCAAAGTCACCACTGGCTGACCTCGCCTTGACCCGTAGGGGGCTGAACAGCCCCCATCTCACCTTCACTGAGACTTTCACCCCTCTCCACTTTATCGTGAAATGAGGCGTATAAGGCTCCCCCTTAGAAAAATTGGGGACCCCTGAACCAGATGTGCTCTGTTTCCCCAGCATATAAGATGCTTTGGGGTGGTGCTCAGACACAAGCAATATTAAGTCAACATTCTAGGAAAGTGATTTCCTTCCCATTAATTTGTGAATCTTTCTGGCTATCTCACAGGGAAAGCTGCCACACCAAGTCCCATGGAGCAGGGGGCTTAAACAACAGAAATTCATTTTCTCACAGTTCTGGAGACTGGAAGGCCAAGAGCAAGATGTCTGTAGGGTTGGTTTTTCCTGTCTCCTTGGCTTGCAGACAGTCGTCCCGTCTTCTCCCTGTGTCATCACGTGGCCTCCCCTTTGTGCACTCCTGCATTCTAATCTCCTCTTTAAAAAAAAAACACCAGTCAGATTGGACTAGGGTTCCCCCTAATGGCCTCATTTTAACTTAATCACCTCTTGGGATTTCAACACATGCATTTCAGGGGGACACAGTTCAGCCCATAACACCCCAGTTTAGTGCTGACATCACTCTGTCTCGACCTTCTCTCCTTTTTAGAAAAGAGAGAGAAGACCTCAGGCTTAGAGACTTGAAGGCAAAAGAACCTGAGTCAGAGCTAATCATGTCATGTTTCCATCAACTGTACATTGTCTTCTAGGACATTTGACACTGATTGGCCACTTATAGCAGTGATTTAATTTAATTTTTAAAAATAAGTACACTTGACAAGTGAATGAACTCTTCAGTATTATGAGGTGCATTATGAAGGTGGTACACAGAGGACTAAAGTTTAGGGAAATGTGATCTAGCCTAAGAGGCTTAGCAAATGGGATTGGATTGATGCTCAATGGCTGGCTGTGTTAGAGCAAGAACTGGAACCCAGGGCCCTACCCCCAAGCCCAGATCCTTTGCAGCAGACCCAGTGCTATGCCAATGGGCATTTGGTGCCATGCTCGGGGGAGTGGAGCTCTGTGGTTTGGTGTCTTGGTCCGTTTAGGCTGCTATAACAAAACACCATAGACTGGGTGGTTTATAAACAACAAACACTTGGCTTCCCTGGTGGTGCAGTGGTTAAGAATCCGCCTGCCAATGCAGGGGACACGGGTTCGAGCCCTGATCCGGGAAGATCCCACATACCATGGAACAACCAAGCCCATGAGCCACAACTGCTGAACCTGCATGCCGCAACTACTGAAGCCCACGCACCTAGAGCCCACGCTCCACAACAAAGAGAAGCCACCGCAATAAGAAGACCACGCACCACAACGAAGAGCAGCCCCCACTTGACGCAACTAGAGAAAGCCCACACGCAGCAGTGAAGACCGAACACAGCCAAAAATAAATAAAATAAATAAATTTTTAAAAACAACAACAACAAACATTTATTTCTCACAGTTCTAGAGGCTGGAAATCCAAGATCAGTCTGCCAGCAGCCTTCTTCTGGTTACAGATTACTGACATCTCACTGTTATCACATGGCAGAAGGGGCTCAGGTTCTCTCTGGATCTCTTGCATAAGGGCAATAATTATTGATGAGGGCCCCACCTTCATGACCTAATCACCTCCGGAAGGCCCCCACCTCCTAATACCATCCCCCTTGGGGATTAGGATTTCAACATATGGATTTGAGAGCCGGGAGAACACAAACATTCTGACCATAGCATTTAGAGAGAATTGTCTTACAGGTGAGCCCACCACATCCAGGCTGCAACACACTGGACACGTTCCTTAAACTCTCTGTGCCACTGTGTCTTTATCCACAGGGTTGTGGTAGAATTTAAAATGCTAATATACATATGTGCTTAGCCTAGTACCTGGTCTGCAGCGAGGCATTGATTAATTAGCTATTGATCATGACCATAAAAAGAATCATGGAACATCCTCTGAAACAACTGAACCCCAGGTGTGTGTGTTTATTTTTTAAAGAAAAAAATCTAGAAACAAACATCCTGTGAGCACTTCCCATACAGGTACTCAAGCACATGTAAGCACCCGCTCTGGGTAATGAACGGAACCAGGGAACTGCGAATGAGTGATCAGTTTCCATCTGATGCTCCTGGGGCACATGTTAAAATGCAGATCCCTGGACCCAGAACAGGGACTCTAGGAGGAGGGCTTGGGAATCTGTTTTAACAAGTACCCTGCGTCATTCTGATGTGCTCTATGTGTCAGAACCACTGACCTAGAGCCAAACTTGCCTGCCTGTATGGCCTGTGGGCTGGTCAGCCTTTTGACAAGGCCCAGTGTGGGCCCTCCTAGCTACAAGATGAAAACAACCTTTCTCAAAAATGTACATTGTTGGAAGTATTTCCCCATACTTGACTGTAATATGGAGATGCGGGGTGGGGAGGGGTTGTTTTTGCTTTGTTTTGTTTCTTTTTTTAAGTGAAGTCTTTTATTTTGAGAGAACAGTAGATTCATACACAGTGGTAAATAATAGAGAGAGCGAGACCCCATGTACCCTTCATCCAGCTTCCCCCAGCAGTGACGTCTTACAAAACTCTAGTGCAGCACCACAACCAGGACGCGGTGACATGGATGCTGTCAACTTACAGGGCACATCCATCGGCACAAGGATCCTTCATGCTTCCACTCCTGCCCCACCGGATCCTTGACCCCTGACAGCCACGACATAGAAAGGGAGGCTGCTGCAGAGGGCACACAACGCGAAGCCACCAGCTCAGCGGTAGGAAGGAGAACCAGTGGGCTGAGGGCGTGGCAGCCTGAGCCAAGGGGGCTCATTTTTTTAGGAAAACACTTCGGAGACAAATCTGTTTAAGGGGAAGCCTTAAACAAGGTGTGCGTGAAATTGAAATCTATAAAGACCCAAGGGTGAGGTGGAAAGGATGCGGGAATGGGCATCAGGGTCCCATGCTTTCTGCCGGCCTCTACGGGGGGGGGGGGACGGCGAGGGGAGACAGAGGCAGGGGGAGACGTGGGTGAGGAGTGGAAGAAGGGGCTGGGTGGAAACCCAGGGAGAGATCAGATGATTTCTGCTTCTCAACATCCGAAACGAAGGAATCAAGAGATCAGCCAGCCCCTTCCCTCTCTAGACCTCTGCGATAAAGTTTTGCACAGTGGGTAGCATCTTGGAACCTGTTTTTTCTACAGTTAAAGAAAAAAACCAGTCCAGTGAACTGGTTTCACCTCTGAAGAAACTCTGCGGTTTCTACAGCTTGAACTTGAGCAAAACTGGAACATCAGAAAATTCTTTCCTTCTGTGGCATCTCTTAAAATCTTCCAGTGAGATGCCTGATCTGTTCCCCCCACCCCATTTCCATAAAGAAAGCTGGGTGAATGAGGTTGTCTCAAAAAATATATTTTATTGTCCCTCTTTCTGCTCCCTCTGCCCCCTTCCACTGCCCTTGCCTCCTCTGGGACCCACAGAAGGACGGTTCCTGCTGGAAGGGGTGACCTTCAAGCCAGTCTCTTCTTGAGATGAGCTGCCCAGCAGTTTGTTTGCTTTTCTTTTTCATCTAAACTCCAAATACCACAGAACCAGCACCTGCAATTTTCCCTAACACATCCTTTGAACTTGCTGCAAGTTAAACCATAGAAGGTTTCATTTCTCAGTTGCAATGTATGTCGCCTTCCCCCACCCAATTTGCTTCCAAGAAACACCCCGTGTTCCTCCTTTCCTACCCCGCCTCCCAACAACAACAACAAAATGGAAATACGAACTTCAACAGCGCCCTTGCTTGGCTCTATGTAAACAGCATATCGAGAATAAAGCCCAGGCTCCCTTGCCCTCCTTCCTCTCACTTCTGAGCCGGGAACACCATAAATAGGGACCGCGCTGAGGGGCAGATAAGGCACATCCAGGCGGGAGAGATGTAATTAGTGGCATCCTTCCTTTGTGTGTGCAGAAGACAGCAGAATGCCACCACCCACATGATGCTTTGGCAAATGTACTGTCACTCATTTTCACAAACAATTCAATGGGTTTTTAAAAAGTGCCTACAACAGGCAAAGAAAGGCAGGGGAAAAAAACCAGAATGACAACTCAGCCAGTGTTCCAAAGTTACTTGAGAGTTGCTTTGGGGACAGCGAAGCCAAACTGACTTGATGACTCCTCAAGCCAAAGTTCAGATGGTCAGAAAGCCTGGGGTTCACGGGACAGGCAGGGGGCAAAGCGCCAGATTCACAGTCAGAAAAATTAAGCTTGAATACCCCCGTGTTCTTCATGCGGCTGTCACGTGCCTCTGAGTCTTACTTTTCCCATCTGCTTAATGGGCATATTGATACCAGTGTTTTACCTCTAGACTTCTGGTGAGGCTCAAAGGAGATCACTTGGAAGAGTGAGTGCTTTGGGATCTATAGGATAGGGACTGTTGTTTAAGGAAGCCAGAATGGCAAATCACCCTGCAACACTGAGCATTAACTCTTCCACAGAGGCAATCCTTCTGGCCTCCCTTCATTAAGAACAAGGGTTAATAAAGTAACCCAGAACCTACACGCTCTAGTCTCAGAGCAGCTGCACGGTTGATGAGGCACAGTCCAATGTGTTTTCCTTTTATTTCCTCCAAACCCTGAAGGAGATCCAAATACCAAGTTCTGGGAACTTGTTAAAATCCCTGTTTCTCTCCCACCTTCTCCCCTCACCCCTGGCAGTCGCCCTGGCACCCCTCCGTGCTCCTCTCTCCCCTCTTCCCCACCTTTCTGTAGGATGGAGCTCAATCTAGCCTCTCTGGACTAGAAAGAATCCTTTTTACGTGTGAGGTGGTGATCCAGCTGGCAGTGATAGGATTCTTGAGGGCAGCTGGTTACAGAGGAAGGCTCCGGGGTTAATATTTATTTTTTATGCCAAGGCGATTGTTTCTTTTGATGGTGTCCTCAAAGCTCTCCGGGGCCCAAACTTAAGAGTTTGTGCAAATGTTGAAAACAAATTATGCCTTTGGGGATTTTTTTTTTCTCCTAAATCTCCCTTTTAAGCTCGTTTCCTGCTTTCCCTCAGAGTGAAAATGAAGATTTGAGTTCCTGCCTTTCTTGAGAAGCATCTTCCAGAATATAAACCTGCAGCCTCTCAGAGCTGAAAGAGGTTTCGGGGTTCAGCTAGTCCAATTGCAGGTGATGTCTGAAGGCCCTGTCCCACGGCCCGCAGGAGGGTGCCCAGCCTCTGCTTGGGTGCCACCAGGGAGGGGGCATTCTCCTCCTACTTGAGGCTCAGCAGATGATGCCTGACTTCTTCTCAAGTAAGCCCTCCCTAAGGGGTACTCTGGCCTCTGTGTCCAGGCTCCACACCTTCCCACCCCACACACCCAGCTCTCAGGGGAGGTTGTAGGAAGGAAATGACCCGGAAATACCCACATCTCCTGTACAGGAGATGCCCCCAAATGTCTGAGGAGAGGCAAGTTTTGAAGGAGAATGATTTAACCTTGATCAACCAGAATTCCAGTGGCTTCTTCTCAGATTCACAGCTGAAGTTGTTTCCGAGAAGGGAATTGGAAAAGGATTGAAGTCAAGAGCACGGGCTGCAGCCGGGACTGCTGAGAGAGGCCAGCTCCCAACATTTCAATTGAGATGTTTAAGTAATCCACCAAGGAAATATTGATATTCTCATGGAAAAAGAGCCCTCAACTCCCCTTGCCTACCGAGATTGAGGGAAATGGCCTCTTTGGTGTGGAATGGGAGGGGAGAGTCAATATCCCTGGAAAACTGCAATGACAGGGTTTAAATCCACCCTGATGTTAAGTCATGCCTTGCAGATACATTATTTATGTCCCTTTCCTCTCAGTGGCTGGAGAAACTCAAGGGCAGGGCTGGCCTTGTTCATCTCTGGGTCCCACACTGCCTGGAGCTCAGGGACTGTCACATGAGATGTATTCAACCAGCACCTATTCAAGAGAACAGGTTTTCTAGAGAGGGGCATTCACAAGGCCACTGAATCACTCTATTGGCTGGATTAAGACCCAGGCCTTGTTCACTGAAACTTTATATTGTCTTTTTCCATTTTCTTCTCTGAGAGTGAACTCTGAGTCAGAGATAACCTCAGAGGACTTGTCCTAACACAGTGTCTTTGGGTTACTTACACCACCAGGGATGCTCCCTTTTTAAACAGGTACCTGAAACCCACCGGGTCAGTTTCCCTGGGGCGGGGCTCAGGAGTGTTCATTGCAGTAAGGTTCCCAGATGTTTCTGATGCATAGTGAGGTTAAGAAGCACTGCTCTAGGTAAGGAGGTGGTGTTCTCTGTTCATTTAGTTGAGACAAACCTGTGCTTGTTCACTTTGTCTTCTGGACGCTTGTAATCCTTGCAGCTGAAGTTAACAGATGCTGGATTCATACTGTGGTTCCCAAACTGCCCACCGAGGCACCCAGAGGCCACCGCAAACTGACAGGAGTGCCAGAGGATATCTTATACTTTCAAGGGAAACACAGGGATAGCTGGCACTGAATTAACTCCAGGTGGTTCATGGTTTCAACACTAGATCATGTTACATTCCTTCTGATGGAGCCATATCTTTCTAAAGCTGGGTTTTCGGTGGTTGCTGTGATAAAAAGGAAGTACCGCATGAAAATCGCTATGGGACAGGATCTAAGGGTGGTGGCGTCAAGCTGATTCCAAGGTTTGAAAAGCTGGCTGGAGCCCACAGGTGCACACATTCCATTAGTAAGTAATTTCGGTTATTTTTGAATGAAATAGAAATACTCTCTTTAAATTTTGATGTATGTGTGTGATTTTATAAATCAACTATGAAGTTGTTAGGACACAAATACTTATTAAATTGTTTGGACCTGTTTAGTAAATGGAACAGTTAGTTTGGGGTTTGTTTGCTTCACCTAAGAACACTCTGAAAAGATTTATGAGACCCCAATGGCATCGTGAACTGAGAAAATTCAGGAGCCTCTGGACTAAGGAGAAAGGTCAGCATACATAATGTTAATTTCTTCTCAGAAGTAAAGGAAATACAAGCTAAATGACACCATGAAGAAACAATAAAACAAGTCAAAAATGTGGAGCATTTTATACTAAGCCTGGTTTCTTCGAAAAAGGCAACGCCATTAAACAAAAAATAAAAAAGATTGGGAAACTGATCTAAATTACAGAGAGACATTACAATGCTAGCTCCTTGATTGGATTCTGGTTTGAAAAAAGGACACTTCAAAATATCCTGTAGTGGGGCTTCCCTGGTGGCGCAGTGGTTGAGAATCTGCCTGCCAATGCAGGGGACACGGGTTCGAGCCCTAGTCTGGGAAGATCCCACATGCCGCGGAGCAACTAGGCCCGTGAGCCACAACTACTGAGCCTGCGCGTCTGGTGCCTGTGCTCCGCAACAAGAGAGGCTGCGATAGTGAGAGGCCCGCGCACCGCGATGAAGAGTGGCCCCCGCTTGCCACAACTAGAGAAAGCCCGCGCACAGAAACGAAGACCCAACACAGCCAAAAATAAATAAATAAATAAATAAATAAATAAAATTTAAAAATTAAAATGTCCTGTAGTTTGAGAAGTTTTAATACAGAGTTGGTATTAGATGATATTGAGAATAATTGTTCAGCTTACTAAGTGTAATAAATGTTATTACTTTAGGTGAACCATTGCATCTAATTTTCTTTAAAATAGTTTGGCAAAAAAATATGAACATATAGAGGAAACATGGCTAATAATAATTAGTGGTAATTATTAACAATGATTAAATACAGACAATGGTTTTATTGTAATCGTATTTTTACTTTTCTGAATGTTTTGAAACTCTTCCTATAAGTAGTTTTCATAAAGTAACGGGTTAGTGGTAAACTGAGCAATGCAACTGGTCAGCACTGAAGAAGCAGGGATGTAAAGATATGGACGAATCCACTGAAATCCCTCCCAACTTTGCCACAAAATTGTACAAAGGCAGAATGGCACCTTGGCTGTTAACTATTTTGCAAAGTAACTAATTTTCTTAATGAAAAAAATCAGAGGCAAGTCTCAAAGAGTTCTGTGCATGAAGGAGGGGCCGCTTTATTCTCACTCCACACAGCTGGACAAGGAGTTGGGAACAGGGTACCGAGATCTCCATCCGTTAGAACCAAGACAGGAAATATAGAAGGTAGGATGAAAAGCACAGCTTCTTGAGAAGATGCCCCTTAAAAGCTGTCCCCCCAGATGCTGGCATTGTTCTGTAGCTGGACCTGGTAGTGATTCCATGTGTGTAAACAAATGTGGACAGTCACTGAGCTGCCCACTCGAGATTTGTATATTTACCGAACATTAATTATTCCTCAGTTTAAAAAAAAAGCCCTCCCCTTACCCGTAAAATAATAATGCAGCCCAGAGAGCTGGGGAGGAAAGAGTGAAATTTTAACCTCTTACTTGGAGGCTTCAGAAATAACTACATTTCAGAACAAACACCAGAGATAAAAGATGAGGGTTTGGAGATATACTTTTAAAATCCACCGATGAGAAAGAGAGAAATTTAATATCTCAACAATTTTAAACCTTTAAGCCTCTGTGCACAAAGCTAGTCATTTCTTGATCTCTTTGTTAATGCAGCTTTTGTACCAGGCAGTTTACTGTACAAAGTCCTGCAGTTCTTTAATAAACTCACATCAAAACATTGTTCCCAAGTGCTTAAAAGAAAATTAACAGTGACTTTAGAAATGAATGAAATGAACAAAACAGTCCTCTCCTGATGGCCTGTCTGGGTCTTTGGGGCCAGCAGAGGCCAAGGTTGGGGGCTGGGGGGAGCGGGGCCGGGGGGAAGAGGCAAAAGAAAACCTCAGTGTAAACGCAGGAAGTGCCTCGTCCTCCTGCCTAAACAGCTGTGGGACCGAGGCGGCTAGGAAGGGTGCCCACCTTCCTGCCACTCACACCTAGAAGCCAGGGCGGTGGCCCTGGTCAGCGGGCATGGACCTGGCAGTTCCAGGGCTGCCCCATCCCCAGACCCAGGCTCTCGGAAGGTGATTAGCACAAAGACCCTTTTACAACTGGACCTGGGGAGGGGGCACCGCAGGGCGCCTCTGGGGGGGGTGGGGGCGCCTCTGGGGGGTGGGGACCCCGGGGTGGGGACCCCTCCCCGGGGGTGACTGTGGTGCCCAGGGCCTGGTAGGGTCCTCCCCCGCTGCCGGCCCCTCCCCTCAGAGAGCACAGCTGCGCCCTCTCTCCATGGCTCAGCAGCACCCCCGTGAGCCCGAGCCGGGAACTTCAGGAAAGCTGTCCCTGTGCCGGGTTCCCTCCTCTCGCAGAAGCAGAGTCGGGGACATCCTGGAAAGCACGAGGGCAGCTCCTCCCAGGGGAGACCATCATTCTCGCAGGCCAAGGGAAAGTCGCCTAGGATACGAGCAGCTCCCCAAAGGACATCTACTGGATTCCCTTCCCTTTCCTTCGGACGCAAAAGGGCTCCAGAAGAGACCACCAGCTCCCTGTTTTCACTGCTTTTTTCCCGGGTCAGACGCCAACCCGTTCTGTCAGAGACCCTCTCTCAGACTTCCTGCCCTTTAACTTGGCCACTTGGCTGAACTAGGAACCTGGCTCCAGGTTGGCAACGGAGCCCCCTCCCGGCCTTGATACCCAATCCCAGGCCCACCCTGGTCTCCCCTTCCCTCCCCAGCTGCCCTCCATGTCCTCTGGTGCTGACCCTCTCCTGCTCTGAGACCCACTCACTTTCTACATCAATCATTTGAGCGGTACTCAGATCCAGCTCCCTGGCCCTGGGACTCTTCCTGTGTTCACTCAAATGACGTAGAGGAAGAGCCCCAGCCAAGGAGTCAGGAATTAGCCCAGACTAGGAATCTGCTACATCTTCCCTGTGTGACCTTGAACAGACCACATGACTCTGGATCATTAATATTTATTGACCCCCACTATGGACCAGGAACTGTGCTATGTACATTATATGTATTATCTCATTAAATCTCATTGAGTCAATGTTATCCCCATCTAACAGGTGAGGAAATTTAGGCTTGGAAAGATATGTGACTTGCCCAAGATCACACAGCTAATAAACGTTGGAGCTGGGTTAGAATTTAGGCAGTCAAACTCCATGACATGATCTTAATCAAAATTCTCATGCTAGTCAATAGTAAAAAAGTAATAATAATAATAAAAATAATTGAGAGAGATTCTTCCACTGCTAAGATTCTGGGGAAAGCTGCAAAATTTAATAGAAGTGGACTCACATTTTCATGTCTCCAGATGGGCCATGACCTTAACCACCTAAGAAAATTCAGAGAAATACTGCCTCCAGGAGGGGAAGGGGACAGCCCTCCTGGGAGACCAGGGTCTCACCTCTGTAATCACCAGGATCTGTAAATACAGATATGTACAAGGCAGCCAGTGGCGCTATATTTCTTCCCCCATTCTTCTTACGAGGGTAAGAGGGGTGACATGTGGACCAAAAGCCACATACTTGCAAAGGCATCCTTCCTCTGGAGACCAAGAAGCAGCAAATTCTTTTCCTGGGAACATCTCCATCAAGCAGACATCTGTTACTCTTAGGCGATCTGTATGCCATAACAGTTTAAAAAACAGAGTTTAAATGCTTAAATAAGAAGGAAACAGTTTGCCCGCGTTGCAAAATAGCATATAAACTGTGCTGGAATTAGCACAAGGGAAACATTTATCTTCCCTAGATAATCTTGAAACTGGACTTTTTTTTTTTTTTTTTTTGATGGTGTATAATTATGTTTACTGGCATGGAAAGATGGTCATGATATATCACTAAATGGGGAAAAAAACGTTGCAAATACCAAACCAGACTTTTTAGAGGAGAATTTGACTCTACCTCCCTTGCTGGGGCAAAGTACTCTCTGCATATCCTGCCAGGGAAAATGAAGAATGGGTCAAGACCAGCTGGGTGGTGGCCTTGTCCCTGAGAGAGCAGAAAGAGAGTCCCATTTTTTAGCTGGATTGGGCAAAGATTTGTCTGAGCTGAAATCAGGCCCAGCCTGGTATAGAGAAAGATGGTGGGCAGGGAGGGGGTGTGGGGAGGGTTCTAAAAGACCTGGGTTCCAATCCTGGCAGCACCAACCATAAGCCATGGTGACCTGGTGCAGGTTCAATGCCTCCAAAGGTCAGCCCCCTTTGATACAGTGGAAGCCGCACCCACTGCCCAAGTTTGACACCATCTGCAATGCACCTTGCACAATGCCTGGCACGTGGGAGGTGCTCAGGAAGTGGTGGGCCTCCCAATTCTGCAATCACAAGGGTTGACCATTACCAAAGGGCAACACTGGAGTGCCAGGCTGTGAATGAGACCAACCAAAATTTGAGATCCTGACCCACTTGACGTTCCTTTGCTCACTCAAGGAACATTTATGGAGGGTCTACCAAGTGGCTGCTCGGGGCCAGGGAGTAGACCCACCTCTGGGAACTCAGTGAAAACACATCCCGTCCCTGTCCTTGGGGAGAGAGGTCCTAAGCTGGTAACAGAGAAATAGCCACGTGCCAGGGCTCTGAAGGTGCTGGGAAGTGGGCAGGGGGATGCTTAGTGGGGTCCTCGGGGAAGACCTCTCCCAGGAGCTGACATTTGGCCTGAGACAGAAAGCAGCCAAGGTCAGGAGGAGGCAGCCTGTGCAGAGGCTGCAGGAAGCAGCGTCCGTGCCCTGCTCACATCTGAAATGAGCTGTAGAGGGACAGAAGGTGAGCTGGGGCGGGGCTCAGCTCTCCTGGCTTTGCAGTCCTGAGGCCATGGTCATGATCTGAGCTTTCATTCTGAGCACAAAGAAAGGTGCAGAAAGGGCTTATCCAGGTGAGCAACCTGGTCATGGTTGTGCTTTTAAAAGGTGGATGCTGGATGAAGATGGGGAGGGGGTGTGGAGTGAGGAGGACTGACCTGTGAGAAGGCTCCGTCGGGCAAGACACGAGAGAGGCAGCTTGGTCAGGGCCCAGGGCCGTGGAGGTGGGAAGGATGGATGCATTCAAGATAGATTTTGGAGCAGAATCTAGAGGACTTGCTGATGGATCAGACTAGAAGTCAGGAAAGGGGAGACCCTCAGGCCTCTTCCAGGTCTCTCGTCCCAGTGGCTTTCTGGGAGTTGGGAAAAGGTCCCCCCTTTCTCCAGGTGGATGCAACACTGTGAATGCCCCTGCAAGCTCCCAGCGAGGGTACCCTGCAAGACCCTCACTCAGAGGCCCCCAAGGAGGGACCCCCAGGTTTCTGCTTCAGCAACTTTGGACTTGCAAAGTTTGCAGTGCCTGTGGGAATCCAAGGAGAACCATTTGGGGACCATTTCGACAGAGATTCTACCCCTGCCCCCATCTGTGTGTGAGGTTTCTCCCCTCCCTGCCCAGGCATCAGCCCTTTCACAGTGCTCACTGCAGTGTATGAGAAGAAACACAGTTTTAAAGCCCTGGAAGCTAATGGTACAACAAGACCATTTAGCACTTAAATAAATGCAAGTTCTAGAACATCCGCAGCCCAAATGAAAGTAAATAATGACAATGCGAGTCATGACTGCGCTTGCCGAGCATTTGCCAAGCGTATAAACAGCGTGCTCGCAAATTCAGAGCGGGGACATGGGAGTTGGGTACCAATTCATCAGCTCCCAACTCTAACACGTGAAGGGACATATTAGCAAAATCGTAATGGGAAATGTAGTTAACTAATTCTTCATTCTCTGGAGTTAACCTGAGACTGGAATTTAAAAAGCTTATCCCCATAAGAACAGAGAGTACTCATTCTCATGTTTTTCGAATGAAATCACTTCACTGCCAGTGTCAACATGAAGCTTAATTAACTCCCTGATATTTAGGGAAAAGACAAAACAACTGAGCATGTAGACTTAAGAGATGAACACAACCAGCCGGTCCTGTCCCCTCAGTCTCTCTCCCAGGGGCTGGTCACTTTCTTTCTTGCAGCGGAGTTTTTGGTTAAAAACCCCATCTCATCTCCCGACCAGCTGCTGGCAGGGTTGATGCTCCATTCTTTATTTTTTTTTGAACTGTGTATAGTATGACTTTTGTCTATTTTATGGCTGCACGTCACAGCCTGCGGGATCTTAGTTCCCTGACCAGGGATCGAACCCATGCCCGCTACAGTGGAAGTGTGGAGTCCTAACCACGGGACTGCCAGGGAATTCTCCATGCTTCACTCTTTAATCCCCCTACATTCCTATAGCTAGTATTTGGTCTGGGATGTAGTAGGTGCTCATTAAGCATCTGTTGTACGAGTAAAGGAGCATCTTTACCAAAATGCCAGTATTCACCCCAGCCCTGGGCCTCCCTGGGGCCCTGTCCAGGCAGAGGATGAACCAAAAAGGGAGCTGGGGTCGGGAGATGGAAGGTTTGGTTCCAGCCTCAGACTCCACCACTCACAAGCACGTGTGAGTCGTGTCCTTTGTTTTGGTTTTCCCAGCTCTAAAATGGGAGAAATAGATGTTCTCCCACTTTTTAAGGTTTTGTGTATGAAGCAATGGGAAAGAAGCCTTTGGAAAGGTGTTCTTCAAGTGTGAGGTGACCCCCGCCCTGCCTTGGAGGGGAGTTCTGTGATTGAGAAGGCAAGATGGTGCAGGAGTGTGAACCGCAACTGACTCTGAGAAAGCTGGGCGGGTCAGCAGAGTGGATCTGGAGGCATCATTAATGACTGAAAAGTCACAGAGGAAAATGTCACCAAGGCCGTGCTCTCTGCCTACAGGAGATGGAGATCAGGGCACAAACTGTAGGGCCAGCAGAAAATGTAAAATGTGAATAGCCTGTTATAAGGCAACAGGGAATGATGGGGCCTGTAGCCAACTGGAGATTACATTTGCGCTCTGCCCAAGGCAATTGCACTGAAAGCTTTCAGACACATGCCCCATCAAACACAACATCTATGGCCTGTGGGTTGAGATTTTGAGATGCTTCAGACTGTTGTCTTAAGCGTGTTTTACTCTGATGCTTTGACCTCTGGGTCCTGGCTGGCACTGGAAGAACTGCCCCTCCCAGTGCTAGCTGATTCTTTTTTTTTTTTTTTTTTAATATCTTTTTTTTTTTAAGTATTTGTTTTAATTATTTATTTATTTATGGCTGAGTTGGGTCCTCGTTTCTGTGCGAGGGCTTTCTCCAGTTGCGGCAAGTGGGGGCCACTCTTCATCGCGGTGCGCGGGCCTCTCACTATCGCGGCCTCTCCTGCTGCGGAGCACAGGCTCCAGACGCGCAGGCTCAGTAATTGTGGCTCACGGGCCCAGCTGCTCCACGGCATGTGGGATCTTCCCAGACCAGGGCTCGAACCCGTGTCCCCTGCATTAGCAGGCAGATTCTCAACCACTGCGCCACCAGGGAAGCCCCATGCTAGCTGATTCTTACAGATAGAAAACAACTGACAGATCCAGAGCTCACATCCCCAGGTCGCTTCTTTATGGGGCTCTCACACTCTGGGCCACCCGCCCTAATGACTCAGGCCCAGGTACCAGTTAGGGACAGTCCCTAAGCCCCAGAGCCCACGGAAATGATACAAACTAGCCAAACCTACCCTTTGCCCTGCCTTTTCCAAGGAAACCACAATAAAGGCTTTTGCCTACGTTTTCCTCACTCTCTCCACCTTCTGACCGACCCTGGTGATTCCCCACATGGCCCTGCATGGTGTGACCTGCTCCTTTCTCTTAAAAACTATCCTTTCAACAATAGTCATCTCCTGATCTGCTGGACTCACCATACCTGAATAATAATAAAAGCTACATTTTAGAACACCTGTGAACTGGAGCATGAAATGTCATGGCTGCTGTACTCCCCCCATTGAATCTTGGCACCTAACACGATCCCTAGCACATTGCAGACACAATTTAAATATTAATCAATAAATGGACGGATGGACAGACATAGGGTGAAAGTGAAAAGCTGGGTAGAAGCATCGGTCTGGCTACACAGATTCCCTACACTTCTGTCTCACTTCTGCAATGGCTTTAGGAAGCTGAATTCTGTACCTGCCTCAGTTCCGCGATTGGCAGGGATGCAGGCAGCCCGGCCAGAGCAAGCTGGAGGAAGTGCTGTGAGAAGTAAGTCATGGCTGACCATAAGCAGCTCACCCTCCCACCCACATTCAGCTTTTCAGGCAGTTCCTAAGCCAGAGGCTTTCTTCTGGCAGACAGTCTTCCAGCTAACTCTGGCTGTTTCCTTTATGTGCTTATGAAGAGCTCACCACCTCAAAGGGCCTCTGAACCCAGGGGTAAAAGGGTAAAAGCCAGAAAGAGGGTTCCCAGCCCACCTGCAGTCTCTGGGACCCGCCCAGCACAGGCTCTCAAAAGAGAGCACCAAGCAGCTCGCTCAGTTCCCTGGCACCTTGAAATTATCCTGCATCTGCGACAGTGCAGTGGGGGTGTGGGTCTGCATCCCTGCACTTTTCTGGCTAGTAAACTGCAAGTTGAGCTAGAGAACCCATGTTGTTTTTATTCGTTACTCTTTTGAGTGCATCAATCTGCTCTGCTTGAAGATGGACTGAATTTCCCAGATGACAGGGCCCTTGGGTGTCATTCACAGCATTACTATCTCATCCCAGGCAGAGAGAAGGCATGTCAGGGATGACCTGGGGGGAGGCAGAAAACCCCCTGTCGGGGGGATCAAGCATTTGCTGTTTCTGATGAATGCTCAGTTGGGTGGTTTGGTTGGCAGCAGTGAATGGCTCCCTAAGACCATCCCTTCCCCAGGCCCAAGATGGAAGGACAGGGGGCATTCGACCACAGTGAATGGACAATGAGAATCCGGGGAACTGCCCAAGTGGTCGCCCTAGGAGAGGGTGGTCAGTAGGGTGACTATGCAAACTGGTTTCACCGAGAACAGAACCAGCTGATGCCTATTATCCCAGCGTAATGATTAAGCTCACTCCCCTTCTCTCTCAAGTGTCCCGGTTTGATTGATAAATCATACAGTCACGCTCAACAGCAGGGAATTTTGCAAATGGGAACGTCTGACTTGGAAGGCTCTCAAGAAAGAGTCTGGTTGCTTTGTTTGTACAAACAGGAGTTTAAGTTTTGGCAAACATGCTGGCGAAGGTCTGGCAGCAGCAGATGGCAGGAACAATGAGCAGAAGGGAACTGCGCCTGACCTTGGGCTCCGCTGGGGGTACCTGGGCCCAGCAGGATTTCACTCACAGCCTCTTCACCCAAGAGGGGACTTCCAAAGACAGCATTTCCTTCCTCTGGTTGAAGTCTCAAGCCCAGAGTTAACAAGTCTAGCAAGGGGTAGGCACCAAGAAGAAAGGGTTTCACCAAATGGGCTGCAAGAGAAGGGAACATCCCCCCAACTCCATCATCAGCACGGGCCGGTGCCACCATCCCATTCAGCACCACCTTGCATCACCTTGGGGACCCTGAACAGTCTCCCATTTGTCTTTCTTCCCGGTTGAGATCTTGCTTCTGTCAAAATGAACTATTTATCTTTGTTGCACGAAATGTCACGGATTATGGGCAAACCCAGGACAAACCCACGCGCAAGAAATAAGAGCCCTCTGATGATACCCACACGCAGCTCCCCAGATCTTTAGAGGCTGTGATGAATTTCCTTTTCCCAGCACTGAACTTCCTCTCTAGAAGTATTTAACCCAAGAGGCACCTGACAGACAAACCCCCAGTGACCTGAGTTTGTCAGATCAGTTCATTCTTGAGCTGATTCACCAAGTGAATCTGCGGACACACGTGACCCACCCACCGAGGCAGGGCAAAGACTTCATAGGTAAGAGGTGGCTGTTAAGTTTCACCTGGTGGCCTCACATGAAGTTTAATCAAGCTGTAAAATACTCAAACTGTCCAGTGTTTTAAGGACTCTTCCCCCTTTGTGTGTGTGTGTGAGAACTAAAACTTCAAAGCTATTTGTCTTTTTATGTAAGATTAGCCATCATGCAAAACTTACTGGTCAAGCAGGTAATAAAATACACATATCCCATGGAAGGGTTTTGCACATGTCAGTCCTTGCAGATAACAAAGAGGTTATAAACCCTGCACGGTCCTGAGAGTGAGTTCCTTCACTTCCGAAAGCTGCCATTCTTGCCAGTGTCTTGAGGGCTCATGTATTATAAATTCTCGAAGCTCTTTTCGCTGCAGTCTGGGCATCGGGTGGATCTTCGTCCTCTTCCTCTGTTCGCTTGTGTTTTAAGAACAAGTCAGACTTTAAGAAGCGGCTGTAGCTGTCATACTTCATAAGGTTGAAGATCTAAGGGGAAAAGGAAACAAATCTGAAGGGTGAGGCTAATCAGGCTATGAATCATCCAATCAAATATTTATTAAATACCTATCATGTGCTGAGGAAAATACATGCCAAACACACAAAGAAAATTAAAGTAAGTCGTGTGCTAGACAAGCTGGATATCCTGGATGTTTTGGGTCATTATGAAATTATCTCAATGGAATATAAGAGCTTAGAGAGTCACACGAAACAAACCTATCTATATCTTCCACGGAAGTATTAGGTTCGCACAGCACTGATTTATACCCTTGTATCAAGAGGTCCTTTAAGAATTTCCACTTTATTTGGGTAGATAATACAGGGATGTATTGCTCCAGGAACTTGAGATGGCAGAAGAGAAACCATTTCTGTAGAGACGACAGTGTAAAGGCCACTGTCACTGTCATATCAGATGATGTCAATATTGTTAAGACCCCTGGAAGTCTGGCATCCAAGATCTCAAACAAACCTATTATTATGCCCAGAAACAAAGTGGGGCTTATTCAATGCAGGTCAGGGAAGTGAAACGGCAGTCCTGGCGAGCAGAGGCTTCGGGAACAGGCCTTAGTTAAAGAAAATAGCGGTCAGCTGCGGAATGCAAACACTTGCTTGCTCACACAGTTCCAGGAGTGCGTCTCTGGGAAGGAAATCATTCCAAGGTACGCTCATCAGGTGCAAGGGGAGAAACCCTGACAGATTAGAGGGCTGCCGCCTGCCTCACCCCAAGTCCTCAGAGAGTTGCCCCCTCTCTTCTCTGCCATGGTCCCTCTTCCCAGCATCCCCCCCTCTCCTCCCACCCCATCCTTTGCCACCACCCTCCTCCCTTGCCCTGCAAAGCGGTGGGAAGAGGAGAAGCAAAAGGGAAGCGCTTTCTGGTGGTCGAGGGATACAGTCTCTTTCGAGAAATCTCTCTCCATCTCTCTCAGACCTTTCAACCGAACTTTCAGGGCATTCTGCAGACCGAAAATCTGCCCTGCGCACCCTGGTGCCTTCACTTATTGCACTACCAATGGGCTCAACAAGTGGAAAGTTCCAGGGGTCTCTAGAATGTTGCTCACTGCCAGGCAGGGTTATCAAGTGGGTGGTAAAACGTCTTTTAAATCTGTCCTCTCTCAACAGGCACACAAACTACTTTGTAAATGAAATGTCTGATGGTGTCCAGGGACTCAGAACATCTACCTGGGGGCTGGGAGAACTGGACCTTGGCCTTGACACCTTCATTTTCCCAAGATGGCTTCAACCATGGGAGAACCGCTTAAATCATTTTGCTTTCAGCAGAGTTTGGGTTTTCTTTAAACTCTTAAACTACTGCCTGCCCTTCCCTGGGTGTCCTCACTGCTCAGAAAGACCACACCTCTGTAAGCTCCCACCTTGTGCCTATCCATGGCAGCCATCTATTTTGTAGCCATTTTGTAATCCTAGACTGATTTGCTAAGGTTTGGAGAAATTATTCATTAAAAAAAAAAAAACCTCCCAGAAAATACAAGAATCATAGCCAGGGGTGAGGTGGGGGATGAGGAATGCCATTATCATTTCATGCAGGTGTTGCCATCCCTCACCACCTGCATTATTCGGCCCTTCCAGGCACAAGAGCCCCCAAAGGGAACTTTGAGATGCCCACCAAGTTCACAGTTTGGAACGATGCTCGAAAAGTGACTAATGAAACCAGCTTCGTGAGTGCCCCTCCTGGCCCCCAGCCCCGCACCCCATCCCGACCAGGTCCGCAGCGGATGGGACCCAGCTCTGCCAGCAGGATGCGGTTCGACCCAAGTGTCTCGTCTGTCTCCACGTGTGGGAGTGGAACATCCTGTTTGCCTGCCGTGGCTCTTCAAAGAAGAGAAGCAAAAAGGCTGGGGCTGGAGGCACCTGGGCCAGGCCGGAGGCAGTGGGGGAGGGAGGAAGGGAGGTGGCTTCAGCCAAGCGGCTGGCAGGACTCACTCAGCCTCCAGGAGATGCCAGGACAATGCAGGCTCGGCTGCCCCTTTGGCACTCCTGGCGTCAGCAAGCGTGAGGGGAGGGGGCTGTGAGCTATTTAACAGGAGCAGACGGGCCACTCCCTGCCGTGGGCGGGTGTGAGATGCCCGTGAAGGACTTCAGGATGGGGCTGCCCTCTCCATGAGCCCTCACCTGCTTCCAGGTGCAGCTCCTGGTACCGCCAAGTCAGGGGATGGCAGCTGCAGCCATCAGACTGGGACATATTTGAAGAAGAAAAGGGATGCTGATTCCAAGAGTCTCATTTTCTGGGGCTGTGAGCTGCCTGGTATCTCTGCATGGGGTCTTCACTGCCACTGGCAAAGGGTCTCCTGGGCACTGGCCTAGGAGCTCATGGCAATAGGCAGCTCCCATCCCAGGTCTCCTCGTGGTTTGTGCTCAGTGAAGATGGCTTAGAGGATAGAGAATGTCCTAAAAATCTCTTTCAAGAAAGTGGCCAGGACTTCCCTGGTGGCGCAGTGGTTAAGAATCCGCCTGCCTCAAAAGTTTGAAGACGGCAAAAGGGGTCCAGGAGCCGGGGAATGCAGGTGGCCCTAGAAGCTAGAAAAGTCAAAGAAACTGATCTCCCTTATGGTTTTCAAAAAAGAGTTAGCCCTGCTAACACCTTTAATTTAGCCCAGTGAGATCCATGTTGTACTTCAAACCTACATAATATATTTGTGTTACTTTAAGCCAGTTTGCAATAATTTGTTGAAGTAGCAATAGATATATATATAATAGTAAATATAAGCAATGTGTATAATGTATATTATATATGTGGTAAATATAATCAATAGAAATAGTAAAAAAAAAAAAAAAAAAAGAATCCGCCTGCCAATGCAAGGGACACGGGTTCAAGCCCTGGTCCGGGAAGATCCCACATGCCACGGAGCAACTAAGTCCGTGTGCCACAACTACTGAGCCTGCGAGCCACAACTACTGAGACCGCGTGCCACAACTACTGAGCCCGCATGCCACAACTACTGAAGCCTGCGCGCCTAGAGCCCGTGCTCTGCAACAAGAGAAACCACCACAATGAGAAGCCCATGCAGCGCAACAAAGAGTAGCCCCTGATCGCCGAAACTAGAGAAAGCCCAAGCTGCAAAGAAGATCCAACACAGCCAAAAATAAAATAAAAATAAATAAAAGTTTAAAAAACAAAGTGATTGATCAATTTAAAAAAAAAGAAAAGAAAAGAAAGAAAGTGGCCAAAGACCAGGTACCCAGCTGCTGTCCACAGCCATCTTTATCATGGGGCAAATGGCCATGACGGAGGTCCAACAAACATTCACCCAGTGAATGAATAGAATCCACCCACCGAGCAATGACAGAGGGCTGGCAAAACAGTTCAGGGTGGTAGCAGCCGCACTAAGGGCACCTTCAAAGCACACATCAGGCAACGCACGGAGCATCCTCTCTAATCCTCACCGAACCCGAGGACCCAATCACACAGGGGAAGGAACGAGGACTTGGAGATTTGGTGTTTTGCCCCAGTGGCTGGTATATTGTCAGCTCGGCTGCCGTGACAAGTACTAAGGGCTGGGTGGCTTGAAAATCAAAAATTTCTTTCCTCAGAGTCCTGGAGGCTGGACGTCCAAGATCAAGGTGACGGCAGCGTTGGTTTCTCCTGGCTTGTAGGTGGCCATCTTCCCCAGGGTCATCTGGTCTCTGCTCTGTGTGTGTCTATGTCCTCATCTCCACTCCTTATAAAGACACTGGTCAGGCTGGAGTAGGGCCCACCCCAAGGACCTCATTTAACGTTAGTCACCTCTTTAAAGACCCCCATCTCCCAACACAGTCACATTCTGAGGTACTGGGGCTTAGGAGTCTGACATATGAATTTGAGGGGAGACACAGTTCAGCCCATAACAGTGAGGCAAAGAGGACGCAGGATGCAAACTCTGGCCGTCCGGCCCTCGAGCCCCCACTCCTAACCTCCAGGCTATCCTACCACTCATATAGCAGAGCAGGAGGCAGTCATTAAAAATAAAGAGTGCAGAGGAGTTTAACATGGAAAAACGTACCTGAGTGTGAAGTGACTGAACACAGAATTTTTAAAATGCACGTAAACTAAAAACAATGATCCCAATACGTTCTTTAACGAGTGCTTGTGTGTATAAGTGGGAAATAAACATCCCCAAAGGTTGAATGGTGTGTCCCCACCAAATTTAGGTCCACCTAGAACTTCAGAGTGTGACTTTATTTGGGAATAGGGTTAGTTGAGGATCTCAAGATGACATCATCCTGGACTTAGGGTGGGCCAAAATCCAAGGCGTGTTGTCTTAAGAAAAGGAGAGACACACAGAGAGACACCCAGAGAGAGGAAGGCCATGGGAAGGCAGAGGCAGAGATTGGAGTGGTGCAGCCACAAGCCAAGGAACACCAAGGACTGCCAGCGGCCACCAGAAGCTGGAAGAGGCCAGGAAAGAGTCTTCCCTCCAGCCTTTAGAAGGAGCACGGCCCTGGCGACACCTCAGTTTCAGGCTTCTGGCCTCCTGAGCTGTGAGAGAAAAAAATGTCTGTTGTTTTAAGCCACTCAGTTTACAATAATCTATTACGACAGCCCTTGGAAATGAACACAGTCAAATTATTGATTTCACCTCACTCCTGCTTGAGCACAGAAAATGAGATGGCCCTAGGGGTTCCAGAAGGTTCCACAAAACCAGGACTCTCTGATGGGGAGGACTGGTCTCACTGGGGCTGGACCGTGACCATCCCCTGACCATGCGCCTCTCGTTGTCCGCAGGGAAGCGAAAGAAGAAGGTGGAGACCCAGGTGGGCGGGGGGCAGGCCTGCAGGTCGCCGACCAACACCCCTTCGGGAGACAGGCAGCCTGCGGAGCAGAAAACTCAACTCGGCAGCTAAGTTGCATTCCTTACCTTTTTTTTTTTTTTTTTTTTGCCATCACAGTTGTGGCCCAGCAGGTTTCAGGTTTCGGCAGCCCCACATCTGGGGGCTGGACGCCAGGACTGTAAATTGCTTAGTGTCGTGACCTTGGGAGCCAACCCTCAGGCTGCTGGCAGTGGGACTCGAAGTGAAAACAGAGAAGGGGGTCTTCCTGCCAGGAGGTCCCCCCACTCAAAGTCGTTATACAAGACGCCCCGCCCTCCCCAGATCCCAGACCGCGCGACTGATTAGCATTCCCCTTTCTGCAAAGGAAAATATCCACGTGGTGCTTCAATTTGAGACTATTCCGAGTCTGCAGCTCCAGAAAGGGACTCCCTTACAGACGCATATTCATCCGTATAGACAATGAGAAGCTTAACCAGCCTTGAGGGCCCCTCCGTGAAGGTTTCACCCCTGTCTCGATCAAGTGCATTTCAAGCCTAATCAATCTTTTAACCCGTCTTAGGGGACAAGGCCATTAGAGGCCTAAACTAAACACACATCCTACCTCCTCTTCAAAGCCCTCCACCATGTTATTTCAACTGGGTACCAGGAGGAAAAAACATGAATCCTTTACTGCAACAGAAAATTTTATTAATGGGATTTCCTATTTGCTTCAAGAACCTAGTTTAGTTTTTACATGAAAAAGACTGAAAGAACACATTAACTGTCCATGAATTGCAGTTCTAGAATGCAACTGCACACCTAGACCGCAGACATGCTTTCACACCACACGGACAGACACAAAGCGTGAAGAAAACCAGCCTCCACATCCAGCCCTCACGCAAGGATCAGCGGGGCGCTGCAGAGGCTGCTGGGGCCAGGCGCAGATGGGGACGTCCCCACCCCTGATCAAAGATCACCGCCCCCTCTGGGGATGGGGGAATGGGGTGCGCTCCCCCAGGGGATGGGGGAGAAGGCCTGAGGGCAGCTGGCAGAGAGCAAGTAAGAAGATAAAGCTCAGGTCAGCCCTTGTCCCAAAGCACCAGGGAAGGCCACACAGAAGGTTCTGTCACCTGGACAGTGCTCCTTCTTCCTGGACAGGCCCCCCGCCAAGGTGGACAACGTGCCAGGGTGAGAGCAGGAATCCAGGAAGAGGCCGAACACGGACAGAGACAGAGACCCCTGGCCGGGGAGCAATCCCCTCGCACACCCATGGGTTTGGTGCTGTCTCACTGCCGCGGGGTGGGGAGGGGGCGATTTGTCCACTTGTTCCTGGAGTCCTTTTTTTTTTTTTTTTTTTTTTATTTTTTTGTTCCTGGAGTCCTTAATACTCAAATCCAAAGCTGAAATGACATGCTTTCTACGTGGGGTGAAGGCGTTTTATTTTCGCCTTTGGCCATCAGGGAGAAAGTTCAGTGCTATCTGGCACCCATCCCCCACCCCCTCTTCTTCCCCTAAACACCATTTTAAAGTTGTAAAAAAAAAAAAAAAGTATTTCAAATGCAGTCCTTCCCTCCCCACCATCAGAAGCCAGAGGGCCATGGCAAACGCCAGAATCCAATGCTCCTTCCACTTGAATGAAAACCCACGAACCGCTCTTTCTGGCTTTGCCCGTTGGAACATGTCATTCTCTGGACTGGGCTTGACCGTTGAGAGCAAAAGGCACCTGGCACCAAGACTGAGGTGCCCAGTAAGTCCGGTTCCAGCTCCCACCGCACCCAGACTTGGAGAAGCGAGGGGCTAGGGGAGGGAGTGGACTCCTAGACGACCCCAGGAGGTGTGGCAGCCCCTCCCCCACACCCCTGGGTCCTCACCAGCTGGCCCAGCCCTTCTTACTGAGGTCTACAAAGGAAGCGCTTCTCATTTCTTGGGTTCTGGGGAAATTCAAAGAAACAACACTGCTAAAAAGGGGCCTGGTGCATGGTTCCTTTCGCTGTCAAGGATGTGGCTGGGAGTGCTGACATCTCACTGAAGTCTTTCGATTTTTTTTAAACATCAGAGGTTAAGGACTTCCTTTTCAGGGGAGAAAACCACCTCCACTCTGCCCTCCCCAGACCAGACGTAGCACCAACCCCGAAGCCTGCGTGAGGGCATCCTGACAACACTCAAAATCTGCAGTAAGTGTAGGCACTGGGGTCCCTAAGATTTATGGAAGAAGAATGAGCAGCCCTGCCCGCCTCAAACCTGCAGGCTTCTCTTTCATGGTCTGAGAGAGCAATGACCTTGACCCTTCCCTCTTCTTCAATCTCCTTGCTATTCCAGGGAACCCATCATTCTACTCTGTGGAATTCAAACCAGAGGCTTCAGAGCAAGAAAGATGTGTAAATTGGCACCCAGAAACTTGCAGGAGCAGAATTCTGTTTTAAATCTTTCATATGGCTCAACCTCAAGTCACTGAGCAGATTTCAAAGTGTTCCGTTTTCAAACATTCGGGGAAGGGTCTGGAAGGATACACAACATAAGGCAGAAAGTGAGAGGGAAGAGGCAGGAACTGGGGGATTTTAGCTTTTCATTTCATCTCCTCCTGGATTATGTGAATTTTCTTCTCTTCATCTTAACAATGCATGTGGGCTTCCCTGGTGGCGCAGTGGTTGGGAGTCTGCCTGCCAATGCAGGGGACGCGGGTTCGCGCCCTGGTCTGGGAGGATCCCACATGCCGCGGAGCGACTGGGCCCGTGAGCCACATTTACTGAGCCTGCGCGTCTGGAGCCTGTGCTCCGCAACAAGAGAGGCCGCAATAGTGAGAGGCCCGCGCACCGCGATGAAGAATGGCCCCCACTTGCCGCAACTGGAGAAGGCCCTCGCACAGAGGCGAAAACCCAGCACAGCCATAAATAAATAAATAAATAAAATATTAAAAAAAAAAAAAAACAATGCATGTAGTAATTTAACAATTAAAAA
The DNA here is from genome assembly GCF_949987535.1 of Balaenoptera acutorostrata. Taxonomy (NCBI): domain Eukaryota; kingdom Metazoa; phylum Chordata; class Mammalia; order Artiodactyla; family Balaenopteridae; genus Balaenoptera; species Balaenoptera acutorostrata. The sequence goes on along the minus strand of NC_080079.1, from coordinate 11,964,561 downwards.
TAATTTTAAAAATTAACTTGTCCAGAATCCTGGGCAAGGCAGTAACAGGATGTGCTCGTGGCTAGTGCTGGCTTAGCGGGTTCCTGTGCTGGCCTTCCTTCCTGGAGTTCTAGCCATGTAGCTGAGCAGGACACATGTGTCCAGGCCACCAAGCTGACAGGGCCAGAACAGACCGGCGTTGTCATTTCTTGTACATGTTAGGCTGCTGTGACTAATTTGATCCCTTCATGTCGTGGGTGACTCTCAGTGCCTCAGTGACTGATGGGAATATTCTAGAATCAGCCAGGGCTGGAGGTACAGGAGAGCACAACTGAGCAAGGGAGGCGAAGGTGGGAAAGGAGAAGAAGGTAAGAGCGTTGGTTGGTCTTTAATCGCCAAAGACCATGCTGCTGTCCCAGCGCCCAGGAAAGGAAGATGGCGGCACAGACCAGAAGGAGAACAGTAAGAACAAACACCACTGCTTCCCGTGGATCACGGGCCTCAGTGTGGCAGGAAGAGTCCGGCTGAACCAGAAGCGCTGGGTTCACGCCCCGTTTCCCCTCTTCCAGCTCTGGGACCTCAGGCCAGTCAGGTCACCTTCCCCTCAAGGGAACTTTCTCCCGTAAAGTGAGGTGCCAGGTTCCACCTTCCCCAAGACTACTTGATAGTCAGATGAGATGCACACACAAAAGCATGGTGTAAACTGTGAAGAGGTTCCGCCTTAATGTTTTCCCAGAATTCACTGAAGTGTAGAAAACTGACATAGACATTATTTGGCGCTTTTTAAAAGGTGGGAACCTAGCCAGGGTAGGGCACGTGGATTCTGCTACATTTCTGAAAGTTACGTTGAGCCAGGGTTTCTCCACCTGGGCACCACTGACGTTCTGGACCAGATACGTGTGTGTGTAGGGGGTCGTGGCGGTGGGGGGGGGGGGGGGCGGTCAGTGCTGTCCTGTGCATTGTAGGGTGTTTTGACAGCAACCTGGCCTCTGCCCATTAGGTGCCAGGAGCGCCCCCCCACTCCGATCATGACAACCGAGAATGTCTGCAGACATTGCCCCATGTCCCACGAGGGGCAAAATCACCCCCAGTTAAGAACTACTGCATTAAGACAATTTAAAGGACATGCACAGTTAACACCTGTGGAGGGCTGGCTGCACACCAGGCGCTGCACCAAGTCAGTGTTTCACAGACGTGAGTGCATTTCATCCTCACAACTGCCTTATCATAACCTGCATTTCACAAATGAGGAAACTGAGGCTCAGGGAGGGATGGCATCTTAGCCAAAGCTTCAAAGCTGCTAAATTCTAAAGTCAAAGAAAACTCGGCTCTACGGAAACAAGGTTGTGGCCATCAGGGAACAACTTTTTAAAATGGGGCATTGGGACTTCCCTGGTGGTGCAGTGGTTAAGAATCCGCCTGCCAGTGCAGGGGACACGGGTTCAAGCCCTGGTCCGGGGAGATCCCACATGCCGCGGAGCAACTAACCCCGTGCGCCACAACTACTGAGCCTGCGCTCTAGAGCCTGCGAGCCACAACTACCGAAGCCCGTGCTCTCCAACAAGAGAAGCCACCGCAATGAGAAGCCCACGTACCGCAACGAAGAGTAGCCCCCGCTCACCGCAACTAGAGAAAGCCTGTGCACAGCAACGAAGACCCAACGCAGTCAAAAATAAATAAATAAATGAATAAATAAATAAATTAATTAATTAAATGGGGCATTGAAGGCTTGTGGACTGTTTTGCTGCTTGGAGAGGCAGCCGTATTTGCCGAAAGCCCCACGTTACCGATGAGGCCACAGAAGCCACACCGAGAAACAGGACCCACATGGGGTCAGATGGAGGCAGTCCTGGAACATGAGCTCCCACTTCCCTCTCCGGCCTAACTTAACATACAGTGACAGTGACAGTAAATCTGAGCTCAGCGTCCAGGAAGTGATGGGCAGGGAGGGGTAAGGGAGGGGGCAGGGGGTTAGGTCATCCGGGTACAAACAATGAGCCATGGTCAGGAGACTGCGGGTTCGCAGCTGAGTTTCTAGTAGCAGAGATGGCTCTGCACCGAGTCATCTGCATTCTCTTGCCTGGCTGATGAGGGACGGGCACAGCCGGAGCTGGGGATCAGAGCCAAGGTGCCTGGCTTTCAAGAGGACCAAACCTTATGAGCCCAGCCGGTACATTCTATAAATAGTCACCATTGAAATTAAACTGGTTGCCATGGCCTCAGGGCCTAACCCCAGCCAGTTCCTCCCAACTTAGCTTCTTCATCTCCCTCCCTCACTCCACTGCAGACACATACCCAGTGGATTCCTGCCCCAGGGCCTTTGCAACTGCCATTGGCTCTCCCTGGAAGGTCCTGCCCCCAAGTCTTCTCACCCAGCTCCCCCTTGCCACTCAGATCTCAGGCATCTCTTCAAGGAGTCCTCCCTGACCACTAGACCCAAAATAGGCCCCTCTCGGTCACTCTTAGCCCGTCATCTGTTGTACCCCTTTCTGAGCATTTATCTCTGTCTATCCTCTTGGGTGGACAGGTGCTGATTTCCTCACTGCACACACAGTTCCTAGCACAGTCCCTGGTACATAGGAGGCCCTGCATCAATATTTATAGCATAAAGGAATGAAAGAAAAAACAAGTTCACACACCAGCAAACCAACCAGAACTGAACTAGACCTCCCAGGGGAGTTTTTAAGACAAAAAGCCACTGCAGTGAAGTGCAATTCATTGAAGAAATCAGCTCTTTGTAAGATCACCTCCTCCTTCCTGCTTCCCACAACTTAAAATTGTCCAACAGCAGCCTTTGACTGTAGGCTAAAGTTCCAGGGAGATGCCCCCAGTACTACCCTCACCTCTCCTGGCTTTACCTGCACGTGCCGGGCACACAACTGGGCCACGTTGGCAGAGCAGGATTAAATCAGAGAACAGTCTCTCTAATTATGAATTTTCCAGGTAATAAAGTTTTAAGCCCCCAAGCTTCTCTTAAGATATCATTTATGGGGACTTCCCTGGTGGTCCAGCTTTAAGACTCCACGCTCCCAATGCAGGGGGCCTGGGTTCGATCCCTGGTCAGGGAACTAGATCCCTCAGGCCACAACTAAAGATCCCGCATGCTGCAATGCAGATCCCACGTGCCTCAACTAAGACCCAGCGCAGCCAAATAAATAAATAAACAAATAAACAATTTTTTAAAAAAGATATCATTTATGATGGAATTCTTATTAAAACGCCTAACACATTCTTCAGTGAACACGCTGACCACAATTTAAGTTTTGCTTTATAATCTGGGGTCATTAGGATCACTAACTGCATCACCATCCTGTAGCACAGGGATGCCCCCAGTGCGCTGTGTGGGGCTGTGAGATTCCCCACGCTCAGTGGTTCCCAATCACTGTGCTGTGGTTTTGTGTTTAGTATCATTTTTCTGCTTCCTCCCTGGTTGTCAGCCATCACTTCTTGCTGCCCCTCACTCCACAGCCTCTACCAGCACTTCAAACGGGCTGTGAACTGAAAAACCAGAACCTGTTAGAACTGTGTGTAAACCAAGAATCAACAGGACCTGAATGAAGACCTGAGAAGCTCTCCTTTAAATGAGATTCGTGGATGTCAGGTCATCTCATCTGATGCTCAGGGAAGATCTTCCTATCCTTCTAGGCTCCAGCTGTGTCCCAAAGTCCACGCTGCCCTCTCAGCAGCCTCAGGGGCTCGGGGTCACTGCCTGCCGTGGGAAGGGGCTGAGGCCCCTGGAGTTTTCCTGGTGAGCCGGTGCTGAAAGCAGCCTGCTCAGACAGCTCGGCGATAAAGCCAAGTGGTGCTCAACGAAGCCAAAGCCGCTGAGGAGGTTTTTAAGTTACGTGAAATCTTGTGGTTCCAAACATGCTCCCCTCAGCTCCACTCTCCTTCACTTAGGACAGCAGGGCTCTTGTGAGGGCCTTTGGGGAGCAGAGACCCATGGACTCTGCTGAGCATACATTTTGACAGCTGCCAGCAAGGCCCCAAGAGGCAGAGGTTTCTGAAGTGAAACAGAACCCAAAGGCCTTCGCAGGGACCCACTGTGGACTCAGCTCAGATTCCAAATACCTTCTTTCCACCCAATTATGCCCGAGGAAGATAGTACCTCTGTCTCCCCTCAAATAAATGACTTCTAACAACAGGGTATGAAAGTACTTTCTTTACAGTAAGTAGTTTGAACTGCATTGTGCCACATTTGTTAGATATGTGTGCACATGCATATTTATAGAAAAAAAAATGATGGAAAGTCTAGACATTAAATGTTATCTCCAGGCATAAAATTATGAATTGTTTTTATCTTTATCTTTTGGTTTCCCAAGTTTCCTTTGTTGAGCATGTATGATTTTTCTAGTTAGGTCTATAAAAGTTATTTTAAAAATATTTTGTCACTTAAAAAAATTGTCCTTGGTCCCTTGTATTTCCTCCTTTCTGCACCAGCTAAACCTCCCACAGTCTGAATCCAACAGGGGTGCCCTGGTCACAGAGGCCTAGCTCCATTGTGAGATGTGTCGCAGGCCTAACACAAGGAGAGCTGGTGGGACGGGAGAGCTGTCCCACCGCGTGGAGAGACAGCAGCCCACCTCGTTCCTTGCGGCTACCTTGCCTTCTGCGATCCCAGAAAAGGACTGTAGTCACGTGGCAACCCCTCTGCTCCAACCGGTCTCATGCGGCTTTCAGGAGCCATGAGGGGCTGCCCGCGAGGCTGGGACAGCTGCACAGGCTGTGAGTGTGTGCGGAGTACAGTCTTTGAAGGCAGGTGCATTGGCCTCCAGCATGCCCTGTACCTATGGGACTTTGTGCTAACAAACCACTTAGTCTCCCTGAACCTTGCTTTTCTCACCATCAAAATGGGAATACTACTACTCACCGGAGATTAAATGAGATAATATATGCCAAGGGGGCACAGAAGGGCACCCCTGGAGGGTAGATATTGTTCTTATTGAGAATACCTAGAACACAGGGGCTTCAGTGCAGGTTCTCAGTCCTGGCTGCATTTCAGAGTACCCTAGGAAGTTTGTAAAAGATTCTGAGGTCCGGGTGGGGCAGATACCCCCATGTGGCTACAGACACAAGAACTGCCTTTAACCATGCATTCTTTTCCCTCCACAAATCCATGTCCATGGCATCCCTCCCATTGGCTCAACATCACCACCTCCAGGAAGCCCTCAGCAAGTCTCCCATGCTAACTGGAGTCCCTTCAACACTCAAATTTGACTTAGAATTCATGTGGAATTTGCACTTGCCACTGTATCAACTGGAAAACATTCTCAAGCTAATATTTTTATTTTCTACCTGTCTATTTGTTTTCTATCTGATGCTGAGTAAATGAGGCCTTCTGCATGCTGGGACATGGCTCTGGGCTCTGTGTGCACTCCAGGTGATCAAAAAAATGCCAACTGATGCCGTGGACCAGTGGTTTTCAAAGTGTAGTCCCAGGACCTGCAGCATGAGCATCACCTGGGAACTTGTTAGGACGGCAAAGTCTCAACCCACCTGGGAACCATCAAGTCCAGGGGTTAACTCTGGGGCTGGGGCCCAGCTTCTGTTTTAACAACAGGTGGCTCTAGGCTCGCTCATGTTGGAGGAGTGCTGAATTAAGCTAAGAGCTGGTCTCCACTTGTGTGCCAAGTAAGGCCTTTGCTTCCCCAATAACAACAGGGCCAGCAGAAGTTTGAAATCTGTTAGTGTTCCATGGTTCACATGTGTGCATACAATGTTTCATAAGAACAGAGCATGCTGTGAACAGTCACATCTGCAAATTCATGCCTAAAAAAATCTCTGCAATGCAGTTTCACCCCTCTTGCCTATTTTACTGCTGGCATTCCTCATACGAAAATTTGCCAGAACCCTAAAGTTTACCCCTTCTAGGTCCATTTTTTTAAACCTAACTTTTCCTGCTTTAAGTGGACTACGTTGGCAAAGTGGACTACGGGGCCAGCTGAAGTAGGAGGCGATGTTTGCACAAAAGCCCCAGGCTCCCCGCCACTCCCAGTCCATGTGCTTTTGCTTTTCTAGATTTTTCTGGCTGCTCCTACCTTCAGCGGTTACCACTCGTTGCTTCCTCAGTGTGGGTTCCTCAAATAGCTCCAGCCTCCCTTCTCATCTGGTTGAGAAGACAAATAACCCTGCTCGGTAAAAATACGTGTAGACCAAGAGTAACGAGGCCGGAGGGCGGCTCCAATGGGTCAAATCCTGGGCCTGGCAGGCCAGCCTGCTCTTTCACCAACCACGGCCCCTTCACATGCCACAGCCTGCCCAGTCGGGTGGGACGGCTTCTAGGGTGTCGAACATTTGGTTTTAACTGAATTCTTCCAGGCTGGGAAAAAAATGCCCGTTTTCAAATCAAGGTGCATGTAGGGAAGTCAGGTTACCTGGTCCTGGAGCTTCTGGAACATCAGTGGGTGCGGTTCCTCCAGTATCGTCTCACTGAGCCGGGACTGGCCCTCGACGTTGACTTGTGAAGAGGCCTTGCTGGACAGGAAGGTCATGTAGATCTCCTTCGCCTTTTCCTGCATCTGGGGGAGACACGGAGAGCCTGTTATCGGCGAGCACAGCCCTTCCCGGCCTGAGCCCAGAGGGAGCGCTGCTGTAAGAGCCCTGGGGGCTCTGTCTGTCGTTCCAGAGCTGAGCTGGACGGGAGGGCGGGGGGCGGGGGGCTCATGGTCGGCCTGGCCCCTTCCCCCCCTCTTCCACGCATCTGGAGGCCCCATGTCCTGTCTCAAAACCGCTACACTATCCATCCCGAAATGATGTCGGAAAGAATCCCAGCCCAGAGTGAGGGACATTCAGTAGCATTCACAGCCATCCCGTGAATGCTCCAAACCAAGGCCTCATGGGAACATTATTCAGCAATAAAAAGGAATAAAGTACCGACACATTCTACAACATGGATGAACCCCGAAAGCATTATGCTCAGTGAAGGAAGCCAGACACGAAAGGCCACTCGTTACATGATTCTGTTTCTATGAAATATTCAGAAGAGGCAACTCCATAGAGACAGAGACATGAGTGGTCGGCTGGGGGAGGGGGAAAGGGGGAATGGCTGCTTAATGGGTAAGGGGTCTCTGTTTGGGGTGATGAAAAAGTTCTGGAACTGGATAGTGGTGATAGCTGTATAACACTGTGAATGTATGTAATGCCACTGAACTGTACACTTTAAAATGGCTAAAATGGTAAACATGAGAGCCCTAAAAAATGGTCAGCATGGTAAGATGTATGTTGTGTCTATTTTACCACAATACAAAAAGATCAAGTTAAACCATGAACACATATCCCAACCAGTGATCAAGCCCCTACTATGTGCCAGACACATGCTAGGTGTTTTACAACTATGGTCCCATTTCCTTAATCCCTTGGGCGCCCATAAAGTGCCATTTTTCCTGTTAGTGTCACATCCCTGATGAGGACACAGAGGCCAGGAGAAGTGACGTGGCTTATCCAGGGAGCCTACAGGGAGACATAGGACCATCTGATTCCAAAGCCTGGCATTTCTGCTCAGTTCCACGCCTGCGCGTTACATTATCCCCCCAGCAGGTGATGCACTGTCAGCCTTCCAGGGCTGGGGGTTGTTTTCAGGGAAGGAGGTATGAGAATTAGCAAGAGAGAGAACACTTGCTGCCTGCCCAAGTGCCGTCGGGCCGGAAGGCATCAACCCTAAGGAGGCACTGCCCTGGGAGGGCTTGTCAGCGGGGTTCGAAAAGGTGTGCACATCTGCACTTAGGTTGCACCAAAACCCAGCAGCGGCTGGTACAGGAATGCTCTCACGGCGAGTGCTCTTAAACACAGCAGGCCTCTGTGCTGGGGTCCCGCAGGGCGTCCCCTGAGGATTCTATGTTCTCTGACTTCCTGTGCTGGCACCTCACAGGTGGCAAATATGGGGGTTTTCTCCAAACATTAGAGCCTCAGTATTAGCTCACCCTACAGAGGAAGCCAGACAACAAATGCCTCTGACGTGGAGCCATGGAGCTATGATTCGCGGGGGGACGCAAGGAGGCTTTTCGGGGTCTGCCTAGAAACCGCCATTCTCTCCAGAGAGCCCACCTGGGGCCTCACACGTGCTGCAGAGCTTGGCTTGGGAAACCCCAGGCTCTGAAACCCTTTGGCCTCATGGAAACCACCAGAAGGCTTCAATAGCAGGTGCTTGAAAGAAGGCGAAAAGCAGTCCTTTAACTCCTTTAGGTACCGGGATTAGTTGAATAACGACCTCACGAGACGGAGGCCTGACCACCTGCCATCCCCCCAGAAAGAAAGCCTTGGCAAGACGGGCAGGAAGGGGGGCCTTAATATGGCTACTCCAGGGGACAGGCCTGGAGACCGCTGTGGAGACCCGGATGGGGCAGCACTTTGGGGCCACCCGCCTCTTGAAGACCCACTCCCTCCAGGAAGCCATGAGCTTCCCTCCCACCACCCCCATCTGTCAGGAAGGAACGTTTTTGGAAAACCACTTCCTGTTTTAACAATACTTCATGAAAGTAGACTTTCAGCCAGTCAGATTAGCAAGCTCCATGTGAGGCCCTGGAAGCAGAAATCACTTTAGGCCTCCCCTCCTCCTTCCCTCCCCCCTGCACACACACACACACACACACACACACACATGCACACACACAGTTTTCCAGATGGATGCAGGCTGCCTTGGGTGGTTCTGAAAAGAAGAAGTATGAGTAGCTTGAGGCTTAGACTGGGGCGGGCGGGAGGGGGCGGGAGGGAGGGCAGGAAGCAGGTTCCGGGGAGGCGGGGCCTGTAGGTGTATCAGCCTCGGGCCTCTCAGCAACCCCTGCAGGTCCCCAACACCCCGAGTCTCTGGGAAGAGTGCAGGCCCCCGAGGCGCCCAGGCCAGGGCCACCCTCATTTCTGACCGATCACTCAGAGTGACGGCTTCGTGGGCAGAGCTTATCTGGCTGGGCTAGGAAGCGTGACTGAGAAGGGAAACCCTGAGACTGCCAACCGCAGGCCGGTCATGGGAAGGCCTGGTGTCCACGCCAAGAACACGTAGCAAAAAAGAAGAACCGGGTCTCTTGAGTTATTTTGGTATATTTTCCAGAGCTTGGTTAACCCTATTGCAGCTCCTGTCGGGACAGGGTGAGAACATCCCCCACTGGTGAGGCCGCCTGGGTCTGGGACCCTTGGTGTGACCTGGAAGGATGGTCGGCCGCTCTCCTACCAGACTCTACAGACTGTACCAGAGCAGCTGCCCCACCGTGGACAGCAGCCGTGCCCAGCGCCCAACCCTGCCCCAGACGGTGCTGGAAAAGGATCCCCCCTGGGCCCGTGTGATGACTCCCGGCATCAACCTGAGGACTGCCCGTGGGAGCGTGTGCACCCAGGTCTGCCTCCCAGACACCCCCCAAGCCCGGGACCTTCCTCCCCGCCTGGCAGTGCATCAGCCTCAGCGATGCCCAGCAGAAGCCAGCACTCCAACGCTGCGCCCAGGAAGTGCACGTTTAGAAGCAAATTCACTTTAGTATCAGCCCCAGGGACAAAAATCGACCCAGAACAAGGGCAAAGGCATCGGCAGCCCACGCTCCGACGAGCGTTCCGCTGTACGTTCTGGCTCCTCTCCCTCATCCAATAAGCGTGCTTTCAATTTTTCCATTGGGAAAATAAAACAAAACCTTTTATCCCACATCCCCCTATAGTTAGTGACTTCTTACTGAAACATCTCAAAAGAAAAAAATGTGCATTTTGTGTCTCCACTTTCTCCCTCCCACCTGCTCCCCGGCCCCTGGCTTCTGCCCACCCTGCCAGCTCGGCCTCCCACCAGCTCACTGACGTCCTTCTCCTGGACTGCTCTCTGGCCCCTGGCCCTGCTCAGCGCCGCTGCCCTCTCAGGATTCCCCAGCACCTCCGTGCTTCTGTCTCCTTTGCCAGCTCCTGTCCCTCTGTCCCCCTCACCCCCATAAATTCTGGGGTTTCCCAAGTTCTGCCCTAGGCTGAACGCTTTCCTAGCCACATGCTCTCCCAAGATTTCAGCCCATCCCTCTCCCCAAAGCTACTGACCATGTAGCCAACTGATTTCTAGTAATGTGGGCTTGGATGTCCCACAGACACCTCACACCTAACACCAAGGAAAGAAGCGGTCCCCTCCTGGCAGGGCGTCCTGCCGTCTCTACTCCAGGAAGCCGGGAACAGTGATCCCCCAATGCCTCTCTCACCCCGCACCCTGCCTGTCACTGAGTCCTGCTCGTCTTGCCAGCCCATTCCCCTCTGTCCCCATCACTCTGCCAGAGATGGACAACGGGACAGGACACATAAGGAAATTAAAGGATCAAGCCACTACCTTTATTAATATCAGCTTCAGAAAGAGAATGAGGCAAAGAAAATTCAAGTAAACGATTTGAGAATATTTCTGAGAACAGGCTCAGGAAATGGAAAGCAGTTGGAGGGACAGCGAATGACTCTGCAGAGAGCAGCAAGGAGAAACCTAGGCGCTGGCAAGGTTGGTGAGGGGAGGCGGCAGGGCTGGGGATGCAAAGAAATGTCCCAAAATGGCAGGAACTCAGGGGCATCTGGGAACCCAGGCAGGAGGGATGAAGAGGGCAGCAGAAAGAAGCCGTTAGAGCCCCAGGTCCCGACCCCCAGCTCTGAGCAGTTATCCACCCCCCAACCCCGAGAGCCTGGAGTTTTCTTCTCTAAAGAAATTGACTCAGGGAAGCTGCAGACAGAGACACGAAGGAGGGCAAGGAAGAGATGCCAAACTGAACACAAGGGTTAAGTGAAATTCCGCACACAGACGCCCAGCAAATTTCTCCCAACCCAGCTGATTGGAGGTATGTTTAGTTTACAAACACATCGGGGGACTTCCCTGGTGGCACACTGGTTAAGAATCCACCTGCCAATGCAGGGGACACGGGTTCGAGCCCGTCTGGGAAGATCCCACGTGCCGCGGAGCAGCTAAGCCCGTGTGCCACAACTACTGAGCCTGCACTCTAGAGCCCGTGTTCAGCAACAAGAGAAGCCACCACGGTGAGAAGCACGTGCACTGCAACGAAGAGCAGCCCCTGCTTGCCACAACTAGAGAAAGCCTGTGCACAGCAACGAAGACCCAACACAGCCAAAAATAAATAAATAAAATAATTTTAAAAATAAAATACAAAATAAAATAAAATATAAACACATTTGGCTTGTGGCCACCAGGAAGAGACTAGAGGGCCCCAGTCTATAGAAAACAAAAGTAGAAAAATTCCATAGGAAGATTTAAAGATAAAGTTGAAATCTCCAAAAGAAAAAGTAGGAGCCAAAAGCCACAAAGATGAAAAACTAGGAGGGTAAAAAAGATAAAATTAAGGGCTCAGTCCAGGAGAGGAGGACCATCACTGGGAAAGAAACTAGAGAAAACGGATGGAAAGAAGTTACTAAAAAATAATGATGATAAAAATACCAATATAAGAACATCTCCCAGAACTACAAATTTCCAGATTAAAAGGTTCCACAAAATGCCCCACACGATGAATGAACCTCACCCCCCTCTAAGCCTCTGACTGTACAGTTTTAGAATACTGGTGATGAAAAAGCAAAGAAAACAAAACAGCTTACATGTAACATACTGATTCTTAACAAAAATGGAAGATAATGGGACAGTGTCTTCAAAATTCTGAGTGAGTTTTAACCTAGAATTCAATTCAATGCTCCATCAGATTATCCATGAAGCAGGAGAAGAGGAAAAAATACCATTTTCACTCAACATGATCTTTAAAGGTCTACCTGCCATGTGCCCTTTCGCAGGAAGCTATTGCTGGTCATGCTCTCCCAAAATGAGGGAGTGGCTCCAGACAGACGAGGATCGGGGTCCAGGAGGCAGGGGAGGGACAGCGGGAATGGCCACTGGTGGCAAAGGAAGACCTGGGGGCGCCCCAGTGGGTGGGGTAGTCAGGGGGCCCCGGGAGGAGTCCCCAGGGCAACTTGGACTGCAGAGATGATCTGAGAGACCTGTGTAACACCGTATCGAGAAGCATTTTAAAGGGCTATCCGAGACTATAAAAATAAGAAAAGCAAAAAATGGTCCAAGAAGAAAAAAATGTAATCGTAGCATCCTCTTTGGCTCAGCAGCAAACAGTAAACAATAAAGTTTTAATAAGGAAAATGCAGTAGACAGGGATGTAAAGTAAGTGAAACCTTGGTTACATTAAGAAGACAGTAGAGGACGTCGGAAAGTTACACAGTGAGCCAGGAAGGAGTGGAGATGCCGGGCAGGCCCACGTCAGACCCCAGCCCACCCCGTGAGCAGCTGAGTTTCTATCCGGTCCCGGCTGGACCTGGCCAAGTGCACATCAAAGGTCAGAAAGACACAGCCCAAACCAGAGACAGTGAAATCTGGAGGGTGCTGAGGGAATGAACCCTTCTTACTCCATCTGCTTGTGAACTGAATGACTTTCGTATAAGGAGCACTCATCACTTTTGGATTTTTAAGTAGTTGTTTTTTTTTTTTTAAATAAAGAATATGGTGTTTTAGCCTTTCAGGAAAACCTTTACTATTACTTTAAATAAGAACATCAAACACTCTAAAACCCTGGATCAAGTTTTAGTGTTAAATAAATACAATAAAATTAATAAATACCATAGACCCCTCCCCCCATAACTGTTAACTCTAAAACACTATAAAAATGCATGGTACTATTATATTTAAATATCAGTGCAAGTTGCTCTCAGAGTTATGATTATTAGACATCTTGTACCACCCCACCACTTCCCCACCCGCACTGGGTTGGTTTTTACAAATCTGTACGAGCTGCTGTATCCATCGCAATCCTTGTTTCATAGTAAACGGGCCTAATATGCATGTGCTGATGAATGAATGAATTCAGGGATAGCCAAAAAATGAACACCTTCTTGGAGCTTTTTCTGAGGTTTTATAAGACATAAATGTTGCTTTATGTTAAAAGATAGATGGATCTCACATGCTAATTCATGGGGAAGAGGCTCTTCATAGAAAAATGTTAAACCATAAAGAAATAGCAAAGGGAGAGAACTGCTTTAAAGCTGACTGTGGAATATGAACACCTGGCAATTATGACCCCAGGGAGGGAGGGTGGGAGACATCACCCTCCCAACTGCCTAAAGCCCCAGCATCCCCACCATAAACACAGAGCGTTGAGACCCTCCCAAACTAAAGGGCTGCTTTCCTGTCTGCCAGGGGGCGAAGCACAGACCAGGGAAGGCAGCAAAGACACAGCAGCAGTCCACTGTTTGGAGCTTCTGAGAATGCAAGCCCCAACAGAAAGGATAGCACCCTCCTCTCTCAAGTCCACCCCTAAGGCTGCAACTGCAGCTCAAGGTGAGCGGGAGGGCGGGACCCTACCCACGACAGATCCTCAGGTGTCAGCTGACCTGAGTGGAGACTGGGAAGGAAACAGCGAGCCCGGCACTGTCCTAGGCACACAGTCCCAGTGGGAGAGAAGACAGACAAAGATCACAAACCTTATAGAGCCCGCATGATAGAGGGAAAAGCAAATTGTACAGAAGATAAATAAATTATACAAGGTACCAGAGATCTGGCTGGATAATTATAGTAAAAAGATGGAAAAAAAAAAAAAACCAACCAGCACAGGTCTTATTTAAATAGATGCAAAAGTGAGACTTGCATCAATCCCACAACTGCCGTAGTTCACTGTAGAGATTAATGGTCCACAAACTTCATGCTGGATCAGCGTAATAAGTCTGATTGTGAAATGCAGTGGGGCTGACTTCTCCCTGTGCTATGTCCTCTCTGCTTCTTAAAATCAGTGAAACAGAACTTACTTCTGGTTCTACTTCCCCTGCAGCCAGACCCACTACATGGTCTGGAGCGGAGATGTGGGCTGCATCCCGGCTCTGTCTGCACCGAGCCGGACGGCTGTAGGCGAGCCGCAGCTTAACCTCCCAGACCACAGACCAGCATCTGGAAGGGTGGGAACTGTCACGACGCTGAGTGTGATGGCCCAGACCAAGGTGTGGACCCCGCAGGCCTCACACGTGCTCCTCCCCTTCCCAGCTCTGTCTGCATCCTCAGGCAGCTGGCGGCAAGGCAGCAGTCATTGCCCAGAAGCAACATCCAGGCCTCAGGACACAAACCTTCAAGGAGTCACATGCTAGGTGTCAGGGCTGGGGGAGCAGAGAGGGGCTGCCAGATTCTGGAAGCTCTGGCTGTAGGATGTGGACGGGCCACTGCAATCCAACCCCGTGGCTTTTCAGTGTTCACCTTGACACCCCGGTTCTCCAGCTGTGGCCCCAGTCTCAGACACAGCAGACCCAGCCTACCCCCTCAAGCACAAGCCTCCCGCCTACTGGTCTTCCTTCAGCTCTTGCCTCCAGGCCTTCCTCCCCACAGGCTGTCCCCTCTTCCAGGAACACTCCCCCCATCTCCAAACTCCACTTAGATGTCAGCTTAAGAGTCACTTCCCCAGGAACCTTCCCGACACCCACTGCCTGTGCTCCCACGGATCCTGCACTTCCCATTTCTGTTCTCGTCACATTTGCAAAGGCTTGTTGAACAAGCAGCTTCCCCTCTAGAGGCCTGTTCCCTAAAGAGTCTCATCTGTCTTGTCCCTGTGTGTCACCCATGCTTTTCACAAGGCCTGGCCCCGAGCAGGCGCGCTGCAAAGATCTGGCAAACTCAACTGAATTGAGGGCCACGTCAGCATCACGTGCAGGGAAAACGATTGGGCGGCTCAGGGGGCAGGTTCAAGTCCCAGCGCAGCCGCGTGGGGACCTCAGCTGCCTGGGCTGTACACTGCAGGGGTGGCTGGCTGGCCTGTCAGCCCCTCTAACCTCCAACACGCAAATTAAGGCAGAGAAATGGACATCTGTCTGCCTGCTTGACTCTGAGCTAGGGTTTTAGGGTGAGGCCGGGTGAATCCACTGCCCAGGCCAGCATTTATTGACAGTTGTCCCTGGGCCCTGTGCTGGGTGCTGGGGGCAAAGGATTGCGATGGGCATCCCTGCCTGAAGGGGCACAGCCAACACCTGAGACCATTCACCAACCCAAAGGGCTCAGATAAAGTCATCCAGGGTGAAGAAGCAGGAAGGAAGCAAATGCCCAGCATCATGCCCGGGATGGCTTTCTGGGCTGACCTAGGGAATTCAGCTCAAGGGATCTTGGAATCCATCCTTGCAGAGGGGAAGGTGATAGAGCGAAGGTCACACTGCTCCATCTTGGGGAAAGGGTGTCTGAGGTGGAAAAGCCTTTGAATAAACCAATGAGAGACATTTTCTGCAAACGCATAATGGCTTTTGGCCTCATGGATTCCAGCTTTTGGAGCCAGAGGCTTAAAAACTGGCAGCCCACAAGCCACATCTGCCCATGGATATGTTTTGTTTGGCAGGCAAGGTTTTACATTTTTAAAAAATTAGTTCCATCATTTATAAAATCGGGTGGTTTCACATAAGAATCCAAATGTCCAGCTTCTCTGGAAAAACAGGCAGTATCAGACTAAAGATGGGAGAAGATGCCTTAGGAAGCAAGGTCCCTCAGGGTTCTGGGGCAAGGGTGGGCAAGCGAAGACCTAGGTGGGTAGAACCCAAAGCAGGGAAAGCTCAGACGGCCACAGACCCCAAAGCGTTCACTGCCAAAGTCAGCTAAACAACCAGCTACAGCCTCTGGAGGCAGGGCAGGCCACCCCCTGATGGCCCCAATCCCCACCACTCCCTGCAGCCTCATACAAAAAAAACCTCACTCGTGCACATTATTACCGGCTCCTGTAGGCATTTAGCCACTAGCCTCTTAGAAATACACAGGCATGAGCCTCGTAAACACACCCAATCCACCAGCCTCCTTCCCCATAATCTCCGCCACCTCCCCAACACCCAACCTTCAGTGGCAGAAAATCTGGCTGGCATTGGAGCTAAAGGCTACCTCCTGCAAAGAGCACACATCCACCCAGGAGAACAGTCAGAAACTTTCTATGTGGGATGCCTGCCAACTACAAGGTGTTTCGTAAAGATATATTGAATAACTGACAATCCATCTAATGCGCGTTGTGCTTTTATCACCACACATCTGCTTTACGGTGTCCGTACAAAACACAGACATGTCAAACTCTGGGGGAAGCATTCACACAACTTATTCACGAAAAAGAAATCATACTCGATGAGAAACTCTCAATGACTTAAATCATTATTTTTACTTTAAACATTTGTCCATTTGAACAGCTCCATTTAAAAATAGATTAACAAGGCTTCCCTGGTGGCGCAGTGGTTAAGGGACACGGGTTCGAGCCCTGGCCTGGGAAGATCCCACATGCCATGGAGCAACTAAGCCCGTGAGCCACAACTCCTGAGCCTGAGCTCTAGAGGCCGCGAGCCACAACTACTGAGCCCAAGTGCCAGAACTACTGAAGCCCGCGCGCCTAGAACCCGTGCTCCGCAACAAGAGAAGCCACCGCAGTGAGAAGCCCGTGCACCGCAACGAAGAGTAGCCCCTGCTCACCGCAACTAGAGAAAGCCCGTGTGCAGCAACGAAGACTCAACGCAGACAAAAATAAATTAATTAATTAATTTTAAAAAATAGATTAACACACTTTTTTAAAAAATTTTTAATATTTGATCAATACAACATAGGCTATTCTGAAGCTTAAATCTTCCCCAAAATCCAATGTGGATCAGATTTCCCTAGGCAATTTCAAAATTTATTGGAAAGGCAAATGTAACTTTATAAGGAGAGAAGAAAATTACCAAGAATGTGATTATAGAGTAGAAGTACCTGCTTTTTATCTTGTGTTTTCTTAAAATCTTCACATGCTAGCCAAAATAAAACATTTTCTTCACTGAATTCCTTTTTTAAAAATTCCTACGGATGAAAAGAAGAAAAAATATCAAACAGTATTCTACTTAAAAAACAAATAATGCATTTCCCTTCAAGAACTAAGTCAAAATTCAACAAATGAGGGTGTTCATTCACCCTGTAAAAGCTCCACCCTGAAAACAAAGTGTATGTTTAATGTTAAAGCTGAAATTTCATATGCATTTGAACTTAATGGGTTTGACACTGGGAAGAAGAGTAAAAATGAAGTAGGAATCTACTCACAATTCTCAACTGACAATAAATTACCAAAAAGTAAATTAAAGTGGAAGATATATTAGTTCCTTCCAGTGTTTAAGCAAAGTACATTCCTCCAAAATCAGGCTCATTTTTTTAAACAAAAGAAAAGAAAACATACTAAGCATGTCTAAAAATGCCACAGTGAAAACTATTTCAAGCTGGAGGTGTGCTTTCTTTTGGCAGATGTTGGGGGCTTAGTGGCACAGCCAGCTATCCTGCTGTGCACGGAAAAGTTTTCTCCTCGAGATCTAGACGGTGCTCTAGATGGTGGCCCTGTGTCCAGAAATGCCTGCTACCGCCTCCTTGGAGTCTGCTACAGAGACCAACAGCATGAGGGCTTATCCTGGCCTGACCCAAGACTTAAAGACAGAAGTCAGTGGGACTCAGGCAGATACAAGGCATTCTTGAAATTCACCTGTGCTTCTTCTGACACTTGGGGTTTCTGCAGGCCATTTCTAGGCAGTCCTGACACTTCCCCACCCCCCTGCCCTCCTCTCTGAGTTCATCTTCACTTTGTCAGCTGATGTCCAGCCTCTTTCACTCTGTTAATATGTATCCTGAGAATCCCCAACATACAAGTGAACAAACCTTCACACCAGAGAGACCCAGACCACCCCCTCCCAGGTGTCACAGAGCTGGAAATTCTTTGTAGATTCTGCCAATGAGCACAGTACCTCTTCCTCATCACCCCACCCCCCTCCCATCCAGCTATATAAAAACCAGAAAGAGGGACTTTCCTGCTGGCGCAGTGGATAGGACTCTGCGCTCCCAATGCAGGGGGCTCAGGTTCAATCCCTGGTCAGGGAAATAGATCCCACATGTATGCCACAACTAAGAGTTCGCATGTCACAACTAGGGAGCCCATGTGTTAAAACTAAGGAGCCCGCCTGCCGCAACTAAGACCTGGTGCAACCAAATAAATAAATTAAAAAAAAAAAAAACCCAGAAACAGTCTGTGCACGCCCCTCCGTGCTGGTCCATGACTACCCAGGAAAGCATTTCCATCTTGGTCATGACAGGTGAGAAGTTCTGCTTCTCAAGTCGGGACAGACAGTGTTAAAACCTGGCCTGTGTTCCACCCACAGGCTTCTAAACTGCTTTGTATGTGCATCAAGCCCGGTGAACAACGAAAAAAGTCAAACCCTAAATCTTTTCACGCCTTCCGGGTCTTCAAGCAGATTCTCCAGAGAAGCCGCCCATTTGGCTGTGCTCTTGGGATTCTGGTGGCTGCTGCTGGAACTCCCATCACTGTCGTGGATGTCTGCAAAGCAAAGTTTAGACTGTGGATGTGGCCCAAAGATACTGTCATCTTACAACGGGCATTATGATCGTCATCATCACCATTATGGCTAAGATGTAATAGTAAGCTATATGCCAGAATCTACTCTCCGTGCTTAACACAGTGAATTCATTCTAGTCCTGACAACAACCTTATGAAGGGGCTGCTGCTATTCTCTCCATTTTACAGATGCGGAAAACTGTGGCTCCCAGTTAAGAAGGGACTTGTCATTTCCCAACACTCCGCATATATCCTTGCCCCACCCACGTGTCCACTGGCTGACCCACAGGCAGCCTTCAAGTCTCCCTCAAGCCCTCCTCCCAGGGACCTTGACTCAACAGCAACTCTTCCCCATTACATTCTGTGCACAGTCTTATAATTACCCTGCTGTGTTGTGACTGCATGACCGGCTCTCACCAGTCTAAAAGCTCCTCTGCATCTTGATGTATCTCCAGCAGGTAGCTCATTGCCTGGCACATAAATTAAAGTGTGTACCAGGGCCGGGACTAGGGTGGGGAAAGGGAGGCACTGGCCAGAGGTGCAAAATTTAAGGGGGTGCCCAAAAAACTCAGGCATCATGTAAATGAGGTTTTCATGCAATATTCTGAAAAATCAAAATTAATGCAAAAAAATTCCATAATGAGCAAAATACCAAAAATTTAAATAAAGACAGGATCATTATAACTGATTTTTCCTTGTGCCTCTCAGGCTCCAATATGTCTCGGTGGGACGCTGTTACGACGGGCATAGGCTAAATGAATCAGTGACTTTGCACCTGCACATCTGCTGCACTCTCTTATTCTTACCTCTAAAAAGAGCCTCTTGACTAAAGGAAAGGGGATGGGGACCTCCAACTAACACACTCTGGCTACTTGCCTGAAGGAGGAAGTAACAACACAAACACACCTCATCTACAGAATTTGGCCCCTTCCTGGAGTCAAGGGAAAATCCATGGAATGTCACTTCAGATGGGCCCAGGTTCCAAAGCCAGTTTTGCCAATTCGAACTATGTGAACATGGGCAAAACTCTGTGTAAAATGAAGATAATCCTCCTATCTCTTGGGGTTATCAGAAGGATTAAAGGAGGAAACACATCAGGCACCTAGGTGCTCACAGTGAACCCTCAAAAAATATTAGTTCTTCTCTCTGCTTCCTTAAAATGATTTATCAAGTGAACTATTTTTATAGCTAATACTTCTTTTCTCCACTGCTCTCTTTTTTTTTCAAAGTAGAGACATGTCTCTCTAAAGAAAAGTTTGAATCTGGGAGAAAATAAACTTTAAATTAAGAAATCAGCAAAACAAAACATTTTAAAAGGATAAATTTTAAAAGTCTTATGAATATTAATTGCTGCAAGTAGTTAGGCAGTCGGTCATATGGTTTCAAATGTTTTTGGAGGAAAGTTGTATCAGAATATGTTGAACATGGAAGTAACTCAGCTTCTGTGATCTATTGTATTCTATTGGAGGTCAACAAACATATTAATTTCTCAAGCAGCTGAGACTCGGTCTCCTAGCATCTGGGAAAACTACCTGGGTTCTATACACTGACTGGCTGATTTGGGCTAAATAAAGCAGAAGCAATATGCATTGGTGATGGAGCACATAAGAGAGTTGTTTGGGACAAATCCATTCCTTTACTTGAGAGGCAAACTCACTCAAACATCACAAATGGACCTGACACTTCTCTAAAGTGAACCTTCAGTTCGTGGATATTAAATTAGTTCTCTGCTCTCTTTGCAAATGTTAAAACGGCAAGCTTCTGAACACTGCATTTCTTCCCAACGAAGTATAAATCAAATTAAAAGATCATTATCGTAAGAAATTTCTGCAACAGGGTTCATTCTGCCAAGCATTTCACAAATTTACTCCCTGTTCTTTACCCGAAGAATACAATTTGACAGTTTACTCCACTCCCCTAGCAGATCTTCTCTTAAGTAAATAAATTAGAGACATAAGTTCACTGTTCCGGAAAAATCGTAGGTAGCCAGAAATTTCTCTCGCCATTGCAGGACAACTGCTTTGGCTATAACTTTTCAACCTTGGCCTGTAGTGATTCCAAAACTCTTGACATTCTTTTCAATAATAAACCAAACCACATTTGGGTTTTCATGGCCTCACTGTCTTGCAAATAAATACACTTGGTGGATTCCCATTTAGCCAATAGAGTGCTCTGGTTAACTAGGTCTTCTGGTTAACTGAGAGATAAGATAGCCATCCCCACCATGAGACAATTGCTCCCTCACTCCCCTCTTTTATTTCATACTCTAGTCATTTTGCATATTAGGTTTCTGTGCTGGCTTTCATGTGAACAAAAAGTTTTACAACTCAAAACCCACTCATCTGATCTAGTCTCCTTATTTAACAGACTGAGAAATAAAGGTCCAGAGGGTTAAGGTGACCCAGCTAAGGAACTGCTGGATGGAACCAGTACTGGGACTTAAATATGCGGGCAATTGTCCCCACCAGGACCACCTCTATGGAACCCCAGGGTGCCTCGGAACACAGGAGTTTGCAGATGGGTGGCCCTTCCTTTCAGTTCCCTCCTAGGCTACCATTTCCCTTCCATCGAAGTCATGAAATACATCTATGGCTGACACTGTTACAGAAGGCACAGAATTTTCAGGGCTGGCCCAGAAAGCATACCAAGACACAGAAAGTATCTCGAATAGCCATGGTTATTAGTTTCTGGCTTTGGTGTCATGGATAAAGAGAAATTTCTTCTTGCCCTTCTGCTTACCTTCTGCCCTAGCAGACCTTTTACTATAGGAATCTTCTGCTCAAACTCTACTGCCATGTGTTTTCACTTTTCCAGAAATACTGACTTGAATTTTGCCAAGACTTCCTGATTGTCTTTCAATTTTGATTAAGGTCTTTGGTTTAAAAGGCTTGATTGCTCTAGTTAGAGCAACATTTGCAAACTCCATTCACTTAATGATGTCTCTCTTTTCCAAGTCATTATCCCCAACCTCCAATGAGACTGGCAGAGGTCCACTCCATTTGGCAATGCTCTAAGAGACTGCCCCCTAACCTGAGGCATTTCCATTTCTCAGGATCCTCGTCGGTACAAGTAGACTTCCACTATTTTCCGATGCATGTAAGTAAGGGCTTCCTAAGACAACTTAGTTCACTTTAAATGTTACAATCAGTCCAATGATGTCTAGGAGAAAGAAATAACCTTCACAGCAAGCAAGTTTACTTCTGAGCTTAAGAATAAAGCAAAACCAAGAGTTCCCAGCTTCCCAACTCCTTCCCAGTTCCCGGCACTTGGAAACACAAAGGTCCAACACTCTTCTTTCCTTTTTCATTGATAAAAGTTTCCATTTTAGATGGATTACACAAGAAGGTAGGTTGGGAATGCACAGCTGGAAAAAGAGTTAAAGCTATCTTTCTAGCAGCTTTAAGATCACTCAAGCTAGTAAGGAGCAGTTGGTGATGACATTTGTTTGTTTTCATTTTGTCCAGCTCTGCTCATTTGTTGTTGTCATTTAGATCATCTGTAAAACATTTCTGCAATGAAAAAAATAATTTTTTTTTATCTCCTGGGCCCTTCAAAGCATTTTAGATCTTCAGATTTTTGCAGGCACGATACTTACGTTTCAATATACTCATTTTCAGATGAATCTGTCATTGGCTAATAATAACCATTAACACTTAACGAATTATTCACAATGTGCTGGGTACTATTCCAAGCTTTTTCCATGGGTTAAATCATTCTGTTCTCACAACGACCCTCAGATGTGGTTAGTATTATCCTCACTTCACAGATGAGGAAACAGAGGCACAGTAACTCGCAAGGGGCACCCAGCTAGAAATGGGGAGTCACGGTCCAAGCCCAGGTCGTCCTGCCTCCAGAGCCCAGGCCATCTGCCACACTGGCCTGCCATTGTTAGTTTTGATATTTGCTCATCTTCACACTCACAGAAGCCAGAACATGACGGCCTTAAAAAGAATGATAACACTTATGTGTGAGAAGACTGCAAAAACTAAGAGTTCAATTCCTTGCAGACAAAAACCCACCTACGACTGGGCCAGAATCATCCAGCACATAAACACAACGGGCATACGTTTTCCATTTACGTTTACGCTGTTCTGTGTGGTAAAAGCTGTTATTTCAAAGCCGGCACAGCATCCAGGTACAGAGGGCTGAGGCTGACTGCTTGCAGCATATTGTGTGATGCATTATTTATAGATGCTATGATGTCATATCTAACAGAGACCTTCTCCAGACATTAATTCCTTGGAAATCCATACTCAAAAGGCATCTCTAACACTCATCAGAACAAATTCCTGCTATTAGTCTTCAGGAAGGTCTGGCTAATGATCCTACGTAGACAATTTCCCCAAGTCAAAGATTTTAGTAAAATCTCCGGCTTCCTCATATCCAGCTTCCTCAATAGCAGAGTCAACTTACGTCCTCAGAGGGTTTGTCAAAGGCACCCCCCAAACGCACAGCACATTAAAGAAAACAAACTAAATATTCAAGCCCAGGAAAAGGCAGAAATGTGAACCTTAAATTCTAACGTGGTTTGGTACCACACACACACACACCATACTCCTTTAAAATACTCAGGGAAAGTACACACCCCACAGAACTGATTTAAAACCTCATATCACCTATATCACATCAAACATTACATTTTTTAAAAAAGTCATCCCACTTAGAAGCAGAGAATCCGTTTTCACAACTGGTGATCCATGTAAGGCTCCAGAGAAACTGGGTCATGGAAACCCTCTATCTAAATATTACTTAAGTGTTTATCAGCTCCAGTATCTAGCTTCTGAGAATAATGACCCTTCAGGCATGCAATTCCCTTGGTAGGGAGGTTTGCATGAACTGCCATTAGCAGAAAATAAAAATAAAAACGTTTTGAAATAATCATACTGATAGCAAGCATCAAAGACCGGAGCAGGCCAACAGGCTGGAGAGGTCAGCTGGGCTCAGAAACAGCCTCATGGCAGTTTTCCCACGAGGTCTGAGGCCTCAGAAAAAGTCTAGTTGCTCAGGCGAGCCCTCCAGAGGCCCCCTGTGCACCTGCGTCTGCACCACACACACCCCTACCTCTACTCTGCCCGCCAGCACCCAGCGATGGGTGAGCTGAGGGCATATCTGATAGCCAAAGGGGTGGGGACCCTTCCTTACGTGCCATGCTCTGGGGTCTTCCTGGGGAGGCCCCCGCAGCCCAAAACTCCGCTGCCTTCTCAGAGACGCTTTGTGCGAGACAGACGGTGGCTGCGGGGCTCCTGAGCACCCTTTTGGGTCCAGAGGAAAAACAAGCCTCAACATCCTCTTCCGAGTGGACTAAACAACAGATGGCCCCGGTTTCCACTTTCTACCAGAGGGAAGGAAATAAGAATGCCAGACTGTTATCTGTAGCCTCCCTAGAATCCTCACTTTCTAAGCAAAGGCCCAGAAAAAATAAAAACTACCCAGGAGCCCAATTCTGGAGGTGAAAGTGAAGACCCTGTCCGTATTTTTTCTCACTTTCCAGAAGCCCCCATGCTTCCTCTGGGACCTGACTTATGCAGAAATGTGTCCTTGCTCTCCCCTGGCCCCCACCTCAGGGCAAATAAGTAACTTCTTCCATCTGGTGTCAGTAGGGTAGACTGTGTATTTCTTGAGAGTAAGAGCTGTGTCTTCCTCAGGGTCTGCAGTGCCGGGCACTCATGTATAGATTTATAGTGATAGCTGTTTTCTGATAGATTGTCAGGTTGAGCGGGGGACAAAGCAGAGAGGAGGATGACGGTTGTTAAAAGAGACGGCATTTACTGAACACTGACTACATCCCATCTCAACCTCACAGCCTTTGGAGGTTGGGCCCATCGGTGGCCCATTTTACAGATGAGGAAACTGAGGCACAACAAGGTTAAATCACTTGCTCCAAAGGGGAAAGCGAGGAAGTCGATGAGCTGGGACTCAATCCTAGGCTGTCTGGCTGCAGAGGCTGTTAAGGGAAGGGCAGGGAAAGATGCAAGAAATAAAAGGCGGGCCCTTTTTCTCAGGGAAATTAAAATTAATTGAGAAGATGAGGCCAGGCATTCCCAGATGGCCATCTGCCTGCAATGCCACACACTGCCATGACGTTTTCTTCACTGGTCCATGAAAGAATGAGAATAAGCAGAAGGAAATATTTACCAAGTGAGCTGTGCTGATCGAGTGGGACAGTCTTGGGTTGTCTTTTTTAAGTAGATAATTACATTTATTTACAGGGTACAAAAGACAAGAGCTACACAAGGGAGCACAGTGGGACAGGTCTTCCTATCACCCCTGTCCTTCAGCGACCCAGAGCCTCTCCCCTAGAAGCAACAGCCTCTGGAAGATTCTTGTGTATCTTTACACAAGTTTACACAAGTTCTTTACATGACATTATATCTCTCCTACTATTTGGGCTGTTGAAACATCCTTCATTTGTGGGATGATAAAGACTGTTGATGATGGTATTGTTGGTTTTTAATGTCCCAACTGGAGAAAGAAAGAAAGAAAAGAAAGAAGGAAGGAAGTGGAGCAGAGAAGCAGGGAGGCAAGGAAGGAAAGAGAAAAGCCCACCGCTCCACACTCACTCTCTAAATACACACGAACAAGATGACACACTGGATACTGTGTGAGGTCAGGCAGGCAGCTCTGGGCTCGGGTCAGAGATCTCAGTCCCCTGGTCTGTCCCTTCTGAAATGGGCAGCCTCTGCAGCTGTCCGGGGAGAGACAAGATGGGCAGGCTGCATTTCAGGTGCAGAGAGGGAGGCAGGAGGCCTGGAAGAGCGGGCCTCCTGGAGCTTTGGGAGAGGACACAGGACAGAGGTGGGAATGTCCAGCCACCCAGGGGCGGGGCGGGCAGCGGGGGGACTGGGCGAGAAGGCAAGCCAGATGAGGGGTCCCTGAGCCCACCATAGAGCGGGGGCAGCAGAGCCGACCCACAGGCACTCGGCGGGGCCCTCGAGAGACGGGAACCTACTGGGAAGGGAAATTGGTCCCCGGAAGTCTGCAAGGGACTGTTTGGCTCCAGTGTGCGCCTCCTGACAGCTCTTATCGCAGAGCTGCTTCTGTCGCCTGCCTGGGCCCCTGCTGCCACCCCCGGGGCTGCTGCCGTGGAGAGCTATCTGGGGGAAGCAGAAGAAACTGGTGAGCGTAAATTTAGTACAATTTAAACAACAAGTTCCCAGAGCCCAGCGGCAGGGGGCCGAGGGGATTACTCAACCCCAGGGAGGGAAATGACTCAGTTCACCCAGAAAGCCCTAGGAAATGGCCCAGCCAGGCACCTGCCTGGTTTCCACAATTTCTAACAGTGAGTAAAGGAGACATCAGTTCAAATACAAAGTCTGTGAAGGCAAGTAAAGCACCCCGAGCGCCGGGCACCCTCCAGTCCGCGAGCTGCCCGTGGTGGTGTTCAGGTCGGCACCGTGGACTCAGCTGGGGGGGAGGGGCGGACCACACGTGTATAAACCACGCCCCTCGCTCAGCCCCGCTTCTCTGTGCCCGCTGCGTTCTCCCTGAATCTGAAGGCCCGGCCCAGTGATTTTCTGCAGGGAAAATTTCCCCCAGCAGCCAAGCCGGCCCTGCCGCTGGGTTGTTACAACAGAGACATTAAATTATGTCAACTGTCATCTTTAAATAAAAACTTAAGCCCTGCCATAAATCTGAAACTGGTCCCAGAGGTTTAATGGGATAATGTATAATAGGCTCAGGGCGGGGGCGTGGGGAATTCCCCTGGCGGTTCAGCCCGTGTTCTGCTCGCAGGGGGTGGTGGAAGGCCCTGGCTCTGGCTTTGCTTTTCAAGCGAAGAGCATCCTATTTACCATCAACAGTGCAAGTCGCTGTGGGGGGCAGGGTGGGTGCACAGAATCCTTGGAGGGGTCCTCACACTTCAGTGCCGTGAGAATCGACTGTCAAAAATGCAGCCAACTCTCCCTCCCACCTCGGGTCCGCAGGACTGAATCCGGGACGGGGAGGGGGGGCGGGGTCTGGGGGGGCCTGGAAAGCTGCATTTTGTCTAGCCCACCTCCACTCCCACCCCCTTGTGGTTCGTGAACACACTTTGCGAAAGCTCAGGAAGGAGAATATTTGCACTTTGAATCGCACTTCGAAACTTGGAATTAAGCCTTGGGAGCACCAAACCTCAGTTTAAAGACATTGTCTCCAATAAGATTTTGCAGAAAAGCAAGAAAGGTTTGGAGTAAAAGGAGCTGGGAGGCAGGACTGCAGCCAGGCTCAAATCAGGGTCCAGCAGGGATGGATCCGGTTTTTGTGGGGCCAGAAACTTACACAATCTGGAGAGCCACTTTAAGAAAAATAATTCAAAATTACCACAAAAAAAAAAATCAGTCCAGGGTCCCATGGACCACTTGGCTGGCTTCCCAGTGTCTTTGCCTCGGGGCCCACATTCCCCCCTTCTCACTGCTGGGTGGTGATGACCAAACTGGCAGGGGGTCATTTGTCCTTTCCCATCAGGGGGTAGACATTAAACCTAAAAATCTTAAAGAAATCAGGCTCTTGGAAGTCAGGCATTTAATACCAATCCATGATTTTTAGCTACTGATCTTTCTATCAGTGACCTAACCACATTTCATCAGCCTTAAAATGTGTTACCCTGAAAGAGGTACACTCCACTGGTGTCCCTAAAACTGCCCCCAGTCTTTCTGGGGTACAACCTGCCCATATGCAACAGCACCCCAAAACCATGTATGGCCCATAATTCATTTGTTCTATTTGGAAGACTTCAACCCAAAAGCGAACTGTGCAGGGATGTTCAAAGCAGCTCTATTTATAATAGGAAAAGGCGGAAAAGATAACAGCTAACCATTATTACTCAGTAATGCCACGCACTGTACTAGGGACTTCATATATATGCTTTCATGTATTTGATTCCACAGCTCTATGGAACTCACTTTACAGATGGGAAAACAGACGCAGAGGTGTGCTGGTAAACCAGCTCTCCCTGGGAAAAACAAAAACAAAAAAACTTGATTTTTAGCATCTGCTGATTTCCACAGTGTAAATGGCCACTGGTAGCCAATTTCAAGCTACCTACGGTTTAGCAACCAGCTTCCAAATTTCCCAATAATTTAGCAATTGGCTCAGAGGAAAAGTAACTTGCCAAAGGTAGCTGAATGATAGAGTCATGGTGGGAACCAGGAGTTTAACTTCAGAGTCCAGACTCTGACCACCACTCCATAGGCCTGTGAATATCTAACAATAAGGAATGGCTAAAATGAACGCCCACAGGGGAATCCTTTGACCCACAGGTAACACAGAAAGGTTTACATGATCACTAACACTAACTCTAATATAAGCAATTTATAACTCTATGAAGTCCTACTTTATTAGAGTTGTCCTAAATATTAAATGCAATAATTTGCAAAATTTGATGGATGAGAAACCAGCTTCGATTTAGTGTTTAAAGAAGGGTATTTTATTCCCGTTTTGCAGATCCTTATCTGCACAGAGAGGCTCCACAGCTAGTAGTGGTGGAGGTGGGATTTGGACCCAGCCAACCTACTTTCAGTCCATCCTCTTCACCAGAGTGTCCCTCATAAAATACATTAGGTGAAAAAAAGATATGGGCCAACATGTACAGCCTCTTGGTACTAGCAGAAGCGTCTCGGAGTGGGAGGCGGCAGAAAAGCCTCTGAACTCCAGAGTCAGGCCGAGCTGGGTTTGAAAGATTCTCCATCACCTAAGTGTGACTTGGAGCACGTTACCTAATAGCTCCTGGCTTCAGTTCCCTTCTCCGTCGTAAAGTGGGGAGAACAATGCCTATCTCAATGGGTTGCCCGAAAGGTGAAGAGAGAATTCACAAAACAGAGTGAACACAGACCCGGGCCCACAATTAGCGCTCAAAGGGGCTCAGCTATTAGGAGCAAAAAGGGTAAGATGGTTGGAATCAAGGGCATGGTTTCATCTTCACCATGGGTTCTTTGTCCTATCAAATCGTTCCAAATTGTGGCTGGTCCAGAGTGACAGCCAAACTGTATCCTTTGTCGGCTCTTCCCTGGCGCGAACTGCAGATGCGCCCTTCACCTGGTATTCACCCTCCTTCTCTGCCCCATAGTTCGGCTCCTCGGCGCAGAACAGAAGGCGTCCGGCAGCCAAGGCCTGGCAGCCCTGTCGGATGCCCGGGGTCCAGGCGTGCCTTTCCTGGCGCCGCGTGGGAATCATTCGCACCAACGCCCGCAGCGGAGGCAGAGGACTCCCGAAGGGAGGGAACTCGCGCGACGTTCTGCTTTCGGAATCTAGAGCCCATACTACCTCCAAACTTTGGAGGTGTTTTGGATCTCCTTTTTCTCCCAGACCATCACTAAAAAGAAAACTGCTGTTGTTCCTCCTTTCAGACAAACTTCCTCCCCAGCGCGCTTCTCGGGGCTCTGCGCTCCCGCCGCGGCTGGAACCATAGGGGCGCTGGACGGAGCAGGGAGAAGTGGCGCGTTCGGCCGGGGCTGCCCTCGGTGCGGCATCGCAGAGCCGCGCCCGAGCCTAGTAAGGATGCCCTGGGCGGGCAGCGCCTGCCCGGGCGGTTCATCGCAGCCCCTGCGGGCGCCCCAATCCCCAGCACGCGGGGTCCCGGGAGCTTACCTGACGGCGGCCGCTTCCTGCTCAGCCGGCTCACGGCGCGGTTAAACATAGCCGCGGGCACCCCAGGGAGGAAGGAGGATCCGCTGGGCAGCGCGGCGGCTGAGCCGGAGGAAGGCGAGGAGGAGGAGGCCGAGGAGGAGGAGCCCGCTCAGCACCGCCCCGGAGCGTGCGGCCCCCACCCTGCCGCCCTCCTCCCAGCCAGACGCCGCGTGGCGCGCTCCGTGCGCCCTACCGGCCCGCCCAGGAGGGGGCCCTGCGGCCCCGCGCCGGGGTGCCTGGGCAGGCAGGGCGCAGCCGGGTGACTCCCAAACGCCGGGACCTGGCCCAGATCCCAGGACGGAGCGCACTCTCTCGGAAGTAGTCCGCGCCGCCCGGGACTTAGGAACCCTGCCCAGGCGGTTCGCGGGTCCTGGGAACCCTTCGCCGCCCGGCGGGGTTCTCCAGAGAAGGTGCCCGAGCCCCGCCCTACCCTGCCCCCAGCTCCAGCGTCCATCCCTGCCTCCCGCCCTCTCCCTGCAGCCCTGGGAAACGGACGCGGCGCCTTCGGCGCACTGCGCTTCGTGGCTCCGCGCGCTTTTGCCGGGCGGCCGGCGAGGGTCACCTCCTGGTCCAGAGACCGGGAAGCTGAGGCCTCGTGGTTCTGCAAAACCCAGGTGCGGCCCACGGCCTTCGCCTCCTTGCCCTCGGGGTCCAGGATCCCTGCGCCGGGGCCCGGGCTTGCCCGTCCCGCGACTCCGTGGGCGCTGGGCCTTCCCACGGCCGCGAAAGCCAGCGAGGCGTTGCCAGGACCCGGGCCGCGGTGTCCGCGGGCTGAGCGAGCCGAGCCGGGGCCGGTGGGCGCCCTCTCCCGGGCCGCGCTGCGCGGGCTCCGAAATTTGGGCGCCTTCTGCCCTTGGTCTTGAGGCTCCAAGGGCGGACCTCGGGGGAATTCCGTAGAAACCCCTCAGGTTCCAGCGCGGAGCTATACCTCTGCCCCGCATACCGGCTGGCCGGAGACACTAACTTTCGGGACACGTGGCGCACCTTTCGGCAGGGCCTTCGCGCTCAACGCTCGGAATCACTCGGGCCGCACTGCGCTCTACTTCTGATTTCTCCTCTCCCGCCGCCAGTCACCTGCTCAGGGCCGCCAGCTCCACTCGAATCTATTATCTCATTTCTTCTGCAAAACAGCCCAAGAGGAAGTATCATTAGCCCCATTTTCTTCAGGATTTGGTTTACGAGGAATTGTCTTTCCGGCGAGTCCTAGTTTTCTCCTCTGTATCTGGCTTTGTCTCTAAATTGGTCTTTATTTTTAGCTGTACTAATTGCTATTTTTCTTAACTGTTCCCCAGTCGTCGGTCCCCCCTCCACCCATCCTTTCTCAGTATTTTCACTAGTTGGCATTTTCTTTTATGTCTTCTATTCTGAGCTTTCCATTCCGCTAATTTTTCCTCCCTCCCTCTACCCACCCCTTCAGCCCCAATCCCACCCCCATCTCTGCCCTTCTATGCTTGTTTCTCATTTCTCTCCCTACCTTCCCTTCCCCTCTCAAAGTATTTTACTCAGAGTATTTCTAAGCACCCTGCCCCTCTGCTGCGGGTTTGCAGCTGAAACTCGAGGAGGCAGGCTATTGTGACCAGGAGCCGAGTTAGAATCCAGCTGAAAAGCTCGATTTTTAAAGCGTCTCCTGTTGCCGGCCTCCTCCGGCCCTGGGCTCCTGCCAGCTTCCTCTCCGTTATAACGGGATTGAACCGTGATGCTTAAACTCCAGGCAGCATGTTCAGCCATTGTAAGAGTAGGACTTTCAAACTCTACAGAGTCCTGCATACAAATGAGGTAACAATAACCAGGGAATTTGTGCAGCACCTCCCCAGAAAGCGTCTCCAGAGACCAAATTACAAGTAATTCTAACGCAGGAAGTAGGGAGACTGGCACAATAGGTGAAAGTTAGGCACAGCTAAATGTTATGCCACTTTCCAGGTCCACCCCTGCTGTGTCTGGAAAAAAACCTGCTGTGGCCTAGGACATCCTTAGGAATCTGTCCTGAGCTAAGACTGCGGCCAGTCTTAGCTGGAACAGCTTTCTGAAATGAAGGGAAAATAGAACAGCTTCAAATCACTTTTACTGTCCTGTTAGCATATCAGATAGTGAGTACAAAAATAAAAAGACCCATGGTTTAATGTTCACAGTTTAAAATTTGTTTCGGGGCATGAAAAGACTGTCCTCATGAAATTGCTATAAATACCTGTTTCAAGTGTCTGAAAATCCAAAAGCCAGTTTTCAACACGTGCTGTGCAGAAGACCATGTATAGAAGTATAGAGCCGCACAGTTCCTATGGCTTGCCAAAAGAAAACACACACACACACACACACACACCCCCACACACACACCCTCCCACGTGATTCAAGTTCTGCCTGTGGTTTGCAATGGCTGAAGGTACTCTCCATCCAAACAGCATTGCTCAGGGGCTTCCCTTGTGGTCCAGTGGTTAAGACTCCGTGCTCCCAATGCAGGGGTCCCGGGTTTGATCCCTGGTCAGGGAACTAGATCCCGCACGCCGAAACAAGGATCCCATGTGCCACAGCTAAGACCCAACGCAGCCAAATAAATGAATATAAAAAAGAAAAAATAGCATTGCTCACTTTCTGTAGCTCATCTCAAGCCTTTACAAACACTGGTAGCCAGTCTGAGCAAGAAGAGGACAAGTGGTTTGGCCCCTTCCTACCCCTGCTGGTCTCACCCCTGCTGGTCTCACCTTTGGTTGAATAACTTTCACTGGGGACTAGGATGTCTTCTGGTAAAGCAGAATTTCAGAGTGATCATTGACTCTATAGAGTTTGACATTTTTAATTCTCAAAAACTTAAAAAAAAACTGGTAAGCTGGGAATACGTTATAGTCTTTTACAATAAAATATATTTTAGTCTCATAAAGAATATGCTCAGCCATTTGAAGCAGATGAGATATAGTAAACTAAGTAAATACATAAGTGCACAGCTTGAAGCCAAGAGACCTGGTTACCAATCCTGGCTATATAGCAGACCAGCTGTGTGTCTTCCCACACCCCATCTCCCCACCCCATCCCCACCCCGCAGCCTGTGGGATCTTAGTTCTCTGACCAGGGATCGAACCTGCGCCCTCAGCAGTGAAAGTGCAGAGTCCTAACCACTGGACTGCCAGGGATTCCCCAGCTGTGTGTCTTTAAACACAGCCTCCTAGGATTGGACAAGGAAAGGATGCCACCCACATTCTAAGGGTGTGGTGTTCACTAGCAATAAACAAGAAAGCACCTGGTATAGTGCCCAGCACATGTAGGCACACAAAAATGTACTGGAATCTGAATTACTCCCCCTACAATGCTGTTTTAATAAATAATAAACTTTAGCTTATATGCGGTGAAAAGTGGCATTTTAAAAAGGAATTATAGGAAGTTGGCAGGGTTAGTAACAGCATGATGCAATTGACACACACAGTGAAGGCGGGAAAGTAAATTGTTAACAACCTCTCTGGAAGGCAAGAGAGGCAGATGTGTTAAGATGATGTTTGGCAACATGCATAAGAGCCTTCAAAATGTTTATACCCATTGGACCAGTGAATAATTCTACGACTGGTAATTTATGCCAAAGAAAGAATAGAAATACAAAGATTTGTGTGCAAAGTTGAACATCATAACACTTCTTTTATCAGTGCTATTTATGGTAGCTATAAATGTCCATTAATAGAATGACTAAGTTACAGTATATTCCTATGATGGAATATTGAACAGTTGTAAGAACTGAATGAAGAATATTTGGTGATGTAGGGCAGGGGTCCCCAGCCCCCGGGCGGTGGATGGGTACCAGTCCGAGGCCTGTTAGGAGCCAGGCCACACAGCAGGAGGTGAGCGGCGGGTGAGCCAGTGAGGCTTCATCTGCCGCTCCCCATCGCTAGCATTACCGCCTAAACCAAACCCTCCAGCCCCCACCCTCCCTCCCCCATCCGTGGAAAAATTGTCTTCCACAAAACCGGTCCCCTGTGCCAAAAGGGTTGGGGACTGCTGATGCAGGGAACGTGCTTGTGAAGCTGTCATTGAAAAAAAGCAGGATAAAAATATAGAAAGTTTTCAGTAGGAGAGGAGAGGAAATATAGTACATTTATGGATAGAAAGCTTTATGGAAACGATTCCCAAATGTTACTAGCATTTATCTCTAGATGATGGGATAATGGGTGATTTTAATTTCCATTATTATATTTTCGTGTTTTACAAAATTTCTGCAGTGAATATGCTTTTCAGTGGGGCGTGGGGGAGGGGATCAGTAGTTGGAAACATCAAAATCTCTACTGTAGGTTTAATCTGTAGGTCTACTGTAAGTTTAATCTACAAATATTTAAGCCCACATCTTTACAGCGTTAGTTGTGCTTTCTTTAATTTCCCGTGGAAGAAGCAAGCAGACATTGACTGCCTTTCCCATCTTTGATCTCCCTTGCTTTTCAAGTCACACATTCATGGCATATCACAGCTGGATGGATCCCTGGAGATCAGCATATTACGCTGCAGATCAGGAAACTGAGGCCCAGATGGCTTTGGCTAGGAGTGATGTTAGGTTTCCTGAGTCATAGGAAAGTGGTCTTCCTGGCAGAGCGCTCTCTATCGTGTACCATGCTGCATCCATGAAGATACACCTGCAAAAGGAAGACCTTTATGTACGTTTAAGATTCAAGTCGGGATTCCTGCTAAACAAAGGCAGGTTAATTATTTCAGTATGCAATCATACTTGTATTTCTCCCATCTCAAAGCAAAAAAAACCAAAAAAACAAAAACAAAACAGAGCAGTTCTCTATTGCTCTATTTCACTGCAGCACTTCTCAGCACAGTGCCTCAAATGAGTTCTCTGTACTCATTGTCTCCCATCCCTCTCCTCCACTCTCCTAAGCTCTCTCCGGTCTGCTTGCCTCTCCACCACCCCACTCAACTGCTCTTGCAAAGTCACAGTGGCATCCCCCTTGGGAAATTTAAGTCAGTTCCATCTCTGTCTTACTTGAGCGACTGTCAGCATCGGACCCTGTTGATGCCTTCCTCCCTCGAACCACTTTCTTCCTTTGACTTCCAAGATACCACTCCCTCCTGGTGTTCTTTCCACCACGTTTGCTGTCCCCACTGCCACCTCTCCTTCCACTTAAAGGTGGGCACTGCATGCTTAATTTTAGGATCTCTCGTCTTGCACACTTACTCCCTTGACCATCTCATCAAGTCTCATGGCTTTTAATACCATTTAAAAAAATAGACTTTGGGGACTTCCCTGGCTGTCCAGTGGTTAAGACTCTGCGCTTCCACTGCAGGGGGCTCAGGTTCGATCCCTGATCGGGGAGCTAAGATCCCGCAAGTCGCGCAGCGCTGCTAAAAATATAAAAAATAAAAATAGACATTGTTTTTTAGAACAATTTTGGTTCCACAGCAGAATTAAACAGAAAGTCCACAGAGTTCCCACGCACCCCTCACTCCCCGCACCCAGTACAGCCTCCCGCACCATCAACCTACCCCACTAGGGTGGTACATTTGCGGCAAGCGGTGAACCTGTATCGACACATCATTTTCACCCAAGTACGTGTGAAATACCATTTTTAACTTTTTTTTTTTGGCCACACCACTTGTCTTGTGGGATCTCAGTTCCCCGACCAGGGATCGAACCCGGGTCCTCAGCAGTGAAAGTGCTGAGTTCTAACCACTGGACCGCCAGGGAATTCCCTGGAATACCATTTTCAGACCACAGAACTCCCACCTTTCCATCTCCAGCCTGGACTTGCCTGTTTGACATCTCCTCTTGGATGCTGACTAAGACATCTCAAACTGAGTGTGTCCAAAACGGATCCGCCTCTTCCCGCCCACACCCACACTACCCGCAGCCTTCTCCTCTCCCCTGAAGACAGCTCCACCCTTGCAGTTGCTCAGACCAATTATCCTGGAGTCCCTTCTGATCATCCTTCTTCTCACACCTCACATCTAGTCCATCAAGTAACTCTGCAGGTTCCACCTTCAAAATAAATCCAGAAGCCCACGCTTGCACCATCTCCATCTCCACATCAGCCCCGTCCAAGGCACCATCCAGTGCCCTGGTTTACTACAGCATCCTCCTAGCAGGTCACTCTGCTTCCAATTGCCATAGTCTATTCTAAACGCAGCAACCAGAGTGAGCCTTTAGAAACAAGGGAAGTCTCACCATGTCAACCCTCTGTTCAAAGCTGCAGTGGCTCCCCATGTGGCCCCAAGAGAAAGCCCAAGACCTTATAAAGACTGACAAGACCCCACATGACTGGGACCTCTCTTCCCCTCTGACCTCCTTTCCCGTTCTCCCGCCTCACTCATCTGTTCCAGCGAAACCTCCTCCTATCCCTCAACCCCACCCCCCAACAATCCCACCTCAGGACCTTTGCACTGGCTCTTCCCTCTGTCTAGAACACTCTGCCCTGGGTATGCGTGGCGCGTGCTCTCGGTTTCTTCAGGTATTTAGCCAAATGTCACCTCATCAGTGTTTAAAATGGCAATCCCACGCCTGTACTTCCACGCCCCGTTTTCCTCCACTCCTGCCATGTTTCTCTATAGCGCACACCACCTTCTAACGTACTGGAACCTACTTCCTATGTTTGTGTATTGTCTGTTTCTCTGTACAGAACCTACACTCACTCTACTCTCCACTCTCCCTAGAATGTAAGCCCTGCTGTCCCAGCACCTAGAAGAGTGCTTGTCACATAGTGAGCACTCAACAAAAATGTGCTCATGAATCAAGAGGAGAAATACTTATCCCCTCTCTCCCAAAACTCCACTACGATGACAGAAAAGACCTTACAAATACAGTATATTTTTATAATAAGGTACAAACCTGCCTGGACGAGGGTACTGGAAAGGAGGCAATAATGGAAGAGATATTTCTTCTTTTTTAAATTGAAGTATAGTTGATTTACAGTATTATAAAATGTCAACCAATCTGAAAGCAGAAAGAGCAGCAGAAACTGCTTTAACAAGATAAAGGAGCTACCACCAGATGCGGGCAGCTGGGTGCTGGTGAGGAGGCCAGGGTACACTGCAGAGCCGCACGTGAGTTCTGGACCACAGGGCAGGCAAGGGCTGAAAACGGGTTTTGGATCAATCTCTGTATAAGGAGGCCTCAGCCTCCCTCCCACCCTAGCCCAGGAAACCAGAAATTATTGTGGGAAATGTGGAGGCACAGAGGCTGTGGACTTAGGCACCACTGGCCAGGCTGAGGTGCAAATGAGACTCTGGGCTGTATGAGAGTTAAGTGAAGGTCTGCATCCTGAAATGGGAGGCCCCTTCCCCTCCCTGCATCCAGAAAGCCAGCAGCAAGTTGCTGATAAATAAAACAAAACACAATAGATATGAATGTTTAGGGATTCCCCAAAGTTATCACATCTAATTAATCATAAAGAAATACACCGTCCACAAGCCTCTTTCACACACATACAGCTTCTGAGAGCTTTTGATGCCTCCCTCTCAAATATGAGGGGTATGCGAGGATCACAGACCTTTAAGGAATGCCTCTGACATGAGAGACCAGAACAAACAAGATAAGAATTCAGGGGAAAGACAATAGAGAGAGTAGGATAAATCTTTTTTAAAAACTGTATTTACCTAAGAGAGAGTGAAGTTATTGCATCCATAAAACAAGAAACAGACCCTGGAATATAAATATAAAGACAAACTATTTTTTAAAGGAGGTTGGAAGAAAAAGTCAAGGAAATCTCCTAAAAAGTAGAACAAATGAAGAAATGTATAATAGGAGAGAAAAAAAACTAGTAGAGAATCCGTCCAAGTAATAGGAGTTCTAGAAACACATTACAGGGAAAATAGTGGAGAGGAAATTAAAGATACAATTCAACAAGATTGTCCAGACTAGAGAAAACTCATCTCCAAACTGAAAGAGCCCACAAAGTGGGCACAATGACACACCTACAACAAAGTACACCAGCATGAAATTTCAAAACAGACAATTTCCAAAAAGCTTCCAAAAAGCATACTGCTGGTGGGAATATAAAATGGTATAACCACTTCAGAAAGCAGTTTGGAAGTTTCTTTAAAAGTCAAACATGGGCTTCCCTGGTGGCGCAGTGGTTAAGAATCTGCCTGCCAATTCAGGGGACACGAGTTCGAGCCCTGGTCTGGGAAGATCCCACATGCCGCGGAGCAACTAAGCCCGTGAGCCACAACTACTGAGCCTGCGCGTCTGGAGCCTGTGCCCCGCAGTGGGAGAGGCCGCGACAGTGAGAGGCCCGCGCACCGTGATGAAGAGTGGCCCCCGCTCACCACAGCTGGAGAAAGCCCTTGCACAGAAACGAAGACCAAACACAGCCAAAAATAAAAAAAATTTTTTTTAAAAGTCAAACATATACCGAGTGTATAATTCAGTCATTCCACTTCTATGTATTTACCCAAGAAAAATAAAAGCATATGTCTACACAAAGACTTGTACATGAATGTTCACAGCAGCTTTATTTGTAATATTCTCAAACCGGAAACAACCCAAATGTCCATCAACAGCTGAAGAGATGGACACTCTGTGGTATATACATACAACAGAATCAATATTTTAAAAAATGAATTATTGATACATTCAACAACATGGATGAATCTCAAAACTATTATGCTCAGTAAAAAAGCCAAAAGGGGTACATACTGTATGATTCCATTTATGTAAAATTCTAGAAAATGCAAACTAAACTATAGTGACAGGAAGTAGATCAGTGGTTGCTTGGGGATAATAGGGAGTGGAATGGGGTTGGGGGGTCAGGTGGGAACGATGGGTTTCAAAGGGGCACAAGGAAAGATTAGAGGTGATGGATATGTTCACTATCTTGATTGTGGTGATGGTTTCACAGGTGTATACGTTTGTCAGAACTTAAATCGCATACTTCACGTATGTGCATTTCATCGTATATCAAGTATACGTCAATAAAGCTGTTTGTAAAATCACCTATGAGTTGAGAATGTAAAATGGTGTAGCCCCTTTGGAAATAGTTGGGCAGTTCCTCAAAAAGTTAAACATGAAATTACCGTATAACTCTGAAATTCCCCTTCTGTGTATCTACCCAAGAGAAATGGAAACAAACATCTACACTAAAACTTGTGTGTATGAATGTTCAAAGCAGCATTATTGATAATAGCCAAAAAGTGGGAACCCAAATGTCCATCAACTGATGAAGGGATAAACAGATGTGGTGTATCCATACAATAGAATATTATTAAGCAATACAAAGGAATGAAGCCCTGATGTATGCTACATGCGTGAACCTGAAAAATATTTCACTAGGTGAAAGAACCATCACAGAATACCACATGTTGTATGATCAAATTTAGATAAAGTTCGAAATAAGCAAATACGTAGAGACAGAAAGTAGATTAGTGGTTACCTAAGCCTGGAGGCAAAGAAGGAATGGGGGGTGACTGTTAATAGGTACAAGCTTTCTTTTGGGGATGATGAAAAAGTCCTAAAATTAGGATATGGTGACGGTTGCACAGTTCTGTAAATATACTTAAAATCATGTAATTGTATGCTTTAAATAGGTGAACGCTATGGCAGCGGTCCCTAACATTTTTGGCACCAGGGACCGATTTCGTGGAAGACAATTTTTCCTCGGCGGGGAAGGGGGGAATGTGGTTCAGGCGGTAATGCGAGCGACGGGGAGTGGCAGATGAAGCTTCACTCGCTCGCCCCCCACTCACCTCCTGCTGTGCGGCTCGGTTCCTAACAGGCTGCGGACCAGTAGTGGTCCACGGCCTGGGGTTGGGGACCCTTGCTCTATGGTATATAAATTACATCTCAACAAAATTGTTAAAGAAAAAAATTTTGGGGGCTTCCCTGGTGGCGCAGTGGTTGGGAATCCACCTGCCAATGCAGGGGACACGGGTTCGATCCCTGGTCCAGGAAGATCCCACATGCCCGGAGCAACTAAGCCCGTGCGCCACAACTACTGAGCCTGTGCTCTAGAGCCCGTGAACCACAACTACTGAGCCTGCGTGCTGCAACTACTGAAGCCCGCATGCCTAGAGCCCGTGCTCCTCAACAAGAGAAGCCACCGCAATGAGAGGTCCACGCACCGCAACGAAGAGTAGCCTCCGCTCACCGCAACTAGAGAAAGCCCGCGTGCAGCAACAAAGACCCAACACAACCAAAAATAAAAATAAATAAAATTAAATTAAAAAAAAAATTTTTAATTGCAAAGATCAAAACCAGCTCACATACAAAGGTTCAGAAGTCAAATTGTCATTGGACTTCTTGGAAAACTACTGGAGGATATGGTGCAACAATATAAGAAAATGCAAAAGAGGGGAAAACTCAGGCTCCTAGAAACAGGGGACCCAACATCAAAGAGAGGCAAAGTCCCTGTTGGGATGCCGGTGGGCATGTGGTAAAGTCAGGACAGCCAGTCCAGAGGGAAGCATGACAGTGAAGGCTCCAGGAGCCTCATTTGATGAGTTTGAATGTTTTGACATTGTATTGAAAAGCATTTGATATGTCTGTGGCTCTATTTGGTTAAAATTAGTGACAAGTTTATGGAAAACTAAGCAAAGAAAAATCAGTCAATTATTAACTCCAGGAAAAACCCCAAAAAGTTCAAGAAAGAAACCAACCAAAATATACGACTTGTAATTAGTAATGACAGAGTCATAAATGCTATTAACTGAAAACGGATACATTTGGGGGAAGGGGATTGAAGAGAACGAAAAGTAAGACAGCAAAATACTCATCTACCATAATGGGAAGTCAGCAGCAAAATTCTAAGATTGTTGCCTTAAGAGACAGCAGCATTGTATATTGTTCCTGTTATGTGGAGGTAAATATCAGAAGAAACAGTTAAAAATTTTAAATGATGGCCTCTGAGGAGTAAGCTTGGGAGAGGATGGTGAAGGGGAGTGCTCTTTTCCTTGACTTTTTGTACTGTTTGACTTTTTAAGCTATTATATATGTATATCATTTTAAAATAAAAATTAATTTTAAAAATTCTAGTAATCATCATGTGTCTAATACATAACAAAAGAGGTAAGAAGACTTGGTGATATCACCAATAACAGCTAGATTTCACTGAGCACTTTGTATGTGTGTGGCACTGTTCTAAGTACGGTTTTAAATACTGTTCTCATTTAACAACCCCTTGAAGAGGTCTTAATCCAGCTGCAAGTAAAATTGTGGGTCTCCATGGATTAAACAAGCACATTCACACACATTTTCATCTGATCTTCCTTAAACCTCATGATACAGGAATATAGACTCTCTTGAGTCTCAGAGAGGTCTGGAGAACGGTTCAATGTCACAGGTACGACTGAAAAAACAGGACTGGAATTCAGGTCTTCGGGCTCCTGGTACTCTTTGTACACATGCCTCATATCCACGAAAAAATGATTTTTAAAAATCGCTGTTCCTGGTGTCTACTTTGTAACACTGTTCCTTCATCATATTTTTATTTATTTATTTTTTGATGTAGACCATTTTTATTTTTTAAACATCTTTATTGGAGTATAATTGCTTTACATTGTTGTGTTAGTTTCTGCTGTATAACAAAGTGAATCAGCTATACGTATACATATATCCCCATATCCCCTCCCTCTTGCGACTCCCTACCACCCTCCCTATCCCACCCCTCTAGGTGGTCTCAAAGCACTGAGCTGATCTCCCTGTGCTATGCAGCTGCTTCCCACTAGCTATTTTACATTTGGTAGTGTATATATGTCACTGCTACTCTCTCACTTCGTCCCAGCTTACCCTTCCCTCTCCCCGTGTCCTCAAGTCCATCCTCTACATCTGCGTCTTTACTCCTGCCCTTCCCCTAGGTCCTTCAGAACCTTTTTTTTTTTTTTAGATTCCATATATATGTGTTAGCATACGGTATTTGTTTTTTTCTTTCTGACTTACTTCACTCTGTATGACAGACTCTAGGTCCATCCACCTTACTACAAATAACTCAATTTCATTTCCTTTTATGGCTGAGTAATATTTCATTGTATATATGTACCACATCTTCTTTATCCATTCATCTGTTGATGGACACTTAGGTTGCTTCCATGTCCTGGCTATTGTAAATAGCGCTGCAATGAACATTGTGGTACATGACTCTTTTTGAATTATGGTTTTCTCAGGGTATATGCCCAGTAGTGGGATTGCTAGGTCGTATGGTAGTTCTATTTTTAGTTTTTTAAGGAACCTCCATACTGTTCTCCATAGTGGCTGTATCAATTTACATTCCCACCAACAATGCAAGAGGGTTCCCTTTTCTCCACACCCTCTCCAGCATTTAATGTAGATTTTTTGATGATGGCCATTCTGACTGGTGTGAGGTGATACCTCATTGTAGTTTTGATTTGCATTTCTCTAATTATTAGTGATGTTGAGCATCCTTTCATGTGTTTATTGGCAATCTGTATATCTTCTTTGGAGAAATGTCTATTTAGGTCTTCTGCCCATTTTTGGATTGGGTTGTTTGCTTTTTTGATATTGAGCTGCATGTGCTGCTAGTATATTTTGGAGATGAATCCTTTGTCAGTTGCTTCGATTGCAAATATTTTCTCCCATTCTGAGGGTTGTCTTTTCGTCTTGTTTATGGTTTCCTTTGCTGTGCAAAAGCTTTTAAGTTTCATTGGGTCCCAATTGTTTATTTTTGTTTTTATTTCCATTTCTCTAGGAGGTGGGTCAAAAAGGATCTTCCTGTGATTTATGTCATAGATTGTTCTGCCTATGTTCCTCATCTTATTTTTAAATGTTAAAGGAGAAAAGGGTTTGGAATTTTCATGTATCTTAACCAGACCTTCCTTAAAATCCAGATGAAAACTGCTCTCTGAAAAGCCAAAAAAAAAAGGGAAAAAGAAGTGCATTTTTGCACACAAACTCACGCACAAATAAGGAATGACCATGACATAATAATAGTTTTTTTTTTTTTTTGAACAATCGTATTGCAACACACACCTCCCACTAAGTGTGGTCCATTCTGTGTGATCATGCAGACACTCCTTAGCACTCCTGAGACAACGGGGTGCTACGACTGCTCAGACCTTTCAAAAAAACTTCTCCCTGGGTACGTCTAATGGTGAGCAATATCTTGCGGCCGTAACCAGTTTTTGGAAACTGCTAAAAGCCATTTGATGGAAATCAGCAGAATGACATGGGTGATACAGTGGTGAAATGCTGGTGGGGGGCTGCGAGACACAGCTGCAAAATAGCTGGGCCAATTTACGGGTGTGGCTTATAAACCAATCTCAAAAACGACTTCAAAAGAATCAGCATTTGCGAAGAGGATTACAGGTGACTACTTTTTAAGACAAATATATACTTCACATTTTGGATATATAAAATCTGGCATGATTAAAAGAAATTCACTTTATAAAAGCAAAAAGTTACACTACTAAAGTTTATGGCCATCATATAACACACCCACAAATGTTCCTTAGTACTTAGTAAAAACAACGGACATTTTGTGAACTAATCAGTCCCATAAGACGGAATTCAATGAAGAACATTTAAAAGATTATTTATTTATTTTTTTTAAAAGAGATTTTATACAATTTTTTTTTAAATTTATTTATTTTATTTATTTATTTATTTATTTTTTATTTTTGGCTGTGCTGGGTCTTCGGTTCGTGCGAGGGCTTTCTCTAGTTGCGGCAAGTGGGGGCCACTCCTCATCGCGGTGCGGGGACCGCTCTTCATCGCGGTGCGCGGGCCTCTCACCATCGCGGCCCCTCCCGCTGCGGGGCACAGGCTCCAGACGCGCAGGCTCAGCAGCTGTGGCTCACGGGCCCAGCCGCTCCGTGGCATGTGGGATCTTCCCAGACCAGGGCTCGAACCCGTGTCTCCTGCATTAGCAGGCAGATTCTCAACCACTGCGCCACCAGGGAAGCCCCTAAAAGATTATTTTTTAACCCAAGCCTAATTGATATTGAAAAATACAAAAATTTTAACGATTTTAATTAAAAGTATCTGGTTATTCATCTACACTTATAAACTAATCTCCAGAATCTTTTAAATGCTTTTAAAAATCATAAAACCTAACCAAGGTAGAAAGCAATCTTCAAAAGACAAATCATTTATCAAGATGTTCCCATTTACCATTTCCAGGTACCATTTGATCAGCCATCAAATTTCACCTAAAAGTTATTTTATAGCTGTTTCACATGTAGTTGAAGAAAATGTTAAAAATGGTGGTAAACATATAAGAAAATCATCTGACAAAATACAGGGACTGCAGATCATGTCGTTCTTGCCTAAATTTTAGCCAGATAGAAACTTCTCTGAATCACTACTTCTTAGACGTTCATTGACCAAATTCTCAGGAAATGTACTTTGGCTCACAAGTTTGATATTTTTAGCAGATTTTAAAGGAACATTACATGTGAGTTTTTGCACCTTAAACCAAAAAGAAAAAAAAAAGCTGAAATAATATACAAAACCATAACTCAGATCTTGAAGATACTTGGGGTGGAAAAATACATGTGTATATACACAAATGAACATGTATGTATATATTCACCCATATGCATGCACATGTATGCATATATACATATTTAAATGAGTTTGTAAGCAAGCTGAAAAGCAGTGCGTTTTGTTGGCCCAGCAACTGGATAAATGCACTTTAGAAAGAGTCTGCACAGCTACACCTCTTAAGAGTAGGCATTAGTCCCACACAGAGATCTGGCAATCATCAGATCCAAAGTTTTCAGCCCATAAAAAGGAGTTACATTTATAGGGAGGCAAATACCACAAATTTCTGTTTATCAGGATTGTTAGATGATCTCTGTTGATAAAGACAGGAGAATCCACTAACAGTACTTAGTTTTACATGCTTCCAGTCATAAATACCAAAATACCTTCTTTAATAACTGTTAATCCCACACATTTACATCATAGGCTATAAAGTGCCATTTTTGATCCAGTCCATATTTTGAAGGGATTTACAGATACAGGTAAAATTTGTAGCCAGGCACTATTTACAACCTTGAACAATCTTTCCAGCTGAGGCCACGTCTGTTCTCAGCCACTACTACCCTCAACCTTTTTCAGTCATGGTCACCAGAAAGTTTTTTCACCCTTAACATAAACAGCAGTAAATTCTCCAAGGGCAAACATACCATATTCCTGACTTTATAGGATAAATAGATACACGGTGGTTGAGGAAGACTGTTATCTGCTACATTTTGCAGGCATTGTTCTCCTAGTGTTGCTGAGGTTGATGGCCTACCTTATTTCTTCATGTCTAATATTTTTATGTCATTAGGTTAAAAAAATGCCAGTAGATTAAAATCACCTTAAGGCGATGTAAGAGGAAATTCACTAATAAGCTGATGACTAGCTGAGATCTTAACTCACCTAATGTCTTAAATAACTTAAGTTCTGTCACATAAAATGAAAACTTGACAAAGCAAAGATGTGGAAGAGTACTGTTTCTCAAAAGGAAGAGTATCTAAGAACAATCACCTAACAAGAAGAAAGCTGAGTAAATTTACACGGAGACTCTAATTCTGTCAGAGAGAAAATGAGAAGAATTCTGAGAGCAGTTACAAATCTGAAAGGAAAATAGTACCTAGGCCCAAGCAGTAACGATTTTGTTTATTATTTTTTAATGCGAGCTATAAAATTCAAAAGTTATATACTTTATTGTGTTGAAAACACACAACATAAAAATTTCCATCTTAGCCATTTTTAAGTGTACAGTTCAGTACGGTCACATTGTTGTGAAACAGATCTCCAGAACGTTTTCGTCCTGCAAATCTGAAACTATACCCATGAAACAATTCCCCTTTCTCTCTTCCCGTCAGCTCCTGGTAACCTCCCTTTTACCTTCTTTCTCTATGAATTTGAATACTTTAGATACTTCCTATAAGTGGAATTACATGGTATTTTTCTCTTTGTGACAGGCTTATTTCACTTAGCACAACTTCTTCA
Source organism: Balaenoptera acutorostrata (assembly GCF_949987535.1). NCBI lineage: Eukaryota > Metazoa > Chordata > Mammalia > Artiodactyla > Balaenopteridae > Balaenoptera > Balaenoptera acutorostrata. The sequence continues at coordinate 11,919,828 of NC_080079.1, read as the reverse complement.
AGCTTCATCCAGGTTGCAGCGTGCATCAGAATTTCCTTCCTTTTAAAAGGTTGAATAATATTCCATTGTATGTATATACGTTTTGTATAATCCATTCATCCGTCGATGGACATCTGAGTTGCTTCTATCTCTTGGCTATTGTGAACAACACTGCTATGAACATGGGTGTACAAATATCTCTTTGAGAATCTGCTTTCAATTCTTTTGGATATATACCTGGAAGTGGAATTGCTGGGTCATGTGGTAATTCTCTTTTTAATTTTTTGAGGACTCTCCAGATTGTTTTTCATAGCAGTTGCACCATTTTACAATCCTACCAACAGTGCACAAGTGTTTTAATTTCCCCACATCCTCATCGACATTTGTTATTTTGCTTTTTTTTTGGAGTATAAAAAAAAAAAAAGCTATATACTTTTTACGTCCACAGTAAAGTTTTCAGTTTAAGGTAAGTTAAAAAAATGGAAATAACTGTCTAAAAATTTTCAAAATTTTAAAATGTATATAGCCAACTAGATCATTGTTCCCAGAACTTAAAACGTTTTAAACTCCAAGTTATTTTTACTTAGATCTCTACTTATTCTTTCTTTTGAACACCCAGTCCTTATTCTAGCTCATCCGGGAGCAGAAGATAAGCAAGGGTGCATTCAACTGTAAACACGGGAACAGCTGCCAGTGGTAGAGAAGGGGATGAGGCGGGCGTGCATGACAGGAGAAGGGCAGAAGGGCAGATTTGGCACCTAGACCGGCTTCCCTCTTGAAGATTTCCTTTCCAATCACTGCCACAAGCACGTTCAGGAACATGAACAGCAGCTCCTGAAAGGAAGCTGACTTGCCTTTTCCCCAAAACAGCTGAGAACTGAGAGGCTCCCATCACCAGCAGTAGCCACCTGGACTGCCAGAGGAAGCTCTCAATGGCCCACTTGACTTTGGGAGTGACAAGGTGGAAGGCGCAGCAACTGTGCCTTAAATAATAATAATAATAAATGACCCACACTGCTTCCTGTAGCAGTGCATTTCTCTCATTCTAACAGATCTAACCAGACCCATGCTCCAATTTTGTACACACAATGCATCTATTTCCCTTCTGTTCCTATTTTATCATTATTATTTGCCATTAGGCCCTTTGTAAAGTTTGCAAATTTACCTCATAAAAACTTACTCATTCACTCAACAACTATTCATTAAGCATCTGATACATAGGCACTGTGAGAGTGGCAAACGAGACAAAATCACTACCCTTGTGGAATTTATAATCTGGTAGAATGCCATTAATCTAATAATCACATAACTATCTATGTCTATTGTTTCAAGGACCATAAAGAAAAAAATAAGGGATAATGAAAGTATAACTGGGCAATCCTTACATTAGATGTGGGAATGAGGCAGTCAGGGAAGACTTTTCTGAAAAAAATGACAAGCTGATACAAATAGCCAAGTAGACAGTGGTAGGAGCTTTCTAGACTAAGATCGCATATGCAAAGGCCCTGAGGTGGGTAAGCTCAGCCAGGGTGACTGGAGCTTGTTAACAGGGGGGAGGGGGAGAAGGGCTAGATGGGTAGGAAAGCACCCAGTTGTGCAGGGCTGTAAAGCATGTCAAGGACTTGAGATTTTATGCTAAGTCCAGTGGAAAGTTATTGAGGCATTTTCAGGCTACATGTTAGTAAATGTTTATTAAAAATTAATGCAACTGTATACTAAGATTTATTAAGTGAATAAAGAAAGGTGCAGAAGCGTGTATACAGGGCTTCCCTGGTGGCACAGTTGTTAAGAATCCGCCTGCCAATGCAGGGGACACGGGTTCGAGCCCTGGTCCGGGAAGACCCCACATGCCGCGGAGCAACTAAGTCTGTGCGCCACAACTACTGAGGCTGCTCTCTAGAGCCCACGTGCCACAACTACTGAAGCCCGCGCGCCTAGAGCCCGTGCTCCGCAACGAGAGAAGCCACTGCAATGAAAAGCCCACGCACTGCAACGAACAGTAGCCCCTGCTCGCCACAACTAGAGAAAGTCCACGCACAGCAATGAAGACCCAATGCAGCCAAAAATAAATAAACAAATTAATTTTTTTAAAAAGTGTATACAACACACTATCATTTATGTGGAAAAGGGAGGGAGAATAAATGTTCACATATAGGTATCTCTGAAAAAAATACAAGACACTGGTAACACTAGTGTCTCTTGAGATGGGAACTAGATGGCTAGGAGACAGTGGGAGGAACAATTTTCTACTGTATACCTTTTTTTAATCTTTTGAATTATGTATCACACTTAAGAGTTACCTATATAACAGTAAGTTAAAAATTAAAAAGTCACTCTGGCTGTTGTGTAGAAAAGACTGAAAGGGTTAAAAGCTTAGGTTAAGGCATAGGTAAGACATCGGAACAGTTAAAAATGAAAAAGATTGATAATATGTAGTGCTGAGGAAATGCGGGGAGTAACTGGAATTTTCATATGCTGCATGCAAGTGCAAACTGATGCAACCATTTTTGGAAATTATTGGGCAGCATCTGCTAAAACTGATCAGACACATATCCTATAACACAGACTTCCATCCCTAGGTATACTCAACAGAAATGTGTACTATGTTCCCTAAGATTTATAAAAATTCATTACAGCACTATACATAACTCCCAAATGGAAAACCAAGTGTTTAAAGGAGAGTAGAATGGATAAATTGTAGCACATTCACACACTACTAGCACACTGAAAAACTCAGCTATGTGCAACAAGAAACCCATTAACACTAAATCAGAAACAAAAGAATATACACTGCTTAATTCCATAGTTATACAGTTCAAAAACAAGCAAACTGGGCTTCCCTGGTGGCGCAGTCGTTGAGAATCTGCCTGCCAATGCAGGGGACACGGGTTCGAGCCCTGGTCTGGGAAGATCCCACATGCCGCGGAGCTACTAGGCCCGTGAGCCACAACTACTGAGCCTGCGCGTCTGGAGCCTGTGCTCTGCAACAAGAGGGGCCGCGACAGTGAGAGGCCCGCGCACCGCGATGAAGAGTGGTCCCCACTTGCCGCAACTAGAGAAAGCCCTCGCACAGAAACGAAGACCCAACACAGCCAAAAAATAAATAAATAAATAAAATAAATTAAAAAAAAAAACAAGCAAACTGATTTAAGATCATAGAAATCAGGCTAGTGGTTATCTTAGGGGAAGAGTGGAGGTTAGAGACTGGAAAAAAGCATGAAGGCTTCTGGACTGCTGTCAATGTCCTATTTCCCAATCTCGGTGGCACTACATGAATGTGTTCGCTTTGTGAAAGTTCAGAGCTGTACACGTGTGTGTACTTCTCTGTGTCATGTCCTAACTTCTTAAAGTATAAATACCAGGTAGGAAGCTACTGTAGCAGTCGAAATCGAAGATGGTAGGTTAGACTAGCATAAGAATAGAGAGCAAGTAAAGACGAGATTTATAAAGTGAGATGTATTTTTTTTTCTGCTTTTTCATTTTGTCACCAGTCTAGTAGGTCTAATAAAAGCATCAGCAAACTGAATGTCAAGACAAAGCCATTTGCTTGAATGAGGTAACAAATTTGAGTAAGGTTGTAAATTCCTGGGAGTAAACACAAGTAATTTCCAGATATATTAGAATTTAAAACCTTTGCGTTTGACAGCACTAGTTTCAGGACACATTTAAGACCCAATCAAACTAGAAATATAGAATATAAGGCATTCAATAAACATTTACCCTTCGTGATAGAAGGGCAGACCGAATTTTTTTTTTTTTAATATTTATTTATTTATTTATTTGGCTGTGTTGGGTCTTCGTTTCTGTGCGAGGGCTTTCTCTAGTTGCGGCAAGCGGGGGCCACTCTTCATCGCGGTGCGCGGGCCTCTCACTATCGCGGCTTCTCTTGTTGCGGAGCGAAGGCTCAAGACGCGCAGGCGTAGTAGTTGTGGCTCACGGGCTTAGTTGCTCCGCAGCATGTGGGATCTTCCCAGACCAGGGCTCGAACCCGTGTCCCCTGCATTGGCAGGCAGATTCTCAACCACTGCGCCACCAGGAAAGCCCCCAGACCGAATTTTAAATACACTATTTTAAACGTGCACTTGCAGGTGATACCATACCACGAGAGATCAATACTATTAAAATTATTACCTACTGGGGCTTCCCTGGTGGCGCAGTGGTTGAAAATCTGCCTGCCAATGCAGGGGACACGGGTTCGAGCCCTGGTCTGGGAAGATCCCACATGCCGCAGAGCGACTAGGCCCGTGAGCCACAACTACTGAGCCTGCGCGTCTGGAGCCTGTGCTCCGCATCAAGAGAGGCCGCGACAGTGAGAGGTCCGCGCACCGCGATGAAGAGTGGCCCCCGCTCGCCGCAACTAGAGAAAACCCTCGCACAGAAACGAAGACCCAACACACCCAAAAATAAATTAAAAAAAAAATTGTTACCTACTGTTTTCCTACAAGTCTTTTATAAACTGCCTTATTCTCACATAATTAGGAAATTTCCTTATATCCTAACCAGTTTATCAGTATTGCTGAAGCACGCACAAACTTTAGATGTCTATGTGATATATATATATAGCAATTATATACATAATTGCTACTTGAAGAATCTCAACTGTGTCACTTCCTATGGTTATTTCCAAGTGGTCTATTATACTCAGATGCTGCGTGTCCAGGAACCCAATTCTGCCTTGCTGGTAGCCCCTCTTCTGAGAAAATAATGTTCCCCAAACTATCTGACACCATGGCCCAGTTTCACTCATGTCCTTGAAGAGTGCTATACAGGAGTAGCTATGGTTCCTACCTGGTACATCCAGGTACATTACCATCAGGTGTACATTCTAATCACCTTTGCTTAACAAACTACATTGGGTAGCAATCATAGTGATCATGCACTCTAAAAAACTAGTTTTTCTGGGAAATGTGTGACCACTACCCATGGGATTTTCTTCCCCTGACAACAGCTAGAAAAGGAAGGAAACCATGCCAATGAATTTTATTTCAGATTACATTCACCCACAACTGTGGAGCCTCAGAATCTGCATTTTAACAAGCACTCAGTTCATTCTGATCAAGTTCTACTCAAGTTGAACACCAAATGGTATTCTGGTTCTAAGAGGGAGACTAAAATATCCATTTACCTTTACTTCCTCAATCATGTTCATGCGTTAAACATTTACTGAGTATTTACCATGTGCCAAGTATTCTTATGTAAGTCCTAGGGTTTGTGTAGTTACTAGAAGGTCCTGCCCCCATGGAGCTTACATTCTAATGGAGGAAAACTGACATAACCAAAGACAGAAAAATAGTGAAGCAACCTGGGAATGAAGTTATCCATTTTTAAAAATAAAAGATTCCTGGTTATAATAAACTAAATGTGGATTGTGAAGGATATCGTAATCCCATCATTTTACTGAAAATGCTCAAAGGCAGTATTTTAAAAACAGCAGCATGTGCCCAACATTCTAATACACACATAGATACAAAAATAAATTAAAACACACATTAAAGGAAATTGAAAAGAAATGATCAGGGCCAGTAAATGACACAAAGATGTTGGTAATACTTTATTTTCAATAACCTGGTAAAGTCTCCTAGTCTTCTTGACAAAATGTGCAGTTTGAGCTAACATAATAAATATCCGCACCCAAATTCTGATTATCATGCATGGTTTACTACACTTGCCCAAGACTGTCTATTCCCATGTCAATGCTCTTCAGAATCAAGGACTTCTCCCCTCTTCATCACCCTAGTCACCACTCCTTTCCTAATCTCATTAAACAGATAACCAAGGATGAGCTGGGCAATATGCTAAAATATAACCTAGCCAAAGGAAGTTAAAAATGTTCTTCCAAGTTTAGTCTTTTTTCAAAAAAAGAAGCTAACTAAAATTATTGTATCTATTTTGTTTAGCTATGTTAAGACTTAAGAATTGGCTTTATTTTTGTGAGCAAAAGCAATCATATAAACCGCATATGGAACAATTCAACTCACAACTTTTAACCAGTAAAATGAACTGTGAAAATCTGAAATTCATGCAATATTAGTATCAATTTTCGTAACAGGCACAGTTGCATATGGCTACATATTTCACGCCCATTTTGTCCAGATGGTTTTGGACTTCTCTTCATTGGTATACCAAAACCCAAGGAAGAAAGATACAGGAACAGGAGAAAAAAAAAATCACGGGTGGGCAAGTTATGATATCCACTGGATATATATATAGCAAAACCTGGCTTACCTCAAAAATACAATTCTGCAGCACCACCTGATAACCACAGTTTGCAAACTCTTGTCAGTTCACAAGAACAACACACAGTCAAAACAGGAGGTCCACAGGCAAGCTAAGCCCAGCTGCAAGATCGACAAGTGGACAGCTCCACCCCAAGAGATTACTTTCCAATGTAAAATTATCCTGGCTTTCCTCTGACAGCTATCCAACAGCACTTCGGTTTTTGTCATGTTTGGCAAACTTTCCAAGCTGACTTCAAAATATTAGATGTGGATCACTTTGCCAGAGGAATATCTCAGAGCAACAGTGTTTATTGAATTTTGAAAAATGCAACAATCTGGAAAAGTGAAAATTCAGCATTATGTATTAGAACTAGGTTGGAACACTAAGGAAATCAGTTACTGGATACATACCTTTTGTCAACTGTTACTCTAACTGACACTGTTCAAAAGCCAAACTATGAACGTTATGTGAATTAATCTTCTCTTCCCTCGAACAAAACCCTAATTCAACAAAAGGGTCCATGACTATTAGCACCCCCCACCCCACTTTTTTGTCTAAGATAAACGACTATATATAATTCCTCCTCCTCTATTCACATTTGGGCAATTCTAAAAGTTATTCTCGCCCCTAAAAGAGATACTTATACAAAGTATGTTGTGAATTACAGTTTCTAGTTTATCTGCACTCATTTAAAAAACAGAAATAGACCACCCCCCCCCCAAATAGACCCAATTTACATAGGCACAAGCCCAGGTTTCATACTAATATGGCATTTAAATACCACACTAATTAACCACAATTTGGAACAGCACATTTTTAAAACGTCACAATTATTCACATAATTTCCTTGTTTAAAAATGGAATAGATGGCAAAATAATCTGTAGTGATCTATCTGAACATAGTAAGTAGGACATTTTATTACTACACAGAGAATTCTTATTTAACAAAACCCACTCATTTGGACCTCTTAAGAAGGCTTATATAATAATAAAAGCCTAAATCATTTTTGCATCTTTCCAATACATACTAAAAATGCAAATTCAATGTTTATGATGTATTAAGTGGAAGCCCAAATGCTGATTTTCAATGAATAGGTAAGATATAATTTGGGTATACCTGCTAGAAAGGTGTCTAGATAATTTATTAAATTCTTTTTCTACTTTTTCTGTTTGTCGAGTGCAATCTTTACTCATAGGTACTACCAAAGGTCAATCTAGAAACGGTAAAATTATGGTTCCCATTATTTGTGGTCTCTATTGAGATTTTACTATATTAATATTCAAGAGCATACATTTTTAAGGATGCAAATTTCTACTCCTCCATACCCAGAAATTAAAATTTAATCCAACAAAAGCAAATGGACTTTTATCACTTATAGAGAACACAGAAATAGGTCCTGAATATATGTATACTCCACATACCTTACTAAGAACTTAAAAGAAAATGGAATTACTTATTTCACGGCAGCCTGCAAGAAATAATTATGTAATAAACGACAATAAGAAAAAGCCACTTATCATATAGTCTAGTCTTTATTGAAAGACTTACTTCAACTGTTGTTTACAGCTTTGGCTTAAGTTGGCCAGTCATTTTAGCCTCTCACTGCCAGCAGACATAAAAATCAAGTGGTAATGGCACGGGGGGAAATACTAGTAGAGAGATGAGAGTAAAGAAGATGCCAGTCAGAAACACATCACCAAAATAAATGTCAAAGTGATTATGAAATAAAACATTTTCTTGCCTGCCGAAGAATCTCTGCTTCTGTTTTTAATGAACATGGAAAATGCAATGATTCTTAGGCTTAAATTGGATCAAGATAGCACTGACTTCACTTTGTGTTATAAAATAGTCTTGAATATGTGTTAGCTTGACAGTTGTATTTTAAAACGGTGCATTTCATCTGGATAAGTAGCTTTATTTTTTAAAAACCATTTAAAATGAAATAACTTCCATTAATTGAACTGAGCATGTAATCTTGTTCTTTCAGATAAGACGAAGGACACTTCAGTCGTATGTTTACTATGCAATATAACTAGTCTGGACCATTTTATTAAATCACAGAATATACAAGCAGCTATATTTAGATGGTACTGTATTTAGCTACTTAATTTACTGGCAGACCAAAAAAGGTAAATTGAGAGTTTAATAGGCTTTTCTCAATATATATATAAAAAAAATCTTTAGTTCAAGTTTCACATATATTTAAGAAATTTTAACTAGGAGGTATAATTAATTTGAGTGTTCTCCTTATAAAATATAAAGTAAATTTTCCATAACATCCCCCAAAGACACTAACCATGAACAAAAGAAATAAGGGTAAATTTTATAACAGAAGAGTGTAATAGATGAGTACTGTGGTTAAAACTAAAGTGCCATAAAAAATTTGGCCCAAAGATGAACAACTTCAGACCCTGTAAATTTTCATGTTCAACACATTTCTAAATGGGGGAAGAAGGAAAACACCAAAATTATTGTGGAGACCAATTTATAAAACCATCATTATTTTAAAGCTAACTGTAAGACATCAAAAGTTTAAAAATCAGTAATCTGTGGGTGCTAGCTGAATCTTATTACTTAACTGTGAAGAGTTTTCTCATTTTGGTGCCCAGACCTCAGAACATTTCAAATACGCTGCCTAAACATTTGCACCCCCTAGCTGTCAGAACTCAAAAACATAGGATTTTTATCTCTTTTACATTCCTGCTATGATAGAAATTTGAGGCAGATTTTATGCACATGGCCTGAAAAATACCTCAGAAGCAAATGTCAATCTTACCCAATCAATTCATTTACAAACTCTGCACTCATACAACTCAGCCTCTGTTCAGGTTTGTCATCCCATGCACACTACCCACAAGGAAAAAATTAATTAAAATAAAAGTCACAACTCTGTATACTATTTAAGTTGAATATCCAATTACAAATTGGTACATTAAACTGTCTAAATAAGATGTTTTAGCAATCTTGTTAAAAAAATTCTTGGGCAAAATATATCTAATTTTAAAAAACACCCCAAGATTTTTTAAAAACACTGTACTATACAACTTATAGGAACCTTGAATAGGTTTACAAGGTTTTAATCAAGGTATTTACATACCAAATGATGTAAAGCAAAAAAAGGAAAAAAAAAAAGAAATCTAATTTCCAATGACATTTTAAAATGTACTAATGCATCAAAGATTTGTATGAAATTAAAATTAAGGCTTTTTCTGTATAGTAATTTGTATAATTTTAATTTTACATAGTAGCCAACCTTAGAAATGTCAGTCTTAAACATTCTTATTCATCCACTGCATTCAATGCAGTGGAATGTGTTAAGTGTTACTTCAAATAATTACATTGCTGCTACTTCTATGTTGAAGCATGCTTTTTAAACACTGTATTCAATATTTACAATGTATATCATTTAAACTTCATGTAAAAGCATAAGTATGACTGTCTGACTTTAATACAAACACCATACTTGGAAATTTCCCCCCAAAATGAAATGTAATTTACTACAGTTTTAATAATCAATACTTTTTAAAGTTTTAAAAATATGTCTTAATCTGGATCACCAATATTTGCTCAAGTAAGTCAGACAATGCTGTTCCTTATTTAGGTTGCAAAATTTCTTTTATCAGTCTGGCTTCAGTTTCTTTAGGCACAGAGAAAGTATTTCCTCCAAAGCGACTCCAAAATCATGCATTTCTTCTCAATATCACACTTTTTTTCTGCTGACTTCAAATGTGGTCCACCTTGGGGGAGGGGAGGGGAGTATCAAGGTTCAAGATGAACTTATTTGTGATTCCCAGTTTTCCATGATCCTCCCTTTTTTGCTCTTTTAAAAACACAGTGAGTTAAAATACTGAACAGCAAGATAAAAATGGAATAGTATCTAAGAATCAAAATGTATTACCCATTTCTCCTATTATATCAAAATTTGTAGTCAGAATTGTCTTAATTGACTTTATTGTAGTTTTTGTACACAAAGAAAAATCATGTTCATATCCATCATGAACAAAAACTTAAAAAGGCAGAACTAGAAGACATGTGTCCTTCACCAAAGCAAAGCTGTGCTAAAGGTTCCAAACATTTCAATTTTTAAAATAAATATTTTCATTTTCCGATGTCTACTTTCATGTCTTCAGAGTGTCACAAGGAAATTGAAGCTATCATGAATTACATTTTGTTTAGAGTCCCAGCTCACTGTGTTTGGTAACTGGCCATGCCATATCCAGCCTGGTTGGGAGGAGGTATTACAGGGGGAGGGGCTTGTCCTTGGGGAGGCTGAGCACCAAATCCACCCATCCAAGCAGCTGAAGGTGATTGACTTGGAAGAAAAAAAAAAAAAAAAAACTTCAGCAAACGCAAAGAAAAAATTATCTATACAGTTATACAAAAGTCAAGCAGAGCCTAATCATAAACAAGAAATCAACATACTTACAACAGAGAGCAAAGAAATAAATGATACATATCCACATATGCAAAATATATATTCCAATATTAGTCTTAAATTTTTGCTAAGATAACATATGACTTTTCTGAAAAGTATCTCAAAACTGATTTTTTAAAAAATGACAAATGATTCAACTCATCATCTACCCATTATATACTGCACACATGGTATATCAATTTATAAACAATTTTAAATACACAAGTTTACTTTGTAAACAGGAAGAAGAACTGGTGAAAATAAAGGTTTGGGCTGGCTAGAAAAAGCACAAGGGACCAACACAATCTAACAATAAAGGAAAAAAAGTGAGCTACTTTATATTAGATAAATTTCAGAGACTTCTCACACAAGCCAACAGGCATAAATCATTAAATTTCTGAACATATCCAGACAAAGATCTTTTGCATGCAAAAATAAACAAGTAGATAAAACAGTATATTAGAAATGTAAATCAAATTCTACCAACTGCTCATAGAGATAGGAGGACACATCAAATGTTACCCCAAACTCCCTTTCCACCTAGATAATAAAAAGCAAATTTTTAGCATTACAAATCATTTTTCATAAGGTTTCTACAATGCTTATAATGCCACATAGTTAATGCCATAGTTCAATGTATTTAGTTTAAATAGATTCTCCCTAGGAAAACACACTTTTTAATTCCTTTTGTCGGAACTATATGTTTCTATACTGGAAAAACTCAAACAACTTACTCTACTCCAAATCCTTGTTGATTCCATGGTTGCCCATATACTCCATAAGGTGGTACTTGCCACCCATTTGCCATATACTGTCCATACTGTTGTGGGTTTCCATAAACTTGGCTCCACTGGCCCCACTGACTATAGTCGACCTAGGAAAAAGCAAATTACTGTTTTAGGGAACAAGAAAGAAACACAGTATTTGAAGAAAGTGGGAGACAAGGAAGAGAAAAACTAAGCACCCTTATGTGAATAGGACTCTGTTATTTATCATTGTCTAAGTTTATTGGGGTGGTGACACCTGTGAAAAGAAAGTATTAAGATTCAGTTAATACCGCAAAATAATCACTTTTGAAACAGCATTAATAAAATCAACTGAAAGCAGCTATATGCTTTACTTTTTTGTTTGCTTTCTTTTACAGTTTCTAAAGCTTTTATGTAGATATGTAAGAAGGAAACCTTAAAAAGTGCTATGAAAAATTGAATTACCTGTTGGAAGTTTTTAGTCATATCAGGAGATTCTTTACCCCAATAGCATTTAACAACATGTCCTTCAATTGTAGTACCATTCACCGAAACAATGGCGTGGGCCGCACTTTCATGGGTAGAAAATCTAAGAGAGGATGAGAAAGAAGTTTTTTGGTTTTTATTTTTTTAAGTACTTAGTAAGTAATACAGAAACTCCTTAATTTATAACTATCAACTTGGTATTTTCCTGAAGTACATCATGTAGGAGTTTAAAGTTCTACATTGCAAAGAAGTACTAAAATAACAAACTCTGATACCTGAGGGGATATCAATTAATATAACTGAAAGGAATGGATCAAACGTAAGGTAGGATTTTACCTGACAAATGAGTAGCCCTTCTCTGGAAAAACTCTGATTTCCATAATTTGCCCAAATGGTGAGAATGTCTGTCTCATAAGCTGATCTGAAAAACAAACATACAAATAAAATATTTAAGGTTCATGTTATCATGAAATTGCTGCTAATAATGATGAAGCTCCAGAGAAGGGGATTAGAAAACCAGACACTATACCTGTTAACCCAGAAGCAATTCCTCCACAGTACACAGTACAATTTTTTGGACTTGATTGGTTTACTACATCTTCAAATCTCAACTGCTTAGTGTTATCTATATGCAGAAAGAAAACAAAAATGTTGATGGGGCCTCCCTGGTGGTGCAGTGGTTAAGAATCTGCCTGCCAATGCAGGGGACACAGGTTCAAGCCCTGGTCCGGGAAGATCCCACATGCCGTCGAGCAACTAAGCCCATGCGCCACAAGTACTGAGCCTGCGTGCCACAACTACTGAAGCCCACACGCCTAGAGCCTGTGCTCTGCAACAAGAGAAGCCACCGCAGTGAGAAGCCCGCACACCACAACGAAGAATAGCCCCCGCTCGCCACAACTAGAGAAAGCCTGCGCGCAGCAACGAAGACCCAACACAGCCAAAAAAAACCAAAAAAAACAAAAAAAGTTGATGGTTATACAGCATTATAAAACTGATTACCATATACTATTAAGATATGCCTCATTGTGGGGAGAAATAGAATTTTTTCTCCTTAACACTATGATTTGACCTATAAAATCACCTGGTTCACAGCTCCAAATATACTCGCATCAAAGCTCAGTTATTTTCCCACAATTATATTGAAGATAAAATGAGTCTTGAAATGATAATAAAATTTCAATTTTAAGAAATTAAGACTAAACTAATACATGATTTTGTGAAGTATCCATAAAAACATATAAAGGAGACATATCTTACTTTCTTGTGTACTTTTAGGTGCAGGTGGTTTACGTGTGGCCCAATTGGTTCTGATTTGACGACCACCCAACCACTGACCTCCCATATGCACAATTGCATTTTCTGCATCCTATGGAGAAAAAGGAAAAAAAACAGCAATTACAAACACAGAGAAGAGTGGTTCATAAGACTCATTAAGATGAAATAAAACGTTGGCACTTCTGGATCCAATAAATCTTATCAGTAAGTGACTCATTAAAGCAATATTTATTTATAGATTTTAAAATACCAGGATAGGGACTTCCCTGGTGGTCCAGTGGCTAAAACTCCGCTCTCCCAATGCAGGGGGCCCAGGTTCAATCTCGGGTCAGGGAACTAGATCCCACATGCCGCAACTAAGATTTCGCACGCTACAACTAAAGATCCTGCATGCTGCAATGAAGATCGAAGATCCCGCGTGCAGCAACTAAGACCCGGTGCAGCCAAATAACTAAATTAAAATATTTTTTAAAAACCCAAAAAAACCAGGATAGCATTTAAGCATCAAGGGGAATTATAATTCAAACATAAAAGGAGAAAATTACAATCCCACTGATCACCAAAAAAAAGGACAAAGTTGTTTTCAAATATCTTAATTTTATGGTTGATTTGTAATATGACTTTTACTGAAGAATATCTAAAAACTCTTGATACTATGGTCTAAATATCACCTAACCCCCCCAATCTACATTCTAATAGCAATGGACTATGACACAAGATTTAAAACTTAAGACGGAAGACTTCTGCATTATGATTTAGAATGCTGTAAAACTGAGTTCTACAATAAAAACTGAGTAAGGTATGGAACACATGCCCCCTACAGTGGAAGTGAGGAGCTGTAACCACTGGACTGCCAGGGAATTCCCAAAAAATGAATTTAGGAAGTAATGTGAATTTGCAATGAATCTAAGCAAAAAAAGGATACAACTCCTGCCCTTTATCTTACTGCTTCAATAAAATATAAATAATTTAAGTTGTTGAAACTGTTCCAAAACATTAATACCAAAGCCCATTTTATTATCTGATGTTACAGTTAATGCAAATGCTTAGATATTTGGTACCTCGTTCTTAAATACATGCAAAAATCAAGACGAATTGCTTAAAATTTCATTTACATAATTTGCTGCAGTCATTAACGTCCCAGCTACAAAAATATGGATAATAATTAAAAAGTTAAGGGACTTCCCTGGTGGTCCAGTGGTTAAGAATCCGCCTTCTAATGCAGGGGATGCGGGTTCGATCCCTGGTTGGGGAAACTAAGATCCCACATGCTGCGGGGCAACTAAGCCCACGCACCACAACTAGAGAGCCTGCGTGCCCCAGGTACAGAGCCCCCGTGGTGCGTTACAACTGGAGAGAAGCCCATGCGCCACAACTAGAGAGAAGCCCACAAGCCACAACTAGAGAAGCCTGCATGCTGCAACAAAAGATCCTGCATGCTGCAACTAAGACCCAACACAGCCATAAATAAATAAAAGCATTTAAAGAAAGTTAAAATTGAGATTTTCATGGTTAAGACAAATATAATTTTTAAGAACATTTATTTATTATTTATTTGGTTGTGCCGGGTCTTAGTTACAGCAGGTGAGCTCCTTAGTTGCGGCATGCGAATTCTTAGTTGCAGCATGCATGTGGGATCTAGTTCCCTGACCAGGGATTGAACCCAGGCCCCCTGCGTTGGGAGTGCAGAGTCTTAACCACTGTGCCACCGGGGAAGTCCCAAGACAAATATAATTTAACTTCCCTTCAAATTCTGAGATTAGCTCACTTGTCCTAGTTGTGAGTTCTACTTCTAACACATCTTACCCTTACCAAGTCACAAATGCAAGCTTTAATATACTTCATTATAATCAGCCTATTTTTCCCAGTTATTTCCAAGCTTATGAAAAAAAAGAACGAACTACACCCTATTATTAAAACAAAATTACACAATAGTTGTGTTTGTAGTCAACATCCAAAAATATTCATTAATAACTAAATTTTGCATTAAATTCAATTTGAGTTGAAAGAACATACCAGTTTATTATAAAAAGATACAAAGCCATAGCCTTTGGATTTTCCAGTTGCCATGTCTTTAACTACTCGGGCATCCCTGTGAAAAGAAGCACAGCTAAATGAGGGAAGTAAAAGTCATCCTCAAAATAAAAACTAAAAGGAACCACACACACTGTATTGTGAGCATTTTTTTAAATAAAATTCCAGTTAGCCCTAATTAACTACAGCCATTCCTGAACTCTCCCTAACGCTTCTTTACCTGTTAGAAAAAAGCAGTAGGACAAAAACATGTAATAAACATGCAACCTAATCAAATAGCCTGTGCTTTCTAAACTAAATGCTCAAATTTGAAGATTAATAGGAACAATAGTTTCCTTTTCTAATATTCTATTCACTAGTGTCCTCTAAGGTTTACTGGTTCTATAAATTACTGTAACAATGCTAACTACTTTACCATGCAATCTCTAAATAGTTAAATGTCTTCTGCCTAGTGATACAAAATATATGAAATATTAAAAAATTGAAAAAGAGGAAAAAATAGGAATTAAAAAGGCATACATGGCCTGTTAACAGATTTCTTTATTTTTCTTGGTCAATTCTCTACCATCATTTTGGAGTTTGGGCAGCTGTAAATTTTGAAAAATTGACATTTTCAGAAATTTAAGAAAGAATAAAAAACTAACAACAATGCTAAGCACACCAGTACGAAAACAACAAATTTACACAGAAATTTTAGTGAGTAAGTTAAAATGATTGGAAATATAGAACTCCACTGAATATAGAATGTTAAAATGTAAATACTAAAATATGTATATATAAATAATGTATAATAAGAATAAATAGAAATGAGAAAAAAATCTACAACTGAGTTCCAGTGTGCACAGTTCCTTGCAGTTAGCCTTCAAGATCCTGTCCATTCTTATGAGCAATTCTGCAAAATAACCAGAATGCTATTACTTTTAATTGTGACTTGGACTTTAGAAAAACTGCAGGTCTCAGGTATAAATATAGATTGAAAAACAGCAACCTGTATTATTTTTTATACTGATTTTTAAAACAGTACTACTTACCACATCTAGATTAAAAAGCAAAGTAAATATCAAAATAGAAAATTAAGAATTAAATCTATCAAATAAATTAAATCTATAGAACAACAAATTGTAGAGAGAAATACTGTTGTTCTTAGGCGAAACGTATTTTTGTAAAGTAGTACTAAAACATTTAACTTCAATCTATAGGAAATAAATACATAAAATAAAATGATTTTAAGCAGATAGATAAATTGTGATTAACGTTTTATAGAACTTGTAACACTTTAAATTTTCCAATATATTTGATCAAGTAACATACAGCAAAATCTGAGCACCAACTTTGTTTAAAAAAAAAAAAAAAAAATCAAACCACAATTGGGCCCTACCCTAGCAGAATCAAATACCACTAACAAAAAAAATCTAATTAATCCCACATTTATGGCTCAGACATTGAAACATTTTACTACTATAATAATGCTACTTTTCAGCTAAAATATCAAAACACATTTATCATTATAATTAAACATGTACGTTTCTAATTTCACAATATATCCAAGGATTTACCTACTTTCCCCATTTATAAATTCCTCCCATAGAAGTTTAACACACAGTATAAATCATTTATTTTTGGTTAACCCATATCTTTAACCACCAAATTTTGAAAACATTTGACAAAAAGCTGGACTTTATAATAAGTTTTACCACCCAAACATCTGCTTTAAAGATAACAAACAGAATCACTTAATTTTTAACATGTTATACACAGGATTAGATGAAAACAAGACCCCAAAACACTGAAATGACATTAACATTTTCAACAACATCTACTAATCAAAAAAACAAAACAAACAAACAAAAAATCACACTAACTAGGGAAAGAAAATCTTAATTCTGATACAAGTTAATCAAGTACAATTTTGCCTATCACTATTGAATATAGTATTGATTATGATACTTACGATATTTTACCAAAGGGGGCAAATGCTGATTTGATATCTTCTGTTGTAATTTCTGGACTCAAATCCCCAACAAACACGTGGAAGTGATCTGAAATCAAAGCATTTGGTAATCAAATACTGAAGAAGTCAGGTACTAAACCTTTTTTAGGCAACACTAAAGGAAGAAAAAAACCTATTTGAGCTGGTAATGCTGCCAAGGATAATTTCAGAACTCTTCCACAGTAAAATGCAGCAGGAGTACTTACTGGAAGTATCTTTTTTCTGGCTACTTGGTGTTGTTGCCCAGTTTACTTTGACCTCCTAAAAATAAAGATTATATTTAATAAAATTATTAGGCATGTCATTATGAATCACAACACTTACCACTTATTAAATCATTTTATCAAGCAGGATTATTTTGGTAAAAGCACTAGGCTGAATAAAGCAAAACCATCACTTGGCAGAGCTGAATATTTGTTAAAAACTTGCTAAGAAAGAATACAAACTAATTTGACATGCAAATATATATACTCATAAGATGCCATCATTTATTATCTTACCTTTCCCAAAATTTTTCTCCCATTCATAGCAGCTAATGCAGCAGCTGCATCTCTGTGTTCATAAAATTCCACAAAGCAATATGGGTCATTGCTTGTATGCTGCAAAACAGAAAATCCAACAGAAGAGTTGACCCTTCTGCTATCGGGTTGCTGAGAAGAAAATCCAGGAAAAAACATTACTGATAGCTAGGCATGTACGAGGTGAGATTGCATAAGCTTATGAAAGCCTAACACTTTAAAAATAAGATTTACACCTATACCTGACTTTGCACCTCAGAATACTGTTGTACTCAAACAGAACTACAAAGCAGTACAGAATCATGACTACCAGCATTAAATCAAAATATAGAATTCTGGTGAAGTATGTTAAATATAAAACAGAAGTTTATATTAGACCAAACAAAACCTCAAGTTCAGATTTGAGAGATAAGGACCACTCCTTACCACTGCTCTTCTCTCCCAACATTATTTTCAAAGGGATGAATTCTATTTATGCATCATAATCCTTCATAAACTGTATCCCATGACTATAAAAAAAATACAGAAATGAACCAACTTTACAAACTTTACTCCTGATCGAAACTAGGATTAGTACTATTGATACATATAATAAGACGAGATTATGTATTTCTTTTCTGTACAAGGAAGGAATATGAATAAAAAAGAAAAATTTCAGATTTATAACCAGCTGTTGAAATGAAATCCCTACCTTTCAAAATCTTCTGAAGCTCTGGAGATTCTATACACTTTGAACTGGTCTTCCAAAGACCAGAAAAATATACTAGTGATTAAGAAAAGATTTTCTGAAAATGTGTCTGAATAAAATATTCCACAACAAAGCTAAAATTTTATATCACAAAACACCAATATAAGAGAGTGAATACCTAAAGAGTGGATATAAGTATATGTATAACTGATTCACTTTCCTGTACACCTGAAACTAACACAACATTGTAAATCAACAATACTCCAATAAAAATTTAAAAAAAAAAGTGAGTACCTAATATGACACCAATAAATATAAAACACCAACATAAGATGAGAAACTACCTAAGATATAACAACTGTAACACCTATGAACCAAAATGGAAATGAATTTTATAAGATTGCAACCTATATTGAACAGCTATACAGTTGTACAAATATATTTTTTATATAAGGTTAAAAATATCACTATTCAATGTAAAATATCTAAAAATAATGTTTAAAATGTGGAATTCCAGTTGCACTTACAAGGGATTAAAAATACCAGATAAAATAAAGCTCTTTTCAACAACCACTGTTTTTCATTCCAGGAAAGTTTTAGAAGAAAAATCCAAAATAAGACGTCTAAAACAATAGTGGTGAAGCAACCAGAAGGCATTTCCTTGAGGGGAAAAAAGCGTAATCATTAATACTGACAAGAAAACTACTACGGGTTCTCATACAAAATCCTATTGTTGTAGCCAAGTGAATGCTGTTCTTACGAGGCAGAGAAAGGAAATAGGGAAACGACTCCAAACAGAAATACGCACTCAAATTCCTCTTGTAGAAGAGTTAACATTTACCAGTAACACTCACTGAAGAAAAGGTTTAAAGGTAAATAAGAAGCTAAAACTATGCTAGTCAACTTTTCCTTTTACTCCTACCTCTTCTGCCCTGATGGTCTCTAAGGAAAACACTGTTAACCGCAGCAAAACATACAGGAGTCCAATGGTAGAACTATGATAACAACGGGCTTCAGTAAACTAGTCTACTCATGCATACTGACTTCAAATTTATCTAACCAGTAGTAGGCCAGATCCTATTCAATGTATGTACATACATGTACACACACACACACACATATTCACATCACACCACACTGCATTTCATCTCATTTAAGACACCATTTTTTGTCACTGTCAGAGATGTTAAAATTTTTTAACATTTGCCTTAGAATTGATAATTTACATTTATTATAGTATACAGGGAAAGCTAGAATCTACGATAAACAGTATCTAAAGTAAAACATTGTAAAACTAAGGGGAGGAAAGGGATTTCATACGCTAAAATGAAATTTATGAAAGGAAACTAATAGTCTGTACTAGAGTTCATGAGTTCATCCCCTTTGAAAGCTTCCCATTTACACCACCACCAAGTGACACTCTGAAATCAACTGTGTCCTTACCATGGTGTTGTCACCAGTTTTTGTTGGATGACATAAATGTCGAGACAAAGAAATATGAGATTTTACAACTATTTACAAGTTCAAATGTAGGAGTTGTAGAATATGGATAAATTATGAAAGTTCATTTCAAACTCCTCTACCCCTTCATATGGCTGACTGTGCACACAGGTTTTAAAAAATATATGTATCAAATGTTTCTCAAAAATTTTCTAGCGACTCTCCACTTTCTCACATTTCATTCTTTCCTAAACCCACTCCAGTCAGTTTCCAATCCAACCATGGCAAGGAAACTTCATGTTGAGCTCACCAATGACCTCCCTGCCATCTCTGTGATCCCTTTTCTGTCCTCACCTTGACTTTGAAGCAGAATTCAAAACTGTTGACAACTCTCCTTCTCTTCTAAATATTCTCCTGTAGATTCCACCATACTCTCTTGGTTTTCCTGTTTCCTCACTGGAGGATCTTTCAGAAACTATTTCTTCCTCCTTAACTCAAACTATAAATGTCACTTAAGTGTTGATATGCTCCCGGGCTCGAACCTAGGCCCCCTCTACTCTCTTCTCTCTCAGCGCTCTCTCTAGATCTAGGAGCTAGATCTTATCCAGTCCCATGGCTTCAAATTATCACTGCAAGCTAGTATCATCAACACTGGTCTCTCTAGAGTTCCAAAACAGTTTATCCAACTGCTTACATATAACGTCCATTTATATGTTTAATGCACATCTTAAAATTAACATTGCCAAAACAGAGCTCGATTCCCACCACTCCCCACCCCCCAATCAATCCTGTGCCTCCCTCAGTCATGCCATGCCCATTTTAGCAAATAGCATTACCATACACACAACTGCAAACAAGAATCTAAGGGGTCTTTCTTGATGTCTTCTTTTATGTCCCACGGCCAATCCAGTCCTACTGATTCTACCTCCAAAATGTATCCCAAACTTATCTACCTCTATCTCTATGGCTACGACTCTAAAGAACAAGCTCCCCCCACCCCACATCATCTCCTACCTAGGCTAGTGAAATAAACACAGCTGGTTTCCCTATCCTTCCACTCCTGCCCCCTACAATCCATTCTCCATACAATAATCATTTTCCAAATAAAGTAACATTAAAAATGCAAATAAGAATACTTCATCAGGAGGACTTCCCTGGCGGCGTAGTGGTTAAGAATCCACCCGCCAATGCAGGGGACACGGGTTCGAGCCCTGCTCCGGGAAGACTCCACATGCAGCAACAAAGCCTGTGCGCTACAACTACTGATCCTGCGCTCCAGAGCCCGCGAGCCACAACTACTAAAGCCTGCGTGCCTAGAGCCCGTGCCCCGCAACAAGAGAAGCCACCGCAATGAGAAGCCCGCGCACTGCAACGAGGAGTAGCCCCCGCTCGCCGCAACTAGAGAAAGCCCGCGCGCAGCAATGAAGACCCAATGCAGCCAAAAACAAACAAACAAATAAATTAATAAAAAAGAATACTTCATCGCCCTACTTAAAACCCCCACTGCAACCAGAGTAAAATCCAAACACTCTGTCACGGCTCATACCGCCATATGTGATTCGAAACCCCGACTGCCTACTCCCTTATACTCATTTCCCACCATTCACCAGGTTCCAGCCACCTTGGCCTTTGGTTCCACGAATGCACCAAGCTCATTACCAACTCAAGGCCTTTGTATGGAGTGTCCCCTCTGCCTCCAGCTCTTACTGTAGATAGCACCATCCTGTTATTCCTATCTCAGCTCCAAGAGGTGATTTCTGATAGTAGTCATTACCATGTTGATCCCATACCAAACATCCATCGTCTGAAAAAAAGACTCATTTGATCTTTTAAAATTTGGTTGAGTCAACTGCCCACTGATTAGAGATTTCTAGATCACAGATCATAACCAAAAAGCCTCAACATTCAATTAGGCAACTTCAGTTCCCATCTCCTTAAGAACCTACATTATTACTTTCACAAAATAGATCCCAACTGCAGCAGGACGTCATCCCTCACCACCTAGCCTATACAGCACCAACGCTGCAATCATCATCACAGAACTGTTATATTCTCTTCAAAGCTCTTATTCCTATCCGGAATTATCTTGTTTACTTGTTATTTACAATACTCTCACTAACATGTAAACTCTTGTGAACCTCACTGGTCTAGCTCTGCATTATATCCTCAATGCTTTGAACAGTGCCTAGTACAAAGTAGATTTTTGATTAATTAAAGAAAGAATGAATAAATAATCAAAGACAGGAAGGAAAGAAGAGATAATATACCAGAACAGAGTGATAATTATCCTTATTAGTTAAGAATGAAGATCAAAAGGCCACTCTGCTTTACATATTTTTAACAGTTCCCCTCCATCTCAGAATATAACACAAACTCCTTAGCACAGCTCTGGCCCCTGCTGAACACTCCTGCCTCATCTCCTAAGACTAATCCCTTTCGAAACTCCAACCACGTTATGGTTTCTATCTTTCCCTCTATCTCACAAGTACTCCCGCTCTGTCTACTAGGCTTGATCAACATTCTTCTCTCTACCTGGATTCCCTTCTTTCTCAAATTCCTGTCTAGCCAGTTTCCATTACTATCCTTTTCGGTTTCAGCCTAGACACTGAATCCTCCCTGACTGAAGACTGTATGGACCTATAAGCTCCTACAGCACTTGAAACTGTCAACTTCCACAGTATTTATTATCCTATATCATTAGTGCCTATTAATTCCTCTGTCTCTCTCATAGACTGGAAAATTCTATCGGGCTAAGAACCGTTTTATTCACCACTGTATCCCTAGCACTTACCGTGGTATCTGGTACATACTAAATAGTTGAAAAAAAAAAAAAAGTGTTAATAAATAAACTGAAACCCGAGTCACTGGGCACTGCTACAGAGTCTTAACCAGGAAAGTATAAAAAGTAAGATTTTTTTGAAAAAAAGGAAAACAAATTATCCTAACAATTTAAATTCCTATCTACATAAAGTTGTTCAGTCAGCATTTACTAAAATTGCTGAAGATGCTTGGGTGGCACTATGCTCATAATAACCTAATATTCTTCTATACACACCAATTATTATTGGAAATACTTGAAATATAACATTCTTATTGGAAATATATGAAATATAACCTAGTTTTTCAACATTCTGAGATAAGCTCTAACAACTTTTTACAAGTAGAATCACTTGAAGATAACTACATCATGAAGGACCCTTTGAAAATAACAGCACAGAAACTTTGTCCTCTCAAATAAAACTCCATTCTAAACCTAGTTTGTCAGTCAAATCAAATAAGTCAACACAACATGAATCTCTCCATCTAGTAACTTGAAACTTAAAATGATACTAATCAACTCATGTATCTCAAAATGTCAAACATTATGCTAATTGTCAGCACAGGGAACTGGGAAGATCTTACCTCTGTTATCATTTTACAGCTTTTACAGGGTCCAATCTGACTGAATAACTGAAGAATAAGAACTTCTGTCACATCTCTGGAGAGGTTACCTACGTATCTGTACAGAAAGAAAAAAAAATCAGCAATTTCCCTTCAGCTTTGGCTCTAAAGCATTATCATCTACTCATCACCTTTTATTTCATTTTAACTTCCTCTGTCTTAAATAAAATTTTTCCAATTAAGCCTGATCCTTTGAGTGTAAGATTAACTCTCATTTAGGAAAGTAATAATTGTTCTTAGGTCACTAAAATATCACTTCAAAAGACTCTATTAAAAACAAATCAATATGACCTTGTTTACCCCCCAAAGCATATTATTCTGTACCTATATATCATTTTCTCATCTTATTTGTTAGAATAAAAATAATAAAAATTTAAATCAGTCTCAAGACAACTACAATTTTTAGATATGAAACACAATTCAAAATAATGTATAACACACACACATAATACCACAAATATTGATTCATTAAAACACCTGATCATAGAAGGATATCAGACACAAGGTGAGTTTATCTTAGACCCCCAACCAAAGCAATTACATGAACAAAGAAAAAAATTAAAGTTATAGCAAAACACAAAGATTGAAGGATTTTGTTCTTTCTGTCTTGCTAGTAAGATTGTTATCGATGGTAGGTCTTCTTAGTTTTGTTTTAGGAGAGCAGGGTAAAATAAAATTCATACTCAAAAATGCATCAGAATCAACAAAATACATTTTTATGTAGATAACAAAGCAAATATAAAGATTTCTCTAGAAATTCAGAGAAAATTTAAGACAAATCCAGGTATACTTTTGACTATAACATATCTAAAGATTCGGGATTTTTAAAAAAAATTACAAATTGAATGTATGTATTTTGTATAAGAAACTTAAAATACACATTAAGTTTAAAAGAAAAGAACACCACCATCCAGAGATGACCACCTTGTATCATGGATCTTTTTTTTTTAATTGGAGTATAATTGCTTTAAAATGTTGTTAGTTTCTGCTGTACAGTGAAGTGAATCAGCTCTGTGTATACATATATCCCCTCCCTCTCCCCCATCCCACCCATCTAGGTCTTCACAGAGCACAGAGCTGAGCTCCCTGTGCTATATAGCAGGTTCCCACTAGCTATCCATTTTACACATGGTAGTGTATTTATGTCAAACCTAATCTCCCAATTCATCCCACCCTCCCCTCCCCCCCCACCCTGTCCAAACATCCGTTCTCTACGTCTACCTTTCTATTCCTGCCCTGCAAATAGCTTCATCTGTACCGCTTTTCTAGATTCCACATATATGTGCTAATATACAATATTTGTTTTTCTCTTTCTGACTTTCTTCACTCTGTATGACAGACTCTAGGTCCATCCACATCTCTACAAATGACCCAATTTCATTTCTTTTTATGGCTAATATTCCATTATATATATGTACCACATCTTCTTTACCATGGATCTATCTTAATTTAGCTTAATAAACTTTAAGTCTTTCTCGCACTCAGCATATAGTTCCTAAAACTCACATCTGTTATGATCCTCATAAACCAAACAACATTTATAAAATTTAACACATTTTCTTCTGGAAAGTAAAAGGACATAAGTTTTATTTTCCTAACTATAATATATAACATCTGGAAACAATGTACTGAGACCAATATAAGCCTTGAATCTACGGTTGCCATAGTTTAAGATAGGATACTCTGAAAGGGAAAAATAAGACTGAGAAAGGTAAGGTTAAGTGTTAAAAAGAAAAAAATTTTTGATTAAGAATGAATAGCAATTTTCTTTTCACCTAAGAATTTCACTGCAATGGGTGCTAATAATTTTAACACACTCTAAAAATGAAACACAAGTCCAATGTTACTTAAATGGAAGACTAAACCAGTGACAAACTGGTTTAGGTCCACTATGCCACCTTTTTGTTATATTTAAAGTAGAGCAGACCCATCAGTAGGCTGTGCAGTGACATACTTTTCCCAGCAGTAGTGAAAGGTTATAGGCTTCTGAGCTAGCCAGACAACTGCCTTTTTTTTTTTTTTTTTTTTTAAAACTCATAGGGGTTTGTGAACCTGTATCCATGGAATTTCTTTTTGTACAAGGTAGACCTATCTGTAAAGAAAATGAACAGTGACCTTGGTCTCTGAAGTGTTAACACTCAACTAACCTAAAATGCTAATAGTTAGCTCATTTCTAAGAGAATAGGAGTGGATAAAACTGATTTTCACATATCAAAGCTAACTAGTAACAAAGTTAAAATTATCACTTGAATGTAACAAATTGTAAATGATTTAAATAATTTTAATTTGTATGACTGTTTAATGATTTTTCCAGGAAAAAACTGCACTGGCATTAATTACCTTACATACCTAACAGTCACAATTAAAGCTGTTAACTGTTTCACAGGATTTTTATTCCAAGTCAACCTATTTCTAATCAATTACAGATTTTGAAGAATTTCTAGAGGCACATTTAGATATATTAATTTATATTTCAAGCACTGATAACAAAGAGCAAAAGGTTAATGTAAGTTTAGAATGTCATGAAATACTCAGAGAAAAACTTTAGTTTTAAGGTTTCCTATTTTTCAAATATCTCCACGAAAAGTTCAGTTGGTAAAGCAGCAAACTCCAAAAACTAATATAAAAATGGCCTTCCATAACAACATGTAGAACATCTTAATTTGCCAGGATAAAAAGGATATAATTCACCATATAATTTCACCTAAATTATACCCAAACCTGAGACTGCCTTTTCCTTTACTCAGAGTTCTGTAATTCATTCACCTACATTTGCCTTCATCCATCGTAACACTTAATACAGAAACATTTTATAGCTTTTAAAATACTACACAGCTTAAGTACCTTTACATTATCATAAAATTATCTGTCCCAAAATAAACACTAACAAAAATATTCAACTCTTGACCTGGTAAAAATATCATCTCTTGGTAGCATATAGAAATATTTCCTTTTTCTTTCTAAATCATCTACACTTCACTTTCTTTCTGCTTTAGTTATAAAATAGTCAATATATTCTAAAGTTCCAAGGGTTTAAATATAAAATTTCTACTTGAAGAACATATACAAAATAACAGAAAAAGAAAAATGGCTCAAATTCTTGTATTGAGATCAATTCAAAGAGTAAACACTTAGGAAATTCCAAAACGATTTTTAACTCAAGGGGGGAAAAAAAGCAAACCTTAGGTCCATTTTGTCTTCTAAGAACAGGAACTGTAGGAACTAACGCATTAAAAACGGAAAATGATGTCTTTATCCCTAAAGTCAGGGTTAAAATCAAATTTGAGACTAGAACTTGGCAGTTTCACAGTAGGCAAAAGTTCACATTGCCAAACTACTTCCTATGTACAACCGGGCAGAATTTTAAGTTAAGAACATCATGCCTTTCAGAAGGCTAATCACACTTTTCAATACTGAATGTGCTCTCACTCTGAAAACATTAGCCCTACAAAGGCTGAAATTACCAGCACTTTTACACAAGACACTATGGCTAAGTAATATTTTTACTTTTGTTCTTGCAAATTCCTATATAAGAGAAGATTTTGCAACAATATCCTTCAATGGGCCTCTAATGTGCTGATCAATTTGTCGATATTTCATTTTAGGAAGGAGGCAGGGTGGAGGAAAGGTGCAGGAGGTACAAGTGAACTGACCAACTATATAAGAAATATCAACACACATACACATACATTTTAAAGAAACAGAGAATATGATTAAATTGAATGAGAGGCTTAATTACAGCCACAATATAGCCAAATCTATGGTACAGCTAATCAATTTTATAATGGAATTTAACAGTATTTACTGCTATTGCCCTTAGATGTTCAGATTATACTCTAAATCAATGGTTTATTTCCTCCTTTTGACTGAGTCTCTATCGGGAAGAAAACAGCCTTAAAGATGGCATTGCATTAACATGGTATAATTCCAGATCCACAATTCCTACTCATTTTGGTGCGAGTAGATGAAGAAAAAAAAACTACAATAGAACACCATTACAATTTAATGTTGTATAACAGATTCAGATATACCATGGATCAAATCACTGCACTCAAAGCTACACACAACACAAACCTGAAATGTGGGTCCTACAAGGTAGGTGTCAGGCAGTTCACTTCCAACACCAGTGTTATACAGCATGATCTCATTTGTTTTTTTGGATCCCAAGATACCCAATACATTTACCCCCCAATACAAAAAATGTCAAATGGGAACAAAGAACATCAGAAAACAGACCTTCAAAGAAACTATATGACAAATTTTAGGCTCAACATCAAAGCAATTCTATATCACTTTAAATACCATCAAATAAATTAGTAATACTGTAGGTAATGAATATTTAAAGACCTACCTAGGCTATAAACACCATATTGTTTTCTGATGATAGAACCATATGTCTTAGCTTGTGTGTGTCTGCAGGAAAAAAACCTCACTAGTAACACACAGGCATATTAAGGAAACAGTTTAAGATAAGCTTTGTTAAGAGTACATTCTTTTAAAACATACTAGGCACTTGAAAGCCTAATCCAAAGATCACGATGTAAAATAAAAGAAGGATCTCCATAAATAAACAAAAAAACCCTACTAGGTATCAACCTCTAAAGTCACCTTCAAAGTTTTTATCATGTTACTTGTATCTAAAAGATCCTTTTGAGAAGAAATATGTAAAATGAACACTTTAAAAAAATATGCATTTTTATTAAAATCTGACAAAAATCCAATTGTGAAACATTTGCTTTTATCTCAAAATTTTACATTTCAAATTTTAAAAAAATATATAAAAATCAAGACCGCACCACATATGACCATCATGTCTGCTTATATAATTTTAAATCAACCAGGACTTTTTAAAAAAACGGACTTAATATTAATTTAATGAAAGGAAGTATACAGTAATCATTGTAAAATATTTGAGTACCTCTTACGTTCCAGGCAGTGAACTAAGTGCTGCAGGGGTAAGACCTAGGAAGATGTAGCAGTCCTTGTCTAAAAAAAAAAAAAAAAAAATCCTTCCCATGGAGAAGAGTGGGAGAAGGAAAAAGGAAGACAGAATAGTAAACATGTACTGACATACAGGTACAACGAAGCTCAAGATGTTTCTTTACTTATATGTATACATGTCCCACTTTTAGATAACTGTAAACATAGACAACTTAATTGTGTTTCTGAGAAAGAACAGGAGACTGGAGAAGGTAGAGGTAAGAAATAAGTGACAAAGAAGTTAGCTTACTAGTCTATGGTCTAAGATCTGATGGAGATGAGGAGAAGGCAGATGCAAAGTGCTTATATGAATTAAAGGTACTGCAATAGCATTTTGTTTAGCATGACAAAACAGGAATTCTTCATAAGGAACAGATAGATACAGTTAATGAGAAATATGCCTTGAGGATTTACCAATTATTCAGTAGCTATTATGATGCGATGACATTTCAGATTTTTAAATACAATGTAACTTTTATCGTTGTTAAATACATGCTTGCTAGGCCTAAATCCAGCTTTCCCAGATGCTTCCATCAAAGAACACATTGCTAACTAAATACCAAGTCTTGGCTTCAACAGATGTTAGAGGACAAATTTCAAGTTTGTCCCAATTCTCTTTTCTGGGAAAAGAGAGCAGAAATGGAAGACAGCACAAAACATAAATATTGATACAAAACTTCCTACTAAGCAGACTTCCCATTCAAGCATTTGATGTACTTAAGTTGACCTCAAATTCTCAAAAGGGATAGCAGATACTTTAGTGAGACATTAGAGAAGTAGGAATAAAAAAGTGTAAGCCCCCCCAGCCAAAAAAACAAACTTGTATCAATACTGAACATAGACATCTACCTTCTTTACTGAGCAAACTTTCTTTGGTAGGACTAGAGATGAGAAACTAGTCAAACTTCCTAAGTACCCATTCACCTTCATCTGTTCCCCAAAAAGTAATTTCCCCATCAGATAGCAGAGCCAAGTGAACTATGATCATATCAATACCAGGCAGAGGCAAGAGAAAACAAAGCAGCGACCTGACTGACTCCTTGCACCCGAGGCAGGTGTGCTGAGCTTCGAGAGGCTAGGAAAACCCAAGGTGCCCAACTTAAACATTTAATTAGAAATCACACTTAAAAAAAAAATGCAGGAAAAAAGAAAGGAGTACCACACTATTTGGAAAGGAATGCAAATGCTGAGTCATCACTCTTCATTAGGAAGGAAAGGAAACTCGAATAAGCGGTTCAAAGACGAAATTCATTCATTACACTGGGCTTCAGAGTCAAGAGCAACAGCAAGATAGAAGAAAAAGCGCTCAAAAGACACATCGAAGAGCTGATAAAAACATCATTTTATCCAACTCTGAAGGTCTCGACCCACAGATGAGCAGGAGGTAACACCACTTTAACAACTGGTTGTCAGTTTAGCGCAGGTAGCGCTCAAAGTAAACTTCTTCATCCAAGAAGGGAAAGATGCTCCGGCGGCAAGAGGGATCCCTTTTTCACTTTGAAAGTAGCGGGCGCTGGGCGAGTGTTTCTGACAGCGTGGGCGGGGGCACGTGGGGCAGAAAGACAGTAGGGGCTTGAGTGGTGTTAGAATGTCCGGCTTCCTCGGAGAGCTCAACTTGGGATAAGAGCCGGGAGCGACTGGAGACTTGGAGGGCGCGAGTGCTAATTCCTCGCGGCCCGCAGGGGATGTGGCTGCGGTCCCACCCCCAGTCCCACCCCCACCAGGCCCAGCCCCCGTGGGGGACCGGCAGCTCCCGGCCCAGCCCAGGGCCCCCAGAGCAGAGGGGGAGCAGGAGCTCTCACGGGCCTGACAGGCTCTGCCGTGCAGAAACCCGGCTTAGGAGGAGGATGCAAAGAAGGGCGCGAGAGGAAAAGGTCGAAATAAGCCCCGGACCCCAGGAAATGACTGTGTTTGGGGGAAGGGAGGGCTTCCTTTCTAAGGAAAAAGGGACAGATGAGGAATGCACTTCGCGTCCGCGCCATCGCGGCCAGGGAGCCGCCGAGAGTCCCGCCTTCGGCCCCGCTCTCCTGCTCCCTCCCACAGCGTCCCGCGGTGCCCGGGCCTCTCGGCGCCTGGCACCCCTCGTCTCGGGTACTCACAGAGTCCGGGGCTGCCCGTCGTCTTCCATCATGGTGGGTGCGACGGAGCGATCCCGGGACAAGGGGGAGGGCAGGGCCGGGGAGGGGAGGGGGTGGGGAGGAAGGGGAGGGGGGCTACGGGCACCGGCTGGGGACAGAGGAAAAGGCACCGAACCCCGCTCTCGGGCTCTCTCCCCCCAGCCCGCTCCGGACACTGCGCTCCAACCAGGAGGAGCAGGAGGAGGAGGAGGATGAACAAAATGGCCGCCGCCACCAGCCAGGCAGGAAACGGGGCAGAGCGCAGGCGCGGCCCGCCAGGTCACCGCTCAGGCCAGCCGCGACAGCCTGAAAAGGGGATAACTGAGTGAGCAGGAAAACGAGCCGCTGAGGAAACCCTGTGCCGGGTCACGACGGGTCACGTCGTGGCTGTGCGCCGGCTGGTCGGCGAAGCCCAGCCAGCTCAAGAAGAGATAGAGTAAAAAGAGAACCGCCAGGAAGCTGAAGTCTCTGGGAATTGTGGTCCTGGAAATGAGAGAGGGAAGCACTTCCCCAGAGGGCTTCTGGGAACTGCAGTCCAAAGAAGACGGCCGTCGCCCGCTGCGTGCTGGGACGCGAAGAAGAGACTTCTGGGGAGTGTAGTCGTACGTGGGATGTGCGGCAACCAGGAAGCCGGCGTGCTGGGAGGGGAGGGGAAGAATCAAAGCGACGTTAAAAGGCGGGGAAACGAGACGAGAAAAACTGCTGTCCGGGAGGTAGACTACGAGTCCCAGAGTGCCTCGCGCTGGGGGCTGCCCTAGGGCTGTTCCAGGCATTTTAAGGCTCTTCTGTTGGCTCAGCCCAAGCTGCTGCTCCGCCTCCGTCCAGCCCGAGAGCGGTTTCTTCAACTGCGGCTAAGGCAGTGCTTTAGCTCCGCGTGGTGTCCGAGCCCTCAGGCCCTTGCGGC
Source organism: Balaenoptera acutorostrata (assembly GCF_949987535.1). Taxonomy (NCBI): domain Eukaryota; kingdom Metazoa; phylum Chordata; class Mammalia; order Artiodactyla; family Balaenopteridae; genus Balaenoptera; species Balaenoptera acutorostrata. The sequence goes on along the minus strand of NC_080079.1, from coordinate 11,888,593 downwards.
CCTCCTGTATTAATCAAAACGGCCGGCCCGCGGTCATCAACCGCCGCCCCGCGCGAAGGGCGGAGGGGCTGGGGTGGATCTCAGGCCCGCGCTGAGCTGCAGGCTGCGCTCGCCGGGGCTCCTCCCGCTTTCCCAACGGCCGGCAGCGTCCTGTGGGCGCTTTTTCCCGCAAATAGGTATTCTAGCTTGGGTAGGCGGCTTGTAGATTGCTTTACAAGTTTCAAAGGTTTCCCCATCCGTTAACTCATAGGATAAGAGGGTAAGAAGGGCAGCCCTCAATTAAAATGACTCTTCGAGTCAGTGTACAGGGGGTGATAATGCCCTCCTACCCCCTTATTTAGTTCTTAGAGAGGAAGTCTTTGGGCAGAGACGTGCACAGACTTAAGATTATGTTTACAGACATCCATCATGTGGACGGGGAACGAAGTCTTGTTCGAACATGTGGGAAACCATGTTCAAACTGGCTACGTAACACTGTAGAATTTGCTTTGTCGCCCGCAGCAGTTCACGGTATGCTTCCATCCCCACCCCACCTCCCTCTCTAAGCATCTTTAGGAAAACGTGATTGAGTTCGTACCCGCTCTTGTAGCCTAGTGAAGGGTAATGGTGAAGAAAGATTTTTCAGCCTGTTGCCGGAGCTTGAGGGTCCCAGTCAAACAGTGCCTTGAGAGCTGGTTTTACAAACACTACCAGTGAATCCTAATCCTGTAAGGGGAGTGAACCGTGCAAGAAAAGCGTTGTAAAGTCAATATGGGGAGGAGGGGGGATTTCGCTCTGGGAGGCTTCATAGAGACCGTGAGGAGAGAGTTGAGCCCCATGAATCAATAGGAACAGCAAAAGGGCACAGAGGCCAGGACCCATGGCTAAAATGTATGGGTTTTGGGGGAGGGAGGTGTGGGGGAAGACATGGAGTAGGGATATTGAGAGCTAAGTTAGAGAAGTGGGCAGGGGCTTTATAGAACCGTGTTGTTAAGGATTGATACCAGGCTGAGGAGTTTGGGCTTTGTCTTCCAGTCAATGAGGAGCTATTCAAGGGTTTTATTTTTTTAACTGGACCTGGGTATAGAACTGTATTTATCATAATCCAGTTCATCATTGATCCATGCCTGGCCCGCTGTATTAATTTCCTATTGTTGCTGTAGCAAACTTAGTGGCTTAAAACAACAGGAATGCATTATCTTAGTGTTCTGGAGGTCAGAAGTCCGAAATCAGTTTCACTGGACTAAATCCAGGGTGTTGGCCGGGCTGGTTTCTTCTGAAGTCTACGGGAGAATGGTTTTCTTGCCTTTTCCAGCTTCTAGAAGCTGCCTGCATTCCTTTGCTTTTGGACCCTTTATCTTCAAAAACAGCAGCATAACGTCCTCTTTCCTCTCTGACCACCTCTCTCCTTACCTCTCTTTCTGACTGATCATCCTTCCTCCCTCTTTGACTTACAAGGACCCTTTGTGATTTCATTGGGCCAGGATAATCTCCCCACTTTAAGACCCTTAAACACATTAGCAAAATCCCTTTTACCATAACATAATAAATTCACTGGTTCTGAGGATTAGGACATAGGCATCTGTAGTGGGTCATTATTCAGCCTACTTTTAAAAATGTAATAATAACTGTGAGCCCTCCACCCTAAAAAAAAGTTATTAGGGCAGCAATTTACATCTAACTCTTCGGTTTGCCTCACACACACACTAACTCATCCTCCTGCCTCTCCTCACCTGGGTTAACCATCATCCTGCATCCTGAATTTACCATTTCTTGTTTTCCTTTTTACAAAATTTTATTATATATATACGTATATACTTATACATACACATATATTTCCAAAAGGTGTGTGTGTATACACATATATTTTTGAATTGTTTTTAAAGATGTTATAAAAAAAGAATATGCCTATTAGAATGGCTAGAATGCCAAACACTGACACCACCAAATGCTGGTGAGGATGTAAAGCAATAGGTACTCTCATTCAATGCTGGTGGGTGTGCAAAGTGATACAACCACTTTGGAAGACATTTTGGCAATTTCTTACAAAGCTAAACATAGCTCCTAGGTATCTCAATGAGCTGAAACCTTATGTCCGCACAAAAACCTGCACGTGAATGTTTACAGCAGATTTACTTGTTATTGTCAAAACTTGGAAGCAACCAAGATGTCTTTCAATAAGTGAATGGGACAACTGTAGTACATCCAGACAATGGAGTGTTATTCGGTGACAGAAAGAAATGAGCTATCAAGCCACAGAAAGACATGGAGGAAAAGCCAGTCAGAAAAGGCTACATACTGTATGATTCCAACTGTGTGACGTGCTGGGAAAGGCAAAAAATATGGAGATGGTAAAAAGATGAATGGTTGCGGGAGATGGGGGTAAATAGGTGGAGCACAGGGCATTTTTACAGTGGTGAAACTATTCTGTGTGGTACTGTAATGATGGATCCCATAGAATGTACAGCACAAAGAGTGAATCCTAATGTAAACTATGGACTTTGGTTAATAATAATCTGTCAACATTGGTCCATCATTTGCAACAAACGTACCCATAAATGCAACATAGTAATAATAGGGGAAACTGTATGCTGGTAGAGAGAGGATGTATTGGAACTTTGTACTTTCTTCACAATTTTTCTGTAAACTTAAAACTGCTCTAAAAATAAATTCCATTACAAAGGGAAAAGAACAATGCCTTTGTATCCTTTTGGACTTTTTTCACCCACTGTAACATGGGAAGAGTCAGCCATATTTTATGTATTTAGTTCATTCCTTTTCACTATTGTATGATATTCCAGTGTGTGAATGTAGCACATTTTGTCTGATTTCTCGTTAATGGACATCTGGGTTGCTTCCAGGTTTTTACTGTTGTGAGCAGTGCTACTATGACTATGCCTGTACCCTCCTGTTATAGATGTACAAGAGCTTTCTTTTGTTTATTCGAGTCTATACCTAAAAGTAGAATTGTTGAGTCACGGGGTATGTGAGTATTCAATTTTAGAAGATAATGTCAAATATTTTTTCCAAAGTGGGTACATGGATTTATACTCCCATTAGCATTATGTAGGAGGGCTTATGAGTGGATCCACAACCTCTTCAACACTTGTGTTTGTCAGACTTTTTACATTTTTATCTGTCGAAGTGGTAGCTCAGTGTGGTCTTAATTTGCATTTACCTAATCAACAAGATCGAGCATCTCTTCATATTTAATAGCCATATGTGTTTCTTCTTCTGAAAACTGCCTATTGATATATTTTGCCTATTTTTCTATTGGGTTAAATGTGCTTTTTTTCATTGATTTTAAGGAATTCTTTTTTTTAAAAATAAATTTACTTATTTATTTATTTATTTATTTATTTATTTATTTTTGGCTGTGTTGGGTCTTCGTTGCTGCGCCTGGGCTTTCTCTGGTTGTGGCGAGCGGACGCTACTCTTCGTTGCGGTGCGCAGGCTTCTCACTGCGGTGGCTTCTCTTGTTGTGGAGCACGGGCTCTAGGCGCGTGGGCTTCAGTAGTTGCGGCACGTGGGCTCAGTAGTTGTGGTTCATGGGCTCTAGAGCGCAGGCCCAGTAGTTGTGGTGCACGGGTTTAGTTGCTCCGCGGCATGTGGGATCTTCCCAGACCAGGGCTCAAACCCGTGTGCCCTGCATTGGCAGGCGGATTCTTAACCACTGCGCCACCAGGGAAGTCCCTTAAGGAATTCTTGATGCTAATCCTTTCGCAGTTATGTATATTGCAAATATCTTCTCCCAGTTTACAACCTCTCTCTCTCTTTAAATGTCTTTAATGAACAAAAGTGCTTAATTAATTAATTAATTAATTTTTTTGCCACACCGTGTGGCTTGCAGGATCTTAGTTCCCCGACCAGGGGTGAACCCGCGCCCTTGGCAGTGAAAGTGCAGAGTCCTAACCACCAGACCATCAGGGAATTCCCAAAGGTGCTTAATTTTAAAGTGGTCACATTTATTTGGGGTGTATGTGTGTGTGTGTGTATGTGTATGTCTGTGTCTTGTTTAAGAAATATTTCCCTACCTCGAGGTCTAAATTATAGACTCTGAAAGATACTCATCCATAGAGTCTACTAAAAGTTTTTAAACTTAGTATTTGAAATTTAAGTCATTAATCTACCTGGAGTTAAATTTTATACAAATGTGGGGTAGGGATCCAATTTCATATTTTTCCATGTGGATAATCATTATTTTAAAATTCCATTCATTGAACAGCTCCATGCAACCTTTCCCAATGGATCTGACATGCTCCTTATGTCATCGTGTAATTTGGGTCCTCTAAGAAGGTAACAAGATGGAATTAGATGTGCAAGAGATGCATTGAGGGGAAACTCTTGTGAAGGATGAAAGGAGAGAATGGGAATAGGCAAGAGTCTCACAATACAGCTTGGACACTTATGAAAGGAGAAGGGAGGAAGGAGGATTGCCTAGGAATTGCCTTCAACTTGTTGCAGCTGTAAGAAAGGCTTGGCTAGGCCATTGGGGACCCTCAGAGAAAAGTTTGCCTCTTAGAGGAGACCCATGTCAGACAGAAATGGCCCATCTTCTGTACCCCCGCTGTCTCAGTCACTGGCTGAAAGCAGCCTTGGGAGAGAGTGTGGTCTCTTAAGTGAATGCTACAGTGGATATAAAGTTGCTGTCTTCTAACCTGGGCAAGCCCTGGAGGCTGTCCACTAACTATGCTCCTTGCCCCAGGTTCTCTTGGAGGGAGGTCTTAGTAGGGTACCTTCACGGTCACCAGAGTCCTATGCCAGAGTTTCAGATATGCACAGGTTTTTTCTGGGCTCTCTATTCTATGCCTGTGCCAATACAAAACTATTATCTTCATAATAAGCTTGAATCGTGGTAGGCTTAGTCTCCTCCTTCCTGCTTTTCTCTAGAAGTGTCCTGGCTACTCTTGGTCCTTTACCCTTCCGTGTATATTCGGAGGTTTTAAGCAGAGGAGTAATATCAGACCTGTACTATAGCAGGATGACTCAAGCAGTTGTGTAGATTATCATACAGATGAAAGATTTCCGGTTGAGAGAGCTTCTGGGACATAATTTCAGTAGTCCAGGTAAGAGAACAGGAGTTACAAATTGAGTGGATTTAGGCAGTAGCAATGAAGAAGACAAAGTTATGGATACAAGATAACAGGGAGGCAGTAAGGTGGGAGAAAGGAAAAACCAAGTTAAGTCCCATGTTAATGGCTTGGCCATCTGCCCAGGTTGTGGGGTCTTTCACTGAGTCAGGAAATACAGGAAGAAGAACAGGTTTTAGGGAAAGTTAGTTTGGCTTTGCACTTGCTGATTGCGCGTGTACTTAAAGCTGCCCAACGTTCAAATGGATATGGCAGTCTAGAGCTCACGTAGGGACCAAGACTGGCTATGGGAGTAATTAATCTGTAGGTATAATTGAAGTCTTAGGCGAGAGAAAGTGTCACCTGGGGAGGGTATGGAAGGTAGGAGGGCTGAGAATATGAGAGGACACTAACACATAAGGAGAAATCAGAGGAAGAGGAACTATACCTTAAAAATTGATAAGGAACAATCAAAAGGAAAAGCTACTACCCAAAACCCATTAGGATGGCTACTATCGAAAACGCCAAAAAACAAAAACAAAAAATAACAAGTGTTGGTGAGGATGTGGAGAAATTGGAACCCTTGTGCACTGTCGATGGGAATGTAAAATGGTACAGCCACTGTGGAAAACAGTATGGCAGTTCCTCAAAATTAAAAATAGAAATAGCCATATGATCCAGCAATTCCACTTTTGAATGTATACCGCAAGGAATTGAAAGCAGGATCTCAAAGAGAAACCATACACCCACGTGGATAGCAGCATTATTCACAATAGCCAAAAGGTGGAGGCAACCCAAGTGTCCATTGATGGATGGATAAACAAAATGTGATATACACATGCAATGGAATATTATTCAGCTTTAAAAAGGAAGGAAATTCTGACACATGCTACAACATGGATGAACCTTGAAGACATTCTGCTAAGTGGAATAAGCCAGTCACAAAGGACAAATATTGTATGGTTCCACTTATATGAGATACCTAGCATAGTCAAATTCAGAGAGAAAGGAAGTAGAAGGGTGGTAGCTGGGGGCTGGGGGAGGGAGGGATGGGGAGCTAGTATTTGATGGGCAGAGTTTCCGTTTGGGATGATGAAAAAGCTCTGGTGATAGGTGGTGCTGATGGTCGCACAATATGAATGCACTTAATGCCACTGAACAGTACACTTAAAAATGGTTAAGATGGTAAGTTTTGTTATGTATATTTTACCACAATCTTTTAAAAAGAGTCTGAGAGAGATTTCTTCAAGAAGATGAAATGTAATGAATACCTAATTTGCTTGATCTTATTGAAAGGAGAGCAAACAACTGGGGGAAAATTGGAGGATAAGTTAATAAGTACATGGATGGACAACCTGGAAGAAATGGACAGATTCTTAGAAATGCACAAACTGCCAAGACTGAACCAGGAAGAAATAGAAAATATGAACAGACCAATCACAAGCACTGAAATTGAAACTGTGATTAAAAACCTTCCAACAAACAAAAGCCCAGGACCAGATGGCTTCACAGGTGAATTCTATCAAACATTTAGAGAAGAGCTAACACCTATCCTTCTCAAACTCTTCCAAAATATTGCAGAGGGAGGAACACTCCCAAACTCATTCTACGAGGCCACCATCACCCTGATACCAAAACCAGACAAAGATGTCACAAAGAAAGAAAACTACAGGCCAATATCACTGATGAACATAGATGCAAAAATCCTCAACAAAATGCTAGCAAACAGAATCCAACAGCACATTAAAAGGATCATACACCATGATCAAGTGGGGTTTATCCCAGGAATGCAAGGATTCTTCAATATACGCAAATCAGTCAATGTGATACACCATATTAACAAATTGAAGGAGAAAAACCATATGATCATCTCAATAGATGCAGAGAAAGCTTTTGACAAAATTCAACACCCATTTATGATAAAAGCCCCGCAGAAAGTAGGCATAGAGGGAACTTTCCTCAACATAATAAAGGCCATATATGACAAACCCACAGCCAACATTGTCCTCAATGGTGAAAAACTGAAACCATTTCCACTAAGATCAGGAACAAGACAAGGTTGCCCACTCTCACCACTATTATTCAACATAGTTTTGGAAGTGTTAGCCACAGCAATCAGAGAAGACAAATAAAAGGAATCCAAATCGGAAAAGAAGAAGTAAAGCTGTCACTATTTGCAGATGACATGATACTATACATAGAGAATCCTAGAGATGCTACCAGAAAACTCCTAGAGCTAATCAATGAATTTGGTAAAGTAGCAGGATACAAAATTAATGCAAAGAAATCTCTTGCATTTCTATACACTAATGACGAAAAATCCGAAAGTGAAATTAAGAAAACACTCCCGTTTACCATTGCAACAAAAAGAATAAAATATCTAGGAATAAACCTACCTAAGGAGACAAAAGACCTGTATGCAGAAAATGATAAGACACTGATGAAAGAAATTAAAGATGATACAAATAGATGGCGAGATATACCATGTTCCTGGATTGGAAGAATCAACATTGTGAAAATGACTCTACTACCCAAAGCAATCTACAGATTCAATGCAATCCCTATCAAACTACCACTGGCATTTTTCACAGAACTAGAACAAAAAATTTCACAATTTGTATGGAAACACAAAAGACCCCGAATAGCCAAAGCAATCTTGAGAACGAAAAATGGAGCTGGGGGAATCAGGCTCCCTGACTTCAGACTATATTACAAAGCTACAGTAATCAAGACAGTTTGGTACTGGCACAAAAACAGAAATATAGATCAATGGAACAGGATAGAAAGCCCAGAGATAAACCCACACACATATGGTCACCTTATCTTTGATAAAGGAGGCAAGCATATACAGTGGAGAAAAGACAGCCTCTTCAATAAGTGGTGCTGGGAAAATTGGACAGGAACATGTAAAAGTATGAAATTAGAACACTCCCTGACACCATGCACAAAAATAAACTCAAAATGGATTAAAGACCTAAGTGTAAGGCCAGACACTATCAAACTCTTAGAGGAAAACATAGGCAGAACACTCTATGACATACATCACAGCAAGATTCTTTTTGACCCAGCTCCCAGAGAAATGGAAATAAGAACACAAATAAACAAATGGGACCTAATGAAACTTAAAAGCTTTTGCACAGCAAAGGAAACCATAAACAAGACCAAAAGACAACCCTCAGAATGGGAGAAAGTATTTGCAATCGAAGCAACTGACAAAGGATTAATCTCCAAGATTTACAAGCAGCTCATGCAGCTCAATAACAAAAAAACGAACAACCCAATCCAAAAATGGGCAGAAGACCTAAATAGACATTTCTCCAAAGAAGATATACAGATTGCCAACAGACACATGAAAGAATGCTCAACATCATTAATCATTAGAGAAATGCAAATCAAAACTACAATGAGATATCATCTCACACCGGTCAGAATGGCCATCATCAAAAAATCTAGAAACAATAAATGCTGGAGAGGGTGTGGAGGAAAGGGAACACTCTTGCACTGTTGGTGGGAATGTAAATTGATACAGCCACTATGGAGAACAGTATGGAGGTTCCTTAAAAAACTACAAATAGAACTACCATACGACCCAGCAATCCCACTACTGGGCATATACCCTGAGAAAACCATAGTTCAAAAAGAGTCATGTACCAAAATGTTCATTGCAGCTCTATTTACAATAGCCAGGACATGGAAGCAACCTAAATGTCCATCAACAGATGAATGGATAAAGAAGATGTGGCACATATATACAATGGAATATTACTCAGCCATAAAAAGAAATGAAATGGAGGTATTTGTAATGAGGTGGATGGAGTTAGAGTCTGTCATACAGAGTGAAGTAAGTCAGAAAGAGAAAAACAAATACAGTATGCTAACACATATATACGGAATCTAAGGGAAAAAAAAAAAGGCCATGGAGAACCTAGTGGCAAGACGGGAATAAAGACACAGACCTACTAAAGAATGGACTTGAGGATATGGGGAGGGGGTGGGGTGAGATGTGACAGGGTGAGAGAGTGTCATGGACATATATACACTACCAAATGTAAAATAGATAGCTAGTGGGAAGCAGCCGCATAACACAGGGAGATCAGCTCGGTGCTTTGTGACCACCTAGAGGGGTGGGATGGGGAGGATGGGAGGGAGGGAGATGCAAGAGGGAAGAGATATGGGAACATATTGTATATGTATAACTGATTCACTTTGTTATAAAGCAGAAGCTAACACACCATTGTAAGGCAATTATACTTCAACAAAGATGTTAAAAAATAATAATAATAAGTACATGGAAAACCGAGTGAACAGGAAATAAGACATTTACCAACTCCTTAAAAAGAAAATTATATAGGAAAGGAGAAGTATTGATAATTATATTGTATTATTTGGCTCAGCTGTGCATAGCATTTACATGGTCATGATAATAAAGACACTGAATATTGATTTAACCAAAATTATGATATGGTACATATTGGAGGATGAGAGGACAGAAAATATGCATTTGTGTGGTAGATGAGGGGTGAAAGAGAGATAAATTCATATCTTTTATAGTGGGAAGTCAATAGATAATACCTAAAATTGAGGAACCGGGAAATGGCAATATAGTCAAGCTATTGAAAGATAGGGACGTAAATACTAAAAATGCAGTTGAGTTGAAAATGGATGATTCTGGGAATAGGAAATGAGAGAGGTTCCAGGACAGAATTTCTGGTTTTCCTAACAAGCCTGAGAGATTCTGATTCTTTAAACGATGTATATAGATCTGACAAAATTAGAATTAATCTGAAGAGAAAAGAAAGCATCAATATGGTTGCACCAGTGGAAAAACTAACCCTCCCCTCCCCAATACTAAGCTTCAGACCTGAGAGTGCCCTGTAGATGATGAAAGGCCCTACTTTTGGTAAAAATCAAGCAACTAAAACATATATAGCGAAAGGCTGATCTAAATTTGAAATCAGACAAATGAGGAACGCAGACACACTGAAAACCTAGCCCGTAGCAATCTCATCCTCTACGGCATGTAAAGTCATTTAGAAACAATTTCAAAAAATCACAAACCTCTGATCTGATGAAAGGTAAAGGGTTCTCAAATCTGTGGTCAGTTACAGTTGGGGACTGGGATCCATTACGTTCTCCAGAGGCCTTAACGTGCTCCTTCCTGTGGTGCTTTAACTCCCTGATCTCAAGTCTGTTCGATCAGGACCCTAACGTGGACACAGTCATCAGTTAAGAGACTCTACCTTAAGTTCTCACCCCCTTAACCGCTTTGAAAAACAGTTTGACAGTTATCTATAAAATTAAACATAAAAATTACTATATGATCCAGCTGTCCCACTCTAAGTTATTTACTCGAGTGAAATGAAAACTTATACTCACACAAAACCCACACCAGGAATGTTTATAGCAGCTTTATTCGTGTTCACCAAAAACTGGAAGTATCTTGTGACAATTAATTTTACATGCCAACTTGGCTAGACTGTGGTGCCCAGTTGTTTGGTTAGACATTAGTCCAGATATTTCTGTGGGGGTGTTTGGTAGATGTGAGTAACATTTACAATCAGTTGACTTTAAGTGCTGGAGATTACCTTCATTAATGTCGGTGGGCCTTGTCAAATCAGTTGAAGGTCTTAAGAGCAATCACTGAGGTTTCCCAGAGAAGAAGAAATTCTGCCTTGAAAATGTAACATAGGAGTCCTGCCTGAGTGTGCAGCCTGCTGGCCTACCCTTCAGATTTTGGACTTACTAGCCTCACAATCACATGGGCCTCAAAATAATTTTTTTGTCTCAATAGATAGATAGATAGACATAGATACAGATATTGATACGGATGATGTAGATAGGTATAGAGGTATATATGCATGTGTATATATGTATAGGTGTATGTATACATATATGTACCTATATACATATATGTATATCCTACTGGATCTGTTTCTCTGGAGAACCCTGACTGGTACATATCCTACATGTCCTTAATTTCTGAGTAGATAAACTGGTACACCATTCATACAATGGATCACACTTAACAATGAAAAGGAATGAAACAGCAAGCATGCAACAACAGCAATGAATCTCAAATGCATAATGCTAAATGAAAGAAGTCAGGTTCCAAAGTCTACATACTGTGTGACTCCATTTATGTGAAATTCTGAAAAAGGCAAAACTGTAGGGACGGAAAACAGATCAGTGGTTGCCAGAGGTCGAGGGCTGGAAGAGGAGTTGACTGCAGAAGGGTTTGGGGAGATCTTTGGGGTGTGATGGAACTGTTTTATAGCTTGATTTTCTGATAGTTACTTGACTGCATATAAATTATACCTTCATAAAAATATTCTAAGAAATGAATAGGAGACAATCATGTAAAGAAAATTATTCTACTGAGAAGAAACTGTATGGTAACACAAAACTGCCTACTTAAATATATTAATGATACATAGAAATTGAGACTAAATCTGCAATATTGTAATTATCTTAAAAATAACGTCGGGGGACTTCCCTGGTGGCACAGCGGTTAAGACTCCATGCTCTGGGACTTCCCTGATGGCACAGTGGTTAAGAATCTGCCCGCCAACGCAGGGGACACGGGTTCTGAGCCCTGGTCCGGGAAGATCCCACATGCCGTGGAGCAACTAAGCCTGTGTGCCACAACTACTGAAGCCCGTGCCCCTAGAGCCCGTGAGCCACAACAAGAGAAGCCCCCACTCGCCACAACTAGAGAAAGCCTGCACGCAGCAACGAAGACCCAATGCAGCCAAAAATAAATAAATAAATTTATTAAAAAAAAAAAAAAAAAAAAAAAAAAAAAAAGACTCCATGCTCCCAATGCGGGGGGCCCGGGTTCAAGCCCTGGTCAGGGAACTAGATCCCACATGCATGCCGCAACTAAGAGTTCGCATGTGACAACTAAGGAGCCCACCTGCCGCAACTAAGGAGCCGGTGAGCTGCAACTAAGGAGCCCGCCTACCACAACTAAGACCCAGCACAACCAAATAAATAATAAAATAAATAAAATTAAAAAATAAAAAAATAAAAAAAATAACGTCGGGACTTCCCTGGCGATCCACAGGTTAAGACTCTGTGCTTCCACTGCAGGGGGGCACAGGTTCAATCCTTGGTCGGGGAACTAAGATCCTGCATGTGGTGTAGCCAAAAAAACAAACAAACAAACAAACAAACAAAAAACTATAGAGCCACACAAGGCAGTTTATAAAAATATTTTTTAAAATAATATGTCATGTACATTAAATTTAATTGAGATATGTACCCTACATAAATTATACTTTTTTTATTGAAATAGTGTTACTTAATAAATTTATATAAAAAAACCCAAACACCAATAAACTGAGACTGTTAAAGACAAAAAATCCATGTTGTTGCATGTGGCTTTAGTTTATTTTCTCTGCTGTGTTACATTACATTGTGTGACCATTGCAGTGTATTCATTCTTTCATTAATGTGCACTTTATGCTATCATGAGTAGTGTTGCTATGAATATTAAATAAAGTATTATTTAGTAATAATAATTACCTTTTCTTGAAAATTTACCGTTATCCCTATTGCCTACAAATAAAACCCAAAGGGACTCTTATGGCTGCATCAGTAGCTTGTCCTGGGCTCTGGCTTCTGCCTGGGTTCAGCCAATGGGGAGTACTGGCTAGGTTTGCCAGATAAAATACAGGACACCCAGTTAAATTTGAATTTCAGTTAAACAACAATACTTTAGCATAGATATTTCCCATGTAATCTGGCAACCCTCGTATTAGCACGTAGGAGGAAAGAGAAGACAGTATTTATTTCCTCAACTTCCTGCCCACTGGGTCGCTACGCTACAATGGGCTGGCTGTGACACACCCCCGCCTCGGCCATCGGCCCTCAACATACAGCTCACCAGGTTCTAGTAACTGGTCCTTCTTCTTGCTCTGTCAAGCCTAAAGTGGTAGTTGATAGCTCCCAGCTATTATTAGTACCAGGGTACTGTACCAACTCCTTGTTGCTGTTACTAAACCCTGCCCACACTTTTGAAAATAGATCCCTGATTCATTTCCTTTCAGTTCCCCAGTTCGAGTGTGTTGTCTGTGTCCTGCAGAGGTGAGGCGTTCCCAGCTTTTTGAGGCAGAATACGTACATCTTTCCTTTCTTGGCCCTCCCACAGCAATTTGTGTATACCCTTCTAACTCCTGGAGAGGCCAAAGAATAGGGCCCCTCCCACAGGCCCAATGTAACAGATCCAGCTAAGACCCTCTGATTCTTTCTCTCCTGCTGGTTTGTCACTATCATCTCCTTTAGGGCAGGAAAAAAAACAAAAAACTGTTCCAGGGACCTCACGGCTTCCTTTCCTCTCTGTGCTTTTGGTATGAGCTCTGTATTCTGAACCCTCCAGGCTCTTGGTCTCTGAAACCTCAGGAAACCTTTTCTCTCTCAATAAGCCTAGCTCTTGCAATTGAAAAGTATAGCTTTCAAGACCATTGTCTTGGTTAAATGTTTGAAAAATCCACTCAGAAGCTCTGTGAACTTCTGTGACAGGCCTAGCCCTGACACACTCCCCCCTGAGATGATATATGTCACTGCCTTTATGGATGAGGGCCAGAGAGCAGTAAGAAGATATTGGGATAGAATAAAGCCTGTTATCTCCAAATTTTATCTCATTGCATGGTACCTAGTATAGTGAGAGTTCAGTGCAGTTGTGCTTAAGAAAGATGAAAAAAGAGTTAATAACATAAAAATAGTTATCCCTTATTGAACATTTCATCTGGGCTGTGCAAACAATACCAGTCTTCACCACGCCTGCAAGGCAAGAGAGATTTCGTTTCAGCTCTCACCCGTCTACCCTGTGCTCTGTGATTCATGCCAGGGCTGGGAGTCTGCAAGGTACATTTCTCCTTTGTCAGCTGGCCAAAAGAGGGCCACTAGGGGGAGTTTGGAAGGCAGAAGGGACTTGTTCCTTCTTATTTGCTTGCCAGGAACAGCAGATGGTTCCAATTTCCAACTTCTTTCCACATTCCCGGCATTGCTGGGTGGCGCCCACTTTTCAGCTCTCTGTGCCCCAGCTCCGTGAGACCCCTCCTCCAAGGTCCTGAGGTAGCAGCAGTAGCTGGAGCCCCCTCCTCTAAACTTGTAGGTTCTTGTGATCAACTGTTACACCAGTGACCCTTGATGGATGATGCCTCTTGAAGTCAATGCCCTCGTGGAGTCCCCGCCAACGTAACTCGGGCTAGGCCAGGTGATCTGCTGTGGCCAGTGGGATATCAGCTAACAGGAAGCAAAGCCTGGATCAGAACTTATGCTTTGGGACTCATTTTCTTGGACTGTTGCTGCCACCATCACATGAGGGAGCCCTGTTTAGTTTCCTTGAGGATGAAAGAGGCAGAGAGAGAGGCCAACCACCAGGATGTCCCAACCTACTTCCCAGCAGAAGACTGCAGCATGAATGAGCCCAGGTGAGACCTGTAGAAGAACTGTCCAGCCAACCCAGACAAGGTGAAGCCTCTAAGCTTTGGGGTAATTTGTTGAGCAGCAATAGATGGCTGAAGCAGTTCTAATAAGCCCAACCTCTTCTCTCCACCAAAGGAATGGTAGCTGCTGCTTGTGGTTATTATCTGTAGCTTCAAAATAACTGTTTTGTTTCTTCAGTCTTCCAACACATGTTTAACAACTTCCCCATGTTCTCTCTGTTAAATCAACTAGTGTAATTTCTTTTGCTGACTGATACAGTATTATTATACCCATTGTACAGATGAGAAAACTGAGGCTCAGAAATTAAGAAATATGCCAAAGGTCACTGCTAATAAGGTCCCAGGCTGACTCCAGAGCCCTTGCTATACTTCATAGTAACATTATTAATCTATAGCAATAGATAATTTTACTAGATAGTAAGCAAATTGTTATAGATTGTTATGATGACAATTATTTGAAGTTGATGTCACATAGGAAGGGTTTTGTTGAACATCCAGAAGTCTCCAGCTTGTGAGCCAGCAGAGGGAGCTCTGTCCCCAAGGACCCAGCCAGCCACTGGCTGACCCTGTGGGGAGTAAGGGTAACATACCTCTCACCATCAAAGGTTTGGGCAGAGGAGACTGTGGGCTCCTTGAGGAGAAGGGAAAGGAAGCAATGTAACATTTATTAAGCCTCAAGAACTGTGTCAATTTAAATTTTAAAATATTAAACTAGAGCCGCTTGTTTGGAGTGGATTGTCCTCCAGGAGGAGGAATCCAGGGTCCCTTCTTCTCCTCCTCCCGGCCTATGCCTGATTCCACCCTGAGGTCAAGAGGAGTTTCTCTGGAACTCAATATGGGCCACATTTGCCAGTGGACAGATTTACTGAGTTAAAGGGACCTCGGGTACAGTGTGGCTCTTTCCTCAGTCTCTTCCAGTAAAATGATAGCAGGAGTAGGAAAAGGCAGGCCTGCTCCCTCCCCAAGAACATGTGACCAAACTGCTTCTCATCCCTCCTCCCTTCTTTTCCCGACCTGCACCAGCTCTGCACTTGGCTCCTTCGCTCTTGCCCTCTGGCTACATTTCTCCCTGATGATGAAGGGTCTGTGTGAAGCCAACTTTTCCTCTCATCATGGTGGCAAAATCTGAGACTCAAGTCTGAGTTCTGGGGTAGGAAGTACTAGACCTCAGAACCTGTAAGCAGGCCTCACAGCCCAACCAACCCGGGCAAAAGGGGGAATACCGGTCCAGCCCAGCTTACCTCCTCTCCCTGCATTGGGGTTTAGAGCAAACAATCAATGACCCCTTGGCCTCCCAGCTGCAGGCCATTCCCTCCTGTTTTGGAACTAGGTCTAGCTAGAGCTGATAGGCCAAAGGTAGAATTTGGGCATTCCGGACTTCCCCTAGCTAAATGCTATTTTAAAACATGATGTAATATGTAACACATACTAAAGAATATATATAACATATGACAGTGTCAAGGATAATAAAGTGAATTCTTAGGAACCCACCACCCAACCTAAGAATTAGTACATAACCCACCCCCAGGTTTCTATCTATATGCTCCCCCTCCTCTCATCTAATCTCTACTCCTTTAAGTTAAGGGTTAACTTAAACTAGGTTGAATCTTTTTCCATTCCCTTCTTCTTTCAAATACTAATTTATCACTGTTGTATCTCTTCTTTAATTACATTGACACTTTTTAAAGATTCAGGCCTTCGATTTGGATTTGTCTCATTGTTTTCTCATAATCATATTCAGGCTAAATATTTTTGGTAGGAACACCTTATAGGTGATGCTGTGTCTTCAATACATCCCATTAGAAGCTACATGGTGTTGATTTGTCCCATTACTGATCATATTAAAGAAGATGTGAAGAAGATAACTGGTGAAGATGTCCACCAGATTTTTCCTTTGGAAAGGAAATTACTGTTTGTAATTAATAAGTAATCTGTGAAGTAATCATTCGAGTTGATGTAAATATCCTTTTCCCCAACATTTTTTCAGCAGTGGTTTTAGCACTTATTGATGATTCTTCCCTGAAACAATTAGTACTACAGTGCTTCCAAAATTTTCTAGTAAACTCTTTTTCACCAACCCTCGCACTCTCCCAATATTTGATTTGAAGTCATATCCTTTTGTTCCCAGTTAAGAGCCATAAAGTAATCAAAAAGCTTATTCTCTTATTTCACCTTCATTGTTTAGTTTATTTTCTCCCAGTGTTTTGAAGGTATTGTCTCCTCTTTGCTGGCTTCTATTATTGGAAGTGAGAAGTCTCTTGGCACCTTGGGCTGCCCTAACAAAGTACCACAAACTGGGTGGTTTAAACAACAGAAAATTTTCTTCTCCCAATTCTGGAGGCTAGAAGTCTGAGATCAAGGTATTGGCAGCACTGATTTCTCCTGAACCTCTCTCTGTGGTTTGCAGGTGGCTGTCTTCTCCCTGTGTTTTCACGTGGTCTTTCCTCTGTGTGTATCTACATCCTAATCTCCTCTCTCATAAGGACATCAGGGCCTATGTGCTCAGGGCCCTAATGACCTCATTTAGCTTAATTACTTCTTTAAAGACCCTATCTCCAAACACAGTCGCATTCTAAGGTACTGAGGCTTAGGACTTCAACACATGTACTTTGTGGGGGAGGGGGGGTGGGGCATTTCAGTTCATAGCAATAAGAATTACAGTATATATCAGGTATGGTAAAAAAAAAAAAAGAAATCCACACCCAACACAATATAGTGCAATTGCTGAACACCGAAGACAAAGAGATGATTGTAAAAGCAACCAGAGGAAAAGTCACGCCTCATTTAACAGTAGAATGGCTCCCTGCCAGGCATCCTCGAATCCAGCTTCTAAAAGCTGTCAAAGCTCAGCTGCGCCCACCCCCCGCCCCGCCCCCCGCCGGATGTCTCGTCCTGAGGTTTGCCTTCTCTGAACTTACTCAGCACTAGTTTAGTCCCAAGCCTGTAATGTGGCCTTTCTGCTCACCTGCAGCAGAGGGGTTCTGGCAAAAGCCCCCAGGTGGAGCCAGACCTTAAATCTCTCTCCCACCCAGACCAAAAATGAAAAATCCATCTGGGTTACAGCACCGCTTTAAAAAGCAGATTGGGGGACTTCCCTGGCAGTCCAGTGGTTACAGCTCCGCGCTTCCAATGCAGGGGGTGCGGGTTCGATCCCTCGTCGGGGAGCTAGGATCTCCTATGCCATGTGGCGCAGCCAAAACAATTTTAAAAATAAAAAGCAGATCCGTGTTGGGGCCGCGAAAGCTGGCAGGTGGGGTCTGAGTAGAGGGTCAGTGTGGGAGATGAGGTGGGTCTGTATTCCTGGCTGGGGAAATGAAGGTGGCACAGACATTATAGAGTTCACAGTTTTGCCAAGGGTCCCAAAGGCAGATGTCTGTGAAGCTAATTAAATCGTCCCTGCTGCCCCTGACTTTCGTGCCCACAGTCACCAGTGCCTGAGGCCTGGCATCTTATGATTAAATTCGTCAGGTGGGGATGTTTGGTCTACCCATGAGACAGGTGTCTGTCTTAGCGTTTCCTATAACCCCTATTGCACCAGACATCTGTGTCTGTGCCAGGCAAATGCTCAGCAGAGGACTGATGAGTGGGTTGATTGGAAACCCTGGAGGATCTTTGTATCCTGGAACCTGCAGGGGTTCTGACCTGTTGGAGGAATTTATAACTAAGCTGTGCATCTGCTGCTGTAACAACTGTCTCCACCACTCTTGCCTGGAATACGGGCACCACCTTCTCCACGGCGTTTCTTCCCTTCAATGAATTCTCCACATAGCAGTCACGTGGTCTTTGTGAAAAAATAGGAATCAGACTACATCACTGTTTTGCTTAACATCTTCTATGGCTTCCCATGGCACTGAGAATAAAATCCAAGCTCCTTGCTATGGTTTATACGACCCTGCAAGATCTAGGCCCCCTTAGCAGAGTTTCTTCTCCTTCTCTTTGTCACTATGGTCCAGCCACCTGGGCTTTCTCAGTTCACCGAACATACCGAGCCCTTCCCCACCCCCAGGACCTTGGCCCTTGTTCATCCTTTCGCCTAGAATGGTCTCTCTCAGCTCTCCCCGGATCCAGGCCCTTCTCATCTATCAAGTCTCAGTTCAAGTCTCATCTATCAAGTCTCAGTTCACATGTCCATCTCTGGAAGCACAATGGCTGTGATGGCTGTCATTAACATATGTGAGGTGCTTGCTCTCCGCCGGGCATTGCACCAAGCATTTTTCAACGCCTTCATTTAATCTCCACAATAATCCTAAGAGGAAGATATTACTATTATCTCTCTTCCTTCTGGGTGCTAACCGTAAGCTCTATCCATTTTGTTTTCTTGCTTGTTTACGTCTGTCTCCACATCTAGAACCTTACAGGACAGGGACCCTCTCTCATTCTGTTGTCCATTGCATCTCTAGCTCCCAGTACAGTGCCTGGTGCATTCAGTAGGCTTCATGTGCCAGGTGAGGTCTGCCCTGGGTCCTGGACCCTGTAGCAGAACTCTTTTCTCACATTCCAAGGGAACCCAAAGCTCAGCAGAATCACCAGAGCTGCAGCTCTGGCTCAGTCCAGCTCCTGAGCGTCCAGTCTACCATCAGAATTTAAATGGACCCCAGGAGCCAAAAAGAGTTGAAATGCAGAGCTAGCAACTGTTTACCTCCATAAATTCGCCTCCCCATTGCTCACAGTATTAACTCTGGTTTCAGGCACTTCCACTTCAATTAAGACTTGGCACAATTCAAAATACCTCTGAGCAGCGGGACACTGACTGAATTCCAGGTGCCAGGAAGCCAAATGGAAAAATAACAGTAAAACCACTGGTCCTTTGACATTATAGTTAAAAGCTTGAAGAAACAACTATTACACTTCCTTTAATGTTGATTCTGTTCCAGATTAATCTGGACTAAGTGTAGTAACTTACACTGGTTTTAACAGGCCCCATTAGGCACGTCCAGTCTGGTCCACAGTGCTCTTGATCTGAGGTTCTAGTTTGTGTCTCTGCACCACTGTTGGTACACAGTGCCAGTCAAGTCTATAAGATTTGTAAATGTTGTAAAGGATGCTTGAATTATTCCAATGGTTGTTTGCATGTATGTTCAAATATAGAACCTCTGGACAAGTTTGTAATTATATATTTTAAGTGCTCTCCTTTCGTCATATAAATTATGGTACCTATTGAATGAAATACTGCCCAGTTATTTAAAAAGAATGTGGGAAATCAATATGCATTAATATGGAAACAGGCCCAAACTACTGTTAAGTGAAAACAGCAAGTTGCAGAGCGTTAAGTATAACACCTCTCTGTGAGCATGTGTATGTAGATAAATTTTGTTGTAAGCATGGAGTATTTCTGGAAAGAGACCCTACATCATCTCTGGAAGCACAATGGCTGTGATGGCTGTCATTAACATATGTGAGGTGCTTGCTCTCCGCCGGGCATTGCACCAAGCATTTTTCAACGCCTTCATTTAATCTCCACAATAATCCTAAGAGGAAGATATTACTATTATCTCTCAATTACAGATTAGGAAACTGAGGCCAGGAGAAGTAACGTAACTCAGTTTCAGTGTCCTAGATTTTTTTTTTTTTAACTTTGAATCTACATTACTTCTCTCATAAAATCTTTCCCTCTTGGATTTTGAAACTGAGAGGGGCGGTAGAAATGTTCAGTCCCAACAGGTTCTATTATGACAGTGAATGAAAATCCAGGTTGCATCACTTCTCGCTGGATGCACTTTCTTCCGGCAGCCTTGCATGGAGAAGGTGATCGGGAGCCCCTGGAGTCATAGCAGAGCTCAGTGGAAGCAGGAAGGAGGAGAGGCCGGTGGGAGGCGCTTCAGGAGCCCCCGACTCTGGTTTCCTAAGCGTGTGATTATGGACGAGCTGACCCCACTGCCACTAGGGCGACATTAAGGAGGCCTCAGAACTGAAGAGTAGGGGCTTCCCTGGTGGCGCAGTGGTTAAGAATCCACCTGCCAATGCAGGGGACACGGGTTCGAGCCCTGGTCCGGGAAGATCCCACATGCCGCGGAGCAACTAAGCCCGTGCGCCACAACTACTGGGCCTGCACTCTAGAGCCCATGAGCCACAAATACTGAAGCCCACACGCCTAGAGCCCGTGCTCTGCAACAAGAAAAGCCACCACAGTGAGAAGCCCTCGCATCACAACAAAGAGTAGCCCCCGCTCTCTGCAACTAGAGAAAGCCCACACACAGCAACGAAGATCCAACACAGCCAATAAATAAATAAATAAATAAAATACTTTAAAAAAACACAACAAAAACTGAAGGGTAGCACTGTCCCCCAGTAGCCTACATAATTTAAGATTACCCACTGACTGCAGCCTTTTATCCAGTGGTACCTGGATAAAACCCATTACCATTCAACACTCATCGTGATGCCAGGCCTTACATTAACAATTCATTTGACACCCACAATTACCCATGAGCCTCTTATCCCCATTTTAACAGCAAGGAATCTGGCACTTTGTGCAACTCAGTAATTTAAGGCCCACAGCAAACTGCAAGATTCGGACTTGAACTCAGGTCTGTCTGATTCCCTGTGAACTTCCACTGTGGGCTTCCCGTGGGTGACCTGATGGTGGACAGGTGTCACAAATTTCATAGGTTCAGCCTCCCCTTACTAAGCATCCTTCACCCAAATTGTGTAGGATACAAAAAGTGAACAAGTGCAAGGCTCCTGCCTCTCGAGCCAGCCTCTGTCTGCTCTCAAGTCTTCTTCGCTGGAGGAACATTGAGAAAAGTGGCCATCTGCTACCAGATTGCCCTATGGCCACCTGCCTAATGACCTCTGAAACTGCCCTGAATCTTGTTCCTGTGGTCTACAGCTGAGATCTTCCTGGACTGATTGTTGTGTCCTGGAATTTTCACCTGGGCTCTGGTGCCTCAGCCTCCGTGTACTGGCCGCTCTGCCACCCATGGACCTTAATTTTAATCACTCAGGCCCCATTGCACTCTAGCGATCCAGCTTGGAAATGCAACTGCTTGGCCTCTGCAGAGCTTGGGAGGGTTCATCGTGCTCTGAATCTCATGCTCTGGAAATCTGGTGTCTCGGAGATAAGATACTGGGGCAGTTCCTGGAGGATTTTCTGAGGCTAAAAATGATGGTGATGGGCAAAGCTAGTCTTCCACCACTCCCACTTGAACACGGGGCTGCCTGGAGGCACAGCCACACACACGCGTGTGCATACACACACACACACACAGCCACGCTCACACACCACGTTTCATACCTCTGGGTTCTGGCTTGCTCTTCCCTCTGCCTGAAATGCCCTCTCTTCACGTGGCTGACTGTTATTTAATCTTGGAGATTCAGCTCAAATGTCACACCCTCAACCCCCAAGCTGAGCTAATGCTGTCACAGCACCAGGGTTTACCGCCATGCCAGCCTCCTACAGTGAAACACACCTTCCTCTTTGGACTGCAAGTATTTAAGGATGGAGCCCAGGTTCAGGTCCCCTGCGGTTGCTCAGGGTCTCACCTGATGTCTGGCCCGCGCGGGCGCTCAGAGCAGGGAGGTGGCTCTGTCCAGCAGTTGTGTTCTGAGCCTCCAGGTGGCCTCTTCATTGTGCTGCCACAGGTTCCCATTGTGCGGACACGTTACATAAGTGCAGGGCTTGTAAGTTTGCGGCTTATCTGAGGTTCCTCTGCAGAAGCCTCAATTAAAACAGCTTCCACGATGGAAAAATCACTTCTAGAATTCGATTTCCAAGCTTGTGGCCTGGATCGTTCAAGCTGATTACCGGAAACGGTTGGAGTGCTAATGCTCCCTGTGCTGAACCCAAATGGGTGTGTTTACTAGGCTGAGAAATGTTAATCCTGTCTTTGGCCCCAGAAATGTCTGGCCTTCACTTTGGAGGAAAATAGAAAAATAGAGTAGTATAGCCAGCTAGGCTCAATTATATTCCTCTTAAGGAATGTTTTTTCAAAACAAAGCTGGCAGGGGGTGGGAGTGGGGTCCTGCCAATTCTAACCTGGGGCTGCTGGGGGACCTTTGCTGTTCAGGAGATAGTGTGTTACTGACATTGATTTTAAAAATTCAGAAAAACAGTTGTGAGTAGTCAGCCTTTAGCACCATCACAAGGCTGGCCAAACATCAAGAGGGTCTGAATGCTGAAGGAGGAGTGCGCCTAGGGGATGGAGCAGAGGTCTGAATCCGCTCTCCTTATGTAAGTAAGAGGGTGCATGCGATCAAATGACAACAAGAAGAATTGACTGAGCCCTGGCTTCTTGCCAAGCATCATGCGAAAAACTCTACATCCCTTAACATCATTTGATCCAATAACTCTTGGAGGTAGATGCTAATACTAACTCCATTACAGCCGGGGAAATCAAGGTTCAAAGAGTGCCCTGTCCGAAGCAGTAGGTGTCCTTCATGCTTTGCAAACACTTTTTACAACTTTAAACAATTTCTTCATCCCCCGTCTATGGTAGCAACGCAACCGGCCCTGCTTCTGCGTGGCCACCCCTGTGCTGTGTAGTGAGAATTCAAGTTGTTCTGACTGAAAGATTGGCAGGTGCTCCCCAGCTGGTAGAGCAGCAGGTGCCCTTTGCTCCCCAGGATTCTTCCACGCAGAGCTCAAGACAGCAGAGACAACAGATTCATTAACTAAATGAGTGACCCGCCACCTGCTTGCCCCGTCCAAGCTCTGCGAGAGTCTGTCTTGGGTTATGAGTGCAGGGAGCAGCCGTGGAGAGGAATAGACCTTTTGAAGCCCCATGGCCCTGGCATGGAAGTATTTCTGGGCCTCCCCTACCACCTTCCCACCAATGCTAGGGAGACAGCAAGGAGGGAAGAGTCCCTGTTTGTCCATCATGAGCGCCACCTCCTGGTGCTGGCACCAGAAGAGAGTGCTGAGCCTCCCTCCCGCCCCTGAGCTCAGCCCTGTGACCCAGCCCCAGAGCCCCTGCCTTGCATGCACGGTTTGTGGAGCGCTGTAATTAGTTAATGAACCACCTGAATGATATTTCTCTAGTCGTTCAACCAGCCCCTCTCCTCAGGGTGGGAATTGTATTTGAGGTTATTTTAAAATGTTTCTGTATCCAAATAGAGTTTACATCAGCAGACAGCGTGATTAGTAATCCTGCTCTCCCTTGGTGTTTCTAAGCTGTGCTATGAACTGCCTGGTGGTGAGTCGTGCAAAACTGGCTTCTCCAGCCAAGGGACCCTCTTCCTAACCCCAGGGGGGCTTCTCTGCCAGAAATAACCGACCGTCTGAGAGGGGAAGTAGTAAAAGTAACTTCTGGCCAGAATCCAGTTGACCTTGGTTTAGAACAGGTGTTTTCAGAAGAGGTGCTCTGCTAATTTGATCATCGTCTTGAGATGTGAACTCACTCTCCTTTATCTTTACAAGAAAATGTTCTGACACTAATCTCAGACTACCTTCCTTTACCACCTTTTATGGAATTATTAGAGTGATACAGTTAAAAGCATGTACCCCTGCTTACTAAACATCTCCAAGCCTCCATTTCTTTGTCTGTAAAATGGGGATCATGGCAGTGACAGTAACAGGAGTTAACATTTTAGAGCTTATCATGTGTCAGGCACTGTTCCAAGTATTTTACATGAATTGTCTCACGTGAGCCTCAGGATAACTCCGTGAGATAATATGATTAGGTAATATAGCCAGATACCTATGATTACCCTCACTCTTCCTGTCAGGAAACTGAGTAGTGGAGAGGGTCAGTAACTTCTCCAAGATCACTCTCCTGCAAGTAGGAGTGATCCACATTCTGGAGACTGATTCTAGAACCTACGCACTAACCACTGCGCACTCTGCCTTTTTCATAAGGTTGTGAGGACTCAGTGACATTCACTAAAGAAATATTTACTCGGGGCTTCCCTGGTGGCGCAGTGGTTGAGAATCTGCCTGCCAATGCAGGGGACACGGGTTCGAGCCCTGGTCTGGGAAGATCCCACATGCCGCGGAGCAACTGGGCCCGTGAGCCACAACTACTGAGCCTGAGCGTCTGGAGCCTCTGCTCCGCAACAAGAGAGGCCGCGATAGTGACAGGCCCGCGCACCGCGATGAAGAGTGGCCCCCACTCGCCGCAACTGGAGAAAGCCCTCACACAAAAACGAAGACCCAACACAGCCAAAAATAGACATAATAAATAAATAATAAATAAAAATTAAAAAAAAAAAAAAGAAATATTTACTCTGTGCCAAATACTATCACGGGTGTTAGAGTTCAGGACAAATTCCCCCCCCCCCCCCACCGCCCCCATAGATATCACATCCAAGTAGGGAAGATTATCCATTTAAAGCTTTTAGTGTAACACTCAGGAGAAGGCCAATGCTCAGTTCCAGGTGTTAGGGCTTTAGAAGTTTCTACATGGTATTTTAGTTATTTATATACACGTTTTAATGCTCCTGCTAATTGTAAATTCCCTGAAGGCAAGATTAAATTCTGATTCCTTTCTATATGTTTTCTAACTCCTTACACATAGTAGGAAGTCAGTAAATATTTGTTGAATTAACAAACCTATAGATCCTGAATGTATGTGAAAGAATTGCAAAAAGTGCTTTATCCATGTATTAATGCAAACGTTTTCAATGTAAAGTTAATCTATAGTGGTAGTTATATCTGAAATGTATTCGATAGAATTATACACCCATGTCAATTGCTAAGAGGATCAGATGAGAGGTATATAAAATGCTCTTTGAAAACTAACACACCAAACCTAAGTAACATGTCATTGGTATAAACAATACAGAGATGTATTATATCTCTTCTAGGCTTTCAGTGGAGCAGATGCTAATCCTAGGGCATAAAATGTCCCTAGAATGTGGATGAGAACCTACCAACCACACAAGGTAGCAGTGAGTAAATAGTGAGAGTTTACACACAAGCCAATACAAGGGATTTTAAAAATTATTTATTTATTTATTTGGCTGTGTCGGGTCTTAGTTGTGGCATGCGGGATCTTTTGTTGCAGCGCGTGGCCTTCTCTCTAGTTGTGGCGCATGGGCTCCAGAACAAGTGGCCTCAGTAGTTGCGGCACTTGGGCTCTTTAGTTGTGGCACACGGGCTTAGTTGCCCGACGGCATGTGGGATCTTAGTTCCCCAACCAGGGATCCAACCTGCGTCCCCTGCATTGGAACTCAAGATTCTTAACCACTGGACCACCAGGGAAGTCCCTACAAGGAATTTTTATTGTAAGAAACAAAAAGCTGTATTAGTTGTCTATCACTGTATAACATATTACCACATTTTGTGGCTTAAAACAACAGCAAACACTTATTATCTCACAGTGTCTGTGGGTCAGAAATTTGGGAGCAGCTTAGCTGGAGGTTTTAGCTCAGTGTTTCATGCAGTCAAAATGTCTGCCAAGGGCTTGACTAGGGCAGGAGGATACACTTCCAGGTGACTCACTCACAAGTTGGTGCTGGTTGCTGGTGGGAGGCCTCAGGTCCTCTCCATAAGGGCCTCTCCACAAAGCTGCTTGAGTGTCTTCTCAACATGGTGACTGGTTTCCCCCAGGGGGAGTGATTCAAGAGACTAAGGCAGAATCATCAATGTCTTTTATGTTCTATCTTGAAAGTCACACCCCCTCTCTTTTGCAGTATCCTATTGGTCACATGAGTCAGCCTTATTCAATGTGGGAGGGGACTATACAAAGGCAAGTACCAGGAGGGGATGGTCACGGGGCCATCTTGGAGGCTGGCTACCACGAAGGGAAACTGGAGCTCAGAAATCAAGAACAGTGGCCACAGCCAGGCCACCCTGAGACAAGAGCTAGAGGGTATCCTGGAGCCAAGACAGCTCTGGACACTTAGGCAGCAGGCATCCCTAAGTCTTCACTCTTGTTCTCTGCCCTTCATGTGACTCAGTCACACCTCTCTCTTCTGCCAGTTATTTCTATGTTTCTTACTTCACGTTCCTAAAAGCAAAGCTTGAGGGTTCAGTTCATCTTTTTTTCCCAGGTCATTGCAGGTCACATACCAGCCACTGAGTTGGCTTCTGGGGACCCACT
This sequence comes from Balaenoptera acutorostrata, assembly GCF_949987535.1. Taxonomy (NCBI): domain Eukaryota; kingdom Metazoa; phylum Chordata; class Mammalia; order Artiodactyla; family Balaenopteridae; genus Balaenoptera; species Balaenoptera acutorostrata. The sequence continues at coordinate 11,862,118 of NC_080079.1, read as the reverse complement.
CCTAGCCCAGACATTTAGGAGAGTTAAGGTTCACATGGTCCAAAACATAGACACTTTGGCATAGAGTTTAGTCCGTGATCAGGATAGTCTTGCTAAGATGAGACTGGGGGGAGGTGGGGTCAGAGCTCAAGAAGCATAGTCTGCCCAGTATGACTATTGCTCACCAGACACTGTGCTGGACAGATGGGCCACAGATGGGGAGAAAGAAGAAAAATAAATACAAATAAGTTGATCTTTGGCCTCTCTGTTTAAAGAGGAAGATGCCCATAACCAAATAATTATAATTTGTGTATAATAAAGTATACTAGTAGTACCTGGGTCAGGTGGGGAAAGTTTTCTAAGAAGACCCTTCTGCCAGGGTCTTGAAGGATGAGATGGATAGGATCCAGATGAAGAGAAGGGAGAAGGGCATTTCTGTCAGGAAGGAACCCGTATAGGATATTTTGTGGGGAGGTGAGACTCTGTAGTGGGGCTGGCCGGTGGGGTGGATGGGAGGAAAGCTGGCAAGGTCGGCTGGGGTGACACTGCGATGGGTTTGGCGGCTCAGTGAAGAGTTTGGGTTGCTCCCCGAGAGTGGTGGGAAGTTCTCGAAGGTTCTGAAACAGGAATGAGGACTCCTGTGGGTGGCTCCAGGGGCTGAGGCTTCCTTTGAAGGCTTGTTTAAACACACGCGCATCCACCCCCTTCAGGTTCTAGATCACAGGGGGTTGTGTATGATTTGAGGAAAGCTGTAGTCTCCATTACGCAGAGACATCCGTTCTTGTGAGGAACTAATGACTGCCCCTCTGCTGGTTTCCTTTAATAGCAGCCAAATATAATTCCACAGGCATCCAAGTTAAGCAAAGTTTTTTCAGCACCAAGAAGGCCACATCTACATAATGAAAAGATGTCATCAGAAGTCTGCGAAAAGTCTCCCTGTGGACTCCTCATCAAATAACTTGTCATCCTCCTACCAAAAAAACCTCCCAACCAATTCAGAAAATAATATTTGGAAAATAACCCTTTTTAGCAGTTCAGGCCCTACCAATAAGCAGCTTACAGCAGACTCACAATTCCTACGTAAGTGAGCAAAGTCCAGAGATGCTAGTCGCAGGTTTTATTATTTAAATGTCCATGGGCCAATTTGACGTCTGGGCTTTCACTCTGTGGTTGCTTTGGTGAAGCCTGGTCCTGCATAGGGGAACCATTATGCTGCAGAAGCTCCTGGAAGCTGCATGGCCCATGGTTCAGAGCCCGCCTCGGCAGCCAGCCTGCCTGGGCTTATGTCCTGGCTCTGACACTTTCTGCTCTGTGACCTTGGGTAAGTTACTTGAGGTCTCGGCACCTCTGTTTCTCATCTGTGAAATAAGAATTGTCTTAGTCTGTTTGGGCTGCTCTAACAAAATAACAGATTGGGTAGCTTATATGAACAGAAATTTATTTCTCACAGTTCTGGAGGCTGCAGTCCAACATGAAGGCGCCAGTATGATCCATTCTGGGGAAAGCCCTCTCCATTGTTCACAGCTGGTGCCTTCTCACTTTGTCCTCACGTGGTGGAAGATGGTCAGGGATCTCTCTGGAATCTCTTTCATAAGGCACTGATCCCATTCATGAGGGCTCCACCCTCATGACTTAAGCACCTCCCAAAGACCCCACCTACTACTACCATCATCTTTGGGGGTTAAGATTTCAACATATGAATTTTTTGGGGGGGACACAAACATTCAAACAGAATGAATTAATCCTCATGGAAGATGATAAGCATCTGTCATACAGCTCCATATAAGTATATGCTGTCATTATTACCCTAGTATAAATTAATTGATCTGCAACTTTTCTCCCATTAAGCTGTACCTATAAATTTTTTTGTTTTGAGTTAGCTGTCCCAATCATAATAAATGACACCAATCATCTCGTTGGGTTCATGGAAGAAACCATCCAATCAATCACCAAGTTCTGTTATTTCTTACTCCTAAGTATATTTTGAGTCTTATCTATTTCTTTCTAGTACATATGCTACATGTGGTAATTAAGCCTACAGGCTTTGGACCCAGAGTGCCCAGGTTCAAATCCTGACTCTCCATTCACCAACTGTGTGACCTTGAGCTAATTTCTTAAACTCTCTGAGCCTCGGCATTCTCTATAAAACAACAAAAATAATGATACCTACTTCATAGGTGTTTGTGAGGATTGAATGAAATCATGCAGGTGCCTGGCACTTAGTTATACATTCAATAAAACCTAATCTTCATTAATATTATCCCCATTCTAGTCCCAGCCATACCATCTCTCACTTAAATGTTCATGTTGGCCTCTTAACTAGTCCCCTGACCTCCAATCTTGCTTTCCTACGAGGCATTCTCCACATGGCAGCTAAACGATTTCCTAAAAACACAAATCTGATCGTGTCACCCATGGCTTAAAATTCTGCAAATGACTCCCATTGCCCTTGGGATAAGATCCCACACCCTAGAGAGGCCTTGCTGGTTAACACAGACCTTCACACATACTGTGGAACGGCTCCTCTGTCCAGCTAACTCCTATTCATCCAACAAGGGCCAGCTGATGTGTGACTTCCTCAAAGATGCCTTCCCAACTTTCTGGCTAGGATGGCTGTTCCTTCTTGGTGTTAACAATTGTGACTGAATTCTTATCTGTACAACTTTCATGCCCATGGTCTAGCGTTTGTGTTGTTCACGGAACATCCCCCGAGCTTGGTGTGGTGCCCTGTCCATAGTAACCACTCAATAAATATTTACAGAGTTGTGAATGAATGAACGGACAGATGCGGCATTCCCAGGGAACTAACCCTCTTCTGCAAGTGCCTCTCTGCAGAGCCTTGATTCACTTTGCCTTCTTTTGCTCTGTGGGGCAGCGGTGGGGAAAAGGGACCCACTGTTTAAAACCCAGCAGGCTGAGGATAGGTTGTCCTGTCACAGAATCAGAGCAGGAAGGCCCTTTAGAGGCTGGTCATTCAGTCCCCTTCCTTGTTAACACTGCCAGTGACAGGCTGGTCATTCAGTCCCCTTCCTTGTTAACACTGCCAGTGACCAAGAGCTCACTCCTAACTGTTAGCACATTCTTCCCCATCTCAATCTTAATCCCGTCTCCTTAAAAGTTCCCATCCAGGGACTTCCCTGGTGGTCCAGTGGGTAAGACTCTGCGCTCCCAATGCAGGGGGCCCGGGTTCCATACCTGGTCAGGGAACTAGATCCCGTACGCTGCGGTGAAGATCCTGCGTGCTGCAACTAAGACCCAGTGCAGCCTAAATAAATAAATATTAAGGGAAAAAAAAAGTTCCCATGCATGTGTGAGACTTTCATTTTCTTCTGTGACTTCTGTATTTCCAACTTTTATAGAGTGTATATAAATCGCTTGTGTAATTACAGAGAAAACAATAAAAATCTTTAAATTCTAATCACAAAATCTAGTTCTGCTTTTTACACGGACAAGAAAGAAAAAGAGAAAGAAACCTAACTGCTGGACTCCTCTCCCACATGAGGTTGGTAACTGAGTCCAGCGTGAGCACAGCTTGGCCTCCCTTGTCTTTGGGACCTGCCTGCTGTTGGCACGGGCAGTGAGCTGTTAATAACTAGCATATGCTTTTCCCGACTTTCAAATGCACGTTTACCAGCCTAGCGCTGTGGGCAAGGAATGCTGTATGGACTCCCAGGGTGCTACCAGGCCTGCCCCAGAGGGTGCAACCTGCCTCACCATGTTGTAGATGCCATGAAGGCCAACACTGCCTGCTCCAGTTCCCAAGCAGGTCTTGGAACCTTGCAGCCGATCAACAGTACAGGATAGCTGGGTGGGTAAAATGAATAAAATTAATCTGGGAAACAGAGACATTTTGGAAAATCATAACAGATTTTCCCCAGGTACAAGTGGGTTAAGCTCTAGCCTCCACTGTGTAAGAACAACCCTAAAGAATGCAGAGAAAGAACAGATTAAGACATTGGATGAAATGCTTCATTTATACTTGAGTTTAAAATTTAAAACACATTTTCAAACAATGGTATATCTTGTATATTATTTATGTACTTAAAAAATAACACTAAAAAAATCTAAACAGAAGCAAAGGAAATGCTGCTAATTATTCCTCTCTATTTACTGAGAATAATGCTTCTTTTTGTGAGTGAAGAGTGATAAAAACTAAACCAGTTTGGCCTGTCAGGGTGAAGAATGTGATCTTTAAACACAAACAATAACCCCAAAAATCATAAAACTAAAGAGGCTGAGCTGCCAGAGGGATCCACGGAAAAAATGAAAAGGGCCCTTCAAATTTAACAACCTATTTTGTATAAAATGGGAATGGCTCCAGAGAAATGCCCTGAAAGATTTGTTCTCCACAGCCTCGGAAGGGGAAAGGAAAATGTGTATTTCAAGCACAGCAACAACTAAAGACCGTGTGTCCAGCGGCCAAGAGGTGGTACAGAAACACCCAAGTCAGGAAAAGCTTTGATTCTGTGAGACTCTCTCGAATCTGCTCAACCCTCCCGGAAGGCAGGGAAACCCTGTGTCTCTCTACTTTACCTTTGTATTTCAATCCCTAGCACACAGCAGTAGGTGCTTAATAAATGTGACGGTCCTGGTTCAAGAGCAAGGAGAGATCTGACAACGTGGCAGTAATAACGTATCACATTCTACAGTTAACGATGATGTTTTTTAAAAAAACTTATTGGTGTATAGTTGATTTACAATGCTGTGTTAGTTTCAGGTGTACAGAAAAGTGAATCAGTTATACATATACATATATCCACTCTTTTATAGATTCTTTTCCCATATAGGCCATTACAGAGTATTGAGTAGAGTTCCCTGTGCTATAAAGTAGGTCCTTATTAGTTATTTATTTTATATCTAGTAGTGTGTATATGTCAATCCCAATCTCCCAATTTATCCCTCCCCCACTTTCACCCCTGGTAACCATAAGTTTGTTTTCTGCATCTGTGATTCTATTTCTCTTTTGTAAATAAGTCCATCTGTACCATTTTTTATATTCCACATATAAGCAATAGCATATGATATTTATCTTTCTCTGTCTGACTTACTTCACTCAGTATGACAATCTCCAGGTCCATCCATGTTGCTGCAAATGGCATTATTTTGGCAGTTAACGATGATTTAATGTTATTTCATTTCCATCTCATCTCTGGGCAGGACTACAGATGTTCTATTTTCTATTTTTCTGCATTGTCTGAATTGTTTATGAGTATGTTTTTTGAAAAGAAAGTAATAAAATTATTTCCCTATTGGGAAAAAGTAATTCTCTTAACCATCATTGCCAATTTCTTGACCCCTTTTGGAACAAGTTTGGGAATTCATTCTTCCATAGATTATAATTCAATACAAGGACAAAGTGAATACATTCACTCCATAAATAAATTTATTCAGCACCAACTTGTGTAACAATTTAGGTAGGCATGGGGAATGTGTATGCTTAAAAAACACCAGTTTATGGCCTAAGAAGGAGTCAGACATTAAACACATACTTCTACTAACAAGGTCCAGTTGCAACTCTGACAACTGCAGTGTGGAAGGTACCTGGAGCCAGGAGCACCTGTGTCTCCGGGATCATTCCCCTGCTTAGGCCCAGCTCCACAGCTTTCCTCTGGCTCTTTCCCCTCCCAGAAGGCCCTTCCTCCCTCTTCCACCTATTCAAACTTGTCCTTGCTTCAGAATCCTGCTCAACTCTCCAGGTCCTGCTCAAGGCCTCCCTGACGGCTGAGGCCCACCTTCCTCCCTCCCCTCAGCATCTCTCTCAGCTTGTGCTAAGTCAGATACTGCCTTGAGGGTCACACAACTCACTAGTAGTTGTATTAGTCAGGGTTCTCCAGAGAAAGAGAAACAACAGAGTCTGTCTGTCTATCTATCTATCTATCTATCACAAGACAGAGGAGAGATGGAGAGAGAAAGAGATATTTATTTTAAGGAATTGATTCACACAATTGCGGAAGGGCAAGTCCAAAAGCTTCAGGGTAGGCCAGTAGGCTGGGGACCCAGGAAAGAGTTTTAGTCCAAGTCCAAAGGCAGTCTGCTGGCAGAACTCCCTTTTGCTCAGAGGACATCAGTTTCTGTTCTGATTAAGGCCTTCAAGGATTAGATGAGGTCCACTCACATTATGGAGGGCAATCTGCTTAACTCAAAGTCCACTATTTTTAAACCTTCATCTCATTCAAAATACATCTTTACATAAACATCCAAAATAATGTTTGACCAAGTATCTGGGCACCATGGCCCAGCCAAGTTGACACATACAATTAACCATCACAGTAGCCTTATTTCCCTAACTAGAGTCTACCATCTTGGAAGGCACAGGTCAGCTCTTGCACATCTGTATCTTCCCACAGGGCCAAGCTCAGGGATTATTGTCAGGAGGTGTTCCATAAATCCCCAAAGAATGGAAGAATAGAACAGCAGGACTTGATAGACCCTCTGGAAGCAACCCTATGCACCTTCTGGAAACAATAAGGATGTGTGACCAACATCTGCTTAATCCCCAGAGTGCAAAACACGTGGCTGCAGAGAAACCAGAAGCATAACCCGGATCCTTTCTCTGTTCTGAAAACAGCTCTTCAGACATACTCAGTTATACCTTCCAAGATAATAACAGATTGAGACAGAACTGGCTGTTCGTTTGAGTTTGAACTCAGCACAGCCCTAGCCGGTGAAGAAAGAACAAAAGAACAACACAAAAGCATGCTGTGGCCTAGGGAGGAATTTCTGAACCTGGTCTCTGACTGTCTTTTTAGGACTTATGTACCTGTTTCAAGCCTCACCTTTCTCCTAAACCTGTTCCGAATTCAAGCAACAAGCTCCCACCTCTTATGCCCTCTCCTGGCCCCCACCAACTTTGATCAGCCCCCTGGAGATAAACTAGGCTCAGAGGAGGGGCCCAGTGCTTTCTCAGACAACTCCCAGTCCAAGCTCAAATGTGCAATTCTAAACCCAGAATCCAGTTTCCAGGCTTCGCCTTGGCTCCTGAGCAGCCTCTTGCTTAGGCTGGAGAAGGAAGAAATCTCAAACAGCTGGAGAGGTGGTAGTTCTTCAAGCCATCCTTCAGGGCCAGGCCTCATCTTCGTGTGCCCCACAATTATCTGATGCCCCTTTAAAATTCCATCTTTCTGCTTCTGTAAAAACCCTTTTCATTCCTCCTCAGTTTCAGCAGAAAAATGGGCAAAGGATAGCTACAGGCTTTTCAAAGAAAAGGAATACCAAATGTCTCTTAAACAGATGAAAAGATGCTCAATAATGCTCATAATAATAGAAATGCAAATTAAAAATACAAAGTGAATATATCAGATTGGCAAAGATCAGAAAGTTAGGTACACAGTCTGGTAAGGTTATGGGGAAACAGGCACTGTGAACACGGCTGGTGCAAGGCTGACCTTTTCTGACCTCTTTGGAGAGCAATTCGGTAAAACATCTCAAATTTTAAAAATGCACTGGTTCGATGACCAAGCACTTTCACCTCCAGGTATTAATAGATGTACTTGTACATTCATGCAAAATGATGTGTGCCAGAGAATATACATTGTGGCGTTGTTTGTAATAGCAGAAAGCTGGGAACTATCTAAATGTTTATTAAGAGAGGACCAGTTAAATAAATTATAGACTATTGTACAGCCACTTACGGGAATAAAGAAGGTCTGTGCGGACTGATATGGAAAATTTCACAGGGTATTAAGTGAAAAGAGTAAGGAGGATGCCAGTGCACGTGATGTGCTAGTATTTGTGTGTGGGAAGAATGCACATACATGCTGAGAAATGTATGGCAGAATACCCAGTAATCTGGGATTACTGGTTGCAGGCACCTGGGAGCAGGGACTTGGGAGGCTTGGGAACGTTAGAGGAAAGGAGATTTATTTTTTTCTGAGTACTGTTACGGGTTGAATTGTGACCCACAAAATTCATTTGTTGAAGTCCTTACCCTCAGTATCTCAAAATGAGACCTTATTTGGTAATAGGGTCATTGCAGAGGTAATTAGTTAACATGAAGTCATACAGGAGTAGTGTGGGCCCCTAATCCGATGAGCCATGTATCCTTATACAAAGGGGAAATTTGGAAACAGACAGGCACACAGGGAGAACACTATGAAGATGAAGGCAGAGATTGAAATGATTCTCAGAAAACCGCTAGAAGCCAGGAGAGAGGCATGGGAACAGATTTTTTTCCCTTGCAGTTCTTAGAAGGTACCACACCTGCAGACACCTTGATCTTGGACTTCTAGCTTCCAAAACTATGAGACAATGCATTTCCATTGTTTTAAACCAACCAGTTTGTGGTACTTTGTTACAGCAGCCCTGGCAAATGAATACAGTACCCTTCGGTACATTTTGAGTTCTGTATCATGCATGTATATTACTGATTAAAATTTTTTTTTTTCCAACATAAATGTCCTTTCCTCCCCGAAGCTTTCCCAGACTCATCAGTCTGGGGTGATTTCTCTGTCTTTTGACCTCTGAGAACATCTTATTATCTGCAATAACATTTACCATTTTGTGATATGATTTAACTGTTCATGGGGTTCTCACCTCCACAAAAGGGGCTGAGCTGACATTTCATCCATCATTATAGTCCTAGAGACTGGCCCTCAAATGTTTGCTGGAGTGAATGAATAAATAGGTAACTAGTCATTTTTCACTCCCTTCCTCCATTTCTATTACTATTCATTGATTTTTGGCTTGATAAACTATCAATTCATTGATGATTAGTCAGGGTGACATCACTGAAAGATTTGGAGGATCTTGATAGGTGAAAGGAAGAAAACCTCATTTAAAAACATACCCAAATGAGTTGAGAGTTTAGTACTTTTCAGGGAAGACAATTCCAATTGGTTCTGACATCTGTCTACCATTGAGGACCATTTGTGTTGGGGAAGTGTTTGTTTGGGACTCCATACCGCTCATCCTCTGAAGAGGATTTGTGATAGATCTGTCTTTTGGGGTGTGTGTATTCCATCTGTGTGATCAGTCTCTTTGTGGTCTTGTGTAAAATGGGAAATTCAGGTTCAATTCATTAAAAAAATTTTAGCTATGAAATTATGACTAAAGAAAAAGAAAGATGATTTTTTTTAAACCAATGTATGGCAACAGTGTTCTTTAGACTCCTGAGAAAACTGATCAAGATAAAAACTCTTTGAAATTTCAAAACTGATTGTTTTTGTATATGCAGTTAGAGAAAGCTAGCTTGATAAAATGCTGTTTTCAGAATTCTGACCCTGAGAGAACAAAAATATGCCTAGGAAAAAGCTTGAGGTTAACTCTTATCGTGTCCTTAAAATACAAACACAGGCCACTTTGCCTGGGACTTCAGTCTTAGGTTAATTAGTAAAACTTCAAGCCAAAAAAAGGGGGGAAGAAAATGAAGCCTTTTAAAATTGAGTTTGTAAATTTGACTATTCTGACTGTTATTCATAAACTAATGTTTAATTGCAGTGCCTAATTCATGAAATGTAAAAAGATAAAACAATGAGATCTCTGTTTGTCTGGTTGTATGTATGTCTCAATATGTGTCTTTGTCTGTGGTTAATTTGTAAAGAGCTCTATTTAATTGGCTTTAAAAAAAAATTAGCGGTTACCGTATCAAATAAATCTAAATGTACCTACTTTTTGTCTTCTTGCAAGACCAAGAGGGAAACTAAAGATGTTTGGGTTTCTTAAACACACGTCTTGTACCACATTAAAGAGAAATTGCACTATGAAAAACTGTATGCTTTTCTTTTTTTAATTTTTACTTATTTATTTATTTATTTTTGGCTGCATTGGGTCTTCATTGCTGCGTGCGGGCTTTTCTTTAGTTGTGGCGAGCAGGGGCTACTCTTCGTTGTGGTGCGAGGGCTTCTCATTGCAGTGGCTTCTCTTGCTGTGGAGCACAGGCTCTAGGCACGTGGGCTTCAGTAGTTGTGGCACGTGGGCTCAGTAGTTGTGGCACACAGGCTTAGTTGCTCCACAGCATGTGAGATCTTCCTGGACCAGGGCTCGAACCCATGTCCCCTGCATTGGCAAGTGGTTTCTTAACCACTGCACCACCAGGGAAGCCCAAAATGTATGCTTTTAGAGGTTATGGAATATGTTCTTAAGTTTGCCAATCAGAAAATACTGATATAACAAATAGTTCAATTACCTGTTTCTTGGTTTTGTTAAGGTTTTTAAGGGTTAAAATTGTAATATGTAAAAATGATAAGGGAAACATTTCAGTGTATAAAGCAAGTAGGATATGTGTTGTCAGCGAAGAGAACGTATAAAGAATGGAGATATTTTTGTTAAGGAAAAATGAGGATAAAAATTTTGTCCTACAGCTGGTTGCGTGGGAAAAAAGGACAAATTTGTATGGATCCAAAAAGTGATAAAAGTTTTGCAAAAAAGGATCTTTGAGAAAAGAATTTTGTATGTTGTCAGGATTAAGATTAGACTGAATTTAATTAGGTAAATGAATTTTGTTATTAACAGTAAATTGGTAAAAGACTAAATTCGGTTTTCTCTCTCTGTTAAGAAAAAAATTTTTTTCTAAACCAATTAGGATTATTTGGTATGTTTAATTATATGGAAAACATTTGATAACTTTCAGATCATACTGTTGAACTGGGTAAGAAATTTAAAAAAAATTCTGACCGAATGCTATTGTTTTGTTTCTAACCATACTTTTGACCCTGATGTTCAGGATGGATATAAATGGTGAAGTGTATGGTCTATAAAGCATTTCCCGATTCACATACCTCTGAGTCTGTTCATGATATCTGATTAGTTTTCCCTCAAGGCGGACAAATAGGCAAATATACAAACAAAAAGAGGCCTAGCACCGAGGGACATGAATGGACCCAGAGCAGGCAACTGAGCCATTCTGGCAACGTGGGAAAAATATATTGCGTATCAATGCTTTCTATGGAAGGAGTTACAATTAAAAGGGGGAAATGATGGAGGAAATTTTCACATATTTAGGTATGGGGAAGTCATTCTGGCTTATACATGATTTAATTTGAACTTCAGGCAAACCAAAACAGCCTGTTTATGGCCTATTAAACAAACACTGTACATCTGCTTTAACCATTAAGAAAAAATACATTCAGAGAATAATACAAAGATGCATCTTGATTATTATCTTCATTGTAAAATGTCTACAGATTTTCAAGTGTTTGTCCAGGTACTATGAAAAGGAATTAAGGAAAGAGGTAATGTTCTCATAATACAAAATATGGATGCTAAGCATGGAACTCGAGATTATTTCCAATTCTGTCCATTCCCCAAATTAGGCAGGACTACGCCCCACTTCAGCAAGAAGTAGCCAAGAGCAGTCGTCGCCCCATTCCCTCAAACAGTTGGGGAAAATTGAAACAGAAATGGAACTAAACCCGAGCTCCTCTGCCAAGTTGATGACTAACCCTCTACCCAAAACCTTCTTCCCCTCTTGTTCTGTACCCGTCCCTCCTGAAGATTGAGGAGTATCAAAGAAAAGAGGGCATTGAAACGGAGCAGGACCCTATGGTCCTTGCCGCCCCATATCCTCAGCCTGCCTTTTGTCTGCGGAAAAACTTTAGCCAAAGAATAAGTTTAATCAGAGAAGTGAAAAAATGCAGAAACAGAGGAAAACAGTCAAAGGAGACCAAATAATAGTAGTTTAGTCACTAAACATAGTCAAGGACCTTTAGTTCCTCCTCGAGGGCTATAGATCATATTCTGAGCCGTATCCTGTGAGCTGTCTTATAGATACTGAAACGCCCGCCAGGTGGAAGAAGTGAACTACATGGTGACCAGACGGTAGCCACGACATAGCTGCCACAATTCCGAGAACTGGCCTCAAAGAAATGGAAACGAACCGACCCTGGAACTGAAGATTAACTGTACCTAAAACAATCGAGATGACACTGGTCAGACCACTGATGACCAATTTCAAGATGACTGTCAGAGCTGGCTGTGCTGTTTCTGCATGCAGCCCCCTCCCTCTGTCTATAAAAGCTCTTGCCCCCTGATTGTCGGGGGAGGGGGGAGTCGGCCTTTGGACAGGCGTCCGCCCTCCCCCACTGGTTGCCGGCATCCAAAATGAAGCAAAGTTTCCTTTCCACCAACCTGGCCTCTTTATTGGCTTTTGAGTAGTGAGCAGCCGGACCCCACTTTCGGTTACAGGTTGATTTCTGCCTGGTGGGGAGATGAGGAATCAAGAAAGTCTACCTCCCTGCATGGCTGTGCGTGATGAGGGACAAATGAAACAATCTGTCAATCATGCTCCAAAGGGTGGTTCTTATTATGGATTACAGAAGCAACATTTGGGTTAGACAATACAGACTGATAGCATGGCTGTTGTATTGGTTTCCTAGGGCTGCCTTAACAAAGTATTACAAACTGGGCAGCTTAAAACAACAGAAATTTATTGTCTCTGGGGAGGATCCTTCCTTGCCTCTCCCAGCTTCTGGTGTTTGCTGGCAATCCTTGGCTTGTCGGTGCGTCACTCCAATCTGTGCATCACATGGCGTTTTCCCTGCGTGTGTGTGTGTCTGTGTGTGTGGCCACATTTTCCTCCTCTTATAAGGACACCTGTCATCGGATTAGGGTCCTCCCTAATCAAGTATGACCTCATCTTAACTTGAATATTTCTGCAAAGTAAGGTCACATTCTGAGGTTCTGGATAGATATGAATTTGGGGGGAACACTATCCAACCTGGCACAGCTGCTCAGCTGGGACTCACTGAGGATGGAGAAGCAGCAAAAGGCAGAGGCGTGTTTAACCTTGTAGTTAAGCACAGGCCATGGAATCAGACATTTAATTTCAGATCCTTATTCTACCTGCTGATCAGCCATGTGAACTTGGGCAAGTTACTCAATATCTCTAAACCCGTTTCCTCCTCTGTGCAATGGGCTTAATGCATCCTAGAACTGCTGCGTGAAATAAATAAGATCAGGTCCTGGTGTGCTTAGCATTATGCCTGATACTTTTTAAAAATTGGCTTTTGGGACTTCCCTGGTGGTCCAGTGGTTAAGACTTCGCTTTCCAATGCAGCGGGTGTGGGTTCGATCCCTGGTCAGGGAGCTAAGAGCCCAGTTGCCTCGCATCCAAAACACCAAAACATAAAATAGAAGCAATATTGTAACAAATTCAATAAGGACTTTAAAAATTGTCCACATCAAAAAACAATCTTTAAAATAAAGTTAGCTTTTAACACTAGCGTCCCCATTTCCACGGCTCCTGCCATCCTTTCAGGGAAAAACATAGACCGTTAAATAGCAAAGCAGAGTAGTTTATGATTAAAGGCCCAGATGCCTGGAACAGGATGTGCTTGGAACAGGATGTACCTGCCACAGGAGGTCAGAGAGCACAGGGCGGCAGGGCTGGGGCAGGCACAGTCTATAACTTTTAATAACAAACAGATGCATAGTTAGTGCTGAAATCTGAAACTTTGAGCTAAGCCATATTGATTTTCCCCTCCCCCTCCACAGGGTGTATATCTGGAGCTTATCACTGAGGTCTACACAGCATAACCAGACCAGACATCTCCTATTCATCTCTCTGCTCTACCACCTACTGCCTGTGGCCCCTCCCAATGAACCTGACCATCAAGACATTCAAAAGAGGCCAGAGCTTCCATCCAGGTGGCCCTGGATGCATGTGTTGTTCTCTGATCACATCTCAAAGCAAACAGAAACAACTTGGGATGATCAGCATTTTGCACAGATTGGGGAGAGCTGGCTGTCCTTCTATGCCAGCTCATGAGTTCCATTAGAAATGGATTAAATCATCCAGACACTGAGATCTTTCAGGTGCCATTTTCATTTAGAACTCTCCATTATGGCTGGGCTTGAGTCCCGTCTCTGTGACCTGAGCTATGAGTCAGCCAGGCCCGTCCACACCATTGACAGGACAGACTGTGATCGTCCACAGCTGTCTGCTGCTGCCCTTGTTTCTCAGCATTCAGAAAATTACGTGCACAGAGCTTCGTTTCTCAATAGTAGCTTTAAATTTTTTTTTCCTTGGTGACTAGTGGGACTAAGCCATTGATTCACTTATTGTATTTATTGAGTGCCTGGTTAAAAGCGTAGGCTCTAGAATCAATTGCCTGAATTTAAATCCCACTGCTATAAATCATGAACTTTGTGACACTGAGCAAGTTACTAAACCTTAATTGCTTCATCTGTAAAGGGAGAATCTTAGTAACACTTACCCATTAGGCTGCTGAGAGGATTGTTCCAGGTTTGGTTCCTCGGGAAGCAGATTGTGAGACAGAAGTTAGCCAGCAGGATTTTATGAAGGGATTCTCTTAAGAGCAACAGGGGTAAGAGGGAGAGCAGAGGGAGAAGCAGAGCTGGGATGCAGTCCCAAGAAAGCAGCAGCCAAACCCAGAGGGCGCTCTGGAGCTGGGAGAGCACGTTAGCCCCTACCCCGAATTGGACCCGAAGGACAGGGCAGTGAAGCCCCTCTGTTGACCAGTCACTGGATCCAGGCTGCCCCTAGAAGGAGGCGTGACCATGTGCAAGGCAGTTTTCTTCAGCTGAGCCAATCCCCAAAGGACACCTGAGACTGGGTTTCCTGCAGTGTTCCCAGCATCTAGGTCCTTCATTCCTGAAAGGGGATCACAGGCTCCATCACAAAGATTAAATGAGATTATCCACATAAAGCTCGTAACACAGTACCTGGCACGCAGTAAATGCTTAATAAGTGGTCGCCATTACAATTGTTGTTGTTTTTATAACTGTTATTTGCCAGGCGCTGTGCTACAGGCTGGGGACTCAGTGTTGATCAAGATTCTGCTCCTGCCCTTAAGAAACTCAATCCATAGCAAATCAGACCATCAGGCAAGCAATTGTAATGCAGTGCACTTGATAGGGTGTCACAGGATTTGTATGGGAGCATCCAGAAGGGACACATGACCCAGACTAGGAAGGCGAAGGAAAGTGATACCAAAGGGGATACCTGGAGATGGAGAGAAAGGAGTCAGCCAGGCAAAGGGAGTGGGAGGCATCAGGGGTGGGGAAGAAGGTTGAGGAAGCAGTGTGCGCATGATGTAGTCCAGCAGGGCCAGCACGGAGTGGGTGCCAGAAAGAGGGGAAGAAGGGTCTGATATACACCAGGCCAAGGAGTGTTGGACTTGGATATAAAGAAGGCAATGGGGAGCCATTAAAGCATACTAACCAGAGAAAGGACATGGCCCATTTGTGCTTGAAAAAAGTCACTCTGGCCACCATTTCGGCAATGGATTGAACATGGACAACATTAGAGGCTGTTTCCAGGGTCCAGATGAGAGATAAGGATGACCTGGACCAGGGTGGTGACAGTGAAGAAAGAGAAGGGTACCCAAAGTCAAGGAATACTGAGGTGGTGGAATCTACAGACTTGGTGACGATTGGATGGTAAGAGAGAAAGGGAAATTCAGGGTCATGTTTAAGCTTCTGATCTGGGCAAGTGAATTCCAGAAGGCCTGGTGTCTTAGTCCATTCAGGCTGCTATAACAGAATAACACAGACTGGGTGGCTTATATACAACAGAAATTTATTTCTCACAGTTCTGGAGGCTGGGAATTCCAAGATCAAGGTACCAGCTGATTCGGTATCTGGTAGGAGCCAGGGGAACAGCTGTATTCTCACTGTGCCTTCACATGGTGGAAGCAAGCAGTGAGAGAGATCTCTGGGGTGCTTTTTATAACAGCACTAAACCCATTCATAAAGGCTCCATCCTCATGACCTAATCACCTCTGAAAGGACCCGCCTCCAAATAGCATCACACTGGGGATTATGTTTCAACATACGAATTTTGGAGGGACACAAACATTCAGTCTATAGCCCCTGGGGAATGCGTGTCCTAAGACCTAGAAGAAAAAAAGCCACCAAGGACAGACATGCCCCCCATTATTCAGCATGGCTCAAAGGAGCTTCTTCCAGGCAGTTCTCCAAGACTTACGGCTCCATTTTAGACAAACCCACTTGAAGCCCCCGGTGGAATATAACTCTCAGAAGCAGCTATGTTAATCCCAGAGGAACCTGCTTCCTCCCTGCTTCTGTCTAGCAAATCAAACAAACAAATAAACAAAACACCAGCAAAGAATACTCTCAGTGTTTAAACGTAGTTGTAGTGGAAAACAAATTGAGCAAAGGAAGAACACAGAGATAAAAATTCACTTTGGAATCAATCTTCAATAAACATCAATATTTATTGAATATGAACTCTGGGCCCAGCCTTGTGCTCAGGATTTCAGACATAAGGAAGAATAAGAGAGCCACTGACTAGCGCACTTGAGGGTCCAGCTCCTTCAATAGTAATACTTCTTATGGTAAATTACTGCACTGGCATTTGGGTTTATAACTCATTCTCGTTTGTTTGGT
The DNA here is from genome assembly GCF_949987535.1 of Balaenoptera acutorostrata. Taxonomy (NCBI): domain Eukaryota; kingdom Metazoa; phylum Chordata; class Mammalia; order Artiodactyla; family Balaenopteridae; genus Balaenoptera; species Balaenoptera acutorostrata. Next base: position 11,845,834 of record NC_080079.1, on the reverse strand, counting down.
GACCTGAGTCAGTCCCGGGGGCTTAATCATCTCTGTGTTTTCACAAAACTGAGTTTTTGTACTTTAAAGCTAATAAGTAGACCTATGTAAGTGAGAATCATTCCATTGGAAGTGATTGGCAGGCCTCTCTAGCATTTGCTCCAAAAGGAGTCATATGAGGGCAGGAAGACACAAAAGGTGTTGTCTCTGAGGGTTCCAGAGTATTCTCTGCATTTGAGTTGGAAAGTTGGGCCCAATATTAGTCCAAGGCAACTTCTCAAAATGTTTCTGGCTAAGGGAATGAGTCTGCATGCCTAAGGATCTAAAATGGGACCCCCCCCCAAACATTCTGCCTCTGGGGGCGCACTCTCTCTCCCAGAGGAATTGAGGTGCTTGGCTGAGGTTACAAGTGCAACCCACCACTGAATTAACCAAACACAATTTTTTCCTGATTTGAATTTTCCCCTACTTTCCAAATGAAGGTCAAATTAAGATAGCAAGAACCAACTTCCACTATAAAAAAGACCCAAACCCAAAAGAATATTTTTTTTTCTTTAAAGTTGTTCAATGCAATGATAGTTTCTACATTTGAGATTTGAGGTTCAGGAGCATAAAACCATGCGCTGATGCAATCTTTCTTTAGGTTTCAAAAGAAAGGCAGGTGAGTTTCCATTTGTACTTCCATTTTCTCCCTGGCTTGGTGATGGTGTCGGATCAACATTCCAGAGCTCCTTCCGGACGGCCCTTAAGCCTATGGAAAAAAGTGATTAAAACGTAACTGAGGGACGCCAATATCCTGGAGTATCAGTATATGGGGATGCAAAGGGGAGGTGGGAGAGACTCGAGTTTAAATCCAGCGACTTTAAAGGCTAACGATGACTTTGTTTTTATACGAAGGAGCCAGTCCCGGGAACACCCACGCGGCTCGAAGAAGAGGGAACGAGTCTGAAAACCGAAACCGGCCCAGGACACACAGACTACGTCCCCGGGGTTCGTTAGTCCTGCCGGCCGGCGGCCGCGTACTCCGCGGATGTACCGGGCCCACCCCAGGGCCATCTCGGCCGGGGGACCCCCGCCGGGGAAGCTGGGGCTGGGGAGGAGGTGGAGGGGTGGAGGAGGGGCGGGCTGGCCGAGGCCCCGCCCACGCCCTGCCCACGCCCCCGCCCCGCCCCGCCACGATTATAGCTGATGACTCAGGGCGGAGCTCCACATCCAAGCGGCGCCGCCGCCAACTTATCTGGATGGGACCAGAAGTTTCTAGCTGGCCAGTTGCTACCTCCCTTTATCTCCTCCTTTCCCTTTGGCAGCGAGGAGGCTATTTCCAGACGCTTCCAGCCCTCTACGGCCACGTCACCCCCTCCTTTAATTCATAAAGGTGCCCGGCGCCGGCTTCCCGGACACGTCGGCGGCGCGCACGACTCTAGCTCCGGCCGCGGCCAGCGAGCGACTCTGCACCTGGAGGTCCGGCACCCCGCGACCCCGTGACCCGGCACCCCGCGATCCGGCACCCCGGCGGCCGCCCCTCTGGGCCGACCCCGACCCAGCATGAGCGCTGCCACCCACTCGCCCATGGTGCAGATGGCGTCCGGCAGCGGCGCCGGCGACCGCGACCCCCTGCCCCCTGGCTGGGAAATCAAGATCGACCCGCAGACCGGCTGGCCCTTCTTCGTGGACCACAATAGCCGCACCACGACGTGGAACGACCCACGCGTACCCCCCGAGGTCCCCAAGGTGAGCAGGGCCCGCGCCGCAGGCCGCCGGGTCAGCGGCCCCCCCTCGACGGCCAGCAGTCGGGACAGGGCCGTAGGGGGCGGCTGGACTGGGCCGGGCTGCGGGGAGGCGAGGCGCCAGATGCCCGCCGGCCGTAGCCCGCCTGAGCCGGTGCCCCGGAGGTCAGTGAAGGCCGCCTGGGACGCACGGACCCCCAGAAGGATACCAGCTTTCAGGGGGTCGGCCTGCTGCCCCCCCACACGAGCCCCCTCCCTTGGCCGGCGTCGGGGCGAGGGGGAGGTCCGGGAGAGGACTGTCCTCCCTGGGCCGCGTTTGGTTTCCGGGGGTCGGGCGGGAAGTGGGACCCGCGCGGTGGCGCCAGGTCCGGTCCACCGGCTCGATTCGAGGGGCCGTGGGCCAGGAGACGAGGGGAGGCCGGCCTGGTCAGCATCGGAGGCCCAGGCCAGGCCCCGCCGCAGCCTCCGCCCGGCTTCCAGGGCCGAGATCTTGGTTTCACCCTGCTGACCGTGCTTTGGCGGACGCCGGGGGGCCATTGGCAAGCTGGGGTGGGGGTCTGTTAGGGTCTGTTAGGAATTTTACCCCCTAAAGTTCCTGAATTTGATTGAAGGTGTCTTGACTTCACCCTCCCATCTCAGGCACAGAGTGACTCAGGAGACTGGATGTAAATTCATTCCTTTTTTTTTTCCCATTCTGTATTTGAAATTAAAATTGTATTATTGGTTGAAACTGTTTTCACTAAGAATATATTCTAGTATGACTTGTTAAAAACAAGATGCTGTTCTTCCAGGCAGTTTCTAAACTAAAGATGTGGGACTGTCTCCTAGTTGGCTATTGCCTTAGACATTGCCTCACACTGGCAAGAAAGAGACTTTTTTTTTTTAATGGCAATACATTCCCTTCCTTGTTATGTTACTAAAATACCTAGGATTTGTTTCTAATACACAAATAACTGTGTAGTAATACTTTTGTATTAGAAGGATGCCTCATTTACGTATATGCAGGGATATATACTACTTAATCCTTAGAAGTATGAAAATTTGAAAATGGAAACTTGGAATGAGTCTGTTAACTTAAAAAATTATAACTAATTGTACTACTCTTGTAATTTTCTATAAATTTGAGCTTTTTCGAAATATAAAGCTTGGCAAAGAGAAATATACTTAAAGGGTAGTGTTACGTTGTCTGGGCAAAATAAAAATAAAAGTCATAAAGAGCTGATAAGTTATTTTGAAGATTTAAAAATTCACAAAATTAAAAATGCTTTATAAATCATTATTTTAGAAGAAAGATCTGTGTTATCCACCTTCATTTTTATGCAGTTTTTTCTTAAAAATATTTATAAGACTCTGGTGCCCAACAGTGAGACATTGTAAATTCAGCAGCTTACATTTATAAGAAATTAATTGTATATTTATTTTTGAAAATTAGTACCAGAGGCTATAATTAGCTGGGTTGGGCATAACCATATATACTTTTTTGCTTGTCTGTTCAGCCCATTATTGAGTGAAACTGATGCTCATTTCAAACCAGCTCTGTTACTGCAGCCTGCAAGGATGTAGATCTTTACTGTGGCCAAAAAAACACAAAAAACAAAAATATCATTTTGAGGCTTCCTTCCTATAGAGACAGGGACGGTCAGAATCCGCTGGCATCCTTGGTGGTGAGTGAAGATCAAGTCTGAACATATCCACTGTGAGTGCAGTGTAAGTCCCACCTTGCTGGCACTTTGTTTTCAACATGAAACTCACCCAGCACGTTGAGATCTTTGTGCACCTGTACAGTGGATGGGTTAGGCTGTGGTTTTATAAACTTTTTCAAGGGGGAAAAAAACAGGTTGAGTTACTATTATTGTTCTCGACAAGTAGAAAATACGAGCTACTAAATCAGAAATCTGATGCTGGAAAAGTTGATTTGAAAATTTAACAGTCAGAATTTTAAAGTTGAAAGGTCCTTAAAGATCTTTTAGCCCAGCCTCTTTATTTTTCTGAGAAAGAAACCCAGAGAGGGGCTTCCCTGGTGGCACAGTGGTTAAGAATCCACCTGCCAATGCAGGGGACACAGGTTTGAGCCCTGGTCCGGGAAGATCCCACATGCCTTGGAGCAGCTAAGCCCGTGTGCCACAACTGCTGAACCTGGGCTCTAGACCCCGTGAGCCACAACTACGGAGCCCACGTAATAAATACATTTATAAAAAAAACAAAAAAACCCCAGAGAGTTCAAGTGTGTTTCCAAAGGCCACTCAGCTAGTACCAAGAGCAAAGAGAGAACTACACTGAAAAGTCCTAATAAGAGGCAGTGTATCTGTTCAGAAGAAGGTAGAAGTGTCTTACATTTTTATGAAACTATGAAGCGTGCAGGCTGGAATACTTGATAATTTTTGTGTCCTCCCAACCATCAAGTATTGGGTGGCTGACTTCTGTTCTGTGACTACTTAGTTGGTGATGGCTGGATGTGATCAACTCAAGAAAAGAGCTCTCTTTACCAAATTAATTACTTGAGATTTCTCAGCATGGGTACCAAAACATAAGGAGAAAACTAACATTCAGTTCATTAGCTCTGGGCTTCATTGCTTTCAAGACTGTGCTTTGATATACACAGAACATCTATGTGACTAATTCACTTTCACTTATATGAATGACACCTTACTCCAGAGTAAATAAAATGGAAAATCCTTCACTGTTACTTTATATTCGAAATTTGGTTTCTTAATGTGGAATGAGAAAAGGGCTCTGGCAGAAAACAAAGGGTGATTTTAGATGAACTGAGCTAAGAGGACCCTCTGAGCATCCTTACTTTCAAGAGGAGATGCTGTCAATCAATAAAGAGCTATTCATTGAGCATGAAAAACAGAGAAAGCCCTCTTCTGGAGAAGACAGCTTCTGGGTGTTTACAGTTTAACCATGTAGGTACAGAAATGGCTTCCGTGGAAAGAAGAAAAAGATTAGAACTTTGGTTTAGTCTTATCCTCTGTTGTCTTACGATTGATCCTCTCTCATTCCCCTGAGGTGGTTAGAGTGACTCTCCATCCCATTTTTACAGAGGCGGCAACTGAAAGCGAGTGTCTTGCCCTTCATTGCGGAGGCAGGACAGCTAGAGGCAAAGGCTTTGGGCTTAATCCAGCTCCACTCTGAGCAACTGAACCTGCAGTCTTCCCGGATATCGATTTTCTGCACACGTGGGCTTCCCACTAATCTCCTGGCAATTGCATACCAGTCCAGGCCCCATCTCTGGCAGAGAGCTTGACATCCACTTTGGAATCAGGGGATGTACAGTTTCTGTGCAGCCACTCCTCCAGGCTCTCTTGCTAAATAAACAGAGGCCAGATATTTTGGAGTGTGGCGCTGTGCTGCTCCCTCACAAACCTTCCTGGGACCAGAGCGAGACCCTCCTCCCTGGAGGAGCAGGGCTGTTCTAGCTCTGCCGGTCTTGGAGGTCCCCGGCACGGATTCCCAAGCCTGGCAGTCTCCAGGGAAGCCTTTTAAGAACACAGGTTGCCAGCTGGGTACCCCCTTGTTGAATCCCAGTTGCTCAGGGTAGGGCCCAGAAATCTGTATGTCAAAAAAGCTTCCCTCTTGGTTCTTGATTCCAGCAGTCTGGCATTTGGGAGCCACCGAAGGACAATGATCCCACTTCTTAGGGGGGAGGGGGAGCTGTGACTTCATGTGCGCCTGCGTAGGCCTTGGCATCCTCAAGGGGCCTGCTCAACATCTAACCTGCAGAGCCATCACGGGGGCCTCTCTTCCTTCGTGGTGAAACTCACCCGGTGCGTGGCTTCTGGGAATGAAGATAGGGGTGGCGTGGGGAGGGGTGGAGCCTGGTGGGGTGCCAGTGCCGGGTGTGGGGAGGTGGTCCCGAGACCCTCCTGAACCCCAGGAAGAAGCAAGCCAGAGTCTTTCCCTCTTGTCTTCCGCTGCCGGCAGAATCTTACCACAGTAATTTGACAGATTATCCTCAGGCTCTGTGAGAGACAGGTAGGAACATCCTTTCAGAGGAAATGGGAAATGTTTTGAATGTCGACTGAAGTAGAGCCCCACTTCTTCCCCTTCATGTTCAGCAGAGCTTCCTGAATTTTCTTAAAGATGAGATCACCTTGTTCTTTGCAGATTGACTGCAAGCTCTTGTGCCTCTTAGAATCGGAACACAGTCAGGAAATGAGTGGCCATTCTCTCCTTTGTATTTCCAGCAAGTTGCAGTTACTCTGGAGCAAATTTCTTTATGACTGATGAATAGCGATTTGCTGGGGGTGGATAAAGAACATGGCCAGATGCCTTATGAGTCCAGCTCATCCAGGACCTTCATTTTCCCCTCTAAAAAACAGTCTGTGTTTGGCTTATGCAAGAACTGTGCAAAACTTGTCCCCTGTTTTGTGGAGTATATTTACCCTTTACAAGGGTAGAGTCAGTGCCTGGGAACCGTGGCAGCGTTTGACGTTAGCCAGGGCCGGGAAGGCTTGGTTGTTTGTTGCTGTTGGGCTGCCTGTGAGTCAGAAGGCTTCATACCACCCATGAGGCTTGATTAGCGCTGTCCTCGTTTCTGGAATGACACACAGTTGCCTTATATAAACCACTCTGCATGTCTGTTACTTCCTATTGACATTTTAAAATGATCTGGTGTTTTTCATAAAAATTAAGAAACCATGCGTAATCCAAACCTACTCTTTCTCCTTCATAGTTTTGCTGTTTTCATGTTGCTCTTAACATATTTAAGACACCTTCTATAGAAAAACTGGGAGCAGAAGACAAAGGCCTTGCTTATTAGGAGCCTCCGAGGACCCTCTGGTGCTGATGGACACCGAGGAAACCTCTCTCATACCTGACTGAGGAATTCTCCAGCCCCTCCCGGCTCCCCATTGCTCGTGAATCAAGTCTACACACCCTTCTGTGCCTCAGCCCTCAGATTCACAGCTGGACTTTTGAAGCTAGGCTCCAAAGCCCCTCCTTTTGCAGATGTGGAAGCTGATCTCTAGCCCTTGTTTGGCGTTGTGCAGCTGCGTGAGATATCTGGTGTTCTTAAAGTCTTCACATATTTCTATGACAATTTCTTTGGGGGCCTTGGCAGCTTTTCAGCAAGCCAGGCAGCTTGTAAAAGCTTAAGCAGAGAGAATTTCTTTAGGAAGGGATGAACTATTTTTTTGTCTGTCGACATATTTATAGATATGTGCCAGACGCAGGTGGGTGCTTTTCCAAACCTTCTCTCTTTAAATCCTCAGAGCAGCTCACTAAGGTGGAAGCTATCAGGCTCACCTTATGCACGAGGAAACAGACTTGGAGAAAGAGGATGTGCCTGGCCTCTCAGCTATGACGAGACAGAAAGACTGTTGTGGCCAGAGGTTTACCCAACCCCCCCCCCCCAGGTGACAGACAGGCTTGCCGCTAGTGGACCTGGCTGCTTCTTTATAGTCAGTCCTTTATGCTCCAAGCTTGCCAGGCACAGTTCTGCTGATAAACAGCCTTGAGTCCATCTCTTACAGCCGATCAGAAATGTTGGCTCGTTTCCTGAGCCTGGGTCTGAACCTAGAAGATGGGCCCCAGTCTTCACTCATTCATCTCTTCTGACATTTTTGCGCACCTGCTCTCTCCAAGTCATGGTGTTAAAGGCCACACAGAGGACAGTTCTGCCTCCTTCGGTGCCATTTTCCACAAAGCATTTATTCCGTCTCTCCGGTGAAGTAGGCTGCCCCTGCTCTGGACTCCACATTACTTCAATTCGAATCTTTCTTCCAAAAGGCAGCACCTTTCTGCTTTGCCTTGGGGTCACGTCCCTGTGGGATGGGAGTCCCAGAGATACAGTCTGCGTCTCTTTCCCCTTTCTGCCTCTCAGAGCCCGGCAGGGTCTACAGGCTCAGTGTGTGAAGGATTCTGCGTGGGGAAGAGTAAAACATGGGCCTGGGCTCCGGAGTGGACACGCGGGCTGAAGAAAAGCATCCCTTACTGAAGTGCGTGTCGCGGGAAGCCTTCTGTTGGTTCCTAAGCGGTCTTGTCTTCTGCTCCCAAATGTCTCCCAGGAGCCGCTTCCTTTTTATTGAATTTCTGAATGGCCTTTTCCCCACAGGGGACTTTGGTATTGATTCCCTAAATTCATCCTTACGGGTCTGGAGAAGCCCTTTTTTGTCCCCGCCAGTGACACAGCATCTTGGAGCAGGCCTGCCGGGGAGGCCGGTCGCTGGCAACAGCCAGACGCCGCTAAGCCACAGCGGCAGAGAGCAGCCCCGGCGCCACGGAAGGAGTCTCTCTCCAGTTCTTTTGTCCATGAGGCTGGCAGTAAGATCAGACGCTGCAGAGCGAAGCCTCTTATTCACTGTCAGTTCTGAAACGCCCAGGATTGTAGATTGCCTGCTGCCTACATTAGGAGCCTGTAAACCGCGCCTCCCGGGAGCTCCCCACGCAGAGCTGTGTCCCCAGTGATTGAGGCGAGACTTTCCCCTGAAAATGCCTTAGCATCCTTTTGAAGAACAAACGTTTCCTATTTTGAAGTAACTTTCTCAGCTTCTTGAAGATTTAATTTAATTTAATTTAAAGTAGAATTGTTGTTCTTTTCAGTTATTTTAAAAATTCTTCTTGGACAAAGAAAGAAAGAATGAATGAATAGTTTGGAAATGGAAACGGCAGGAAGAAAGGAGAGGACGTGTGTGTGGCAGAGAAGGCAGCCACGTCGCTTTTGAATCTTCCAGATTGTCCCATGGAGCCTGAGTGTCAGAGCAGGACCGGCTCTCCTGCTGGGCTAGACCTGGGTTCTCTCCCTGCAGAGGCCCCATGCTGGGCTTGTGTGGAGTCCTGGGGCTGTGGTGACTCAGAGGTGAGCCCCGCTCTCGCTGTCCTGCCTCAGCCAGGCAGTGACTCAGCATCAAGCCCTGGCTCCCTGACCCAGACCACACTCGAACTGAATGTTCCAGGTCTGCGCCTCAGCCCAGCTCCACCGGGCGAAATGAAATGCTTTCCCTCCTGCTGCGTTTTACCCCAAGAAGATGAAGGGTTTGGAGACATTAGCCAATCATTATCACACAGTGTACAGGGGTGGCAGGAGTAGTGAAAGGGTTAACATATCCCCGGCCTTGGCATCTGACAGACCTGGGTTCTGGTGATCTCAGGTAAATCACTCACCTTCCCCGAGCCTCAGTCTCTCCTTCTGAGAAATGGGCATACACCAGTACCTGTCCAGCAGGGTCGTGAGGATCGGGAAAGTGATGAGCCAGGGCCTGACCTGAGGCATGTGTGTGGTCCGTGGGGACAGTCCCAGTCTTCGCCAAGAAGTCGGAGGGGATTCACAGGCGCTTGGCTTCCCCACAGAGTGGACAGTGCTGGCTGGACGTGGGTCTGTTGGTTCCCGGATGGGTATGAAGTCTCGTTTCCCAAGGCAAGGCCTCTTCTTATCGCCCCTGGACCACTTTAGCTGACTCTCCTTCCACCAGTGTCCGGACACCCTCAGCACCCTTCCCGGGGGGTTCCCGTGTCCCTCGTGGGGGTGGTAGGTGCTGGGCAGTAACTCGGCGTGAGGGCAGATGAAGGCTGTTGGCCCTCTGGAGCCTCAGCCAGACCTGCAGCCCACAGCCTCATCAGCCTGTGGACTCACCCCAGATCCGCTGCCCAAGATGGGCCATGGGAATTGTGTATCCTGTGTTCTGCAGGGGGCGCTGTGTTTACCCTGAATCCCGACTGCTTGAGGCGGGGCTCTCCCTCCAAGTCTCTGCACAGGCGCGAGGACCGTGCCAGCAGGAGCCAAGTGCCCAGTGGTGTTGGGGGGAAACGGAGCCACGTTAAACGAGGGGCCGGCCGTCTGCACAGGTGTACTGGACCCTGCCCTAAGGCGGGGAAATGTCACCGTGGGTGGAAGGAGAGAGGCAGGGGGTTTCTAATTGCCACCACCCTTTTGGGGGAGGGTGGTTGCTGGGGAAGGAATGCTTTGACAGGCTGCTTAGGGTCGGGGAGGAGTCCCTCCAGCAATCCCCCCAAGACTGCCACCATCTGTCAGAGTCTCCCCTTGCCGGAGCTGTGGTTGATGAATTGGAGATTTTTTTCTTTTGCGAAACTGTGTTTTGTACAAAATACATGTCCAGTGAAGCCCAGCACCCTGATACCAACAGATGCTTTGCATGGTTGACATCTCAGATGGAGGAGCCCGGTGACTGAACAGTGTTCTACCTGAGTCTGAGAAAGAACCTTGAGAAACCCATGGAAATGTGTCCATGGGGATGAAGAGTTCTCTTTATCTAAATTCAGACAAGATTTCGCTTCCTAATATGGAAATTTCAGGTACTTTTCCGTCTGTGATTTATGGCTTTAGATTGATCCCTACCCCTTTTTTTTTTTTTTTTTTCCTGAAGAGGAAGTAGGTAGTTTTTAATTTCCCTGAAGCCATTGAGTTCAGGAGCTGAACTCCAGTGACCGGGATTCTCTTCCTGGTTCTGCAGTCACTTCCCATGTGACCTTGGGCCACATCTGCTCCATGGTATCCTTGAGGAGGGATCCAGGGGGCCCATGGGGGACTCTGAGCCCCGAACGCTCTCCCCAGCAGGGGACATACCCAGCTGTGGCCTGGAGACTGCTTATATGCCCTGGGGGGACGCACTGAGAATATTAGGGGGACACCAGCAGATGTTCTACTCCCAGACGGCTCCTCCTGCCCCAGCCTGGCTGGGCTCTTTCCCCTGGGTCTCAGGGGCGTGTGTGCAGGAACCAGTCACTGCAGGTTGCGTGTTGATTCTCAGGTGAGTTTGTCTGCAAGGCAGACCCCTTCAGCGCCTGGGGCCTGTTGAAGGGAGAGGGGAGTTTAGGGCTCAGGCCCCTAGAGTTGTTTTTAGCTGTGTTTGCTTCCAGGTTGTGAAACTTTAGATACATTTCTTAGCAGAGAAAGTGCCATCCCTGCTAATTAGTGCTCTTAAGACTCTCAGATAAAGGGGCTTCAGACTCTAACAGGCTCATTACCAACTTGGTGAGATCACTGAGGAATTAAACCCAAATTCACAACTCTGTAAACAATAGGCCCAACCAACTGTTGCTTGGGAAAAGCTGGGTCCGTCAATAACTATTTGTGGAATGGAGGAACGTGGTTGTATAGGGCATGGCCCAGCTCAGAGTTTACAAAGACTTTCTCGTGCCTTATTTCACTTCAATCTTGCAAAAAGCCCTGGAAGGCATGGGGATTTCTATAGCTGGGGGAACTGAGTCCTAGTAGCAAGGAGTCCTGTCTGAGAGCACACACCTGGCGAGCAGCAGGGAGGGATTGGAGTCCCGAATGGCAACTTGAAAACAGGGGCTCATCTCTCTCATTTTAAGCACATCTTAAAAATGTGCTTTTCCCTAGTAGAAGCACATAGGGACGCCCATCTCAGTAATCCCAGGATCAACTATACATACTTTTTTTGTTGTTGTAATTTTTATTGGGGTATAGTTGATTTACAATGTTGTGTTAGTTTCAGGTGTACAGCAACGTGAATCTGTTATACATACACATATATCCACTCTTTTTTAGATTCTTTTCCCATATAGGCCATTACAGAGTATTGAGTAGAGTTCCTTGTGCTATACAGTAGGTCCTTATTAGCTATCTATTTTATATATAGTAATGTGTGTGTGTCAATCCCAATCTCCCAATTTATCCCTTCCCCACCCCTTACCTCCTGGTAACCATAAGTTTATTTTCTACATCTGTAACTCTTTGTAGATAAGTATACATACTTTAATAACAGGGCATATCAGTTAAAACCTCCAAGCACCTGGGACTAGATTGCTTACAGCACAGACTCTTGTCTCACTAGGAGTGCTGTAAACAGACTTTGGTGGATGTGGACTTTACTAACTATGCAGAATTTGCCCAAAGTCCATTACGTGCCCCAAACAGGGCTGGGGGCAGTGGAAGAGACCCTTTACCACATTCCAGTGGGAACTTTGAGTTTGGCTGTGGGGATGTAGATATCTCTATATATATCACATTGGCAATAATACCTTATTTCATGTCTGTGGCCTGTAATACCAAATGGAAAGTTTTGGTAGAGTGTTGAAGCTCAGGTCTCTATGTGCGCTTTAGAAGGAAGTTTTTCTTTTGTTTTGCTTCCTGCCTGAAAGAGGCAAGCCAAGCCACTTTATTTTGATCCATGTCCTCACTAAATGGGGAGTCCCAGGATTCTTATTTCCCGCCATCTTTTTTTCTTTGTTTTAGGAGTTCTGAAGTGTCTTTAGTAAAAGTCACTGCCTGGCAGGCGTGAGACTCTTCTGGCCTAAAAACCCAGTTGATAGAATCTGTGTCCTACTTAGGACTCCAGGCTGTCGAGGTGGAGGTGCTGCAGGGCAGCCCTCAGAGTTGCCTTTGTCGCTGTTCCCCTTCATTCAGACTGTGGTATGTAGGTGTTGAGCCCCCGTTTGAAAGAGCACTGTACCGTGGAGCTGGGGTCGGGGCTCACAGGGGCGCCGTTTTCAGGGTTTATGGTTCCGCCCTGCTTTTAAGGTGCACGGTCAGCGGCTTCCTCCTCTTCACTTGGTTCATGAAACTTTGGAGCACCTTGAATTCCAGAGAGTTCTAATGTGATTTAACTGGGTACAGTCAAGAGTGGTCATTTTTCGATTTCCGCCACGTCAGCTTTTCCTTGTTTTTGAGCTTTATGTAGGTGTTTAGAGCTAGAAGAGATCTTGGAATCAGAGGTCATGGAGAACGTCAGGGCTGCAAGGAACCTCCTTTAGGTCAGTGCTCCCAGTGCCATGGGGGCTGGACTTGCCCACACACCTTCTGAGTCAGACTTTGTTGGGGTTTGAGCGTAGCGTCTGCACTTTTTTGCATTTCCTGGGCGCTCCGGACGCCCCCTAGAGTCTGAGAACCACTGCTTTACAGAACCTCTGGGCCTCCCCTTCGTTTCACAGCTGGGGAAACTAAGGCCCAGGGAGGGGATGTGAGCTGCTTGCGTAGCGCACATATTCCAGGGCAGAGCCAGCTTTAGGACCAAGCGCAGCCTCTTTCCAAGTCTCCTAGCTGTCCCCTGAGCACCCACATTGTTACTAAAACTCAGTAGTGACGTTTAGTTGTGCTGTTAAGCAAACAAGACCTGTGTGAGCCACGGGCTCATCCAAGCTCCGAACCTGGCCCCAGGCTTGTCTAGGAATAATATCTTGTATTCGATAGGGCAGACTTTGGCTCACCTGAGGTAGTTTTCCCTGCTTTTTTTCCCCGGCCTTGTCATGGAGTTGTTTGGCACTCGCAGAGGATTTTAATGCAATGCACAAAGAAGAAGCATGAACCGGTTCATTTTATAAATTAATGCAGTGAGATAAGCAGTGGAAGTCAGGCTCTTATTTCCTAATTGGATTTCATATGTATGTATTCCTATGGCTCTGCCCACAGATAAGGATAATGAGCTGAGCTGACTGGAAAACACTTCCTGTAATGCCATCACGGCTCCTTAGGGAGCTAAGGCAGGTGGTGACGAGGAGGCAGGGCTGGCCGTCATCTGCTTGGTGACTGATGGCACCCCGTCCCTATCACGGGGTCACACAGAAGTGTAGCCCCCAGGAGACGGAGTCCCCAGTCCCCAATGAAGTCAGGGTGGGGCAGGTAGTGCCTTTCTTCTATAAAAGATGCTGGTTGGTATAACCAATAGGCTTGGGCTTGAACTCAAGAACACTTCTTATGAGACTGAGGAGACATGTTCTAGTCATATTCTAGGAGAATTATAAATATTAAACATTTAAAAAACTTTTTTCTTGGACTTCCCTGGTGGTCCAGCGGTTAAGACTCCGCCCTTCCAATGCAGGGGGGCGCGGGTTTGATCCTACATGCCGCACGGCGTGGCCAAAAAAAAAACCAAACTTTTTCCTTTGAAAAAAATTACGTCTTTTTTTTTTTTTTTTTACTAGACTGTGATGAAAACACCACAGAAGATAGGAAGGGCAATTTAACTCTTTTGGGCAGTGCTTTTTGGTTAGTAAAACTGAAGCATTTGCTGTTGACAGGGCTCTGATGAGAGGAGAGTAGAAAAGAGAGGTGGTGTCAGCATCTGGTGCAGACCCTGTTATGGGTGGGTGTTTCATTTTCAGTTTAAATTATTCACGTAGAAGTGTTAGTTTTCTATTCTGTACAAGAGAGGTGGTCTTTTTAACTTACCTAAAGCAGTGTTTTCTAAACAAAGCCCCCACCAGAGTGCCAAGGGAGCCCGCCTTCTTTCAGAGGCCATCATGAGAGATGTGTGGGTTTTTATCAAATGGCATAAATGGGTCGTTAATTCACACGGAACCAGGAGTGCAGACCTCAGGACTGTAGGAAAGCAGCCTCCAGGCCTCCCGTAGCCACCCTGCCTTCCAGCTTGGGCCCCTGACACCCCCGGCCCTGCCTGCGGTGACCGCACGCTCCCTCCACTGACCCAGACGTGGCACTACTCTCAAGACCAGGTCAGGTATCGGCTCTGCTGTCGCAGCCCCTGGGGCAGGCGGAACTGCTCTCCTGCCCGCCTTCCCTTCTTCCTTCCTTTTTCTTCCCTTTTCTCTTTCAGTTGAGGCACAAAATATACTCAGGGAGATGCATAAAAAGCACAACTCGTGGCAGGCCCGCTCCAGTACCTTCTGGATCCGGGGGCTTCCCCCAGGAGCGGGCAAGCCTCAGCCAGGCCTCTGTACGGTTTCCAGGCCCCGGGAAGGTCTGAGGTGGAGACCCAGCCAGCAGCCGGCTGTGGGGCGAAGCTGGGGGTGGCAGCCCTCACCTGTTCGGTCTGGACAGTGTGGGTGGAATGTGGTAGGGGAGGGGCAGTGTGGGGGTCCCAGGGAAGTGTATGGCGTGAGAGACTTCGACACGGATGTACACCCGTTTACCACCACCCAGAGAAAGACGGAGAACGTTTGCATCCCCTCCGAAGGTTCCTTCCCAGACGACTCCGTTTTCTCCAGGTGCAGTCACCATTCTACTCCAGTCACCACCAGTTAACTTCGTCCTTCAGCTTTGATTCCTCTGACACTTTGGGGTCTGAGGAGCATAATCATGGGCCTGTTTAGGGGGGGAATTCACATGCCTTTTGGCCTTCCTGGTATCCCTTTTTTTTTTTTTTTTTTTTGGGCGTGCCTCTTGATGTGCTCTCGTAAAACCTCACGACAGTCCTATGAAGTGGGTGTTGCTAGCTCATTTTCTAGAAAAGGGGATTAAGGTTCACCGAGGTTAAGAGAATTACCCCAGATGAAAGAACTGTTACTAACAGAGGTAAGGATGAACTTGCATCCTCTCTAGGAAAGCCCCCTCCTACTAGGAAAGCCCAGGCGGTCCCCCATCCGCAGGGCCTCCTGTGCTTTCCAGGTAGTTTTGCTTCCTGTTTGTTTCATGCAGCCCCCAGGTGGCAGGGATCGTGCCTCGCTGGTTTGGTAATCCTATGGTACCAAGCAACTCGGGAGCAGGACGTTCACCAGGGGCCAGTCAGCGGATGAGGGCTGCTGACTGCTCAGCTCTGCTTTTGTGCATGGCCAGGAGGAAGCCCGCAGAGATGATGCCCCGGCCCTTGTCCAGGCCCCTGCTCCAGGCTGGAAGGAAGGTGCCCAGTGCGTGGAGAAAATGCCCGGACGGCCTGTTGTGAGTCAGCACCGAGCAGCACGGCGTTTCTTCGGTCCCTCTTGCTGCCTCCCTTTTGGTGTCCCTCTCATGGCAGGAATTTGGTTCTGAATGTGAGGCGTGGACCTGCTCTTGGGTGACCTGAGTTAAGCAGGCTAAAATAATGCCGCTGCCCTGAGCACGTGGGTATTCTAATCTGAGAGTGCCTGTCTGCTGGCGTCCCCAAGGACATGGCAACACCCTGGCCTCTCCTTCGTGCTGGAGGCCCTCTGGGGCGGGGCTCAGCAGGAGAGAAGCAAGTTCATGGGTCTGAAAGGGCTAAGTTCCAGGGTCAGCCCTCCGCTTTCCCTACTTGTGACCGGTTTTGCCCCACTGGGAATTACACTCTGAAGCTCCTAGACCCTCAGCTTTTGGCGTTCATTTGCAGTTCAGAGGGATGCCTCGTGAGGAAGGATCACGCTCCTTCTTAATAGTTCACCCACTCGGGTGTGTGTACGTGGCACAAATCCTCAGCCCCCTCCTCCGTAAGAGGACCCTCTAGTGCTCAGGACATCGTCAGGACCGGAAGCCGTGGGGGTCCCTGGTTTCAGTTGCCCAGCCTCTGCTTGGTGAGAAGTGACATTGCCCGGTGAGTGACGGGCCAGCCTTGTTGTCTGAAACAAGATCTTTCTCTGTGGTACCTCTGGAACTTGGCCTTCTCAAGGGTCCCAAAATAGCCAGGCCGCTGAAGGGAGAACTTCGTGAGAGGACATAAGAGAGACCCAGCCGCTCCTCGCCAAGCAAGCTTTGTTGGCATCACAAGACCAGCACAATTAATCCCCGGGTTTTGTTCTCATCCTGTGCTGCTTCTGCATTCCTTGTGTATCTCCCTTTCTCGCAGCTTGTTCTGAAAATATTCCTGAGGAGGCAGCCTCCCCGCTGCCGCCCCTTCTCGGCAGATTTCCAAGCTGTGGCCTGCGTTGGTCTGTATCGCTAGGAGACGTGAGGACCTTTTAGAAAGCAGAGAAGCTGACTGTAGCTTAGGGAGTTGGAATTGAATGCTCCTCGCACCTTCTGATCTGGGTCTGAAGATCTGGGAGGCGCTCAGTGACTCTTCTATATGCATTGCTGCCGTGTCACCCAGAAAAGAAACCCGTCTTACCACTTTGGGAAACTGGGACTTCTCTTGTGCTCAACAGATACCTTGGCTCCCCTGCTTCCTCTGGATGCTTCTGATTCTTAAACTGCTGTACGTACAGCGGCTTCAGTAGGGGAGGGGGCGTCTGTAAGAAGTGGGGGGTCAGGGGAGGCGCCCACGCTTTCTGTGCTCAGCTGCCCTGGCTGGCACGGTGGGACCCAGGGTCCCTCTGGAAGATGGGAGTGCTCGGCGCCGTGCTTGTTCCTCTTCAGGGCTGTCTCCTTCCCAGTTTCTAACAGGTCTGTGTTTCTCTTTATTTTAGGAAACCGCATCCTCTGCAAACGGGCCTTCGAGGGAGGGCTCCAGGCCGCTGCCCATCAGGGAGGGCCACGCAGTGTACCCCCGGCTCCGGCCAGGCTACATTCCCATCCCCGTCCTCCACGACGGTGCCCAGAGCCGGCAGCTACATCCTGTCTTCGCCTACCCGCAGCCTGGGACGCAGCGCTTCCAAACCGAGGTAGCCCCGGCGGCCCCGCAGAGGCCCCAGTCACCTCTGCGGGGAGTGGCGGAAGCCGCCCAGCCAGATAAACAGTGTGGACAGGCGGCCGCCCAGCCCCCAGCCGCCCATGGACCCGAGGTAAGGAGAGGCTTGGCTCGCGGGCCTGTGGGGTGCGACCCGGGGGTGCCGGGTTTTGTGCTTCCTAGGCTGCCCCAGACCCTGATGCGGTGCCCAGGGCAACGCCTGGTGAGATGCGGGGCATCTGGGCCTGGCCTGCAGCGTCAGAGGTCACCCAGCAAAGATCGCTTGCAAGACAGCCCTGCGTCCCCCCAGCGTCTCACAGGTTGGTTTTTCAGGTGGGCAGGGATCATGGTGTATTTTGGTAGTTAAGGAATTGGGGCTCAGAAGGGTAAACAGCTTGGTCCAAAGTCATAAAGTTGGAAGTGGCATCGCTGGGACTGGAAGCCTGGCCTTCTGGCTCCTCATGCGATGATGCCCCGTACACCCACCGAGCTTTCTGTATCAGAAATACAGAGATTCTCTGTGTTGTTTCATTCAGTTCAGTGTTTACAGGTAAGTATTAACTGCTTGGAGCTATACTGACGTGAAAATGAGACCGCATACCTGCCCTTACAGTGTCCACAGTTTAAAAGGAAATGTAAAATTAGGAGTCAGGAAGGCAGCTGCTTTTCAGGTTTTAAGCCTGAAGCCGACACTTCTTGCACTAATGTCTAAAGAATAGTTCTTAATCCAGTTCTTAGCTGAGATTTGAAGGCCAGTGGACCCCAGTAGGAATCCTGAGCCGTAAGCCCTCTTGGTTTTCCTGTCTGCACACCATCCCATCGTGTCCCCTGCACTGCTCTTGAGCACAAATGCTTGCTCCAGGGGTGAAAAATCATAGTTAATGTGGGACACCAGGAGGCTCTTTTCCCTTTCTTGGAGAAGCGGTACCTGAATTTGTAATGTTTTTGCTGTAAAAATCAAAAGTGACACATCAGTCAGAGAAACCTTAACAAATTTAAGCTAGCAAGGCCCTTAGAAGCCAGCTGGGGAAACACCCTTCTGATTTTCTAGAAGAGAAAGTAGGTGGTCGGGAAGGGAAAGGGGCCTGGCCTGCCTCGGTCCACACAGGGGACACAGTTGCCAGTGCCCAGCTGAGTTCTCTGTGGATAAGCAGGAAAAGAGTTACGGAAAGAGGAAATGAAGTGACAAAAATAAATAAAATGTAGCGAGCGCTTCCTGTGTGTGGCACTGGGGCTGGGACACACGCACGGATTATTTTACCGAATCGTCAAGTCAGCCCAGTGAGGGAGGAGTTACTCTTTTCTATATTTTAAACGCGGCGCCTAAAGCTATTGAGCTGTTAAGAATTTGAGCCCAGGCCTCTTAACTCCTGAGCTCCCAGTCTTAACACTGCATTTTGAAAATGGAAAGGCTTACAGACGGGAGGTCGTATTAAACCTGCTGCCCAGAGCAGGCGCATACGGGGACAGGGTCGGAGGGCCAGACAGAGGGTGATTCACGGGGCTGTGCACCTACCCTTTGCGTCTTGCAGCGATCGCAGTCTCCGGCTGCCTCGGACTGCTCGTCCTCGTCCTCCTCGGCCAGCCTGCCCTCCTCCTCTGGCAGAAGCAGCCTGGGCAGTCACCAGCTGCCCCGGGGCTACATCTCCATCCCTGTGATACACGAGCAGAATGTCCCCCGGCCGGCAGCCCAGCCCTCCTTCCACCACGCCCAGAAGACCCACTACCCAGCTCAGCAGGGCGAATACCAGACCCACCAGCCTGTGTACCACAAGATCCAGGGAGATGACCGGGAGCCCCGGACCATGTGGGCAGCATCCCCGTTCCGGTCACCCGTCCGGGGCGCGTCCAGCCGGGAGGGCTCTCCAGCCAGAAGCAGCACGCCGGTGCACTCCCCGCCGTCCCTCCGCGTGCAAACCGTGGTCGACAGGCCTCAGGTATGGGAGTCGGTGTCGGCAGACTAGCTGGGGCAGCATCTCTCCAGGGCCTGAGGAGCTCTGTGCAGGTGCCCTGGGTCGCGCCCCCCCCCACCCCGCCCCACCAGCCTTTCCTGGTTTACGCACATAACTGGGGGAGAGCGAGATCCTGAAAACGGCTGGTCATCAGCAGAAATGCAGGCGAGGGCTGTGAACCTCCAGTGCTTTCCACAGCTTTTGCTCATTTTTCGTTGCAGCTGCCTCAGGGGCAGAGCTCCAGCCGCCACTGTGGGAAACAGCGGGCAGAACACAGCGTCACACACGTGGGGCCCAGGTGTCTCAGTGCCCACCATACCCTTGCAGTGCCCTGCAGTCCCTCCACACCCCACCCTCAGCCTCGTCTCCTGCCTCACTCACACCCCTTCCTGCACTCTGCAGGCCCTTCACTCTGTTGTCTCCTCTTTTGTGCCTTTGCTTGTGCTGAACCCACTTCCTGACATGCCTTCACAATCCAAGCTGTCCCCATCCTCCAAGGGACAAGCCAGTCTTGCCACTTCCATGAAGCCTCCTTGTCTTTCCCACGGTGCCTAGTATGAGTCCCTTACAGTTCAGCATCTGATTATTCTGTGCATTTATTTCAAAAGTGTTCATCTGCTCTCTTCAGCTCTGCTCTGACCTTGACCACAGGGAGCATGTCTTACTCCTTTCTCCTCCTTTGCGGTAGAGGACCATGTTCCCTGGCCGATGCCCGGCTGGCTGGGCGGATGGGAAACCTTCCTTCCTGCCTGGTGAAAGTTACAGGCAGGGCCCGCTTATCCTTCAGTAGAGACGTGCAGGCACTGGTTCCTGGGGGAGGAAGTCTTTTAGTTTTAGCCGAAGAACACTTGGCAGCCGGGGCCCCTCAGCTGCTGAGTGAATTCTCGGCCACGGTTTTTATTTTTTATTGTTTTTTAAATATTTATTTATTTTTTCAACATTATGGAAGTGCCTTTACATTTATTTATTTATGTATGTATGTATGTATGGCTGGCTGTGTTGGGTCTTCATTGCTGCGTGCGGGCTTTCTCTAGTTGCGGCGAGCGGGAGCTACTCTTCCTTGCGGTGCGCGGGCTTCTCACTGCGGTGGCTTCTCTTGTTGTGGAGCACGGGCTCTAGGCGCACGGGCTTCAGTAGCTATGGTGCGTGGGCTCAGTAGTTGTGGCTCGCAGGCTCTAGATCGCAGGCTCAGTAGTTGTGGCGCACAGGCTTTGTTTCTCCGTGGCATGTGGGATCTTCCCGGACCAGGGCTCGAACCCACGTCCTCTGCATTGGCAGGTGGATTCTTAACCATTGCGCCACCAGGGAAGTCCCTTGGTCACAGTTTTTAAAAGGAAAGTGCCCTGTAAACAAATGCAGGGCATCTTCTTACTACAGATGGTGACCCTGTTCAGGGCCCTCAAACAGAACACCTCCTTTTATTGTCTTTTTTTGTTTTTTTGTTTGTTTGTTTGCTTTTTTATTTGGAAATGATTTCAACCTTACAGAAGAGAAGTCCAGTATATACGAAGGTCATGAAAGCAAAGGTTCACCTATATTCACTGTTAACATGTTGCTACATTTGCTTTGTCATTTTTTCCTCTCTCCATATATTATCTATATTTTTTGTTTGAGGTTTGATTGTAAATATCATGCCCTGTACCCCTAAATATGTCAGCAGATATTTTCCTAAGAGAGCGACCTTCTCATTCATACCCACAGTAGAATTATCAGATGCAGGAGGTTTAACGTCCTTAAAACATTGTTGTCTCATACACAGTCCATTTTCAGATCTCCTTTATAGCAATTTCCTCCTGTTCCAGGATCTAATCTAGGATCATGAGCACTGCATGCAGATGTTGTTTTCCTTTAGTCTCCTTTAATCCGGAACAGTTTCTCAGTCTTTCTCTGCTTTCATGACCTTGACATTTTTGAAGAGTACAAGCCATAGGGCACCCCCTCTTAAGTGTTTCCAAAGTCACTGACTCAGCCATTGTTTTAAAACCCAAGAAGAGGCGTGTGGCTGGTTCATGAGTGCTAAGGGCCAAAGTTAGGCATTTCTGGTTGGCAGAAGAGATTTGATGGAAAAGGAGGCTACTGGTGTTCAAACAGCCAAGCGTCCATCAGATCCTTACTCAGACTCAGTAATCCTTTCAAATGGGAAAGAAGTGCCCATTTGCAAAGCTGGAGATGTTTTCTCTCGTATCTTTCCCATATTATCAATATTTTCTATAATTGGTGAAACAATATTTAATCCTATTTCCACTTAATCTTATTCGTTTGTAGTGGCCTCCCTTTTATAGCTT
Source organism: Balaenoptera acutorostrata (assembly GCF_949987535.1). Classification (NCBI taxonomy): domain Eukaryota; kingdom Metazoa; phylum Chordata; class Mammalia; order Artiodactyla; family Balaenopteridae; genus Balaenoptera; species Balaenoptera acutorostrata. The sequence continues at coordinate 11,824,736 of NC_080079.1, read as the reverse complement.
GTTTAGAAATCCCTTTTTAGAGGCTTCAGTGATTTGACCTAACTGAACATTATAGTGGGATTTAGTGTCTTTAATATGGAGTACTTTAGAAATAATGTAGTCCAACTCCTATTTCCCAGTTGATAAAATCAGTGTGTGAGATTTTTAAGGGGGTTTTAGATGTTCACTTAAATGCTAGGTGAACCAAGATATTTCTGTTTCAAGCATAGTTAATTTTTTTAAATATCGCTATAGCTTATAGTCATATTAAAGAGTATCTCAGCCTCTGTAGCCAATGTAGTTAGTGCAGAGATTCTGCACTGCTGAATGTTAGCTCTGGCACAAATGTGTCCAAGCAGAATTCTTACTGCGTTACCCATTTTCAGCATCTTGCTTATTCTCAAAAATTACATCAGTCTGGGCAGAAGCCACAAGGCTGTCATAGGTTTAAAAAAAAAAAAAAGAAGACGATTATAACTTTTCTGAAACAGGAGATGGGAAGGCCACACCCTGAGCAGAGACTGTCACACAGGGTAACGAAGGGGGGCAAGTGGCAATTATTACTCCATGGCTCCATCACCTGAAAGTCTGAGTCACCCAGGACTTTGCTTTGAGGTAAAGTAACTCAGCTGTCAGCATGAGTTTTTGGTATTTTCATTTTAGAAAATTATATTGGTTTTCTTTTCATTGCCGTAAGAATACCATCTCCAGAAAAATTCAGTGAGAGATGACAGACCAAGAGACCAAGGTTAACGAATGAAAGCATAACAATGGTTTGGTCACATACATGATGAATATCATATTTCAATTTTGTAACAGGTTTGGCTGACTTTGAAAATCCCTCTTATGCTATTAAACTTTAAAAAAAGTCATTTCTGTTTTCTTCTAGTCAGTACTAGCTACAAACGACTGCCTGTGACTCTCAGCCAGTTATTAAAACTATCTCTGTGTCCTTGCCTCTTCTCAGCAACCCATGACCCATCGAGAACCTTCGCCTATTCCCCAACCTGAAAACAAGCCAGAAAGCAAGCCAGGCCCAGCTGGACCAGATCTCCTTCCTGGACACATCCCAATTCAAGTGATCCGCAAAGAGGTGGATTCTCAACCTGTTTCGCAGAAGCCCCCGCCTCCCTCTGAGAAAGTGGAAGTAAAGGTTCCCTCTACTCCCGTGCCTTGTCCTCCCAGCCCCGCCCCTTCTGCCATCCCCTCTGCCCCCAAGAACGTGGCTGCAGAAGAGAGAGCAGCCCCCAGCCCTGTCCCTGCAGAAGCCACAACCCCAAAACCAGGAGAAGCTGAGGTACCCCCAAAACATCCAGGTGTGCTGAAAATAGAAACCATCTTGGAGAAGGTGCAAGGGCTGGAGCAGGCTGTGGACAACTTTGAAGGCAAGAAGACGGACAAAAAGTACCTGATGATAGAAGAGTATCTGACCAAAGAGCTACTGGCCCTGGATTCGGTAGACCCAGAAGGACGAGCTGATGTCCGCCAGACCAGGAGAGATGGCGTCAGGAAGGTTCAGACCATCCTGGAAAAACTTGAACAGAAAGCAATAGATGTCCCAGGTCAAGTCCAGGTTTATGAACTCCAGCCCAGCTCCCTTGAAACCGATCAGCCACTTCAGGAAATCATGGAGATGGGTGCCGTGACAGCAGACAAGAGCAAGAAAAGTGCTGGAAATGGAGAAGATCCCAATACTGAAACCCAGCAGCCAGAAGCCAAAGAAGCAGCAACTCCAAACCCCAGCAGCACGACAGACACAGCTGCTAACCCAGCAGCACCATAGTCTCCACTAAATAAAAAATCAGCCCCGGAGACTGGGAACTGATTGTGTGCTTTAGAGAATTTTAAGTTGCATGCATTTCAGGGACTTAAAATCAGTTGGTTTTTACTATTCATAGCCGCTTGGTACACAGTAACTTGGGTGGAGGCAAAACACACTAATAAAAGGGCTGAAAGGAGAATGATGCTTTTCTTCTGTATTCGTATTCTGTACAAATAAAGAAGTTGCTTGTTACAGAAGTTTAACCCCATAGCTTGTTGTTTTGGAGCCCTCTCTGTATGGGTCCCACATGTTAGTCATGGATGTGAACTATCTTTCTACAGCTCTGGACTGAAGGAGTTTTTGCGGGGGTAGATGGGGAGTCAATTTCTCATCAGTAAATATGAAACCCAGTTTTCAGACGTGTTGCCATTTTAATGGGATGATTTTTGTCATCTCATAGCTAAAATACTTAACTTTAGATAGAATAAAATGTGTAAGGAGCCGTAGGAATATCTGTATGTTGGATGACTTTAATGCTACATTTAAAAAAAGGAAAATAAAGTAATAATGTAACTCCAAATGTCTTCTGTGCTTTCTAAATTTTGAAGAGTGGCAGCATCAAGATGGTCTTTCACTGGCTTCAGGAAAAATAAACAGACACATTTACAAGCCTGCTCTGGGATTTGTAACATCTCTACTGGCCCGACCCATGAGAAAATGAGTCTTGCTCATTTTTCATTCTCAGGTTGCAGCTGCAACCTGGGAAGACTCAGAGCTGTGAACCCAGGTGATGGGAACGTGCCCATCACACCTCTTCAGATTGCTCCAGCGGAGGTGCATCTCTGCCCACCTGGCCCTGGGCCATCCTCAGCCCTCACTAAAGGGCTGAGTGGGTTCAAAAGTGCACAATTCCCAGTATTGTCTGAGGCTGGCCCAAGCGTTCCCTGAAGTCCAGGTCACTGGGGGTTGGGCACGTGTTCTATGAGAGTCTTGGGGTCATCTTTATCTGACATTCCTCTGCGTCACCAAGCCAGTCCGAGACCAGGTTTATCTTCCCAGATTGGGTTCCTCGAAGTCACTGGGGTTAGGGTTCAGATGCACTGTGAAGCCACTGGGGGGGACGAAGATTGTTCTGGGCTAAGGTTTTTTAAGAGCTTGGGAAGGACCACCGCCCCAGAATGTGGAGATGTGCAAGATTTTGTTTTCTTAAGTCCTTTGCCAAATAAACCTGAAATTGAGAAGGAAGAGAAAGATGGGTCTGAGATCTTGGAACTCCAAGGGAGCCCTCTGGCTTAAGAGCCCCTGAGCTGAATTCCTCATGACTGTATTGAGTTTAATATTGGTGCCTGACGATGCTGCACAAAAATACACGCCGGTGTGCTTGCCACTCTCAGCTTCATGAGAACGGTTGAAGTCACTCCGATGGGAATCCGCCAACATCTTTACGGGGTGAACTCATGTGAGGAGTAAAAGCTGACTGCTAACGACACCACAGATTCTAGAAACGCAAATTTGTAAATAGGAAAAAAGCTTACTGGACTATTTCTTAGATGAATCAAAGATAATGTGACCATCTTTTTGGTGACTTGGGCATCTACTCTCAACGGATCTCAACGTTAAGGCTTCTTAAGTGGTTACTGAATTAGGTTGATGTTTTATCACTGAAGATCATCAACAGGTAGCCCTTTAACGTAGTTAGAATGTTTCCAATCATCCAAATTAGATGGTACGTGGATATCAGGCAGGAGTTACCCGACCTGTGTTGGTGGTTCCTGGGCCTTGCATGGCAGCAACCGGCTGGGCACAGGGCTGGCTGCAAGGCTCTTGTTAACGTGCCTGTTTGCCCCTGTAGGAGTCAGGGGACATATAGCCACTGAGTGTCTCCTAGTGTCAGGGGAGTTTGGCTTATTTAATCATCCCAGTGCTCTTTAAGAGAACATTATAGTTTAGAACACAGGCTTGATTCAGAACTCCTGGGTTCAAATCACAGCTTCACGGAAAAGCTCTGGGACGGTGGGCAAGTTACATAGCCTTTTCTTTCCTGGTTTCCTCAGTTGTAAAATGGGGCCGGGGGAGCGGTAATGATTAAATGAAATCAGACATGGGAAGCAGTGAAAGGAGTGCCTGCTGGCACATTAGCTGTAATTAACGTCCTCGTGTAATGGGCGAAGAAAGTGACTTGCGCTGGCAGAGCCAGGAGCAGGGGCAGGATTGAATCCAGGCCCAGGAGACACTGAAGTGCATGCTGGTCTCACCATCTTCTTTAGCACCAAGAAGGAAAGGACTCCGCATGAGGTACCACAGAAATTTGAGATAACCTCTCACCTCTTCCTTGGTCAGAACGTTGGTTCTTTTTTTTAACATGTGGTGTCCAAATCCTATGAGATTATTCCTGTCTCTCAGATAAAACAAGTGACTTAGAACTATTTCTCTTTTGGCTGCGCCACGCGTCTCATGAAATCTTAGTTCCCCCTCGGCAGTGAGATTGCCAGGGAATTCCCAACTCGGAACTATTAAGTAATGGCATCTATACTAGAGTCACCTGCAGACTCAACGCTGGGCGCCCAGACCCCTGGGTTTGGTTTCCAAAGGTTCCTGGAGCGCCCCTCCCCCTCTCACCTTGCCTCTGCTCCCCTCCAGCCATTCCCACCCGAGTCTGCGCCCACCCTTGAGGCCTACCTGTCTGTGAGACCTTCCTGGCTCAGACAGTACCCTTCTTCTCAAACTTCCATTTCCCGAGATTCCCAACAGCCTTCAGTCTGTTTGCCAGGGGACAGTTGTCTTCCAGCTGTTTTAATATCTTTAGTCACTTCCTAAGCAAGACTGTAAGTCCCCTGAGGGCAGGTCCATTTTGACACCTTATTCCCACATTGTTGTCCAGACCTGGCACATGGGTACCCTGGACGGCCAAGGTCCCTTAAAGTTCCTTTGACTTAGGAACTTAAGGTCTTAGGATTCCAAGGCTAAATTGACGTTTACTCAGAAATAAACATCAGTATTAGTTGACGAGAGTTTAGAGCCAGCTCTCCCACCAGCTTTCTCTTGTAATCCCCAGAATGTTAAGTTTAGGCAAACTGATTCCCTCTCTGGGCCTTTTTCTCCCCATCTATGAAAGGTAGGCGTTGACCCCGGCCCTGGTTGGTGGTCTGGATGATTCCGGCAAGTTGGCACTTCTTCATGTTGTGGTCTCTGTGCTTCCTTTTTCTCCAGCCATGCAGCACGGAGCTCCGTCGTGGGCTGGGCATTCCTGCAGCGCCCGTGTGAGTGTGGCCGCCGCTCTGTAACGTTATACAAACGTAATCATATGCCAAGGGACAGGATCCAGGGTTGCAGTTATTTTGGGATGTGCAGGAGCCTGTGGGAAAATGCTGGAACATGTCTGAGTCACCCAGGCAAATACCTTTCTTTCCGTGTTCCAGCATGTTTTGAACTTCCAAGTGGCACAAAAGAAGCCCCAGCAGGGCACACATGCCCTTTGTGTCTTTGTGCCCTTCCTGGGCTGCACCTCTGTTTCTCGGCTGTGCCCCTACATCCTCTGAGCACTGAAACGTTTGCATGTGGAGGGGTGCGAGGCGGGGCTGGATTAAGCCCTTGGAGGCCCTAAGCGTGGAAAAAATTGTGGTGCCTCCCCACAGTGTAATTCAAAATAAAAACAAGCGTTAAGCCTCAAAAGAAGAGTAAGGATGATCTGAGTTTGCCCTGCTCTATACTCTTGTTGCTTTTTTAAAAATTAAAAAATTCCTCCAGCTGTGTGTGTGTGAGGTTGGGCGTGTCCCTACTTTCCTGATACTCAAGCTGCCCACTAGGAACCAGTGGAGACCAGGAAGGGCTGCTTCAGTCCCGGGGGAGAGTCCTGAGCAGGGCGAGGGTCCAGGAGCAGAGGAGAGGCCAGAGCTGGTGCCACCCGCTCTCAGTGGGAAGGAGGGGAAGGCAGCCACGGGTCATCTGCTCAGGTCCCCATACTCGGGCGCCCGGGACAGTGGGGGGCAGAGTTCCCGGAGCCTCTGGAAAGCAGTCTTTCTTTTTTTTGTATTGCTTTAATTTTTATAATAATTTATTCTCATGGCAATAATTTGTGTGGCTAAAAAGGCAGTCTTAAGGAGGTACAAGGAGGTGGGGAGGGCATGGTAAAAAGAATTCCAGGCAGACAGGGCCTTTTTCTAGAACTCTCCCTTTCCTGTCCTTTCCTGCCCTAGCCAGCACTTGACCCTGATGCCCTGGGTTGTCCACAGCCCTGTTGCTGAGGAAGCAGGTCTCTTCTTCTCCAAAGAGAAATCCTACCATCAGCCCCTCCCTGTTCCTGTCTACCTCACCTCTCTTTCTCTCTCACCTGGCTCCTTCCTTCTCCTGAGCCTACAAAGTGCAAACCAAAAAGAGGCATTTCCTCCTCGATCCCCAGTTTACCCCCCTTATTATTAAATACCTGGAAAGAGCAGCTGAAGTCACCACCTGGCCTCCCAGGCTCTGCTCCTCCTGCTGCAATCCGCCCCCTGCCCGCTCCTGTGGCCGGGGCTGCAGTCCCGGCAGAGCGGCCTGGGCTCGCCCCCTCCCCTGCCCACTCTTACAGGGAGGTCTCCCAAGCTCCCGTCCTCATCCCACTGCTTCTGTCACTGTGTGATGGTTAGTTTCCTGTGTCGGCTTGGCTTGGTGATTGTACCCGGCTATTAAGCAGACACTAGTCTAGGTGTTGCTGTGCAGGTATTCTGTAGAAGTGAAGGAGATCACTACCCTCATTAAGGTGGGTGGGCCTCATAAAATGAGTCGAAGGCCTTAAGACCACTAACAGATTTCTTGGAAAAGAAGACATCCTGCCTCAAGACTGCAGGGTCAGCTGCCGCCCGAGTCTCCAGCCTGGGGACCTGACCCCCAGATTCCCCACTTGCCTGTCCCCACAATCGCCAGTTCCTTAAAATCTCTTTTAAACACACACACACACACACACACACACACACACACACACACACACACACACATTTTCTGGAGAACCCTGACTGATGATACATACTGTTTACATTCTCACTGGGTCACTGGCTTCTACTTCCCAGACCCCAGTCACCTCTGGGTCTGTGTTTCTGGTACCTGCTTTCTCCTGAGCACCAAACTTCTGTGCACAGTTGCCTTCGGGGCACACAGGAAAGTGAGCAGTCACTTGACACCCTCCAGGAACCTAGAATCTAAACTCCAGGGTTCCTCGCTGTCACAGCACAAGCCTTCCGTGGGGCACAATCCCAGGTGCTCACGGAGGCCGCCAGCTGGAGGAGCAACAGAGCCAGCCATCCCAGAGGGCGTGGGGCTGGGGGCAGACACCACCCTCCTCAGTCCCGGCCCATGGTGGCCATGTGAGGACATGGGTCCAGTGTTGTAAGAGCTTTCCAATTTTCAAGCAAGGCCAGAAATCTGTTTCTGTGAAGTCTCTCAATTTTTAAATATTTTAAAGTGTTAAAACACCCCAGCAGGCCCAACAAAACCCATCTGCATGCCAGATTTGGCCTTCAGCTGCCAATTAGCAAGGCTCAAGTCCAACTGTGCTATAAATACTTAATTCTGTCTCGGTCCCTCCGTCCTTCCCTCTGCCCCTGGGAGTTGAGAGAGCAAGGCCTGTGGCCCAGGTTCTTGGACCACTGTGCCCCGCCTGGGGTGGACCACGTGACCGGGAGAAGTGGCAGCAGAGAGGCAGGGCTCAGCTCCCTGCTCCCCTTCTCTCCATCTTGTTGAAATCCTGCTTTGTTCCCCACCGCATCCACGGCTTTCATCCTGCCCCTCAAGACTGCCAGCAGTGCCCTGTAGTGTCTGCTTCAGAGCTGGCCTGCCTGCGAGGTCTCCAGCCCCGACCCCTCTGTGCCAAAGGAGTCAGGGGCTGTCTCCTGGCCCCCTCGTGCAAGCACATTCAAGTCCCTCCTCTCTTCCTGGCCTGCGCTCTTCGCACACGGTTTAAGGGCAGCGGTTGGGAGTCGGCGCTGGCGTCAGATAGGCTGAGTCCCCATCCCAGCCTCATCACTCAATAGCTCTGTGACCTTAGGACAGGTTCATTAACCTTTTTGAGGCTTGGTTTCTCCCTCAGTTAAATGGTGACAGTAAGAGCACCTCACTCTACATGCCTTAACACATCTAATCCTGGGGACAACAATTTGTCCAACCGAGAACATTGTTTCCACCATCCTTCCCTACACACCACCCAGTGACAAGGAGAAGGGGCCAAGGAACAGGTCCACAGGTCCTTCTGGTCTCCAACCTCCAGATGGTATCTGGGCAGAGTCCAGGGGAGGGATAATCACACACACCTCAGTTTCTTCTCTCCCTGCCATCACCATCCATCTCTGCAACCCCCAACTCAGGCCTGGATTATGTCATTTCACAGTGCGTTCCAGGCAGGGATTTTACAGTTGCAAGGAACAGGGAACAGAGAACCCCTCCCCGCATAAGATCTCAAGCAACAGGGTTTACTGCAAAGATCTTTGATCCCCAGAACCCAGGAAACACCCAGGCCAGGCCTTGAGAGGATCAGGAGGTGAAGGAAGGCTGGGACCCAGAGCGGCCCAGGGTCTGCCATGGGACTAAGCTGCCAGCTCTTCCTGAAATTGCCCTGCTCTTCTCTACCCAACAACGATTAGGACATAAGAATCAGGGCACATTATGCCATCAGGGAGGCACTCAAGTTGGCAACTACTGGCCATTCCAATTGCCATGAGATGGAACCTTTGGGGAGAATGACCTCAGCAAAGAGACCAGGAAACAGAGTGGTTCCTGGGAGCTGGAATCTGCTCACAGATTCTGGAATCTACGCACAGGAATATAGAAATGGGGGCTGTAAGAGCACACTGACCCTTAATGCCCCTGGCAGTTGGTATCTAACAATGGCAGTCACCCTTCAGGGCCCCTCAACATTATGTATATGGAAGGGTAATGTTTAAGGGGACAGTCCAATTCCAACACTGAGACACAAAAAGGATGCCCCTTTCTACATTTCTAAACAAAATGTAAGGAAAGTCAATCCTAGGTGGTGGGATGTTGAGCCAGACAGAGCATGTGTGAGGGCCAGCTCGTGACCTAGATCCTTAAGGCCATACATGCCCAGCCTCACAAAACCCCCCATGCCCACGTGCCTTCCTCGCATCCTCCCACTGATACAGGAAGGGTGTGACAGAACAGACAAACTTCCAGCAAAAAGGCCTCGGTCGGGAATCAGTCACATGGAAACTCACAGTGGACAAGCTCCAGGAGGAATACCTACAATGTGGCTCTTTATGACCGATAGATTCTTGGAACTGCTTAGCTTCAAATGACCACGCCAGTGTGGGAATAATGTGAAAAGCAGTGAAATCACACAGCTTTAGGAGACCTTATCACCTTCCTCCTCCTTCCATCCCTCCTGGAGATACAGCTTCTATACACTCAGAACTTCAGTTTACATAGGCTCCTCACGGCCACATGGTCTTTCTTCATATCTGAACCGTTTAGCTTCCTCTCCCATTGTTCACTGTTTCGTTATCTACATGTCTTTTTCTTTTAACTTCAGCCTTATTGAGATATAATTCATATACCATACAATTGACCCATTAAAATGTACAATTCAGTTTTTTTAGTATATTCACAGAGTTGTGCAACCATAACCATAGTCAACATTAGAACATTTCAGACTTCCCTGGTGGTGCAGTGGTTAAGAATCCGCCTGCCAATGCAGGGGACACAGGTTCAAGCCTGCTCCAGGAAGATCCCACATGCCGTGAAGCAGCTAAGCCCGTGTGCCACAACTACTGAGCCTGCGCTCTAGAGCCCGCGAGCCACAACTACTGAGGCCGCGTGCCTAGAGCCCGTGCTCCGCAACAAGAGAAGCCACTGCAATGAGAAGCCTGTGCACTGCAGCGAAGAGTAGCCCCCGCTCGCTGAAACTAGAGAAAGCGCGTGCGCAGCAACGAAGACCCAACACAGCCAAAAATAATTAATTAATTTAAAAAAACAAAAAAAACATTAGAACATTTTCATCACCCCCTAAACAAAACTCCACAGCCATTAGCATTTACTCCCCATTTCCTCGTAACCCTCTCCCCACCCCCAGCCCTTGGTAACCATTAATCTACTTTCTGTCTCTACAGATTTACCTATTCTGGACATTTCATATAAACGGAAGCATTCAATGTTTGATCTTTCGTGACTGGCTTCTTTCACTTAATGTAACGTTTTCAAGGTCATCCACATTGTAGCATGAATCAGGACTTCACTTCTTTTTAGTGCTGAGAAATATCTATTGTATGGATACACCACACTTATTTATCCATTCCTCAGTTTATGAGTATTTGGGTTGTTTCCACTGTTTGGCTATTATGAATAATGCTGCTATGAAAATTTGTGTGTAAATTTTTGTGTGGACACATGTTTTCATTTCACTTGAGTATATACCCAAGTGAATATCCTTGCTGGGTCACATGGTAACTCTTATGTGTAACTTTTTGAGGAACTGCCAGACTGGTTTCCAAAGTGGCTGCACCGTTTCTACCTTCCCACCAGCAGTGTAGGGAGGTTCCAGTTTCTCCACATCTCACTGTTTACATATCTGAGTTAAAATGTTTGAGTATAGACTTGGCTGATAGCTCATCTCTAAGCACCAGGAGATATAGTTCACTGACTAGTCCACGGGTTGTCTGCCTTGGGTTGGATATTCAGCCTTGGTCAACTCAGCTAGGGCCAGGGGGATGAAGCAGAGTAACATGTTCAAAGCAAGGCTGCAGAACGCCCATACTTTCAGCACAGCCCGTGGGGAGGAGAAGAGGTTTGAATGACGCAATTCCCTAAAGGCAGAGTGCTTGAGGATGAAACCAGCATCATGTCAGGACCACACGCGCCCAGAGGGCAGCTGGCTACAGAAGCAAGATGGTATTGCTTTTCTTGGGACTCTAAACAAGGCAAATTAGGAGACGTTATAACTAGTTTTTTTTTTTTAATATGAGAATGCATGTCTTTTTTTTTTTTTAATTTATTTTTTTGGCTGTGTTGGGTCTTCATTTCTGTGCGAGGGCTTTCTCTAATTACGGCAAGAGGGGGCCACTCTTCATCGCGGTGCACGGGCCTCTCACTATCGCGGCCTCTCTTGTTGCGGAGCACAGGCTCCAGACGCGCAGGCTCAGTAGCTGTGGCTCGCGGGCCTAGTTGCTCCGCGGCATGTGGGATCTTCCCAGACCAGGGCTCGAACCCGTGTCCCCTGCATTGGCAGGCAGATTCTCAACCACTGCGCCACCAGGGAAGCCCTTATAACTAGTTTTATCTGCTTCAACCAATGCTTTGGGGTCCACATACAGTCAGGTCTCTAATTTTTCCAATTAGTTGCTGGAGCACCTGCGTGCCCTCATGGGCAAAAGCCCTGTGTCTTCATCACAAGGCCTCTCCTTTCCTCCCTGAGTTATCCAAGAACCTCAGGAGGCACTCAGGTCAGTGAGCTCCATCCATCCTGCTGCAGGTATGGAAAGAGAGAGAGAACAGGAGGTGAGCTTTTTTCACCAGCTAGTGCCTCAAAGTCACCCCAGTGTTGCCATTCAAAGCAGGCCCTTCTTTGTTGGGTGGACACTTGCTCCTTTTGCAGAGACCTGGCCTGGATCCCTAAGGCCACCACCTTGGGGCCACATTCCAGGCTCCAAGTTCAAGGCTCTCTTGGATCACACTGATACAGCCAACAGTTGGATCCAGAACTTTCTCCTCAGCCATACCCTGTGCGGGAACCAGCATGTGGTCCCCATGAAGATTCAGCCCAAGCTTGAGGCCTAGGAGTAATGGACATGGACCTTTCCAGCTCATTGGATGGCAAACTCACACACCTGTTAGCATAAGCAGGTTAAACAGTTTACTTAACATAAAGAATATGGCTGCTGAGAGGGGTTCACAGTTCACCTTCCTTCCCAGGTGTGATGCAGAACAGGTGTTTATCACCATAACAAGACTCTTCTGAACACCTTCACCTGAACAAGCGTCTTAGCCAACTTCAACAGAACGCAGCTGAAACAGTCAACCAATTTTTACCTGTGGACCTCCACCTTTGGGCCTCCAGGTATGTCCTCCTGTGAACCTTCGCTAAGCTCCTTGCCGCCCCCCAACAATCTCCCCACCTTCACACCCCACACCCCTGGTCTCCAGTTCAGGTTTCTCTCACAGAATTTCCCTTGGGGTCTTTGGTATTCTTTTCTGTCAGCAACATTTCATCTATCCCAACAGGTTTTCCTGTCTCTGAATCTCAGAGAGAAAGACCTGGGATCTGGAGATTTTGCCCCGGCAAAACTCCTTTACTGTTAGGCAAGTTTATATTCTTTCTCCCTGGCAACTGAATTTACTTATCAAGAGGTATTAAGGGAGAAACGGGCTTCATCAACCCTTTAAAAAAAGTTTACGTCACCTTCCACTCATGGCAATGAGTGCCTACTTGCATAAAATCTTCATAACTAAAAGAATCTACACGGAGACTCTTGCCTGAATAATGAAAGTTCTAAGATGACTCTGGGTCCGCCCTCTGACACAATCATAATTATGGCATAATTTATAAATTTCTCCCAATAGGTGCCCAGTTATATTTTTAAAAATTTTTAGATAATTTTGGTGAATTATTGGGTCACAAAGTTCTTTCAGAAAAAAAGAGACAAAATGATCATTATCCCCAATATATTTTTAAACCCTGAGGGTTTAGTAATACTAAAAATATGGTAACTCTTCCATTTTGTTCATGATATTTCACCCTAACGATCAAGATTTTATAAAATACATAGCTTAAAAATAAAGTAACATTTCATAATCATTTCATGAATGGTTTTAAGGATTAAGTTTATTAGAATGATAAGAGAAAAGAGGAAGTAGGAGGTAGAGGGAAGGAGGGAGGAGGAAAAAGAGGAAGGAAGGGAGAGAGGGAAGGGGGGGTTCCCAAGAATAACATTATCAATTAGTACAAAAGGTATGGCTGAGATGGTTTATTTTTTATTTTATTTTATTTATTTTTGGCTGTGTTGGGTCTTCGTTTCTGTGCGAGGGCTTTCTCTAGTTGCGGCAAGCGGGGGCCACTCTTCATCGCGGTGCACGGGCCTCTCACTATCACGGCCTCTCTTGTTGTGGAGCACAGGCTCCAGACGCGCAGGCTCAGTAATTGTGGCTCACGGGCCTAGTCGCTCCACGGCATGTGGGATCTTCCCAGACCAGGGCTCAAACCCGTGTGCCCTGCATTGGTAGGCAGATTCTCAACCACTGCGCCACCAGGGAAGCCCCGGCTTATTTTATTATAAATGTGATTTTATATGTGATACATTGGAATGTGAAACTCAAAACATTTCTTTAGAGCTAAGGCTTTACCAAAAGCTATTTGAAAGTTGGAAATCTCCAGGGGAGTTAATTTATGAGCACAGACTAAAGCTGGCAGCTTCCGGCCTGGATGGACTGTGGCTATTAAATTAGGCCCTGGGGTCCTGAGATCCTGGCTCTTCATCCCAGCATCCCCAGTAACTCACTGTGTGTGTTAGCAAGCCGCTTCCCCTTGGACTCACGAAATTCGGCTTCAGTTCCGTGATTGCTAACAGAGGACTCAACGCCACAGATAATTAAAATCTGAGGTCAGAGATTTCACCCCATTGAGCGGTAGGGGGCGACTCATGACTGTGCTTTCCATTTTTACCCCAGCCCGAAGAAATCCTTTCCTGCTTTCTCAGGAAGTCATTCTTGTGACTGTGGGCTGCATTTCAGAATGAATTACTTCTTACATTATTTTTTTATTTCTTATAATACAAGTGATACACTAACAGAGACCAAGGCCTTACTTGAAAATCAAGTAAAAAAAGCAAGTACAGGATGTGGTGCTGGTCTAAGATTAGAACACAGCCATGCATTCATTCATGCTTTCATTCCATGAATAAACGAGACACCCCCATTTTCTAAAATTGGGGAGATTTGTGAATCAGAAATAATCTAATTCACAATCTGATTAGAATTCTATTCCAGCAATGGAAACTGACCAGACCCATTGAGATGAGATGATATGGCCCACTCATATCTTGGTTGGTTTCCTAGCAATGTAAGCCTGACTTTGGGGGGGAAAAGGCAAATGGTCTTAGCACTTAATGCCAGGCTTATTCTTTCATAAGGAGCAGGGTCAAAATAAAATTTCCTCGTACAAGACAGAGCTTTTTTATCCTTGTCTGAGAATGGAAAAATTAATGATGAGTCATGTTTACTTCTTAGATAATTAGTAAGAAACCCCACCACCCCACAGCCCTCTCCCGTTGCTCTTGATGGTGGCAGTAATTATGGGAAATCAGAGCACCCATCATCATTCCTGCCACTGGGACTAGAGCTGCCCCTCTCCAGGCGAAATGCGCAAGGTATGGGCAGAGAAGAAACTCAGCGTCATGGTAAGGCCTAAAGCCTGCCTTTGAAAGATTTGAGAAAAGAGTCAGAAGCAGCTTCCTCCCTCTGTGGAAAGCGGTGGTTCCACACTGGCAGATCAACCCTCCTACCGAGAACAGCTAGAAAAGCTGAGCAAGACGTCGAAGACGTGTTTGAAGGTGAGCTACCAAGACTGTGCGGATTTGAGGGCCAAGATCCTAGAGAAAAGGGTTAACAGAGAAGTTAGTTTTGAGATATTTTCCCATTCTTAAGAGGCAGAGAAGTTTCCAGCATCTTATGCTAAGGGGACAAAAATTGGGTTTCAGGGGCTTCCCTGGTGGCACAGTGGTTGAGAATCTGCCTGCCAATGCAGGGGACACGGGTTCGAGCCCTGGTCTGGGAAGATCCCACATGCCACGGAGCAACTAGGCCCGTGAGCCACAACTACTGAGCCTGCGCGTCTGGAGCCTGTGCTCCGCAACAAGAGAGGCCGCGATAGTGAGAGGCCCGTGCACCGCAATGAAGAGTGGCCCCCACTTGCCGCAACTAGAGAAAGCCCTCGCACAGAAACGAAGACCCAACACAACCAAAAATAAATAAATAAAATTTAAAAAAAAAATATTGGAGTTCAGAGCCCCCAAGGAGGAGGAGCCCAAGTAATCACCTTATGCTTTCAGCTGGGACTTCCAAGGGGCTACATCAAGGAGTGGGGTGAAAATAGAGAAACAATCACAAAGATTGAAGTTCAGCTTCCAATCAGCTCTATTTGTGACTGGCAAGTTTATATTCTTGCAAGGTTTCTCAACCTGAGTGCTATTGTCATTTGGGGGCAGCTAATTCTCTGCTGGGGGGACTGTCCTGTGTTAGCAGCATCCCTGGCCTCTACCCACTAGAGGTGCCAGTAAAACCCCCTCTCCCAAGTTCAGACAACCAGAGCTGTCTCCAGGCATTGCCAGTGTGCCCTGGTGAGCAGAATCACCTCTGGTTTAAAACCAGAGTGTAAGGGTATCTGCCCAGTCGCTACTGCCTGCCAGAAGCAAAAATAAATCTTACCATCCTCCAGAGCCTCAAATTATATCTGTAATTTTTCGTACATGATATCCAGCACCTAATAAAAACATCACTTTAAAATATATGACAAAGTTGACAGACATAAAAAGAAATAGACAAATCCACAATCATAGCGGGAGATTTTAGGACACATTTCTCAGGAATTGATGGAATAAGCAGGAAAAAAAATCAGCAAGATTTGGGCAACAGGGTTAATAAACTGTGAAGAAGGGAGAGTTTCTAGAAGGAAAGAATAGGGCAGCAGGTCCAGTTCCACAATGGTGGGGTGCGGGGGCTGGAGGAAAGGGAGGCATTAGGGGAGATGGACAGAGATGGGGAGAAAAGGAGTGTCTTTGTGGACGCCCTTATTCTGAAGGCCTAATGCTGTAAGACCTCTTCACTGTGGGTGGTACAAGGGAACTGCCTAAGTGCAGACATTTCTTTTGTTCCTTCCTCTAAAAACTCTACTGGCTGCTCTGTGAGATCTCCCGGCATCTCAGTCCACAACTGTGGCCTCCATCACATTTAGCGATGTTTGTGTTAGCAAAGACTAGTAAGGCAGGCGAAGGAGTGGTAAGCACTTTCTGATCAACTGGGAGTGTGTCTCCAACAGAGGAGAAGCTGAAATTCTCCTCCTCCTGGACCCCTGCCATTGAGGTACCGCTGGATATCACCAGACTTAGAGTCCTGTTGTCTGAGAGCAGTTTCCAAATTGGGAGACAGTAGGACAATCTGATTCCTGTTACCACTCTCCCCTCAATATGTTAGCAAGAAGCACTCCAGGACACAGAAGAAGGGCCTGTCCCACCTGGGTTACGCAGGTATTGTTGATACCTGCTATATGGCAGACGTTATTCTAATTGCTGCCAAGACACAGAGAGTATAATAAGACTGGCATACAGAGATGGAGGAGACCTATCCTTTGCCTCCAGGGAGCTCCTCCCAATCTAGCAGGGGTGAGGGGGTGAGCGGCAGCAAAACAAGCAAACCAATAGTTTGAACACGGTGTGCTGAGGCTATGCATGACAGCACATAGTTTGCTAATAAAATGCAGGTGTAATGGGACTCATGAGTGGTTCGTGGAGAGAGAGGACAGTAGATTAGGGGAAGCTGGTTTAAGCATCTTCTGGGGAGCAGAAATAACGTGAACAAAAGTCTGTGGGTGGAAAAGTATGAAGTTCATTCAGGGAAATTTTTACTCAATAATTATTGAGTGCCTACTCCACACCAGGCATCATGCTAGGAGCTAGATGTACATCAGCAAGCAAGACTCAGTCCTTCCCTCTAAGTTGCTTAGGGCTGATCCAGTAGGGAAGTTTGAAAAGGAAACAGGTGATTTCTGGGCCTTGCTGGGGAGGAATTCTACAGTGAGCTGTCTGGAGTAGCTGGAGCATGGAATGTATACAAAGAAGTAGTGGGAAATAAATACATGTCAGGTGCCCTGGGGGCCATATTATGCCTTAAAACTCAAAGTGAGGCCTTTTTTGCCAAATTTGATTGGTAATAGGGAGCTACTGAAGTCTATTGAGCAGAGAATTGGTGTTTTACACATGTGAATTCATTAGGCAAGATGCTGTCTTGTCCTTGATTCCTGCCTTCACCAGGGCCAAATCAGAGGTCAAGGTGGAATGGACAGTAGCATGTGTGTGATTGATAGGATGGATGTTGAGGCCTGAGTTCAAGCTTGTGGGGCATGGAGGTCCCCTATTAGTATCCATCCTACCTCCACTGCCTGGGAAGATCAGGTGCCTGGCTTGATGGAGGGGGAAGGCTCAGCAGCTGACACCCTCAGTTTTTTTCTGGAAAAAAAATTTTTTGTGACACTGACTCCTTATAGCTGGAAAGGACATTAGAGATTTTTGGTACAGCCCTCTCATTCTCAGACGTGGACATCGGTGTCCAGAGAGATTGGGTGACTTCCCCACAGGTAAGGCAGATCTCAGAATAAACCTGATCACCAATATGGGCATCTGATGTTGTTGCCTGCTCACTGTTTCCCCTTCTGCTAACAGAAGAACCGCAGTTTTACTCTGGGAAAACTCTGATCCTCCACTCTCAGGCCACCTGGCTCAGCTGGGGCCTTTTTCCTTTCTATACCATTTCTCAGGCTTGGCTCATCAGAGCCCCAGCATCAGCTCTGTGGCTTTTGCTGAAGCTATGAGAATCTTTTTCTGGAGAACCTGGAGCTTCCAGGGGTCACTATGCAGAGAGAACATGCCACAAAACCGTTAATCAGGGGAACACAAAGCTGAGAGGTGGAGAGAGTGAGACCAAGGTCTGATAACATAGTTTGAACCCCTGAATCCAGCCATGCCTGATGGATATTGACTCCTGGACTTTTCGGTATGTGAACCAATACATGTTCTTATTTGTTTTGTGTTGTGTTTCACTTGCAAGTGTGTCTGAACTAATACATTCCTGACTTGCGTTCCTTTTTCCTTTTGAGCCACAAATGCTAATCCTTGGGTTTCCCCGGCAGGGTCACTTAGGTCTGTGACACAATTTCTTTCCCCATCTATTATTACCTTCTGCTGTGGAGACTTTCCAAGCAAGACAGTGATGGCAGCAAGGAATGAGTGAGGCAGTTAGCCATGGGACAGCAACATGGAGAGGAGGCTTGGTTTCTAAAGACTTGGGCCTAGGGAGTTCCCTGGTGGTCCAGTGGTTAGGACTCAGCGCTTTCATTGCCGTGGGCCCGGGTTCAATCCCTGGTTGGGGAACTAAGATCCTGCAAGTGACACATGGTGTGGCCAAAAAATAAAAATAAAAAAAAATAAAGACTTGAGCCTGCATTTCATTCATCTCAGTGGATTTCTGTAGTAACATCAATGTTAGCAGAAATACAGGCAACTTGTTCAAATGAGAAACTAACCAAGATATAGATAATTCATCATTTTTGTCTCTTGTTTTCAAATTATATGTATAATATGTGTTTGCATGTGTGTGCAGGTATACATATTATACATATATTAATATGTGTGTATATATGTATGTATATATAGATTATACATATATAAGTGATATAGAAGTAATATACTACTTCCATTGAAGAAAATTCAGAAGGCAAAAAACATATGCAATGAAGAAACT
Source organism: Balaenoptera acutorostrata (assembly GCF_949987535.1). Taxonomy (NCBI): domain Eukaryota; kingdom Metazoa; phylum Chordata; class Mammalia; order Artiodactyla; family Balaenopteridae; genus Balaenoptera; species Balaenoptera acutorostrata. The sequence continues at coordinate 11,806,510 of NC_080079.1, read as the reverse complement.
CTTCCATAATGTTAACACCCAGGGAATATTGCTATTGGTATTATGTTATATTTCCCTTTACTATTTTTTCTATACATGTATAATTTACAAAATTATCAGGTTGTATATTCAGTTTTGAGTATTGTTAAATGAAAAAGCAAGCTGCAACATGTAAAAGAATGAACTTAGAACACTCCCTAACACCATATACAAAAATAAACTCAAAATGGATTAAATACCTAAATGTAAGGCCAGACACTATAAAACTCTTAGAGGAAAACATAGGCAGAACACTCTATGACATAAATCACAACAAGATCCTTTATTGACCCACCTCTTAGAGAAATGGAAATAAAAACAAAAATAAACAAATGGGACCTAATAAAACTCAAAAGCTTTTGCACAGCAAAGGAAAACATAAACAAGACAAAAAGACAACCCTCAGAATGGGAGAAAACATTTGCAAATGAAGCAACTGACAAAGGATTAATCTCCAAAATTTACAAGCAGCTCATACAGCTCAATATCAAAAAAACAAATAACCCAATCCAAAAATGGGCAGAAGACCTAAATAGACATTTCTCCAAAGAAGACAAACAGATTACCAACAAACACGTAAAAGGATGCTCAACGTCACTAATCATTAGAGAAATGCAAATCAAAACTACAATGAGGTATCACCTCACACCTGTCAGAATGGCCATCATCAAAAAATCTACAAACAATAAATGCTGGAGAGGGTGTGGAGAAAAGGGAACCCTCTTGCACTGTTGGTGGGAATGTAAATTGATACAGCCACTATGGAGAACAGTATGGAGGTTCCTCAAAAAACTAAAAATAGAGCTACCATACGACCCAGCAATCCCACTACTGGGCATATACCCTGAGAAAACCATAATTCAAAAAGAGTCATGTACCACAATGTTCATTGCAGCTCTATTTACAATAGCCAGGACATGGAAGCAACCTAAGTGTCCATCAACAGATGAATGGATAAAGAAGATGTGGCACATATATACAATGGAATATTACTCAGCCATAAAAAGAAACAAAATTGAGTTATTTGTAGTGAGGTGGATGGACCCAGAGTCTCTCATACAGAGTGAAGTAAGTCAGAAGAGAAAAACAAATACCATATGCTAACATCTATATATGGAATCTAAAAAAAAAAAAAGGTTCTGAAGAACCTAGGGGCAGGACAGGAATAAAGATACAGACGTAGAGAATGGACTTGAGGACACGGGGAGGGGGAAGGGTAAGCTGGGATGAAGTGAGAGAGTGGCATGGACATATACACACTACCAAATGTAAAATAGATAGCTAGTGGGAAGCAGCCACATAGTGAAGGGAGATCAGCTCGGTGCTTTGTGACCGCCTAGAGGGGTGGGATAGGGAGGACGGGAGGGAGACGCAAGAGGGAGGAGATATGGGGATATATGTATATGTATAGCTGATTCACTTTGTTATAAAGCAGAAACTAACACGCCATTGTAAAGCAATTATACTCCAATAAAGATGTTAAAAAAAAAAAAGAAAAAGAAAAAGCAAGCTGTAGAAGAGAAGGTGAATGGCAGAATTTTTGTTGTATTTATGTGTGTATCATATGTTGGTACTCTCAGGTCTGGGAAATATATGTCATATTATTGATAAAAATAGATTCTCTCTGGAATTGAAACACAGGAAACTTTTACTTTGTAAGCTCTACATTACTATATTCCCTGAACTTTTTGGAAAAACTATGGGTTTCCCTTTTTTTTGTTTTTTGGGTTGTTTTTAAAGCATTTTAAAACAATTAATTTATTTATTTTTGGCTGCGTTGCGTCTTTGTTGCTGCGAGTGGGCTTTCTCTAGTTGCGGAGAGTGGGGTTACTTTACGGTGCAGTGTGCAGGCTTCTCATTGTGGTGGCTTCTCATATTGTGGAGCACGGGCTCTAGGCGCTCGGGCTTCAGTAGTTGTGGCTCAAGGGCTCTAGAGCGCAGGCTCAGTAGTTGTGGCACTCAGGCTCAGTAGTTGTGGCGTGCGGGCTCCAGAGCACAGGCTCAGTAGTTGCTCCGCGGCATGTGGGTTCTTCCCGGACCAGGGCTCGAATCCGTGTCCCCTGCATTGGCAGGCAGATTCTTAACCACTGTGCCACCACGGAAGTCCCTAAGGGTTTCCTTTGTTATCTAAATAAAGGTAAATAGCAATTTCTTTAGCATTAATTCCTCATTCCTTGTTTAATATCATTTATGCAGCTGAACATTACTATTTATTCCCCAACTCATCTGCTAAAACCAGTGTTTAAGTGAGCTGTATCAAAACAGCCAGAATATAACCAACTCCATCGTTTTTTTTTCCTTTGGCCGCGCTGCATGGCTTGCGGGATCTTAGTTCCCTGACCAGGGATTGACCCGGGTCACCTATAGTGAAAGCACTGGGTCCTAACCATTGGACCACCAGAGAATTCCAACCAACTTCATCTTTGAAGCTCTTTATTAGAGCCGGGTGCTGATAAAGTCCAATGGGAAGCAATCACATACAGCAGTCAAATGTTACCAGGCAGTGACTTAGCAAGTCTGTGAGGCATTTGACATGACATATTATACATCGAACCCAAGCTGCTAAAGGCCTGATAGAATGACATGGTGGATTAAGACAGAGCACAAAGTCTTTGTGGCTCCTCTCTTACTAGGAAGCATGATCAGCGAGGCAGCTGAGAAGAGACCCACTCTGACCTGGGGAGCAGATGCAGGTCAGATGCATCAGTGCCAATGACACTGGGCTCATGGGCTCTGTTTGAGGATGATCTCACCACCCACCTCTTCTGAGACCTTGCTTTATCCATTATCTCAGCTCTCTCGAGTGTCCAACTTCTCTCTCTCTTGATTTTCCCATCAGCATTAAAATATCCTTAAGTCATTCTCATCACTCTATCCAGTTAGTGCCCCATCTCTCTCCTCCCTTGCAAAACCAAGGTTCTGGAGGGAGTTGTCTACACTCACCACCTCTACTTCCTCACTTCCTGTTTTGTTCAAGTTCCTTTGGAATAGAGACCCTTCTGGCTGGCACAAGGGAGCTGCCTCTTGCAGGAACACACTAGAAACCATGTGCAAATCTAGACATAATACACTGAAACAAAGCTGGTCCCATAGAAACTTGGAATAAGAATTGCAAGCCCATCAGGATCGGATGCTCCTCATCTTTCCTCCCTTCCCCTCCACTCTTCTCCCTTCCCCTTTCCTCCTCTCCTCTCTCTCTGTTTCTCTCTGACCATCTCTTCCATTCTCCCCTCTCTCTACTTCTCACCTAGCACCATCCCATAATGACCACTCCAGCTCCAGTCAACCTCAGAATCTTTAACCCAGCTCCCACTGTCAACAGACAGATGTCCAAGAGAGAAGGAACCTAATTAGCCTGGTAATTTCCTCAATAGAGGAGACGAGTCAGGCCTCTGACCTCATATTACAGGATGTGGCTATTTAGGGCCAAAGGATCATGCACAGGGCAGCCTCCCTTATAAGGGGCTGCGGAGGGGGAGGGCAGGCCATTACAAGCATCTTTGTTTTCCTCCCATTCACTCTTCAACCCAAGGCAATTGGCTTATTTGCTCAGCAGTCCAGAAGCTGCTCTCACCGAGGTCATAAACAAGGTCTTTGTGGTTGAATCCAATGGCTAGTATTCATTTCTTTCTGTCTATGAACATTCCGTGGTTTTTAAAACTGTTGACCCTTTTCCTGTGCCTTTGCATACAACTTCCATGACATTTACACTCCTTAATTCTCCTCCTACCTTTCTGGCTGCTTTCTTCCAGCCTGTCTTGTGGGCTCCTCTTTCTCCAGCTCTCCTTTCTATTTATTTATTTTATTTATTTATTTTTGGCTCCATTGGGTCTTCATTGCTGCGCACGGGCTTTCTCTAGTTGTGGCGAGCAGGAGTTACCCTTTGTTGCAGTGGGTGGGCTTCTCATTGCGGTGGCTTCTCTTGTTGTGGAGCACGGGCTCTAGGCGCTCGGGCTTCAGTAGTTGTGGCTCAAGGGCTCTAGAGCACAGGCTCAGTAGTTGTGGCGCACAGGCTTAGCTGTTCCGCGGCATGTGGGTTCTTCCCACACCAGGGCTCGAACCCGTGTCCCCTGCATTGGCAGGCAGATTCTTAACCACTGTGCCACCAGGGAAGCCCTACTTCTCCTTTTGAAGTCAGCCTTCTTCTGGGCTCAGATTTCCTTTCTTCTCCAGAGTCCTTTCTTCCTGCTGGTCCCTCTACAGGCACCCACACGGCCTTAATCACCTGCTCTATACTAATAGCTTTCTCTACCTGCCTGACCTCCTCCCAGACCTCTTAACCAACTGGACAGCTCCACCTGGGTGCCCCACAGGTACCTCAGAGTCATCGTGTGTACATTTGAACTCACCACCTTCTCCCTCAAACTTTTTCCTCCCTGGATGTTTCTTTTCTTTTTCTTTTTTTTTCTATTTATTTGCCAGGTCTTAGTTGTGCGTTCAGGATCTTTAGTTGCAGCATGCAGGATCTAGTTCCCTGACTAGGGATCAAACCTGGGCCCCTGCATTGGGAGCACAGTCTTAACCACTGGACCGCCAGGGAGCTCCCTCCCTGGATGTTTTCTACTTCAGAAGGTGACACCACCCCCTTGCTCAAGCCAGGAACTGGGCCTCAAACTTTATGCCTGTCTTTCCATCACTCTCCACACCCAACCAAATACCAAACAAAGAAGAATTGACAGTAATTCCTTAATATATCAAATACCTGGTGTTCCACTTTCTAAGTATCTCTTTGTTTTCTTCTTTTTCCCTCCCGCCATCACCATTACTCCTAGGGTCATTCAAACAGTCTCTAAACCGGGCTCTCCACCTTCAGTTTTCCAACCCCTCCAATCCAGTTACCCCACTATGGCCAGAGTATTCTTTTTCCTTTTTAAAAGAAATGTAGTTTTAGTACTTTTATATATACACAAGAACTCAAACCACTATGAAAAATGGAGTCAGGCCTGCTTTAATATAAATATATACTTTTATTACTTTTAACCTTTTTGCAGAATTTTGAATGTACATGAAAGAAGACAGAATACTATGATGTTCCTGTGTTCCTATTCCCCCAGCCCTAAAAACCATCACCCCAGACCAGACCTGCTGCATCCCTATCCCAATCTGCTCCCCACTCACGTAGTATTTTGAAGCAAATCCCATGTGTCCTATGATTTCATTCATAAATATTTCAGTATGGATTTCTAAAAGGTAAAGACTTTTAAAATACCATTATCACGCTTTAAAATCATTAACAGTATAATTCCTTTTGCATCCCCATGGTGTCATTTAACTATATCCTCAGTCTTCTGTATTTGCTATATATTGGTAGTTGGACTTAGGAGATATTTTAGTCAGGTCAGGCTGCCATAACAAAATACCATAGGTTAGTTGGCTTAAACAAGAGAAGTCTATTTCTCACAGTTCTGGAGGCTGGGAAGCCCAGGATTAGGGTACCAGCATTGCTGAGTTCTATGAAGGCTCTTTTCCTGGCTTGCAGACAACTGCCTTCGTGCTATGTCCTCACATGGTAGAGAGAGAGCTCTAACTCTCGTCCTCTTCTTATAAGGATATTAATTCCATCATGGGGACCCCACCCTCATGGCCTCACTTAAAACTTAATGGGCCCACCTCCAAATACCATCACATTGGGAGTGAGGGTTTCAACATATACATTTTGGGGTAGGGGGTGGAAGGGGGGCACAAACATTCAGTCCATAACAGAGAGTATCTTTTTTTATTAGCGGCATCATTGCATCAGACTCTTAATATTCGGGTCTTAAGGGTAATTGGTTTTCCTTAGCATCAATAGTTTGAATTTCCTAGACAAGTAGAGGTTTCTAAATCTTATTATGAGGACTTCCCTGGTGGTCCAGTGGGTAAGACTCTGCACTCCCAATGCAGGGGGCCTGGGTTCAATCCCTGGTCAGGGAACTAGATCCCACATGCTGCAGCTAAGACCCAGCACAGCCAAAATAAATAAATAAATATTTTATCAATCAATCAATCAATCAATCTGATTATGTCCTCCCCTACTTAAAATCCTTCAACAATGCTCCCATTTTCCTCAGGCTAAAGGCCAAAGGAGTGATCATGTGATTATTCTCTGGCCACTACAGTTGGCCAAGGGGTGAATATGTGACCCAAGCTAGACCAATCAGAACCCTTTATCAGCTTTTTCTGCCAGAGCTGCTGGGACTCTCTTTTGCTGTCCACTGACCCTAGGTGAGGCTCAGAGAAATTCCTCTGGAACTTCTCTTGTTTCCATGAAGGGACCTCTGCTAGCGCCTGGTTCTTAACCCTGGCTGCACAATCAGAGAGATTTTTTAAAAAATACACTACCCCATGAAAGAAGCCAGACACTAAAGACCACATAGTGTATGATTCCATTTTATGAAATGTCAAGCAAATCCATAGAGAGAGAAAGTAAACTGGTGGTTATCAGGGGATAGAGATAAGGGGGAAGGGGCAGTGGCTGCTAATGGATCTGAGGTTTCTTTCTGGGATGATGAAAATGTTCTGGAATTAGACAGCAATCACAGATGCACAACTTTGTGAATATACTAAAACCACTGAGTTTTACACTTTTAAAGGTGCGTTTTATGGTATATGAAGTATTTCTCAAAGAAGCAATTCACGAGTCCAGACGCCCCCCCAGGCATGGACAATTTTGGAAAGCTCCCCAGGTTATTCTAATGAGTAGCAAGGCTCTCCATCCACTCTTAGACTAACACACCTGCTCCCTCCCTTCCCCACTCCCTCGTCTCCAGGAGAAGTGGAGAAACTAGGGAGAGAGATTTTAGCATGCCTGCTTGACCTGTGTCTCTGTCTCTCTCCCTTTCTCTTTCTCTTCCCTCTCTCAGATCAGTTCCGCTGGGAAGATATCAAGAAGCCCAGTTATGGCCATAGTCTCTGTTACGGACTGAATTGTGTTTCCCCCCATTTAAATGTTGGAATCCTAACACCCGGTGTGAATTTCTTTGGGCATAGGGCCTTTAAAGAGGTAACAAAGGTAAAATGAGGTCATAAGGGTGGGACCCTGTCCTCGTCAGAAGAAGAAGACACACCAGGGATGAGCTCACACAGAGCAAAGGCCATATGAGGAAAGAGAGTCTCAGGAGAAACCAAAACTGCTGACACCTTGATCTTGGACTTCCAGCCTCCAGATCTGTAAAAAAATAAACTCCTGTTGTTTAAGCCACGAGTCTATAGTATTCTGTTATTGCAGCCCTAGCAGACTAATACAGTTTCCAATCCAGCTGTTCTGGTGGTAGAGCACGAGGTAGGCAATCACATCTGTATATAATGATAATTTTGTCTTACCTTTTCTAAGTGTTATGCCTCTTATTTTTAAAAATTGTGTTATTGCGGTGTCTAGAACTTCCAGGAAAAATGCTGAAAATATCAGGAATAACAGACTTCCTTGTCCTGTCCCTTGACTTAATGAGAATGCCTCTAGTATTTCACAGATAATATGATGTTTTCTTTTCATTTCTGATTGCTGAGTCAGGTTGCTCTAACAAAGTATCACAGAGTGGGTAGCTTATAATCAACGGCTATTTATTTCTCATGGTCCTGGAGGCTGGAAGGCCGGTTGCCAGCATGTTGGTGTGACGGCTCTCTTCTGGGTCACAGACCTCGTTGGATTGTTACGTGACAGAAGGGATTAGAGACCTCTCTGGAGCCTAAGAGCACTAATCCCATTCATGATTACTCCATCCTCATGACTTAAGCACCTCCCAAAGGCCTCACCTACTAATGTCATCACCTTTGGAGGTTAGGATTTCCACATATGAATTTGGGGAGGTTACAAATATTCAGACCGTAGCAGATACTTTTCTTCAAATTAATCCAGCTTGACAAACCACCTTGTTCCCGCCCAGCTGTCCAGACACTTCTGGGGTTTCCTCTACACACTCACTAGGCTATGAAGAAAATGAACTACAGGCTATTTTTTGGACTTGCCATTCTCTTTTGTGACTCCATGCCTTTGTACATCCTCTTCTTCATCCCAGGAACACCCTTCCCAACCTTCAAATGTCTGGCAGCTTAAAGAGAACTAGATAAAATTTTAATTGCTCTTTAGACCCAGGACATAGGGAATAAGATTTCTCCTTCTCTTCCCATTTGGGAGAGGAAACATTCCCATCACCCTTGCTCTCTCCTAGGGGAGAGGTGGACAGTCCGATTGCACCACTCTCAACAGTGGGTGGGGCGACTGATCTTAAAGGCCGGGCCCACGCTACACCCTTCCTTCACTTCCTGAGTTCACATATGATGCTGACATATGATATGTGGTTAGCACCCCTTGACAGGGCCACCCTCCTCGGGGTGGGCCAGGGAAGCAGGGATCTGTCTTTCTCTCTTTTCCAACATCTCCACTGTGACTGAATGGGTAGATCCCATGACCCTTGCCCTGGGGTCCTGCTCTCTTCAGTTCAGCAGAGAGAGAGGAGGACTACATCTCTCTTAGGCCTAGGTTTAAGTATGTTCAAGTCAGCTTTTATCGGAGCTTTGCATGAAGTTTGGTTTTCTATTTCCCATTTAGCTGGAGATCCTCAGACATGTCTTTAGTTGGTGTATATCCTGGAGTACGGGGAAGGTGAGAGACTCTCGCGCAGTGCTCTCATCAAATGTTTGCCAGGTAGGGCTTCCCTGGTGGTGCAGTGGTTGAGAATCTGCCTGCTAATGCAGGGGACACGGGTTCGAGCCCTGGCCTGGGAAGATCCCACATGCCACAGAGCAGCTAGGCCCGTGAGCCACAACTACTGAGCCTGCGCGTCTGGAGCCTGTGCTCCGCAACAAGAGAGGCCACAATAGTGAGAGGCCTGTGCATCACGATGAAGAGTGGCCCCTGCTTGCCGCAACTAGAGAAAGCCCTAGCACAGAAATGAAGACCCAACATAGCAATCAATCAATCAATCAATCAATCTTAAAAAAAAAAAAAAAGATTTTCTTTAAAAAAAAAAAAAAATGTTTGCCAGGTAAATGAGGGGACTGATTTATGTACCCAGCCTTTCCCTCCTCTGGTAATAGCTACCGTTTACTGAGTACCTTCCAGGAGCCAGGCCCTTACATGATCTCACTGCATCGTCCCAACGACTCTATCAAATATGTATCATTATTTCCATTTTATAAAAGAAGATATCCTATATACCACTACCATATTAACTCTCCTGGAGAAAATCTCTGCTTTAAAAAATCGACCCCCGGGCTTCCCTGGTGGCGCAGTGGTTGAGAGTCTGCCTGCCAATGCAGGGGAGACGGGCTCGAGCCCTGGTCTGGGAAGATCCCACATGCCGCGGAGCAACTGGGCCCGTGAGCCACAATTACTGAGCCTGCGCGTCTGGAGCCTGTGCTCCGCAACAAGAGAGGCCGCGATAGTGAGAGGCCCGCGCACCGCGATGAAGAGTGGCCCCCGCTTGCCACAACTAGAGAAAGCCCTCGCACAGAAATGAAGACCCAACACAGCCAGAAATGAATAAATAAATAAATAAAGTTATTAAAAAAAAAAAAAAACAAAAGATGGAAATGTAAAAAAAAAAAAAAAAAAAAAAATCGACCCCCATTCCTCACAAAATCCAGCCCCAGTGTCATCAATCTTCACTTCGGCTGACTCCTTGGGAGCTCAGAACCCACCACACCTCTGTGTTGGCCGTATGTGTTACTGATCTTGCTGAAACATGCACTCTCCTCCCTAGTTCCTGCATTCATTCAATCACACATATTTATTGAGCACCTACTATGTGCTGGGTACTGAATCAGGTGCTGGGGACATGGCGGGTGATGAAGATAGACATGGTCCCTGCCCTCAGGGGGCTTTCCTGTACCAGGTCAAGACTTGAACAAGCCCAGTGAGTATTGCAAAGGAGAAATGAGGGCTGAGTGGGTGTGAGACAGAGAGACGTAATCTAATTTGGGGAGCCAGGGAAGGCTTTTGTGAAGAAGTGATGGATTTAAGCCTACGTTTCTGTGTGCTTGCTCAGGCTGCCCCTTGGGCTGGAACACCCTTCCTGCTGATTTTCTCTGATCCCCTTTCATTATTCAATATCCATGTCCATTGAAATCTCCAGAAGTCTGTCCTTGATCTTTTTGTTAAAATATAAAGTAAGGGGGCTTCCCTGGTGGCGCAGTGGTTGAGAATCTGCCTGCCAATGCAGGGGACACGGGTTCGAGCCCTGGTCTGGGAAGATCCCACATGCCGCAGAGCAACTGGGCCCGTGAGCCACAACTACTGAGCCTGAGCATCTGGAGCCTGTGCTCCGCAACAAGAGAGGCCGCGATAGTGAGAGGCCCACGCACCGCGATGAAGAGTGGCCCCCACTCGCCACAACTGGAGAAAGCCCTCACATAGAAACGAAGACCCAACACAGCCAAAAATAAAAAATAATAATAAATAAATAATAAATTTAAAAAATTAAAAAAAAATAAAGTAAGAAGATGATAAGAAGTGAAAAAAAAAACTTTATAAATAATTTCATCATAGAAGTAGAGACTGTTCATTGTCTTCCAGTATCTTTTCTCCTCTTCTCTTTGGTAATAGAAACCTAAATTTTAGCTGAAGACTATTTCCCACCTCCTTTGCAGCTACACTTGGCTGTGGGATGTAAGTGGAAGGGGCAGGTGCTCTTAAAAGGAGGAATGAGCTCCTTTTATTCTCTTTCCCATCCTTTTGCTCAGTGGACATGAAGGCTGGATATCCATCTTGGACCATGATAATGGGACCACCTCCTCAGGATGGGAGGAAGGAAGCTGGAAGTAGCCTGTATCCCAGGTGCCTGGAGAAACACTGTTTCCTGTGGCTGCCATAACAAATTACTACTAAGTGTGTGGCTTAAAACAACAGAAATTTATTCTCTAACAGTTCTGGAGGTTAGAAGTCCAAAATCAAGGTGTTCGTAGGGCCAGGCCCCCTCTGAAGCCTCTAGGGAAGAATGCTTCCATGTTTCTTCCACCTTCTGGTGGCCTCCGCTGCTCCTTGGCTTGTGGCAGCATCCCGCCAATCTCTGCTTCAGTGTTCACATAGCCTTCTCCTCTGTGTGTCTCTCTGTCTTCTCTTCTTATAAAGACACCAGTCACTGGATTTAGGGCCCACCCTAAATTGAGGATGATTTCGTCTTGATATCAACATAATTACATCCACAAGGACCCTATTTACAAATAAGGTCACATTCTGAGGTTCCATGTGGACATGAATTTGGGGGAGACACTCTTCCACCCACTATACCCACTATCCATCTCCAGAACTTTTTTCATCTTCCCAAACTGAAACTCCATATCCATTAAACAGTAACTCCTCATTCCCCCTTTCCCCAACCCCCGACAACCCCCATTCTATTTCCTGTCTCTCTAAATTTGACTCTTCTAGGTACTTCATACACGTGGAATCATACAATATTTGTCCTTTCGTGACTGACTTATTTCACTTACCATGATGTCTTTGAGTAGGCAGCATGGCTCTTAACTGCCTCAGCCTAAAAGTGACACATGTCGCAGTCCACTGGCTAGATTTAGTTACATGACCCCAGAGGAACTACAAGCAAGGCTGGGAAATGTAGAGGAGGACATGGAATATTTGGTGAGTACTCGGTTCCACGACATACACCCATGTCACGTGACAAATTCTCTTTTTACTTAAGCTAGCTTGAGTTGGTTGCTGTTACAACCAGGGAATTCAAATCATACCCATTCTGTACATGCATCTCAATATCTGGTGAATGAGGAAGCTCAAAACGGGGGACTTTGGGGCTTCCCTGGTGGCGCAGTGGTTGAGAACCTGCCTTCAATGCAGGGGACACGGGTTCGAGCCCTGGTCTGGGAAGATCCCACATGCCGCGGAGCAACTGGGCCCGTGAGCCACAACTACTGAGCCTGCGCGCCTGGAGCCTGTGCTCCGCCACAAGAGAGGCCGCGATAGTGAGAGGCCCGTGCACCGCGATGAAGAGTGGTCCCCACTCGTCGCAGCTAGAGAAAGCCCTTGCACAGAAACGAAGACCCAACATAGCCAAAAATAAATAAATAAATAAATAAATTTTAAAAACGGGGGACTGTAAAAACAAGGTCCTACTGTACAGCACAGGGAACTGTATATTCAATATCCTATGATAAACCATAATAAAAAGAATATATGTATGTATAACTGAATAACTTTGCTGTTCAGCAGAAATTAACACAACATTGTAAATCAACTATACCTCAGTAAAATTTTTAAAAATTAAAAAAATTTTAAAAACTGGGGACTCTGTTACTAGCTGGTAATGTTTTTGTGCTGCTATTCAAAATCAGAATTATAGGTTGTTGATGTTAAAAGAACCCTGAGTCCAGAGTTAAGGTAATCTTCTAGTTTAACTTTCTGTAGACACGTACCCTTCGACCAGCATTTATTAGACAAAGTGCATTGAGCACTTATGATGCATCAAGAACTATGAGGACTGTGGTGACACCACACTGAATAAAATTTGGCTCTATTCTAGTTAATGGAAAATATTGTCTTTCCTCTGTTGATTATAATTACTTGCTTGACCTATGACCCACATGTTTTATTATTAGACTGTGCTCTTGAGGGAAATTTGTGAGTATACCATGAGTATATTTTTGAGTTGTATAATTTCACTTCCTTCTTCTTTCTCAACACTTTTACTATTGATAATACTGTATCAAAATTTCCCCTTTTTTCTTTTCTTTGTATTTCTCTTTTTTGTGAAGTTAAATAATAACAGTGCCACATTTCATAAACTGTTATGAAATCTTCTGCCATCTAACCAGGAATGACTTCTCAAAAATTTTAAGCAATGCAATAACTTTTCTAAATCTGTACTTGATGACCCAGAGCCTATGATTTGACATTACTGCACAGTGTAAGAGATCAGCCAGTATGGCAGTGATATGAAAATTTCTTATATGAATGTGGAATTAGGTACAAAGAAGGAATCAGTGATGTGTTGAGGTGAGCAAGACACCTGGGTTCTAGTCCTGGGTCTGCCCACAAATTAACTGCATCACTTTGGGCAAATTCCTTAAATTCCCTAGACTTTGGCCCTTCATCTGTAAAATAAAGCTGTTAAACTAACTGGAAGTCCCTTTTCCCCTTAAATTTCTATGCTTTTATGATTCTAGAGAGAACCATAAGGAAGAGAGAGTGAAACAGCTGGGACAATTAGGAAACTGGAGAAAGAAAAAAGAAAATGAGGGGAAAGGAAAATTCCAAGGACAAAGAAGCAATATAAAATAATTCAGAACAGCAGAAAGCAATGGAGTAAAGTAAAACAAGGTGAAAAGGAGGAAATAGAAGCTTAAATTTTTTTTGGAATTGCAAAAGATAAATCTTGTGAAGCTTTAAGCCAAAGAGGAAGAAGGAATCTGTTTATATTTCTCTTCCATTAAGACGAATTCTTCAGAAGTTACTATGAATTGCCTCTCTAGGGTTTAGCAATTCTAAAGAAAAAATAAAAAAGAGCTGGACTTCCCTGGTGGTGCACTGGTTAAGAATCCGCCTGCCAATGCAGGGGACATGGGTTCGAGCTCTGGTCTGGGAAGATCCGACATGCCGTGGAGCAACTAAGCCCGTGCGCCTCAACTACTGAGCCTGCGTTCTAGAGCCCGTGAGCCACAACTACTGAAGCCTGCATGCCTAGAGCCCGTGCTCTGCAACAAGAGAAGCCACTGCAATGAGAAGCCCGCGCACCGCAACAAAGAGTAGTCCCTGCTCACTGCAACTAGAGAAAGACCGCACGCAGCAATGAAGACCCAATGTAGCCAAAAGTAATAAATAAATAAAATAAATAAATTTATTAAAAAAAAAGAGCTGATATCTAGCAGTGACTTTGAGCTATCAGCTTGTTAATACTAGTGCATTGTCATTATTGAGTGAATAAATGTTTTTTAAGGAGACGGTAGACAGAGAATGTTGTGGGCTAAAGTGAGACAAAGTGGGGTCACCCATGAATGAATCATTCAATTTTGTTGGTTCTCCTCCAGACTAAGAAAGAACGATTACATTTCATGACTTCCTCCAGCCTTCCAACAAAGCCCAGTACAGAGGAGGAGAACAATGCTTAGCTCACAGCCACCTGATTCACATGACAATGGGGCCCTGTTGTAAGGTGTTGTATGAGTGGCTTATTCTGATTCTGTTGGTCGGTCAGAGGCAACACTGCACAAACAGAAACAGCAGCCCCTAAGCAAACCATGGCTTAGTACAGAAAGAAGGAAGTGTCTATTCCTGGCTTTTCCCATCCTCTCTACTCCTCTTGCTAGTCCGAGTTGTCTTGGTCTTGTGGTCAGAAGTAGGGTGCATCCCCTTTATCCTCTTAGGGCCTCTGAGATGTTGGCAAGTTCCTGTGTGCTCTGCCTCTTATCTTCCTCATCCCTAAATAGGGACAATCATGTACATCATGTTAAGTAGACTGGTGGTGCCTACTACAGAGTCTCATGAGGAATGAAAGCTCAAAAATGTTAATCATTCTTATAATATGCTTTCCCTCCATGGACAGTCTTTTTCCTTTCCAAAGAGTAGATGAATTCTTTAGAGCAGAATACCACATTTTGGAAGAAGTTTCCTCTGAAAAATGATGTTACCAGCTTTAGGGATGGGAATGTGAAATTTTTGTAATGGAAAAGTCACACAAGATATTACAGATAGAGTCCATGGGACAGTAAGTTTTAAGTCATAGAATCATGAATCTCGGAGATGGAAAGAACTCCTAGAGAGCTTATTCAGAAAGGGATTCTGGGCTATTTCACCAGTAAAAACGTTGTTAATCTCCCTTTTTGCCTGGAGAGTCATGGCTTTTGGTGGTTTTGAGTATATTTACCCCTAGGTAGCAATATCTTGTTCTTAAAATGACCATTGTGGATTGAATTGTATCCCCCCAAAAAATATGTTCGTATCCTTACCCCTGGTATCTGTGGGTGTGACCTTGTTTGGAAATAGGGTCCTTGTAGGTGTGATTGAGTTAAGATGAGGTCATACTGGAGCCCTAATCCAATGCCTGGTGTCTTCATAAGAAGAGAAGAATTTGCACACAGACATACAGACCCATAGGGAGAACACCAGGTGACAATAGAGGCAGAGATAGGAGTGAGGCATCTACAACCTGAGGAACACCAAGGATTGCCGGCCACCACCAGGAGCTGAAAAAGGCAAGGGAAGATTCTCCTGTAGAGCTTTCAGAGAGAGCATGGTCCTGCCAACACCTTGATTTTGGACTTCTAGCCTTCAGAACTGTGAGAGGATAAATTTCTGTTGTTTTAAGCCACTCAGTATGTGGTAATTTGTTACGACAGCCCCAGGAAACTAACACATTGACCAAATAACATCTCTTTGTCCCCTCTCTTATCTGTAGAATAGAACTAATTCTTGCTCTCAATAGCTTTGAAATTTCTGAAGGAGATAATTATCAATACACAGTATTTTATATTAAAATAATATACATTTGGACTGGAGAAGCTTTCTGATGGCTGAGTTGGTAAGCTCCTAGGAGAAAGAGAGACACTCTCTCTACAAGTCCTCTTCTGTGCTGATCCATCGAGGGCAGGAGGTCCTGTTGGGAGAAGCCAGACCCCACCAAAACCATCTGTGAATGCTACTGATATTTACTCCTGCTACCTCAAAATAAACATACGTCTTTTAAGTATTTTGAGCTCTATAGAGGCTGCTGTGGAAAATTAGAGGTAGCAGTAGCTTCCTTTGCCTCCTTTTGTTTTTAAACTGGATTTCCCTTCCTCAGAGCTTATTATTCATACCTTTTCCCTCAGGACATCTTCTCCTTGGTACCTGATGATAAGTAATTCTTGTTCTGATGTCATTGGTGATTCCACACCTGAGCAAGGTATTATTTTTCCATTCTATCAAGAACTCAGCTATTTATTTCCATTCATTCATAGACTTGTAGCCGAGAAGGGTATTTTAGTTGAATATATTCCCTTACATGTAAGGTTGTAAAAATGAGTTAAATGGAATACATCCCTAGCACTGTGGGGTTTTTTTTTTTTTTCTTTTATATGTGAAACCCTGTTTTAATAGGTAAACCCTGTTGACTTCATGTTTTTTTTTTTACATCTCTCACTGCTACAGTGAGTCACATAGAACCTGGAACTGCCACTAAGCAGATGACTGGAAAAGGATCTGTTGCTTAATTACATCATCATTAGTGATAAGCTCTCTGGTCTCATACTTTCTAACTCCAAAAAAGGTTTTGTTTTGGCTGTTGAAAGAGGAATCCTCTGTCCTGGTGTTGGGAATATTTTTCTGTGCTTACTTTCTGGCTTCAGTGTTAATCTTCCTCTAGGGCATTACTAATATTCTTTTTCTTCAAGCCCTAAAGAGAAATATGACTAGCTATTTGGTTTTATTTTTTTCTCTGAACACAATCCTTTGGCTCTCATTGTGTCTCTGAAATGTAGGCTTTTTCTTTTGCCCATCATTCACCTTTCTTCGTGTGCTTTAAGAAGAAGACACTTTCTCACATTAGGGGTTGGTTATAATTGAGGTTTTTATGATTTTAAAAAAAGTGATTATTCTCAGTCATCTTGTTCATTCACACTCTTGGTGCTATTTTTAGCGTACAGCAAACCTGTTGTTTTAGATTAGATTAATAATGGAACTGAATTTCTCAACTCTGGTTTTTTCCATTTTCTCAGTTAATGAAATACGTGTAATATGTCTCTATAATCATCATTTTTAATAGGTACTTTCATTTATCCAATAACTTTACAGAACATATCACTCATGGGTAAATTTTTGTAAGTATCTGGTTTATATGTGTCTATATTATTTCATATATTTCACATTATACTTAGAGAAAAGATTCCACATCTTGTAGGGTGACTGGATGGATGGACCCCAAGAATGGGTAGGGGGTGATGGGAAGAATTAGCTGATGATGAGCTTTTTGGCTGGTGTTTTTGGCTGAATTGTGTTCCCGCCAAATTCTTATGTTGAAGTCCTCAGACTGACTGTATTTAGAAATAGGGCCTTTAAAGAGGTAGCCAAGGTGAAAATGAAGTCGTCTGGGTGGGCCCTAATCCCATGTGAGTGGTGGCGTCCTCACAAGAAGAGGAGATTAAGACATATACAGCACACAACAGAGAGAGAATCATGTGAGGACACAGCAAGAAGGTGGCCAGTTGCCAATCAAGGAGAGAGACCTCAGAAGAAATGAACCCTGACGACACTTTGATCTTGGACTTCCAGCCTCCATAACCGTGAGGAAACAAATTTCTGTTGTTTAAGCCACTTAGTCCGTGGTACTTTGTTATGGCAGCCTGAGCTGCTAATACAGCTTGGTACCAGCTGCAAGTCCTTCCCTCTAGCAGAGGTCAGCTTGAAGGGCAGTGGGAGGGGCTTGAAGGAGAAGGACGGGTGGCAGAGCTGTCAATTTGGAGATCTGCTTGGTACAACTCTGAAAGCTCTAAGTGTGTCATCATATGTAGGCTGGCTTGCAGAAATGGGGCCCCTCTTGAGTGTAGGGAAGGGGAAGCAGTGCAAGTAAGAACAACACATACTCAGTATACGAATACACACTCCTGGATCTGGGGGGTGCTGGGGAATGGCTGCAAATATTCACACTTTAATAATTTGGTTGCTGTCATACTCGAGTCCCTGGTGACTGATGTTTTACTTTCCTTAGGAGTAAATAAATCTGGACTTTATAGAAGTAGAAGGAAGCAATACAATTAATTTGTGCAGGCTTCTATTACTCTGTATGGCTTTTTCTTTCTGAGTGACATGAGGAACTGGTGTATTAAAAAGGGCAGTAAAAGAAAATCAAGCCATCCACCTGTAAATCTCCCTTGGGCAAACGCACTTGGTTGAATAGTAGCCATCTCGCCCCCGCAAATTCACATCCATGAGGAACCTGTGAATGTGACCTTATTTGGAAATAGAGTTTTGGCAGATATAATTCGTTGTTAAGATGATGTCATACTGAGTTACAGTGGGCCCTAAATCCAATATGACTGGAGTCCTTATAAGAAGAGAAGAACTGAAAGAGACACACAGAAGCAGAGGGGGAAAAGGCCATGTGACAGAGGAGGCAGAGATTGGAGTAATGCAGCTGCAAGCCAAGAAATGCCAAGGATTGCCAGAAGTTACAAGAAGCTACACAGAGGCAAGGAAGGATCCAGCCCTAAGCCTTCAGACGTGTGTAGACCTGCCAGCACCTTGATTTTGGACTTCTAGCATCAGGAGAGAGTGATTTCTGTTGTTTTAAACCACCTAGTTTGTGGGGCCTGGTTACAGCAGCCCCAGGAAACAGATACACAAAGTGAGCAGGGCAGGGACAAGCACAGCGCTTGACAAGTGCTTGATGGCTTGTGAGTGTCATACAGTAGCTACAGGTCCCAATGAGAGATTTCAAACCTGTGGTGAGTATTACATAAGTGGGAAAGTGTCTAGCAGAGACCCTCAGAAATAGCTCTCCCCTTCCTTTCAACACACGTATGGTAAATGGAAACTGCCGATTGAAGTTCCATGAGGACATCTTGAGGGTATCCATTGTCTCAAAAAAGATAACACATGTAAAGAGCTTTAAAACCAGAATGCCTCATAAGCTGGGAGGTGATTATTGCAGCTCCAGTGTAAAGAATCTTCTCTACTCTTATATAGAATAGCTGCTTTGGGACATAAAGTCAGCTAACTTTTGAGAGAAATCTTTCCCTTTATGAGAAGAATGATCGTTTAGCAAAAGGTACAGAAAGGGAAGTATTGGAACTGCAGTGTTTTCTTAGATCTTTCAGATGTAAACTTGAAATATGAAGCTCTGGTTTTAATGTTTAGTGTATGGTATGCTTGTCTTTTCTGCCAAAAGCAACTGTGTGAAGATGAGTGAGGTGTGTATCTGAAGCTGATTGGGAATGAAATAACATCGTTCCTAGGTAGGGCATTAGAGAGAGGCTAGGCAGTGTGGTGGGAATCATGCTGGATTAGAAATTCCTCATAGTTGGTTTCTATGAGGCCTGATGTCAATAACGTGCTGCCTGATCCTATGGCAATTTGCTCCAGTTTGTGGAGTCTTCATTAGGCTAGATGATTGCTAGAGTTCTCTGTCATTCTCCCACTGAGTGGGAGGAGTATGACCCCTGCAGTGGGTTTAATAGTGTCCCCCCAAGAAGATAAGTCCAAGTCCTAACATTCTGTACCTGTGAATATGACCGTATTTAGAAATAGGGTCTTTGCAGATGTAATTATTTTTTTAGGTTGATTTTTATTTTATTTTATTTTTAAAAATTTTATTGGAGTATAGTTGATTTACAGTGTTGTGTAAGTTTCAGGTGTACAGAAGAGTGATTCAGTTATACATATACATATAGTCATTCTTTTTCAGATTCTTTTCTCATATAGGTTATCACAGAATATTTCGTAGAGTTCCCTGTGCTATACGGTAGGTCCTTGTTGGTTATCTAATATAGAGTAGTGTGTGTATGTTAATCCCAAGCTCCTGATTTATCCCTCCCCCCCACATTTCCCTTTTAGTAGCCATAAGTTTGTTTTTGATATCTGCAGATGTAATTAATTTAAAGATCTCTGGATGAGATCATCTTGGATTAGGGTGGTCCTTAAATCCAATGACAGGTGTCCTTGTAAGAGACAGAAAAGGAAAAGATACACAGAGATACAAGGGAGAAGACCCTGTGAAGATCCACATGAAGACAGAGGCAGAGACTGGAGTTCTGCAGCTACAAACCAAGGAATGCCAAGGATCATGGAATCTACCAGAAAGTAGGAGAGAGACATGGAAGGGACTCTCCTTCAGAGCCTCCAGAAGGAAACAATCCTGCCAACGCCTTGATTTTGGACTTCTGGCCTCCAGAACGGTGACAGAATAAATTTCTGTTGTTTTAAGCTACCAAGTTTGTGGTAGTTGGTATGGCAACCTTAGGAAACGAATACAGTCCCCTGCAGGTCAGGAGGGGTCCCGGCACAGTAGTCCTCTTCCCCGGTAACCCATGAGGAATCACTGCTGCATCTGATGACGAGAAGCCAGTGCTGCCTGTCTTTGCCAATCTTTGCCAGACCGAACACCTGCAGAATCCTAACGGGGATTGTATTAGTTTCCTATGACTTAAAACAACACACCTTTGTTCCCTTATAGTTCTGGTGCTCAGAAATGCAGAATCAGCCTCACTGGGTAAAAATCAAGTTGTCAGCCGGACCCTGCTCCCTCCTGGAGGCTCTGGGGCAGAATCAGCTCCTTGCCTGTCTAGCTTCTGGTGGCTTGGCATTCCTTGGCTGTGGGCATATCTCTTCCATCTTCAAGGCCAACATCTTCAAGTGTCTCTCAGCTCTGTCTTCATATCACCTTCTCCTCTGTGTGTGTAAAATCTCGCTTAGCGTCCCCCTTTTTAAAATTGAGATATAAATGACATATAACATTGTATTCGTTTTAGATGTACAACATAATGATTTGATATCAGTATATATTGTGAAATGATTAGCATAAGTTTAGTTTATATCCATCACCACACAGAGTTACAATTTTTTTTTTCTTTGTGATGAGAACTTTTAAGATCTACCTCAACCTCCTTCTTGGAAGGTTACATGTGACTGCATTTAGGACCCACCTGAGTAATCCAGGGGAGGAGCCTTAATCACATCTCAAGATATCCCATCATATTTTCAAAGATACTTTTTCGTATAAGGTAACATTTACAGGTTCCAGGGATTAGGCTCTGATATCTGTTATCTGTATTCTGCTGGCTACAGGGGTTTAGACTGAGCTTTAATGGAAATGTCAGATAAGCAAACTGAAGCCGTCCAGTAGTAGGGCTGGAAGCTTTGCCTTCATCTAACTTATTCTTTTCCTCCTGCCACTCAGGGTTGGGGTGGGTGAGGCACACCCTCTCAGTTTAGGCCTTCAGGGAATATTCTGAATGGTTACTACCTGTTTCCTCCTTTCCATCTCTCCCATTTTTGAGGGTCTGTCGCCTGCCTTCCTTTAATTCCCCTCGCAGTCTGATGTCTCCCAGCCCCAATTTTGAAAATTCCAACCCTTCCAACAGGTTAGGACCTGTGCTGTATCTCCCCAAATACCTGTCCCTTCAGGCCTCATCCCGATGTGACTGAGGCTGTCCCTCTGTCGGCTCTGGATTGCGTGTGGGAGCAGGTGGGGGAGTGAGCCCGGGTTCCTATGAACCAGGGAAGGACTGTGGTGCCTTGCTTGCTTCCAGGGATTTCCTTGACCAGGTGTGGTGTAGCCAGGTTCCTTCTGAATCCCTCAAAGATAAGCACACCTGGTACATGGAGTGCTACTTTTCTTCCAAAGACAGCCTAGTCTAATATCACATGATGAAAACACTTTCTTCCTATTTATAGTACTTTTGAATCCACTCTTGGAACATGTACAACCTTAGCATTATTGAATGAAAGAATTCTTCCTAGCTCTATTTTCACGATAAGGGCTCCACATTAACTGGAATAGCTCTCTCTGAGTCATTTGGGATGAATGGTGCTATCCTTGAACACACTGTTTCCAGTCTCTAAATTTATCTCTTGATAGAAGTCAGTGCATGTGTGCATGTGTGCGTGTGTGTGCGTGTGTGTGTGTGTGTGTTCACCCAGCTACGTGAGTGTTAGTGGATTAGTGAATTAGGGGTAACAGAAAGTATATTTGAATTTAGAAAGAGGGGAGTAGCTAAAATGATACAAGAGGATGACCAAAGAGGGAAGGACAAATCAAGAGAAGACGAAGAGCAGGCCCCAAATTCTCCTGGGATGTAGAGCCCAGAACATTCTTTTATGCTAGGGTTGGGATCAAGGTTTGTGGCACCTGAAGCTTTTTCAACATATGGCAGGTCCTCTTTAGAAAGAAGAATACAAAATAATGAATACAGAATTATGTACAGGGCTTTGGATGAAATCCAAAAGCCCTGAAGCTTAATGTAAAATAAATAAGCAACAAGGATATATTTATGGCACAGGGAAATATAGCCATTATTTTGTAATAACTTTAAATGGAGTATGAAAACAAACAAAACTCCTGAAGCTTAAGTTTCATTAGCCTCAGGACGAATCCTCTGTCTCTGGTTGGAAATCGTATGGTTAGGTCATTCAAGATGGCTGTTCTCTTGCTCCCTGTACATCCCCTGTTCGATCAGACCCTGCTTCTCTCACATGATTATCCAATCTTCTTAATTGTAAGGCTTAATTAGTAACTGTCTACATGCTTGCCCCCTACCCGAGCCGTTGGTTTCCCTGGTAACTGATGAACCAACCTGATGTCAATCCCCCCTATAAATGGTAGCCTCCTTCTCCCCTGAGTAGCAAAGATTACTGCCTTTCACCACCCACAGTGTGGGTGTCCCTCTAGGACCTTTGTTTTGGATGCGTGAGATCTCTTATCCAATAAATTGTTGATGTCTCTGTCACTGTATCTGGGTTCTTTCTTCAGTCTCAAGGCTGGGTAACTACAGGGCTTGCAGGCCTGCGGGGTGCAGCCCAAAAGGAATCAAGACTAACATCCTTCTAGTTATATGATTAATATCTATTACTTTTATTTCCCAATGACGTGATTTGAGGTAAAACATCTGAATCATACATATTAACATATTTCTTCTTTAATATATATTAATATATACATATTAGGTATGTAATATATATGTTAAAAATCTATGTAATATGTTAGAAATCCGTCAAATAAGCTGAGATCTAGAGGGGAAAACTTTACACATAAAGTACATTTAAAAAAAATTATGCAGTAACATTTCTTTAACACTTCATAGTTTGGGACACTCTTTCAAAGACAAGTTCATTTAATCCTGACAATAAACTTGTGAAGAAAGTTTTCTATTTTATCTCCATTTTACATAAGGGAAACTGACCTTCGAGAGTTGGAGATTTGCCCAAGTACCTCAGGCTTAGGTAAATAGGGGAAATGGGCGGGGACCCAGGGCTCTGCCAGCCTCTCGATGGGAATGGGGGAGGGGGTAGGAAGAATAAGACAAGAGAATTCATCTAAACTGCCTGCCTCCTGACACTGATCCTTCCTACCTGTCTCTCTTCATCCCCCCACCACCCCGCCCCAAATCCCTGGATTCCTCAGCTCCAAGCTCAACAGGCAGAACAGTAAGTAATTTGTTCCAAACAGGCCGGGTCAGCAGAAAGCAAGGGACTGATGTTGCTTTGGGGAATGCCTTCAGATCCAGCGCTTGTCCATCTCTGCTGGCAGATACCAGTTCCCCGAAGCTTGCTCTCTTCCTCTGAGCCAGACACTGGGCTCCAATTGTGAAATCATAAGGGAAGAAAAGTCCAGATAGTAACCCGTGGCCTTTTAAATGTAAGGGCCCCAAACAAAATTGTTTACAGGCCATATTTTTTTCCCATTCAAAATGAAAATAGTTTAACCAAATCCCAAGGGAGAAATAGGCTCATGCTGAAGTGATGGGATAGACTTGTTAGTGTCTGAGTGTTCCCAGCCCGTCCCCTTTTCCCCACAGCTGGAGAGCTTTCTGGCGTAGTCTTCCATTTCTTCCCCTCTCCCATCCTCCAAGGAGGGCCAGGCCTCTCCAGGGGAAATAGCCCTGAGTGGTCAGATTTCACAGCAAAGAGCTGAAAAGGGGAAAGGAAGCTGGAGAGGAGGTTGGAGAGGAGAGGTATGGGAGTATCTGTGCCATAGGATGATGATGAGCAGAAAAGAAATAAGATTAAAAATAAACAACAAAGCAAAAACTTACAGAGGGCTTTATAGTATTTGAGAAATACTCAAAGGACTGGAGCTTTCTCAGATTTGTACGGAACGGATCTTTTTTCAACTTTGATGCTCCCCTGGACTGAACCGCTTGGGTTGTGGCTTTTTTTTTTTTTTTTAATTTATTTATTTATTTATGGCTGTGTTGGGTCTTCGTTTCTGTGCGAGGGCCCTCTCCAGCCGCGGCAAGCAGGGGCCACTCCTCACCGCGGTGCGCGGGCCTCCCACCATCCCGGCCTCTCCCGTTGTGGAGCACAGGCTCCAGATGCGCAGGCTCAGCAATTGTGGCTCACGGGCCCATCTGCTCCACGGCATGTGGGATCCTCCCAGACCAGGGCTTGAACCCGTGTCCCCTGCATCAGCAGGCAGACTCTCAACCACTGTGCCACCAGGGAAGCCCAGGTTGTGGCTTTATAAGCATCACCCCTACAACCTAGAATCCCTACTTGATTAAATCATAGAACAGCGATGTGAAAAACCGTGAGAAGTGCTCCACTGCTCACAGGCAACCTCAATGCTAGTATCTCACCATTTTCGAGAAGCAGCAACTATTAGAGTGATGGCCAAATTTTGAAGATGTGTTTGCCACATTTGCAGCTGGTCTCTGGTTACCCATCATGGGCCTCATCATGGAGACTTTGCAAATCACATTGCATTGCTCGCTTCCCCCACCTACGTACCCCCCACTCCCTATACTCACCTGGTCAGGAGCAGCCCAACACCCTTCCCCCAACACACACCCTTCACTGTGCTTCCTCAGGCTCTTTGAAGAATTGCTGTAAAGGGCTTCCCTGGTGGGGCAGTGGTTAAGAATCTGCCTGCCAATGCAGAGGACACGGGTTCAAGCCCTGGTGTGGGAAGATCCCACATGCCGCAGAGCAACTAAGCCCGTGAGCCACAACTACTGAGCCTGCGCTCTAGAGCCCGTGAGCCACAACTACTGAGCCAGTGTGCCACAACTACTGAAGCCCACGTGCCTAGAGCCCGTGCTCCACAGCAAGAGAAGCCACCGCAGTGAGAAGCCGGCACTCCACAGCGAAGAGTAGCCCCCGCTGGCTGCAACTAGAGAAAGCCCGTGCGCAGCAGCGAAGACCCAATGCAGCCAAAAATAAATAATAAGTAAATTTAACAATTGTAAAATTGAGGGAAAACGATGGAGTGGAATTAGGGAAACCAAAACCGTATATTTCCTGTTACTAAGTGCTACTCTTATGAAATGGTGAAACGCTGTGAGCTGTTACTATTTTTCTTTAACCAGGAGAAGAAACAATGGGTTTAAAATCCACTGGGCAGCTTTTCCAAAGATGTACCAAGTTTCTACAGGAGTAATTCCAGCCCACCCCCGCCATTGTTTTCTGGTGCAGCACAAAGCATTCTCTGAAAAATCTCTAAAATGATTATCTAACAGAAGGCATTTTTGACAATTGTTATTGATTTACGATGGTACAGGCCCCAACAGGCCATCAGCCTGAGAGTTGCAATTGGCAGAGGAAGGAGAAGCCACAGCTACTGCTGTGGTTTAGAAACGGTGTCAAAGAAAAATACTCTTCCTTATATTCCATGTAAAAGAGGATACAGTGCAGAAAAATGGCTTATATACTTAACTATAGCTCACTTTGACAGCATTTAAGGTTTTAGGAAAGATCAAAAATACTAAGCAGTGTGTGAAGAATAAAAAGAGCTATGCCCTGGACTCCTGGCTTGTCAATGCAAAAGGTTCTAAACCCTTAGGCAATAAGTTACCTAAAAATATGTTTTTGTGTGTGGTGGAAGAATGAGTTTTAGACACACACATATTTAACTAGTTTTCTTTTTTTAATTTAAAGCAATAAAAGCACACACACACACAAATCAAAACAGCATACAGGAATATAAAGTGAAAAGGAAGTTTCTACCTTCCGTCTTGCCATTCCTGAGTATCCCCCCACCCCCATTTCCATTCCTCAGAGGTAACCACACTTCCTGTGTTTTGTTTCAGAAATGTTCTGCGCTTATAAAAACATAATATCTCTCCCATTCTCCCCTTTAAAAACCCAAATGGGATACATTAAAATACTACTCTACAGCTAGGCCTTCTGCTATTTAACAGTATACCTTGGACTTTTTTCTTCAAATTAGCTTATTTAGAACTCTCTAATTTTAACGCTATTTTTAAAATTGAAAAGTAAATACATAACACAGAGGAAGTGAGAGACAGCTGGCTTTAGACAAATATGAAATTATCACTGTAAAAGGCTAATTATCTTTCCTCTGGAAGAAGATTAGATGCACAAAACACATTTCATTTCTCTCTCTCTCTCTCTCACACACGCAAAAGAATTATTATAGCTGGTTTAAACAATAACTTGGGTCCTTGACAATTTTATCAGACTGTACAACTAAAAAGCCAGTACTTATTAACCCCCAAAGTATAACAATGGAGGAGAGATGATCTTCGCTATTAAACAAAAGTATCTCTCATTTAGACCAATGCAACAGACTTTTCCCTTTTTGTTCTATGGTGCTTCTCAAATGAACAATCTTACATATGTCAAAGCTCCAAAATGGTTGTTACAATTTCCAGTTGTAACTTCATGAAGTTATGGGAGGAGGTATGGTAGTCAAATCCAGGAGATATTGGCTGATGATTGGTCAAATGTGAAAATTTGGCTTGTGAGTATCTTGGGCTCTTAACCACTCTGACTGCTGACTGAAGAAATCAGCAGCCTCCTGGCAGGCAGAACATGTATTTAAAAAAATATATCTCCTTTGGAAGATTTCTCATATACAAACAATACTGAAGAAAGTTCTCGTAGACAAACAACATACAAGACTGTAGACAAGTAGACAGGAGATGATGTTACAAGTCAAATTTCACCACAGGATACTAGAATCTAATCATAACCCCCAAATCTCAGAAACAAATAATAAACGTGACATTGAAGGCCAAATCGATAATCAGAGTTGAGTCATTTACCATCGTTATTTGCCTAAGTTTAACTATGTGGACACATTTCCTCACATTCACTGATTTCAGGGCTGGAAGAACCGTTAGTGATCATCTCTTTTAATAAATAAGGAAACTGACACTAAAAGAGATTAAGTGACTTGACTAAGATCAGATAGAACAGGCTAGAACCTAACTTCCTAGTGGATATACTTAAATTAGTATAAATATACGATACATGTAAAAGAAGATATATAATACACATGATGGTCATTCATGTTTAAAAAACAGAACAGCATCACATGAACTTTCTACCATAAACTGGGTGGCACCATTCAAGGGCAGGAGGGCCTTGAATTAGGAAGCTGGAAGAGAGTGATGAAGGCTGGCAGATAGCCACAGGCCAAGGATGGGGAAGCCAGCCAGGGAGTAGAGAAGCTGCAGTGTCAGGAGCACCTGGCAGGTAAAGAGTATTTGAGGTTCAGGAAGTCCTTAGCAGGAGCAGGGCAAGGCACCTGTGGCAGGAGACTCAGGATGTGATATCTGCTAGGGACACAGTATTTACTCTTTTCACTCATTCTGCTTGGCCAGGCCAGGGCTCTAGCATGCATTCAGAGTGAGAGGGAGACAGCACTGTGCATCTGGGTCAGATAGATTCCAGGAACATCTTCGGGTTTTCTCTCTCCTAAGGGCTCTGCTTGTTAACTCTGGATTTACAGGTCATCAACCGCATACACTGGTCTGAGTTAATGACTGACTGGTGTTTTCTACTAAGCTGCTGTCAGGCAGATTTTTCCATTTAATTTCATTTAAAACAGTGGTGCTTAATCCTGGCTGCACATCAGAATACTCTGGGGAGCTTAGGAAAAAAAAAAAAAATACTGATGCCAGAGCCCATCTCAATTAAATTCTGCTTTAATTGGACTGAGGCCCAAGTATTGGTATGTTTGAAAAACTCCCTAGGTGATTCTAATAGGTAGCTACGGTTGGAACCACTGATTTAAAACATCAGGGAAAGTTTCAATCAACTAATCAATTGTTTCAGAAGTTACAATAGCATTATTTTCTTCACATCTGGTAATGTGATTCATTAAAAAATAAAGAAGTAATTTGCAGAACATCCTGTCTTCATTAGACTTTCTCATTATCCATTTTTGCTAAGGAAAGTCAACATATGGCTGAATTCAACAATAAATCCGAAACTGATGGCTCCACTGAATCTTCTTTTCACCATCTTATTGCCATTATCTTCTTTGTCCAACTCACCTCATTTGCCATGGTAATTGCTCCTATTGACCTTTAGGTTGAGATGTCTGGACAATCCAAAAGGCATAGTACTTATCACAGATTCCAGGACAGTTTGTCATCATGGGACTTCCTGTGCTATGGCAATTCAACTGAGAAACCAGCGTGGGCTGGAATAATTAGTAATGTGGAACTCCTTCCTGCTTTTGGGCCCTCTCACTTTTATCTAGCAGAAGGTTAAAAGCATTGCCTTGCTTTTCTTGTCTTCTACCTCGTTTTGTTTGTTTGTTTTTTCCTTCTTCCCTTCTAAGGCATTAGAAAAGGCTGGAGATAGGGGTAGAAAGATTCATTTACTCATAAAACTGGGAGTGTAATTAAAGGTCATTTAGTTCAACCGCCATCTGAGACCAAGAGACTTTCCCAAGATCACACAGCTAGATCACCCCTGGCGTGGGGACTGGAACTGGGGTCCTGACTCCCAAGCCCCATTCTGTTCAACATACCACCTGGCCTTTCAAGATAGATCAAAGATACTCGGGAGGGCTTCCTCTTTCCACAAGAGGTTCTCCAGTCATCTTATCCTTGTCAGACTAGACCCCTTTTACTTCCTTGACATTTTATTGTCTTCTCACACGCCTCCTGCTTAATTCGGGACATGATAGCTTATGGACTTTGCTCTCTTCCTTCTCGTTATTTAGAGCCCCGTGCTGGTAATACTTGTTTAATTTATACTGTTACATGCTTCTCGTTGATGTGCATTTATTGAATGTTTGCTGTTGTCAAATGTCGCAAGGTTCTAAGAGGAAATTCCAAAACAGAAGACGTCCCAGCTCTGTGGAGAGTCTGGCTGGTGAAAGACCCCTGCAACCAGCCCCTTAGGTCGCATTTCCCAGCTTTCCTAGTCTGGGTCTCTGCGGGCAGCACAGGCCCGGGGGAAGAGGGGGGGTTTCAGGCTGGATTTAGAGAGTCGGCCTGGCTTTTCTCAGGGCTGGTGAAAGTAACGAATAACCTGCTGGCATGGGAGGGGAGGCCCCAGAAGTGGGCTTCTGCTCCAAAGGCCGCAGGGCAGTAAGGCGGCCAGCCTGACTCATCCAGGCCAGTGTTCTGCCCGCAATCGCCCGGGGTTGGGAAAGCGGGCCCGCCGGGGCGGGGCCTGGAAAGAGCGGGAGGAGGAGGAGGAGGGGGCTTGGATGCGGAGAGAAGAGGGAGGAGGAGGAGCCTCGGGGGAGGAACCAGGAGGAGAAACCCAGGAAAAGCTGGAGAAGAAGGCGGCGGGAATGGGCAGGAAGAGGAACGGAAAAGAGAAAGAAGCGGGGAGGAGACGGGGAGGGGGTGGAGCCTGGGAAAAGTCGGGGGAGAAGCCGGGGAAGGGGTGGGGAAGGGGGAGGAGCCATGAGAAGGAGCGGGGGCGGGGCCGATCAAGGGGCGGAGCCGGGGGAGAGGCCTCCAAGGCCGCCGCCGCCGCCGCCGCCGCCGCCGCCGGGGCGCGTTCTCCTCCCGCGGCTCTGGCAGCCGGGGCGCTCCCTCAGCCGCCGCTCCCCGAAGCGCGGGCTCTGGCGGCCCCGGCCGACGAGGACGCCCCGCGCGAACCGCCGCCTCTGGGGTCGCGCGGTCGCGGGGCTGCGGAGCCGCTGGCGCGCCCGGGCCGCCGCCGCCTCCCTCCGCGTCCGGGGCCGGCATGGAGCTCTTCCAAGCCAAGGACCACTACATCCTGCAGCAGGGCGAACGCGCGCTGTGGTGCAGCCGCCGCGACGGCAGCTTCCATCTCCGACCGGGTGAGGCTGGCGGCACGGGGTCGCCCTGGGCGGGCGGGGGGCGAGGAGGGGGCGCGGCCGGGGCCCCTCGGCCGGGGGCTGCGGATCTGGCGCCTCCTGCGGCCCTGGCGGGCGGGCGGGGAGGGGCGGGCTCGAGCGAGGGCGCGCGATCTGTCATTATTTCCTGAGGGGAGGGAGCGCTGGCGTCGCCCCTGCCCCTCCGCGGGGGACAAAGGACTGGCGACCCTCGTCCCTCCGAGCGCGCTTCCGCTTCGCGATCTGCTCCGCTGCCCGGGAGAGGGGACGAGAGTCGAGCCGCCCGCAGTCGTGGTCGGGCCGGCGCCCACCAGAAAGTTCGAGCGAGGTGCTCCTGGCCTTAAAGGCCTCTTCCTCTCTTGGAGTGGCCTCTGCCCGTCCTTCGGGACAAGTTCTGGGTTCGAATCCCGATCTCAGGCCAGAGGCGATCGCGACAGTGTAGTGGAACGTCCTGCCGGAGCTTCAGTGCCTGTGGACATCTATGTGTTTCTGGTGGTCCTTTATCATTAAAGGCGTGACTTCATTCTGGTTACCTCATAGGCACTCGATTTACAGTGCCTTTTTTTTTTAAATTTTAGTATTACGGTTAAACTGTATCGTAATGTTCAACTTTTAATATTTTTGTGTGACTCAGTAGTGTGCGATACACTCTTGTGGGTCCATGTTTGGGTGTCATGTAAACTGTCATGAGGCGTCTAAGTCTACAACGATTAGTCTGCATTAGGAAAACTAGGTCACAGTGGTGAGTTAAACAGGGCAGTCGCTGCCCTCAGAGAGCTGACAGTCCCGGGGGGGGGCGGTTTCCCTTGAGGGGCTCAGGAGCACCTCCCGCTTTGAGGTTGCCAGTCCTTTTTCCTAATCACCGCAGATCTTTCATTTTAGGAGAAGTAAGAGAACAGAGTTCTCAAAAGAAATAGCCAGAGCATTTCAAGTTTACTTGTAATTCTTGTATGTAATCTATACAAAAGAATTTACGTGGTATGAATTGGAAAGTATGAAAGGCACAAACGAACTTTTCATATACATCACAGCAGTTACCATTTATAGGAGGGTTTCCAAGGATCTGGTCCCTTAATATATTATTCCCAATCCTCACAACAACCTTACAAAGCAGGTGGTGATATCCTCTTTCTCAGGTGAGGAGACAGGTGTGAAAGGTTGAGTAACTTGACTGAGGTCACAGAGAGTAGAATTGGCCCCCAGAACACTTTCTGGCCCGTCCCACTGCTTGCCTAGGAAGGCCTGCTCATTGATTTGCTAGAACAGTGAAGGAGAACTTATTTTTTTTCTAGGTTTTGGATGTATTTTTTTTTTTTTAATTATTTATTTATTTATTTTATTTATGGCTGTGTTGGGTCTTCGTTTCTGTGTGAGGGCTTTCTCTAGTTGTGGCAAGCGGGGGCCACTCTTCATCGCGGTGCGCGGGCCTCTCACTATCGTGTCCTCTCTTGTTGTGGAGCACAGGCTCCAGACGCGCAGGCTCAGTAATTGCAGCTCACGGGCCTAGTTGCTCCGCGGCATGTGGGATCTTCCCAGACCAGGGCTCGAACCCGTGTCCCCTGCATTGGCAGGCAGATTCTCAACCACTGCGCCACCAGGGAAGCCCTGGATGTATTTTCTTGCTATTACATTTTATTTCCTCTATTCAGAATGGAAGAGAAACTACTGCACCCAGATAAGGTTCTTTGATAATCTTGAGACGGGAGGTGTTGTAGATAGGCTAATTTTGGCCAGTCTCCAGTCATTCTCTTCTCCCTGTTTTCCCTGATTTTATCATTTGCCTGGTCTTTCTCCCCTCGCCCCACCCACAATGTTTGGATAAGGCTTCAAGTGCAGACTGAAGAAAAGTAGATTGCAAAATTCCCCAGGATGTCAAAGAGCCGGCTCTTTGGATTCTAAGAGCTTAAAATTAACTATGGCAGCTGGATGGAACTTGACATCATCTCTAACTCATTGGACAGAACACTTTTCTGTACTTCATTTCCTCAGCTATAAAATGAGGGTTGGACTTTTTGGTCCTTGTGCATAATGAAATGTTTTTGAAACAGTGCCAATTTAAGTGTTTGTTCAGTGTACCTCTTTGAGGACAATAATTGATGTGTTTCATGAAGAACACTCAGGAAATCTCTAGGTCACCTGTGTATTGGGACAGTGAATTGAAGCATATGTAGATAGAGGTGGACGTGGTTGTCTCCATTTCTAGGGCTACTCTCTCCTTTCTCTTAGCCTCTAAGATTGACAGAGATGAACCAAGCTGGTGGAATTACATGGAAGGAGGTAAGGTCCCAGGAGTCCTCTGAATAGATGGCTTTAAGTGAATTATGTGTCATTCTGTTTGGTTTGTGTTCATTTCTTGTACACAGGAGCCTGTCCAGTCCTAACAGCTTTAGGGATAAGTTGCTTCCCTCACGAGAAGTAAGTCAACTCTTCTAGGGTGCTGGCTAGTAGCTTACCTTTCAGTGGAAGGATACTTAAACCCATACTTCTGAGCTGAAGCTCAGATGATCATGCTACAGGCTTAAGCCTTTAAGGAATATTCACAGGGAAACCTGGGCCTAGATTTTGGATTAAGCCATGTGGTTTGAATTACTGTTTATATATCCAAAGTCCATATCAGAAGGCAAATTAACTTTTTCTGAATAAAGTGGTTGTAGCCTTTGCAATTAAGTTTATCTCACTTCTTAGGATATAGCCAACCACAGACTAAAGTAGACCAAAAATATAGAGGAAGGAAGAGGCCATTATCTTTCAGAACAGCCTGTTTTTGATCTTCAGGTGTTCAAGTACATATAGCCAATGAATAAAGAATCTCACGCACCTGACTTTACCAAATAGTTTATCCTATCCAATACTCAAGAGCCTTTCTAAAGAATGCCTATGTAATAATGGCATTTAATTGTTAAATGTTTTCCAGGTCTTTTTCTGTAGACTTATTTAAAATTCTCCATTTTACTGGATCATTTCCCTCTGCTTTTACAGCCAGTTTTGCTATTGTTTGTAATGAAAGCATTTAAAATCTTTCATAGTTTCTTACTGGTTATTCAACTGAATAAATTACTGGCCATGTCCTTTTCTTTCTAAAGGGCAGTATCATAAGACCAAAAAAGCCTGTGAGCCTTGTGATTTTTATGTTTGTGGCAACTTGAAACAGGACTTTTCTTCTAGTGACATCAGAAGGATCAGTATTGATATTTAAGTCTAAAGTGACCATTTCCTTAGTCTGGAATGTTTGTTACTGTCAGTCTCTTTTCCTGCCTAGTTTATTTTGTAAGACCCAGTTCAGATGCCACCCCTACTCTGTGCTCACCATAGCCTGCATTCCTGGGGCAGAATTATTGGTCACCTTTTTGTGTTTCCAGGTGCTTTAGACACTTGGTACACACGTTAGTTATAGCCCTGACTGTATCATATAATAATAGTTTGCTTCCTTCTTCCACAGTGGACAGAGCATTCGTCAAGGCAAGGACCACGTTCTATTCATCTTGGTATCTCTGAGCTTTAGAGTGCTTAGGACACAGAAGGCATTTTTGGTTGAGTTGAGCCGAATTAATTTAAGTCCAGGTTTTCTCTCAGTACTATCATTGCCACAAATATAAGATGTTGTGTTATGCTTATTACTCATTTTAGGCCCTGTTTTAAATGTCTTCTAATTGGGGTGGAAAATCTCTGTCCAGCTGGATAAGGAAATAAATGTGAGGAAAGGTGCATTTCCACTTATGTTGTTTTTCTATCTGATTTAACGTCACTTAAAAAAAAAATCTTTGTGATGGTATTCCTTATTTTCTTCTTTAACATTGTTTAAATTTTTTCTTCTAAGTAGTTGAGTATTTTTTCTGGTTTTCCATTTTTTTAAGGTTAGTGAGTAGTCTGTATTCATACTTAGAACTGCTTTTTTGGTGGATGCTTATATCTCTTGCAGGGTAATAACCACCAGAGGAAAATATTTAGACTTGTTTTATTTTCAATCAGGGAAAATGATGAAGCACTGTGTAAACATTCAATAATCTCTTGAGAGTGGAGTTTCACTATCTGAGAATAAGGGCTGTAATTTAAAGACTTAAAAAGCAATATAATATAGCCCACTGGTGAGCAAGGGTGATATGGTCTTATCTCTTTAATCTTAAAACTGCTTCCACTTGTCCTTGTAGCTTTGTCTGATAGGACAGTGTTATATAATTTACTGCTGCGTATTGCTTCATTCTATTCTGAGACTGACCACGAAAAGATGGTAGAGCATCTGTCATACATATAACATTCATAAGCATGTAAACTATTTAGAGAGAGATTAAACACTGAATGATAAATACCAGTGAACAGGTTTTGGAGGGGGATGCTAGTTTTCAGAATGTACAGAAACATAAAAATGCATTCCTGTTTTTCTTATTTTGTGATAATGAAATTACTTTTAATATGTCATATGAAAACTTTTTTGAATGAGAAATTAGTTACAGAATTGAAATCTAAATAGAACTTTTATCTGTTTTGCAGAATCATATTTTATGAAACTATATCCAGTTTAGACTTTTGTGTTATTTGGTATTTACTTTGAAAAAATTTTTTAACTTTACCTTTTTAAAAAATCATGTTTGCTAAAAATTCACCGCTTACCATGACAAAATGTAATAGGGCATTTTAATTTAAAAATTAGTTATTAAATATATTGTAAAAATCTTTTTAGCCATTTTTGTTGCTGTTGAATAACCAGTTTTTCCCCTAGTGTCTTTAGTTTTCAGTTTCTTTTAAATGGCTTACCGGTTTTATACCTTGAACACTTCTTACCCCATATTTTATATTTCTAACAGGCTAGCAGTTGGATTGAACAAATCTGTAAACTTATTTTGTGAACATTTATTGTTATGCATGCAAGATACAAAACACATCTTTCCAAAAAATTTCCCCCTTTCTTTGGCTTAAAAAAAAAGATAGTCTTTGTAGGGTGAATTATGACAATTTTTGGAATCAGGTTTTACAGCTAGAGGGAAGTTTTTGTGCATATTGTCTGCTTTGTCAACTGAGATTAATAGTAGCTAATAACAACAGCTTTTATTTACTAAGCATTTTTCTGAACCAGACACTGTTCTAAGCCCTTTATGTGTACTGTTTCATGTCAACCCCACAATAAAACTTAGGGGGAGGGGTTTTATTATGATTTTATAGGCACAGAGAAGTAATTTGTCCAAGTTCAAAGAATAAGAGGGAGAGCCAGACTTCTAACCCCATATTGACTCCAAAGCCAAGTTTTTCTCAATATTGACAAAAATGTCTTATAAACCTTTCTACCTTCTTTTTTTTTCCCTTTCTACCTTCTTGACCACAAAGTTGTAGGATTTATATTTTTATGGGTAATATCTGAAATGTATTTAGCTGTCATAGTCATTATAGTGTAGCCTATGTAGAGAATAAAATAGCCTCTGAAATGTCAAAGTATGCACGTTGAGGAAGGATCTATGTAGAATGAAAAGGCTGATGATGGGACTATTGGTCTGTTCTTTGACCTTTCACCTGTCCTCACTCTTTTCTTGCAAATCTAGTTTATATAGTTACAGGGAATATCGTTATATAATAGGTTGACTAGTTTTTCCAGTTACGGTCAGTTTGTAAGGTTTCTCTTCTTAAGTTTTTACAACATTTGCAGGTTGTGGAGGGAATAGATAGAGGGAAGATCTTGGAGCAGAAACACTGATAGGTACTGGATGGGAACTATTTCAGCCAGTGTTGAGCAACCTGAAGCCTTCTCAGTCTAACTTTGCAAGAGTTCCAGATCCAGTTTCACAGACATCCTTTCAGAGCACGTAAAGCAGAGAGGGAAGGGAGGAGAAACAGTCTTCAGGGCAACCACTTCTGAAGAGGGGAGGGACCTTTGTAGCATCACTGATTCCTAGATGCTTGTGTCCTGGCCATGCCAGCAGAGGCCAGGACTTGCCAAAGGCTGGCTTCAGAGGAGAGCAGTATCCAGGCCTTTAGGATAGAGCATGCAGGTGCCAGAAACCAAGGTGCCCTGACAGCTTGGTCTTCTGGGAACGTGGCTACTTTGGTGCTGCTCCAGGATGTCCAGCAGCACGACTTCCCCGTATCCCACCTGCCCAGCCTAACGCAGCCCAAGCAGGGAGAAGGAGATGTAGATTCATTACTATATCCCTAGCACCTGGCCCACTGCAGGTCTTCTGTAAAAATTGTATTGAATGAATTGAAATAATTCTAGTCTCTGGTTGACCCTGTGTACCTTGAGCAGCAAAGAGGTTGTTGGGAGGATTAAATGGAGAACATAAGAACAGAAGACTAAAACGCTGCATCTCTTACCAACTTTAAAAAATGTGCTAATTTCTCATTGTCGTTTTATTCAGGAAACAGGGGAATCTAACTTTTAATTCTGTGGGATTCAATAAATCTTTTCTTTTTTTAATGAAAATGAATGAGACCCAAAGACATTTTTATTTTTCTCTAACTGACCGTATGCCAAAAAAAAAGATTGTTGGCTGATTTTGGTTCTTATGATTTATGACAAAATTAGCTGATGTATTTGAAGATAGATACTAGACTATCGAAAATCAAACTAATTTGGCTATAGTATTGATTCAGTGCATTCTCAGAGCCATAGTCTGACCTTGATGTGGTTTTATGGGGATTTAAATGTGTTAGATCTTTATAAGCTGCATTACTATCTCTCTGTAAACCTTTTTGTAAACTGTTCTATTCCTCTTCAAATATGTTTTAAAATATAAACTTTTAAAATCTAGTCTTGCAAACACAAACCTGAGAAGTAACAGCAATTTCATAGAACCTGTAACAAATTACTCATTAGCTGGGCTAAGTCATAATCATATGTGTCAGACAACCATAAATGAGCTGAGAAGAATATTTGAATTAGAATATGTTTACCAAAATAGAGAAATAATACATTACTTTATTATCAGTAGCTGTTGATAATACATTAAGTAATATTTAAGTAGTATTTAAAAAGTGAGGGTGAGCACTGCACATTTAGCATTATAGTACTATCAGAACACATACTGGTAGTATCTTAATTAAATCCCATGCTCTGTTAGGATGACTCATTTTCTGGTTGCTGTGAGACCCTTAAAGGAACTGCTCTCATTTACGAAAAAGCATCCACTCCTGCCAACTTTTTGGTAAGGCTGGTTGAGGGAAGTACAGGTTGATTTTAGGTCAGTGTTCCTTGTTGTTTTTTCTTTTTAAGTTACCTCATTTTAATTGCAGATTCTTTCACATTTAACCTTGAATTTCTTTAACTTCACAGTGGGATATTTAAAAATACATTTAAAGTACATTAATTTTTCTTTATGAAAATTTGTGAATCTTATTCTTTGAAATCTCTTTTTACTTATACTAAACTTCAAATTCCAGTTTCTGCAGTGGTCAACATATATAATTTGAAATAGTCCTAACGTGTAACTGAAATGTTGGGACATTTTAAACATGCCACAGTGCTCTTAATTTTAGT
This sequence comes from Balaenoptera acutorostrata, assembly GCF_949987535.1. Lineage (NCBI taxonomy): Eukaryota > Metazoa > Chordata > Mammalia > Artiodactyla > Balaenopteridae > Balaenoptera > Balaenoptera acutorostrata. The sequence goes on along the minus strand of NC_080079.1, from coordinate 11,769,406 downwards.
AGTTTGCGTGTATAATATTAATGATGCTTCATGGTGTCATTATACATTGCTTTTATGCCAGATATAAACATTCTTCTCCCTATTTCCAGCGTAATAACCCTCCCCTCCCCCAGGGAACAGTTGTGGTGGGTAGACCAAAGAGTTTGGCAGAGTTTCTAGTTTGCTAGTCTCCCTCTGGGCAGTTGTTCTTCTTGACTTCCAGGATTCACCTCTAGTAGCTATTGCATTTATCCCCCTTTGCACCTTTCAAATACTCCCTTTTCTCAAAGAAGCAGCCCTCCGCCCCGACAACTAATTTAGTATTCTATTCCTTTCTCCTTCCAAATTATTAAGTCTGAAATTCTGTGAAGTCATTTATTTATTATTTCAACAAACATTTATTGAAGATCTGTCTTCTAGGCATTGTGCCAAGGTAAAAAGACGGATAAAATACTGTCTCTACCCTATAGCTCAGGTAGTGGTCCAACAAGGGAAAGGCATACACAGGATTCTAGAGTGACAGATACTGTGATAGAGCTGAGTTCTGTGGGAGATTTGAGCTGGGTCTTGAAGTTCGAAGTCTCTGTTTTTTCCTAAGATAGTGGAAATCTATTTTTCTTCCTAATAAAGAAATGGGAAGAAAGGTGTTCTTTTATTTGAGTCTCTGAAGTTCCTTCCAGCTGTAAATTGTCTGTGATTGTTTCTGTCTTATTTAAGAGGGGAAAGTCCTGGAAGAAACTGGCTGTGTGACTAGTGGACTTTAATGGATATTTTTTTTTTTTTGCCTTGCCTTGCCGGAGATAACTTTGTATGCACAGTGCCTTGGTTCTAATTAAGTACTCAAAAAAAAAAAAAAAAGAAAGAAAAAGAAAAAAGTTTATGAGAATGAACAGTGCCTAACTGGCCAGACTGAAATAGTACAGGTTCTCCCCTGTACCTCCCACCCCACAGGACACTCTGCTGTGGCCCTCGTTTGATCTAGAAGCAGTTCTTCATTTGAGGGCAATTAAAATGGCAGATCCTAGACCTGATGGTGTGTTTGAAGGTAGAGCTTTTTGTTGGTAAGGACCTATGGTATCAGAATGACTATACAGACGATCCTAGATGGAAGAGTAAGTTTTGAACAGAGTTTTCAGGAAAAGCTAGGAAATTATTTAAACGCCAACAGAGACAAAGGTTGCATCTATTTTATGTTCGAAGTGCTAATTTTATGCATCTCAGTTACCGGCTCTAAAATGAGTTAAGGAAAATACCAACTGTTAGCTCACCTGTGCTCTTATTTAGCTCTCAGAATCCTATTTCTTTTTTTTGTCTTTTCCTAAAGATTTATTTATTTATTTATTTTGGCTGCGTTGGGTCTTTTTTTAAAAAATTAATTTATTTATTTATGGCTGCGTTGGGTCTTCGTTGCTGTGCGGGCTTTCTCTAGTTGTGTTGAGTGGGGGCTACCCTTCATTGAGGTGTGCGGGCCACTCATTGCGGTGGCTCCTCTTGTTGCGGAGCACAGGTTCTAGGCGCGTGGCTTCCCTACTTGTGGCTCGCGGGCTCTAGAGTGCAGGCCAGGCAGTTGTGGCGCAAGGGCTCAGTTGCTCCTTGGCATGTGGGATCTTCCCGGACCAGGGATCAAACCCGTGTCCCCTGCGTTGGCAGGCAGATTCTTAACCACTGTGCCACCAGGAAAGTCCCTGCGTTGGGTCTTTGTCGCTGCGTGTGGCCCTTCTATAGTTGTGGTGAGCGGGGGCTACTCTATTGCTGTGCACGGGCTTCTCATTGCGGTGGCTTCTCTTGTTGCGAGCACGGGCTCTAGGCACACGGCCTCAGTAGTTGTGGCTCACGGGCTCTGGAGCGGAGGCTCAGTAGTTGTGGCACACGGGCTTAGTTGCTCCGCGGCATGTGGGATCTTCCCCGACCAGGGATTGAACCTGTGTTCAATATCCCGGCATTGGCAGGCAGATTCTTAACCGCTGCGTCACCAGGGAAGTCCTATCACAGGATGTTGAATATAGTTCCCTGTGCTATACAGTAGGACCTTGTTGTTTATTCATCTTATGTATATTAGTTTGCATCTGCTAATCACACACTCCCAGTCCTTCCTTCTCCCCCACCCGCTCTCCCTTGGCAACCACAAGTCTGTTCTCTATGTCTGTCTGTTTCTGTTTCATAGATAGGTTCATTTGTGTTGTATTTAGATTTCATATATGTGATATCATATGGTATTTGTCTTTCTCTTTCTGACTTCGCTTAGTATGATAATCTCTAAGTCCATTCATATTGCTGCAAATGGCATTATTTCATTCTTTTTTATGGCTGAGTAATATTCTGTTACATATATGTATACCACATCTTCTTTATACATTCATCTGTCAATGGACATTCAGGTTGTTTCCATGTCTTGGCTATTGTAAATAGTGCTGCTATGAACATAGTGGTGTATGTATCCTTTTGAATTATAGTTTTGCCTGGGTATATGCCCAGGAGTGGATTGCTAGCTCATATGGCAACTCTATTTTTAGTTTTCTGAGGAACCTCCATACTGTTTTCCATAATGGCTGCACCAATCTACATTCCCATCAACAGTGTAGGAGGGTTCCCTTTTTTCCACACCCTCTCCAACATTTGTTATTTGTAGACTTTTTAATGATGGCCATTCTGACCAGTGTGAGGTGTTACCTCATTGTAGTTTTGATTTGCATTTCTCTGATAATTAGTGATGTTGAGCATCTTTTCATGTGCCTGTTGGCCATCTGTATGTCTTCTTTGGAGATATGTCTATTGAGGTCTTCTGCCCAAAAAACAATTTCTAATATCCTTCATGATCAAAACTTTGTGGCCCTCTTGCTGCACTGTAATTAGATCCCAATTTTAATAGAAAAGTCTAGAAATTCTTCGGATCCCTTTCCTAGGTAGTATATCTCATCTTTTAACTATTCTTAGGGTTTTTTGGTTGTTTCTTTTTTTCCCTTAGGGTTATTTTTTTAAACGTATTTTTTTATACTAGCTTACACCAACTTTTTGCTTATTTACTATATATTATGAGCTCTTTATTCAGTTTATGGTACTTAATTACATGAAAGAATTTCAAGCTGTCCACGGCACAAGCGTCATCTTTGAATCACTCAGGTAGGATAAAACTATAGCTACTAATGCAGGTTCCAACTAGTAACCTATAATCACTTCGACCTGTAATTCTCAACCTGGCTGTACATTAGAATCACCTGGGGGAGATTTACAAAATACCTGTGCCTGGGTCCCACCGTAACCCAACAGTCAGACTCTCGAGGAGTGGGGCCCAGGCATCAGTATTTGTAAAGCTCCCATATGGTGATAATGAGCAGCCAGGATCCAGGACCGTTGAGCTGGAGTTCACACTGGGAAAGCAGCAGCTGCTAGAACTTCTAAAGTGGATTAGCTCTTTAGCTTGCTGAATGCTGGAAAATAATTACTATTAGAGAGTTCAGAGAAACATGTATCAAAATTTGCATTTATAAGATGGCATCTGAATCAAATTATTCCTTAACCTTTTTTTCTGGCCTAATTAAATTTTGAGAATTTAAGTATGGATGAGCTAACCATTGGAACTTTTAGTTCCTCATTGTAGAACCCTTTTCCTCATCTGTTTGACTTTGGTGTTGGTAATTGTCTTTTCAGAGCAATAATGTCCTTTTGTCTTTAGCAGGAAATGAAACTTGGGTCTGATTATGTATGCATACACTAGCACCTTTTTTTTTTTTTTTGACACAAGTGAAACTGCCTGTAAGCTTCAGCAGCTGTGCAAAACCCAGGCTTGTTCTTGGGCTGAGGGAGCGCCATCACTCTGGGCTCTTGGAATGAGTGACTCATGCTCTCTGCAGGCACACAGTACTTAATCACTTGTTTTCTGTGTACCAGGAGGAAGAGGGCATATGAAAATAGAAGCCATGTACTGCCAAATGGATCTGAAATAAGAGTGGAAATGTTGACCTAATGGGTCAAACAATTGAGCTTATGACAAACTACTTATGTCTTTGGGTGTATGTTACTTTAATGGTTTCACTAATTAAAATTTGGCATTATTTCTAAAATACTATGCTTTTGTAAATTGTAAGCAGCTCTACTCTTTACTAGATAACCTTGATAATCCTAAATTTTAAAACCTATTTGCAAACTTCAAATGTTTCTCTTTTGAAATTGTGGAATTTCAAAATTGGAATATACCTTTCATTGCAATATACCTTTCGAAGGAAGGATTAGAAAGCAATGTTTGTTGGAGCAGATCAATTACATGGCTGTTCTTTGTGGAAGGAAGGGACAAGCCCACTGGCCATTTTCCCTGCTATTCCAATGCCTTCTGCCTCCAGAGTAGGCATTAATAATGGTGACAGAGTGTCCATTACTAAGCATAGTTGCTACATATGCCTAGACCAGTATGGTTCATACATGTCCTCTATACAAACACTCTGCTAATGCTTTTATTTATTTTTATCTCCTTAATGAAGAGTAACAGATTAAAAAATACACACACACATATTTTGAAGTGTCTGTTGTGTGCCAGGAACTGTACCAGGCATAGAGTCATAGCGGCTCAAAAAGACACACTCAGCCTCCCTTCTTGTGCTGGTTATATATAGCCTGTTTCAGGCCTTCCTCCACTGGCTTGTCGCTGTATTGGTGTGAGAAGCTGTGGGCACCTGCTAGAGATTTTAAGATAATTTAAAGTTTCCCAGAATTTTTAGTTAAGTCTTTCATTGTGAGAAATCACATGCTCATCGTTTATTATATTTATTGAAAGGGAAATGCTTTTACTACTAAAAGTGCCCATATAGCAAAGACTTGTTTTGGGATTTTCTTTAAAAGCAATCTTAGTCTTATTAAAAGTCGAAGAGAATAAGCAATTGGTAGGAGAAATTTTCCAAGTTACGCTTTCATGCTTGCTTCTACTCATTTATTGATTTGGTTCAATAACTATTGAATGAGCCCCTGTTGTGTGTCAAACACTGTGCTAGGCTGCAGGCATACAGTGGTAAACAAAATAGGCCTAGAATTAAATAAACTGATAGAAGAGTCAAGACTTAATAGTCTGTCTTTTAATTGGTAAGTTGAAACTTTACGTTTATTATAATTATTAATATATTAATGAGTTATTTCCACCTTTTATTCATGTTTTCCATTTATTGTGCTTTTCTCAGTCTTTTTGTTCTGTCACCTTTTACTGTGTTCCATAGGATGGTATGAATTTTATTTTTGTTTTTACTTTAAGAATTTTTTAATTTTCTGGATGGTATGAATTTTTATCAGATGTCTTTCTGTTGCTGATTAAAAGCTACCTATTCTGGTTTTTGTTCTTCTTTGGCTTCTCAAAACTTAGGACCCCAGTACTTATTTTCATGTATATAACGAAAGTCTACTGATGTCTGTGTCTTTTTCCCAAGTATATTTTAACCTTCATTTAGACTCTACCGCTTCTAGATTTCCCCTCTCCAGTGTAGGGGACTTTAGGGGAGGGGAGGAAGCTGGCAGTTATGCTTGATTTGCTATTTGGACCTGAGTTGGGTTGCTAGGACTGTTTCTGCGTGCCTAATTTTGAGCTACATCAGAGCCCTGTATCTGTTTCACATTCTGAAGAAACAGAATTTTGGGAGCATATCTAAGCATTGAGATATTTTCATAAAACATTTATTACTCTCAGAAGGTTTTTAGGGATTATGGCCTTAAGATTTAATGTAAAAAACAATCGAAGTTGGGTTTTTCCTTTTTAAATAAAAAGCCGTATGTAGACCCTTGAAATAAAAATCTATGGAGAGATTTAGTGAGTGCTAGGAACCTGGAATTTTAAATGCATATACCTTTCCCAACTTGGGGTAAAAGTTATTGAATGTTTATGTGCCAGACATTGTGCTGGGTACTTTCACATAATTCTTCCATTTAATCCTCATAACAATCCTGTAAGTTAGATGGAATATCTGCTTATGAAAGAGGGACCTGGAGTTGAAAGGGGTTCCAAGACTGCAGTAGAGCTGGGATTTTTCACTCGGGATATGGAACGTAGGCTGTGCCCATGTCACTCAAATCTCTGGACTCTGTCCAGTCTTCCAGTTGCAGATTTGGAACCAGGTCACCCTCATGCACACTCCTGTCACCTGGATCTCTGGCTTTAGGCTTGCCTTCTCACATCCATCCTCTACATACTAGCCCCAGTGTTCAATCTCAAATGCAAATCTGCCCTCTCTGGAGGAAATGTCTCCTGAATTTACTGCCTGTGGTCCTCCTGAGTTGGTCCCTGTTTGGTTTTTCAGCCTCATTCTTACAGCTTCCTGCCTTTTACCTTAAGGGCTTACAGTACCAAACCATTTAGAGTCCTCCTTGCATTCAGTAAATATTTGAGTGCCTGTTATGTGTTAAACAGTCTGCTGCATGTGGGCCTGCCCAGGGCTTTTCTCATGATCCAGATGGAGGAGGTCTTGGCCCTGGACAAGGATAGTGGCCGTGGGGATGGAGAGAAGTGAAACATTCATCAGATATGAGGAGGTAGAATCAACAGGACTTGGTGAGGAAGAAAGCTGTTTTTTTTTTTTTTTTTGGCCGCGTCGTGCAGCTTGTGGGATCTCAGTTCCCCAACCAGGGATTGAACCCACACCACAGCAGTGAAAGTCCGGAATCCTAACCACTAGGCCACCAGGGAACTCCCAGGAAGAAAGCATTTTGACTGTCTCCCAGGTTCTGGCTTGTGTGGCTGGAATGATGGTGGTGAGCTGAAAGCCCCATATGAATTTAAAATGAGAGTATTATATCTGAGTAATTACACATGGTAGGGAAACTTATGGTGTTAGAGGTATGATAGAGCCCTGGACTGAGAGTGGGATATGGCGTTTTGATTTTAACAAGCTGTATAGTTAGTATTGGACACTTTTCCTCTGCCAGCCATGATATCTTTATTTGAAATAGAGCAGATGACTTTAACTTTGTTACTTCAAATACTGAACCCTTCTAACGTGATTCAGTGCAAATTATCTGACTCCAACCTGCTTCTCCTTTCCGTGTCGTTCATTCATTTGTCTGTTCAGCATTTGGAGCCTGCTGTATGTCATGAACTTGGGACATAAAGCTAAATGAGATCAGGTCTCAATGAATTTTCTGTTCTTGATGAGCTTCCTGTTCAGTCAGGGAGACAGGCAAGTCAGTAATTAGGTGCATTAAACCAAAATGAGATGCCACGGTGCGTATACGAGCAGGGTTCAGGGGGACCACAAAAGAGAACCTGATCAGTTCTGCTGGGTGGGTGGAGTGGGGAATGTGTCAGGGAACACCAGTGCCCCTTGTTCTGAGTCTGGAATGAACAGCAGGCTGAAGTGGGTGGGGAGCAGCATTCCAGGCCCAGCCTGTGCACACTTCTGGATGATTGTAGGAAGACAAGGATGCTGGGGTGGGGAGGCAGGAAGAGGGTAGACAGGAGCGGCCCGCGCTGGGCCTTGAGAGCCTTTCCAAGGAATTTGGACTTTGTTTCTCAGGCTCTGGGGAGTCGGAGAAGAAGTATGACTGGCTTTACAATGTTCTATGTTGTATGTATTTTTTTCATGCCTAATGTATTTCTTTTACAATATCAATGTTAGACAAACTAGACTTTAGGGCAAAGAGCATTATTTGAAATAAAGGCAGTTAGTATATCCTGATAAACGGAGCAATTCACCAGGAAGATATAATAATATCTGAATCTGTATGTGCCTGACAACATAGTTTCAAAAAATATGAGGCAAAATTTAAGAAGGAAAAGTACACAAAGCATGAGATTAAAAAAAAAAAACAAAACCCTGTCGAAGTATTAGGCTAAGCAGTCAAAAAATTAGCAAGTACATAGAGCAGTTGAATAAAATAATAAAGTTGATAATGAGCCCTCACCCCAGAGTTTAATAGTGTATTCAAATGTTTGAAGTAAGAAATACTTTTAAAAGCATGACTTGAACAGACACATATATATGTATATACCTATAACTTCCGAAACAAAAGTTTTGTGAAGTGTTTCCCCTTACATGGTACAGTTTTCCTCTTTTCTGTTTCTTTGCTGTTAGTGCTGATCTCGTTGTACAAAATTGATATAATGACTCACCGACGGATTGAATTGACACCCTTTTTCTTGAAAACACTAAGAAAATATACGTGCTTTTCAAGTACACACAGAACATTTACCAACTGACTTTCTGGATTCCCCTCACCACACCAAGCATCTGGTACTCCTCTTGTTCTGCCTCTTGTCCTTCCCCCTGCTAAAGCAAAGATGACTTTGACTCCTATTTTTACTGAGTCAAGGCCATCCGATACATCCATCTGCTTCTCATCTCCATTTCTATATTTAGCCTTTTCATCTTTTCTTCTAGACTTAGAAGAAAGTAATATCTTTCATTTCCAAGGTTAACTTTTACACCTGTACTTTTGATTTCATTTTCTTTTCCTCCTTAAATAGCTCCTGGTTTTTATGCCTAGACATTTCTCCTTGACCACCATATCATGAACTCAGTCTTAATGGCCTAACTAGTTCTCTCTCTGGACCTCAAAGATTATTAGTGACTATTATTTTTATTTATATTTATTTATTTATAATACTTATTTATTTATTTATTTGACTGCGCCGGGTCTTAGTTGCGGCATGTGGGATCTTTTTTTTTTTTTAGTTGCGGCATGCAGGATCTAGTTCCCTGACCAGGGGTCGAACCCGCATTGGGAGCGCAGAGTCTCAACCACTGGACCACCAGGGAAGTCCCAGTGACTATTATTTTTAGTCATTAGACTGCAAAACTTAGTCATCTTTATAGTTTTTTCTTTTTTTTTTTTTTAAGTGAAATTTTAACTTTCTTGAATGGCTGCTATAGTCACATGGTTCAAAATGCCAAAGGTGCAAAAGGGTATTACTGAGTTAAGAGGTTCTCGCCCACCTTTTCTCCTGCTGCTGTATACCCTGCTTTTTCTGCCTTCCTCCTTCTTACTCATCTATGTCCTCATCTTATCCCTCTCAAGAGAGGATAGATGTTTCACTGTCATTTTAAAATTTACCCTCTTCCTGTCTTTTGTGTAGCTTCCTTTGGGGTGTTGTTTCATGTTAATCTCCTTCTGAACGTTGTTCACCTACTGCCCACCCTGCTCCCCAAGCTACCATATCCTTTCAAGCCAAGACTCTTGTAATAAATAACCTTCTAGCTCCTTTCCCTACTCGCAGTCTCCACCTCCTTTCAGTGCTGTCACCTAATCCCTGGCTGCAGTCTTGTTTTACTTTTGTCATTATCTGCCTGCCAAGGCCTCCAGGAAGTAAAGCTCATTAGTCTTTTATTCAAGTCTCTCCTTATTGGCCTCAGTTTACTTTTTCCAGTCTTATCAGTAAAGATCTCCACCATACTAACGATACTCATTGGTCGTCTGATCTATACTGTTTGCTCCTTTATTTTTATATCTTAGCCTGATAACAGTGCCTGGTTCTTGGAAGGTACTTGATAAGTGTTTCCCCAGTGAAGGGACAGTTTCCAAAACAAACCTTGTACTTTCTTTCTGCTACATTATTTTTCTTTCTGATTTCCTTATGCTTGAAGTTCCACTTCCTCTATGTAACTGTCCATGACTGCTCTAGCTCTAACTTTTTCATCCTCCTCCATATTCCTAGAGCTCATCTGAAACCCAAGGGATAGAGTCTTAAAACTGTGGTTGTTCATCTGAAGTCAGGGTGGGGTTATGAGTAGCTGGAGCTATTTCCTTAGCAGGGGCACTTGTGTTGGCAGATGTTGAGATTTGGCCTGCCTGACAGGGATTCTGGTTATTTGAAAAGACATCAGGGTACTTTTAGTTTGTACACCAACATGAATTCCAGAGTTAGAGTTAGATTTTTATAAATTAACAAAGAGGTAAAATTAATAAATACATAATTGATAATGGGTAAGGAACAACTTAGATAATATGATAAGCGAAAAAATAATGAAAAAATGATAGATTTGTATAAAAAATTAAAACTGAAAATATTTGCAAACATGTCAAAGAGTTGATGTTCTTAATATAAAAAGAACTCGTAAATCAATAAGGAACATAAAGAAAAATTGTTAGAGGATATGAATAAGAAAATCATAGAAGAAGAAACATAAGCAGTCAGTTTTATAATTAAATGTTTAATCTTACCAGCAATGAAAAGAAAGTAAACATAATTTAGGCAATGGATGCCATCAAATTAGCAAAATTTAAAAAGAAATTCTAAATGATGGCAAGCATAAGAAGCATTTTCATAAGCTTCTGGCAGAACTCTAACTTGGTGCATAACCTTTGCAGAAAGCACTTTGGTAATATTTGAAAGCTTCATTTTTTTTAATGTTTTCACCTATTAATTTCATTCCTAGGAACTGTTCTAAAGCTATTAATTAGGGAGGGAAATAAAGTATTTGCATAATGTTCATCATTGATCACAGTATTGTTTATAATAGGGAAAAACTGGAAATCACTTAAATGTCTAAGAGTGAGGAAGTGCTTCCTTAAGTGGAAAATTAGACAGCCATGAAGTTATAATTTTGGAGAATATCTTAAAGATGTGAGAAAATACGAAATGGTATAAGAAAACATATAGTGCTGTGTTTGCAATATTGCAGTTGGATATGCGCACAGACATATGTGAAATGTAGCAAAATAATGTTATCTCTGGGTGGCGGGATGGAAGTGATAGAATATTTTTTCCAATTTTATACAGTATTTATAATAAGAATGCATGTTATTTAAACTGTAAATATTGTCTTACTGATTAGTTCCATATATAAATTCTGAGGGAGGCACTGTAGTTGGATGGTTAAGAGCACAGGCCATGAGTCATGCAGACCTGGCTTTGAATTGCACCTCTGCCCTTGATCCATTGTATGACATGGCCACTTTACTTTTCTAAGGCTCCATTTCCTCATCTGTGAATTGGGGTTCCTAATACCTAACTCATAGAATTGTTAGGGTTAGAAATGGTAATGTGTATAACAGCCTTTAAAAAAATTAATTCCCTACTTTACTTTAATTCTTGAAATAAAAACAGAAGTTAACTTTTTTTGCCTCCCATTGAATGTATCATTAACAACAAAGATGTTCAAGATACACTAGTCAAAACTCAAATGAATTTGAAGACTAAACTATTAAGTCTTCTGTAATTACCCACATGTGTTACAGATTGATTATACATTTCATTAAAATAGAATTTAAATGGTAATAATTAAAATGTAATTTTAATTTTCTGCTAAGAGAAATGCTGTTTTCATTCTTGCTAATTTTTTCCTGCTATTGAACCACCACTAATGTTACCTTTATTTCCATGGATATAACAGCCTTTTGTGGCCTGGGTTCCACAACAGAATTATGCCCTCATGTCCTCAGGCATCCTTTGTATGTAATGAATTAGCTTCTCTTCTGTGTGTCTAGAATGGTACAAATTATGTACCATCCTTGGGAGAATTGAGAAAACAGTCATCCAAATCATTGTCTTGTTCTGTGGTTCAGATGAGGAACCCTGATTGGATGCCTGGCACGTATTAGGCACTCAATATAAATGGAAGCAAGTCCTATTGTTTTTTCCATAGAAGTCACATAAAAGAGCACTGACTTCCTGGGTTTCTTTGCTTGGTGTTAGCTTCTTTGGGAAAGGGTATTTTCCAGAGTGTGATTCAGTAAGTGGACATCTCTGCGGTGGTTTCTCAGGCCTTGTCTTTGGATCTGGGACTGGCCATGGCGATCGCACCTTGGATAACTCCTCTTGTTTGCCCTCTTGTAGTGTACCAGCCTCCTTCCTCCACTGCAGGGCGCCAGAGTACTGCCTCCCATCTGAGTAGAGTTTTAGAATTTCAGTTATCTCCCCATAACTGTCCTCATATTAGAAGACTTATTCAGGTCGGAATTAATACTTGTCCACAAAGTGCTCGATAGTAATGTATTCAGTTCTGGGTGTTGAAAACTGCTCTTTTGGGATGCTGATCATTTTTTAATATACTGCTAAAGATACTGTTTTTTTTTTAATTGTCTTGTGACATTCCTGTGACATTTCTTTTTTAAAATTTTTAAATTTTTATACAATTTAAAAAGTTACTTTCCATTTACAGTTATTAGAAAATATTGGCTATATTCACCGTGTTGTAAAATACATCCTTGAGTCTATCTTACACCCAACAGTTTGTACCTCCCACTCCCTCACCCTTATATTGCCCCTCCTCCCTTCCCTCTCCCCACTGGTAACCACTAGTTTGTTTTCTATAAAGATATTGTTTTAATATGTTTTCTGATGAATATTTTTTCATGATTGCTTCTTATTTTATTTTAGCTACTGATCTACTTCTTGCCTGGAATCCCATTTGTCTGGGGTTGGTAGAAGGTGTTATTGGCAAAATTCAGCTTCACTCAGGTATGTTTCTGTAAACTCCTTAAACTTGTCAAATTTAATGTGGCATTCTATGACATTTTCTTCTTTGAGGATAAACGTAGATTCTGTAATGGCTTTGATTCCTTTACCTTAATTTTGGGTCTGCCCAAAGTGGGTATATTTCCGTATAAGTGAAACAAAAATATAAGCATACTTCATTTTATTGTCCTTTGCAGATATTGCGTTTTTTACAAATTGAAGGTTTATGGCAACCTGGCGTCAAACAAATATATTGGTGCCGTTTTTCCAGCAGCATTTGCTCACTTCATGTCTCTGTGTCACATTTAGGTAATTCTTGCAATATTTCAAACTTTATATTTGTTATGGTGATCTGTGATAAGTGATATTTGTTACTACTACAACTCCCTGAAGGCTCAGATGATGGTTAACATTTTTTAGCAAGAAAGTATTTTGTTGTTGTTTGTTTGTTTGTTTGTTTGTTTGTTTTGGCTATGCCGTGCGGCATGTGGTACCTTAGTTCCCCCACCAGGGATCAAACCTGTGCCCCCTGCAGTGGAAGCATGGAGTCTTAACCACTGGACTGCCAGGGAAGTCCCAAGAAAGTATTTTTTTTAATTGAAGTATAGTTGATTTACAATGTTGTGTTACTTTCTGGTGTACAGCAAAGTGATTCGGTTATACATGTATATATTTATTCTTTTTCATATTCTTTTCCATTGTGGTTTATTACAGGATATTGAATATAGTTCTCTGTGCTATACAGTAGGACCTTGTTGATTATCTATTTTATATATAGTAGTTTGTATCTGCTAATCCCAAACTCCTAATTTATCCCTCCCCTCCCCTCCCCTCTTTCCCCTTGGTAACCATAAGTTTGTTTTCTATGTCTGTGAGTCTTTTTCTGTTTCATAAATAAGTTCTTTTTTTTTTTTCGGCCACGCCACGCAACTTGCAGGATCTTAGTTCTCTGACCAGGGATTGAACCTGGGCCCTGGCAGTGAAAGCGCTGAGTCCTAACCATGGGACCGCCAGGGAATTCCCTTGTGTCATATTTTAGATTCCACATATAAGTGATATCATATGGTATTTGTCTTTCTCTTTCTGACTTACTTCACTTAGTATGATAATCTCTAGGTCTGTCCATGTTGCTGCAGATGGCATTATTTCATTCTTTTTTACGGCTGAGTAATATTCCATTGTATTGATTTTTTTTTTAATATATATATGATCATATATGTATATATATATATATATCACATCTTCTTTATCCATTCATCTGTTGATGGACATTTAGGTTGTTTCCACGTCTTGGTTATTGTAAATAGTGCTGCTGTGAACATTGGGGTGCATGTATCTTTTCGAATTATAGTTTTCTCCAAACGTATGCCCAGGAGTGGGATTGCTGGATCATGGGGCAACTCTATTTTTAGTTTTTTAGGGAACCTCCATACTGTCTTCCATAGTGGCTGCACCAATTTACATTCCCACCAACAGCATAGGAGGGTTCCCTTTCTTCCACACCCTCTCCAACATTTGTTATTTGTAGACTTTTTAATGATGGCCATTCTGACCAGTGTGAGGTGGTACCTCATTGTAGTTTTGATTTGCATTTCTCTAATAATTAGCGATGATGAGCATCTTTTCATGTATCTGTTGGCCGTCTTTGTCTTCTTTGGAGAAATGTCTACTTAGGTCTTTTGCCCATTTTTTGATTGGGTTGTTTGTTCTTTTGTTATTGAGTTGTATGAGCTGTTTGTATATTTTGGAAATAAGCGCTTGTCGGTCACATGGTTTGCAAAGATTTTCTCCTAGTCTGTAGATTATCTGTTTGTTTGTTTATGGTTTCCTTTGCTGTGCAAAAGCTTATAGGTTTGGATTAGGTCCCATTTGTTTCTTTTTGCTTTTATTTCTATTGCCTTGGGAGACTGACCTAAGAAAACATTGGTACTATTTATGTCAGAATGTTTTGCCTATGTTCTCTTCTAGGAGTTTTATGGTGTCACGTCTTATATTTAAGTCTTTAAGCCATTTTAAGTTTATTTTTGTGCATGGTGTGAGGGAGTGTTCTAACTTCATTGATTTACGTGGTCTGTTCAGCTTTCCCAACACCACTTGCTGAAGAGACTGTCTTCTCCATTGTATATTCAGCAAGAAAGTATTTTTAATAAAGGTATGTACATTTTTTAGACGTAATGCCAGTCCACTTAATAGACTACAGTGGACTTCAGTCCACGTAATAGACTACAGTTTAGTGTAAACAACTGTACACTGGGAGACCAAAAAATTCTGTGTGACTCATTTTATTTGCTTTATTGCAGTTGTCTGGAACTGAATCCACAGTATCTCCAAGGGATGCCCAAAAAGCTTTAGAGAAAGGGGGGCATAATATTAAAATCCTTTCTTCCTCTTAAAAAGACCCCCCACAAGCTATTAAATGCCTGTTTTTAGGAATTGTGTCAGGAACTGTGCTAGTCGGTGGGATACCATAATGAGCAATAACTGACCTGTTCCCACCATGAGCGGAGCTTATGGTTTAAGAGGGAAGTGAGACATTAGTGAGTAATCATTGAAATAAATGTATAATTATTTGTTAATTGTGTTAGGTGCTCTGACAGAAAGATACACCAACCATACTGATTTTGAGGGAGAGGACAGTAAGAATAAGGCTGGAGAGGTAGGCAGGTGTCAGACCAGGACTGCTTGGCTTTGGGTTAGCTGTCCATTCCTAATGTAGTCAGCTCTGGCCAGGGAGGAGTATGGGTCTGGTAGTACACAGTGCAGTCCTTTCCAGGAGCTGTATCCAGGGCAGGCAAATTCATGGAAGGTCTAGGTCATTCACTAAGCCCTCCCTTTGAAGGACAGGCACCTGTGCTGAGTTCAGAGGGAATTTTGTTTGTAAGAAGGTAGCTGTTATGTAGGCAGGTCCCAAAAAATCATGAAAAGGACTGAATGAAATATTTTAAACACTAAATTTAAATATCTGTTTTTCCTTTGATATCGATTTTAATGTGAGTTAAGAACTATAGGAAGCTTTGCTGTTACTGCTGTGTTATTGGGAGTGTAGCTACCTCTGTAGTGTGCTTTTAAAAATGCTTTTAAGATAAAATTATTGCACGTTTGGAAGCTAGGTTGATTTCTGGATAATATAAAGCACAAATTGCCAGAGACAGTCTAGTTTTCTTTTGCTAGATTCTTGTGGTTATTTTCTAAAATGTGTTAACTATTTTATAGACACAAAAAGCTATTTATCACGGATACGCAGTATAGCTTGCTGAAAAACAAACACACACTTATCTACCACCTAGATTAAGGAATGAAACATGACGAATGTCTTTGGAGCCCTCACTGCCTTTCTCCAAGTATATCCTCTCCTGCCTTCTTCCCTTCAAGAGAGTCTGCGATTTTGAATATTGTACTTATTAGTCCCTTGATTTTCATTATTGCTGTTGTTATGTATATATCCCTCAACAATATGTTGCTGAGGCTTGTGTTTGGGGAATTTTATATCAATGATACTAAGCTGTCTGTGTTCTTTCACTTCTCCCCTCCACTCCCACAACTTGATGCTTTGGGATTTATCCACGTTGATATAGGAAACTTTAGTTCCTTATTTTCACGATTGCATGAATATATCATACATAATTTGTCCTTTTTTCTGTCATTGGGTAATTTTTGTCATTGTTTGTTTTTTGCCATTAGAAATAATACCACTGTGAGCATTATTGTACGTTCTGTCTTTGGTAGTTTTTAAATTCTTTCAATACAAAGGAGAAAAGCATTAGACATTGTGTAACATGCTAAGTATTTTAGTCACACTCTCCTACCCGTCCACATTTACATACGTATATCTTTAATTCATTTATATGCTGACAGGATAATTTCACAGTTGAATGTTCTGAGCTAAAATTCATTTTCTATTGTTTAAGTGAAGCTTATGAAACTTTGGAGTTATTTTTCTCCAATTTCAGTTACATCTTGAAACAGTGAATAAATCACTGACATGAGTCAAGAGACCTGAATTCAGGCTTTATTTATTAGCTTTGAGGTATAGGAGAAGTTACATAATATCTGTTTCATCTGTTGCTGTGTAACAAGCTGTCCCAAAAGTTAACGCCTTAAAACAACAACAGCGTATAATAGCTCACGATTCTATGGGTTAACCACACGGCTCTTCTGCCCTTTTCTTCTGTTGGCTGGGGTCATCCATGTGGCAACATTCATCTGGGGGTTTGCCTGGGGGCATCTCAGTTTTCCTTCATGTGGCATCTCTGTCCATGTGTCTCTTCTCACAAGGCATCTCCTTGGGGCCTCTCTCTCCTGGATACCTGGGTATCCTTTCAGGGTGCTAAGATGACAAGTTCCAATGTATAAGGGCTTATCAAGCCTCTGCTTGTGTCACTGAGCTTGCTAATATCCCATTGGTCTAAGGAGGTCACACATCCAAATGTAGAGCTAACGTGGGAAGGGGTTTCACAAGGGTTTGCATCCCAGGAGGGTGGTTCATTGGGGGCCACAACGCCCCGGAGCCTCTACTTTATGAACTGTAAAACAAGAGTAAAAATAACTGCCCGCTTTTTTTCCTTAGGGTATTGTGAGTCTCGAATAAAATAATATACCTAAAAGTGCTTAGTAAATTATCACTATCTCATCAAATCTTTGGTTGCAAATACAAACCTATCAGTTTATGCAAACAAATTTTTATTAGGAATTCAAGGGAACAAAACCAAGAAATGGATTTGTTCAGGATCTGAGATTACTTTTGCGGCAGGTGGTATCTGACCACCACTTCCCCCTGTACAGCTCCTACAGTCTTCTCTTCTTTTGGCTGTGTCTGTTTCTGTGTTATGTGCAGCAGAATTTATGCATTTATGTGGTACTCAAACCAACCTCAGCCGTCAAGCCAACCAACATCTGATATTCCCTACAACCCCTGGAGACTGACTAGCTATCTAGTTCAGACCCCTAGGGAAGAGACTTTTTGGCTTACCTTGAGCCAGGGACCTTCCCTGGTCACAAAGTTCAAACATGCCCACTGCTCTAAGCGGGACGGGTAAGCAAAGCAGGAGGGTTTGCACTTGGCAGACAACCCAAAGTCATTTCCTACAAGCAATGTACAAATATGTTACTGGCTGATGAGTTTGATGCAGTCAAAGTATGGTCATTAGGAGGTAGCGGAGGTGTGGGCATTTCCTGTGGTCAGCCCCTGTTTACATGTACTTTCTCTCCTTGCACCATGTGCCTTTCTTTGGACCAAAAACAAGAAGTTGGTAGGCAGTGTAGACATCTGTTATATAGGATATTTTGGAAGAGGGAAAGGTGGGGAATAGAGTGAACTAGAGAAAAAAATACTAAAAAGAAGTAAAGAAGGGCCAGGAAGGTGTCTCACTTTTTCACTCTCCTAACCTATGTCCCTTTTTTTTTTTTCTTCCTCCTGCCCCATCACTTCTAAGGTTTGGCTGTTAAGAAAGGGTGTGGGGAGGAAGCAAGGAAAGTCTTTTCTGGGCCCCCTGCTGTTCTTCTTCCCCTCACCCAGGAGAGAACTGCAGCCGCACCCTGTGTATCACTCCACCCCCAGCTCCCACCCCCTGAGCATCCATCTTACTCTTGTCACCTTCTCTTTCTTCATCCTCTGTCCTGGGCATGCCTCATCTCCTCCCCTCCCTGTGTCCCATTAAAGCTGTTGCTCTGATCACACTACCAGCTTGGCCAATGGGCAGTGTGTTCCTGGTATGTGTTATAACCGAGATAATCACTCCATGTGCATTTTCCTACGGGGCCATCTTACCTTCTGGGGGTAGAAGATGAGGGGAATAAAATGTCTGTACTTAAACTTTTTCTCACTGCTGTTTCCCTCCTACTTAGTCTCTACATATTAATGCACGAATTTTTGTTCTTGCCTAGTGAGATGGGAACATAAGTTTACTTGAATAGTTGTCATTGACAGTCTAAAAACGGCGTGGGTGAGCCATGACTGTCATCAAGCTCATGGGATGTAAGCAGTCATGACTTAGGAACCGTTAGTAGTTGGCTAGGGCTGCTGCAGCGAAGTTCCACAGACTGGGGGGCTTAAATAGATATTTATTTTCTTGCAGTTCTGGAGGCTTGAAGTCCAAGATCAAGGTTTCATCAGGGTTGATTTCTTCTGAGACCTCTTTCGTTGGCTTGTAGATGGCTGTCTTCTCCTTGTGTCTTCACATCATCTTCACATTGTCTTCTCTCTGTGTGTGTCTGTCTTCAAATTTCCTCTTATAAGGACACCAGTCATATTGGATTAGAGCCCTCCCTAATGACCTCATTTAACTTACTTACATCTTTAAAGATCCCACTCTTTAGAATAGGGTCACATTCTGAGGCACTGGGGGTTAGGATTCAAACATATGAATTTTAAGGGAACATAATTCAGCCCTTAACAGGAACCTGACATCCACTGGAAAGCTCACTGCAAAAGCATGTCAAAGAGAATTCCCACCATTGCTTCTGACCCTTTATTTTACAGTGGAATAGGCCATTCCCCAAATGTCACTGAGTAGGCACTGGCCCCAGCAGTGGACTAACCTTAAGATCACACAGTTGCCTTGGATCATGTTACTTCCTCCAAGCCTCAGTTGCCAACTATAAGACAAAGATGATGACACCTCCTAGATACGTTTATTGTAAGATTTAATAAAACTCACATGAAGTGCTTAGCATAGCTCCTGTTAATAGTAGGCATTCAATAGATGCTGGCTATTACTGTTTTTTCCTTAGTTCTAAAGGTAACTTAGAGGTGTCACATATATCACTAGAGAACCACTTAAGTTCTAGCTATACAATTTTGAACAAATTTTAAACTTAGACTTTTTTTTCCAATAATTTTAATGTTTACTGAAACTAATGATACTAACATGTCACTAAAAGGTGACATGGTGGGGATTATAAAAAGTAATGTTTTTAGAAGTGAAATATTAGTAGCATTAGTGAAGGTTATATTTTATAATCCATCTGCCCCTTCAGAAAAATGTGTGGTGGAAGAATTTAAAAGTATTATTTGGTTGTGGTATCCTTTGCTGATAATTGCCCTTCCTTTTAGCAAGTTCTGTCCCCAAAATTGTTCTATTAACCCTGGTGCCTAGAAAACAACTATTTAGAACCATTAGCCTTTCTTCAGTTTGGAAGGTGTCTTCCCCAGACATTTGCAGGCAGGTGGACTTTCAGCCAGGGTCTAATGCAGTCTATTTTTGACAACCTGAAGGTGTCTGACTTTGGTTTGATCACTTGGGATTTATTAAGATGAGGAACAGAAAGTAGAAGGGACATGTAATATGCTAAATAGATGAAGGAAAAGTAAAGCTTCATGAAAAATCATTGTCTTCTATTCGTTGTAGTGTCCGGGGGGAAGTAAGGATGATAGTCAAATTCTTACCACAGTTGTAATTACACATTAATTTTTTGTTTTCTTCTTTTTCGTTTGTCCTCTTCCACCCATCCTCCTTCCCCAGGGTATAAGCTCCAAGACAGGGGCTAGGTGTGTTTTGCTCACTGCTGTGTCCCCCTGTGCAGTGGCTATTCAAAAATATTCAGCAAATAGTTATTTAATAAATACTTATGGAGTGCCTATTGTGTGCTGGGGGCTGCAGGATGAACAAAATTCAAAGCTTCCAGGAGCATAGAATCGAAGCCAAGAGATAGACATTAATTACCCCATCAGAATTTTATCATTAAACATAAGCTTCTGAAGAAGAAAAACGTGGGATGTTGTGAAGCACATAGCAGAGGGGCCTGACTGGTGGTAGCGGGGGGTCCTGGATAGAAGGCATCCCTGAGGAAGTGATGTCTGAGTTGAGGCCTGAAATGTGTTTTCTCAATCACGGGAGTCTTTTTGCACAGCTGCTAACTCTGCCAACGACTACTCTCCTCTCACTCCCCACCCCTCACCTTGGCCCTGTCCAGATTATCTTACTAATATTTCAGGCCTCAACCCAAACACAACTTCCTTAGGGATGCCTTCCATCCAGGAGATAGCTATATCATCACAGAGCCAGGAAGAGATTGCTTGAGGCTGGAGGTTTTAAACAGATTACAAAAACTCTTTAAATTAAAATCTCCAGTAGTCCCCCCACCCCCATCCGTGGTTTCACTTTCCGAAGTTTCAGTTACCTGCGGTCAACCATGGTCCGAATATATTAAATGGAAAATTCCAAACAATTCATAAGTTTTAAATTACACGCCATCCCGAGCGGTGTGATGCAATCTCACTGTTCTGCTTCCTCCTGCCTGGGATGTGAATCGTCCCTTTGTCCAGCTCATCCACACTGTATGCTATCAGCCCATTAGTCACTTAGTAATCGTTTCAGTTATCAGATCGACTGTCGAGGTATCACAGTGCTGTGTTCAAGTAATGCTTATTTTACTTAGTAATGATCCCAGTGTTCAAGAAAGAATGTATATATAGGGCTTGGTTCTATCTGTGGTTTCAGGCATCCACTTGGGGTCCTGGAACGTATCCCCGGGGGATACGTGTTTTGAAGACTGAGAAGAGGATAAGCTCGTTAGGGTAAGAAATATCTGAATATAAAATGCAAAAGTATTTTTCCCACGATATATTCAGAAATAGTTTGTAGAGAGAATTGTCAGGAATCTTGATTAATTTAGCAATAGAGGCTCTTAGGTTAGTAGTAATTAAGTGAATTACTACTCCTAGTATTGAGCAGCTACAGACACAGTTCACTCAAGTCGCTCCCATTCATTCAAATAGTACACACCATCTGCTGTTTCTCCACTTTTAAAGTGGTGAGGATATCTTTTTTTTTTTTTTTTTTTTTAATAGGACTGACAATATTTTTTCTAGTTTTTTTTTTTTAATAGTTTTTTTTTAATACTTTATTTATTTTATTTATTTATTTATTTATGACTGTGTTGGGTCTCTTAGTTTTCGTGTGTGGGCTTTCTCTAGTTGCGGCAAGTGGGGGCCACTCTTCATCGCGGTGCGGGGGCCGCTCTTCATCGCGGTGCGCGGGCCTTTTCACTATAGCGGCCCCTCCCGTTGCGGGGCACAGGCTCCAGACGCGCAGGCTCAGTAGTTGTGGCTCACGGGCCCAGTTGCTCCGCGGCATGTGGGATCTTCCCAGACCAGGGCTCGAACCCGTGTCCCCTGCATTGGCAGGCAGATTCTCAGCCACTGCGCCACCAGGGAAGCCCGGTGAGGATATCTTGATCATTAAAATGCTAAAATGTATTATGCGTATGATTTTAAAAGTTTTATTTTAGTCCGTGGCTGTCAGTGGAGACCTTGCTATGACACTCAACGACATGAAATATTTTTTATACTTTAGTGATGAATGAATGGAGTGTCGCCAGCATTGCCTTAGTAGTTTCCTAAAAAGCCATTAGAAAACCCCACTGCTCAAGGGCACTGGAGAAAAAGGAAGAGAAGCCTGACAGGGTCCCTTCAGAGCTCTCAGCCTCTGCTGGAGGCCTGCTTCTCAGGCACGGTCTTTAGATAGTGCTTCTGTTTAAATACAAGTTTAATTGTCTGCGTACAATTGCACTTGAGAGAAGTGGATTGTTTTATTGTCTACTGACAACTCATATAATAAAAACATGTAAGGATTGCGATGATGGTTGTACAACTCTAAATTCATCAAAATCGTTGACTTGTTATACTTAAAATGAGTGAATTTTATGGTATATAAATTATATCTCAATAAAGCCATTGAAAATTTTTAAGTCAGAGAATAGCTTTTGTTGTATCCTGTTGTCATTACTTCTGATTTTAACTTAATCTAAAAATGAAGTAATCTACCTTTTGGTAACAAAGGTGACTTTTTTTCATGTACTAAAGTTGATTTGAAGGAAGTATTTTAAAGAAACAGTGTTATTCGGGACTTCCCTGGTGGCGCAGTGGTTAAGAATCCACCTGCCAATGCAGGGGACACAGGTTCAATCCCTGGTCAGGGAAGATCTCACATGCCGCAGAGCAACTAAGCCCGTGTGCCACAACTACTGAGCCTGCACTCTAGAGCCCGTGAGCCACAACTACTGAAGCCCACGTGCCACAACTACTGAAGCCCACACGCCTAGAGCCTGTGCTCTGCAACAAGAGAAGCCACCACAATGAGAAGTCCGCGCACCGCATCGAAGAGTAGCCCCCGCTCGCCGCAACTAGAGAAAGCCCGCGGGCAGCAACGAAGACCCAACTCAGCCAAAAAAAAAGAAAAGAAACAGTATTATTCGTAACATAACATTTCTACCAAATAATCTAAAATGTAATTTAAAAACAGTCATTTTATATTCACTTTTTCATTCATGAGGGTCTCAGAACTACTTATTTTGGAGGTAAGATTTACATTGGTGACTAGGTTCCTGGTTAATCCTTAAAAGATTCTTTAATTGTAGTTTAGCTGACCTATTCTGTTAATAGCTTTGGGTCTTGGAAGCAGGCAGCCAAGTGGTACAAGTGGTTCCTTTCTTTGGCATCTTCTTGTCTCTGGTTTTTGCTTCCGTCTTCCTTTTACTCTCTTCCCAGGTACCTCTGTGCTGAATGACCCTTCCCTCCTCTCTTTGCTCCCCTCAGCCTGCTCCATTACTTTATGCTTCAGAATTTTCCATCACCTCCCTTGTCCCTGATCTGAGCTCCAATCTCCTTGGTACAGATGGTTCCACCTCCCCAGTAGGAGCAGTACTTGAACTAGACACATGAAGGTGACCCATAGTTCTGAGCTCTCCCAAGGGTCATCACATAAGCATGCTGCTTAGTTCTGAGCATACCTCTAACTGGCAGATTTTTATATCCTCAGGCAGAGAGAAACTTTAGAGGCAAGCCAGCTTGCCTCTTCTGTTTCATGATCGTTCCATTTTCTAGTTATAAATGAATTTGTTCTTAAACTCTAGTTGTTTCCCTCAGTGATCCCTATGGCAGTGATATTAAAAGTTTTTTTGCTCCATAAAGAGAAGAGGCTTATTAAGGTAAGATTGACTGACTGACTGTATGGGCCAGCTATAAACGTTCTTCCTATATTTATTTCCTCCTTTATATTCTTATTGAACATTTTGAAGTGATTACAATCAAATTATTATCAGGTCTAATTGTGTTTAAGAAAGAAGATTCTTGGTTCTTGGCTATCAGGTTTGTTACAGCCGGTAGGCTTGGGTCCCTTCATGCACAGGGGCCAATCACCTCCAACCCTGAAGCATACTTATGTCACCCTCCAAAGCAGTAATTTATCTTCATGATGATAAACCTTCATCATAAATAAAAATCCCAATTATATTTAGTATGCCTGGGTTTAATAGGTAGGAAAGTATGTAATATATTAACATTTTAAATAAACATGTAAGAAAACATCTTAGCACTTCAGGAAGATAAAGATATAGTTATCTGGAAAATGTACTTTTTATTTTTTTTATTTTTTAAATTTTTTTTAGTCTTTTATTTTTTTTTATTTTTTTTTCCACACACACACACTGTATTTTATTTTTACAAGAGATAAATAGACTGACACCAAGCATTGTACATGGATGACCACAACAAAAGCAACAATGATTGCAATTACCAAACATGAAACACACTCATACTATGTCATAATATTGACATTCAGTCCAGTAATCCTCCACTGTAACAGCTCCTTTACTTTGCAGCGAAAATTGATTTGTATATTCTTTGCCTCTGAGTCCTTGTGGGATTTTTTTTTTTTTTTTTTTTTTTTTTTTTATTTTTAATTCAGACAGAAAGTCACAAAAATTATACTCATCCTCATCAGTTCACTCAGTACTTTTTATTTTTAATTTTTATAATGTTGACTTTTAAAATTTTTATTTTATTTTATTTATTTTTGGCTGCGTTGGGTCTTCGTTGCTGTGCACGGGCTTTCTCTAGTTGCAGCGAGAGGGGGCTACTCTTCGTTGCGGTGCGCGGGCTTCTCATTGTGGTGGCTTCTCTTGTTGCGGAGCACGGGCTCTAGGCGCGCGGGCTTCAGTAGTTGTGGCTCGCGGGCTCTAGAGCACAGGCTCAGTAGTTGTGGCACACGGGCTTAGTTGCTCCGCAACATGTGGGATCTTCCCTCACCAGGGCTCGAACCTGTGTCCCGTGCACTGGCAGGCGGATTCTTAACCACTGTGCCACCAGGGAAGTCCCCACTTTTTATTTTTTGTTTGGCCGCACCATGCGGCTTGTGGGATCTCAGTTCCCCAACCAGGGATTGAACTCGTGCCCTCAGCAGTGAAAGCGTGGAGTCCTAACCAGGACTGCCAGGGGACTCCCTGGAGAATGTACTTTTATATAGAAACTCATTTTGCCCATTGATACTCTATAAGTTAGACTTTTATAGTTTTCTAGGACTATTATAAATGGAAAAGACTTTACATTTTTATGGCGTATAATAGATTATTTCATTTTATGGCAGGTCATTATTAGGGATTTTATTATTAGGATGAATTTAAATTCATAGGTTAAGCTGAAGATGCTTCTGATTCCACCATTTGGTACCTTTGAAATGGAGCCTAATAAGTGTACCTCTTGCCCTAGATGCTGTCCTTATGAGTCATTGTCAGTTTTCTATATACCCAGACTTAGAAAACTTTAGTAGGCAACAGAGCAACCCATCAAGAAACACTGAGTAGCTACTATGCTTGGAAGATGAACAAATTAATAATTGGCTCTTTGGTCACTGAGAGTATTAGAAGCCCAATATGATGTACTTTGAAAAAAATAGCTCTGGTGTGCTGGTACTGTTACTTGTATTTCTACTTACCTGATGTATAATGGTGTACATTGCTCCCTGAAATATATTAAAAGATGTATACTGCTCTATTTCCATTAGGAAAAGAAAGCATTTTTCTTAATGTAGTTTTAAAAAATAGAAATAACCTTATATATAAAGCAAAAAATTATATTAAACATACCATGAATCCATATCTTTTAGTAGAAATTTAAATTCATGCATAAGTTTGCATAAAACCTATAGACTTATGCTCATATTCATTTAAAAGTACTAAATGGCCAATTAATAGCTTATGCAATAGGTGTCAGTGAAGTAGGTTTTATGCACACATTGGACTGAATTTAAATTCCTACCAAAGATTTGTTTAAAAAAAAAAAGAAAAGCAGGATCCTTCAAATTGGAACATAATTTATCTTGAGATAAGCCGTTAAGACATTACCCAATTATTAGAGCTCTTAAAATGCATAGTGTGTTAATATATTATATAATGGATCATTTAAAGATACTTCGTACATTTTAAAAAATGAGATCAAGAGAAACTAGACAGATTGTTTCTGACAGCAAGAGACTAGCAGTATTTGAAGAGATAATAGCCAAGAATTTTCTAAAACCAACTATAAATACAAGTCACAATGTCAAGAAATACTTTGAACTGCAAGGGAAAAAATACAAAGAAAACCACACTTAGGCACCTTGTAGTAAAACTGATGAAAACTAAAGACAAAGAAAACATCCTAAAGCAGCCAGAGAAAAACCACACATTAAATTCAAGGGCATTCAATCAGCCTTGATAGGAACAATGGAAGCGGGAAGACAGTGGAATGCTGTCTTCAAAGTGCCTGTCTAGAATTTTATACCTTCAAAAATTAAGGAAAAAAGGACATTTTGAGCCAAACAAACTGAAAGAATTTGTCATCAGCAGTATCTGCACTAAAAGAAATACTAAGAATTCTTCAGGTAAAAGGAACATGATTCCAGATGGGAGTGTGGAGTTGTAGGAAGGAGTGAAGTTCAATGGAAAGAGTAAATGTGTTGGTAAATTTAAATAAAGTTGGCTTTATATGAGGTTTAAAATTAACGCAGAATGAAAACACACAACAATAATAGTAACAATAGTGAGCTAGAAAGGGCTGGTGTTCTAAGGTCCTTTCACTGTCCAGGAACTGGCAAAAATACTAATTTACATTAGGCTTTTGTAAGTTAGGGCTCGTATTATCAGACCCTACAATATAACCACTAATAGCTTAATAAAAGATTGTAAAAAACTAATAAAGGGGGAAATGGAATAATAATAATTTTAACACTTAATAATCCAAAAGAAGGCAAGAAAAGAAAGCATGTAGAACAGGTGGGACAAATGGTAAGACGGTAGAATGATTCTTTTTTTTTTTGTTTTGTTTTGTTTTTTGTTTTTTTTTAAATTTATTTATTTATATTTATTTTTGGCTGTGTTGGGTCTTTGTTTCTATGCGAGGGCTTTTCTCTAGTTGCGGCAAGCGGGGGCCACTCTTCATCGTGGTGCGCGGGCCTCTCACTATCGCGGCCTCTCTTGTTGCGGAGCACAGGCTCCAGACGCGCAGGCTCAGTAGTTGTGGCTCACGGGCCTAGTTGCTCCGCGGCATGTGGGATCTTCCCAGACCAGGGCTCGAACCCGTGTCCCTTGCATTGGCAGGCAGATGCTCAACCACTGCGCCACCAGGGAAGCCCTAGAATGATTCTTAAGTTTATCAACAATTACATTACATACGAATGGACTTAGTACTCAGTTAAAAAAGCTTTTCATAATGGAAAAACAATAAAATTCATCTATAAGCTGCTTTTAAGACAAATACCTTAGGTATATGTATATGTATATAGAATGGTCCAAAGTAAAAGGATAGAAAAAAGAAACCAAGCAAATGCTAATCTACTGAAAAATAATGTGTCTATCCCAATATGAAAACAGACTTTAAGGCAAGAAGCATAAAGAGATATACATTTCAAAAATAGCAAAAGTTCAAGTCACCAGAAAGATATAGCAATTTTAAATTTGTATGCACCTAAGCCTTAAAATATAAAAAGAGCAATGAGTCATTTGGCTTAAATTTATTAGTTAGACTGTCAACTTGAAACGGCAGAGAAATGTATGAGTATTCTTATTATCAGCTTGACACAGAAGAAAGGAAAGGTGAGCCAACTATAATCCCCTTTCCTAATTCTCTTTTTTCCTTCTTACCAACACATCTCCATTCTCTGATTCATCTGGTGCAAATGCAGACTCTGAGCATTTATTAGAGGTGTAACCTACAGACGCTCTTCAACAATTTAAATATTTGTTATTTGAATATTATGTTACAACTTTGGAGTATGTAGTAACCACCTGGGTTAGTATTTATTGGCATATGGATATAATTATAAATTCTATTGTGCTGATTTCGAGTGTTAAGGCAGCAGGGTTCTCTCTGCTTTGTCATTTCCCAGCTTCTCCTGGTGGACGCTCCAGGTGACGTGGACCTAGGAGAGGTGAAGGAAGTGCTTTGTCCTCAAGAATATAGTCTGCAGGATCAGGGCAAGCTAAAGGAGGAAAACACATGAGAGTCATTATCAGACCCACCTTCTGTTTTATTTTTGCTTTTGGTCATAACATGAATGTTTATAGAGAGACACAGAGAAACTCGAAAGTGTCCAAAAGAGCAGTGAAAACAGAACCTTTGTATGCTACAGAAGTAAATAAATAAGTTTTTTTTTCTCTAAAAGAATTAAGTCTTAAAAAAAAAATCCCGCTGAACCAGTTCAAATCAGAACCAGTCTTTGGAAAAGGTGAGCTAGAAGAAAAAAATCAGAAAAGCAAAATCATTTTCACGCAAATATTTCATTCACTTCAAGTGTCTGGCCCACAGAATATGTACTGCCTATGTATTTCTATCACTAGGGGCTCTTTTAGTTGAATCTCACTTAACCTCTTTGCCAGAGTAACCAACATGCCTCACCTGCCTCTGCAGAGTCTGTTGGTAGATGCATTGGATGCTCTGAAGGCCGGTGGAGACTGGGTAGGAAGCCCTCTCTCTTCTGGTGGATCGTGTTTATTTCCAATCCTGTTCATACTTGTTTTACTCGATATTGTAATTACATAATTAAATAAGCCCATCAACTATGAGTATTGATACAAAAAGAAAGACTTCCTGTTTCTATGAAGGCTAAATTGAATGCTTTGGAAAGACTAGATAAAGTTGTGTTGCATCAAAAGAAAAAAAAAAAAAGGTAAATTACACCACCAAATACTTATTAGGGGCTCATTCTCAAAGAATGTGGGAACTCAGTTCCCCGACCAGGGATCATTGAAGCCGTGCCCCATGTAATGGAAGCGCAGAGTCCTAACCACGGGACCGCCAGGGAATTCCCTAAATTATGTATGTTTAAAAGGTCATTGTTAAACTCTCAAGTAAGATTAAAAGGACTAATGCCAACAATGGTAACCAATTGCTCTGCATCTCTGCTAGTCTCCTTATATGAGAGAACTCACAAGGTGGGGTTTGGATTAGATTTAAAGAATTGCCATGGAGTGGGGAACAATGGTCAAAGGGAACATTAGTTGTATATGTAATGTTTACATTTTTAAACAAATGGAATGTATTCCTTTATTTCCTATCGAATTAACATTAATAAAAATGAAAAGGATTGCTAGACATTCATTGTTGGATCAAATGCTTATCTTTTCTATATGTCAGTAGGATGGATAGCCATGTTGAGAAATATGTAAGATGCAGTACTTCCTAGAGGTGAGGTCATGAGTAGGGAGAAAAGAATTTCATCCAATTTTAGAAAAAAAAAATTGTTTTTTTAATGAAAATCTTTATCCTGCCATTACTTATCCTCTTTTAACTGAGTCAGTTATTGTATAGGGCAAGCAATTGAATCTTTTCCAGGACTATTGTTTTAGTTTGCCCTAACTGGTCATGCTTTTCAAGATAATCACTTCCTAATCAGTTTTCTTATCTTGCTGGGGAAGTCAGATTTTCCTGTCTGTCTTTTCCTGAAGGAGTCAGGGTTACAAAATTGACCTTTTTTCCCATTGTAAAATGTTTAAAAAGTTGAAAAAATATCTTTATGCCGTAAGACCTTGCTAGACTAAATTACCTTTGACACATGGTTGTACCGCATATCCAGATTTCAGTGTGGCAGCTTTAATTGAGCCAAGTTTCTTTTCCTGGTGGGTGATAAAAATTAATGCAGTAACCTGCATTTGTGCTTTTAAAAACTTTATTACAAAATTATGCCTGACTGGATACTGGGATTGCTAAACAGTAGTAATGGTATATAGCAATACTTTTACATTTTTCTTGGCTTAAAGCACAAACTAGAGAAAATATATTTGGATCATTTAACCCTGTAACTAACATGCTCATTCTTGCCGAACTTCCAGGCTTCTATGTGTTTATTATTGTGTTTTGTTTCACCTAAGGCAAAATAATTACAGGAATACATATTGCTATTTCTCATGAGGGTTTTTGTTTGTTTTGTTTTGTTTTCTCGGGTCAGCCTAGAAATATCTTAGCGTCCAATTCAAATTTTTCATTTTCTTTCCATTATGATTTTAATTGTTCCTTTGAACACTATTTCAAATACCTGTCTCTCTGTGTTTGGCAGGAAATATACTTTTTAGTTTTTTTCTTTCTTTCTTTTTTATTTATTTATTTATTTATTTATTTATTTATTTATTTATGGCTGCGTTGGGTCTTCATTGCTGAGTGCTGGCTTTTTCTAGTTGCAGTGAGCGGGGGCTACTCTTCCTTGTGGTGCGTGGGCTTCTCATTGCGGTGGCTTCTCTTGTTGCGAAGCATGGTTTCTAGGTGCGTGGGCTTCAGTAGTTGTGGCACGGGGGCTCAGTAGTTGTGGCTCACGGGCTCTAGAGTGCAGGCTCAGTAGTTGTGGCGCATGGGCTCAGTTGCTCCACGGCATGTGAAAATCTTCTCGGACCAGGGCTTGAACCCGTGTCTCCTGCATTGGCAGGCGGATTCTTAACCACTGCGCCACTAGGGAAGCCTACTTTTTAGTTTTTTATTCTCTGCTCTGGTAGGTAAGACTCCTAACAAGTTCTTTTGTTCTTTAGAAGGAGCTTTTTTTAAAAAAAGATTGAGACGTAGTTCACACACCATAAAATTCACTCTTTTAAATTACAATTCAGTGGTGTTTAGTATCATCATAAGGTTGTACAACCATCACCACTATCTAATTCCAGGACATTTTCATCATCCCACCTTACTTAGATTATAACTAGTAAATGTCGATTTCCTTATCTATCTTACTCTTAGTTTTTTCATTTTGATCAGTGTGTAAGACTAAAAACAGTAAGACAGGAAACTGTATATTAAAAGATTTATGAGATATTAACCCAGTGCAATTTGTAGAGCTGGTTGGAAGTCAACTACAAAAAGACATTTTTATTCATGGTCCCCACACTCCCAGCATCTAAATTATTTCAAAGCAGATTCCAGATATTTTTCTGCAGATACTTCAGTATGTATTTCAACACTAATTATTGACACACCATGCTTTCCCCCTCTTTATTATCATTTACTAGATGCCCGTATTTATGTGGGTCTGTGTCTGTCTTCTCTGGTCTTTTCTAGTATTCATTTGTCCATTCTTGTACTGGCTCCACGTTGTTTTATTTACCGTAGATTTATCATGTTTTGCTACCTGGTAAACATTAGCTCTTAGTAATAATGACAGGAATTATAAAAATTATTTAGTCCTCATAGATACTCTCTGAAATAGGTGGTTTTATCCCATTCTACAGATGAGAAAACCAAGAACTGGAGCAGTTAAGTATTAAGCTGAAGTACATGATAAATAAATGAGGCAGCTAAAATTTGAGTCTGAGTTCTGACCTCGAAGTCCAGAACACTGAGGCTTCTCTGAAAAGGGAAAGCTACTGTTTACAAAATTTTTTCTCTTTTGTTTGAGATCATTTACATTGTATTTTCGCAGATTTAGTCTTCATTATAATCCCTCAGGCATATTGAACTTAAGTCTGTAATTTTTTTTATAGAAGCACCTCAGTTTTTCACAGTTTCTGTGTATGAGTAGCTAGCTAAACTCTAAAAATATGCATATTTTATTTTTAAATGTATTTGGGTTTGTAAGTTGAATATCAGTATTGACAATACCAATGTTTTTGTGGAAAAAAGCATGCCTTTGGTTTCCCAAGTGAGTCTATGTGTGGGGTAAAACCTCTGTGTTTGAAATTTAATATTTTTATATTTTTGGTACTATACCATTAGATGGCTTATTGGAAAGACATTTATTACGTGTGATTGTGCACATTGTGTTTTTGTCATTGCTGTAATTTCTTAAAATCGCAATTCTTAATGTTAATATGAAAGCAAGAAGGCATAAACTGGGAAGAGGGCTTCCTAATGTTGGCTTGTCTGATAATCTGCCAACACTAAATTGTTCAGTGTGAAATAGAAATTATTCCTGTGAGGTTAAGAGACCTGTGGTAAGAATTTCTTTTTATTCAGCAGACTGTATTAGCATTCAACAGTTTATTATGTATTATGTGCTTTATTTATTTTGTGTTAGGTTTATTGTGGTTAGGTGCTTGGTAACCGTAATCTATGCCTGACGTACTTCCTAGCACATGGTAGGTCCTTGGTTAAAGTTTAATGATATTAATGAAATGACCTGCAAAAGCCTTGAAACTTTGGAGTAGATTTCCACCCTATTTTATAAAGAATTATGAAATGTTTCCAAATTCTTGCATTTATGAAATGCTTTAAGCACATCTCCAGAGCACTTTCCCTAAAATGAGAGTTGACTAACATTTGGGGGAAAAATGGGGGAAATTAAAATACTATATATCTTTTAAAAAAATATTTTTTCATAAGGGGAATATATATCCATCATGCTATTTTTCTATAGTAAGAAATTCCTGAAACACTGTTTCAATTATTTTTATTTTTGGTACTAATTAGGTAGTATTTTTAAAGGGTGTAGCCTCATAAAATGAAAAATTGCTTTTGGATGCTGTCTTTCATAGACCATTTCTCAGTTAAATAGAAATCTTTTGTGAGAAGTAGAAATTTGGATTGGAAAGATAACTATTGGGCCTCTAGGTGTTTTCTTTCCTTTCTTTCTTGTAATTATTAAATATTTCTTTCATTTGTTTTACACCCCTCCCCCACTTTCTTCAATATATTTACTTATTTGCTCAGTCCTAGTGTACACATAAAGTAGTTTTGGAATTGCTAACTCATACCCTTCTGAAAAATAATTCACTAACCAGAGTACAATATTGTATACAGTTCTTTTTGTCTTTATCCTTGCAAATACTGTTTTCCAAAGTTATTTAGATTAGTTTTTCTTCCTTATCTCCTACATTATGGTTACGTTTTCCATTTACATTCCATGTAACAGAGTTGGGTTACTCTTTGCATTTTGTTTTGGGTTCCCTCCACATTCTGGTTAATTTGAACTACTTGTTTTTGAGGGGATGTGAAACATTACCATGATTCTAAGAGTCAGAACTAAGTGAAAGGGTGTACTTGGAGAGATGTCATCCCCCTTATCCCTTTTATCCCATTCCTGTTTTCTCTTCCTTCCATGTCATTTCCACCTACCCCTTGTTCAGTAACCAATCTCATTAATTTCTAATTTCTCTTTCCTCTTTTTTTTTTGTACAAATGAGCAGCTATGTGCATATTTTCTCATCTTTCTTACAGAAAGGGTGGCACACTCTACATACTCTTTTGTGCTTTGATTTAATACTATATCTTATTATATAATACCCTTATTGTATATTAATAATATCCAGTTTATCCCCTTCATATATCTAGGAATCACTTCTTATCAGTTTATAGAACGCCTCTAATTCTTTTTTTACAGCTGCATAGTACTCTACTGCATACATGTGCCATAGTTTATTCGGCCATTCTCCTGTGTCTGGGCATTCTAGTTGTTTCCAGTATTTTCCAGTTGTAAACTGCTGCCATGAATAGATTTGAGTATGTGTACTTTTGTGTTGTTGAGGTGTGTCTTCAAGGTAAATTCACAAGAGTGGGATTGCTAGGTTAAAAGGTAAGTGTGTATGTTTTATTATTAGTTATCACAAAATTTCCCTCCAGAAAAGTTGTGTGCATTTGTGTTCCCACCAGCACTATGAGAGTGCCTGGTTCCCACAGCCTGGCCAGCGAATGTGCTGTCATACTTTTTTATTATCCCCAAGCTGATGGGTGAGAATGGTATTGCAACATTTAAATTTACATCTCCATTGAACATCTTTTCATACATGTAAGGGTCATTTTTATATCTTTGTTGTGCTCTAAAAGGTACCAGTCCACGGCCTGTTAGGAACCGGGCCACGCAACAGGGTGAGCGGGGGAGGGGAGGAGGGGGGAGCAGGTAAAGCTTCATCTGCCGCTCCCCATCGCTTGCATTACTGCTTGAACCATTGCTCGCGTTGCTACGTGAACCGTCCCCCGCACCGCTCACATTACCACCTGAACCACACCCCACCCCGCCTTGGGCGTGGAAAAATTGTCTTCCACGAAACCAGTCCCTGGTGCCTAAAAGGTTGGGGACTGCTGCTTTAAAGGGTTGTATCTTCTGCACACTGTGTTTGATTATTCACCTTCAGCTTGCCGGGACAGTACCACTTTATAGACGCCAGACATTAAATATGACTTTTCTCTTTCAGATCTACCGTGGTGGCTTATTTTAATTCGGCAGAAAGCTTTGGTGGGCAAACTTCCAGGAGACCATGAGGTCTGTAAAGTTACCAAAATTGCTGTGCTATCACTTTCTGAAATGGAACCTCAGGATCTTGAGCTAGAGGTAAGGTAAAGTCTCAGGAAATTTTATGGAAACTTGATATAGATGTAATGGCAACTATGGGGATTTGGCTTAATAGACCAGAATCATAGAGTTGTAGAGCTGGATAATATCTTTAGAGTAATTTAATCCTATGGTTTTCAAATCTCACTTTGGTAGTGGAACCTTTGTTTTAAAAATCTGTGAAATCCAGTATATAAAATGCATAGAAACCAGAGCTGCTTTTGCTGAGGTAGCGATGGGAGAAGGGGGGTTCCCTGGGGCCCTGCCTACTTGGCTTCTGCTGGAAGGCCACCTTCTGTTCCTAGGGACCCCTAAGACTCTGCATAGCACACTTCAAAAACTGGTTTGGGGTAGGGGAAGTCAAGAAGGTGAGATTTAACTTTTATTATATCTTTTATCTATATTTCTTGAAATTTTTCTCAGGCCATATTTCTCTTGTAGTTTTTTTTTAAGTTTTTTTTTTTCTTTCTCCTTTTTCATTTCTAATTTTATTGATTTGAGTCCTCTCCCTCTTTTTCTTGCTGAGTCTGGCTAATGGTTTATCCATTTTGTGTATCTTCTCGGAGAACAAGCTTTTAGTTTTATTGATCTTTGCTGTTGTTTTCTTTATTTCTATTTCATTTATTTCTGCTCTGATCTTTATGATTTCTTCTGCTAACTTTTGGTTTTGTTTGTTCTTCTTTCTCTAGTTCCTTTAGGTGTAAGGTTAGATTGTTTATTTGAGATTCTTCTTGTTTCTTGAGGTAGGCTTGTATAGCTCTAAACTTCCCTCTTAGAACAGCTTTTGCTGCATCCCATAGGTTTTGGATCATCATGTTTTCATTGTAATTTGTCTCTAGGTATTTTTTGATTTCCTCTTTGATTTCTTCAGTGATCTCTTGGTTATTTAGTAATGTATTGTTTAGCCTCCATGTGTTTGTGTTTTTTACGTTTTTCTCCCTGTAATTCATTTCTAATCTCATAGTGTTGTGGTCAGAAAAGATGCTTGATATGATTTCAATTTTCTTAAATTTACTGAGGCTTGATTTGTGACCCAAGATGTGATCTATCCTAGAGAATGTTCCGTGTGCACTTGAGAAGAAAGTGTAATCTGCTGTTTTTTGTTTTTTTTTTAGTCTTTTTTTTTTTTTTTTTAATTTATGGCTGTGTTGGGTCTTTGTTTCTGTGCGAGGGCTTTCTCTAGTTGCGGCAAGCGGGGGCCACTCTTCATCGCGGTGCGCGGACCTCTCATTATCGCGGCCTCTCTTCTTGCGGAGCACAGGCTCCAGACGTGCAGGCTCAGTAACTGTGGCTCACGGGCCCAGTTGCTCCGTGGCATGTGGGATCTTCCCAGACCAGGGCTCAAACTCGTGTGCCCTGCATTGGCAGGCAGATTCTCAACCACTGCGCCACCGGGGAAGCCCTAATCTGCTGTTTTTGGATGGAATGTCCTATAAATATCAATTAAATCTATCTGGTCTATTGTGTCATTTAAAGCTTCTGTTTCCTTATTTTCATTTTGGATGATCTGTCCATTGGTGTAAGTGAGGTGTTAAAGTCCCCCACTATTATTGTGTTACTGTCAATTTCCTCTTTTATAGCTGTTAGCAGTTGCCTTATGTATTGAGGTGCTCCTATGTTGGGTGCATATATATTTATAATTGTTATATCTTCTTCTTGGATTGATCCCTGGATCATTATGTAGTGTCCTTCCTTGTCTCTTGTAACATTCTTTATTTTAAAGTCTATTTTATCTGATATGAGTATAGCTACTCCAGCTTTCTTTTGATTTCCATTTGCATGGAATATCTTTTTCCATCCCCTCACTTTCAGTCTGTATGTGTCCCTAGGTCTGAAGTGGGTCTCTTGTAGACAGCATATAGATGGGTCTTGTTTTTGTATCCATTCCACAGGCCTGTGTCTTTTGGTTGGAGCATTTAATCCATTCACGTTTAAGGTAATTATCGATATGTATGTTCCTATTACCATTTTCTTAATTGTTTTGGGTTTGTTTTTGTAGGTCCTTTTCTTCTCTTGTGTTTCCCACTTAGAGAAGTTCCTTCAGCATTTGTTGTAGAGCTGGTTTGGTGGTGCTGAATTCTCTTAGCTTTTGCTTGTCTGTAAAGCTTTTGATTTCTCCATTGAATCTGAATGAGATCCTTGCCGGGTAGAGTAATCTTGGTTGTAGGTTCTTCCCTTTCATCACTTTAAGTATATCATGCTACTCCCTTCTGGCTTGTAGAGTTTCTGCTGAGAAATCAGCTGTTAACCTTATGGGAGTTCCCTTGTATGTTATTTGTCATTTTTCCCTTGCTGCTTTCAATAATTTTTCTTTGTCTTTAGTTTTTGCCAGTTTGATTACTATGTGTCTCGGCGTGTTTCTCCTTGGGTTTATTCTGCCTGGGACTCTCTGCGCTTCCTGGACTTGGGTGGCTATTTCCTTTCCCATGTTAGGGAAGTTTTCGACTATAATCTCTTCAAATATTTTCTCGAGTCCTTTCTCTCTCTCTTCTCCTTCTGGGACCCCTATAATGCGAATGTTGTTGCGTTTACTCTTGTCCCAGAGGTCTCTTAGGCTGTCTTCATTTCTTTTCATTCTTTTTTCTTTATTCTGTTCTGCAGCAGTGAATTCCACCATTCTGTCTTCCAAGTCACTTATCCGTTCTTCTGCCTCAGTTATTCTGCTATTGATTCCTTCTAGTGTATTTTTCATTTCAGTTATTGTATTGTTCATCTCTGTTTGTTTGTTCTTTAATTCTTCTAGGTCTTTGTTAAACATTGCTTGCATCTTCTCGATCTTTGCCTCCATTTTTTTTCCGAGGTCCTGGATCATCTTCACTATCATTATTCTGAATTCTTTTTCTGGGAGGTTGCCTATCTCCACTTCATTTAGTTGTTTTCCTGGGGTTTTATCTTGTTCCTTCATCTGGTACCTAGCCCTGTGCCTTTTCATCTTGTCTATCTTTCTGTGAATGTGGTTTTTGTTCCACAGGCTGCAGGATTGTAGTTTTTCTTCCTTCTGCTGTCTGCCCTCTGGTGGATGAGGCTATCTAAGAGGCTTGTGCAAGTTTCCTGATGGGAGGGACTCTTTTTTTTTTTTTTTTTTAAAGAAAGAAAAACCACTGATCTTGCAAGACTTTTTCATTTTCCAAGAGGAAAGCAAGCCTACAAATAGAGTGACTTCGGGCCAAGACAATGAGATTGCCCAGGGCCAGTGTTTGTCTCCACACTGTGCCTCGCCACCGCCTGGCAGAAGTAACCCATGAAAGCATTTGTGTCATGTCTGCTGTCGGTGTGGGATGTGGCATCCAGGGATGTCATCACTCTGTCATAGTCCTAGCCTATTTTGGTCACTATGTGATGTACCAGACAGGCCCTGAGGGTTAAAGGATTATCATACTTAATCCTTTGGACTGTCCTATAAAGTAGGCACTGTCACAGTCCATGTTGTACAGGTGAAGAAAGCAGGCTTGGCGAGGAATTAATCACAGCTGACACGTGGTGGTGTCCAGACCTGGACTCAGGCCGTCTGATCCTGTATCACTCTGCTGAGCTTGCCTCCCTGTTACCTGAACGGCAGGTAACAGGTAACATAGTTCCCACTGCCCCACAACTCAAATACGTGTTTTTCTAGCCTGAGTTCTTAGGAAGGAAGTTTGGGGACAGGGTTAAATTGTTTAAAAAAATAAGTACAGGGATACCTCAGAGACATTGTGGGTTTGGTTCCAGACCACTGCAATAAAGCAAATATCATGATAACGTGATTCACATGAATCTTTTTGTTTCCCAAGCATATAAAAGTTTTGTTTATACTATGGTCTATTAAGTGTGCAAGGACATTATGCCTAAAAAAATAATGTACATACCTTAATTTTAAAATACCATTGCTAGGGGCTTCCCTGGTGGCGCAGTGGTTGAGAGTCTGCCTGCCAATGCGGAGGACACGGGTTCGAGTCCTGGTCTGGGAGGATCCCACATGCCGCGGAGCGGCTGGGCCCGTGAGCCACAACTACTGAGCCTGCGCGTCTGGAGCCTGTGCTCCGCAACGGGAGAGGCCGTGACAGTGAGAGGCCCGCGCACCGCGATGAAGAGTGGCCCCCGCTTGCCGCAACTAGAGAAAGCCCTCGCACATAAACGAAGACCCAACATAGCCATAAAATAAATTAATTAAAATACCATTGCTAAAAAAATGCTAACCACCATCTGAGTTTTCAGTGAGTCAGTCTTTTTGCAATAACATCAAAGATCACTGATTACAGATCACCATAACAAATATAATAATGATGAGAAAGTTTGAAATCTTGTGAAAATTACCAAAATGTGACACAGAGACATGAAGTGAGCAAATGCTGTTGGAAAATCCCGCCAATAGACTTGTTTGACGCAAACCTTTAATTTGTTTAAAAAACAAACAAAAAAACAATATCTGCGAAGCACAGTAAAATGGGCATGCCTGTGACAATATAGTTATTTTTATGCTTCAGGTTTTGCTGGAAGTTTGACAATCTAATTTTAAGAAACCAGCATTAAAATGAACTTAGGAGGACATTGCTATTCTATTTGTTACAGGTATCAACAAGAGATTAGAGTACTTCTTATTTCCTTTAATTGGTACTAGAGATGGAATACTATTACTATTGCTGATCTGAGACAAGTAACTTAGGTGGCAATTGGGCCTGTTAAAAGCAGGTATTGGCAGTTTTTGTTTGCATTTTATTTTAGTGAAGAACAGCCAGACTAAAAAAATTGTGTCAGTTTGCTAAGCCAATAAACTTGTGTCCTTTGGATGACTGCTGACAAATTGAAAGGTCAGTGTGGCTTCTTGTCACCAGCCTTTGCCTTGAGGGCGAGCACCCCTTGGGCAGCATGCTGGTTTGAGCATTAAGCCTGGGGGCCCTGGCAGTTAGATTTAGAGCAAGAAACAGCTTATCCAGCACCTTGGTCACCTGCTAGTCATCAGTTTGCGCATCTGGTACTCCCAACCCTGGGGAAATGAGCTGTCCTCATCGGAGAACTGGAGCTGGACTTCCCAGGGAGGTTTTCGTATGCCCTTTGTGGCCACCCATCCGTAACATTTGAGATTAGTAGCTGACTGTTGTGTAAATGGCAGGGGTGGAGGGGGAGGAATCTTTAGGAAATAACATTTAATGGAATTTTAAGACACAAAAATGTGAATATGATGAAAGCTTTTAAAATGTCTTTATTCTGAAGACCTTTCCTTTTCTCTCTTGATACTGTTAAGTGAATGAGATTATCTTCAAATACAGGTGAAAATGAGATATTCCCCCACATAGCTGAGTATTTTTACAGCGCAGTTGAACAGTCTGAGCTATGGCATTTGCCAGGGTACTAAAAGTACCGTCCACGTTAAGAGTTGGAAATATGTAATGACCCTTGCTAATTAAGGGTAAACGTGATTATAGATAAAGTATTTCCAGATCCCATTTTAGTGATAGTTTGGCATGCCTTTCTCTCAAGAGAATAGAATTTTAGAAATTTGCATTTAAGCCTTTTTTCCCTTTCCTTTAATCCTATTTTATGGTAATGGAGCTTTACAGTGAACAATAGGAGGAAGGGAAAGAACAGCTATGTTGAAAATCACAAACTGTTTGCTTATTTTCTGACACATTAATTTAAATCTTTGGTATCTTTAATTCAATTTCCGTATAACTCCAGTTAAAAGGTGCATTTAGGGCTTCCCTGGTGGCGCAGTGGTTGGGAGTCTGCCTGCTAATGCAGGGGACGCGGGTTCGAGCCCTGGTCTGGGAAGATCCCACATGCCGCGGAGCGGCTGGGCCCGTGAGCCACAATTACTGAGCCTGCGCGTCTGGAGCTGTGCTCCGCAACAGGAGGGGCCGCGATGGTGAGAGGCCCGCGCACCGTGATGAGGAGTGGCCCCCGCTTGCCACAACTAGAGAAGGCCCTAGCACAGAAACGAAGACCCAACATAGCAATCAATCAATCAATCAATTAATAAATAAAAAAATAAATCTTAAAAAAAAAAAAAAAAGGTGCATTTAGAAGCATGGTAATTTTTTTTTTTTTTTTGATTATACAGTAAATTGTAACTGAGGGGGAGGAAACCCCTCCACCCCCAATCCCTTAGAAATAATCATTGTCAATATTCTGGTGAGTTTTAATGGTTGTTTCCATTTGCCCCCAGCTCTTTGGAGGAGCAATATTACTTGCAAATTTTCAGAATAGTTTTTATTTTTTGCATCTTGGCGTATTTTTTCCTACTTAACTCCTATTATTTTTTAAAATTCCTATTATTTTTCATGGCCATACGTATCTTATGCATATAAGACTTTTTTAAACAAAACTGATTCTTATGTCTTCTTAGTATGTTTTTGTAATTTGGACGTCTGTGTATCAATTTGAATACCCACTGCTCTCAGTCCTTCCCAGCAGGACCCTTGGGCTCTTTAGTGTCGTCACTGTTCTCAGTTTTTCTAGGGCCTCATCTGTCTTCTGTCATTGGAGCAGAAGCACTTTTATTTCAGGGTCGGGAATTAATAGAATTTCTAGTTTCTACCCCAGTTGACTTTTTTTTTTTAACAGCTTTATTGGAGTAAAATTGCTTTACAGTTATGTGTTAGTTTCTGCTTTATAACAAAGTGAATCAGTGAATATATATACATATATCCTCATATCTCCTCCCTCTTGCGTCTCCCTCCCACCCTGTCTATCCCATCCATCTAGGTGGTCACAAAGCACCGAGCTGATCTCCCTATGCTCTGCGGCTGCTTCCAGATGGACTAGCTATCTGTTTTACATTTGGTAGTGTATATATGTCCATGCCACTCTCTCACTTTGTCCCAGCTTACCCTTCCCCCTCCCCGTGTCCTCAAGTCCATTCTGTATATCTGCATCTTTATTTCTGTCCTGCCCCTAGGTTCTTCAGAACCGTTTTTTTGTTTTTAGATTCCATATATATGTGTTAGCATACAGTATTTGTTTTTCTCTTTCTGACTTCACTTTGTATGACAGACTCTAGGTCCATCCACCTCACTACAAATAACTCAGTTTTGTTTCTTTTTATGGCTGAGTAATATTCCATTGTATATATGTGCCACATCTTCTTTATCCATTCATCTGTCGATGGACACTTAGGTTGCTTCCATGTCCTGGCTATTGTAAATAGAGCTGCAATGAACATTGTGGTACATGACTCTTTTTTTTTTTAATTTATTTATTTTATTATTATCATTATTTTTAAGCTGGTGGGGTTTTTTTTAAATTAATTAATTAATTTATTTATTTTTGGCTGTGTTGGGTCTTTGTTTCTGTGCGAGGGCTTTCTCTAGTTGCGGCAAGCGGGGGCCACTCTTCATCACGGTGCACGGGCCTCTCACTGTCGCGGCCTCTCTTGTTGCAGAGCACAAGCTCCAGACGCTCAGGCTCAGTAGTTGTGGCACACGGGCCTAGCTGCTCCGCGGCATGTGGGATCTTCCCAGACCAGGGCTCGAACCCGTGTGCCCTGCATGGGCAGGCAGATTCTCAACCACTGTGCCACCAGGGAAGCCCCTGTTGCTAGTATTTTGTTGAGTATTTTTGCATCTGTGTTCATCAGTGATATTGGCCTGTAGTTTTCTTTCTTTGTGACATCTTTGTCTGGTTTTGGTATCAGGGTGATGGTGGCCTCGTAAAATGAGTTTGGGAGTGTTCCTCCCTCTGCTATATTTTGGAAGAGTTTGAGAAGGATAGGTGTTAGCTCTTCTGTAAATGTTTGATAGAATTCTCCTGTGAAGCCATCTGGTCCTGGACTTTTTTTTGTTGGAAGATTTTTAATCACAGTCTCAATTTCAGTGCTTGTGATTGGTCTGGTTATATTTTCTATTTTTTCCTGGTTCAGTCTCGGAAGGTTGTGCTTTTCTAAGAATGTGTCCATTTCTTCCATGTTGTCCATTTTATTGGCATATAGTTGCTTGTAGTAATCTCTCATGAACCTTTATATTTCTACAGTGTCAGTTGTTACTTCTCCTTTTTCATTTCTAATTGTATTGATTTGAGTCTTCTCTCTTTTTTTCTTGATGAGTCTGGCTAATGGTTTGTCAATTTTGTTTATCTTCTCAAAGAACCAGCTTTTAGTTTTATTGATCTTTGCTATTGTTTCCTTCATTTCTTTTTCATTTATTTCTGATCTGATCTTTATGATATCTTTCCTTCTGCTAACTTTGGTTTTTTTTGTTCTTCTGTCTCTGATTGCTTTAGGTGTAAGATAGGTTGTTTATTTGAGATGTTCTTGTTTCTTGAGGTAGGATTGTATTGCTATAAACTTCCCTCTTAGAACTGCTTTTGCTGCATCCCATAGGATTTGGATCGTCGTGTTTTCATTGTCATTTGCTTCTGGGTATTTTCTGATTTCCTCTTTGATTTATCCAGTGATCTCTTGGTTATTAAGTAGTGTATTGTTTAGCCTCCATATGCTTGTATTTTTTACAGATTTTTTCCTGTAGTTGATATCTAGTCTCATAGCGTTGTGGTCAGAAAAGATACTTGATATGATTTCAATTTTCTTAAATTTACCAAGGCTTGATTTGTGACCCAAGATATGATCTATCCTGGGGAATGTTCCATGAGCACTTGAGAAGAAAGTGTATTCTGTTGTTTTTGGATGGAATGTCCTATAAATATCAATTAAGTCCATCTTGTTTAATGTATCATTTAAAGCTTGTGTTTCCTTATTTATTTTCATTTTGGATGATCTGTCCATTGGTGAAAGTGCCGTGTTAAAGTCCCCTACTATGATTGTGTTGCTGTCGTTTTCCCCTTTTATGGCTGTTAGTATTTGCCTTATGTATTGAGGTGCTCCTATGTTGGGTGCATAAATATTTACAATTGTTATATCTTCTTCTTGGATTGATCCCTTGGTCATTATGTAGTGTCCTTCTTTGTCTCTTGTAGTAGTCTTTGTTTTAAAGTCTATTTTGTCTGATATGAGAATTGCTACTCCAGCTTTCTTTTGATTTCCATTTGCATGGAATATCTTTTTCCATCCCCTCACTTTCAGTCTGTATGTGTCCCTAGGTCTGAAGTGGGTCTCTTGTAGACAGCATATAGATGGGTCTTGTTTTTGTATCCATTCAGCCAGTCTGTGTCTTTTGGTTGGAGCATTTAATCCATTTACATTTAAGGTAATTATCAATATGTATGTTCCTATTACCATTTTTTAAGTTGTTTTGGGTTTGTTATTGTAGGTCTTTTCCTTGTGTTTCCTGCCTAGGGAGGTTCCTTTAGCATTTGTTGTAAAGCTGGTTTGGTGCTGCTGAATTCTCTTAGCTTTTCCTCATCTGTAAAGGTTTTAATTTCTCCATCAATTCTGAATGAGATCCTTGCTGGGTAGAGTAATCTTGGTTGCAGGTTTTTCCCTTTCATCACTTTAAGTATGTCCTGCTACTCCCTTTTGGCTTGCAGAGTTTCTGTTGAAAGATCAGCTGTTAACCTTATGGGAATTCCCTTGTATGTTATTTGTTGTTTTTCCCTTGCTGCTTTTAATATTTTTTCTTTGTGTTTAATTTTTGATAGTTTGATTAATATGTGTCTTGGCATTTTTCTCCTTTGATTTATCCTGTATGGGACTCTCTGTCCTTGCTGGACTTCATTGACTCTTTCCTTTCCCACATCAGGGAACTTTTCAACTATAATCTCTTCAGATATTTTCTCATTCCCTTTCTTTTTCTCCCCTTCTTTTGGGGCCCCTATAATGCAAATTTTGGTGCATTTAATGTTGTCCCAGAAGTCTCTACAACTGTCCTCAATTCTTTTCATTCTTTTTTCTTTATT
Organism: Balaenoptera acutorostrata; assembly: GCF_949987535.1. NCBI lineage: Eukaryota > Metazoa > Chordata > Mammalia > Artiodactyla > Balaenopteridae > Balaenoptera > Balaenoptera acutorostrata. The sequence goes on along the minus strand of NC_080079.1, from coordinate 11,725,804 downwards.
CTGCTCTGCAGTAGTTATTTCCACCATTTTATCTTCCAGGTCACTTATCCATTCTTCCGCCTCAGTTATTCTGCTATTGATTCCTTCTAGAGAATTTTTAATTTCATTTATTGTGTTGTTCATCATTGTTTGTTTGCTCTTTAGTTCTTCTAGGTCCTTGTTAAAAGTTTCTTGTTTTTTCTCCATTCTGTTTCCAAGATTTTGGATCGTCTTTACTATCATTACTTTGAATTCTTTTTCAGGTAGAGTGCCTGTTTCCTCTTCGTTTGGTTTGGTGGGTTTTTACCTTGCTGCTTCATCTGCTGTGTGTTCCTCTGTCTTCTCATTTTGCTTAACTTACTGTGTTTGGGGTCTCCTTTTCACAGGCTGTAGGTTCATAGTTCCCGTTGTTTTGGTGTCTGTCCTCAGTGGCTAAGGTTGGTTCAGTGGGCTCTGTAGGCTTCCTGGTGGAGTGGACTAGTGCCTGTGTTGTGGTGGATGAGGCTGGATCTTGTCTTTCTGGTGGGCAAGACCACGTCCGGTGGTGTGTTTTGGGGTGTCTGTGACCTTATTATGATTTTAGGCAGCCTCTCTGCTAATGGGTGGGGTTGTGTTCCTGTCTTGCTAGTTGTTTGGCATAGGGTGTCCAGTATTGTAGCTTGCTGGTCGTTGAGTGGAGCTGGGTCTTAGCATTGAGATGGAGGTCTCTGGGAGAGCTTTCACGTTTGATGTTACATGGAGCCGGGAGGTCTCTGGTGGACCAATGTCCTGAACTCAGCTCTCCCACCTCAGAGTCACAGGCCTGACACCCGGCTGGAGCACCAAGACCCTGTCAGCCACATGGCTCTTTTGGGAAGTCTGAGATCTTCTGCCAGCGTTCAGTAGGTGTTCTATAGGAGTTGTTCCACATGTAGTTGTATTTCTGATGTATTTGTGGGGAGGAAGGTGATCTCCACGTCTTACTCCTCCACCATCTTGAAGGTCCCCCCTGCCCCCCAGTTGACTTTTTGCTTTAGTTATATGGCTTGTTTGCCAGTTTTAAAAATAATTTTCATAGTATACAATTTATTCATTTAAAGCACATAATTTCAGTGGTTTTTAGTATATTCACTGTTTTGTAACTGTCACCACAATTAATGTTAGAACATTTTCATGGCTCTAAAAATAACCCTGCACTCATTAGTAGTCACTCATTTCCCCCCAAACCCCAGGCAAATCCTAGGCAACCATTAATCTACTTTCTTTCTCTGTAAATTTGCCTATTCTGAATATTTCTGATAAATGGAATCATAAAATATGTGGCCTTTTGTGACTGGCTTCTTTTATTTAGCACCGTGTTTTCAAGGTTCATGCTTGTTGTAGCATGTGTCAACACTTAATTCCTTTTTATTCCATTGTATACCACATTTTATTTATCCATTCATCAGTTGATGGACATTTGGGTTGTTTTCACTTTGGGGCTGTTATGAGTAATACTGCTGTGAACACTGTGTATGAGTTTTTGAGTGGACACTTGTTTTCATTTCTCTTGGGAGAAAGAGAAATTCCATACCTAGGAATGGAATTGCTGGGTCATATAGTAACTGTGTCTAACCTCTTGAGGACCTGCCAGACTGTTTTTCAAAGCAATGTGCCATTAAAGAGAAAAAAAAAAAAGATCTAGGGACTTCCCTGGCAGTCCAGTGGTTAAGGCTCTGCACTTCCACTGCAGTGGGTGCGGGTTTGATCCCTGGTCGGGGAACTAGGATCCCGCATGCCGTGCAGCATGGCCAAAAAAAAAAAAAAAAGAAGATCTATACAAGGGTATGAAGAATCTGTGGGTTTTAAATAAATGAGAACATAGATGTTCTTTCTTTTGAAAAAACATCCTTTAAAGTTTTATAGGCTTATGTTCCATATCTGCATATCTTATTTGCTGTATCTCATTGCCTTAATAGATAACTGTATCATTTTCCATATTTGGTTTCCCATTAGACATCTGTTTAAAATTTTAGCTCCAGATGGACATAGATAGCTACCAACCTTTAAAGTAAAATCATTTATTTTCCTTTTTCTATACAGCAGCAACAACATCAGCCCTTAATCTTGGTTGTGAAACGTAAGTTGCTAGAATAGTAGAAAAACTAGGGGAGCACTGTGGCACTTGCTGTGGTGCTTTTCTTTTTGAGATGGTGTGTATCCATGTTGTGAGAAGTGCCTAAGCACATATTGCACAGAACTGGCTGGGCCTCTGGAAAAGGGAAGGTGATCCCACTGTCCACGCTATGTGTTGTAATCCCTAGAGCTCTGTCTAAACAAAGCATCTTAAGACTGGAAGGGATCCCAAGAAGTAGTTTTCTGTATTCCTATTTCTTGGTAGGTCTGAATTTAACCTATTTTAAAAGATAGTGGTCTATACTTTCTTTTCTAAAGTTAACTTTATATATGGAAGATTTTTAGATATTCATTGAAAATGTTTATGTTTAAAGTATTTTAAATTTCTATTTAGAAAACTCAGTGGTTTTTTTGTTTTTTTTAAAATTTATTTATTTACTTACTTATTTATTTTTGGCTGCGTTGGGTCTTCGTTGCTGCGTGCAGGCTTCCTCTAGTTGCAGTGAGCAGGGGCTACTCTTCATTGCGGTGCGCAGGCTTCTCATTGTGGTGGCTTCTTTTGTTGCAGAGCACGGGCTGTAGGCGCACAGGCTTCAGTAGTTGTGGCACGTGGGCTCAGTAGTTGTGGCTTGCAGGCTCTAGAGCGCAGGCTCAGTAGCTGTGGCTCACGGGCTTAGTTGCTCCGCGGCATGTGGGATCTTCCCAGACCAGGGCTCGAACCCGTGTACCCTGCATTGGCAGGTGGATTCTTAACCACTGTGCCACCAGGGAAGTCCGAAAACTCAGTTTTAAGAGACAGAGATAGACTTCTGGATAAGATGGTGTGGTGACTTTGTGCTTTGTAATGCAGATCACAATCCTTATCTGAAATCTTTGGGGCTGTATTTGTTTTAGAATTCAGGTTTTGGGGGCTTTCTATAAGGTTATTCCATGTACTTGATATATGTGCAGTGAGTCTGGGACATTACCCTACCAGTTTACACATTCATACTTCTTAAAGAATCATATGAATATTCGTTCTAAGGAAGGTAAATGATGACTATAAATTGCCTCATATCAGTTCAGGGATTATTTTATCATTAGATGAGCTTGTAACAAACTTTTAAAAAACTTTCAGGTTTCAGAGTTTTTTGGATTTTGGAGTTAAGGGATATTGGGCCTATATCAACTCTGTTCCAAGCCCAGGAAGAGGATAGATTAAAAAAAGAGAGAGAAAAGAAAAGAAAAACAAGACATTGCCAGGCCTAGAGGGAAACCGCATCTTATTTTCATGGACCATAAATGGAATAGTGAATCAGACAGAGGCCTTCTAGTTTCTGCATCCATAAGCAGGCAGTGGTGGATGGAGATTTGGTCCCTACACATTAAAGGGAACTAAAAGGGCTATATTGGAGATGGGGGTCTGGAGCCATGTTCAGTACTTTCAGCCTGGTGCTGGAGTGGGACTCCCCCCAGTTCATGAAAGGAGGCTGTTAGGTTATCTGTTCTAAGTGGGATAATTGTGCCGAAAAGAATTCTCTTGTCTCTTAAGCCAGTAGCACCTCCCTTGAGAAACACTGGTCTTGGCAAAAGATAAGGATCTGAATTAACACAATGACAATCAGCATGAAGTAGTTGGGGTTGATAGGAGAGACTTTAGCAGGTAGAATAATGGAAGATGACTCCAAGGTTTCTTGCTTAAGTAATCCAGCGGGTGATGTAGTCATTGCCTGAGATACGGCACACCAGAGAAGGAACAAGACTTGCCAAACAGACGTTGGTCAGGTTTGGAGATGCTGAATTTGAGAGACTAGTGTCTCATTAGTGGGGAGATGTATTTTGGGGTCATGAGCTCAGAGCAAAAGAGTAGAGTTAGAAATGTAGAGTTAAACGTAATGGTAGTTAAAAATGAGGAAAGAAGATGAAATTTTCTTGGCAGAGCATGAAGAATGGGAAGAGAACTAAGGGTGGAACGTTGGGAGCCACCATTATCTTTAGAGATAGAGTTGCCAACAAAGAAGACAGAGAAGGAACAGTTGGAGGTGGGGGAAGAGCCCAAAGAGACGGGAGTCATAGGGGCCAGGTGACGAGATGGCAGAGTGATCATTAATGCCACATTCTTAGACAGGCATAAGGTTTGTCCTTTTCAGAGCGAGAGCGTCCTTGTTTCACTCTGAGCAGTTTCACTGGCCCTCACTCTTTGACCTACCCCAGTCAGACTGTAGTCCTCGCAGTTCCGGTGACTGTGACACTGTGCCCTGCTCACTCACGGAGATTTCAGGGTTGAGGGATGGATTTAAAAAGATCCTGGTAAACTTGAACAATGTTAAAAGGTGCTAGGAAAGGGGCTATTAGAGAGAGAGGTTGGAACAGAGGAGAGAGGGGGCGAATGACAGGGCAAGGTCCTGATCCTAGAGGAGACACAGTGGGAAATTGGCCTTGCAGAGAAAAACAACTCCCGTCCTTCTGAGAGTGAGGAGAGTGGGTGCAGACTCGGTGTGCTGCTGCAAGATTACTTTAGAATAGCTAGATATTTAGAATCATCTTTGATATATTCCTGGGGGAAAGTCTTGCTGGCTTGAATGCTCTTAAGGAATAACTGTGTCTGACAGAGGCGTAATATCCTGTTTGAATATTAAAATTGCAACAATCTATAACTAGGTTTAAGGCATGTTTTCAGATTTTTTAAAGAAGGTGTTATTAATAGAACTAGATGATTACTAACACTCTGCATAAAAATCACTAGCCAGCAATTGCTCAGTGCCGCAAGCAGCAGCAACAGCAGCAGGGGACTAACAGGAGAGCGCCTTTGCTGCCCCAGTAATTCTGTACTAACCAAGGCTGGAGGGGTATGAGGTGTATTCATGGAAGAAGGGAAGTGATGGTTTTCTAGGACTACTTTTATGCCCCATGTGTGAATCTGGAGGTTACCACTTACATTTGTAGCATCAGAGCCCATCCATTCATTTAACAAAGGTTTTTTGAGACCTCCTGTACCAGGTACTGCTAAGGCCCTGGAGATATATGAGTCAGTAAAACAAAGATCTCTGCTATTATGGAACTTACATTATGGTGGGGGTGCGGCAGACAGTAAACATCAACATAAATATCTTATGTCATATGTTGGAAAGTAGTGAACACTATGGGAAATAAAAGTTGAGTGCAGTAAGGGTGGTGGGTGGAGTGCCCAGGAGTAGAGATTATGGTAAGATATCTGGGGAGAGGATGTCTGGGCCGAGAGAATAGCCAGAACACAGGCCCTGAGGTGGAAGTAGTCCTGGCTTGTTGAGGAACAGCAAGGAGGCTGATATGGGTGGAGTGGAGTACTAAGCAAGGGGAGGAGAGCCACAGGAGATGAAGGCAGAGGAGAGAAGATGAGGGTCCAGTTTTGAACATGTTGAGTGTGAGGTACCTGATGGAAATCCAAGTGGAAACATTGGGATTTGTGATTCTAGAATTTTGGGGAAGAGCAGGCCTGGAAATGTACCGCTGGGAGGGCAGGGTTGGCATGTAGATGGTATTTAAAGCCATGAGACTGGATGAAATCGCTGAGGGAGTGAATGCAGATAGAGAAGGGGGTCAAGGACTGAACCTTGAGGTGCCAAGACATTAAGAAGTCAAATGGTCAGGAAGGAACCAGTAAAAGAGGAAAAGAGCGACCACTGGAAGCCAAGTAAGACAGTGTATCAGAGAAGATGAGGGAGAGATGAACTGTGTCAAATGCTACTGAGCGGTTAAGATGAGGATCAGGAATCCACCACTGCGTTTAGCCAAGTAGAGACCCTTGGTCACACTGAAGATAAGGTTTAGGTGGAGTGGTGGGGCCCAAAGCCAAGTTGGAGTGGGCTGGGGAGAGAACGGGAGGAGAGGGATTGGAGGCAGTGAGGAGTACAAAGAAGTAGGACCCTAGCTGGCACAGGAGGAGTGTTAGAGGAGAGAAATATCAGTGTGTTTCAGGCAGAAAGAGGGGAGAGGAGAGAATTGCTGGAGCAACGTCCATATGCTTGATTCTTCTCCTTCCCCATTATCTCAAGATCTGGTTAGTTTTGCTTACTTGAAGGGAAATTAAGTTAACTTGGTTTTGGCAGGATGACTGTAGATATTTTTTTACTTCACCTTTGGTTCCCTTGTCTTCACTGGTAGGCCAGGAGGAGTGTAAAGTTGTAATCACGTTGTGAAACCCCTGTGAATAGAGTGTTTGGTAGCCATAGCTTTGAAAAGACATAAAACCCATAAGATTGCAGTACATCTGAATTCTTCGTTCAGTTATCAGTCTCCACTTCCAATTTGATAAAACAGGAACAGCCCCCTTCCTTTTTTTTTTTAAATTAATTAATTTACTTATTTATTTTTGGCTGCATTGGGTCTTCGTTGCAGTGCGCGGGCTTCTCATTGCGGTGGCTTCTCTTGTTGCAGAGCATGGGCTCTAGGTGTATGGGCTTCAGTAGTTGTGGCATGCAGACTCAGTAGTTGTGGCACACGGGCTTAGTTGCTCTGCAGCACGTGGGATCCTCCGGGACCAGGGCTCGAACCTGTGTCCCCTGCATTGGCAGGAGGATTCCCAACCACTGTGCCACCAGGGAAGTCCAGCCCCCTAACTTTTTTTATTATTATTATTATTTATTTATTTATTTATTTTATGGCTGTGGTGGGTCTTCGTTTCTGTGCGAGGGCTTTCTCTAGTTGCGGCAAGGGGGGGCCAGTCTTCATCGCCGTGCGCAGGCCTCTCATTATCGCAGCCTCTCTTGTTGCGGAGCACAGGCTCCAGACGCGCAGGCTCAGTAGTTGTGGCTCACGGGCCTAGTTGCTCCGCGGCATGTGGGATCTTCCCAGACCAGGGCTCGAGCCTGTGTCCCCTGCATTGGCAGGCAGATTCTCAACCACTGCGCCACCAGGGAAGCCCCAGCCCCCTAACTTTTAAAAAAAAATTTATAATCAAACCTCAAACCAAGGGACTTCCCTGGTGGTCCAGTGGTTAAGAATCTGTCTTGCAATGCAGAGGATGCCAGTTTGATCCCTGGTCGGGGAACTAAGATCCCACATGCCGCCGGACAGCTGAGCCCGGGCGCCACAACTAGAGAGCCCTCACGCCACAACTACCGAACCCACTTGCTCTGCAGCCCACATGCCTGCCACAAGTAATGAGCCTGTGCTCGCTGGAGCCCAAGCACCATAATAAAAAAGATACTGTGTGCCGCAACTAAGACCCCGATGCAGCCAAGAAATAAATAAATAAATAAATATTTTTAAAAACCCCACAATCTTGAACTAGTTTTTTCTCCTCATTAAGTTTTTTTATCCTGTTCATAATCGAGTAATAGTTATTTTGTACGTAAGACACTACTAATGATAACCATTTAGTAACTGTTAGCTCTTAACAGGAGTCTACCACTTAGCATAGCAATAAAACCAGTGTCTTGAAAAAATGGAATTAGTCTGCATATGGTTAATAGAATCCTTGTGTCCCTTTCAGAATATTTGCTTTGTGTGTTGAGCCACATGAAATTATATATAAAACGCTTGACTTTAACCAGGTAGTCCTCTGTAGAACCTCTGTGCCCTTCTCTTGTCTTAACACCTTCCCATCCTCTTCATCACCTTTGTTGGTTGGACTGCACATTTCCTGCAGCCCCTACTTTCTGCTTCAAACTTAATCTCTGGACCCAAAGAGTGTGTTTTTATGCTGATTTCATTAGTGTGTGTGAGGATAGGAGGAGAGAGAGTGGTTGAAATGTCCAGCTTTTAAGATTCCCAATAGAGCAGACTCTTGGCAACTTCTCCCCCAAAACACTCAATTAACTAGCATGAATATTTAGCACACATTGCTCTAAAGAAATGTGGCTAGAGCATAGCATATGTGTATTTTGCACTATTTTTAATCTTTGATGCCAATTTTTAAAGCGTTAATGAATCCCAACCAGAGCATTTCATTCTTCAGTTATATTAGATAAGAACTTACTATGATCCTAACCTGAATTTTCTACCCCTAAATCCTAAGTATATCCTGCCCTGTATTCTTTGCTTATCCTCTATTGTAGCTTTCTAATCCTTGAAACCACAGCTGTGTTTTCTAATATCAGCTGTCTACTGGGTCATTTTACCTGCTCTTGAGGTTTTAACCACAATGCTTGAGGAGTAGTGACACTTCTGCACTCACACTTGAACATTAAGCAAGCAGATATTAGTAATAATGAATTCTCTTTCTCCTCCTAATTATTTAGCTCTGTAAGAAGCATCATTTTGGAATTAACAAACCAGAGAAGATTATACCATCTCCTGATGACTCAAAGTTTCTACTGAAGACCTTTACGCATATTAAATCCAATGTGTCTGCTCCTAATAAAAAGAAAGTAAGAGTTTAATTGATATGGGCTTGGAATTCATCTTTGATTAGTTTTAAATTGAGGGGTGACTTTCCTGCTAATAAACTTACTTTCAAACTACTTGTCATATTAAAGCACCATCTCTGCATATCCTTGGGATTATTTTTTACTTTTCTCCTAGGGAATTGTGTGGTATCCACACGATGCTTTACATTTAATTCCTGCAGTAATAGTAGATTAATTTCTTACAGGTTAAGGAAAGTAAAGAAAAGGAGAAGTTGGAGAGAAGATTACTGGAGGAGTTGCTGAAGATGTTCATGGACTCAGAATCCTTTTACTATAGCTTGACCTATGACCTGACCAATTCAGTGCAGAGGCAGAGTGCTGGGGAGAGGGAGCTCTGTCCCCTCTGGCAAAAGGTACCTCTCACAGCTCCGAGCAGGGGTTGCCACCAGAACAATTTATGGACCCGTTTGGCTTCTATAGGAGAACTGAAGCAACATGTTTCTGAACTGTTTGTTTTCTACCTTTTCCAGGTCGATGACCGATTTTTCTGGAATAAATACATGATACAAGACCTTACTGAGATTGGTGTGAGTAGTTGTTTCTGAAATATTCTAAGGTAGTTTATAGTTGTTAGGCAAATATTTTTAAGGTATACTAAAATAGAAATTTAAAATCTCACGTAATGTTTTCCCCTGTAGAATGAGAATCATTTAGCTAGGGAAAACCAGGGCACTATTTTAAGGCAGTTCATAATTCGACTATATAGCCACAGGCTTATCTTTTTAGCAGGTTTCCATAGAACAGTCATAATTTAAGGCTGTGGAACTAATATCCATAGAGTTCCTGTAAAAGATATTTTGTTTGTACCCATTGGAAGTGTTGAAGCCCAGTTTTCCTTTAGTGATACCAGTCATTCCTGTTTCCTCATATGGAAATTGGAGTAGACAAATCTCTAAGAACGTTCCAGTACTACAAGTATTCGAATCAGGGAAGACAGAGGATATGATTAGATTATTGCATGAGGTTCCTTCAGGTTTAATGATTACCTTCTTCCTTTACTCTGTCATGTATATTGGAGAATTATGACTGCCCAAAGACAATTCATTTATTCGGTCAATCAACCAATATTTATGGAAAGCCTGCCATGTGCCAGTTACTGTTTTGGACACAAATTGAGCAAAAAGTTGAATAGGGTCACAGATTATCTTTTTCTTAACCTTTCAGAAAGTTGAAACCTTTTTTCTTTCTGTTTCTCCCTATTGGTGGTGGTCAGTATAAATGATTTTGACCTATGTATCTGGTGGTGTCTAAAACTAGATATCTATCATGGCTCACCTCTCTAAAATGTTCTTGCCTCTCTTTATGATGCTGATCAAACCATGACCACCAAAACTTAATGATAGGGGGAGAAAAATAAGGGGGTCTGTAATGAGTATTTGTCCTGTTTGCTGACATATTGAGCTCTAATGTGTTTTGCAGAGTTTTTGTCAGACACGTAGCATTACCATTTAAAACTGATGACTTACAATAAAGGTGGCATTTGGTAGCATACCTATCTGTTCCTGTTGAGAGTTTTGTATTTATTGCTAAAACAAAAATATAAATAATGAGAATGGTGATAAAAGTAATGAATGCAGATAGATCCTTTGCTTCACTATTTTCAACTCTAACCTAACCTTCCTAAGATCCTATCTGCAGGCTCCATAAAACAAAACTGTGAGATAGGACCTGGAGTATGTGGTTGTGAAAGAAGGGGTGGATTTGAAGTTGATGCTGAGGTTAAGGCTAGATACAGATACGGAGATAGGAGGGAAAGAGGGACTAAGAACAACTTCTCTGGAGCACTTTTCATTCTTTACTGTCCCTGCATACAGTCGGTTGAGAAATCTGAGTATTCTTAGTCTGAAAGACTAAGAGGAAATCTCTAACTTTAATTAATACTCTCCTAATTACATTGGATGACTTTTTAAAATAAGATATTTATGGAAAGGATTCTTTTTTTGGTTCATTGACTACTTGGATTTTAGCTTGGCAGAGCAAGACTTTTTCTAAACTGGAAAGTAGAATAGACCTCTATGTTTCATAATAAAGTGATCAGAGTTGGTTGTATTTAATTAAAGGCTTAATACAATTGGGAGTTGAAAATCAACCTTTAAGCTTTATTTTCTTCTATACCAGCAGTAGGTAGGCACTGTGCCAAACACTTTTTAGATTTTACTCATTTAATCTTCACAACAACCTTATGAGGTTGTCGTTTTTCTTATTTCACAAAGCAGAATGCCGAGGCATGGCAAGGTTAAGTGATTCACCTGAGTGAGGAAGTAAGTGGTGGAGCCTGGATTTGTACCCAGCAGCTATGGTCCCTTTCAGGCAGCTCTTCTTGAATGACCACCATAAACAAAAGGAAAGGCTCTCACCTCCGCCCCACTTCCTCCGTCCATTCCTTAGTGTTCTCCAAAAAGCAGAAAATATAGTTAAAGGATGGAAGGTTTCTGCTTCTAATAAACTAACAACAAGTATGTGCTAACTACTGCTTGGGTTTAAGAAAGTAGCAGTGCTGTACAGAATAGGGGCAACATGATGTTCATATTATTTTCAGACACCGGATGTGGATTTTTGGATTATCCCCATTATTCAAGGTTTTGTGCAGATTGAAGAACTTGTGGTTAATTATAATGAGTCATCTGATGATGAGAAAAGCAGCCCGGAGACCCCCCCTCAGGAGTCCACCTGTGTAGATGACATTCACCCACGCTTTCTAGTGGCTCTCATTTCACGCCGAAGTAGACACAGAGCAGGTGAGTGGAGGGCTGTAATAGTGTACAAATTAAATCCAGGCGAGAATGGAACATCTGCAGATGTATTGAAATGCTAATGACAATAATGGATTTGGAAACACAGTTGGCTTCAAAGTGCTCAGTGACTCTCAATAGTGTGATATAATTGGGGACCAATTTTTTGGAGAGAAGTGAATGGGAGAGAGTTAACAAAAGGTAAAAGAAAAGGAGGTATATATGTGGAAAAGAGCAGAAAGTCACTTGGGATGTGCTTCTGGATACCATTGTTCCTACTGACAGCCTGTATCACAGTAATAAATCCTTCCCAGGTGCTCGCACCTTTGGGAAAAACCTCCTCTTTCAGTTCACAGGAACTATCTCAGCTTCAACTTTTAAAAAACGATGAATAAAGGCATGATCTGGGGTAAGTTGATACTGTTCTGCCTGGCAGTTGCACATTAGATCCCCAAGCCTGTCCTGAAAGACACAGATTTGGTTAAGAAGCATATCTAGTGAGACTAATTTTTTTTTCAGTGTTGCTGTTTTATTTTAATTGTCTTTTAGGAATGCGTTATAAACGAAGAGGAGTGGATAAAAATGGAAATGTTGCAAATTATGTGGAGACTGAGCAGTTAATTCATGTGCATAATCATACCTTGTCATTTATTCAAACACGAGGCTCTGTGCCTGTGTTTTGGAGCCAGGTTGGGTATCGATATAATCCAAGACCTCGGCTGGACAGAAGTAAGCCTGTCAGTTATTTGGTTTGCAGACAATGATTTCAGAGGGAGTTTTAAAAAATATTAGATACTTCATAGGTTTGGATTTGTTTTGCCAGATACTTCATTTAAAATAATAACTCATATGGTAAAATTTAATAGTGATATAATAATCACAAAAGTAATAATTGTTGTTGACGATTTAAGTAATTAACAATAAAAAGATTCCAAAATAGAGCAAAACAGAGCTTAATTCACAGATTTTAATTTGTTGTTTCTTTAAAGAATACTTTATTACATGCTTAATTTTGGAAAAGTATAAATATGGCCAGTATTTATAGAAGCAGGAAATATCTTAAATAAGACAGCATCTACAAGGAATACATAGGATGCCTTTACTCACATGTTTTGCTGTGAAAGGTTTGTTGTTGTTTTAAATATTAAGGATTTAATTTCTTCCAGTATTTTAACTTTAGCACTGGAATAGCTCAGTCATGTCAATCTAATTAGATTACTGAAAGAGGCTGATTTTAAAAATTGTTTACAGAATATTTTTCTCTCAAAACAATTTATATTTGTGAGAATTCAGTAAAACTTCAGTTTTTAACATCCTTGTTTTAAAGGGGTTTTTATTAATTTATTATAAACTACATGAAACCTTTTCTGACAAGTTGGCTGGTTATATAAATAATAAATGTCATGGTTTCATAGTTGCCACCTTCAGTATTTCAGTTTAGTCTAATTGGGGGAAAAAAATCAGATCTTCCGCTTAGCATTTCATTTTAAAATATTGGTTTTAGACAATCTTAGTTACATTTGGGCTATCAATAAATTATGTAAAAGTAAGCGTAAAGGTGGAATAGACGCTAATTTCTGTGTTACACATGGGAAGGAAAAAAAGATTTTGTATCACTTCTTTGTAGGTGAAAAGGACACTGTCGCCTATTTCTGTGCCCATTTTGAAGAACAACTGAAAATTTACAAAAAACAGGTGGGATTTGATCTGTAGTAATAAGTGTTCCTTCATATTTTTAGAAATGGTTATGCATCTGTTTCTTTAAATTTCATGAAAATAATATACGATTCATAATTAAGCAAAATGGCATTTCTCGTGAAGTTAAAGAACACATAGCTAAGAGTGTTCTTACTATTCTTTAAGAATTATCATTGAGTCAGCTACTTTAGACTGTTTTTAGATGAGATTAATCTACTGTCAGTTACTACAATCTGAGAAGTTATCTAGAGTAGGATAGGAAAGGCATCTCTCAGTACCACCTATAGGTCCATCTCTTTGAGATAACAATTTGGTATGTATCCTTCAATATCTTTTTTCTCGGCCCACCTTTCTTATTTATTCATACACTTATATGTAGGTATGTGAACATATAAACCAAAATCAATTGAGAACTGTTAGGTGAAATACAAGTTCAATAAGATGACCAGATTTCATACAGATTAATATAGACTAATCAGTAACTCTCTTATCCATTAGCAATGACCAGTCTGAAGGTGTAATGCCATGGGATGCATTTTTCTAACAGCAACAAAAATAGGAAGAAATAACCTGAAATCTACTGAACATACAAAAAAGATAGCATGTATATGGGGGCAAGGGTGTTGGGAGGGGAGGATTACTGAAGAACGTAAAAGAAGACTTGAATAAACGGAGAGAAAATATCATGTTCCTTGAAGGAAAGACTCAATATTGAATAGATTTCAGTGGTTAATATATAAATTTTGTGCAATCTCAAAGAAAGTCCCAGCAGGGAAATAAAAAGCAAACCCTCATATTGAAAAAATATATAAAGTTTGTAGTAAGAGATAAAGGCAGGTAACTGGGGAAATGAGAACGCTCACACATTGCTGGGAGGGGCATAAGTTGCTATAGCCATTTTGAATGGTATTATCAATCAAAATAAAATATGCTTATACTGTTAATCCAGTAATTTGTCTTTTGATATCTATCCTACATACCATATACAGAAATCAGTTCCAGATGGATGTGGATCTAAATGTGAAAGGTTAAACAATAAGCCTTTTAAAGGAAAATATAGAACATCTTTTGACCTTGGGTCTTAAACAGGGCTTTAAAAGCACTAACCATAATGAAAAAAAAAAAAATGACTTTACTAAATGTTTAATTTTTATTAAAACTTTATTATTTACTGAAACTTTATTGAATTATCAAATATTTTGAATATTAAAATACTACTATACATTATAAATACTATTTATTAAAATTAAATAGGACTTAAGCACCAACCATAATGAAAAAATTGATAAATTTGACTTCACTAAAATAAAAAAACTTCTGATTATTAAAAGGCACCATTAAGAGAATGGAAAGGCAATTCACAAAGCAGGAGAAGACATATATATGACAAAGGACTTTTATCTAGAGTACATTAAAAACTCCTATAAATCCATAAAAAAGGTGTACAGCCCAAAAGAAAATTGGACAAAAGACTTGAGCAGATCCTTCATGAAAAAAGATGTCCAGAGGCTGATAAACATGAAAAGGTGCTCCACGTCGTTAATCATCAGGGAAATGCAAACTAAAACCACCATTCACAAAACCAGAATGACTAAAATAAAAATGGTGGGAAGTACAAGTTTTGTCAAGGATGTGGAGCAACTGGAACTCTAATACAACACAAAAAAATTTAAATCTCCCTGAGAGAAACATGTGTTCAATCAAGGAGGCATGTATAAGTCTCCTTTATTGCAGCATAAAAAAACCCTAATTGTTCATCAGGAGGTCAATGGGTAAATAAAGTATAGCATATCTAAAGTGCTGAATACAAATGCTTAAAAATGATGAGGTACATCTGTGTGTACTAATGTGAATAGATCTTAAACTCATATAGTGGAGTGAGAAAAACTGCGTAACAGCATATGGCATGTTACCATTTTAAAAATCCCACAAAACAAAACTGTGTCATATGTAATTCTCTTCCGTATAATGTGTGTTCTCACCTACATATGGCATGCACGTTTATATAGGAACGCACTTAGGTGGCCTGAAAGGGTACACATCAAGCTTGTAGTGGGAGTTACCTTCAGGGAAGGCTGTGGACTTAGGTTGTGGTCAGGAAGGATGTGACCTTTATCCACGTTTGAATTTTTTTACAATGTGAATAAATTTCATGTATTCGCAATATGTGTAATTATAAGTAGCATTGAAGAGAATAAACCATAATTTAAATGTAACACATCATCACTGTAAAAATTGAAGTAATACTGAGGTATGTAAAGGAAGTAGAAGAAATAACCTCCTCGCCACCCTCATTCCTGCTCCCTGTTGACTTTCACAACCTGTTTGTACACATCATACACATCAACTTTATAGACGTGTGTATTGAGCAGACACTTGTTCCTTTCTAACAGTACCCCAAGAGTGTTCTTTTATCCACCCTCATCCTCTGGGTAATTGCTCTCTGGGAGGTGGGCCTTCGGTCGGTGTGACTCAGTCATGGTGTCACTACTGTTGCTCTTGCCTGTGATTGGTATAGGCGTGGGCCTGTGTATGTTCTTGGCACTTTGGCCAACGAGGTCTGATGTGAAGGGAAGTCTGCTGGGAGGCTCTGGGCAAGATTTCCTGCTCTAATAAAAAGAGATACAGGGCTTCCCTGGTGGCGCAGTGGTTAAGAATCCGCCTGCCAATGCAGGGGACACGGGTTCGAGCCCTGGCCCGGGAAGATTCCACATGCCGCGGAGCAACTAAGCCTCTTCGCCACAACTACTGAGCCTGCGCTCTAGCGCCCTCGAGCCACAACTACTGAGCCCACGAGCCACAACTACTGAAGCCCGCGTGCCTAGAGCCCGTGCTCCGCAACGAGAGAGGCCACCGCAATGAGAAGCCCGCGCACCATAACGAAGAGTAGCCCCCGCTCACTGCAACTAGAGAAAAGCAATGAAGCAGCAACAAAGACCCAACGCAGCCAGAAACAATAAATAAATAAATAAAAAAGAGATAACAGGAACCCACAGTCAGTCCCTCTGTGGTTGTTGTGTCTGGATTTGATTGGTAGTGCTGTAGCTGTGTCAAGGCTAGGTCATTAGCCTGAGTATTGACTAATATGCCGAGGATGGCAGAACAAAAAGATAGAGCTGGTTTTGGTCACCATTGAATGAAGCAGTTCTGGAACCATGCAACCTCGACTTCTGAGGTTCAGAACAGATTTCCGTTCTGAGATTTGAGTCAGTAATTTGTCATTTGCAGCAAAAAACATCTTGACACATGCATATATACACATTCAAAATTTAAGTCAAAAGAGGGCTGTAAGCTATGGGATATACACTATTCTACAACTATTTTCACTTAATAGCTCATGGCTATTATTTAACCATTTCTCCATTGGTGGACCTTTAGGATATAGTTTTTGCTATTCTAAAATTCTCCGGAAAACATCCTTTATATATTTTGGAACACTTGTGTGCTTTATAAAGTTCTAGAGGTGAAATGGCTGGATCAAACATTACATTTCTTTTAGGTTGATACCTACCACTCAGTTGCTTCCAAAAAGATCACACCAGTTTACACTCTCAGTAACAGTGGGAGCCAGTGCCCATTACCCCATATACTCACTAATGCTGTCTATATTTAGTGTTCAGCTTTTGCCTGTCTATAGGTGAAAACTGGTTTTCTGTTTTAAAATTTACATTTCTTTAAAGTTGTAGTCTCATGTTTATTGGCTATTTGTTTATCTTCTCTTGTGAATATCCTCTGTATCCTTTACCCATTTTTTTCCTTACTGAATTTATAGCACTCTTTATATATTAATGGTTTTTATGTTGCAGGTATATTCCCCTAGGTAGTCCTTTATTTTTTTTTAACCTTTGCTTATACTGTCATTTAGTACACAGAGGTTTTATATTTTTATGTTGTCACATCTGTCCATCTTTTCTTTACGCTCTCTGGTTTTTGTTACGCTTAGAAGGTCATGTGCCATCCTTCAATTAGGGAAAAATCATCCTAACATTTCGTCTAGCTTTTTTATAACTTGAAGAAAAAATATTTAGATCATTAATGCATCTAGAATTTATTTTGTGTATAATGAAGTGCAGAGGGCTAACTTAAGTCCCCCCCATGTAAACAGACAGTTATCCCAATAACATTTGTAGTACACCACTATAGTATAGTCCATATGTAGTCCACATATAGTATAGTCCATATTTCTCTCAGAATGATGTAACCATAGCTTAGATTCCTCAGTGTACATACGTCTGTCTCTAGGCCATCTGTCCTGTTCTGTTGAGTCATTCATTTTTCTGTACTGGTACCACAGTTTTAATCACTATACACTTAAAGTATGTTTTGCTCTCCAACGGGACGAGTCCTTTATTATTATTAGTGTTCATATATTTTCCTGTATTATTCACTCTTCCAGATAAACTTTAGAATTAACTTTCCAAGTCTGTAAAAATATCCTGATTGAATTTTGATTGGGATTGTTGAGTATATAGATTAACCTAGGGAGACTTGACATCTTTACAATATTGAATCTTGCCATCTAGCACCATGGTGTGTCTCTCCATTTATTCAGGTTTTCTTTTACATGTTTCAGCAAAGCTTCATAGTGTCCAGTATGCAGGTCTTGTATATTTCTTTAAAAATTATTCTAGAGATTTAAAATACCTGCTATTATAATTTGTTTTCATTATATATTCTAAGAGGTTATTGCAAATGTATAATGTGTAAAAAAGCTATTCATGCCATTGATGTAAATTCTCATAAACCTAAATGTAACAAATGAAAATCTAATTTTATAGGGAAAAAAAATTGATGCTTGAGTGGATTAATTTCTGAGCCTGGCTATAAATTATTTCTAAAACATAATTCTAAATAAATTCAGTAAAAATCATGAGTCTAATGTCTGATTAAAGTAAATTTTTTCCTTTTCTTTACTCTCACAGGTTATTATTAATTTGGTAGACCAGGCAGGAAGGGAGAAGATAATTGGCGATGCTTACCTGAAACAGGTGTTGCTCTTTAACAACTCACACCTCACTTACGTTTCATTTGACTTCCATGAGCACTGGTAAGATGGCTTCCTGAGATGAGTTTTGATCAGTTCCAATGTTTGTGGTAGACACTGCCACAGGGACCTTAGTTTTTCTTCTCTTTATTGGGAAGAAAATCTTGTTCTCCTCATTGTTAGAAAGGAAAGGACTATCATTTGTTTACTTAGTTCCATTTTCATACGGGTTTTATTTTGCCTAAAAATGTAAGTTAATTCTTCCTGAAATATTTACAGTCTTTTTGTTCCAAAATGACTTGGAGACTTAGAGTCCCTTTTTTCCTTTTATCCTTCAGTTAAAGAATTTCTGGAACTTTTCCTTTCTGCTTGAGTTTGAGCCTGGCAGGAGTAATAGTGTTCCCTTACTTAAAACTCATCCTGCTGGCTCATCTTTTTACTGTTAGTAATACTGCTCTCCCTTGGGATAACCCCACTAGAGTTTGCTCTGGAAAAACAACAATCATTTTGATGGTAATTTTAACTTGTGTGTATTCTGAAAGCAAATTTCTTCTGTCATAATCCTGACTCTAATGTGGGTTCATTTACCCAGGTATTGAAAATTTTGGTGGGGAAAGAAGCTTCTGATGGCTGTGATATGTTTCAGTGTATTCTTAAGCATATTTTCTTTCATAATGAAAATTAGTTATAAATATTTATGTAATTGCCTATTTAAAGTAGTGTTATTCTCATATTTATAGTAATAATTTTCTTTCATTTTTCCAAATAACCTTAGATATCATATCTTAAGCTTAAAAAAATTATTAAAGTTTTTTTTTTTCCTTTTGGCATGTATTTTAGCCGAGGAATGAAGTTTGAGAATGTTCAAACACTAACAGATGCCATTTATGACATTATTCTTGACATGAAGTGGTGTTGGTAGGTATTTCGTAAGAAATCAGTTTGACGGACTCTTGGTCTGTGAAATCATATGTATTTGTCTAGTACCACTAAGTGTTAAAATAATAGCAGGCTGAGAAAGGATTTTTGTTTTTCTTGTTTTGCTTCCCAATTCCTATTCCCCTTTTCAAAAGCGTGTGAGTCATTAGGCATTGTTAGCTTTGAACAGGGAAAAGGTGTCAGGTGGTCAGCAAAATGGAGTGAAGTGCTCTGTGACTATTCTTTAATTCCTTCTAACGCTCCATGATCTACATTTCTTCTTGGTCCCTAACATGGGAAGGAAGGTTTAGAGGTATTTGGTCCCAGTTTTGAGACATTTAAAAATTATCAGAGAAGGAAGTTGATTCTTCAGGGGAGATGTAGGAAGAAGTTGGCTTAAAGGACAGGAGAGAACATTTGATTAGATTTTAAGGCCACAGGTGGCTAGAGAAGTTAGATGAGTGAGGCATGCTGCATGACTTCTCACTGGGTGATAGAGTGCATTAGTCTGTTCAAGCTAATTTAGATGCATTTCTACTTGAAGTCAAAAAGGAAGAACAGGATGGTGTTTTAAAGTGCCTTCTGGTTTTAAATGTGTAGAAAAGCATAACTAGGGGTTGTGTCAGCTCTGCCTAGTCGTTGTGTGACTCAGGCAAGTCATTCTTCCTGTACCTGGTTTTTTTTCCCAAAAATGGAGATAATATCTTCCTTGTCGAGTTATTGTGTAAATTAACAATAACGTCTACAAAGGTCTCAGTAATGCCTGCCACATAATAATATTCTAAGCAAATTGATGACCAATGTTGCTGTTGTTATTATTATACTGTGAAGAATTGTGGGTTTTGAAAAATTTAAAGTATTTCATATTGTAAAGTAATTCCATACTGTTTTTGAAAAGGGTTGATCAAGCTGGAGTAATATGTAAACAAGAAGGGATTTTTCGAGTTAATTGCATGGACTGCCTGGATCGCACCAATGTGGTCCAAGCTGCCATTGCACGAGTGGTCATGGAACAGCAGGTAATTTGGAGTCCACTGGATTGTAAATGTTCATTTTTAATTTTTTTTCACATGTAAACCAGTAACTAAAATCTTTGTTCCATAGAACATTTACAGCATGCAAACATCCTTGTTGCTTTAAAACCTGGAAAGTACAGCCTTTCCTAGAAATCAGTTGAATCAAGTGGCCTTTTCTTAAGTACTGATTTCCAAAATGTGAGGCCCAGCATTTAAAATTGTACTGGGTGGCACTGTGTAGTCATCTACCTTTTCCTCTCAGCTCCAAACGCTCGCGTCTGTATTTGGGGCGTGGGGTCTGCACACCACCTTTCTGCTTAACTAGCTGGTTCCATGTCAGGCTCTGCCAATAGAGGGCATTAAAGGAAAACCAGGAGGCTGGAGGAGGACAAGGGGACAAGTTTCTTCACCTGTGTTATATTCCCATCATCAGCACCCTCTCTGTGGCTTTGGTTCCTCTGGCACCACAGAACCAGCCTCTTCCCTTTGTGCCCCAACCCTGCTGTTTCCTGGAGTCATTATATCTCTTACCTCAGTGTCCCCTTTTAGATCTTTCAGCCCTGTAACACCTGGGTAATGAATTCCCAGGGTTGACATTCCAAGCATATTCTTTTCTCCTGATAGAACCTTGTGACTATCCTTTGGGGATGCCTTCTACTGTCGCATTGAAGCAGCCAGGCTTTGGAGATCAAGCCCTGGCCCTCGCACATACAAGGTGTTGACCCCATGCAAAGAATTCAACCTCTCCAAACTTCTATCTCCTCATCTATAGATGGGGGTAATAAGAGTATTGATTACATAGGGTGGTTATGAGGAGTAAGTAAGATAATTTATTTTAAAAAGCTCGGACTTCCCTGGTGGCGCAGTGGTTAAGAATCTGCCTGCCAATGCAGGGGACACGGGTTCGAGCCCTGGTCCGAGAAGATCCCACATGCCGCGGAGCAACTAAGCCCATGCGCCACAACTACTGAGCCTGCGCTCTAGAGCCCACAAGCCACAACTACTGAGCCCACGTGCTGCAACTACTGAAGCCCACATGCCTAGAGCCCATGCTCTGTGACAAGAGAAGCCACTGCAATGAGAAGCCCACACTGCAATGAAGAGTAGCCCCTGCTCACCACAAATAGAGAAAGCCCATGCGTAGCAACGAAGACCTAATGCAGCCAAAAATAAAATAAATTTATTAAAAAAAAAAAAAGCTCTTAGAATGTGGCACCAGACTTAACATTTATTGGGCACTTACTGCTCTGCTACTATTAATGTTATTGTTGTTTCTATATGATTTTTTGATGGTTAGTTTCACTTTGTAGCCAAATTTAAAAGAAAGACAAAATATAATAGTGTGAGTCTACACATTAAAAATTACAGCAAAACAGTATAAATTTTTTATTCTATTTATTCAGATGTAGCAATTCATAAAGCTATCTTTCAAGGGGTGCTTAATTTTGAAAAAGTCTGAAAACATCATTTTTTTAAATTTAAGGGTCCTAAATTGTACATGCATATGCTTCCTTTCTCTGCAGTATACATTTTATGCTATAGTGTCCTGGCTTATATGCAGTTAATCTACCAATGTATTAATTTTAGCTGAAAAAATTAGGTGTGATGCCCCCCGAGCAGCCACTACCGGTGAAATGCAATCGAATTTATCAGATAATGTGGGCCAACAACGGTGACTCCATTAGCAGACAGTATGCTGGGACAGCTGCCCTGAAGGTAAGTACCTGCAGCCAGCATCTGTGGGTATTATGTGGGACACAGGACAAAAACCAACTTGGTTTTTGAGAGAAAAGTACATGGGTTTCAGGTGGTAGGTGTATGTAGTTGACTCCTTTCTGGAATGTTTGGGTAAGGCAGGGGTCACACGTTCAAATTCTGCAGATGCCAGGTAATGTGACCCATTAGATTAAAGGGAGAGATGGGCTGTGTGGACCTGAGGAAGAGCGTATGTTGTCTTAGGAAGGTGCTGTTCTGCTACTTCCTAATGGGGATGGAGGCCCAGTGTTGCTAGACCTCCCAGTTTTCAAGGGAGTTCGGAAAGTTGGAATTTTATGTATAATGGTTAAAACTTTATACAGACAAAATAAAACATGTCTATGTTGGTGGGATTTGGATCCCTGGTATAATTTGCCTCCTCTGAACTTGAATCCCAACCCTGCCTCTTACTAGCTCTGTGACTATGGGCAAGTCACTTAACTTCTCTGTGTCTGTCTCTTCATTTGTAAAACAGGAATAATACTAGGCGCACTTCAAAAAATTGGCATGGGATTATATGAGTTAATAACATGTTAGAGCTTAGACCATTCCCTGACACATAGTAAATGTTGAAGAAAAGTTTTATTATCTTTTTGTGATTGTTATACATAAAATCTTTTGAGGATCCTACCAAGCTGATCTTCACAGAATTTAATGTAAATGTAAACTGTAGTCACTGGTCACTAAATACTCCCTCTGTGGGCAATAGGAGGTGGTTGAATTAGCTTAAATTAGGTTTATGTTAATTTTCCTTCAAGGTAATAGTTCACCCCAGGATATTTGTTATAACAAATTGTACCATCGAGAGCTCAACAAGCATCAGATTATCCATCTTTTAGTTGGGTGATGAATGTCAAAAAGCTTTTTGTTAATTAAGGAAACTGAACTTTAGAAATCCTTGTGCAAGTTATTGTTTAAAGAGAAGTGCTACTTATGCACTCAACGTCAGAGCACCTAAATATATAATGCAAATACTAATAAAACTAAAATGAGAAATAAACAGCATTACAATAATAGTAGGGGACTTTAATAGCCCACTCTCAACAATGGATGGATTATCCAGGCAGAAAATCAATAAAGAAACAACGAATTTGAACAACACTATAGACCCTATGGAGCTAACAGACATACAGAACATTCCATCCACCAACAGTAGAATACACATTTTTCAGAAGCACAAATGAAACAGTCTCCAGGATAGATTATATGTTAGGCCACAAAACAAGTCTCAGCAACTTCAAGAAGATAGAAATTATATCAGGTTTCTTTTCTGAGCACAGTGGTATGAAACTAGAAATCAGTTAACAGGAGGAAAATTGGAAAATTCACAAATTTGTGGCAATTAACATACTTCTGAACAACAGATGGATCAAAGAAGAAATCAAAAGGGAAATCAAAAAATATCTTGAAACAAATTAAACTGGAAACACAGCATACCAAAATTTATGGGACACAGCAAAAGCAGTTGTAAAAGGAAAATTTATAGCTATAAATGCCTATATTAAGAAAAAAGGAAGATCTCAACCTAACAAACCTCAATGAACTAGAAAAAGAAGAAGAAACTAAGCCTAAAGTTGGCAAGAGGAAGGAAGTAATAAAGATTAGAACAGAAATAAGTGAAATAGAAAATAGAAAAACAATAGAAAAGATCAACAAAGTTAAAAGTTGGCTGTTTTGAAGAGATAAACAAAATTGACAAACTCTTAGCTAGGCTAACCAAGGAAAAAAGAGAACTCAAAATTATAAATGAAAGAGATATTACAACTGATACCACAGAAATACATAGGATTATGAGACTACTATGAATAGGCATATACCAACAAATTGAACAATTTAGAGGAAATGGATAAACTCCTAGAAACATACAACCTACAAGACTGAATCATGAAGAAACAGAAAATCTGAATAGACCAATGAGTAAGGAGATCGAATCAGTAATCAAAAAGCTCCCAACTAAGAAAAGCCCAGGACTAGGTGGTTTCACTGGTGAATTCTACAAACATTTAAAGAAGAATTAATACCAGTCCTTTTCAAACTCTTCAAAAAATAGAAGAGGGAACACTTCCAAACTATTTCTATGAGGCCCTGATACATAAGCTAGATAAAGACACAACAAGAAAACTCGGAGCCCATGTCCCTGGTTATTATAGATACAAAAATTCTCAACAAAATACCAACAAACTGGAGCTTCCCTGGTGGCGCAGTGGTTGAGAATCTGCCTGCCAATGCAGGGGACACGGGTTCGAGTCCTGGTCTGGGAAGATCCCACATGCCGCGGAGCAACTGGGCCCGTGAGCCACAATTACTGAGCCTGCGTGTCTGGAGCCTGTGCTCCACAACAAGAGAGGCCATGATAATGAGAGGCCCGCGCACCGTGATGAAGAGTGGCCCCCACTTGCCGCAACTAGAGAAAGCCCTCGCACAGAAACGAAGACCCAACACAGCCATAAATTAATTAATTAATTAATTAATTAATTTTTAAAAATACCAACAAACCAAATTCAGCAGCTCATTAAAGGGATCATATTCCATGAGGAAGAGGGACTTATCCCTGGTTCAGAATTTGAAAATCAATAAATGTGTTACACCACATCAATAGAATGAAAGACAAAAATCATATGATCATCTCAATAGATGCAAAAAAAAAGCATTTGACAAAATTCAAAATCCTTTCACCCAGTGATGAAAACTGAAAGCTTTCCTCTCAGATCAGGAACAAGACAAAGGTGCTCACTTTCACCACTCCTATTCATCAAAGTGCTGGAAGTCCTAGCCAGAGCAATCAGGCAAGAGAAAGAAAAAGCATCCAAATTGGAAGGGAAGAAGTTACATTGTCTTGATTTGCAGGTGGTGTGTTCTTATGCAGTTGACCTTTGAACAACATGGGTTTGAATTACACGGGTCCACTTTATATGTGGATATTTTTCAATTGTAAATACTGCAATACTACACAGTCTGTGGTTGGTTGAATCCCTGGATGTGGAGGAAATGTGGATACAGAAAGCCAACTATAAGTTATACAGAGATTAACCTCCACATTGTTAAAGGGTCAACCTTATATAGAAAATCCTAAAGACTCCACCAGAAAACTATTAGAACTAATAAATGAATTCAGTAAAGTTGCAGGATATAAAATCAACCTACCAAAATCTGTCATTTCTATATACTAATTGAGATTATCTAAAAAAGAAATAAAATAATCCCATTTACAGTAGCATCAAAAACAATAAAATAGTAAGGAATAAATTTAACCAAGAAGGTGAAAGATCTGTACACTAAAAACTGTAAGACCTTGATGAAAGAAATTGAAGAAGGCACAAATAAACGGAAGATAGCCCAGGTTCATGGCTTGGAAAAATTAACATTAAAATATTACCCAAAGCCATCTCCAGATTCAGTATAATCTCTATCAAAATTCCATTGGCATTTTCCACAAAAATAGAAAAAAAATCCGAAAATTCATGTGGAACCACAAGAGACCCCTAATAGCCAAAGCAATCCTGAGAAAGAACAAAACTGGAGATACCCCACTTCCTGATTTCAAACTATATTACAAAGCTGTAGTAATCAAAACAGTACTGGCATAAAAACAGGCACATAGACTAATGGAATAGAACCGAGAGCCCAGAAATAAACTCACACGGTCAACTAATAATTTGACAAGGGAGCCAAGAATATCCATCAGGGAAATGATAGTCTCTTCACTAATGCTGTTGGGAAACTGGATATTCACATGCAAAATAATTAAACTGGACCCCTATCTTACACCATTCACAAAAATTAACTCAAAATGGATTAAAGACTGTAAAACCTGAAACTTTAGTTTACTCCTACAAGAAAACATAGGGAAAGTTCCATGACATTGATCTTAGCAATGATTTTTTGGACGTGACACCAAAAGCACAAGAAGAAAAGTAAAAATAAACAAGTGGGACTACATCCAAAAAAAAAAAGCTTTTGCATAGTAAAATAAATAATCAACACAATGAAAAGACAACCCATGGAATGGGAGAAAATATTTGCAAACCATATGTCTGAGAAAGGGTTAATATCCAAAATATGTAACGAAGTAATGCAACTCAATAGCAAAAAACAAATAATCTGATTTAACAACAGGCAAAGGACCTGAACAGCCATTTTTCCAAAGAAGATATACAAATGGCCAACAGGTACATAAAAACTTGCTCAACATCAGTAATCATCAGGGAAATGCAAATCAAAACCACAGTGAGCTATCACCTCCCACCTGTTGGAATGGGTGTTATCTAAAAGACAAGAGATAACAAGTGTTGGGAGAAAAGGTAATGCAAATCAAATGCAAATCAAAACCACAGTGAGCTATCACCTCCCACCTGTTGGAATGGGTGTTATCTAAAAGACAAGAGATAACAAGTGTTGGGAGAAAAGGTAACCCTTGTGCATTGTTGGTGCAAATGTAAATTGGCATAGCCACTGTGGAAAATGGTAAGGAAGTTCCTCAAAAAATTAGAAATGGAGTTACCATATGATCCAGCAATCTTATTTTATGAGAATATATCCAAAGAAAATGAAATCAGTATGTCACAGAAATACCTGTACTCCTGTGTTCATTGTAGCACTATTCATAATAGTCAAGACCTGCAAACAACGGATGAATGGCTAAAGAAAATGTGTGTGTGTTTGTGTATACAAAGTGTGTGTGTATATATATAATGGAATATTCAGCCATAAAAAAGAAGAAAATCCTGATATTTGCAGCAACATGGATGAACCTTGAGGACATTACATTAAGTGAAATAAGGCAAACAGAGAAAGACAAATACTGCATGATCTCACTTATATGTGGAATTTTAAAAAGTCAAACTCATAGAAACATTGAGTAGATTGGTGGTTACCAGAGGATGGGGAAAATGGGGAGATATTGGTCAAAGAGTACAAACTTTCAGTTATAAGTTCTGGGGATCTAACGTACAGCATTGTGACTATAGTTAACAGTACTATATGTATACACACACATATATCAAATCATCACATTGTACACCTTAAACTTATACAATGCTACTTGTCAATTATACAAAGCTGGAAAAAAAAGAGGAACACTTTTTCCTTTGATATTAAAATTCTTTGGATGCAGCATTCATGTCTCTCTCTTCTATAATAGATTCATGTTGCTAAATTAATATTTCCTGCGAATGACCTAATTGGCAACGTGTTCTTCCTAAGTTGTCAATTTTAGGACCAGACTTGTTTCCAAGATTGCCTTGGATAGAAATAGTGGGGTTGGGATGGGGGAGAAAGAGACTATGCTTTCCTTGCCTTAAGTTTAAGTCGCTACCTCTCTAGGGACTTGCTCTGACACCTTTGTTGTGAAAACCAAGAAAAACAAAACAATTAAATCTTCATTGGATCATTCTACAGGGATTGTAATGTGCAGCAAGGTATGGAAACCTCTGCTCTCTCTCTATATACACACAAAACCACATACGCAGGTTAAATTCCATTATAATAAGCTCTAGGGAACTGTCTGCATTTTCCCACATCAGAAATTTGTGTGTTTTGGATATCATACCAGTTGGAGGTTTGAAAATCTTTTTGTTGTTTTGTTTATTATATAATAAGTTTTGACCTGTAAATTCTAGATATTCTACAGATTGCCAAGAATGGCTTTACCTTAAGGCACAGTCTAACTGTGGAGACTTTATGCCACCAATAGCATGTTTAATTGTTTGACATGCTTGGATCCGAGTCAAATACTAGTAGATATTTTAATTACATTATTTGGAAATTATAAAACCCTATAGAATTCCAGTCTTGAATCAAAAGCCCACATTGACTTCAGGAACATTTTTGTGTTTGAATAAATTGTTAAAGTGACTTTTTCCTTGACAGGGTGACTTTACAAGGACAGGAGAAAGGAAGTTAGCAGGAGTTATGAAAGATGGTGTTAACTCGGCAAATAGGTATTACCTGAATCGATTTAAGGATGCTTATAGGCAAGCTGTTATAGGTAAGGAACATAAATGCCTTTCTCGCTCTCAAATTTGTTATTCTTTCTGTGACTAACCTTTTACAGTAACCAACTTCATTAACATAGTTCATATGTTGTATAATATATTTGTGTCTCTGTGTTGAACATCTTACCCAATAAATCAAATTTTTACAAGATTAGAATTTTTTTTAAAATATTTTATTTATTTATTTGGCTGCATTGGGTCTTAGTTGCAGCATGTGGGACCTTCGTTGCAGCATGCAGGATCTTTCGTTGCGGTGCACAGGCTTCTCTAGTTGAGGCATGCAGGCTTCTCTCTAGTTGCGGTGTATGGGCTAAGTAGTTGTGGCGTGCAGGCTTAGTTGCCCCATGTCATGTGGGATCTTAGTTCCCCTACCAGGGACTGAACCCGCGTCCCCTGCACTGGGAGGCGGATTCTTTTTTTTTTTTTTTTTTAATATTTATTTGTTTGTTTGTTTTGGTTGCACTGGGTCTTAGTTGCGGCAGGTGGGCTCCTTAGTTGCGGCTCGCCGGCTCCTTAGTTGCAGCACGCAGGCTCCTTAGTTGTGGAATGCGAACTCTTAGTTGTGGCATGCATATGGGATCTAGTTCCCTGACCAGGGATCGAACCCGGGCCCCTGCATTGGGTATGTGTGGTCTTATCCACTGCGCCACCAGGGAAGTCCCTGGAAGGCGAATTCTTAACCACTGGACCGCCAGGGAAGTCCCTACAAGTTTAGAGTTTGACACATTTTTTAGGCTGGAGCAGCAAAAGAAACCGCTCATTTCCATACGTATTTGTCAATTTGTTATTCATGTGACAGAAGCCAGGGTTGAGGCTCCTGGAGTATGGAATAAGGTGCCCTAAAACCTCATCAACTAAAAACTCCATATTATATTTGTTTTCCCATTACTCAAGGCTGAGAGAGAAAAACGCGATGATTTTCTTTCTTCGTATAATGTTTATCATGTGTTCTTGCTATGGACAAATATAGCATCCTTTCTTATAAGCATGATTTAACAGGGTATTAGGGTATCAGATTTAGAGATTATCCTAACCGATTCCTATCACTATTTAAGAAAAGAAATGGAGGGTAGATTGCCCAGTGGAATTCATGCCTTGGCATATTTTAACTTCAATTTTCATGAAAGTATTACCTTTTAGGATTAAAGTAAATGTAGAGTATTCTGGATTAGAATCAAATGTAACAGCTTGTCATATGGTCTCTAAGAATATTTTTTAAATCCTATTTTTTTTAACCTGATTATTTATTATACATGAAGTAGTAGGGCCTATGCATAGACAATTGAGGAATTTGAGAAGTCTGGTGTAATTAAGTTTGGTTCATTTGCCACACATAGGGTGCATGCTGATAGGAAAACTGGATTTTAGCAGTTTATTCGAGGAAAAATAAGATGCCTTTCTTTCTGCTGGTTGATCTAGCGCCTCAGTTATGTCATTGAGGAGGCGTGTTCTGTTCCTCTCTCATTTTGACGATCAGTCGCATCGGCTTCATCCTAACCCTGAAGCTGCATCTTTTCAAGTTTAAGAGAGAGGGGCCAGTAGCGGTCTGGGCTTACTGCTTCCCTGTAAAGGGCCAGTGGTTGGCAGATCTCTCCCAGAAGCCTCCTCCAGTCTTGCAGTCCCAAACAAGCATAGGGAATGGGATTACAATGATTCTGTTAAGCCTTGAGCTGCATGCTGTACCAGGAAGAAGTTAGCTTGTCTGTTCAGTTCCTTTGCCCATTTTAAAATTGGCTTATTTGTCTTTTTTGGAATTCTTTTTTGGAATTCTTTATATATTCTTGGATACAGGTCCCTGATCAGATAGATGATTTTTAAATATTCGCTCCTATTCTGTGGGTTGCCTTTTAATTTTCATGACATTGTCCTTTGAGACACAAAAGTTTTTAATTTTGATGGTGTCCAGTTTGACTATGTTTTTTCTTTTGTGGCTTGTGATTTTAGTTTCATATCTAAAGAAAACCATGCCTAGTTCAGGGTCACAAAGATTTATGCCTATGTTTTTTTTAATGAGTCTTATTATTTTAGGTCTTGTATTCTCTTTTGCTTTTTAAAAATGCATTAGTAAACCAAGAAGATGATAGATATTAACACTTTCTACTCTAGATTTGATGCAAGGCATTCCAGTGACAGAAGATCTTTATTCCATATTTACCAAGGAGAAAGAACATGAAGCTTTGCATAAGGAAAATCAGAGAAGCCACCAGGAACTAATTAGTCAACTCTTACAAAGTTACATGAAGTTACTGCTGCCTGATAATGAAAAGTTCCATGGGGGCTGGGCCCTCATTGACTGTGACCCCAGGTGAGTTGGAGTGGTGTCCTGGTAACTAACGTGCTTTCTGATGCTGCTAATTTGTCCTAATTATTGCTAGCAATTGCCCATAGAGCTGTGGGCATGGATGCATAGTTCATGGCAGTTCTCAAATACATGGCTGGTACTAAGGCAAGCTAAGGCACTCACCTTGGCCATAAAATTAAGGGGGCACTAGCAATATTTGATTTTTTAAAAACCCAGATTGTGAAACTACAGTTCAAAGCTTGTTTTGTGAGTTCTCCCCTGCCCCCAACCCCACTCCATGCCCCAGAATCTAGGTTTATTGTATTAATGCACAAAAGTGAGTGTACCAAGAGGTTTAATGATGCTAGTTACTTTGGGTTGTAAAGTGGTCCTGGTCTTTCATAAAATAAATAGGCCAACTAATACTTAACGTTCTTTTTTAAACAAAAACCATCCAGTTTCAAGTGGTTCTTTAAAATACCAACTGAATGGCAGGATCCAAATTTATCCACCAGATTGAATGCTTGCTTTCAGGCTAAAATCTAAAATTATAATTTTCAATATTACGAATCAGAAACACTTCAGAAAATTCTAGACCAAGCTCTGAGAATAAAAGGTTCTATTTAGATTTTATTTTACATTTCATATGTTTTTAATAAAAGAGGCATAAAATAAGCTTGAAAGAACAATAGGACGCAAGGTAGTATACATATATTAAAATGAGTAAAAGGCAACATTGACTGTAGGTTCATAGGGAAACCTTCCGTGACTTTAATTCCATGGATTATTTCGCTTTGATAGTATTATATGTATGGATGCAATTTTTGTACTCTTAAAAATGAGGTTTTCCTCACACACACTGAGCAGAAAATTTCTGTGCTCTTATAAGCCATTTGGTAAAAAATTTTTATTCAGGTACGTTAGTTGTTGTTTTTAAAATAGCAGTCCAACTTAATGCAGCACGAAACAAACAAAAACTCCCAAAAGGTAGTACTTTTAATTCCCATTCAGAAATAACTGCAGGTATCACATCTGCATTTTGCTTGAGTTTTAACTTTGCACTTCACTTTTTTGAAGGTGTCGTGATTGTCAGTCTCATTTTCCTTAGATCAAGTGTTTTGGGTTTTTTTAAATTTTATTTTTGGCTGCGTCGGGTCTTCGTTGCTGCGTGCGGGATTTTCTCTAGTTGCAGCGAGTGGGCGCTGCTCTTCGTTGCGGTGCGCAGGCTTCTCATTGGGTGGCTTCTCTTGTTGCAGAGCACGGGCTCTAGGCGCGCAGGCTCTAGAGTGCAGGCTCAGTAGTTGTGGCGCACAGACTTAGTTGCTTTGGGGCATGTGGGATCTTCCCGGACCGGGGCTCGAACCCGTGTCCCCTGCATTGGCAGGCGGATTCTTAACCACTGCGCCACCAGGGAAGTCCCTAGAACTGTCCTTCTTATTAGAGATACTTTGTGGTTATCATCCTTTCTAACACTGCTAAGATTTCTTTAAATTTGCTACTGGTATTTATCTTCATTTGCAAGGCTTAAAGATTTTCCAGGTGGTGGATAGTTTTCCCTTTCTCTTGAAGGGAGATGTTTGGAAACCTGCTCTTTGGCTCTCTGAGTTTGCTATAGAGCCTTTGTACAGTCCGTCTACTGAGCCAGAGATGTGGACCCAGAACAGGCAGCCCCTGGTGGAGGACAGCAAGAGATAGCTCTGGGAATGGCTTTGGGGGCTCAGGTCCCCAGACAGCCAGCGGTGAGTTCAGCCCCTTGGGCTTGTGGGCTTCAGCCGTCAGCACCTGTCTGCCTCAGGCTGTGTGTGTGTTTTTTAAAAACACCTTTATCAAGATGTTATTCATATAGCATATAATTCGCCCATTTAAAGCGTACAATTCAGTGGTTTTTAGAATATTCACAGAGTTGTGCAACCATCACTTTGGTCAGTTTTAGAACATTTTTATCACCGCAAAGAGAATCCGCATACTCTATCCCCACCCTCACCCCCTAAGCAACCACTGATCTATTGATACTTCTATCTCTCCGGACTCGTGTATTCTGGACACTTTATATAAATGTAATCATGTACTATGTGGCCTTTGTGACTGGCTTCATTCACTTAGCATAATGTTTTCATGGCTCATGGGCGTTGTGGCATGTATCAGAACTTCATTCCTTTTTATGGCTGAATAGTATTTCATTGTATGGATAGATCACATTTTGTTTATTCAGTCTTCCTTTGGGCATTTATGTTTCCACCTTCTGGCTATTCTGTTGTAAATAGTGATGCTGTGAATACTCATGCACAAGTTTTTGTTTGAGCACCTGTTTTTCTTTTGGGTGTATACCTAGGAGGGGAAATTGCCAGGCCACATATAATTCTATGCTTAACTTTTGAGAAACCACCAAACTATTTTCCACAGTGGCTGCACCATTTTACATTCCTACCAGTAATGTAGGAGGGTTCCAGTTTTTCCATGTCCTCACCAACACTTGTTTTCCATGGTTTTTTATTGTAGTCATCCTAGGGGGTGTGAAGTAGTATCACATTGTGGTTTTGATTTGCAATTCCCTAGTGACACATGATGTTGAGCTTTTTTTTTTCTTGTGCTTGTTGGGCATTTGTATGTTTTCCTTAGAAAAATGTCTACTCAAATCCTTTGCTCATTTAAAAAATTGGGTTGTGTGTCTTCTTGTTGTTGAATTGGGCTACATGTTTTTGTAAATAAAGTTGTGCAGGAACCAGGGCTGGGATTAGGGTGAGGCAAGTGAGACAGGGTTGTACAGGTTGCAGGGTCAGATCCTATCTTTATTTGAAATGTTGATGTTTTGTTTATCATGATATGTTTGCATTAATTTTGATTTTTTAAAAATATTGCACTAAAAACTTACGCTTGATGGCTGAGGTTTTTTTGGCATCCCCTTAAATTTTGCGCCAGGGACCAGTGCCTCACTCACTTCACTGCAATCACCGCCCTGTTTAAATACCTGGCAGAAAAAGTTACAAATGCTCCGTCCTGCGCAGCTCAGCAAGAATGGCTGCCGTTCCCTTTTTCTTTACCTCCCAGCACCCCAGCTGGAACTGTCCAGCACAGCTTTGTGCCGTTTGCTTGGTTTCTGCCCTCCTTCGTGCTTACCCGGTGCCGACCCCCGGCCCCGAGCCTTTTTCTGTTAAACCCTGAGCACAGCTCAGTTTATTCCCCGCGGACAGCCCCTGGCGCATACAGATCAGACCTCTCGGGCCGTTCTGTGTCCTTTCCTTTCCAAGCGGCCGCAGCGGCTGCAGGGAAAGCTGACTTGAATGACAGCCGCTAAGCGCCGCCTGGCGCGCTGCGGCCGCGGGAGGAATCTTTAATGTGACGGGAAATCGGCGGTACCGTCCAGGTGCCCTTCAGCATCAGCACAAAGCCAACTCTTTATTTTGTCCAACTCGGACTCACTTTTTCTTACACCGAGAGCACATGACCACTTGCACCCGCGTTAGTGGACTAGTGAGGCGCGCTGCAGCCCTTCGGCCAGCAGGGATGGCCCTTCGCAAAGGTGTGCGTGCGCTCTCACGGGAGCCGGGCTGGGGGACCAGAGCCCGCGGCCACTTCGGCGCCCCTCTCCGCCGGCCCGGGAACCCGCCCTGCTTGCGGCGAGGGCGGTGCCGGACCGGCCGCGCATGTGCACTGGGCGTGCGCCGCGGCGGAGGCGGGCGGCGGAAGCGGGCTGAGGTTCTGGGCGTGACCCGGCGCGGCCGCGCTGCAGTTGCCGCAGTCGGCGCAGTCGCTGCAGGTGTTAGCTCTGCTGCTGGTGGCTCTGACTGAGCTTCGACTCGTGGACGGACGGACGGACGGACGGACTGACGGGATGCCGCGCTCCCACCGGCCTCCTCCGACCGCCCAGCGGCAGGCGAACGCCACGGGCAGTGCCGCCGGCAACGCCGCCGAGCCCAAGCCTGAAGGCGGCAGCCTGGCGACGACTTTCAAGATTTTTCTCCTTTTTGCAGGACTTATGGTTAAAGTTCCCGTGGGGTTGTATTTTTCCTGTAAATTACTGCTTTTCCAAAGCCTCCTGTTAATGTCGCCTGATGACAGTGGCTTTTACGCGACCATTGTCGCGGTGGTGGGGCTGCATGTGGTGCTGGCGGTGTTCGTGTTCATCGTGTGGAAGGAGGGGATGCCTGACTGGTGGGAAGAGAAAAGCGAGTAGCGCAGCGCCCACTTCCCAGCTGCAGGCGCGGGGGCGGGGAGCCCTGAAAGGGGGTTTCTTGTTTTTCTTGTCCGTGTTAAAAAAAAAAAAAAAAAAGTGTGGGTTTTTTGTTTTCTGGGTTTTTTTCTGTTTAAGTGGGGCGGAGGGTGGCGGGGAGGGAAATTAAGTATTTACTGCAGCTTATACGTCGGTAAAAATGCGGGGTGGGGGGAGGGCTGACATTTTTCTAGACTGCCTGTCACGTGCCAAGTGCTTTTCGTCCGGACAGGATGCTTTTGACCGAGATCATGTTTGACCGATGTAAATATTAGTGTCAAAATAGAAGCTAAGATAAAGTAACACTAATTAGTAGGGTTAGAATTTATTTCATATTACAATACGTGTCGTGACGTAATTTTTATGGCTTGGCTCAAGCGACAATTTTAAGAGTGCACGTAAGTACCAACGCGCACGACTAAATTACGTTTTACGTCGTTAGTGTGTGTTCTTCTCAGTGAGCCTGCCAAAATCATAGAATTTATGGTTTTTTCTTTACCGTTGGTTGGTTATTGCTCATATTTTAGATCAATCTGTGTATTCATTGGGTTCTGGCTTCTGACCTAATTAGTTGTATTTTGGGGGCATATTTTTGGTGAAAATTGAGGTCAGTTTGTTATTTTAGATTAAGACTGTTAGAGTTCACGCTGCAGCAACGTGCTGCCGAGGTAAAATCCTGCACTTGAAGATCTTGGTAAAGTTGTCTCTGCAGTACCTGTTAAACAGTGACCTCATTCTTACGCAGATTATGTACGTGACTTAAATTCCATCTACAAGTGATTTTTTCTCCCTCCCGTTTTACATTTGTTTTTCAGTAGCATTTGGTAAGTCTTTGGAAACAGCTATGAAATTCTAAGGTAGACCAACAGTGGAATTTTGAGAAACAATGTAAGAGTGTGGATTAATTTTCACCTTTTGATTGGAAAAGCTGTTTTAATAGTAGATGAAAGTTTTTCAGATTCTGCCCGTGTTATCTGTTGACTATGTGTAGATTTTCTGTGTTGACCTTTTTAAAAAAATTAGTATTTGGTTTAATGGTTAATCAATATTCATTTAATTTCTAACCCTTATTCTGATACTTGATTTTAGAGTGGAAATAAAATATGGCAAAATGGACTTAGAATAAGGAAATGTTCACTCATTCCTTAAAAGCTGAGTAAATCTGTAGTAAGAAAAATGCAAAGTAGTTTGGGCTGGGTTCCATTTTTGCACATAAACATTACATTTACGTAAAGTTCTTTCAAAGGATGCACTCTACATGAGTGTAAAAATACCCTAAATGTGCAGTGTCATTTTGAAGGTTAGGTCATGTGAGATGATCTAGACAATTTCTCTTTTCTCAGCCTCACATTTTCCTTTCTTTCCAACCCTTACCCCCTCTACCATCATCCAATCCCCTGCCCCCATTATCCCATTTCCCCTGAGTGCTCTCTCCTCCTTGGCTACCTCTCTGGGAAGGGACCTCTTCTCAGCTCCAGTCCTTTCCTTCATCTACCCCACCTTCCTAAACTGGGTTCCTGGTTTTTCTGGTTTTTTTTAATTCCCAGATGGATAGATTGTATATATTTAACTTAAGAAGTGGGACTCATTGATTACTTGATTTTTTTCCCCACCCCAGCCCCTCCAATCTTTTATCATAAGTGGATCTGCTGTAGAAAAAAAAGGTAGATGAAAACAAAAATATTTAATTCCCTGTCGTGTTTGTTTAGCCTCATTGATGCTACTCACAGAGATGTGGACGTGCTGTTACTGCTTTCTAACTCCGCCTACTACGTGGCCTAGTAAGTTGCTTATTGGTTTAAAGCTTTTACTTTTTTTTAATGCGAGTAAATTTCCTTTTTAGAATTGTAAGACAAAAAAGTTAAGAATCTAGTTTTGTTATTTAAGAAATTTCACTGAACCCCTTTACCTTACATAATTGTTACATCACTCTGACTTCAGTTTGAAAATGTGCTTTATAATCAGTGTTTATATAATAGTGTTCTTTTAGTATTATTTCCTATAGATCTCAAGTTTTGATGTATTCCACATATTTTTATTGTGAATGACCATAAAGCATTGTTTTTATTACTATACCTTAGTTAAATGTTTCCCCATTGTTAGGCATTAAAATACTTCCATCTTTTTTGCTATTATGAATGATACAGCTGTCTATGTGCAGATAATTGTGTGTGTGTGTGTGCACATGCACTTCTCTGATTATAAGGGTATGATGAATTATATGACTTTTGTGCCTTATTGCAAGATTGATCTCCAGAAAGACTACCAGTTAACAATGCCACTAGCAGAAATACAAGTACTTCCTCATAGCCTTACCAGAATTGAGATTTATTTTTGTCAAATACATATTCACTTTCTTTTTGGCCTTGTGTGAACTGTCATTTTTCAGTCATTGGCCCAGGTGCCTATTGGCACTGATCATATGGATTTTTCATTCTTGATTTTGGATATCAGATTTATCTGCTGTATCAGGAATACATAGCTTCAGTATATGTATGTGTTTTTCTCTCCTTTTAGGTTAAGGTTTAGGTTTGTTGGTTTGATTTCTTTTAGTGTAAGATGTATAAACTGATTTTCCTTTAGGTGTTAAACTATATATTTATGTGTGTATATATATATATATAAAATATTCATCTCATTTCATCTAGTTTTTAAAATATTTTTAACTCTACCCCAGAATGTATTGTGCTGTGGAAGATTTTAACTGCATAGTAGTTGCTGCTATTATACCTCAGCTGACAAGCCAAATATGCTTTTGATTTTAATCCTCTTCTTACTCTCTTTCCCTTTGTCTAGTTATGATGATGAAGTTGACAAAGTAAACCAGTATCAACGACTAAGTCTAGAAGACCTGGAAAAAATTGAAATAGGTAAATTTTAACATACTAACCAAGTCATAGAAAGCAAATATTGTTTCTTCTAAGAGTGGGTCATTATTTAAGCACGTGGTATAACATCTTATAGGAATCAGAAGGGGATAGTCTAAGTAGTACATTTCTTAGGATTTCCTTCTGATTTTGAGATTAGTGATGGATATAGTCTAATAATAACTATATTTCTTTCATTACTTGCCTTGTGAAGATTAACCCTGGGATCGAGACAGTTTAAATATTTGAGACTGAAGAATTTTTATTTATAATCTCATGAAACCAAATCATGATAAGCATGTGCTCTCATTTAGATTATGAAGAAAAAAGTGCTAAATAATTGATGAATGTTTGTCAGTCTTTTGAAGATACAGAAGAAAGTGAGTGTTACGCGAAAGATTTACATGTATTCATTTGGGTCTTTAGGTCCTGAACCCACTCTTTTTGGTAAGGCAAAGTTCTCCTGCATGCGACTGCACTACAGATATAAAGAAGCAAGTGGCTATTTCCACACCTTGAGAGCTGTAATGCGCAATCCAGAAGAGGATGGAAAAGGTAACGGAGAGAGATGAAAGTATTCAGTGATAACTTTTTCTCTGCTCTTATAAGCCCAAGTGGACTTGGGGACTGTACATACCCAGTACCAACTGAATGATCCAGGAAAGTAGCTTTGTGATTTGAGATCTTGAAATAGCAGCTTTGTTCCCAGCAATGCAGGGACATTATTTGAACTGATGATGTAGTCTGGGGCAAGGGAATCTATTATGGGAATTCTCAGTGTGTTTGGCCATATGGGTGTCGTGGCTTTCCTACCACACATGCCTCTCATGGATAGTAGTCAGAGACAACACCTGTCTTGTTCACGGCTGTTGTCTCAGCATCTAGCAGTGTTTGGACAGATGAGGGTTTCAGAATAAACTTTTAATTCCAATCGATTTGGTTTTTTTGTTCTTTAGTCTTGTTAAAATTTTAGAACATTTTGAATTAGTGAGGGGAGTGATGAACAAGTAGCATTTTTCTGTAAATTATAACAAATAAACTTGTATTTAATTACAAGATTACAAATTTCATTTGGAGTTCTGAGTTAGAACTGCTAATTTTTAAATATGTTTTTGGAGAAACTGGCAAGCAATTATATTTGGGTTTCAGATACCCTTCAGTGCATTGCAGAGATGCTGCAGATCACCAAGCAAGCCATGGGATTAGATGTGCCTATAATAGAGAAAAAGCTTGAGAGGTAAGTATACTACTTTGGATAGTAATGTCTTTATTCTTCAGAGAAAATTAAAGTTTTACTTCTTTTAAAGTATTTGCAAAAGGGAGAGAAATCACATTATGATACTGTGTTGGTATTTAGAGGGAGAAGTATCATATCTTTGTGGATCAGAAAGTAATAATTTTGTTTAAATTATGGCCATGGGACTTCCCTGGCGATCCAGTGGTTAAGACAGACTCCGTGCCTCCACTGCAAGGGGCCGCTGGTTCGATCCCTGGTCAGGAAACTAAGATCCTGGATGCCGCTCAGCGCGGCCAAAATAGTAATAATAATAAATAAAATAAATTATGGCAAGTGATATATTTTCAAACACTTAAGTATACTCTTAAGAGAGGGAACATTCAAATTTAAATAACTTTTTAGAGAAAATAACCAGCCAGTATGTTTTAAACACTAGGTTTTTGAATTTTGGAAAAGAATGCCTATAAACAGATTATTTTACATTTAAAATCTGTGGGTTTTCCATCTAATGAGCAGGTTTTAAAGTCCACATTCCACTAGAAAAGAGAGTCATTTGGTCATCTAGAGGAAAATTGTCTTCTGTTAGAAATAATTATTTCAGTAGCTCTTTTTTTTTAATTGAATGAGATTATTTAAATTTCATATAATCTATAAAGAGCTACTGTAAAGTAGCTCTTTAACATCATAATTTTTATGAAATATTCTCATGACCAGTGATCTTGCATGACCAAGTGTGGAACCAGTGTACTAAGACGTGTGGTAAATAGCACTGACTTTTTTCTTATTTATAGCAGCCATGAGGGATGCCAGAGAAGAAAACACTTAAGTGCAGTTATGTTAAATGTCTCAAGTCTTCTAAAATAAATCCAGGTGGCCCACAGGAAACATAAGGAAACGGCGTTCTTTCCCCTCCCCGCTCTACCTGAATTCAGCAAAATTGGAATGTGTAGACACTTTAGTTAAGATGCTGTAGATACCTGTCTATAGTTAGTGTTGCCTTTGCTGGTGGTTTAGATTGCTGATGTGGTGGATCTGTGCTGCCCCAAATTGTAGCCAGTCACCACATACGGCTGTGGAGCCTTTGAAATGGGACTAGTCTAAATTTTGGGTGTGGGGTTTTTCTGGAAACATTTATTCTCAGAATAATGCAAAAGCAGAGGTTGAGGCTACTGTTAGGAGGCTTCCCTCCCCTCCTCCATTACCTCCCTCTCCTCCCTGAATGCCAAAGAACTCAACATAATTCATCTAATTACTGTGAAGCGCTTCATTAAGTAGGATTAAAATATTGCAGATGTAGTGTTTCCACAGGGTGGTTCTTCAGTGCACCAGGTGGCCTGCTTGAGAAAGATGACAGCATGTGGGGGAGATGTCTGTGGCCTGCTTGCTGAACTTGGGGTGAAAGTCACACAGCCGGGCCACCAATTCCATTCGGTGCCTGGGGGTGACTTGTCAATGTCACTTACAAAGGCTTCTGCTGCCCTGTTGTAAAATATAAAATACTATGCATTGGCTGTTCCAAAGACTTAGTTTAAGAAAGATTAAGATATCTGATTAATCATCTCTTAATACTGATTAGTTGAAATGACGATATTTTGTATGTAAAATTGTATATAGCTCACATTTGTATTGGACATTAATGTTCTTGCATTAAGTCCAAGGGGTTATCTGGGTTTATCATTTAGCAGTGTACTGTTTTTAAGAAATTGGGCCCAATTTAAATAAGAGTTTTCACTTACATTAATAATTGGAACTGGTATACTGGATTCCATGGGAAATTAACTTTTTTCTTTTCTAATTTGTAGGAAGAGCAGTAAACCTCATGAAGACATCATTGGCATCAGATCTCAAAACCAAGGCTCTTTGGCCCAGGGAAAAAAATTTTTAATGAGCAAATTTTCATCTCTAAATCAAAAAGTGAAACAGACCAAATCCAATGTAAATATTGGCAATCTACGAAAGCTAGGAAACTTTACAAAACCTGAAATGAAAGTTAACTTTCTAAAACCAAACTTAAAAGTAAATCTTTGGAAATCAGACAGTAGTCTTGAAACCATGGAAAACGCTAGTGTGATGGATAATAAACCCCAGGCAGAGTCAGATGGGGAAATGTCTTCAGATAATGACTCATACCACTCTGATGAATTCCTTACAAATTCCAAGTCTGATGAAGACAGGCAGCTAGCTAACTCTTTAGAGAATGTAGGGCCAGTAGACTATGTTCTTCCTAGTTGTGGTATTATTGCTTCAATACCTCGATTAGGCAGTCGATCCCAGTCTATTAGCAGCACTGATATTAGCATTCATGTTCCTTCAGAGGTTACTCTTGCTCATGAAAGTGGGCTTGGAAAAGGCTATGAGTCTTCTTTGAAGAAAAGTCCTTCTGCTGACAACATACACACATTGACTGGCTTTGCCAAGCCCGTGGATACTTATTGCCACAGATTTGTTCAAGATGCACAAAACAAAATGACCCAGCTATTAGAAACCAGGTCTGTTTCTCAGCAGGCTAGTGAGGAAGGAAATCAAATGACCAATCAAGTTTCTAACGAAGAAGCTCAATTTGAATCAGCGGAACAGATACCTTCTCGACCATCTCAGTTAGATGTGTCTTTTTCTGCAGCAGGCCCACAGCTTTTGTCAGTTGAACCAGTGCATTCAGTCGTATCTCAAAAGACCCCCGGCTCCGAATCTGGCACACTTGAACTTGAGAGAGGGCTTCACATAACTCCTTCTCCTTCAGAGAGCTGTAGCAGCAGAGCAGTCTCTCCCTTTGCAAAGATTCGAAGTTCCATGGTCCAGGTTGCTAATATTACCCAAGCTGGATTAACCCAGGGGATAAGCTTTGCAGTGGCAAAGGTTCAGAAGAGCCCTGCAGAACCTGAAGGAGTTAATGAAGTCCAGCAGAATGAACTTAAAAATATGTTTACTCAATGCCAGACACGAATAATTCAGATTTAGTTTTTAGCCACACAGAATCCTGTGGCTTTTATTTAATCCAAAAAAAAGGTGTCATATAACCTGTACTGTCTTTGAATCTAGGGATCACAAATTCTAATTATGTTTATTTTGGAAAGGTTTTAAAAGGAGACTGAACCTGAGCAGATTTCCAAATCTGAGAGCTAGGACAGTGGAAGTGCATCATCCTAGAATGTGTAGACCTAAGTAGCTTATACACTACAGAGCAGTTTGTCTCTTTAAAAGTAATTCAGGAATAGATTACTTTGGGACGTAATAACCTGAACCTTTTTTGGAGTGGGGTGGGTGGGTAGAATGTATGAAGTATACACAAAGGGTGGACATGGATCCATTTAGGTGATTAGCATTTTTCATAACTTGTTTTTCTGTTTGTCAATTCATTTCTGTGTGTTTCCTCTACAAGGTAAATACTTAGTTTTTAGTAACTTCAAAGTGTTACTAGTATGGTGAAGCATTTTAATATAAAAACTGTTGGTTTAAGTTTTTGATGGCTTAACCATTCCCTATAAAGAGTTAATTGAGGGCTAATGGCGTTACAGTCAAGAAATGAATGCCCATTTGATCCTAATTTTCCCCACATTCTACTTAAATTTAAAATACTGCTACCTTGTACACCCCAAAGTCTAGGAGCATTAAGACTTGTCAGTCATAAAACCTGAGCTGTCAGATGTGAACACCAGCACCTATTAATTTTGCTCTCTTTTCAGAAATGTTAAGAATGTATACATATTGGATACTGGTAATGTTTGAAAGAAGTCTTTCAAGTTGTAATT
The DNA here is from genome assembly GCF_949987535.1 of Balaenoptera acutorostrata. Taxonomy (NCBI): domain Eukaryota; kingdom Metazoa; phylum Chordata; class Mammalia; order Artiodactyla; family Balaenopteridae; genus Balaenoptera; species Balaenoptera acutorostrata. The sequence goes on along the minus strand of NC_080079.1, from coordinate 11,683,923 downwards.
TTTTGCAGGGGGCAGTCCATAACATCCTGTGTAGACGAGCACAACTATTGAAAATTTAGTCTGAAGCACAACTGTGCTAAAACTTTAGGTTTTATGACTGTAACCTTGACCACATGGAACCAGGGCCTTGTCTGTAAAGCCTATACAGTAAGAAAGTTGCACACCTTATTCCAAACAAACAAGTCATTGGTTTGTCTGATATATTTAGAGCCTTACTCTGTTGAAATGATTCTCAGCTACACATTATGTCTGTTGTAACTTTGATATTTCCACTTTTGTTATTTATTAATGGTATCTATCTTTTTTGAAGTGTCAGATGCTGTGACTATTTAAAATAAAATATCATTATAATTTAAAGTGACAATGTCTATGAGAATTCCTTGAATAATATTTTGAAGATAAAGGTTTGATATTTTATGTCAGACTAAAGAATTTGGAAGCAAGGTAAGTTTGCCATAACTGAACACTTGGTCCCAGGCTTTCCTAATACTTCTCTACTCTTTTGAAGTGTTTTCATGACTTTAAAAATGATGAAATGGATCACAAACCATCAGATTTTAAAAACCAAACGTCGAAACTGAATGCTTTTTTCTCTTACCACCTTTTCTTGAAACTATTAGATGTCCTACAACATAAGAGAAAATAAAGTCAAGGTCAGGTGATAAAAGTATGTGTTTTAAGCTCCAAAGAAATTAGTTCCAAAGAGATTTTTGAAACCAAAAATTAAGGAATTAAAATTAAAACTAAATTAATTAAAATTAATTTTAAAACTAAAATTAAAACTAAAATTTAATTCCAATCAGGGTGATAATATATAGATGTCTGTTCAGTTTCCCGGTGCTTCAAATAGGATTAACATTGCATTAGAGCAACAAACTTCACTGTCCCAGGAGAAAAGGATTTCTGGAGCCCAGAGTACTAATCTCTTACCTGAGTGGGGCTTCAGAGGGAGGACGCCATGCTGCACCGCCTCTCATACTGAAGTTTACCTCGTAATGGTTTTCCACACAGAAGATCACATGGGGTGAGTCTCATAATTCATGAAAAACAGCCCGAAGTACTAGTAATTTAGGAAGTTTTATTTATTTGAAAGAGGGTTTTCCTTTCAGGGGAACTTCTCGGTAAGACCAAGCAAATTAATGTACTTCTCTTTGGTAAATTACAATTCACACTGGCACAATAAACACACAGTAACTCATCTACTCTGTTGAATTTTATTCCCACAAATCCAGTTGAGCCTTTGTTTTATTTCTAAAAGTTTAAGGAAGGTCTAGTCTACCAGTTATAAAAATGAAAACCAGTTAGAATTCTAAATATAAACAGATTATTTACATTAGTTTATAAAAATAGATTTGAGTTTAGGAAAAGTTAAACAACTAGTAATTTTCACTTCAGCTCATGAGGCATAATAAATTCCTCCATTTTCAAGGCTGACCCTGTTTTCTTGGTTAGCAATGTCACTTTAGGCCTTGGGGGCCAGGGGGGTGCAGAATTTAAGTAATCATTTAACTGATCTCTAATGTTTCCGACTAATTAAGTTACTGACTAAAAGAAACTAATCTTTATATATAACCAGTGATAGCTTAAAAGTAATGTTCTAACCTTTCCAAAGATTCTTGATGCCACTTATACTACTTTACTGTATCAATTCGCTTTCTAGCTATGGATAATATTTTTATTCCCTTGAAAATTTGTATTAAAACTGTAATTTGTCTGGGGAAAACCTAACTACATACAGTTTTATCAGGGTATTCCTGGACTAGCAGATAATATTCATCTAATACATCTGGAACTAATTGATAAATTTATATAAAAAGTGCAAAATCCAATGTAATCACAGCAACTAAATGACATTTATTAAGGAAAAGAATTAAAAACCATTTTTTTCTAAAGAAGGCATTTTTTTAAAAGTTAAATAAATTTTGTCCTCTTCCTATTTGGGCAAAACAACTTCACAGGGCAGACAGCATTCCCTTAAGCGAGTCCATAAAACAGTGGTTCCCAAATACACTGGAGTGAAATGAGAAAAATAAGGACAATGTAGTGTTTTTTCAAAAAGCTACATTTATTCCATTTAAAGGACTATCTCTTGTTCTGAGATTGTCCTTTTATGAAAAAAAAGGGGTGATAATACAGTGACTTCTTTCAGATTACTTGGCAAAATAAATTGGCAACTCTGTCAATCCCCACAATTTTTGGAAGTATTACTGGTCCATGAAACCCAAAAAGTCTGGGAACCACTGCCATTTAAAGACTTGTTTTGCATGTTGTTAACAACTGTTAAATGGAAAAAAGCTGTGGTCAGATGTCTGGGAAATAATCTTACAGAATTTCACATGATCATGTGAATTATGGCAAGTATGCTCCATTCCCCAAACCTGGACCACGGTGCACATTCACACCCACTGTTCACTGGAAAGACATAAAAATCTCAAGTGAACAATTCCTCTGACTTTGGAATTGCAACAATTTTCTTCAAATGATGTTGATGTTAGCATTTCAACAGAGTCTGGCCTATGACTTAGCCGAAGCTAAGGAAACTAAGGAAATGGTATAATCAGCAACATTATCAATATTAAACTTTTAATATCAAATACATTTTTGTACATTACTAATTTATATAATTATAAAACAAACTTCAAAAGCTCCATAAAATCAGTAAGGAAAAAGCCCTTACTGAATATTATATAAACTTTAGATGTTACCAGGTGTGATTTCAGGAAAAGACATTGGTTTTCTTTTTTGATACAAATTATCTACAAAACAGTGTGGTATAAATGATATTTGAATTTTACAATAATGTGGCTACAATTTGCCCATTACTCTTTCATAGATGTCAGTACCTTCAAAGTTCATTTCCATTCACACATTTCTGCTGTTGAAGTCTGGTTCTTCTTAAAGACTCTAGCTGCTTTGCTCTTAGCCATCGTTCTCTTGACAGTGTTGTCTGACCAGCACTGAGAGACAGAAACCTGGTTTGAAATACAGAAACAAATTTAAGTCTAGACCTAGAATAATGACTTTTTTTTTTTTTAAGACCTACTGGTTTGTAAGTTTTTTTTAATACTGTTGTGGGAGACAAGACCATCTGGTAACTACAGAACTGAAAAGCCAAGTGAGACTTCTACAAAGGAATACTTTAAGAGTCATATTTGGAGGGCGATTCCCTCTTTGAAGTGTGGAGAACAGGGAGCGTGCCTGGTCCACTGAGGTGATCCCTGGCCACTGACTCCCCCTCAATGAGTCATTTCACAAGGGATTTTTAGAAGGAAAAAGTTCATTTCCATTTTTATAAGTCTGCCTCAGTTATCCTAAATAAGCAGATTTATCCACAGCTCACTGAAAAGGCGATCGTGGACATGCACACTCACCGAGCTACAATGAGCAACTGGTGGAGATCGTCGGCAGTGATGCTCTGGGGGTCGTTCTTGCGCATCTCCACAAAATCGTCTTCAACTGCCTGTATCAAAACAGTAAATGAACTTTAAAATTATTCCTTATGAGGAAACGACATTTGCATTTTGTAGGGAAAAGGAAGGTAACATGGTGCCTTGCCTGATGTGAAAATGAGGAAGTCAGCCCTGCATCTTAGACAAATGGGGTAATATGGGTAAAAGGACTGAAAACCAAACTTTACACGTAAGTTATACCACTGAGGAAAGTACTCTAAACAAAGTAACAAAACTCAAGATTCATTTGAGAACACCAGACAAACAGATAAAACCCAGCAACGTGCATAGCAAACATGATGCCTTTAAACACAGGGAAGAGAGATGTCAGCAAAAACCACCAAGTAAAGGACCTCTGAAAATCCTCACCACCATTAAAGGGAACAAGAACACTGGCAAAAATGATCAAAATCAGCTTCTTCAAAACTCTAGACATTAACCAGATGCTTGAAACAATTCGGGGAGCATTTTTTCAAGAAAGATAGGAAGAACAGTGACCTTTGAGACATTTAAATTTGCCCTATTCCTCTACCCACCTCCAAGCAGCCCTGGAAACAGATAGCCTGACAACCACTGGAGAGGGCTGTGGGGCTGGAGCTCTGTCAAAGCACCATTCCCAGAGAACTGTCATTATTTGACTATCTGGTGGTTCCCAGGAAGAATCCATTTGCAAGCCTGTCTTTATTTAACCTGACTTGGCACTTGCCCACTGAATAGCCTATTCCCCCAGAGAGTTTATCAAAAACAATCAGAAGCAACTACTGATCATCTTAGCCTTCCCAGACATTGGGTAACAGTTGGGGCAAACAGCAGGCTAACCAAAACCATTAAAAAGAAAATCTAGGGAATGAGAGAGATTGGTTCAATACGGCGGAGTAGATGGACATGCACTCACTCCCTCTTGCGAGAACACTGGAATCACAACTAACTGCTGAACAATCAGCGACAGGAAGACACTGGAACTCACCAAAAAAGATACCCCACAACCAAAGACAAAGGAGAAGCCACAATGAGACGGTAGGAGGGGCGCAATCACAATAAAATCAAATCCAGAAACTGCTGGGTGGGTGACTCACAGACTGGAGAACACTTATACCACAGAAGTCCACCCACTGGAGTGAAGGTTCTGAGCCCCACGTCAGGCTTCCAACCTGAGGGTCCGACAAGGGAGGAGGACTTCCCAGAGAATCAGACTTTGAAGGCTAGCAGGATTTGACTGCAGGACTTCGACAGGACTGGGGGAAACAGACTCCACTCTTGGAGGGCATACACAAAGTAGTGTGCACATCAGGACCCAGGGGAAGGAGCAGTGACCCCAGGAGAGACTGAACCAGACCTACCTGCTAGTGTGGGAGGGTCTTGTGCAGAGGCAGGGGGTGGCTGTGTCTCACCATGAGGACAAGGACACTGACAGCAGAAGTTCTGGGAAGTACTCCTTGGCGTGAGCCCTCCCAGAGTCTGTCATTAGCCCCACCAAAAAGCCCGGGTAGGCTCCAGTGTTGGGTCGCCTCAGGCCAAACAACCAACAGGGAGGGAACCCAGCCCCACCCATCAGCAGAAAAGCAGATTAAAGTTTTACTGAGCCCTGCCCACCAGAGCAACATCCAGCTCTACCCACCACCAGTCCCTTCCATCAGGAAACTGCCACAAGCCTCTTAGATAGCCTTATCCACCAGAGGGCAGACAGCACAACCAAGAAGAACTACAACCCTGCAGCCTGTGGAACAAAAACCACATTCACAGAAAGATAGACAAGATGAAAAGGCAGCAGGCTACATACCAGATGAAGGAAAAAGATAAAACCCCAGAAAAACAACTAAATGAAACGGAGATAGGCAACGCTGCAGAAAAAGAATTCAGAATAATGACAGTAAAGATGACCGAGGACCTCAGAAAAAGAATGGAGGAAAGATCGAGAAGATGCAAGAAATGTTTAACAAAGACCTAGAAGAATTAACAAACAAACAGAGATGAACAATACAATAACTGAAATGAAAAATACACTAGAAGGAATCAATAGCAGAATAACTGAGGCAGAAGAACGGATAAGTGACCTGGAAGACAGAATGGGGGAATTCACTGCTGCAGAACAGAATAAAGAAAAAAGAATGAAAAGGAATGAAGACAGCCTAAGAGACCTCTGGGACAACAGTAAACGCAACAACATTCACGTTATAGGGGTCCCAGAAGGAGAAGAGAGAGAGAAAGGACCCGAGAAAATATTTGAAGAGATTATAGTTGTAAACTTCCCTAACGTGGAAAAGGTAATAGCCACCCAAGTCCAGGAAGCTCAGAGAGTCCCAGGCAGGATAAACCCAAGGAGAAACATGCCGAGACACATAGTAATCAAATTGGCAAAAATTAAAGACAAAGAAAAATTATTGAAAGCAGCAAGGGAAAAATGACAAATAACATACAAGGGAACTCCCATAAGGTTAACAGCTGATTTCTCAGCAGAAACTACAAGCAAGAAGGGAGTGGCATGACATATTTAAAGTGATGAAAGGGAAGAACCTACAACCAAGATTACTCTACCCGGCAAGGATCTCATTCAGATTCGATGGAGAACTCAAAAGCTTTACAGACAAGCAAAAGCTAAGAGAATTCAGCACCACCAAACCGGCTCTACAACAAATGCTAAAGGAACTTCTCTAAGTGGGAAACACAAGAGAAGGACAGGACCTACAAAAACAAACCCAAAACAATTAAGAAAATGGTCATAGGAACATACATATTGATAATTACCTTAAACATGAATGGATTAAATGCTCCAACCAAAAGACACAGGCTTGCTGAATGGATACAAAAACAAGACCCATCTATATATATGCTGTCTACAAGAGATCCACTTCAGACCTAGGGACACATACAGACTGAAAGTGAGGGGATGGAAAAAGATATTCCATGCAAATGGAAATCAAAAGAAAGCTGGAGTAGCTATACTCATATCAGATAAAATAGACTTTAAAATAAAGAATGTTACAAGAGACAAGGACGGACACTACATAATGATCAAGGGATCAATCCAAGAAGATATAACAATTATAAATAGATATGCACACAACATAGGAGCACCTCAATACATAAGACAACTGCTAACAGCTATAAAAGAGGAAATCAACAGTAACACAATAATAGTGGGGGACTTTAACACCTCATTTACACCAATGGACAGATCATCCAGTCAGAAAATTAATAAGGAAACACGAGCTTTAAATGACACAACAGACCAGATAGATTTAATTGATATTTATAGAACCTTCCATCCAAAACCAGCAGATTGCACTTTCTTCTCAACTGCACATGGAACATCCTCCAGGATAGATCACATCTTGGGTCACAAATCAACCCTCAGTAATTTAAGAAAACTGAAATCATATCAAGCATCTTTTCTGACCACAACACTATGAGATTAGAAATGAATTACAGGGAAAAAACCGTAAAAAACACGAATACATGGAGGCTAAACAATATGTTACTAAATAACCAAGAGATCACTGAAGAAATCAAAGAGGAAATCAAAAAATACCTAGAGACACATTACAATGAAAACACGACGATCCAAAACCTATGGGATGCAGCAAAAGCAGTTCTAAGAGGGAAGTTTAGAGCTATACAAGCCTACCTCAGGAAACAAGAAGAATCTCAAATAAACAATCTAACCTTACACCTAAAGGAACTAGAGAAAGAAGAACAAACAGAACCCAAAGTTAGCAGAAGAAAAGAAATCATAAAGATCAGAGCAGAAATAAATGAAACAGAAACAGAGAAAACAATAGCAAAGATCAATAAAACTAAAAGCTGGTTCTTTGAGAAGATAAACAAAATTGATAAACCTTTAGCCAGACTCATCAAGGAAAAGATGGAGAGGACTCAAATGAATAAAATTAGAAATGAAAAAGGAGAAGTTACAACAGACACAGCAGAGATACAAAGCATCCTAAGAGACTACTACAAGCAACTCTATGCCAATAAAATGGACAACCTGGAAGAAATGGACAAATTCTTAGAAAGGTATAACCTTCCAAGACTGAACCAGGAAGAAACAGAAAATATGAACAGACCAATCACAAGTAATGAAAATGAAACTGTGATTAAAAATCTTCCAACAAACAAAAGTCCAGGACCAGATGGCTTCACAGGTGATTTCTACCAAACATTTGGAGAAGAGCTAACACCCATCCTTCTCAAACTCTTCCAAAAAACTGCAGAGGAAGGAACACTCCCAAACTCATTCTATGAGGCCACCATCACCCTGATACCAAAACCAGACAGATACTACAAAAAAAGAAAATTACAGACCAATATCACTCATGAATACAGATGCAAAAATCCTCAACAAAATACTAGCAAACAGAATCCAACAACACATTAAAAGGATCATACACTGTGATCAAGTGGGATTTATCCCAGGGATGCAAGGATTCTTCAATATACGCAAATCAATCAATGTGACACACCCTATTAACAAATTGAAGGAAAAAAAACATATGATCATCTCAATAGATGCAGAAAAAGCTTTCAACAAAATTCAACATCCATTTATGATAAAAACTCTCCAGAAAGTGGGCATAGAGGGAACCTACCTCAATATAATAAAGGCCATATACGACAAACCCACAGCAAACATCATTCTTAATGGTGAAAAACTGAAAGCATTTCCTCTGAGATCAAGAAAAAGACAAGGATGTCCACTCTCACCACTATTATTCAACACAGTTTTGGAAGTCCTAGCCACAGCAATCAGAGAAGAAAAAGAAATAAAAGGAATACAAATTGGAAAAGAGGAAGTAAAACTGTCACTGTTTGCAGATGACATGATACTATACATAGAGAATCCTAAAGATGTCACCAGAAAACTAGAAAACTACTCAAGCTAATCAATGAATTTGGTAAAGTTGCAGGATACAAAATTAATGCACAGAAATCTCTTGCATTCCTATACACTAATGATGAAAAATCTGAAAGAGAAATTATGGAAACACTCCCATTTACCACTGCAACAAAAAGAATAAAATACCTACGAATAAACCTACCTACAGTGACAAAAGACCTGTATGCAGAAAACTACAAAACACTGCTGAAAGAAATTAAAGATGCTACAAACAGATGGAGAGATAGACCATGTTCTTGGATGGGAAGAATCAATATTGTGAAAATGACTATACTACCCAAAGCCATCTACAGATTCAGTGCAATCCCTATCAAATTACCAATGACATTTTTTACAGAACTAGAGCAAAAAATCTTAAAATTTGCATGGAGACACAAAAGACCCCGAATAGCCAAAGCAGTCTTGAGGGAAAAAAACAGAGCTGGAGGAATCGGACTCCCTGACTTCAGGCTATACTACAAAGCTACAGTAATCAAGACAATACAGTATTGGCACAAAAACAGAAATATAGATCAAGGCAACAGGATAGAAAGCCCAGAGACAAACCCACACACCTATGGTCAACTCATCTATGACAAAGAGGCAAGGATATACAATGGAAAAAAGACAGTCTCTTCAATAAGTGGTGCTGGGAAAACTGGACAGCTACATGTAAAAGAATGAAATTAGAACACTCTCTAACACCATACACAAAAATAAACTCAAAATGGATTAAAGACCTAAATGTAAGACCAGACACCATAAAACTCTTAGAGGAAAACATAGGAAGAACACTCTTCGACATAAATCACAGCAAGATCTTTTCTCATCCACCTCCTAGAGTAATGGAAATAAAAACAAAAATAAACAAATGGGACCTAATGAAACTTCAAAGCTTTTGCACAGCAAAGGAAACTACAAAGAAGACAAAAAGGCAACCCTCAGAATGGGAGAAGATATTTGCAAACAAATCAACAGACAAAGGATTAATCTCCAAAATATATAAACAGCTCATTCAGCTCAATATTAAAGAAACAAACACCCCAATCCAAAAATGGGCAGAAGACCTAAATAGACATTTCTCCAAAGAAGACATACAGATGGCCAAGAAGCACATGAAAAGCTGCTCAACATCACTAATTATTAGGGAAATGCAAATCAAAACTACAGTGAGGTATCACCTCACATCAGTTAGAATGGGCATCATCAGAAAATCTACAAAGAACAAATGCTGGAGAGGGTGTGGAGAAAAGGGAACCCTCCTGCACTGTTGATGGGAATGCAAACTGATACAGCCACTATAGAGAACAGTATGGAGGTTTCTTAAAAAACTAAAAATAGAATTAGCATATGACCCAGCAATTCCACTACTGGGCATATATCCAGAGAAAACCATAATTCAAAAAGGCACATGCACCCCAGTGTTCACTGCAGCACTATTTACAATAGCCAGGACATGGAAGCAACCTAAATGCCAATCAACAGATGAATGGATAAAGGAGATGTGGTACATATATACAATGGAATATTACTCAGCCATAAAAAGGAACGAAATTGGGGCATTTGTAGACACATGGATGCATCTAGAGACTGTCATACAGAGTGAAGTCAGTCAGAAAGAGAAAGACAAATATTGTATATTAACGCATATATGTGGAACCTAGAAAATGGTACAGATGAACCGGTTTGCAGGGCAGAAATTGAGACACAGAAGTAGAGAACAAACATATGGACACCAAGGGGGGAAAGTGGCGGGGTGGTGGTGTGATGAATTGGGGGATTGGGATTGACATATATACACTAATATATATAAAATGGATAACTAATAAGAACCTGCTGTATAAAAAAATAAAATTCAAAAGTCACTGTGGAAAAAAAAAAACCAACAACCAAACCAAAAAAAAAAAAAGAAAAAAAAAGAAAAAAAAAGAGAAAATCTGGGGAATGAGATATCCTTAGGGGGATCTGGAGGGGGAGGAATACACATATATATGTATATATATATATATATATATATATACACACACATATGCATATATATGTATATATACACACACGTATATATACACCTATACACATATACATATACACACCCACACACACATATGTGTGTATATCTATCCCTGACCACCAGGAATTTAGAAGGTCACATGCATGCATAGGGCTGGGCACATGCTCAGAAGATCTGAGCCTGAGCAGGCAGGCCATAAACTCTCACCGCTGAACAACCTTGAGGCTCTGTGCAAGCAGAAGGCAAAGGCTAGGGGGCAGCTGTAAACCGCATGGCTGAGTGTTAAAGGATTGCCGCAACACGGATACAGAGTCCCTTAGCTTAGACTGGGAGACTGCTTCCAGGCATCTAAGGAAATTAAATTTCTATCCAATCACTGCCCACTGAGCTAACCGAGACAAGACTTCAGTGCCCACACACAACTAAGAATACAGACTTTTAAAAATCAGTTCAGAAAAGTCACTAAACAACAAAGAGCAACAACAACAAACCCTGGGGGGGCAGGTGGGGAGGGGGCAGAATCTGCCAGAGCAGAGTTGCCAAATTATATTATTTAAAACACCTGGTTTGGACTTCCCTGGTGGCGCAGTGGTTAAGAATCTGCCTGCCAATGCAGGGAACACAGGTTCGAGCCCTGGTCCGGGAAGATCCCCCATGCCGCGGAGCAACTAAGCCCGTGCACCACAACTACTGAGCCTGTGCTCTAGAGCCCGCGAGCCACAACTACTGAAGCCCGCGCGCCTAGAGCCCGTGTTCTGCAACAAGACAACCCACCCAATGAGAAGCTTGTGCACCACAACGAAGAGTAGCCCCCACTCTCCGCAACTAGAGAAAAGCCTGCACGCAGCAACAAAGACCCAACACAGCCAAAAATAAATAAAATAACTAGATTTTTAAAAAAATCATCTATAAAACACCTGGTTTTCAATACAAAAAGTAGGAAAAATACAAAGAGACAAGAATGTGTAGCCCCCTTCATTGGAAAATAAGAAGTCCTTGAGGAAACTTAAATATTGGAATTACTACACAAAGACTTTAAATTAGCTATTTTAAATATATTCAAAGAACTAAAGGAAACCATGAATAAAGAACTTTAAGTATGAGAATGATGTCTCACCAAAGAGAAAACACCAGTAAAGCGATAGAAATTATTTAAAAAGCAAACAGAAATTCTGAAGTTGAAAAATACAACTTAAATTAAAAATTCACTTGAAAGGCAGAAGAAAGATTCAGCAAATCTGTAGATAGGCTGACCAAAATTATCTGGTCTGTGGAACAGAAAGCAAAAAGAACGAGGAAAACTGAACAGAGCCTCAAAGACCTGTGGGACACCATCAAGTGTACCACATACATACATGGGAGTGCCACAGAGGAGAAAGGGGCAGAAAGAAACTTAGAGAAATAATGGTCAAAAACTTACCAAATGTCTTGAAAACTCCCCCTAAATGTGCATTAATCTGCACATCCAAGGAGCTCAATAAATTGCAAGTAGGATAAACTCAAAGAGATCCATACATAGACACATTACAGCTAAACTGTCAAAAGCCAAAGAGAGAATCTTGAAAGGACAAGAGAAAAATGACTCATTGTGTACAAAGAACCCTCACTGGAAACTGACTTCTCAGAAAATCCAGAAGGCAGTTGGTGGACTTAAAAGTGCTGAAAGAACAAGCCTATGAACCAAGAATTCTACATCCAGCAAAATTAGTCTCCAAAAATTAAGGAGAAATTAAGACATTCCCAGGTAAGCAAAAACTGAGAATGTGTCACAAGCAGAGCTCCCCCATAAAAAAATACTGAGAAATACGAAAGAGAGTTCTCCAGGCGAAAGTGAAAGTAACTTGGATCCACATGAAGATCACTGGTAAAGGTAACTACACAGGTAAATATAAAAGGTAGTATAAATGTCTTTAAAGACAACTACATAAAGCAATAATTATAAATGTGTTGACAGACGTATCAATGTATAAAGACGTAATGTGAATGATAATAAAGCACAAAGGAGCGGAGAAGGAATGGAAGTATAAAGGAGCAAAGCTTTTGCATAGTATTGTGATTAAACTGGCATAATCCTAAATTAATCCCAGATTATCATAGTTAAGATGTTAATGTAGCTCCCAGGGCAACTACTAAAGAAAAAAAATATGTCATAAAAGAAAAGACATGGAAATTAAAATTGTACACTAGAAATATCTATTTCAAACAAAAGAAGACAATAATGGAGGAATAGAGGAACAAAGAAGACATATGACACAGAAAACAAATAGCAAGTTTACCTTATCAGTAATTACAGTAAATGTAAATTGATTAAATATCCCAATTCAACATAGGGAAATCCTTTGTTTTAACCCAAACACACCTTGGTTATTTCATCAGATATGCTATAATCCAGGAACCTCAAAAGGGTCAGATAAATGCGGAATTTATTCAGCACAGAAGGCAGCACCGCGGAGAGAAGGCTGTTCATGTACTCCTCCATGTTTGGTGGAATTAGCTGTGGCTGTAAGTGGATCTGGCAGTCTGCCTAAAATGAGAAACAGTACACATTATTTTCCAAGTTCCTAAATCAATCTAGAATTTCAGGGGGATGCATCATCTCTATCAGCCCCTAAGGGAATTAAATACAATTCATCATTAGGGGGAGGTCACTTTTTAATATTAATTTATATGCACTAGAACTATCTCAGCAATAATTACATAAGTTAGCCATTTCTTGGTCACTTATGTTTCCTCAATGGTGTCAGTAAACATAAAAAGATAGTGAATCTCTAAAAAGCAGCTAATTAAAATGTTTTAGATGTTTCCTTAATCACGGAACATGTACTCTATTTCTTACTGAACTGCATTTCTAGAAACCATATATAGCAAATCACACTTTCCCACAGAAATTTACCATTGGGCCATTTCATTCTCATTCACAGGCAGTTCCTCATATATCAAGGGTGAACATCATTATACAGAGCAACTATATGCCTTTTCAACAACTGGGCATACTTCTCATCATTAATGACTCAGACGTAAAAGCTCTCTTCATTAGTCACTGATGATTCACCAGAGCATTTCACCATAAAGCATAGAAATAATTACCAGGTGATTAGGAACATTTTAAAAAGAACTCTAAAATATTTCTCATGTAGGATTGGCAGAAAACAATGGAAGAGAGGCAGCAAGAACAAAGGTCTGGATGTTAATCAGGCAATTTACAGACAGTTTCTACTTTCTCTCCCTACATGTGGGAGTTTCTGCTGCCAAGAGTTTTCTTTGCTTGTCTTGTGATTTTCTTTACAGATACAAAGTTTTCATCCCAGACAACAAAATAATCAGTTCCCTCATTAATAATCAGCAGCCACAACTTTGAAACAACTTATTAATAATAAGCAATACCAAGAAACAAAGCAAAAATATAGTTATCTTTCCAATATAACCTCCATCCATTTTAAAATGACCCTTCATTACCGGCAGGAGTGATCTCCCGTCCGAAGTAATAAAAACATTAATATTGCAGGGGAATTCCATCTGGTGGTAGTTGAAGTCATAATCCACCTTCTGCCAAGTTATTAGGTTGCTCAGGGCAGTCACATTATGAACACCTACAAAAACAAGGGAATAATTTTTCAGTAACTTGATTTTAATCACCTAACCAAATTAGTTTTGCTGACATTGATAATAAGACATGAGATTTCTACTGCTTTAAAAAAAGTATATGAGGCACTGTTCAATCTTCTAAATGTTCATTAATTAATAGGCTTCACAGATAATATCTGTCAAGCTAGACAAACATATTTCTGGAGCCAAGATTCCTCCCCCACCCACCCCAAATCTAATACCAAGCATCTGGTGTGCAATTAGATATAAAATAGTTCCCGATAAAAGTATGATTATTTTGTATGGGGCATCTTCACAGGGCTAAAATAATCTGGTAGAACCAAAACTATTTTTATACAGAGATAAGGTTACTGAATTTTACTGAATTTATACTCACCTTTGCCTTAATTCTACCCAGTCTACACTATTTTTTCTATTTTTACCTCTTGAACTTACCACCAGCAAAGTGTCTTCTTAATTCTCACTTGAGCATAGATAAAGCAATCTGCTTTCTTGTAATTTTATAACATGTTCCATAACTGAGGTTAGTGCGAGCCATCTGATCTACTAAATATTTTTTCAGAGATTCTTTGAAAAAAAATTTTTAAATCACATTGGCTGGTAAAAAATGTTTTATTAGATCTTTTCTACAACTTTTCTTTTGAGGTAATATAGGACTAAAGGCAAAACCTCCTCCCTTTTCAGCCTTTAAAAAGCTACCTGCTACTTACTTGGTGGATTATCATACTATTTTCAAACTATCACAAAACATAGTTGATGTACACAATTTATTTGTTAATGATATATGCTTTAACCAAATTCACAGAGCAAGGCTTTGTCTTAAATACTTGTGAAGTGTGAATTTGTCTTTGTTCAGTTATTCCTTAGAAAATCATTACCACGCCTGGCTTTGCTGGGAGTTAGAAATGGAAGGACAACGTCTGTGCACACACCTGGCGTGTCCAGCTGCCCCTGTTCCAGGAGAGTTTCATCAATTACAAGAGAAGTATTGCTGGGCAGCTGGAGGAGCCCGCTGACCAAGCGATTGGCTGTGTAGTCTTTGTGAGGAATGAATTTCAAGTGGTTCATGTTCGCTATAGTCATCTGCAGATGAAAAGACTGCAAAGAGAAATTTTTTTAATGATCAAGGAACTAAGTTTCCCTCTTTTAAGAAAATATATATTTGGAGTTAAACACTACATTTTATAATGGAAAGAAAGAGCTTATTATTTCTAAGGGAGTAAGCAGTCTCATGGTTTCTTGAGCTCTTAGAAACAAAAATTTCTCCATCATAAGAATTTCTGATTCTATGAGCTGCTTTATTCTCAGCTGTCTTGTTCAGTATTCTTGAAGAATATTTTTTATTTTACCAGTGAACCAGAAACAAATGATAGACAACTGATATATATATCAAATATTCAGAGGCTTAACTTCTTTAACTGACCACAGGCTAACAAAACAGAAAATAAAATGTTTATTTACACATCAAGACGGAGAGAGAAAAGCTTAATTTTCCTTTGTGCTCCCTGAATTAAAATCACATTCACCAGTAAAGGTAAACATACAGTAGAAGTAGGAAATCATCCATACACAAATACGATATCTAAATCAGTAATCGTGAGAGGAGAGGACAAACACCAAACTATATTGCCCAAGGTGATCTACAAATTCAATGCAATCCCTATCAAATTACCAATGGCGTTTTTTATAGAACTAGAAAAAAATTTTTTTAAATTTGTATGAAAACACAAAAGACCCCAAATAGCCAAAGCAATCTTGAGAAAGAAAAATGGAGCTGGAGGAATCAGGCTCCCTGACTTCAGACTATACTACAAAGCTACTGTCATCAAAACAGTATAGTACTAGCACAAAACAAAAATATAGATCAATGGAACAGAATAGAAAGCCCAGAAATAAACCCACAAACATATGGTCAATTAATCTACAACAAAGGAGGCAAGAATATACCATGAAGAAATGACAGTCTCTTCAATAAGTGTTGCTGGGAAAACTGGACAGCCACATGTAAAAGAATGAATTAGAACATTCTCTAACACCATATAAAAAAATAAACTCAGAATGGATTAAAGACCTAAATGTAAAAAAAAAAAAAAAGACCTAAATGTAAGACTGGATACCATAAAACTCCTAGAGGAAAACATAGGCAGAACACTCTGACATAAATGGCAGCAATATCTTTTTTGGATCCATCTCCTAGAGTAATGGAAATAAAAACAAAAATAAACAAATGGGACCTAATTAAACTTAGAAGCTTTTGCACAGCAAAGGAAACCATAAACAAAATGAAAAGACAACCTACAGAATGGGAGAAAATATTTGCAAATGACGCAACTGACAAGGGCCTAATTTCCAAAATATACAAACAGCTCATACAGCTCAGTATCAAAATAACAAACCCAATCAAAAAGTGGGCATAGACCTAAGTAGGCATTTCTCCAGAGACGACATACACATGGCCAAAAGGCACATGAAAAGATGCTCAACATTGCTATTAGAGAAATGCAAATCAAAACTACAATGAGATGTCACCTCATACTGGTCAGAATGGCCATCAAAAAGTCTACAAATAATAAATGCTGGAGAGGGTGTGGAGAAAAGGGAACCCTCCTACACTGTTGGTGGGAATGTAAGTTGGTGCAGCCTCTATGGGAAATAGTATGGAGTTTCCTCAGAAAACTAAAAATAGAATTACCAAAGGATCCAGCAATCCCACTCCTGGGCATACAAACAAAACTCTAAACCAAAAAGATACACGCACCCCTTTGTTCATAGCAGCACTATTCACAATAGCCAAGACATGGAAACAACCTAAATGTCTATCAACAGATGAATGGATAAAGAAGATGTGGTACATATATACAATGGAATACTCAGCCATAAAAGCCAATGAAATAATGGCATTTGCAGCAACATGGATGGATCTAGAGATCATCATACTAAGTAAAGTAAGCCAGACAAAGACAAATATCATATGGTATCACTTATATGTGGAATCTTAAAAAAAAAAAAAAGATACAAATGAACTTATATACAAAACAGAGGTAGACCCACAAACACAGAAAACAAACTTATGGTTACCAAAGGGGAAAGGGTTGGGGGTTGGAGGGATAAATTAGGAGTTTGGGATTAACATAATACACTACTGCATATAAAACAGATAACCAACAGGGACCTACTGTATAGCACAGGGAAGTATACTCAATATTTTATAATAACCTATAAGGGAAAAGAATCTGAGAAAAAAATATATATGTATGTGTAACTGAATCACTCTGCTGTACACCTGAAACACAACACTGTAAATCAACTGTACTTCAATTTTTTAAAAATTTGTGAACCACTATATTGTACACCTGTAACTTATATAATATTATATATCAACTATACTTCCATTTAAAAATTTTTTAATAAATTTTGAAAATAAAATAAAACATATCCATTCAGCATAGACAGCTGCAGACCTCTGAACAAATTGCTCCAAGGAGGCCTGAGGTGTGGAGGAGTCCGCACTATCATCAGCGCTGTGGGTCTCGGAACCTGCTCCACCTGGGAGACGCTGCCTCCTCACCCAGTCTCAGCAGTAGAAAATCAGTTAAGCCCACCTGCACCTCCCTCAGTCTTCCTGAGCCCACCACACTCAGTGCCCTCGGCACCCTGCGTTGTACTCCAGTACACTCTAGTGTACTCTACGGTCACTCTGGATCATAAAGAAGTATGGGGCTTCCCTGGTGGCGCAGTGGTTGAGAATCTGCCTGCCAATGCAGGGGACACGGGTTCGAGCCCTGGTCTGGGAAGATCCCACATGCCGTGGAGCAGCTAGGCCCGTGAGCCACAATTACTGAGCCTGCGCGTCTGGAGCCTGTGCTCCGCAACGAGAGGCCGCAACAGTGAGAGGCCCGTGCACCGCGATGAAGAGTGGCCCCCGCTTCCCACAACTGGAGAAAGCCCTCGCACAGAAATGAAGACCCAACACAGCCAAAAATAAATTAATTAAGTTAAAAAAAAAAAAAAGAATAAAGAATATATTAAAAAAAAAAAAGTATGTGTGGTACAGGTGGAGACTGGGGTGGGGAAGGATGTCAAGGAAGAGAGAGGATGTATTTTCAAAATGCAGAGGATTTTTGCACTTTGGCTCAGTAATTCAAAGAAAGCGGGGTGGCGGCGGGGGGGGGTGGTCATATTATAGATACAAGGAAATGACCCCAAAAGAAACAGAGTCTGTCAAAACAAAAGGTGGCATAGAGCAGGGTGCAGCTCCATATAAGCAAAAGCAGGCCACTCACACTCACTGCTATGAAACTAAATAAGATATTAAAAAGGCAAGTGTTTAGAAACAGTTCAGTGCTGGCTAGACACAAACATAAGAGTAATATAAGGGAGTGGGATATGGTAAAAATGAAACAGTAAACAAACCACTACAAAGTGATGTAGAACAAAAAGAACAAAATGGAAATACCTTACCATGCAAGAACCTTGAGTACTTTCCTCATATCACTTTCATACTTAAAAATATAATTCATGTCCCAAGTATGTGCTACTTAAATCTTGGCCTCAAGCTTTGAGTGGCCCTAGGCTGCCACTCAGACCTCACGTCCTACGCTCCCTCCCCAGCACTCATTCCATGGCAGTATACCGGCCCCTTGGGCTGGCGTTCCTCAAACATGCCCAGCACACCGCGCTCAGACCCTGAACTTGTTCCCTGCACAGGACAGACACTTTCCCCAACACGGCCCTGTGTCTGGATCCTGGGCTTGCATCAAATCTCTCCCTGAACTCCACCCTGGAGAGGGCTTCCCCAACACGCTGTGCATGTCAGCAACTCCACCCTGGCCCACCCCCCAGCGCCCCCTATCCCCTTCCCCTGGGCCTTTACTGTTCTCCATAGCACTTCAGTGACATACTATATATGTTATTTATTATTTGTTGGTCGTCCACCACCAACAAAATGTGGTCCAGGGCACTCCCAGGGAGTTGCTGAAACCCCTTCAGTAATTTTCAAAATGTAGTCCAGGGCACTCCCAGGGAGTTGCTGAAACCCTTTTATGGGGTCCATGAGGTCAAAATCACACATGGATAAAAGATCCATTCAATGTGCAAGACAGACCAATGCATTTACGATAGCAGAGTATAAAAAGTTCATTGATGAGATTACAGATTTCACACGACTATCCTTGAAGAAAATGCCATATGGACAGTTTTGGTCTAGTATCAGAAGAATATCTACAGTTATCTGAAAATGCCATTAAAAGTCCTTCCTTTGCCAACTACTTTTTCATCTGTGTAAGGCCAGCATTCCTTCATATACTTCAGTCAAAACATCATGTTACAATAGACTGAATGCAGGAACAGATATGACAGCCAGCTGTCTTCTATTAATCCAGACACTAGAGAGACTGGCAAAAATTTAAAACAATGTCACTTTTATCACTAATATTTTTTTGTTTGGAAAAATGGCTATTTTTTACAAAAATATTTTACTTCTGTTCATATGTAATTGATTTTCAATGAATATTTTAATATGTTTTTAGTTTTAACTTCTAATATGGTAAATTGATAATAAAAACCCAAAAAACATCTCTTTGAGTTCTCAATAACTTTTTAACAGTGTAAAGTGAGTCAAGGAGAGTGAGAAATGTTGGTCTGTTTAGTCCACTGCTGTTTCTTAAGAGCCCAGAAGACACTCAATAAACACTGGTTAAATGAATGATCTGTTTCAACCTCTTAAATTTCCAAAGTAAGAAGTGATCAGCATTGCCAGTCACACAACTAATCGGAAGCTATTCCCCTGTCCCCAAGATCTTACTACCACACAAACACTGCGTTCCAGATGTCCTGGCAAATAAAGGTAGCTTGACTTTCCGAACAGGAATTAAAACTGGGGCAGTAGAGATAAAGTTATTACCTCAACTAAAAGAATTATGCTCCTATAATTTAGAGTTTACTTAGATTTACGATTTTTTTTAAAATTTTATTTATTTATTTATTTTTGGCTGTGTTGGGTCTTCGTTTCTGTGCGAGGGCTTTCTCTAGTTGTGGCAAGCGGGGGCCACTCTTCATCACGGTGCGCAGGCTTCTCACCGTCGCGGCCTCTCTCGTTGTGGAGCACAGGCTCCAGACGCGCAGGCTCAGCAATCGTGGCTCACGGGCCCAGGTGCTCCGCAGCATGTGGGATCTTCCCAGACCAGGGCTCGAACCTGTGTGCCCTGCATTGGCAGGCAGATTCTCAACCACTGCGCCACCAGGGAAGCCCTAGATTTACGATTTTAAATCACACAAAGGATACAAAATTGTACAAACAAATTGGCATCAACGGAGAGTGCAATGTTAAGGGAGTTACTACAGTTGTGTTGTTACTTGAAGAAGCCTGTGCTAAGGCAATAAAGGAAACGTGAAATGTTTAGGAGTTAGTACATTTTAAATTATGAAACTAGGCAGGCTTTGTTTCCCCTTAATGAGGTCTGTTAACATCTCAAAGTTAAATATTTGGGTTGAATGAAAGACAATTAGATGGACGTTTAAAGTGTACTTAAGCTTATAATACATATTTATATTGATCTTACTGCTGGAACTAGATGTTGAATAATTCGATATAAGTGTTCCGTGAAGGTACTATTCCGTGGACACCCACTCAAGTTAACCGTAAATTTTCCTAGTGGAAGAACATCTCTTCTTGTATATCTAGAAAAAAAAAAGATATCAACCAATAAGATACTCAGGTGATTTCCTGATCTCCATCAAAAAGCAAACGAAGAAAAATTAGCTTAATACTGTCATTAAAATTAAAGCAGATCACTCTGATCAGTTGTTTTTTAAATCAGAAACAACAATAAAAATAATAGCCAATATTTAAGTGCTGGGCACGTGCCAGGTACTGTTCTAAGTACTTAAATGCTTTCTCATTTCCCAAACACTCTGAGGTAGGTATTATTATTTTCATTTTACAGATGAGAAACCTGAGACACAGAAATTTTAAGAAACACGCCCACATTCACATAGCCAGGAAGTGACAGAGCTGAATTTGAACCCAGGTAGTTTGGTTCCAGAGTCTATGCTCTCAACCATCATGTACTATTGTCTCAAATCCTACCTGAGGAAAGATTTGTAGTACAAAGATGTTTAGTGGAGGATTATTTAAACAGAGAAAAAGTAGGAAAACCTAACATTTAGGGAAAAAGTACAACTGTCTGTAATGAAATACTGCACAGTCATTAAGAGGTTCAAGAAGAATTATGATAGGAAACGCTTAACATAAATGATAAAAGCAAGATAATGATCTGTTTAGAGTATAATTGAGATCTAAGTAGAGATGGATACATATGTAAACAAAAAAAGATGATATGAACAGGTACCAAGATCTGTTAACTGAGATCATCTTTAAGTGGTGAGATTACAGACAATTTCAATTTTCTTCTTTATGCTCTTGGAACTTGTTGAAGGCACACATGTTATTTTGAAATCAGAAAACAAAGAGCTGTAGTGAAGTGAAAGGGAGCGGGGCACATGTCCACATACAAGTGAGATGTACACCCAATGGACCTCACAGAGCCTTGGGATGTATAAATAGAGAATTCAGAATGCAAAAAGGATAAAACAGCTCATTTTACTCATTGGCCAGGTTCTTTATCTGATTTTTGCTCTTAAATTTAAGGAGGTACAATCAAAATGCTACATGTGACACTGAGAAAAGTTGAAAAAGGAATTTCTGTGATTTGGTATAACACCTGTTACACTGAACAAATAACCATCTGGTGATGAAGCCTAAAAAACAAAAACAGAAACCTTTCTGTTCTTTTCCCCTCTCAACGGAACACCAAACTCCCTTAATTCCCACCAGGAACAGAGTACTTACACTGTAGAAATGAGATGTAATATAAGATATTCAGCAGCCAAACTGTCTCCCAAAAGGGCGTGAGTGAGGAACCCAAGCAGTTCTGCTCTGACTGGAGACAATTCAGACATGAAACTGGAAACAACTGGAGAGAGAAGGGAGACCAGATTCAGAACACAAACCAGTTCCTCTCGTGTCTCTTAGGTTAAGAAGTAACTGGAACAAAGCACTGCACGTCAGTAGATGACTAGTATGGACTTAAAATATTGGTCAGTAAGCGATGCCAGTTGTCAAAATAAGACAGCGTGTATACCTTTTGGGGGACCTCATTTTAATGAAGAGAATTAACACAAAGGAAAATGGGGCAAAGAAATGGTGACCGCTGGAGAAATTTATTCTGACGACCGAGAACCTGACTGACAGCTCCACCATGCAGCTCTCACATGCTGGGTAAGTCTCTGGGCCACGAGGCTTTAGCACTTACACTTACAGGTTTTGCTCTCCTCCTTGTTAAGGCAAGCAGGCAGTAAAGGGTTGATGTGCTGCAACTTCTGGGCTAAAACCACATGGATTCTTGGCACTAAGGAGGCAGGAGGACTGTGCACTCTCTGTTCTTCGGCTGTGTCTGTGCATTCCATTGGATCTAGCAGCGAAGAGGCATCCCTGCGGAGAGATGACAGAGCTTCAGTTCACAGAGGCGGCAGCTGTATAGATGTAAAAATAACACACATCTCTGAAAATAAAATGAGAACTCAAGCCAAGAACAATTTCACCTGCACATCTCCTTAAAGAGCAGAAAATGCTCCTCTTCCTTGTAAACAGTTACATCACAGATTTCAGGCTACTTTGGTCATATTATGAGATAATGTATTTATTCTATTCTTCAAGATCAATAACATTTTTACTGAGTGTGCTGTAACTGCAACAAATGGGATATAGCATATCACTCATCAAGTTACTTCAAAATGCAGACACCCTTTCTTAAGCTATTAGCTGGGACATCAAATACTTCATCGCATGTCTCAAAAATGGGGGTCTCTTCCTTAAAAGCCATCAGGTGTCTACTATTCAGTGTGAAGAATCCATTCATCTCTCTTGCTAATTTTTCTTCCTAAATTTTATTCTTACATGATACCTCTCTTGAATAGTGAATAGACAAGCAGTGAAAAGGAAGTGTGAGTTTTTCAGATTTGCTAAATAAATTACCAGATGATAGATTTATTGTGAGATGATTGAAACAAATGACTAAAATGCTTTTAGACTTTACAGACTGACTCTAGAGAGTAATCAATTCATATCACCATCTTCCTTAAATACAAGAATGATACCAACAACCTTTATATAGTGTGTACCACATGCTGGGCAATGTTCTTCGCTTTGCACACACAAATTCGTTAAAACCTCACAACCACCCTCATGTATAATGAGGAAACCAAGCCACTGTAGAAGTTAAGTCTAAGGTCACAAAGCCAGTAAGTGGCCAAACCAGGATCCCAACCCAGGCCATCTGGCTCAGTCTGTGTACTAAAATGCCTCCATAAATGAAGTAACTCAAGCAGGAAATTCACCATAACCAGAAACAGCCAAGACAAGCAATTTTGTATGCCATTATTATGGAACTGTTATTTAAGTTTATTTAAAGTTGTTTAAAATGTCTGTTTTGCATCATTTTTTAAGTGTGAAAAAATAAGTTCTTCCTATGGAAAACCAAGATGACTGTCCAATATTTAACAAAAAACTCTACTGTAGGGGCAGAATATAATTCCTTTCTTTTGCCAACCTCAAAACAAAATAAAAAAGAATGAGGATGATCTGGATTTTCAGAATATATTAAGTGAGGGGAAAAAATATGTAAAAGAGTACATATACCATGCCCCCCTTTTATATAAGGGTAAGTGAGGAAAAAAATATATATGTATCTGTTTTTGAAAAAAAGAGATACAGGAAGGATAAAAGCAGAACTGAGGCTGGTTCCCTACAGCAGCGGTCCCCAGCCTTTTTGGCACCAGGGACCAGTTTCATGGAAGACAATTTTCCCACGGATGGGCGGGCGAGTGGAGGGTGCAGGGGTTGGGGGAGTGGTCCAGGTGGTAACGCGAGCAATGGGGAGCGGCAGATGAAGCCTCGCTCTCCTGTCCTACAGAGCATGGGTGGGAGCAGGGTAGAGGAGATGAGGGTAGTGGGGAATGACATTCCTACATTCTTTTTATACAGTTTTGATTTTGGCAACAATTTCCATGTTTTCTATACTTATCTTTAAGTACAGAAACCAGTAAGGACAGAGGGAAAACTCTGCAGTGAAACACAATGGAAACAAATGAACCTAACTATGCATAATGAATAACAACTAGCACAGCACTGAAGTGGGAGGAGGTCACCCAAGTCACTCTGGAACACAGCTGACTATATATACACTCTCATTCTAAAATAAAAAGATTTGGAAACAAATAATGAACTCAAGTTACTAGGTTTGTTTTTTGCAGCGGTATGGGTTATCGATTCTGAAATTACCTTCTCTGCATAGCAGTCCCCTCTTATCAGCAGGGAATACATTCCAAAACCCCTAGTGGATACCTGAAACTGTGGATAGTACTGAGCCTCATATATAATATGTCTTTTCCTATATATACATTCCTATGATAAAGTTTAATTTACAAATTAGGCACAGTAAGAGATTAACCATGATAACTAATAATAAAAATAGAACAATTATAATGATATACTGTAATAAAAGTTATGTGAATGTGGTTTCTCTCTCTCAAAATATCTTATTGTGCAAATTTAATGCCTTTTCTATCTTAGCTAAGCACTTATCACATACCGTGACTGTTAACTTTTGCAGGTTGAGATGCAAAAGCAAAACTAGCACTAATTTCCTTTTCCTTCTCAACAATTTCACATAATCTTCTACTGTTCTTACTGTAGATCTTAACAACCTCAGCATACGATTTTTTTTTCTTTCCGTATAAGTCAAAAAATTTTACCTTTTCACTTTAAAATAAAGCACTTTACAGCTTTTCTTTGGCATACTCAAATTGCCAGGATCACTACTCTTGTGCTTTGGGGCCATTATTAAGTAAAATAAGGGTTACTTGAATACAGGCACTGTGATACCTGGAAAATCGATCTGATAACTGAGATGGCTACTAAGTGACTAACGGATGGCATACCCTGGACAAAAGGATGATTCACGTCCTGGGCAGGACGGAGTGGGACAACTTGAGATTTCATCACGCTACTAAGAAAGGTATGCAATTTAAAACTTATTGTTTATTTCTGGAATTTCCCAGTTAATATTTTCATACAGCGGTTGACTGTAGGTAACTGAAACCATGGAAAGCAAAATCAAAGTAAGGGGGACTCTACTATATCATAGAATTGAGCAAAGGAATATATTGAGGATACTGGGAGTCGAGTTTCTTTCTGTTAGAAAAGGGAATTACAAATACGGAAAGGAGGATGACACCGAGTTGTGGAGCTGAACTGAACTGCAACCAGGAAGACAGTGTGAGCTCATGGTTTCTGATATTGTAAATAATATAAAAATATATGTAGATGTGTGTATATAAACGTGTGCATGTGTGAGTACGTATATATTTATTTCCTAGCTCTGCTGAAACGGCATAGAAGCAATGCCAACTCAGTACCAATGAGCACACCAGTACTCAAATCCTGATTTTTTAAATAAAATTCCTCACTAAAAGAAACAGGTGCTCCTTGGAAAAAGGGCTGATACTGAGGCTGAAGCATGGGAAGTACAAGATGAGGCTGAAACAGCTTAATGCATCAGAAAATATATGTTCAAAAATGGTAAGATAAGGTCATGTCAAAAAGAACCCAGAGTTCGATTGGGAGCGGGAGCGGACCCCGGAGAGCCCCAAGCAGCCCCACTGCCACTGCGGGCCCCACTCACCATTGCCGCAACCATGAGCAGCGAGGCCGAGACCCAGCAGCCGCCCGCCGCCCAGCCCCCGCCCTCACTGCCGCCGCCGCCGCCAAGCCCAGCACGACGGGCATGGGCAGGACTGGCATTGGCGCAGGGCGCGGCAGCCCCGGCGGCCTCACTTCAGCGCCGCCTGCCGGCGGGGACAAGAAGGTCATTGCAGCAAAGGCTCTGGGGACAGTAAAATGGTTCAATGTAAAAAACAGATATGGTTTCATCAACAGGAATGACACCAAGGAACATGTATTCGTACACCAGACTGCTGTAAAGAAGAACCCCAGGAAGTACCTTCGCGGTGCATTAGATGGAGAGACTGTGGAGTTCGATGTTGCTGAAGGAGAAAAGGGTGCGCAGACAGCAAATGTTACAGGCCCTGGGAGAGTTCCAGGGCAAGGCAGTAAATGTGCAGCAGACCGTAACCATCATAGACACTATCCACGTCGCAGGGGTCCTCCACGCAACCCCCGCAGAATTACCAGAACAGTGAGAGTGGGGAAAAGAATGAGGGATCGGAGAGTGCTCCCGAAGGCCAGGCCCGACAGCGCCGGCCCTACCGCAGGCGAAGGTGCCCCCCTTACTGCACGCGGAGACCCTGTGGGCGTCGACCACAGCATTCCAACCCTCCTGTGCAGAGAGAAGTGATGGAGAGTGCTGACAATCAGGGTGCAGGAGAACAAGTTAGAGGAGCGAGACAGAATGTGCCCTCCTCGCCAAAGATGCCCAGAGAGGACGACAAAGAAGAAGATAAGGAAAATCAAGGAGATGAGACCCAACGTCAGCAGCCACCTCGACATCGGTACCGCGGCAACTTCAATTACCGATGCAGACGCCCAGAAAACCCTAAACCACAAGATGGCAAAGAGACAAAAGCAGCCAATCCACCAGCTAAGCATTCACCCGCTCCCGAGGCTGAGCAGGGCGGGGCTGAGAAAATGCCGGCTTACCATCTCTACCATCACCCGGTTTAGTCATCCAACAAGAAGAAATGAATACGAAATTCCAGCAATAAGAAATGAACAAAAGATTGGAGCTGAAGACCTTAAGTGCTTGCTTTTTGCCTGTCGACCACATAACCAGAACTATCTGCATTATCTAAGCAGCAAGGGGTTTTTATTATTTTTACCAAAAGATGGCTCTTTTTGGTAATGACAAACGTGTTTAAAAAAAAAAAAAAAAGAAAAAGCCTGGTTTCTCTCAATACACCTTTAAAGGTTTTTAAATTGTTTCATATCTGGTCAAGTTGAGATTTCTTAAGAACCTCATTTTTAATTTGTAATAAAAGTTTACAGCTTGATTTTTTCAAAAAAGTCAACAAACTGCAAGCACCAGTTATAAGGTCTTAAATAATAATTAAAAAAAAATAAGGACCCAGAGCCTGCTTAAAGTGGCTCCCAGTAGCCAAATATGGGAAAATTTGAGCCTCAAAATAAATAACAGATTAACGTCCACACTAACATAAACAAAAATTACTTGAACGAATAAATAGGACAGAAATCTTACAGTAGAATGCCAATGAATAAATGTAGAAGGAATGACTGAACAGAAAATCACCATCAGAGTAACAGTTGAGTCTAACAAGAATCATCAATGAATGCTAAAATAAGTGGGTGAAAGTTAAATGAGAAACTGGAAATTATATGGTCTTGAAGTATCTCCCTCTAAATTACCTGTTAACTACAAAGTGAAAAATAGTAACTTTACAGTACAGAAACCTGGTAGACACCACCTTAACCTGAGCAAAAGAATATACTGAGGATACTGGGAGTCAAGTTTCTTTCTGTTAGAAAAGGGAATTACAAATACGGAAAGGAGGAAGACTAGGATGACACCGAGTTGTGGAGCTGAACTGAACTGGAACCAGGAAGACAGTGTGAGCTCATGGTTTCTGATATACCGACTTGTAAATAATATAAAGACTGATGTACGTGTGTACCACAAGTAACCAAGAGATCAAAAAGAACTTCACCAGTAAGGGGATACTGTACCTGCTGGTGTGATACACTGAGAAGGATACATCACTTTGTAGTTTCCTGCCCAAAATGTATAACCAGAATCTAATCACACGGAAACATCAGACAAACCTAAACTGAGAGACATCCTTGAAGACACTTGAAGAGTGTCAAGGTTCTGCTCTGCCATGTGAGGACACAGCAAGAAGACAACCATCTGCAAACCAGGAAAAAGGCCCTCACTAGACACTGGCGTCTTAACCTTGGATTTCCCAGCTTCCATAACTGTGAGAAATGAATTTTTTGTTGTATAAGCTGAAAGAATAGAAAAAGTTGTCAAGGCCTTGAAGGACAACAAAGAGCTGGAGACTGCTCCAGGTTAACGCAACAAGTGACCCTAAGGATCCTGGACCAAGAAAATGACTGTCAGAAAGAACAGCAATGAGACAATTAGTGAAATTTAGTGTGGTCTGTGGTCAGTGTACTGTGTATTCACAGCAAATTTCCAAACTTTGTAGCTATACTCTGATTATATACGAGGAGGTCTTTGTTCTTAGGAAATATGAATGCAACAAGTATTTAGGATATGACATACGTAACTTACTCTCAAGTGTTTCCAAAAAGTGTACGTATATATAAAAATGCGTGTATATAAAAATAAGCAAATGGAGCTTAAGTGTTAACAACTTGTAAATTTGGGTGAAGGGAGAAAGGGAGTTCTTTATAATTTCAAACTTTCAGAAAAGTTGGAGGGTAATTATGTCAAAACAGACTCACCTTTCATCATTATTCAGTATACTTAGCACGGGATCCACAGACAGTATGCCATATAACTCAAGAACATCATTTACTTTAAAACAATCCCAGTCTTCATAGACCTAACAAGAGGCCACACAAAATCACATTGTTAGGACTAAATAACACCAAAAAAGCATACAATATTAGTCTTAAAGTTCAAGTAATAATAATATCTTAGCATTTTAAATCAGAAAATGAACCTCAAAGCAACTCCTTTATTTGATAAATTGAGATCAAGAGAGGTAAAGCACTTACCTGAAGTCACTCTGCAATCAGCAAATAAGTTAACAACTAAAACATGGGACCTCCTGACTCCTGGCCAATGTCTGTTTCCCCACTACATTCAGAGAAAAGGCTTTCTCCCAAGGATGATGGTCAACTAAAACTAGAAACGTGCATTATCTCAAAATCTATTAACTACATCAAGAGAAGGGAAGAACCCACGATTATTAACTTTGGACTTATTCACAAGCTATGCAGTGTTAGGAGGATTAACACAAACTTGGAATGGCCATGAGGTTTCTCACAGTAAAGAGCCAAACTTTCAAAGCTGTCTATCATGATGGATATTAGAAACTGTCAAAGCCTCCTACTGGTGAGACCTAAGAGAAGCGTGGAGGGAAAAACGCGCTAATTCTTGCTCCCGTGCTACATAACTGAAGTGCCATTTAAGTTAAAACCACAACAACTAAGAACAGACATTCTCAATGATCATTTCTGAAACTTGTATCACTTGTTCACCTCTCATGATTAAAAAATCAGAATAAGCAGAATAGGGGAACAAACTATTAACAGATTTCTTTCCTTCTACCTTATTTTAAATCTAAGTGAGAAATGGCTTTTGATAAGAAAAGGAAGAATGATGAAAATAAAGCAGATAGGGACTTCCCTGGTGGTCCAGTGGTTAAGAATCCGCCTTCCAATGCAAGGTACGCAGGTTCGACCCCTGGTCCAGGAACTAAGATCCCACATGTGGTGGGGCAACTACGCCCGTGCTGCAACTACATAGCCTGTGCGTCTCAACTAGAGAGAGGCCAGCACACCGCAACAAAGATCCCGCGCGACTAAGACCCGACGCAGCCAATAAATTAATTAATTAATTAATTAAAAAATAAAGCAGATATTAGTAAGTTAGAAATGATATAGGAAGGAAATAGATATTAATTTTAAAGTTGTTCCACATCTATCTGAAATATCCATTTTTTGTAAACAATGCTGTGACAGGCAAAAAAATGTCCCCCCACCACTCCGACCAATATCCACATCTTAATCACTGGAATTCTTGAGTATGTTACCTTACATGTAAAAGGAACTTGTATAAATTAAGGACCCTAAGATGGGGAGATTATTCCAGATTGCACGGGTGGGCTCAATTCAATCATACATGTCCTTAAAATTGGAGAATCTCTCCCACCTATGGTCAGAGGGAGATGTGACTATGAAGAAATGGTCAGAGGGCTACATTACTGCTGACTTGGAAGATGGAGGAAGGGGCCACAAGCCAAGGAATAATGGCAGCCTCCAAAAGCTGGAAAAGGCAAGAAAACAGATTCCCCCCCTAAAGCCTCCAGAGAGGAACCAGTCCTGCTGTCACCTGAATTTTACCCCCAGTGCGATCCATGTTGGACTTCTGGCCTAAAGCCTGCAAAATGATAAATTTTGTTGTTTCAAGCCGTGAAGTTTGTGGTGATTTGTTACAGCAGCAAGAGAAAACTTGCTAATACAAATGCTAAGAGTTTTCTGCTTTAATTTCTGAGACACTTAACACATCTTTGTCAGCATCAGGTCTATGAAAGATTTTATTACCTTCACAAGGCATGCAGGACCCTTCTCTCCCGGCAGTGGAAAATTCAGATCAAAAGGAGAAGAGAGGTTTAGCGAGTTCAGCTGTTGTCCAGAAGAAGCTTCTGTTTCTAAACGTTTTGGTTCTCCACACCACTGAAGACCACCAACACTCCCTAAATTCAAAGGGACAGCATTGCACATCGTCATTGCTAAGGCTTCCTGGAGATAAAGAACATTCCTAAACAGCCTTTTGAATTTGATAGAAATGATGCTTCTGAGCTTGCAAACTTCAAGTTGTTACAGTTTTTAAGGAAATAACACATACTAGAACCCCTCTGACCTATCAAGAGAACAAAGATTATTATGAAGATCTGAAAGTGTAATCACTTTCCCCCTGCAATAAAATGGCAACAAATTCCCCCCCCAATCAAATTTCATCTAAGTAACTTTAGAAGTTAATATTTAACATGGTTACTTGACATCTTTGACCCAAGGAGTACATGGGTCTACTGACAACAAAAACACCTTTGTAGAACATACTTCTTTCTACTTATTAAGTAGAATAAAACCATATAGCAATAAACTCATTTACCAAACATCTATTAATGTCCACTATGTACCAGGAATCAGACTAGTTGCTGGGGATACAAAAGATCATTTAAAGATAGCCTCTACCCCTAAAGTAGTCACAGTTTAGGGCTGATAACTAGTTAGAATTAAAATATAGCTTCCCATACCACACAATATTGCTCAGCAATAAAAAGGAATAAAATATTGATATAAGCAACAACCTGAATGGATCTCAAGGGAATTTTGCTGAATGAAAAAAGCCAATCTACAAAGTCTATATACTACATGATTCCATTTATGTAACATTCTTAAAATGACAAAATTACAGGGATGAAGAACAAATTAGTGGTTGCCAGGGGGGAGGTAGAGAGGCAGGAGAGGTGGGTATGATTATAAAAGGGCAACATGAGAGATCCAGGTAATGAACTGTTCTGTATCCTGACTGTGGTAGTAGTCACATGAATCTACACATGTGATGAAACTGCATAGAACTAAATACATACACATGCACAAAAATAACTGCATGTAAAAATGTGAATTCTGAATAAGGTCTATGGACTATATCAATATCCATTTCCTGGTTATGATATTCTACTATTAATTATGCAAGATGTTGACCCAGATGAAACTGGATCAAGTATATACAGGATCTCTCTTATGTTTTACAACTGCATGTGATTCTACACTTATCTCCAAAACAGCTTAAAATATATATACAGCCTGAGAGATTGCCTAGAAACCAACAAACAAGGTAAACTTTACATACATAATGCATTCAAATGTATTCAAAAGCCCTGAAAAGTACGATATTCAAACAAAAGGGGCAAGAAATAGAAAGAAGCATCAACAGATAAGAGAATTACCATATGTCTTGGATTCTAATATGTTATTTATTGTTATGATACACTGTTAATTTTAATAAACATTTGGGGGGTGAGTGGAGAAAAAGAACACAATCACATTTGTATACATTTACTATAAAACATTCCAATTTTAAAAACATTAAAATATGCCTTAGCATTAAAGAAATATGGTAGTATGAACTTATAAAGTAGAATAATATATGATTAAATGAAATTCAGTAGTAAATCTTTGTTTACCATTGATTGTTATATTTGCCCTCTCAACCCATCCTTCACATTCAAATTAACTAGACTAATTTGTTTTTACCTCCTCTGCCTTTAACTTGTCCTTGGATTAAAGATGCTGAAGAGAATGACTGGACACAAAAGGAGAAATAAAGACAAACTTATCTACCTGCCATATGAAGGAATTCAGTGCTCATAATAACTGTGATTGGCGAAATCAATAATGATATATACTAATTTTGAAATTCTCTGATTCTCTTAGAAAATTTCAACTTTTGGTCTCCTTGTTTTAATCAGAATTGTGTTTTAATCAATTTTAATACATAAACCACTACAAACTTACATAAATAGAACAATCAGAACTGTGACTATTCTAAGGGTTATTTGCTTTGAAGTTTAGGAGTAAGAAATCCAGTATACCACAGTTACACATTTTTCCTCCAGTGTTTTCAGTCTTACTAATTAAAGCATCACTATTCCAAAAAGAAAATAAGGATGTTTCAGATATAAATAAGTCACTTCTACAGTAGAGTACTTCATATTACTTAAAAGCTGAGATTATGAAGAAAGATAAAAGACCTTTTCCAGCTACCCAAATTGAGACCCTTAACAACTGACAGTAGAGTAGCCACTTCTCACTAAGTGATGCCTAACTGATCAATTATGAAGCACAGTCTGACCAAAGAGTAACTGTTCAAACTCTCAAAACTGTCTATAATTCTGATAAACCTCAAAGCAAAGTTGTCAAATCACTGCCAGCTCCTGAATCTAGAGCTACATGATACAACAATTAATTCTGAATACGAATCTACTGCAAGAGACCAGAAGTCTAGCGAAAGCCCAATGGCACACACTACCTGCTTCTCTGGCACCCGCATGCTGCTCTTTCTGTTTATTCGGCTGTAGGTCCATATCTTCATCATCTTCATAACTCCTCTTGTGACGACTGGGAGTGTAGGATGTTGAAGGGCTGACTCGAGCTTGGTTTGTATTAACATAGGCGTTAAATGAAAGGTTAAGGAAAGATTTTCATGAACTGGGGAATATCGTTAAGTTACCCTACCTAGGTGACTAATAAAAGACTATTACTTTGGCAGTTTGGTTAAAATAAAAATGTATTTTTAAAAGAAGGTTGATGTATACAATAAATAAGCTATAAGGATATATTGTACAGCAGCGGTCCCCAACCTTTCTGGCACCGGGGACCAGTTTCATGGAAGACAACTTTTCCCGGACGGGTGTGTGTGTATGGGGGGGATGGTTCAGGCAGTAATGAGAGCGATGGGGAGCGGCAAAATGAAGTTTCCCTCGCTCACCCGCCGCTCACCTCCTGCTGTGCGGCCCAGTTCCTAACAGGCCACGGCCCAGGGGTTGGGGACCCCTGTTGTATAACACAGGGAATACAGCCAATATTTTATAATAAATATGGAGTATAATCTATCAAAATTTTGAATCACTATGTTGTACACCTGAAATTAAAACACTATTGTAAATCAACCACACCTCAATTTTTTAAAAAACCCAGAATAACAAAAATTTCTTTTTAATAAAAGAAGGTTGAACTTCCAGTTTGGGTCATAAGAATTAACAGCTCAAACTTATGCCCCCTACCTTGCTGTAAAGAACTGTAAAACTGATCTCCCAAGGCAACAGAAATAAAAGCAAAAATAAACAAATGGGACCTAATCAAACTTATAAGCTTTCACACAGAAAAGGAACCATAAATAAAATGAAAAGACAACCTATGGACTGGGAGAAAATATTTGCAAAAGATGAGACCTACAAGGGCTTAATTTCCAAAATATACAAACAGCTCATACAACTCAATAAGAAAAAAACAAACAACCCAATCAAAAAATGGGCAGAAGATCTAAACAAACACTTCTCCAAAGACGGAATATAGAAGGCCAACACGCGCATGAAAAGATGCTCAACATCGCTAATTATTAGAGAAATGCAAATCAAAACTACAATGAGGTATAATCACTTCACACTGGTCAGAATGGCCATCATCAAAAAGTCTACAAATAGTGCTCGCTTCGGCAGCACATATACTAAAAAAGTCTAAAAATAATAAATGCTGGAGAGAGTGTGGAGAAAAGGGAACCCTCCTACACTGTTGGTGGGAATGTAAATTGGTGCAGCCCCTATGGAAAACAGAATGGAGGCTCCTTAAAAAACTAAAAATAGAGTTACCATTATGATCCAGCAATCTCACTCCTGGGCATATATACAGAAAAGACAAAAGCTCTAATTTGAAAAGATACATGCACCCCAATGTTCAAAGCAGCACTAGTAACAATAGCCAAGCCATGGAAGCAACCTAAATGTCCATCAACAGATGAATGGATAAAGATGTGGTGTGTATACACATACACACACACACACACACACACACACACACACACACTGGGATATTACTCAGCCATGAAAAAGAATGAAATAATGCCATCTGCAGCAACATGGATGGACCCAGAGATTATCATATTAAGTGAAGTAAGTCGGACAGAGAAAGACAAATATTATATGATACCACTTATATGTGAGATATAAAAAAATAGTACAAATGAACTTATTTATAAAATAGAAACAGACTCACAGACATAGAAAACAAACTCATGGTTACCAAAGGCGAAGGGTAGGGGCTGGCGGGGGAGGGATAAATTGGGAGTATGGGACTGACAGATGCACACTACCATATATAAAATAGATAAACGACAAGCATTTACTGCTTAGCACAAGGAAATATATTCAATGTCTTGAAATAAACTATACTGGAAAAGAAACTTTAAAAAAGAATACATATATATATATGCATAACTGAATCACTTTGCTGTATACCTGAAACTAATACAATATTGTAAATCAACTATACTTCAATTAAAAAAACAAAAAACCTGTAAAACTGGACAAAAGGCATGAA
Organism: Balaenoptera acutorostrata; assembly: GCF_949987535.1. Lineage (NCBI taxonomy): Eukaryota > Metazoa > Chordata > Mammalia > Artiodactyla > Balaenopteridae > Balaenoptera > Balaenoptera acutorostrata. The sequence continues at coordinate 11,649,100 of NC_080079.1, read as the reverse complement.
GCAACTGTTTTCAGACTTTGGACAACAAGGAACATAAGGTTATGATCCTTGAATGAGAAGAAACACCACAGGTAAACTCCACATTGTCCCCAGCTCTCTCAGGGGCATATTCCAAATTGCAGCAAAGGGAAGTGGAGGTTCTGCTCTTGCTGGTAGAGAAAACAGAGCACATAGCTCAGGGCTACTGAAGCAACTGGAATTTGCAGAACTGTTAGAGAGGAAGGAGCTGCAGATAGAGCCCTGGGAGAGAACAGCTGCTGCTTGGTTGGGAGCTTAGCAGAGATTCTGGAAGTTGTACAATACTAGAACTGGACCCTGCTGAGAATCACGAGACCCGGTGAGATAGCACATCTCGCAAGTAAGGACTACATCCTACACTGTAAGTGACACTCATACCTACCTTAACAAATCCCAAAACCAAGCCTTGACATGATCAAAGTGATCCACTTAAATTACCTGCCTGCCAGAACAAAATTCAACATTCTTGAAGACAAAAGTAAACTTTCAACAGTGCTGTATATCAGCATAAGTAATCATAACACATGATTAATTATGTGAAGAAGCAGGAAAGTATGGCCTATAAGCAGGATTTAAAACAGTATCAATAGAAAAAAAAACAACAACCCAGAGACAACCTGGATGTTGGAATTAGCAGACAAGGGCATTAAAAAGCAACTCCAAAATTTACAATTTTAAAAGAAAAGATGAGGACTATCATCAGAAAAATGGAAACAAAGAAAAAGAACCAAATGAAAATATCTAGGGCTTCCCTGGTGGCGCAGTGGTTGAGAATCTGCCTGCCAATGCAGGAGACACGGGTTTGAGCCCTGGTCTGGGAGGATCCCACATGCCGCGGAGCAACTAGGCCCGTGAGCCACAATTGCTGAGCCTGCGCGTCTGGAGCCTGTGCTCCGCAACGGGAGAGGCCGCGACAGTGAGAGGCCCGCGCACCGCGATGAAGAGTGGCCCCAATTGCCGCAACTAGGGGGAGCCATGGCACACAAACGAAGACCCAACGCAGCCAAAGATAAATAAATAAATAAATTAAAAAAAAAGAAAAAATCTAGAACTAAAAAATAAAATGGAAAAAAAAACCCTCAATCACCTGAGAACAATAATAATTAGTCTACAATCATGTGATTTGAGCCCCAGAAAACGAGAAAAAGATGAGACTGGGACAGAAAAATATTTGAAGAAATAATGGCTGAAATCTTCTGAAAAATATCAACCCACAGGTCTAAAAGCTCAATAAAACCCAAGCAAGAGAAACACAAAAAACCCAGACATGGGCACACCATAGTCAAGCTGCTGAAAACCACAGAGAATATTAGAAGCAGCCAGAGGAAAATTAAAGACCCATTACATACAGGTGACAATGATAAAAATGATAGCTATCCTTTTATCCAAAAACAATGGAGGCCAGAAGACAATGGAACAATATTAAAGTGTTGAAGATGGGAGATACCTGTCAATCAAGGATTCCATAACCACTGGGAGAAAAAAAAAGGTTCTACAACCACTGAAAATATCCTTCAAAAATAAAGGTGAGGGACCTCCCTAGCGGTCCAGTGGTTAAGACTCCATGCTCCCAATGCAGGGGGCATGTCGATCCCTGGTCAGGGAACTAAGATCCAGCATGCTGCACAATGCAGCACCACAACACACACACACACACACACACACAAAAGGGTGAAATAAAGACATTTTCAGTTGAAAAAAAGCTGAGAAAATTTATCACCAACAGATCAGTACCTAAAAAAAAAAGGCTCAGTGAAATGATTCCAGACAAAAACAAAGCCAAAAAGAGCTAGAAATGATAAATATTTATGCAACATAAAAGATGTAATTTTTCCCCCTCATTTCTAAATTTATGTAGGAGACAACTGTTTAAAAGATAAACAGAAGTATATTATTGTAGTGAGGCTCAAGGATCAAAGAAGAAATCACAAAGGAAATTAGAAAATATTTTGAACTGAATGAGAGTAAAAACAAGTCAAAATTTGTGGGATCCAACTAAAGCAGTAATTATAGAGAATTTTATGGCCTTAAATGCTAATATTAGAAAAGGAAGATATGAAATGAATGATCTGCACACTAACCTTAAGGTTAAAAAAAAAATTAAAACCATTACTAAAAACGAAGGAAATAAGAGCAAAAATCAATGAAATAGAAAACAAAAAATTAAAGTAAAAAGTTGATTCTCTGACAAACCCCTAGCAATACTAATCAAGGATAAAAGAGAAAAATAAATTAACATTTTGGAAATGAAAGATCATTGTTAGATATCCCTTAGACATTAAAAGGAAAATAAGGAAATACTATGAAAGTTTTATGTCAATAAATTCAAGAACTGTGATTCAATGATTGTGAAACATTCCTTGAGAGATACACAAATTTATCACAACTGACACAAAGTATCTGTTAAAAAACTGATTTAATAAGTTAAAATCTCATCAAAAAAATGCCTGGCCTCAAACTGGAAACAACCCATATGTTCATCAATTGGAGATTATATAAACAAATACCATCAGCAATAAAAAGGAATGAACTATGGATACACATGGATGACTCTCAAATGCATTATGCTGAATAAAGGATATCAGACACAAAAGACTATATGTTATATGATTCCATTTGTATGACATTCAAGAATACGTAAAATTAAGCTATAGTGAAAGAAATCAGAGCAGTCGGGGGAGGAGGTGGTGACGGGAAAAAAGCACAAAGTTCTTTACTTCGATGCATGTGCAAATTACAGGTGTATGCATTTATCCAAACCACTTAAGTATACCTTTAAAATCTGTGCATTTCAGTATGTGAACTATGCCTAAAAAAATTAGTAACTAAAAAAAATAAAAATGAGAATGAGATGTCTCCACAATCTCTCAAAAGAAGAAACATGTTTCCCCTTAATAAAATTAGAATGAGTTCTAATTTAAAACTAGTTTTTTTACTTAATGATTGTGCAACTCTCTTTTTCAGTCCCTTTAAATCCACCTCAATCTTTTAAACAGTATTTCACTAGCAGAATGCACCATAATTTTATCATTTCTCAGTGATGAATACTGAAGGTTGTTTTACAGATTTTCTTGTTTAGGACAAAGGAAACATATTTTATTAAAATAAAGCCAAGCTCTATAAATGAAGAATAATTTTCTTTTCCAGCTACCTTCACTGAGGTAAAAAGACTAAGTTTAAAAAAAAAATCAAAATGTGAATTGTGGTCTCTTCAATTAAGAAAATAATCAGTAACCATTCAACACATAAGAAGGTTCAGATAAAGGATATTTCTTTTACCCACGTGGATTCTCCCGGCACTGGAACACAATAGAAAGTCTGTCTTTCCAAAGTGGTAGTTCGTGGAGAGTTTAAATCAACTTCTTGCTGAGGCTGTGATGTACACAAAATTTTATTTTATTAAAAAAATTTATTAAAAAAACTTTAAAAATTAGCAACCATATTTCCATGTTATTTATAAAAATCACAGTAAATACTTTCATATTAAGAGTTAATTAACAAGCAACTACTAAATCTAAACTATCATTTTTGAAAAGAAAACGGACATAAAATTATTTCAAAGGCAATAAGCAATATAGTACCTTCCTTCAAATCCAAATATACAGCACCCTAGGTTACAAAATTAAATCCCTTTGAATATTAATCAGAGTGAGGCCTCCCAGAGGTCCTCATTTCAGCACCAACACCGGCTCTATCCAACTGTCTGCAAACTCCAGTGCTGGATGTCTCAGGCCAAACAACCAGTAAGACAAGAATACAGCACCACCCAACAAAAAGAGAAAAAAAAAAAAAAAGAAAGAAACAACAGACCAAATAAATGAAGATGAAATAGGCAACCTACCTGAAAAAGAATTCAGAGCTATGATAGTAAAGATTATCCAAAATCTCGGAAACAGAATGGAGAAAATACAAGAAACATTTAACAAGGATCTAGAAGAAATGAAGAGCAAACAAACAGTGATGAAGAACATAATTACTGAAATTAAAAATACTCTAGAAGGAATCAATAGCAGAATAACTGAGGCAGAAGAATGGATAAGTGAGCTGGAAGATAAAATGATGGAAATAACTGCCAGGGAGCAGAATAAAGAAAAAAGAATGAAAAGAATTGAGGACAATCTCAGAGATCTCTGGGACAACATTAAATGCACCAACGTTCGAATTATAGGGGTCCCAGAAGAAGAGGAAAAGAAAGGGGCTGAGAAAATACTTGAAGAGATTACAGTCGAAAACTTCCCTAACATGGTAAAGGAAAGAGTCAATCAAGTCCAGGAAGCACAGAGAGTACCATACAGGATAAACCCAAAGAGACACACCGAGACACATATTAATGAAACTATCAAAAATTAAATGCAAAGAAAAAATATTAAAATCAGCAAAGGAAAAGCAACAAATAACATACAAGGGAATCCCCATAAGGTTAACAGCTGATTTTTCAGCAGAAACTCTGCAAACCAGAGGGAGTGACAGGACATACTCAAAGTGATTAAAGGGAAAGGCCTACAACCAAGATTACTCTACCTGGCAAGGATCTCATTCAGATTCGATGGAGAAATTAAAACCTTTACAGATAAGCAAAAGTTAAGAGAATTCAGCACCACCAAAGCAGCTTTACAACAAATGCTAAAGGAACTTCTCCAGGCAGGAAACACAGGAGAAGGAAAAGATGTACAAAAACAAACTCAAGGAACAGGATAGAAACCCCAGAGATAGATAAACCCACACACATACTGTCACCTTATTTTTGATAAAGGAGGCAAGAATATACAATGGAGAAAAGACAGCCTCTTCAATAAGTGGTGCTGGGAAAACTGGACAGCTACATGTAAAAGAATGAAATGAGAACACTTCCTAACACCATACACAAAAATAAACTCAAAATGAATTAAAGACCTAAATGTAAGGCCAGACACTATCAAACTCTTAGAGGAAAACATAGGCAGAACACTCTATGACATAAATCACAGCAAGATCCTTTTTGACCCACCTCCTAGAAAAATGGAAATAAAAACAAAAATAAACAAATGGGACCTAATGAAACTTAAAAGCTTTTGCACAGCAAAGGAAACCATAAACAAGATGAAAAGACAACCCTCAGAATGGGAGAAAATATTTGCAAATGAAGCAACTGACAAACGATTAATCTCCAAAATTTACAAGCAGCTCATGCAGCTCAATATCAAAAAAAACAAACAACCCAATCCAGAAATGGGCAGAAGACATAAATAGACATTTCTCCAAAGATATACAGATTGCCAACAAACACATGAAAAGATGCTCAACATCACTAATCATTAGAGAAATGCAAATCGAAACTACAATGAGGTATCACCTCACACCAGTCAGAATGGCCATCATCAAAAAATCTACAAACGATAAATGCTAGAGAGGGTGTGGAGAAAAGAGAACCCTCCTTGCACTGTTGGTGGTAATGTAAATTGAGACAGCCAGTATGGAGAACAGTATGGAGGTTCCTTAAAACACTAAAAATAGAACTACCATATGACCCAGCAATCCCACTACTGGGCATATACTCTGAGAAAACCATAATTCAAAAAGAGTCATGTACCACAATGTTCACTGCAGCACTATTTACAATAGCCAGGACTTGGAAGCAACCTAAATGTCCATCGACGGATCGAAAGAAGATGTGGCACATATATACAATGGAATATTACTCAGCCGTAAAAAGAAACGAAATTGAGTTATTTGAGGTGAGGTGGATGGACCTAGAGTCTGTCCTACAGAGTGAAGTAAGCCAGAAAGAGAAAAACAAATACCGTATGCTAACACATATATATGGAATCTAAAAAAAACCAACAAAACCCAAAATGGTCATGAAGAACCTAGGGGCAGGACGGGAATAAAACCACAGAACAACTAGAGAATGGACTTGAGGACGTGGGGAGGGGAAAGGGTAAGCTGGGACAAAGTGAGAGAGTGGCATGGACATATATACAATACCAAATATAAAACAGATAGCTAGTGGGAAGCAGCCGCATAGCACAGGGAGATCAGCTTGGTTCTTTGTAACCACCTACAGGGGTGGGATTGGGAGGGTGGGAGGGAGGGAGACACAAGAGGGAAGAGATATGGGAACATATGTATATGTATAACTGATTCACTTTGTTATAAAGCAGAAACTAACACACCTTTGTAAAGCCATTATACTCCAATAAAGATGTTAAAAAAAAAACCCAAACAATTAAGAAAATGGTAATAGGACCATAAATATCAATAATTACCTTAAATGTAAATGGATTAAATACTCCAACCAAAAGAAACAGACTGGCTGAATGGATACAAAAACAAGACCCATACATATGCTGTCTACAACAGACCCACTTCAGACCTAGGGACACATACAGACTGAAAGTGAGGGGATGGAAAAAGATATTCCATGCAAATGGAAATCAAAAGAAAGCTGGAGTATCAATTCTCATATCAGACAAAACAGACTTTAAAACAAAGACTATCACAAGAGACAAAGAAGGACACTACATAATGATCAAGGGATCAATCCAAGACGATATAACAATTATAAATATATATGCACCCAACATAGGAGCACCTCAATACATAAGACAAATGCTAACAGCCATAAAAGGGGAAATCAACAGTAACACAAAAATAGTAGGGGACTTTAACACCCCACTTTCACCAATGGACAGATCATCCAAAATGAAAATAAATAAGGAAATACAAGCTTTAAATGACACATTAAACAAGATGGACTTAATTGATATTTATAGGACATTCCATCCAAAAACAACAGAAAACACTTTCTTCTCAAGTGCTCATGGAACATTCTCCAGGATAGACCATATTTTGGGTCACAAATCAAGGCTTGGTAAATTTAAGAAAATTGAAATCGTATGAAGTATATTTTCCAACCACAATGCTATGAGACTAGGTACCAATTACAGGAAAAAAAACTGTAAAAAATACAAACACATGGAGGCTAGACAATATGTTACTAAATAACCAAGAGATCACTGAGGAAATCAAAGAGGAAATCAAAAACTACCTAGAAACAAATGACAATGAAAACACAACAACCCAAAAGCTATGGGATGCAGCAAAAGCAGTTCTAAGAGGGAAGTTTATAGCAATACAATCCTACCTCAAGAAAGAAGAAAAATCTCAAATAAACAACCTAATCTTACACCTGAAGTAACTAGAGAAAGAAGAACAAAAATACCCCAAAGTTAGCAGAAGGAAAGAAATCATAAAGATCAGTTCAGAAATAAATGAAAAAGAAACGAAGGAAACAATAGCAAAGATCAATAAAACTAAAAGCTGGTTCCTTGAGAAGATAAACAAAATTGATAAACCATTAGCCAGACTCATGAAGAAAAAAAGGGAGAAGACTCAAATCAATAGAATTAGAAATGAAAAAGGGGGGCTTCCCTGGTGGCGCAGTGGTTAAGAATCTGCCTGCCAATGCAGGGCACACGGGTTCGAGCCCTGGTCTGGGAAGATCCCACATGCCGCGGAGCAACTAAGCCCGTGAGCCACAACTACTGAGCCTGCGCATCTGGAGCCTGTGCTCCGCAACGGGAGAGGCCGCGACAGTGAGAGGCCCGCGCACCGCGATGAAGAGTGGCCCCCACTCGCCGCAACTGGAGAAAGCCCTCGCACAGAAACGAAGACCCAACACAGCCAAAAATTAAAAAAAAAAAAAAAAAAAAGAAATGAAAAAGGAAACGTAACAACTGACACTGCAGAAATACAAAGGATCATGAGAGATTACTACAAGCAACTATATGCCAATAAAATGGACAACCTGGAAGAAACGGACACATTCTTAGAAAAGCACAACCTTCCGAGACTGAACCAGGAAGAAATAGAAAATATAAACAGACCAATCACAAGCACTGAAATTGAGACTGTGATTAAAAATCTTCCAACAAACAAAAGCTCAGGACCAGATGGCTTCACAGGCGAATTCTATCAAACATTTAGAGAAGAGCTAACACCTATCCTTCTCAAACTCTTCCAAAATACAGCAATGGGAGGAACACTCCCAAACTCATTCTATGAGGCCACCATCACCCCGATACCAAAACCAGACAAAGATGTCACAGAAAAATAAAACTACAGGCCAATATCTCTGAGGAACATAGATGCTAAAATCCTCAACAAAATACTAGCAAACAGAATCCAACAACACATTAAGAGGATCATACACCGTGATCAAGTGGGGTTTATCCCAGGAATGCAAGGATTCTTCAATATACGCTAATCAATCAATATGATACACCATATTAACAAACTGAAGGATAAAAAACCATACGATAATCTCAATAGATGCAGAAAAAGCTTTTGAGAAAATTCAACACCCATTTACGATAAAAACCCTCCAGATAGTAGGCATAGAGGGAACCTACCTCAACATAATAAAGGCCATATATGACAAACCCACAGCCAACATCGTTCTCAATGGTGAAAAACTGAAACCATTTTCTCTAAGATCAGGAACAAGACAAGGGTGCCCATTCTCACCACTATTATTCAACAGTTTTGAAAGTTTTAGCCACAGCAATCAGAGAAGAAAAAGAAATAAAAGGAATCCACATAGGAAAAGAAGAAGTAAAGCTGTCACTGTTTGCAGATGACATGATACTATACACAGAGAATCCTAAAGATGTTACCAGAAAAATACTAGAGCTAATCAATAAATCTGGTAGAGTAGCAGGATACTAAATTAATGCACAGAAATCTCTTGCATTCCTATACACTAATGATGAAAAATCTGAAAGAGAAATTAAGGAAACAATCTCATTTACCACTGCAACAAAAAGAATACCTAGGAATAAACCTATCTAAGGAGACAAAAGACCTGTATGCAGAAAACTATAAGACACTGATGAAAGAAATTAAAGATGATACAAACAGACGGAGAGATATACCATGTTCTTGGATTGGAAGAATCAACATTGTGAAAATGACTATACTACCCAAAGCAATCTACACATTCAGTGCACTCCCTATCAAACTACCAATGGCATTTTTCACAGAACTTAGAACAAAAAATTGCACAATTTGTATGGAAACACAAAAGACCCCAAATAGCCAAAGCAATCTTGAGAAAAACAGAGCTGGAGAAATCAGGTCTCTCGGGACTTCAGACTATACTACAAAGCTACAGTAATCAAGGGTTTCCCTGGTGGTGCAGAGGTTAAGAATCCACCTGCCAATGCAGGGGATACGGGTTCGGGCCTTGGTCCAGGAAGATCCCACATGCCACGGAGCAACTAAGCCCGTGTGCCACAACTACTGAGCCTGCGCTCTATAGCTCCCGAAACACAACTACTGAAGCCCACGTGCCTAGAGCCTGTGCTGTGCAACAAGAGAAGCCACCACAATGAGAAGCCCGCGCACCACAACGAAGAGTAGCCCCTGCTAACTGCAACTAGAGAAAGCCCGCGCACAGTAGCAAAGACCCAACACAGCCAAAAATAAAATAAATAAATTAAAAAAAAAAAAGCTACAGTAATCAAGACAGTATGGTACTGGCACAAAAACAGAAATATAGTTCAATGGAACAGGATAGAAAGTCCAGAGATAAACACATGCACATACGGTCACCTTATCTTTGATAAAGGAGGCAAGAGTATACAATGGAGGAAAGACTGCCTCTTCAATAAGTGGTGCTGGGAAAACTGGACAGCTACATGTAAAAGAATGAAATGAGAACACTTCCTAACACCATACACAAAAATAAACTCAAAATGAATTAAAGACCTAAATGTAAGGCCAAACACTATAAAACTCTTAGAGGAAAACATGGGCAGAACGCAGACATAAATCACAGCAAGATCCTTTTTGACCCACCTCCTAGAGAAATGGAAATAAAAACAAAAATAAACAACTGGGACCTAATGAAACTTAAAAGCTTTTGCGCAGCAAAGGAAACCATAAACAAGATGAAAAGACAACCCTCAGAATGGGAGCAAATATCTGCAAACAAAGCAACGGACAAAGGATTAAACTCCAAAATATACAAGCAGCTCATGCAGCTCAATATCAAAAAAACAAACAACCCTATCCAAAAATGGGCAGAAGGCCTGAATAGACATTTCTCCAAAGAAGGTATACAGATTGCCAACAAACACATGAAAAGATGCTCAACATCACTAATCATTAGAAAAATGCAAATCAAAACTACAATGAGGTATCATCTCACACCAGTCAGAATGGCCATCATCAAAAAATCTACAAACAATAAATGCTGGAGAGGGTGTGGAGAAAAGGGAATCCTCTTGCACTGTTGCTGGGAATGTAAATTGATACAGCCACTACGGAGAACAGTAGGGAGGTTCCTTAAAAAAACTAAAAATAGAACTACCATATGACCCGGCAATCCCACTACTGGGCATATACCCTGAGAAAACCATAATTCAAAAAGAGTCATGTACCACAATGTTCACTGCAGCTCTATTTACAATAGCCAGGACAAGGAAGCAACCTAAGTGTCCATTGACAGATGAATGGATAAAGAAGATGTGGCACATATATACAATGGAATATTACTCAGCCACAAAAAGAAACAAAATTGAGTTATTTGTAGTGAGGTGGATGGACCTACAAATACCGTATGCTAACACATATATATGGAATCTTAAAAAAAAAAAAAAAGGTTCTCATGAACCTAGGTGCAGGACAGGAATAAAGACACAGACATAGAGAATGGACTTGAGGACACGGGAAGGGGGAAGGGTAAGCTGGGATAAAGTGAGAGAGTAACATTGACATATATACACTACCAAATGTAAAATAGATAACTAGTGGGAAGCAGCTGCATAGCACAGGGTGATCAGCTTGGTGCTCTGCCACCACCTAGAGGGGTGGGATAAGGAGGGTGGGAAGGAGGCTCAAGAGGGAGGAGATACGGGGATATATGTATGCATATAGCTGATTCATTTTTTTATACAGCAGAAACTAACACAACATTGTAAAGCAATTATACTCCAATAAAGATGTTAAAGGAAAAATGAAAAAAAAATTAACTCCCTTTAAATAAACATGTTATTTTATTAAATTTTTTCAAAGACAGTGTTCATGGTAATCCCACTGTCTCTCTCATAGAAAGCTATCAGAATTAGCCCATTAAATAGGAATTAAGTGAAATGCTCATTACAAGGTAGCTCTGAGATGAGATTTAAAAGTCAGATACTATTCCTTAGAAAAGGCATATTCTCTATTTCAAATATACTTAGAGGTAAGAGGCAGAGAGGACCCAAGATGTAATACTGAAAAAATTACTTCAACAAACACATATTACTTTTAGAGTACCAAAAAAATCCCTTAAAAGTAAATAAAATCTATATTCTATTTTTTAAGAGAAAAAGAAAGGAAGAAAAGAAAGAAAGAAAGAATCCCAGAGATAACAATTGAGCCTGAGATAATATATATAAGCTAAGTTTTTTCTGTGTCTTTCTTTCCAGGGCCAAAGTTCCCTTTTCCTGGTATGGTGCTTTTACTTATGACTCTTTAGCAACATAGTACAAGATACAAACTCTTTGCCTTTGGGAGTGTCACAGATGGACAGTCTCACCTATTTCATTTTCCCATTTCCGAAGGCTGAGATTATTGAGCTATAGAGACACTGCATTATTGTGTACTAGGGAAAAAAATGTGTATTAATTTATTAGCCTAATATGGCTTAGGGCCCCTCAAACAAGGGATGCAGGAAATCTAAAGTTGATTCATTAGACTTGCACAACGGTGCATGCTATGGGGCACCCTAAAGGAAAAAGACATGGGAGAGCTGGAGGCCATCATGTGTAAGATTAAACGAATCCATCATTCATGAGTCCGTTACTCTAAATAAGTATAGGAAGTTATCATTTTTTCTTTATAGCAACCTTCCAAATTAGGGCTTTTCTTCCATACAGATCAGCCCGCTGGGCTAAAACATTTATTCAACAGGAACAATTTCTACTGTGAATTAACAGGCTGGGATTAGGGTTTATAAATCAACCTCTTGAGGTTTGGGTAAGCAGGAGTCAGACCCCCAGAATGTAAAAAGCCCTAAATAACCTGATTAAACTAAGATTCTGGACTGCAAAGCAGAAATCTAATAGATCCAGAATGGAGGTAACTACTGAGGCTCACCTTTCTACTGGGGTCGTGCCTCAGCACGTGCCTGGTCAATCCCCACCTGTGATACTGTTTTCTCTCTAACAATTGAAAATTACCACCTGTGTTTCAATAGAACCACATGAAAAACACACAAAAAGCAAAATATGAGAGATATTTTTAGTTAATATATTTTGACATGCTGATAATCTTCTTCTACTATTAAACCAGAAATAAATTTTAAACTTTCCCCAGTTACAATGCCAGGCATGTTGAACAGGTGTCTGAATGAAATTAAGTTTAATTCTGCATGTTGTTCTTCTACTATCAGAAAAGCAATACCAAAGAAAATGCAGATATACTGTGGTTCCTCTTAATTGCTTTTCTAGTAAGTTTCTATCTCAAAACTACCCCTTTTACAACTGTAATTATATCCAGGATTCTGTCTTCTTCCCTTTCCCATTACTGATATGTAAGAGAGTTTCTATTACTTCCTTTTATCAAAGAAAGCTTAAGTTTACTTTTTTCCTCCCAGGAAAAGAGGGCAGGATTTAATCAAATTTAATTAAGCACGTGTAAAGCCCTAAATTAATCTTCTTTCATTTTTCTTCTACTTTTCATTTTAAAAGAACTTATCATAACCTGTAATTTTAAAAAGCAAGTATATAGATATTAGGAAAAGAAAGGAATTTTATCATTTACAATATTCCACCTTCTAAGAGATTTTTAGAAGATCAAAAAAAATCATATCAGAGAAACTCAAGTAAAAGGCAAATAAAGAAAACATTTCACATGACTTCTTAGAACTAACTTATACACAAGATAAATAAATTTATGACCAACCAAAGAGAGTAATACATTCCCTGATTCAGAAAAAATTCTCATTAAAACGTTTTTTATATATTTTAAGTATACATACCCCACACTCTGCTACATCTCTATATTTTCCAAAATGAAGAACCTATGACCCAAAGCAAAAAAATAACAGTATTATATCAATCTATCAGAATCAAAATTAGCATAAACAACACAAGGACAAAATTAATACTACTAATTGTAAACAGTAAGTTTCATGAAAAAAGCAATACATACACGTGCTTTTGTGTTTCGGTTAACAGTTTCATAAACTCCCATGTAAAATTCAGGGTCAAACATATCCTGAATCATGCAGCGAAACTTCACAAAACTGTTAGGTTTCAAATAATGAAGGGGAACTTCATTCAATGACGGTACCTTTAACAAAAACAAACAATCAAGTCAAAATATTCTGTGTATAAAACATTAAGCGCATATACATAGACATATATATCCAGACTCAAACCGCAATTCCCACACACACACAAAATCAAGGGAGCCAAATGATCTCAATGGTTAATACAACACAATTGCTAAACAAAAGTACTTGCTGTGTTCTTGCAAGTTTGTATGATGACATTTGACTATAATGTAAAAGGATGCTTTTCCTTCATAACACTTTCCAATTAGCAGAAAGGCATTTGCTTTGTTGAGCTCTTCTCTTAAAACTCGTACATGCCAATTCTTTTAAAATGAAGGCAATAAAACAAAAGATAATCGCTCTCACAACTACCCATTTTTTTCATGGTCAATTACTGCCACCTAGAGGCGCCAATATAGAAGCACTTATTTGCTTGAATTTAAGTTTAAGTTGCAAAAGAGACCAAAACCTTTTAATACATATGCACTTAAAGCAGAGGGCAGTGCACATTAATTTATATATATTTAAACTGTGTATGGATTACTGCTCTGCTGTGAGAAACTGCAAGTCTGCCCAACCCTCGCCACCCACCCCCTCCCCCCCCCCCCAATAGCAATGAGCTCACCCATTTAGGAGCATTATTCTCCTTCAGCTTTTCCTTAAAATACTCAATTACTTTCTTCTCCCAGCCAGGATTAACTCCATTTTGAGCTGAAAGAAAAATATACTGTTCAAAGCTGAAGGTACAATCTATAATAATAGACTATGTTCACACATTAGTTTAGTGTGCGCCTTATTGGAAGCACTGAACAAGACACCAGAAGCTGCCTTGTTGGGGGGTTGGATATTACAATCAGGGCGAGGCTGACCCCCTGCAGGCTCTCAGGAGCTAACAATCTCCTGAGAACACCCACAGAATGAGATACGAAGCTCCCTAGACAAAGCAGAACAGGAACCATCATTTGAAAAGCACACTGATCTTTGAAAACATTTTTATACAGATTTTAAAAATTTTTTACAATTACCCTGAAATGAAGAGCAGAGAATGGTGGTGGGTTTTTTTAAAGTTTTTATTTGGGAATAATTTCAAACTTTCAAAAAGTCACAGTGAAAAACATGTCACAATGATAATTACAAAGAACACCTGTAACCTTGCCCCATTTACTTTATTTGCTTGCTCTCCCTCTCTCCCACATATTTTTCTGACTCACCTGAGATTATATTACACACATCATTTATTTTTACCTTTAAATAGTTCAATGTGTTTCCTAAGAATAAGGAGATTATCTTATATAACCACAGTACTTGTTATCAATCTCAGGAAATTCAAAATTGATACAATACTTTTTATCTAATCTACCATCCATATTCCAATTTGTCATTTGACCCAACACTATCCTTCATTGCACTTTTTCCACTTCAGTACAGGACCCAGTCTAGAATCACATACTGCTTTTAGCTACCGTGTTTTTTTAATCTCCTTTATTCTGGAACAGTTCCTCAATCTTTATCTTTTATGACATTGACACTGCAGAACACAAACCCTTTATAAAAAAGTAGAAATCTCACTGGGTCTGTCTGACGTTTCCTTATGAGTAGATTGCAGTTACGTGTTACCAGTCAGAGTGCTACATAAGGATGCTGTGCCCTTGTAGGTACATCATTTACAGACAAGCTGTCCATCTTCCCCTCATCGATGATGTTAATTTTCATCACCCAAAGTGACAGCCAATTCCGCCATTGTAGTTACTTTCTTCCCCTTACAACTAATAAGCAATCTACAGGAGATACCTCAGATAATTTTCATGAAACTTGCCCTGCTCCCAAGACTCAGCATCCATTTTATGCTTCTTGCAATGATGATGGCAAAATCAGAGAAAGGTGTTTTTAATGTCATGTTAAAGAAAACCGGACTTTGAAAAATTATGGGAATTGGTCAAGACCAAAGAGTGAATCATCAACAGAATTAGGAATATATGTTTTCATGAACTAGAACTACCTAACCATAGCTGGTCAGTACTTCCACCATCACACGGGTACCATACTCATCACACAGGTGCTATGGAGATGTGGCGTAAAGGAATTTTGTCTATATCTGTTATGGAGCTGATTCTGTTAGAAATACTCATAAAATCCTGCTAACACCATGCTGCAGCAGAGATTCCAAATGCTTTCACTTAACTGAGCAAAGGACGGTTCTTAAAAAGAACTCGTGGAGATGAAAAACGAGGAAGTGATTCTGATGTGCAATGAGGATTAAATCTACTAGTAGTAAACTAGTCCTCAAAGCTTGGTTCCCAGACTAGCAGTATTAGCACCACCTGAGTGGTTGTTAGAAAGGCAAATTCTTCAGTCCATCCCAGACCTACTGAATCAGAAACTCTGGAGGTGAAGCCTAGCGATTCATGTTTTAAAATACCCTCGAGGTAATTCTGATGCACACTGACATTTGAGAACCACTGCTCTACTAGACACATGCCAATAAATGATTACTGAATTGGACGGCGGGGGGAGGGGACCAGAATGGGTATTTTTGCTTCTAGTCCAAATGGATGTTTAAAGAAAAGACCTACATGCAGCCATGACTGCGAACACCACTATGCTGACTACGTTTGTGTAAGAAACTTGAATATACCACATCACAGGTAATGAAGCTACATCAAAGAGTGATTGGGAAGCAGTAAGTTACTTCTAAGTAACTTACATGTACACAAAATGTTCTTAAGTAAAGGCCAGCTTACAAATATCTGGTACTGCTGGACAATTAAAGGACTGAAATAGATAATTCCAAAATTATCAAGAGTACAATAACTATCCATTATTTGTTAAGCCTACTGTGTGCCCAGCACTCTGCCAGGTGCTATCAGGATACTTAGAATTGAAGGAACTTAGAGCTGAGATAAGCTATGGCTAGAATAACAGGCAAAAGCAAAGAAGAGAAACTAACGTAGGTCAAAAAAATCTCAGTGAGGGCTTCTGAAAGAGGTGTTTGAGCCAGGCCTGGGAAGAAGGGTAGAACTGAAACATGTTGACGTATGAGGGATGGGCATATTCCAGACATAGAGCACTCTGGGGGAAGAAAGAGTAACGGTAAACCAAGGACAAGGATGGACACTACCAGAAATTCAAATACATGGAGCACTAAGTGCCTGGAAAAGAATAAAGGTACTGAACAAAAGGAAGATGAGGCCAAACACATCACAGAGTTTTCAATGCCAGGCTACAGATCTGCTCTCTATTCACAGACAATTCACCTTTACATTTCCAGGGTCTAGCAAGGGCCTGGGACATAGCTATCGGAATTAGAGAAATAAACATTAAATAAGTACAATGTAGAGAAAATAGGTTGTTTCGCAAGACTAGCATCCATTTCCCTTTTCCTAGTGACAGTGCCTCTTTCTGAGGGAGGAACCACAGTACCGTCACTCCCAGCCCAAGGGTGGACCTGACCTAGACCTCACAGTGGTTCTGATGATCAGTGTAGGGATGCATGAATCAAGGACAATCCTGGGAATAAGGCTTAGTAGCTGGGTTCAACATTATAGGTTATAATCCCGCAGCTGCATGTGGCCACAGTGACCAAGGTCTGTCTGAAAACTAAGCCATCCCAGAGGAAAGTGGAGTAAAAAGGCTGATTTCTGTAGACACAGTTTGAAGTATTTGGCTGTAATTGAGTCTGACGTTAACCCTCTCAGGAACCGTTACCTGAGACAACGTATTCACCTTCTCTGGTTTAAGTAGAATCGAGTTGGGCCATTTGCAACCAAGAGACCTGCTGAGCACACACATATCACTCTATTATATTTCCCATGAATTCCTGGCCATCTGAATGTGGGCACCACTGCACTCAATCCTGCCCTAGTTTAAGCGGTCAGGGGAACTGAGGAACAAAAAATATATACGCTTTCACACTCTCAGCAACAGCATATGAGGATTCTAGGTATTCTACCTCACCAACACTTGGTCTTGTCAATCTTTTTAATCCTAGTCATTGTGCTGGGTATGCAGTAATATTTCACTGGGGTTTGAATACGCATTTCCCTAAGGACTAGTGATGTACACCTTTTCATATGTTTATTGACCATTCTAATAATCCTTTTGTGGGGTGCCTGCTTATTAATTTTGTCCATCTTTTAAAAAAATGATTTTGTTAGGAATTCCCTGGCAGTCCAGTGGTTGGGACCCCACGCTCTCACTGCCAATGGCCAGGGTTCACTCCCTGGTTGGGGAACTAAAATCCCACAATCCACACAGCACGGCCCAAAAAAAAAAAAAAGATTTTGTTGTGGCATCAATGATTTGTACAAATTTTGTGTATTCTGGATGCAAGTCTTTTGTCCGATATATGTAGGGCAAGTATTTTCTCCTAATCTGTAGCTTGCTTTTTGACATTCTTAATGGTGTCTTTTGATGGAAAGTTTTCAATTTTGACAAAGTCCAACTTTTCAATTTTTTCTTTTATGGTTACTGACCCCAAGGTCATGAAGATATCCTCCTGTTTTTCACTTTTCACATTTAAGTCTGTAATCCATATCAAATTAATGTTTTTGATTATAGTGTGACATAGACATCAAGGCTCATTTTTTTCCAAAAAGATATCCATTTGTTCCAGCATTATTTAATTAAACAACTTTCTAGCAGTAAATTGCTTTGGCAAACAGAGTAACAATTAACTGTCATACATCTACCAAAGAGAAAATATGCAAAAAATAACCACTCACTAAACATATGCCACAAACCCATGGTCAAAAACAGGAACTTCACTCATACACTGCCAATCTTTCCTGCTATAGAATTAGCAAACTATCATAGTTCCAAGTCCATCAGTGATGAGAAATAGATGTTGTGACTGGGGGAAAGTCTCCTGGTTGGTCCTCAGCAGCAATAAATGATAGTTTTTTTAAAAAATAAATAAATAAACAAATAAATAAATTGCTTTGGCACTACTGTCAAGCTCAACTCATTGTATTTACATTAATGTATTTCTAGATTTTCTGTTATGTTACACTGATCTAGTTGTCTATCCTATGCCAATACCATATTGTTTTAATCACTATAGCTTGATAGTTAGTCCTAAAATCATGTAGTTATGTTCTTCATCTTTGTCTTCAAGTCTGTCTTGATTATTCTAGATCCTCAAGTTTTCTAAATAATTTTGAGGAACAACTTGTCGACTTTTATGTAAAGTCTGCTGAAATTTTGATTAGGTTTATATTGCATAGTATAGATTTGAGGAGAACTGACATCTTAACAATATCGAGTCTTCCAAGCTATGAACTCTCCCATGGGAGAGAGCATAAGGAAACCTATGCATAAATTCCAAGAGACTCCATCTGTCTTTTCCCCTTATGATCTGGCTGTGTATCCTTACCATGCTGTTTTAATAAATCTTAGCCAGGAGTACAACTACATACTGAGTCATATATGTCATTTTAGTGAACCTCCAAACATAAGGGTGGTTTTGGAACCCCCAACACATAAGTGTATCAATAGTTCATTTCTTTTTATTGCTGAGTAATATTCCACTGTTTAGCTGAACTACAATTTGTTTCTCCATTCACCCGTTGAAGGACATTTAGATTGTCTCCAACTTTTGATGACTATAAATAAAACCATTATAAACACTTGTATGCAAGTTTTTGTGTGAACATAAGCTTTCATTTCTCTAGGGTAAAAACCTAAGAATGCGACAGCTAGGTGTATATATATATATATATATATATATATATATATATATATATATATATTATATACGACTAACATTTTAAGATTCTGCCTATTTCCCAGAGTGGCTGTACCATTTTTCATTCTCACCAGCAAGGTATAAGAGACTCAGCTGTTTGCATTCTTACCACTACCTGGTATTGTCAAATTTTTTAAAAAATTTTAAAAATTTTAGCTCTACCAGTAGTTGTGATATCCCATTATGCTTTAAATTTGCATTTCCCTAGTGACTAATGATACTGAATTCTTTTCATGTGGTTATTTGCCATCCTTATATCCTCTGGTGAAGTGTCCATTCAAATCTATTTAAATCTTTTGCCCCTTTTTAAAATGGCTTAATAATCATTACATTTTCCTTATATATTCTAGATATGTCCTTTATCTGATATATGATTTTCAGGTATATTCTCTCAGCCTTTCATTTGCCTAACAATGCTTTTGCAAAACGAAAGTTTTTAATTTTGATGAAACCCAATTTGTCAAATTTTTGTTTTTATGCATTATGTCTTTGGAATTATGTCTAAGAACTCATAGCCAAACCCTGGGTCATGAAGATCTTCTCTTTATTTCTAAAAGTTTAACAGTTTAAGGTTTTATACTTAGATCTATGACCCATTTTGAGTTTGTTTTTGTATAAGGCATGAGATTTCGGTTGCAAGTAATATTTCTGCATTTAAATGTCTAATTGTTCCAATATCTTAGTTGAAAATAATCATATTTTTCCATTGAATTGGCTTTTGTATATTTGTCAAAAGACAATTAGGGCAACAAGAATGTGCCTTAAAAACATGCTAAGTGAAATAATACAGACAAAAAATACAAATACTGTATCCACTTATATGAAGTACCTAGAATAAGCAAATGCATAGAGACAAAAAGTAAAACTGAGGTTCCAGGCGGGCAGTGGAGGGAGAGTGGACCTGAAAGGAGGGAACTCCATTTTATCTTGAGTGAGTCTGGATAGTAGGTGGCTGTGGTAGATAGAATAATGACCCCCCCGAAAGATGTCCACATTCTAATCCCCAGAACCTGTGAATATATTATGTTACATGGCAAAAGGGAATTTAGGCGGAGCTGACCTTAAAACAGGGAGATTATCTGGGGGGATCCAAGGTAATTACAAGGGTCCTTAAAAGTGGTAGGAGGCAGAAGAGGAAGTCTGAGTAAGAAGATGTGAGAAGAACTTGACCAGCTGTTGCTGGCTTTGAAGATGGAGGGGGGCCACAACCCAAGAAATGCTGGCAAACTCTAGAAGCTGGAAAAAAGACAAGGAAGTAGATTCTCCCCTAGTGCCTCCAAAAAGGAATGCAGTCCTGCTGACAACTTGATCTTATCCCAGTGAGACCCAAATCAGACTTCTGGCCTCCAGAACTGTAAGACAATAAATTTATGTAACAAACGCTGGAGAGGGTGTGGAGAAAAGGGAACCCTCCTACACTGCTGGGTGAGAATGAAAGTTGATGCAGCTACTATGGAAAGCAGTATGGAGGTTCCTCAAAAAACTAAAAATAGAGTTACCATATGATCCAGCAACCCCAGTCCTGGGCATATATATGGACAAAACTATAATTCAAAAAGATAGATGAACCCCTATATTCACAGCAGCACTATTCACAATAGCCAAGAAATGGAATCAACCTAAATGTCCATCAACAGATGAATGGATAAAGAAGATGTGGTACATATATACAATGAAAACTACTTGACTATAAAAAAAGAATGAAGTAATGCCATTTGCAGCAACATGGATGGACCTAGAGATTATCATACTAAGTGAAGTAAGACAGAGAAAGACAACTACCATATGACATCACCTACATGTGAAATCTAAAATATGACACAAATGAACTTACCTACAAAACAGAAACAGACTCATAAGAGAACAGACTTGTGGTTGCCAAGGTGGAGGGGGGCGGAGGAGGGATGGATTGGGAGTTTGGGATTAGCAGATGCAAAACAGTATACACAGAATGGATAAACAACAAGGTCCTACTGTATAGCACAGAGAACTATATTCAATATCTTGTGTAAACCATAATGGAAAAGAATATAAAACAGAATGTATATATATATATACATATCTATATATATATCTATATCTGAATCACTTTGCTATACAGCAGAAATTAACACATTGTAAATCAACTCTACTGTAATAAAAAAATAAATTTATGGGTTTTTTTTTTTTTTTGGCTGTGTTGGGTCTTCATTTCTGTGCGAGGGCTTTCTCTAGTTGCGGCAAGCGGGGGCCACTCTTCATCGTGGTGCGCAGGCCTCTCACTATCGCAGCCTCTCTTGTTGTGGAGCACACGCTCCAGATGCGCAGGCTCAGTAGTTGTGGCTCACGGGCCTAGGTGCTCCGCGGCATGTGGGATCTTCCCAGACCAGGGGCTCGAACACGTGTCCCCTGCATTGGCAGGCAGATTCTCAACCGCTGCGCCACCAGGGAAGCCCCACATTTATGTTGTTTTAAGCAACTAAATTTGTGGTAGTTTGTTACAAAAGAAATAAGAAATTAATAGGGTGTTTTTTAAGGAATTGGTCGATTTCATCCAAGTCGTTCAATTTATATCCATAAAGATGTTGGTATTATTCTTTTCGTGTATTATTCTTTCACATGTCTCTAACGGTATCTCCCATTTCGTTCCTGATGTCAGTAATCTTTGTCTTTTTTTTTCTTTGCCAGTCTGAAGATGCATATGAATTTTATTGATCTTTTTGGGTAAAAAAACAACAAAACACCCAACGAGCTTTGGGTTTCATTGATTTTTTCTTGTTTTCAACTTCATTCATTTCTGCTCTATATTATTTCCTTTGTTCTGTATGATTTGGGTTTATTTTGCTCTTCTTTTCTAGTTTCGTAAAGTATAAGCTTAAATTATTGGTTTGAGACCTTTCTTCTCTTCTAATAAATGCCCTTAAAGTCTCTCAGTACATCTTTGGCTTATCTCACAAATTTTGATATGTTGTGTTGTCATTTTTCTTTAGTTCAAAATATTTTAAAATTTCCCTTGTGACTTCTTTTTGATCCACAAATTGTTCAGAATGTTATTTTCACAAGTCTGAATTTCTTGTTATCTGTTACTGATTTCTATTCTAATTACATTATGGTCAGAGAACATACTTTGATGATTTCAATTCTCTTAGGTTTCTTAAATATTTGTTTTATGACTTAGGATGTGGTTTACCTTGGTGAATAAATGTTCCATGTGCACTTGAAAAGAATGTGTATTCTGCTGTTGTTAAGTAGAGGGTTCTACAATAGTGAGATCTATTTGACTGATGGTGCCTATATCCTCGCTGTTTTTCTCTCCACTAGTTCTGGTACAGTTCTGAGAAGAGTAGTAGCATGTCCGACTATAATTGCAGACTTGTCTACTTCTCCTTTTAGTTCTGTCAGTTTCTGCTTGTATTTTGAAACTCTTGCTAGGTGTCTTTACATTTAGGTCTTCTTGGTGAATTGACTATTTTATCATTATGTAATGCGCCTCTTATTCTCTTCTCACACAACCTTTCCTAAAAATAATTTAAAATTTAAAAAGACTCCAATAAAGAGGTAGGCACAGGATCCAAGAAACAACAGAATTCATGAACGCAATGGAAAAAAAAAATCCCAGTATGAAAACTAAGCAATAAACCTAAAAAGCAACTGACACAAATTAAAAGAGTGATTCAACAGGCTCATTAAAGAACATCCACGAAAAGATAACAGTCTGGAGTAAAAAAATGATGTGAATAAAATGCCAGGAGAACTTAGTGAAAATGATGTCAAAATTCTCTTCAATGGGGAGAAAATGCAATAATACAAACAAATATAAGTAAATTAAATTTTAACACACTACTGCTTAACAAAATAAGATACATACATACCTAACAACATAGCCTCAAAAATACAAAAAGCAACAACTTTCAAAACTAAAGAGAAAAAAAAATAAAACAGCAATCACAATTACAGACTTTTCCACAGCTCTCTCAGAAACATAAATTAAGCACAAAACACAAAAACAAATAATATAGCAAATATGAATAAGATAATTAGCAAGTTCTCTAATAAATATATAAATATCCAAACAGAGAGTGTATTTTTTAAGTACACAGGACATTCACAAAAAGTTCTATGTACTAGCCACAAAGGAAACCTCAATAGATATGAAACATACAATATGTTTTCTGACCAAAATGTGACAAGGTAAGAACTCAATAGCAAAAAGAAAGCTTAAAACAACTGCATCCTCATGTCCTTGATGATTTAAGAAAAATCAAATAAACTTATACTATTAAAAAATCCTTAGTTTAGAAAGGAATATGGAGTGATAATTATGAAATACTCTTGGATGACAAAGAAAGCTGTACAGGTTAATATCTGTGGGTTACTAAAGTGGTGTTTAGGAAGAAAGTTACAGATTTTAACACATTTATCAAATACCAAGAGAGAATGGAAATAGATGAGTTTATTAGCATTCAAGTTAAGAAGCTAAAAAAAGAGCAATAGGGACTTCCCTGGTGGCACAGTGGTTAAGAATCCACCTTCCAATTCAGGGGACACAGGTTTGAGCCCTGGTCCGGGAAGATCCAACATGCCGCGGAGCAACTAAGCCCATGCGCCACAACTACTGAGTCTGTGCTCTAGAGCCCGTGAGCCACAACTACTGAGCCCACATGCCACAACTACGGAAGCCCGCGCACCTAGAGCCCGCGCTCCACGACAAGAGAAGCCACCGCAATGAGAAGCCTGTGCACCGCAACAAAGAGCAGTCCCTGCTCGCCGCAACTAGAGAAAGCCCGCGCGCAGCAACAAAGACCCAATGCAGCCAAAAAATAAATTAATTTAAAAGAAAAAAAAAATTTAATTAAAAAAAAAAGAGCAACAGAACAAACCAAAGAGTAAGAAAGGAAATAAAGCTAAGGGCAGACATCAATGGAATGGAGAACCAAAACACCAATACAAATGATTAATATTAAGACAGACAAATTTTCTGGCACGCCTGTACAGGAGAAAAGGATAAAAAGAAAGAAAGAATAAAATATACAAATAAATAAAAACAACAGGATACAAATAAGACACAAAACTAAAAGAAAAAATAACAAAACTTTAAAAGGAGAAATGCTATAAATACTAAAAACTATGTACAATATCATGAACTATGAACTAATAATTTTGAAAATTCAGATGAAATGGACAAATTTCTGAAAAAATATAAGTTGCCAAAATTGGCACAAGATTAGAAGACTGAGTTCTTATTTTTATCATAATTTGGTCAAAAAAAACATTGTAGGTCCAATATCAATGAGAGAAACAAAAGAAACAGTAGCTAATCTTTCCTCCCAATCCCATGAAGTTCCAACTCCAGAAAATTCTGCAAAGTTTCAGGACAACTTCACAAAAGATAAAGAAGCAAAACTCCTATATAAACTATTAACTTCTGAATCCAATGGAATATATATTTAAAAAATCATGTTCAAGCAGTACTTTTATCCCAATAATGCAAAACAGTTCGTTATTAGAAAATCTATTAGTGTAATCTGCCACACTAAAAGATTAAAGAAAAAAAAATGATCTTCTCGGGGGATACAGAACCAAGCATTTGATGAAGTCCAAGACCTATTTTATTATGAAAAGCTGTAAATTATGGCTTGATATTAAACCTTGGGGTTTAAGAGAAATGATTTGACCTTGTTCTTAAAAGACTATTCTTAAACCAAAATAATGACAAGATTGTACTTCCTTCCCTACTGGTCCAAACACCCTAGTAAGTCCTACAGGGAAAACAACTATACAGTCATAAATTGTAAATGCTATTCACTGATTTTTTTAAAATTGAACTATAGTTATGTACAATATTGTATAAGTTTCAGGTGCACAACATAGTCATTCACAATTTTTAAAGGTTATACTCCACTTAGTTATTATAAAGTATTGGCTGTGCTGTACAATATATCCTTGTAGCTTACTTATTTTATACATGGTAGTTTGTACCTCTTAATCTCCTACCTCTATCTTGCCACTCCTTCCTTCCTCCTCCCCACTGGTAACCACTAGTTTGCTCTCTATATCCATGTATTTCTTTTTGGTTATATTCAGTAGTTCATTTACTCATGATTTTTAACCCTTCTAACATGATCAGACAAAGCACAAACTATAGTCACAGATAGAATATAAATATTATAAAGTTTGGTAATATACAATGACTGACACAAATTGGGTAGAAGCAATGGAGGGCAGTAAAGAGACACTAATTTCCTCAGTGAAAGACTTGAATTAGTATCTAAAATTGTTGGAGGAAAAAAGAACATGCCTTTAAATCTAAAAGGAAAGCAACAGAAGAATTAAAAATAGTGTAAGTGAGAAACCAGAAGCTTTTCCACTAAGAACGGGAACAAGGTAAGGATGCCCTCTCTCTCACCACTCCTTTTCAACATGGTACTGGAGTCTTAGCTAATGCAGTAAGACAAGGAAGGGAAATAAAGGTATATGGATAGGAAAAAAATAATAATAAAACTCTCTGTTTGCAGATAACATGATTTTCCATGTAGAATACCCAAAAGAATCAACAAAAAACCCTCCTGGCACTAATAAGCTATTAAAACAAGGTTACAGAATGCAAGGCTAACATACAAAAGTCAATCACTTTTCCTATGTACTCCCAGTGAACAAGTAGAATTTGAAATTAAAAACATAGTATCATTTGCAGTAGCATTCCCCAAAATTAAGTTCTTGGGTATAAATCTAACAAAATATGTATAAGATCTATAGGAGGAAAGCTACAAAACTCAAAAGAAATCAAAGAAGAACTCAATAAATGGAGAGATAGTCCATGTTCATGGAGAGGAAGACTCAATATTTTCAAGACGTTGGTTTTCCCAACTTCATCTATACATTCAATGCAATTCCAATCAAATCCCAACAAGTTATTTTGTGCATACTGACAAACTGAATCTAAAGCTATAGAGAGGCAAGAGACCCAGAATGGCCAGCAATAGTGAGGAAGAACAAAGAACAAAGTTGGAGAACAAAGAACCTTTAAAACTCAATGATAAGAAAATGAACAACCCAATTAAAAACTGCCAAAGACCTGAACAGACACCTCACCAAAGAATGTATACATTGTGACCACCTAGAGGGGTGGAATAGGGAGGGTGGGAGGGAGACGCAAGAGGGAGGAGATATGGGGATATATGTATATGTATAGCTGATTCACTCTGTTATAAAGCAGAAACTAACACACCATTGTCAAGCAATTATACTCCAATAAAGATATTAAAAAGGGCTTCCCTGGTGGCGCAGTGGTTGAGAATCTGCCTGCCAATGCAGGGGACACGGGTTCGAGCCCTCGTCTGGGAAGATCCCACATGCCGCGGAGCAACTAAGCCCATGCACCACAACTACTGAGCCTGCGCGTCTGGAGCCTGTGCTCCGCAACGCGAGGCTGCGATATTGAAAGGCCCGCGCACCGCGATGAAGAGTGGCCCCCACTTGCCGCAACTAGAGAAAGCCCTCGCACAGAAACGAAGACCCAACACAGCCAAAAATAAATAAATAAATAAATATTTTTTTAAAAAAGATATTAAAAAAAAGTATACAGGTGGCAAATAAGCAAAAGATGCAACACATTATATGTCATTAGGGTAATGCAGATTAAAGCAACAATGAGCTACCTCTACACTCCAAAATCCAGAATACTAACAAATGCTGGAGACGATGTGGAACAAGGGGAACTCTCATTCATTGCTGGAGGGAATGCAAAATAGTACAGCAACTCTGGAAGACAGTTTGGCAGTTTCATATAAAACTAAACATACTCTACCCATACCAATGGCACTCCATGGTACTTACCCAAAGGAGTTGAAAACTTACGTCCACAAAAAACCTATACACAAATGTTTATAGCAGTTTTTATTTGTAACTGCCAAAACTTAGAAGCAACTAAGATGTCCTCCACTAGGTGAATGGATAAGTAAATGGTGGTATACCCAGACAATGGAATGTAGTGCCAAAAAGAAATGCACTTATCAAACTAGGAAAACACATGGAGGAAACTTAAATGCATATCACAAGTGAATGGAGCCGATCTGAAAAAGCTATATAGTATATGATTCCAACTATATAACATTCTGGAAAAGGCAAAAAAAAGCTATGGAGACAGTAAAAAACAGATCAGTGGTTGCCAGGGGTTAGAGAGGAGAGGAGGATTAACAGGCAGAGCGCAGAGGATTTTTAGGGCACGGAAACTATCCTGTATGATGCTATGATGAATGTATGTATGTACATATTATTATACATTTGTCCAAAGCGACAGAATATACACCACCAAGAATGAACCATAATGTAAACTATGGACTTCGGGTGATAATGATGTGTCAGTGTAGGTTCACCAATTATAACAAATGTACCACCCTGGTAGTAGATGTTGATAACAGGGGGGAGGCTATGCATGTGTGGGGCAGGAGGTATTTGGGAAATCTCTCTGTCTTCTGCTCAATTTTGTGGTGAACCTAAAACAGCTCTAAAGAAGTCTTCAAAAACGAGGATGGGGGGAAAAGTACACACTGATACTCAAATGGAAGTAAAATATATATTGTTTAGAATAATGGTTGTAAATTATAAATTTTACCAAAGTATAGTAGCTAATGTTTAGTGAACACTTAAAAGACTATGCCAGGCACTATTCTAAGCACTTTATATGCATTATCTCATTTAATCCTTTTAACAGGCTTAAAAAATGGATTTTCTTATTAGTTCCATTTTACAGATGATAAAATTGAGGTAAAAAAGGTTAATTAATTTGACATGTTCACACTCCAAGTTAGGAAGTAAGAGGGGCCAAGCAGTGACCTACTACAGAAGTGGTAGGAGTAGTCTAACCTAAGTGCTAGCAACAAGAGATACATTTCCTGCAGAGAATTTAAAAATAATAAAACCAACTAAAATTCATTCTGCTTCTACCATCACTCTGAATTGGCAATTCTAAACAATGTCAGTGATAAAACATTCTTCCTCGGAAAATCTTTTGTTGGTATTAATCCCAAACAATTGTGGGAACTAAACTAAAACTACTGCTGAGTTTTAGTAATATATGTGGTAGTGTCAAATTAGCACATTTTTACTACTTAACCTTTAATGAATATTGCATTCTACATAGAAGTTAATTTGAAGAATCCTCAGTTACACACTTGGCTCCCAACATAGACACAGCTACATGAATATGTTTGGATAGCAAATTTCTAAGTGGTACACAACAGTCCAAACTTGGTTAGAGCAGTTAGTATCCCCCAAGCCCTGTGGTACTCTAGAGTCCTACATGTATACAAAAGATTTTAAATAAACAATAACCCAGTGATTGTAAAGATGAAGGAGAACTTGAGTTACTTCAATTCTATCTTCCATGGGACAACTTGTTGGAATTGTTATTTGTGTTTAATAAATCAGTGAAACAGTGAGAAGTGAGAGGGGCAGTAGGTGCAAATTTTACTCATACATGAAAATTTTACTGAATCTGAATCATATCTTTTTTTTTTTTTAAAGGATTTTCTTTTTTATTTATTTATTTATTTATTTATTATTTTTGTCTGTATTGGGTCTTCGGTTCGTGCGAGGGCTTTCTCCAGTTGCGGCAAGCGGGGGCCACTCTTCATCGCGGTGCGGGGACCGCTCTTCATCGCGGTGCGCGGGCCTTTCTCTATCGCGGCCCCTCCCGTTGTGGGGCACAGGCTCCAGACGCGCAGGCTCAGCAATTGTGGCTCACGGGCCCAGCTGCTCCGTGGCATGTGGGATCTTCCCAGACCAGGGCTCGAACCCGTGTCCCCTGCATTAGCAGGCAGATTCTCAACCACTGCGCCACCAGGGAAGCCCCTGAATCATATCTTAAAATTGAAATGTATTCTTCTTAAATGGCTATTTATTTATTTATTTATTTATTTTTTGTATATTATGTAACCAATTTTCTTTTTTTTTTTTATTTTTTATTTTTTTTTTTATTTAATGCTATTCTTGTCTGCTTACATTCTTTTTATGTATGTATGTATGTATGTATGTATGGCTTTGTTGGGTCTTCGTTTCTGTGCGAGGGCTTTCTCTAGTTGTGGCAAGCGGGGGCCACTCTTCATCGCGGTGTGGGGGCCACTCTTCATCGCGGTGCGCGGGCCTCTCACTATCGCGGCCTCTCGTTGCCGAGCACAGGCTCCAGACGCGCAGGCTCAGTAATTGTGGCTCACGGGCCGAGTTGCTCCGCAGCATGTGGGATCTTCCCAGACCAGGGCTCGAACCCGCGTCCCCTGCATTGGCAGGCAGATTCTCAACCACTGCGCCACCAGGGAAGCCCGGCTATTTATTTTAAAGCTAAAGAATGAATTATGAAAATATGTTAGTAACATCAGTGGAAAGATTTGATATCTCTCTAATTTGTCTTTTTTTTTTTAAATTTGTGTCTTTTGCAGATGTTTGTTTTATCAAAATTCACTTATTAGTCATCGGACAATTCTTTATATAAAATATTATTATATCAAACTATAACTAAAAGACCAAAATTCAAACTATTAGGTAGGTATAAACACTACCAAGTAAACAGTTGAGTTTTGTCTGCAGAAACTTGATAAGTTATTCTTAATACAAAGAATTCATTAATTATACAATTAATACAAACTTATTCAAATCTGAATTGTGGTACCCATACCAACATGAAACAACATCAACATAACAGAACTCAACAACAACAAAAAATTCTAAAATGGGCAGGGAGAAGTTGCTAGAAGCAATGTCTAGATCTATTTTGAAATATGTAATTACCTTAAGCACTGCATATAGCTTTATTTCTTGATTATTACTGAAAATAATTCTGTAGTATAAAGAAGGGAGGTATTAAAAAATGATTATAGACAAATATTCTGGGTATGGCCCTGTAGTTAAGAAGCAGTCTGGCTCTAGAATCTGTAATCTTTTTATTGTTTGTTTTGTTTTTTGTTTTTTGTTTTAACATCTTTATTAGAGTATAATTGCTTTACAATGGTGTGTTAGTTTCTGCTTTATAACAAAGTGAATCAGCTATACATATACATATATCCCCATATCTCCTCCCTCTTGCGTCTTCCTCCCACCCTCCCTATCCCATAGAATCTGTAATATTTACTATTCTCTATTACCAAAAGAACTAAACGCATTACAGATTCAATGCAATCCCTATCAAAATGCCAATTGCCTTTTTTTTGCAGCAATGACAGACTGATCCTAAATTCATATGGAAATACAAGGGATTCTGAAGAGCCAAAACAATCTTTAAAAAAAAAAAAAAAAAAGGAACAAAGTTGGAGGACTCATACATCACTTCAAAACTTACTACAAACCTACAGTAATCAAGACAACATAGTACTGGCAGAAGGGTAAACATATAGATCAATGGAATGAAACTGAGAGTTCAGAAATAAAGCTATACATCTATGGTCAATTGATACACACACATACACATTTTTTAAACAAAGTTGCCAAACCCATTCAGTCCGGGAAGAATAGTCTTTTCGACAAACAGTGCTGTGGGGCTTCCAGATTGGTGAACACAGCCACATACTGAAAGGGTAGCGCACCCAAGTTCCATGGAGACCGAAGCTCTTCCACAAGGGACCCTTCCACAACTTGCCCTATGTACCTCTTCATCTGCATCCTTTATGATATCCTTCAAAATAAACTGGTAAATGTTAAAACACACACACACACACACACACACACACACAAGGTGCTGGGACAACTAGATATCCACATGCAAAAGAATGAATTCGGATCGCTACCTCATACCATATACAAAAATTAATTCAAAATGGAGCCAAGACCTCAAGGTAAGGAGCTAAAACTTAAAAATTCTTAGAAAGAACATAGGTGTTAATCTTTGTGACCTTGCATCAGACAACGGTTTCCTAAACACCAAAAGCATAAGCAACTAAAGGAAAAAGAGATAAATTGGACATCATCAAAATTAAAAATTTGCATCAGAAGACACTATCAAGAAAGTGAAAAGACAATTTATAGAATGGTAGGAAATATTTCTAAATCATATATCTGATAAGGGTCTAATATTCAGAATATATAAAGAACTCTTATAACTCAACAATAAAAGACAAAACCCCAGGGCTTCCCTGGTGGCGCAGTGGTTAAGAATCTGCCTGCCAATGCAGGGGACACGGGTTTGAGCCCTGGTCTGGGAAGATCCCACATGCCGCGGAGCAACTAAGCCCGTGAGCCACAACTACTGAGCCTGCGCGTCTGGAGCCTGTGCTCCGCAACGGGACAGGCCGCGACAGTGAGAGGACCGCGCACCGCGATGGAGAGTGGCCTCCGCTCGCCACAGCTGAAGAAAGCCCTCGCACAGAAACGAAGACCCAACACAGCCAAAAATAAATAAATAAATAAATTTATTAAAAAAAAAGACAAAACCCCAATTTAAAATCTGCAAAGGGGAATTCCCCGGCAGTCCAGTGGTTAGGACTCTGCACTTTCACTGCCGAGGGTGCAGGCTCAATCCATGGCCGGGAAACTAAGATCCTGCAAGCTGCATGGCGTGGCCAAAAAAAATAAAAATATCAATAAAAACCTGCAAAGAACTTGAAAAGACATTTCTCCAAATGAGATACACAAATGGCCTATATGTATATGAAAAGACACTATTATACTATTATCATTACAGTAATACAAATCAAAATCACAATGAGATACCAGTTCACCCCCATTAGGATGGCTATTACTAATAAAACAACAGATCATAACAAGTGTTGAAGTGGACTGGACAAATTGGGACTCTCATACATTGCTGGTGGAAGTGTACAATGGTGCACACACTTTGGGGAAAAGTTCCAGCATAAAATTACCAGATGGCCCAGCAATCCCACTCTGAGGCATATTCCCAAGAGAACTGAAAACATATATTCACACAAAAACTTGTACATGAATGTTTATAGCAGCACTATTCACAACAGCCAAGTGTTCACCTATGGATAAATGAATAAACAAAATATGGTATATCCATACTATGGAATATTAATTCTGGTCATAAAGGAATATAGTACTGATACATGCTACAACATAGATGAACCTCGATAACATTATGCCAAGTTAAAGAAACCGGACACAAAAGGCCACAAGTTATATGAGTCCATTTATATGAAATGTCCAGATTAGGTAAACCATAGACAGAAGTAAATTAGTGGTTGCAAGAGGAGGGAGGAGGGGGCAATTGGGAGTGACTGCTAACAGATATGGGGCTTCTTTCTGGGGTGATGGAAATGATGTGGTGATAACTGCACTCATAGTGAACATACTAAAACCCACTGAACTGTACGTTTTAAAACAGTGAATTTTATGTTATATCTCAATGAAGAAAAAAGAACTATAATCGGAAACAGTTAAAACTGGTGACCTCAGTGGGAAGAGAGCAGCATACTTTCACTCTTCATTTAATACTATCATGCTGGGTTTTTTTAACCATAGGCAAGTTATTATTCAATAATTTTAAAATTCATATATGCACATGTATAGATATATGTATTTATGCTTTTGCCACAGCTGCCCAATCCATTCTTCTTCTCTGAGAACTTCCCCCACTGCTGAGGTATGGGCCTCAATAGTTACGACTATCCTATATAACACTGCCCTGGCCATAGCTGACTAGTGGACCCCTGACTCCATGCTGGGCCAATCAGATTCTCTAACCCTGGAATTTGGGATTAAGATAAAGATGCTAGCTCAAGTGGGTTGGAACTGACAGGTGAAATTGGGAGCTGTGGAATAGAGAAAGATAAAGTTTGTGTGCAGAGATGAACATAGCCTAAGGGAGAAAAACTGAGAAGCGCTGCTTGGTTGGATTCCTGCTAGTTTTCCAATTCCATTCAGTAGTCTCTTGGGATACCAAGCCACCCTTCCTGCCTTTGGGTTTTATAGTCTTATAACAAATCACTTTTTTTCAGTGGTCTAACAAGGGCCAGGTGGTAGGAGAGATCGAAGGTGGGTACAGACAAAAGGGGGTGAACTGTCGGTACAGAATCATGGTGACAATAAAAAAGCAGACAGACTTTTAGATGATTTTATTATCGTTTTAAATTCTCTAAAATGCTAGTGATAAAATACTACTCCTTTCCCTCCTCCACACACCAATTCCTTTTTTTCATGAGCTAGTCTAGTTCTAGTTCTGTTAGATATAACCAAAGTGCCTTGAATATAACCAAAACTAATGATCTTGACCCAACCAACAATCTGAAGAGAACGTACATAAAGAATCAGTTGATAAGCATTCTTACTTTTCTGAAATTAACAGCAGTTATTAATTCAAGTTATTAATTCAAGTGAAAAAAATTCCTTCTTTAAAATAAAAAATGATTAAAAGAAAAAGAAGTATACAAAACTTTTTCTCATCTAAGATTCCTGCTTTTGTTTAAGGGAAGCAATTTAATATGGGTCAGTAAATGAACAATCACTGTGGGGACTGAGCCATCAGCATTATGCACATAACAGAGTCCAATAAAGTATTCCTAAATCTTAAGCCTTTGGACCTCAAGATTCTACATATAAAATCTCTTAGAGGGCTTCCCTGGTGGCTCAGTGGTTGAGAATCTGCCTGCTAATGCAGGGGACACGGGTTCGAGCCCTGGTCTGGGAAGATCCCACATGCCGCGGAGCAACTCGGCCCGTGAGTCACAACTACTGAGCCTGCGCGTCTGGAGCCTGTGCTCAACAAGAGAGGCCACGATAGTGAGAGGCCCACGCACCACGATGAAGAGTGGCCCCCGCTTGCCGCAACTGGAGAAAGCCCTCGCACAGAAACGAAGACCCAACACAGCCATAAATAAATAAATAAATAAAATTAAAAAGTGTTTAAAAAAAAATCTTTCAGAAACTGGTACAGAAACATAAAAGGCATTTTTTGAAGGCTTACAGGAAAAAATTTACATATGAATAATTGTAATATGGAAGATACAAATTCAAAATATGGATTGGTTCACAAAGATGAATTATGATTCATACAGTTATGACTGGCCTCTAAGAGAATTTCAAAGTTTCTTATCCAAACCAAGAAAAAAGAATTAGGATTTGCATGTGAGAGTAACTCGTACCTGGTACGATCACATCGCATTCTCTGAGCCAATAAAATGTCCACCAGGACTGTCCTTAGTTTAGATTTGTGGTCACAGTAACCACCACAATTTACACCATTTCTGATTGATTAATCAGTCTTTCCACTGCCTCTCCTCAGCAAATGTTCACGGAGCCCTTTTGATGTACAGGTGTATTCTAGGTGAATAAAGCAGATACACGCCCTGAATTCCCAAGGTGAAAATACAGCCGAGGAACCCAAGAAACAAGTGATTTCAACAACATGCTTACAAGCTAATTTCCAGGCCACACAGGATCCTATAATTACATGCAGCAGGAGGTACCTAACTTAGGTTCCCAAAGGAAGAGTAAGATTTAGCCAGGAAAGTGGCCCTGGAAGAGGAAGTGGGGACCAGGCAAAGGAAATAGCCTATGCAGAAAGCCTAGAGGCAAGGTTCAAAATCAAAGAACTGAAAGAAGGTTCAACATGAGGGGGAATATAGTGATGAGGTCTGAGGGCTGGGCAGGGGCGGGGCCCAGAAGGCTTCATAAACCACAACAGACGGGCATTCCTTTTCTATCTGGGGGAAAGATGGATTCAAAACAATTTCCTACTAAACAAAAAAGAGTCCACAAGTTTAACGCCTCACTTACTTCTCACACAAACATGCCTGTAAACGCTGTTATGATAAAGTTATTCAATATATTCACAGTGATAGGAAAATATAGCAAAAATATATACTATACATCAGAACAGCTTCTACAAAAACATCATGACTGTAAGTATTAGTTTTCTCTGTAAGACACAACCTGTATGAGAATAAGACATTCTGGAGGGAAACACATCCACAAGGTCCCGGTTCCCACAACACTACACAAACTTTACAAAATACTGTGAAGCCAATATTTTATATCCAAATTACACCTTTTGTACTATAATGAGTCGTTTGCCTCTTAGGATCATACACGCAGGAGACAAAATCTGACACAAATACATTCAAATATATACCAAATATAAAATCATCTCATTGATCCAGCAAGACTAGGATAGGGGTATTTCTCAAAAATAAATTTTCTAAACATCAATAACGGGAACTTCACCCTTTAAGCACCAAAACTTACTTTTGAAAGATTTTTCCTAAAAAGTATTTATGCCCCTGCACCCTCTTAAACCTACTGTGCAATTTAATCTTCACTCCACATTTTGGGGCCATTATTTTGGAAATCAATTATTGGTTCCAGTATTCATTACGAACATCAATTACTAGGATTCAGTGGAGAGATATATGCCCCTTCCTCAAAGCACCCTTGATGGATATACAGTGATTCAAAAAAAAAATTTTTTTAAACAACATATACATAGTTTTAAATTTCTTCTTCATCAGGTTGTCGGTGTTCACTGGCTACAGTCCGGTTGCCTATCCAGGCCTTCTTCTAATTTGCTGCTTCTAGTTTCAGCCTGGGAAACCAGCTAACTAAACTAGTTCAAATTATAAGGAAAATGAATGAAGATTTGCTGAGTGAGCCTTTCCTGCAAGAAGTACATACATTTTCTGCCATCGGTTTTGGCTGCTGGGGACTACTGAGCTTCTTAATAGGCGTTCTCACTAATATCCCACAACGTCTTAAGTGAGGAAGGCCACTCTACAAGTTTAAGTTACCTCCTGACACGTCAGGTGTTCTGATCTAACACACTGATTTCTGGTCGGGTTTGCGTCCACCACTCCTAAGCGCAAAAGACATGGGGGTTGCGGCCAAAATGCCCAGTTAACTGCAAACAAACCTAAATTTTCCGTAGCAGAAAAGTGGCATTAACAATAATTGCAGCTAAAATTTACTAAGCTTGCCTGCCACATCCTAAGCTCTTTCTATGTAGGAGCGCGTTTGAGTAGTTCAACATTTCTTGCTACCTCTGGCACAAGAGGAGATGGAGACTGGGCTGGTTTTAAAGGCATCCTAAAAGAAAAATTAAGCTGTTACACTAAATCTTATCTCGAAAAGAGAGGATGTGTGTAATACAGGAGTTAGAGCCAACTTCTGCTGCGAGGGAGCGAGCACTCCCCCGACACACCGGAAGTTTTGAAATATCCTGCAGGCTTCCCCTAGGCAAAGTGCTTTTCCTTCACCCCATCTCCGCCGGCCCTCGCGAAGGTTCAAGGGCCCCTCCGAGCTGTGCCGCACGCGGGGCTCGGGCCGCCAGCAGGGCCACGAAGGGAAGCGAGGCCGTCAATCACGGCCGCCCGCCCGCCCGCTCGCTCCTCGCGGCGTAACCTTGGCCGCTTGCGAATCGCGAATCGGGCAGGTGGGAGGCACCTGCGGCCGGGCCCGGGAAGCCGCGGCCCGGAGTCCGCGGTGTGGAACGCCGGCCGGCGCAGGCCCGGCTGGCCGTCTCGGCCGCGCGAGCCCTCGAGGTAGCCCCGCGTGGGGCCGCGCGGCGGGGTCGGGCCCGGGGCTCCGTCAACTCGGCGGCCACCCCGGCCCGCCCCCGGCGCCGCCACTCACCGAAGAAGCCCTGCACGATCCCCAGCGGGTGACTGAGCCAATCCTCCCCACAGGGCATCTCGCAGACGGGCCGGAGCCGGCGCGGCCCGGCGTCCCGCGCCGCTGCTCCTCTTCGCTGGCTCGGCCGCTTCTCGCCCGCGCCCTCCCACGCAGGGTGAGCCTCGCGGCGCGGGCCGCCCGGCCTCCCCGCGCCTCAGAGAACGGCGGCTGTGGCGGCGGCAACGAGGCGCTGCCGGAGACGGGCAGGTGGCGCGTGCGGGCCCCCAACCTCCACTTTGCACAATGGCGGGAAATAGGCGCCGCCGACCGCGCTGCCTGCGACCTGGGTGGAGCTCGCGCGGGGAGGGGCGGCGGGAGCGCGCTGCGCGGTCCCGCGGCGGGGAGGCGGGGCGCGCCTGCTGGGGGGAGGGGGGCGGGCCGGGGAGGGGCGGGGCCGCGGCGGCAGGGCGGCCGCCATCTTAGAAACGGGCGAAAGGAAGGGCAGGCGTGGCCTCGGGATCCGGAGCCCGGCGTCGCGGGCCGAGGGAGGTGTTTTGGTGGGTGTCACTCTGCAGGATCGAAGGGGGAAACTCCCGAGGTCCGGTTTATACATTTATAGTGCGAGGCCTTGCACAGGCTTTGCAACAGCCCAAAAGCACAAGCCCAAAGAGACCTCAAAGTTATCGCTGGGCAAAATTAGAGTGTAAAGCAGCCTTTGGTGTCCGCCCACCTCATGGCGTCCTCTTGGTGCCTTTTTTTTTTTTTTTTTTTTTTTGCTGATGGCAACTCTTTTTTCTGGTTCCCTGCCCGAAACCCTATGTAGTGACTTTACTTCAGCTGGATCAAGTCTTACCCCACTGAGGAAGGTGTACATTTAGATAAGGGGGACTTTGAAAAACCCCAAGCTCCCTTTCTGTCATCTCAGGCACTGCAGAGGGACTAGTTCCTAATTGAGAGGCAAGTTCATAACTGTGAAAACATACCCTGGCCTGTGTCTGCCTAGAAGCCGGAAACAGCCGAGGAGCTTTGGCGAGGTTCCTACAGGACGTGTGTGTCAGGACACCCTCAGAATGAAGACGGTGGCATCAGCACACACAAAAGATCAAGTCAACAGTAACCTTTGAATGAGGAAATTTGGGAAATATGCAAGTTCTGTAATGAAACAGCCCCTAGGCCTGGAATATATCTGAGAAAATCCCAGTCTCATCAGCTGAAATACGGCGTATTAACGGAAGGATCTGAATGGAGTCTAGAAAGTGGGGAGCTGGAGAACCTGAACTCAGGTCTCAAGCCTTCCTTAGGGCAAAAGGGGTTATTTTGTATCTGTCACCGTGAACCGATTACATTCTGCACCCGGTATCCAGGGGTGAAAGTTGGTTGAATCCGCAGATGTGGAAACTGCAGGTATAGAGGGCCGGTCACCCAGGGCCACTGTTCTCTGCCATTTTATATAAGGGACTTGAGCATCCACAGATATCCGTGGGGTCCTGGAACCAACTCCTTGCAACTAATACCCAGGGATGACTATGACTGGTGTACTGTATCATACCTGTGGCTCTGGTGAGTTTGGGGAAGCTGTTTCAAATTTTTGGCATTACCACCACTTCTTTCATTCATTCATTGAACAGAGGGGGTTGCCAAGTCCCTAGTATTGAATGGAGAAACCCCCTCTTTAGCTTTGTGGCCAGTAATACACAAATTAAATATATGTCATGAACATCTGCTTTTATTTATTAATTTATTTAACTTTTTGGCCACGTGGCAGGGCATGTGGGACCTTAGTTCCCCCACCAGGGATCGAACCCCTACCCCCTGCATGGGAAGCACAGACTTTTAATCACTAGACCACCAGGGAAGTCTCGAACATCTACTTTTAAATTGTGATAATTTCAGATTTACTTTATATGAAATTGCAGCTGGATACCAATTCAGCAGTGGCTAGTAACACTTAAGCTTTTGGTTTCTACCTCTGTATTCAGTTATTTGTAAGCAAACAATTGCTCAGATTTTACTTAAAGAGACACTGTGATTCTACTGAAATGTAATTACTTTATAATGTGAATAATTTCACCCTCTAATTTTCCTGTGGCAAGATGTTTTGACACTACTAATAGTTATGAAAATTTAAAAGGCCAAGGGAAGGTCCATGAGAGTACTTCTCTATGGCAAGTTTTCTCTTCCCACCACTGGTAATCACACTTCTGCCCCCACCCCAAGTCCGTATTTTTAAGGAGGACATTACGTAACCCTGTCTACAAGTAATTACCGAAGGCATTGGAAATACTGGGGTGAAAAAGGGAGATACCATCCCTGCCTTCGTGGTACATACGGTTCAGTGAGAGACTTATTACTAAATAACTATTCATTTACAACCATGATAGGTGCCAGGCAAGAAAAAGTGAAGTTCTATAAGAGGAATGAACAGCACTATGTATTCTAGTGAGGGAGACTTGTGGGGAAAGGATCCTTCAGGGATTTCCTGAAAATGTGACATTTACACTGGGACTTGAAAGATAAATAAGAGTTAGCTAGGTGAAAAGTGTGAGGGAAAAGTGTTCCAAGCCTTAAAGCTAGGAAAACAAAAACTTGAATAGAAAATTAAAAGAATCACAATTTATTGCATGACATGGCTATCAATAGTGTTTAAATAGCATAATAATGTTACAATTTGAATATTAATCTAACCAACATTATAATTTTTTAAAATATTTTTTTATTTATTTATTTGGTTGCACCGGGTCTTAAGTGTGGCAGGCAGGCTTCTTAGTTGTGGCATGCAAACTCTTAGTTGCGGCATGCATGTGGGATCCAGTTCCCTGACCAGGGATCGAACCCGGGCCCCCTGCATTGGGAGCCCGGAGTCTTATCCACTGCACCACCAGGGCAGTCCATATAATTTAACTTTAGGAGGCTAGAGGGATGAGGATATATAGGATTCATATATGTGATAAGGACAAAGAAGACCAAGAAGAGCAAAATCCTCATCTTTCATCTGGGAAGTCAACACATAATGCAAAGGAGAAAAAAAGGAACAGAAGTGACATGTAATCATGTTAATTTAAAAATATTAGAAATACAGAAAGAATCAGCAGAAAGAATTGAATGTAGTTGCCTCAGGATGGGGTAAAAGTTTCTTTTAAACATTTGCTTGTTTTCTATATACTTATCACAAATTCAGCCTCAGCTGCACTAAAATTTCCACCAGATCCTTAAAGCAATGATTTTGGTATTTGTATGCTGTCTTGTTCCCCGGCACCTAGAACAATGTCTGACATCATAGATGCTCAATAAATATTTGCTGAATGGATAATGCACACTTTCCATCAATTGCCAAATCTCCTCTCTAGATATTTAGACACATCAGGTATTTTATATACTTTATTTTCTTGGACATCTTTCCCAAAGCCCTTTTTCCTATTCCAATCTGGCCTTTGTTGCCTTCTACTTCTTAGGATCTTCTACCACCATTATCCTAACTCTTGTTTAGGATTCATCTGTTCATTGAGACTTTGAAAAAAGTCTGTTCTCTCCTTCCAGGGCTATATAAAGTTTTCCCAGGGAAGAACTGCATTTCCTAGCTACAGAAGTGTAGCTGAGGTTGGTTGCCTGGCTAGGGACTACATTTCCCCGCCTTCTTTGATGCTAGGTAGGGCTGTGTGATTAGGTTTACCAAAGAAACATGAGGGAATGTGACTTCTGGAACTTCCACTTCAATTTCTTAAACCTTTGGCCCTGGATATGTTCTTTGCTCCTTCCTGATGGATGGGATGGTGATTACTAGAATGACCTTGTGCTAAAGTCAGCCTGGATTTTTATAGGAACATTGCATTCCGAGATCTCTTTCTTAACAGCTGCTAGCATTACTCTAAATAATACCAAAAGTATTATCAGAAGTGGTGTGCTGTCGTAACAAATAGAAAATAATGTGGCCCTAGTTTCGTGGTTGGATAGTGGATGACAATAGGTGAAAGACAAAATGCCTCAGGCAATGAAGGAGATGATTTTATTCAGCCTGTTGCAATAGGGAGAACACGCATTCAGGACATTTTTAAAGAAGAGGGGTAAAATTTGAGGTTTTATAAAACAAGGGAGTCATTGAGGATGGGGAGGGGTGAGTCTTATTTTGGAATGTGCAAGAGCAAGGTGGTCCTTTACAGTAAGCCCTTTCTTAGAATACTAAAGGGATCAGGAATTTTTTTTTTTTTTTTTGCCTTGCCCCCATGACTTGCAGGATCTTAGTTCCCAGACCAGGGATCGAACCTGGGCCCCTGCAGTGAAAGCGCCGAGTCCTAACCACTGAACCGCCAGGGAATTCCCAAGGAGGAATTTCTTAACCATTTCTGTTTTCTGGGGAGTGAAGGAAACAAATAGGAAAGTTGGCACTCATCAACCAAGTCCTGACCTTTGTGAACCAATTGCTCTACTGTCAGAGGATACAGGTTCTATTGTTAAATATGGTCTGGCCA
Source organism: Balaenoptera acutorostrata (assembly GCF_949987535.1). NCBI lineage: Eukaryota > Metazoa > Chordata > Mammalia > Artiodactyla > Balaenopteridae > Balaenoptera > Balaenoptera acutorostrata. The sequence continues at coordinate 11,608,044 of NC_080079.1, read as the reverse complement.
CTGTTTGTGTATTCAGTCTCTCAGATATACCTTGCAAGCCACGTATGTAACTTAAAAGTTAAATTTAAAAAAGTAAAAAACAGGTAACACTAATTTTAATAAAATATTTAACCCAACATATAAAAATATTATAATTTGAACAAATAATCCATATGAAGACTATGAATCTTTTTTTTAAATTAATTCTTCAAAATCCGGAGTGTATTTTACACTTATAGCACATCTCAATTCAGACAGCCACATTTCTTTCTTTTTTTTTTTTTTTTTTAATGTAGGTGGAAACGCTTCAATTTAGTTTTCTTTTTTTTTTAAACTTTGGGTTTATTATTTATTTATTTATTTATTTATGGCTGTGTTGCGTCTTCGTTTCTGTGCGAGGGCTTTCTCCAGTTGCAGCAAGTGGGGGCCACTCTTCATCGCGGTGCGCGGGCCTCTCACTATCGCGGCCTCTCTTGTTGTGGAGCACAGGCTGCAGATGCGCAGGCTCAGCAATTGTGGCTCACGGGCCTAGTCGCTCCGTGGCATGTGGGATCTTCCCAGACCAGGGCTCGAACCTGTGTCCCCTGCATTGGCAGGCTGACTCTCAACCACTACGCCAGCAGGGAAGCCCCAGACAGCCACATTTCTAATGATCAATAGCCACAGGTGGCCACTGCTACCAGATTAGGCAGCATAGGAGAAATTGGGGCCTTCCAGGATTGGAAAAACCAATCAATTCGGTATTCAAACCCTAGGAGGATTCACTCAAAGGTATTTTCAAGGGTCCTTTAAGACTTCTCAGGTAAACTAGAGAATCTAGCCCTGTGGCAAAGATCAGATCAAGGTTGTAGCCTGGTTTCAGATGACCTCAAGTTAACCAGCGTTAGGCTGAGAGAAAAAAGAGCTCAGGTCAGACATGGAAGTTATTGGAAATAAAAAACCAGGAGCCTGGCCTGAAAAAGTCTGCAACTGTTCAAGCCTGAAAGCAAGTCTCAGGCCCCAAACTCATACCAACAGGAAGTAAATTGCCAAAGCTGTACAGCCCCCAAAGAGGACATGCTTCCCAGTGCTACTTAACATATGGCCTTGGATGACCATGGTTAAGGAGAAACCCCCCAGAGGGCAAAGCCAGGGCCAGGAAGAACTGTGGACTGCGGAGTTATTTACAGAGGACCAAACCAAAGACAGTCAGGACTAACCACAAACATTCTCCACTGTCAGGGCAAGGAGTATTTTCAATTTATGCCTAGCAGGATTCAATTATTTCTATGGAACCGTGATTACTGTGTTTTCCATTCCTCTTTTTTTCCCAGTGGGAGTCTCCATTGCAGTTACCCGGTGTTTGCTCCACAACTGTCTATTGGGTGTCTTATAGTCGTAGCTCCTGAGGAACCACATCCAGACTCATTGGAACGGGCTGAGCTGCCTAGAGATCCTGGACTTTTAAGCTGGATGAAGCTGGTTACCACCCTTGGGGCATGAGTATGTTCTATTTGGGAATAAGGGTGGGTACATGATGGCCAGAGGGACAGACTGCCATGGCAATTGCCATTTGCCCACCAAAATCTTCTTCCTCCATAGTTACAGAAGTGTAGTTACGATGTGGGTACCCAGGTGGGGAGTGTATTTTCCAGCTCTTCTCGCACCCGAAAGGAGTGCGTTTTGTCGAAGTTCACACTAGTGGAATGTGAACAAAAGTGATGTGTGCAACTTCTGTCTCACTTGTTAAGATGGGACATTTCTCCCTGAACTGCCCTGACCCCTTCCGACTTCCTTGGGTGGCAACAACTTGAGCAGCCTCAGAAGCCCCATGTTGAAGACAAAAGCTGGTCACCAACATGTACTTTTGTGTGAGTGAGACACGAACATTTGTTTGAGCCCTTGCATTTTGGGGTCTTTTTGTTTGGGAATTTGCTTGAATTCCCCTGTACACCTGTGTTGGATATCATGTTACCTGCATCCCCCATAGGAAGACTTTCTTAGCCTTATTCTTTTATTTTTGGTGGAGCAAGTCCTTCATATTTTCTTAGAAAGTGTGCTTGAGAGGGGTATTTTGGGAGCTGAATTTCTTTGCATTTGACCTGTTTTTATCCTTCTGGAACCTTAAGGGATCTTTGTCTCCAATGCTCCAGTATGTATGTTTTCAACTATTGTGCTGGGTACCAATTAGAAACTTGTATACTTCATTTCTGGGAATTAAAAAAAATTTTTTTTTCCTTGATGATTCCCTCCCCTGTACTTTCTGTCTCTCTTAGCAGAGCTCTTAAAATTCAGATATTGGATTTTCTTGCATGGCAATCTAATTTTCTTAGGTTTCTCTCCTAGCTTCCATCTGTTTGTTTTTTTGCTTTACTTTTTGAGAAATTTCCTTGTATTCATTTTCCTTCTACTGACTTTTTTGTTCCCTAAATATTTCTTTTCTTTTCTTTCTTAAACGTCACCCTGATCTTGTTTCTTGGTTGCAGATCCCTCTGAAGATATTATTGATAGATTTTTGAAAGTTCTTGCCTTCCTGTGTCGGTAATTTCTTCTAAATTGCCATTTCCCGTTCCTTTTGTGGGTCTTATTTGAATCACTATCTTCCAGGTTAAAGAATCTTCTTGACTATGTGGTAATCGTATTTAAAGTATGGGGACTACCTCCCACCTGTGCTTTTTCTGATCACACCTGTCAACCTGACTTGGTGCCCAGCACATCACCTTGTACAGAAAGCAACACAAACCTTCCTCCAAAAGAGTGGCCATTTCTGACAGTGACAGAACACGAGGCTCTTTTCCCACAATTTCTGAATCACGTACATGTGAGCTGATGCCTCCTACATCTCATTTTAAGCCTGGACTTCTTTCTTCAGTTTCAGAGCCGTATATCTAATGGCCGGGCATCTCCATTTTTAGGTTCCAGTTTGTCCTCCTGTTCCACTGTGTTCCCTGAATCAGAAATTAGCACACTTTCCCTTCAGTCACCTGTGTCTCATCCTCCCCGTTCACCAGCCTTGCCAGGTGGAGGTGAGTATGGAAGACAAGAGAGGGTGGCTGTCCCCTAGAGTGTGAACTGTCACGGCTCTGCCCATTTGTCCACTCTTGTATCTCCCGTGTCTGGCATAGGAGCAGGTTCACATAATAAGATTTGCTGAATGAATATCTGAACAAAACAAAAAGCGTGGGGACTAAAAAGGTGATTGGGAGCTCAGAGCATATACATGGGTCTTGCTGGTTTTTTGTCTAGATGAGTTTATTTTCATACAAGTATTTCATGGAAATAGGAATGTAGCAAGCTAGTCAGGGTAGTAGGAAACAAATATTAAGTGCAGGTTCGCACACGTTGTTCTATTTACACCTGGGAGCAGGCTTTCGCAACCTTGGGTGCAGCAGCTGCCCTCATCCGAGGCCCCTTTGCAGACGCAGCCCTGGGCACACTTGGCACATCTCACGGGGCAGCAGGGGCAGCAGCTCTTGCAGGAGGTGCATTTGCAGGAGCTACAATAGGCACAGGAGCCACCAGTGGCTCAGGAGCACTTAGGGTCCATTGTGAGCCGAGCTGGGGCCAGAGGTCCAAATCAGTGACAAAGAAGAGGTTCTTGGGTTAGTGGAGGGTGTGTTCTGGGGCTTGTTGATTGTGAGCTTAATTATGGGGCGATTCTGCTCTGGGCTGTCTCATTGGGAAACCCAGATGTAATTCTCTCTAGATCTTTTATTCCCTGACCCCAGCAAGATGCTTCTAATCTCCTGCCTAGAGGTTGAAGACCCGGCAGCTAGTGTTTTTGGAGCTGAGTGAAGAAACTGGGCTGGCTTTGTGGAACAGGGTGTTTTATTACTCAGTATGTATGTATTTGCTTAATCTTCCTTTTGTTTTACCCTCTCCAGAAGGGAAAACTCAGCCTTTTTCCTTTAAGGGGGATGGTCAATAGTCCAGTTACTGAGAGTGGGGGAGGGGATCTGTTTCTTAAACAGTTTTAACCAATCCTCCTAATTATAGGACCTCTCTCTTCCACTGGACTGCCACTTCCAGAGGTGCCTGAGGTTATCAGGTCCTAAATCTTTTGGTGATCCTGTGGTGCAAATAATGTTGCCTTTGAGCTTCCCCCATTACTGGTTTGCTAAATCATCTACTACTTGCCTATTTTTTTGGTGCCTTCCAAAATCTTGTTGCTGCCAAATCTTCTCCCATTCTCCTCATCCTTATGGGTTTATGCCTAAAAAAAACAAGCAAATCCATCTGTGTTTTCCACAGAGCTTCAGGAAGAAGAAAATGAAGATACAGCTGTTCAATCTGACATCTTTCCCCGGAAATTACTCCTATTTCTGTTCATTCCTACTCCAATCGCTCTAATTTGAGCCACCATCATTGCTCAGCTGGTCCACTGCAGCAGTCTGCCAACTGTTCTTCCTGCTCCCGAGGCTTGCTCTTTCCTTATCTATTTTATTACACTGAAGACAGAGTGAACTTTCTACAGAGCAAATGTTATTTCTCCACCTTCCTTTAAATCCTTCTTTCAGTCTCTTTTGCTTTTAACTTGTAAGGACCCTGTATCATCTGGCCTTGGTCTACTTTTCATTCTTATCTCCCAGTTTTCTCCCAGTTGCTCACTAGGCTCCAGCCATGCTGTAACCCATATTTCTTTTAACATTCAAATATGGCATCTTAAGGTATCCCTACATACTGTAACTTTATCTGTAATTGTCTCTCACCACTTCTTCCGGTCCCTCTCCTCCAAGCTTTTCCGGTTAACTTCTACTCATCGGCTTTCAGGTGTCAACTTTAATATTTCTTCTTCAGGAAAGCCTTTCATGTCACTCCAGACGAAGTAGGTCCTTTGTTGATGGTCTGATTGTTCTAAATACTTGCTACCCCTCCCCTTAAAGGGTTACACCTCCCTCTCCTGATGGTGTCAATATTCCACACAACACACTTTGAGAAATTCTACATTATTACTTTCATCACACTTTAGTTTATTGTTATTATGTGTTTAGTTGTCTGTCTTCCTGACCAGATTATAAGCTCCAAGAAGGAAAGGTCCTGTGTCTATCTTGTATACCATGGTACCCCCAGTGTTTAGTGTACTGCTTCGACCACCCGTAGTAATGACAAAGACCCCCTTGACCAAACTCTAGAATGGCTACCAACAGCTTAAGGCCATGTCCCCAGGATGAACCCTGAGGTTCAGGTTAAAATGCCTGCCTGAGAAAGCTCAACACTGCCAGGAGAATTTACTGTTTCTTCCAACCCAAAGCAGGTGATAGGCATATAGGCCCTGACCCTCCCTTAAAGCAGTTACTTTAGAAAGCTTGCGATTATAAATCCTTTCTCCACCCCTTTGGGATATAAATCTTTTGTCACCCAGAACTGCCTTCTCAAGGACCTGAGAGCTGTCTCCTCCCAGCCTAGTGGGTACCTTGCTCTAACTTGTACCACTGCATGTCATAAAGATATGAGAAGTTAATTTCTGCTCCATATAAGTGCCAATTAACAAACCCGGTCACATGGACCAACACCCCTTGGCACTCTTCAATGCCTTTGCCTTAGCACACGCCAGTCTTTAAAATCTCCAGCCTTTTGTTTTGGGGAAGTTCAGTTCACGACGAACCCACTTCCTTAACGCAATAAAAATCTATCCTTATTGGTTTAAACTAGTATCTGGCTTTGTTTTTGTTTTGTTTTGACAGTAAGCATACTAGTTGTTTTATTAATAAATAAACAGATACTATATAGGTGTGAACAGCTGGGGGAGAGGGTAGTTTCATTATTTGAAAGCTTCTTTTGGGTTTCTTCTATCCCTCTCCCACCCTCCAAGAAGTTGATTATCTGTTATTTTTTCTTTCATAATCTCTATGTGAAAGATGACAATTATATCCAAATTATCCATAGTGCATTTTAGGATTAAACTAGTCAGATTATTTTACACAGGTGTAGAAAACTATTAAAAAAGTCACACGCCTATTTAAATTTTTTTTTTTTTTATGGCTGTGTTGGGTCTTCGCTTCTGCGCGAGGGCTTTCTCTAGTGTGGCAAGCGTGGGCCACTCTTCATCGCGGTGCGCGGGCCTCTCACTATCGCGGCCTCTCTTGTGGCGGAGCACAGGCTCCAGACGCGCAGGCTCAGTAATTGTGGCTCACGGGCCTAGTTGCTCCGCGGCACGTGGGATCCTCCCAGACCAGGGATCGAACCCGCGTCTCCTACACTGGCAGGAAGATTCTCAACCACTGAGCCACCAAGGAAGCCCCCACACGCCTATTTTAAATGTCAATTCCCTGGTTTCTCTTTTAAACTTTTTTTTCTTCCCTGTGGCTTAAAAACTTCAAAAGTTCTACCATTTCTATTTCTGGGTGAATGACAAGAGTTCAATTCAGTCCAAAACGACGTGGGCGCGTTAGATGCGGGTGTTTGGTTACAATTGGTGAGTTTGGCTAGACTTAAGCTGCAAATGGCCCACACACCTTTTCCTCCCTGTCTGCAGCTAGCACTCTGATACCTGCGCCTGCGGGCTTTCGCTGTTCCTCCAAAATTTTATCTAGTTAGACGCTTCTGTGGGTACTTTTAGGAAGCCTAGAGAGCCCCCCGAAACCCGAGATTTTCAGTGCCGATTCGTACTTTGATTCACAACCAGCAGCCCTCCCTCTCCCACGCTTCAGCCCCAGTCGCGGCCTCCACCTCTGCCTCCCGTCCGGCCCCGGCAGTGGCCGAGGGTGTCACGTGCTAGGAGCCGGGCGTGAAGCCTGCGCCGCCATGTTGGTTCCTGGCAGCCTCGTAGGAGAAAGCAGAGGGAGGCTGACCAGCCGTCCGGAGTTCCGGCCCTTGTGCGCAAGTGCGGAAGTGTGTTGGCCCCGACCGTGACCGGTTTCCGGCTGGTGGTTCCGCACCGGCCCCCAGTAGACGTGTAACGGAAGGTGGGCCGCAGCCATGGCTGAGAGGAAACCTAACGGTGGCGGAGGCGCCGCTTCCACCTCCTCGTCGGGCACTAACTTACTTTTCTCCTCCTCGGCCACGGAGTTCAGCTTCAACGTGCCCTTTATCCCAGTCACCCAGGCTGCCGCTGCCTCGGCCTCCCTGCTCTTGCCTGGAGGTAGTAAGGAGATGAGGATCCGGTGGGGCAAGTGTGTGCGGGGAGGTGGGCGGGCGGCGGGGGGTGGCGAGGGTCGGACGGGAGGTTTTCCTTGTGCCTGGACCCGACCCTCTGGTACCTTGCCAGGGCCATCAGTGGCCAGGTTTGAGTGGCCTGAGGACTTTGGGATGTTGGGGACGGGGGCCAAGCTCTTCGTGGAAGAAACTGTTCCCAGTGCTGGACACTCCTCAGCTGGCATTCCACAGATTTTTGTTGAACACCTCCTGGTGTGCCAGGTGCTTGCAGGGAATGCAAAAAAATTAGACAGTGCCTCCTCCTCTCCTAGGATACTGTAGGATATCTCTTAGGATAGACACGTAATATTTGCAAAGTAGAGGTACAGAACGCAGCCATCTTTCAAGGCGGTGCATCATTTTCTCTAAGGAGCCCTTGCTTGTTCTCAAGTCCCTACTCCTGTGTGCACCTTAGCACTTTGTACATATCTTTATTATTGTCTAGGGAGATTGCTTTTTAACGATTACGTGGCATAACCCAGAGCTGGTGTTTAGGAGCACAGACTGTATTTCAGCCCTAGCCCTGCCAGTAACTTGCTGTGTGACCTCAGGCATGTTACTTTACCTCTCTGTTCTTCATTTTCCATAGGGGCTGTGATGAGAAGTGAACTGACTTTTGTAAAGCACTGAATATAGTGCCTGGCACATAGTGTTATATAAATGTTTGTGAAATAAACATGTCTGCCTCTCTATTTGGACTGTGAGCTTCTTGAAGTTTGCAGCTATAACTTATTTACCTTTTTATTTCTAGGATCTTGTTTAGTGCCTAGCACATAGATCCTCAGTAAATGTTGAATATTTTCCTGTTGAATAATTTATTCTTGTTTGGAGGACTGAGGAAAGTTTCATGGAGAAGTGAAGAAGGGCAAATCGGAGACAATACATGATGGTTCCCCTTCCTTTGTGTTATGTTTCTTCTTGGTACTTATCACCACCTGACATGTACAAATATTTGTTTATCTTTTTTTAAATTTTTAATTTATTTTACTCTTTATTTTTGGCTGCATTGGGTCTTCATTGCTGCGCGCGGGCTTTCTCTAGTTATGGTGAGCAGGGGCTACTCTTTGTTGTGGTGTGCGGGCTTCTCGTTGTGGCTTCTCTTGTTGCAGAGCGCGGGCTCTAGGCGCACGGGCTTCAGTAGTTGTGGCACACGGGCTTAGTTGCTCCGTGGCATGTGAGATCTTCCTGGACCAGGGATCGAACCCTTGTCCCCTGCGTTGGCAAGTGGATTCTTAACCACTGTGCCACCAGGGAAGTCCCATATTTGTTTATCTTATCCCACTAGCATGTAAGCTCCATGAGAGCAGGAACTTATGCCTAGAATAGTGCCTGGTATGCTGTAGACCGATTTTTCAATAGAAACTTGTTGAATGAATGAAAGGGTGGTAGTCAGGAATATGTATGTCTTGTTGTGATAGTGTGGCTGAAAGGTTCACCATTGCCATTTTTGGTGGAGGACTAGCATGGCTAGAGCAGAATGCTTTGGGAGGTTGCAGGAATAAATAAGGCTGTGCATGGGGTTTTCATGTCATCCTCTGCTTCACAGATGTTTAGTTCATGCCCATCTTCCTTGCTATATAATTTGTTTGTGTCTGTTACTGTCAGTAAATGCTAAACATCTTCATTGCCAAGCACAGGATAACTTACCTGTCTTGAAAACTATTGTTTCTTGGAGATGGTTTATTTATTTATTTATTTATTTATTATTATTTAATTAATTTATTTATTTATTTATGGCTGTGTTGGGTCTTCGTTTCTGTGCGAGGGCTTTCTCTAGTTGCGGCAAGCAGGGGCCACTCTTCATCGCGGTGCGCGGGCCTCTCACTATCGTGGCCTCTCTTGTTGCGGAGCACAGGCTCCAGACGCGCAGGCTCAGTAGTTGTGGCTCACGGGCCCAGTCGCTCCGCGGCATATGGGATCCTCCCAGACCAGGGCTCTAACCCGTGTCCCCTGCATTGGCAGGCAGACTCTCAACCACTGCGCCACCAGGGAAGCCCTGGTTTATTTTTTTAATAAGAAAATTAATACTTTTTAGAGCTAAAATTCTGTAACAAATATTTTTCTACCTTTAAAAAAGATTTGATCATTAGAAACCCATTCAGATAATTTCCAGAGACAAAAGGAGAACACATTGGAAGCAACGGTTGGAAGCAACGGTTAATCATGTCAGTGAAAGAGACACATAGGAAGCAATTTCATTCATTCCACAAACCTGGATTGAGCAGCTTCTGTTTGCCAGGCCCTGTTCCTGATGTCAGGGAGACACAGAGGAGCAGATAGCATTGCCCTCAACGACTGCACAGTATATACAGACACAATGTACCCAGCTGTGTAAGTAATTGTGATATAGGTTTATGATGGCTGGAAAGAGGGATTGATAGGCTGCTGTGAGAGCTGTGGCTGTCAGGCTGGCTGACCAGGGAGAGGACATCCCTCAGGCCTTCAGGACCTCACAGAGGAGGCAGTTCTTGAGCTGAATATTAAAGGATACATAGAAATTAGGGAGTCTGGGGAGACAGACATGTGAGAGTCTGGAGGTGTGAGAGAAACCTGCTGATTTGGTGGGATTTGGTGGTAGGTGCTCACATTCTCTCTCCCTCCCCCTCTCTTTCCCTCTCGCCCCGTCCCTCCCCCCCTGCACCCCTCCATGTGACTAGAGTGAATGCAGGGGAGTGCTTCAAGTGGTCAGCAGGGCCCAGATCATGAAGGGCCTCAGACACCACACTGAGGAGTTTGTAGTTTACCCTGTGGGGTGTGGGGGGTGCCCTTGAAGGGTTCTAAACAAGGTAGTGGGATTAGAGGTGTGTTTCAGAAAGACTGGAGTTTTCTGAGATTGCACCAGAGTGAAGCTGACCGTGGCAAGAGCGGCCGATCTGGAAGCCACTGTGAGTCAGGCAGGAGCCGGTGGCACTCTAGCCCTGGTCAGCCACGCTGGGTGTGAAGAGCAGGGAACAGATACGAGAGGTTGTTACACCGTCAAATTGTTGGGACTTAGTGACTCAGGGGGGTCCAGGCTGTGCAGTGCAGAGTCCCCTTCTCTTTGTTCAGTTTCAGCCCCAAGACATAGCACCACCTGGCATATAATGGATACTGTGTACATATTTCTTTAATGAGGATCTGAATGATTAAATGAAGGGTGTGAGAGAGAGGGAGCGGTCTGAGAGAGCAGGTTTCTGGTTTGAGTGTCTGGATGGATGTTGGCAGACATCTGTTGAGGTTAGTGAGATGTGTAAACGGAGCACATGAAGGGGGACAGTTAAGATGACAGATTCAGTTCAGGCTTACTAAGTCTGAGGTACATGTGGCTGAACCTGCCAAAAAGTATTGAGGAGGCAGTTGGAAAATAGGTTCTGGGACACATAAGATCAGTCTCAGTTTGAGACAGAGTTGGGAGTATCACACGTATACAGGTGCTCATTAAAGTTATGGGTCTCGATACCAGATGTGTCCACATGTAATTAGAAAGTGCCCCTGAGGTGAGGCTGGCAGCTTGTTGAGATCAGTATTTTGTTTGTAATTGATGCTAATCAGAAAAAAGTTTCTTGGATCAGGTTGATCCCAAGTTGTCTTAAAGGATGAAATATACCACAGAGGTTTTTTCCTCTGTTTTTAGATGTTAAGACATCAACTAAGAAATCTGAGTCCAAGTGAGGTTCATGTGACTGAAAAGAGAGGGTAGGAATCAGAAATGTATCAGAAAAGTAGAAGGATATAAGCAGACAGGGGGCCTTGTGCAGGAAGATACTTTTAGTTACAAAGAAACAACTCAGAGGAGTATTTTGAATAGTGGAGTATCTCAGTTAAATTGATGTCTGTGAAATATAATGAGAGCAGCCTAAGAGCTGAAGGCCTCATTCAGCAGAGGTCAAGAAGGAGCTCAGAGCTTGAAAGGCCACCCTTTGGCAGGTCTCAAGGGCAGGGACCAGTGTGCCTGTGTGCTGGGAGAGGGTCCACCCTTCTGATCTGCTCTATGCCTCCAGCAGTGGGAGATAAGAGGGAATTGGAGATGAGAGGGAATGAGATGGGAGAAGGAAAAGATTAGGAAGAGGAAGACAATGTTAGAAGCTAAGGCCTCCTAAAAGTTTCCTGAGGAAAGGTAGACTGGGCTTTTTTATTTCTGTTTATTTATGTATGTATGTATGTATGTATGTATGGCTGAGTCAGGTCTTTGTTGCTGCGTGGGCTTTCTCTAGTTGCGGTGAATGCGGGCTACTTGTTGCAGTGCGTGGGCTTCTCGTTGCGGTGGCTTCTCTTGTTGCGGAGCACGGACTCTAGGTGCATAGGCTTCAGTAGTTGTGGCACACAGGCTTCAGTAGTTGTGGCTCGTGGGCTCTAGAGCGCAGGCTCAGTAGTTGTGGTGTGCGGGCTTAGTTGCTCCGCGGCATGTGGGATCTTCCCAGACCAGGGCTCGAACCCATGCCCCCTGCATTGGCAGACGGATTCTTAACCACTGCACCACCAGGGAAGCCCAGACTGAACTTTTGAGGCCATGTAGAAGGAAAATGTTTTTATCAATATTTTGCGACTTGGTAGCAGAAGAGAGGATAAATAGTTTGGTGCTAATAATACCCACAGTGACGATCACGTTGGGCAAAGGGAAGTGAGGAGAACTTCCCTTAGTTAGAAAATGACTTTTCCAGTGATTTGGCATTCTCTAATGACTATCTGGTTGTGATACTGTGTGGTTTTAGGGATGGCAATTAATGGTTGACCTACTTTGCCTCAGGAATACAAATACCACATGTTCACTTATATAATGAGTGCTTTGTAGGTAAGAGCCCTGACACACCCCTTGTTGTCAACAGAGTTAATATCTGTACTTTAGTTTCTTGTCCTTACTGTAGAAATAAAGTTTTGTGTATTTGGGTAGCAGAACAGTATTTGAATTGTTTCTTACCAGGAAAAAACAGCATTCAAAATAACATGTAAAACTAGGAGTGTAGATTTTGTTTCCATTTTTAAAACCTTCTCCTATATACATATATATATGCCTACATAATTTATACATATCTACAAAATAAATAGTATATAACTTTATATTTATTTTAAAAGTGTGGAAAGGTATGTATCAAAATATTAACCGTGTTAACAGTGATTGTCTCTGGGAGGTGAACTTATGAATGAGTTAGTATTTTTCCCTCTTGTTTCTTATTCATGTTTTCTAGTTTTTTATTTCAAAGAAAAAAAAAAGTTTTTCGTTATTGTCTTTAATGCAGAAATGTAAGTTTGAACAACAAAATAAGAGGTATAATTGCTAGATCTGCAGTATAGAATCTTATCTACAGAGTGATGGCGTACCTTTAAACCATGTACCCTTCTGTTCCCTTTCAGAGGATTCCACAGATGTGGGTGAGGAGGACAGCTTCCTTGGTCAGACTTCTGCTCACACGTCTACCCCACAGACATTTAGTTACTTCTCTCAGGTATCAAGCAGTAGTGATCCTTTTGGGAATATTGGACAGTCACCGTTAACAACTGCAGCAACATCGGCTGGACAATCAGCATTCTCCAAGCCCCCAGCTGCTCTCCCTTTTACAACCGGATCCCAAGATATGTCGAATGCATTTTCACCATCCATTTCGAAGGCTCAATATGGTGCTCCAGCTGCTTCACAAATGGGAATAAATACTTACCTGCCTTCTCAGCCTAGTAGTCTCCCTCCTTCAAATTTTGGGAGCCCACCCCAAGGAACGCCCCAACAAGGATACAATCCATATCGCCACACAGCTGTAAGCAGCAGGGCTAATCCTTATATTGCACCACCACAGCTGCAGCAGTGCCAGACACCAGCCCATCCTACCCATCCCCCGCCCTCTGGACCCCCTGTTCAGATGTACCAGATGCCTCCAGGATCTTTGCCATCGGTATGGAAACATGTTTTTATATCCTAATTATTCACTGTAATTTTTAATCTCTCTCATCTTAACCTATGTTTTTGAAAACCCTGTGCTTTTAATAATCAATATGATGACAGATTATTTTCAGAGGGTATGTTTTTGTAAGCTACATGCTTTGAAGTAAACAGTCTTTTAAAGATAGCTCATTGAATGGTTCATATTTTAGTTTATATTATCAATTTATGGAAGTAGTAATTGATTTTAATGAGTTAACCATATGCCAATATTTCCAGATTTAATGTAAGATACCAGTAACAAATGTCATCTAGGGACATGTTAGAGTCGGAGCAATAATTAACAGACTGCCAGCTTCTCATTTTTTTTTTTTTTTTAAATCTTTTATTTATTTATTTATTTATATATATTTATTTTTGGCTGTGTTGGGTCTTCGTTTCTGTGCGAGGGCTTTCTCTAGTTGCGGCAAGCGGGGACCACTCTTCATCGCGGTGCACGGGCCTCTCACTGTCGCGGCCTCTCGTTGCGGAGCACAGGCTCCAGACGCGCAGGCTCAGTAGGTGTGGCTCACGGGCCCAGTTGCTCCGTGGCATGTGGGATCTTCCCAGACCAGGGCTCGAACCCGTGTCCCCTGCAGTAGCAGGCAGATTCTCAACCACTGCGCCACCAGGGAAGCCTCATTTTTTAATTATACTACTCAATCAAAACACTCAATTAGTGGGACTAAAATTGATTACTCCAATAATTTCTTTTATTTACATTTATGGAGTTTGGATCTAGACAGTCAAACTGTCTCAGGGGAGCAATGGAATAACTTTTGCATTGGGTAAATTTTATGAAATTCCTTTATACCTTTTTTCCCCACTAATTATTCAACTGACTTCAAAAGGGAAGTGAACTGAATCAAAAAAAAGGGAAATGACTAAAAGGAGGAATTAAGAACCCAGCCCAGTGTGGCAGAGATAATAGTATTGCAATCAGAGTGTAACCTGACTTCTCTCTTGGGGATAGAGAATGGGTTCCATTTTACCATCTAATTTAAATCTTACCAATACACAAACTCTTGGTAATGTTGGATTTCAGCATATTGGAAAGTAACCAGATTTGTAGCATGTAATATAAGTTAGTATACTTTGTTTGCTGATGAAATTTTGTAAAGATTCCTAATTAAGAATTTTTAAAATGACAATTTTAAATATAAAGTTTGCAAAAATAAAAATAGGACAGAGAACACCCCAATACCCTAACCCAGATTTACCTGTCATGAACATTTGTTCTATCATTTGTGAACGTGCACAGTGACACGTGTTGGAGTATCCTTTCTCCCCTCCCTCCCTCCCTTCCTTTCTCACTCTGTATATGTGCAATTTTGGGGGGAAATATTTGAAGATGAGTTAAATACATTATGATTCTTTACTCCTAGATACTTCAGTGTGTATTTCCTGAGAATAAGGATATTCTTTTACATAACCACAGTACAGTTATCAACCTCAGTAAATTTGCATTGATAGAATATACTGAAATGATTTTTAATAAAAATTTTAAAAAATAATTGTATTCTGATTTTAAAAGTATTTTCAGTGCAGAAAATTTGAAAAATGCCAAATAGCCCAATGAATACAAATTGCCACTAGAAAACCCTGTTTTTATTTTATTTTATGTCTTTCTTATCCTTTTTTCTAGATAAAAGCATAGTGGTTTTTTTTTTCTTTTTAAATTTATTTATTTATTTATTTTTGGCTGCGTTGGGTCTTTGTTGCTGTGCGTGAGCTTTCTCTAGTTGCGCCTGAGTGGGGGCTACTCTTTGTTGTGGTGCATGAGCTTCTCACTGCGGTGGCTTCTCTTGTTTCAGAGCACGGGCTCTAGGTGCGCAGGCTTCAGTAGTTGTGGCGCACGAGCTTAGTTGTTCCACGGCATGTGGGATCTTCCCGGACCAGGGCTCGAACCTGTATCCCCTGCACTGGCAGGCAGATGCCTCACCACTGCGCCCCCAGGGAAGTCCCAACACAAGCATTATGTATGTCTTTTGTGAACAAGCAAGCAAGCATTATGTATGTTTTTTGTGAACATATTTTAGGTGTTATTAAGATTTTTTCTAAAATGTTTTTAATGGTTCTAGAGAATTCCAGCATAGGAGTAAAAGATGATTTATTTAACCAGGTTTCTATTAGACATTTAGATTGTATCCACTGATTGTCTATTATAAATAACTTTTTGATATACATTCTTATGGGTAAATTTTTACAATTATATCTTTAGTATGAATTCTTAGAAATGGAATGTCTAGGTCAAGGAATATGCACATTTTATTTTTATTTATATTTATTTATTTATTTTTGGCCATGGGGCTTGTGGGATCTTAGTTCCCTGATCAAGGATTGAACCTGGGCCACAGCAGCGAAAGCGCCAAGTCGTAACCACTGGACCAACAGGGAATTCCCAAGGAATATGCATATTTTAAAGATTAAATAAATCACAAGAGACATACTGCTAGGTTGATTTCTGTAAAGGTATTAGTTTACTTTGCCATCAGTGTGAGAAAGTCTTGTTCACTTTGCAACTGATTTTGGGGTTTGTTAGATTTTTAAAAATTTTACTTGCTTTGGAGCCTGGTTATTAAATAGTTGTCTAGAGAAATATTTAGGATAATCATTACTATGTTAGTTTGGGTCTGAAACATATACAGAATTGTTCCTTTGGACAGACGTGATGGTCCTAACTTTTGTCCCCCCCAGATTCCTCCTTCAGTGCAGCCAGGATTGTCCCCTCCAACCCAGCAGCAGGCACCTGCTAGACCTGCAGGTCCCTCTGTGCAAGCGTCATCTCCTTTTCTACTTCAAAACCAATATGAACCTGTCCAACCCCACTGGTTTTACTGCAAGGAGATAGAATACAGACAACTATGGATGCCTTTCAGTGTGTTTGACTCTTTGAATCTTGAAGAAATCTATAACTCAGGTAAGCACAGATCCTGCATCATTTGTATCTGATTTTAGGAAGAGAGGAATGAAGAGTATTTATCCATGGCCTACTTTTTATGAATGTCAAATTCTTTAATCCTTGTAGAGCCTGCCAGCCTCTGTACCTTAAGATGATAATATTAATATAAGTTCTGAGTTATTTGAGCAAGGTATTTGAAGAAATGTTTTAGTAATTTTCTTTTTTTGTTTAAAGGTAGTTTAAATCCAAGAAACAGAGTCGTTCATATAACCCAGGTGTCAGTTTTCTTATTTCCCTTATTTGTTTGTAGCTATAGGGCATTTATAAAGCATTTTCTATGGAACTCTTGTTCCTGAAGATGCTGTGAAAAAAGTGTTCCATGGTCAGATGAGTTTTGGAAGTGCTGTAACTACATCCATCTCTTGAGATAGTGCACAAGAGTGTGTTAAGACTCTGAGAAGTCTTCACTATAGAAATAGGTTTCTTTGTTTATCCTGATGATATTTCATCTTGGGACTTAAAAATCACCTATTCTTTAGAAGTATGCTTCATGGAGCATTGCTGCTTTGACTAAAAAAAAAAAACCAAAAAAACTACCAATTATTTGAATTATTTCATGATCATGCTTTTATATTTTACCCTCGTTATTTCTTCTCCACTTAAAAGAATCATCATTTTGAGCAGCACAGATTAATCTTAAACTTCTGTTTTTTAAAAAAAATGAGCTGAGTTCTTCTCTTTAAGGATAGACGAGTCACCATATTCATTATTTATTACTTTTAAATGTACCTTGTAACTGTCAAGTTAAAATGTGGTCTTTGTGCTCCAGTCCAGCCAGACCCTGAGAGTGTGGTTCTAGGCACTGATGGAGGGCGCTACGACGTTTACCTCTATGACCGGATGAGGAAAGCCGTGTACTGGGAAGAGGAGCCAGCTGAAGTGAGACGCTGTGCTTGGTTTTACAAAGGGGACACAGACAGTAGATTTATTCCCTATACAGAGGAGTTCAGTGAAAAACTGGAGGTACGTGGGCTTTATTCCTTTATGCTTTTCTTTAAAACACGTAGACTCTGTATACATTGGAGCCCCATGTAACACCACACACAATGGAGCAGACTTTATTTAGAAGACAGCCTATCTTGATCCTGTGTGCAAAGACGATTGCCTTTTAATTGGTGTCATCTTTTATGAGGTGCTAATTGTGGCCTCGGTGTCTAAAGATAGAATGTTTTTCAGGGGAACATCACAGATCTAATATAATAAGGTACTTACATCAAATCTTCAAAAGCGCTTAGGCTGCTATGACTTGCTGCTGACAGCAGATGCCAAGCAGATGGATGCTTTTCAAATTAATATTCAGTAAAAGGCTTGAAATTCACCTCTGGTTTATGAAAACAAATATAAGAATAGGAACAAATATTGTGAGACTTTTTAACCATCTTAAAATTGGTGGTTAATGTTGTTTTACATAATTGTGTTAACTTCTTGTTATAATTCTACTTAATAATTGAGTAATTAAATATTTGAAATAAGTTAAATGAATTCATCTGCATACATGGGAAATGGAGTATGGAACATACTCCATCCAGGGAAAAAAGCCCCTGATTTATAGTGTTTGCTGATTTCCATGGTGTAAATACTCCCACCATGGCCAATAGTAAGGTAGCAACATGATGTAACTGGACACAGAGTTGGGAAGCGGTATGTGTGATCAGCTCTTGTGAGCTGGTATGAGTGAGCTCTAACGCACCATTAGAAACAAAGGTTCATGGAACAACACCTACCTCACTAGGTGTCATTCACTTACATATTTTCTATGGCATTGAAAATATTAATTTTACAATTTATTACTGGTCATGACCCACAGTTTGAAAAACACTGATTTAGAGCCGAGTCAGAACCCAGGTAAGAAGGGCAAAGACTGAAAAGAAGGCAGAAAATTAATTTTGTTCCTGGAAATACCAAATATCAGGAGGCACCAGTCTCCTAAAACATAATTTTAATCATTTGAATAAGGAATAAAATATGTAAAGGAATGCTGATATCTTTGGCTTAATTTTAGACCTAAATAAATAGACAAATGTGTACTATAATTTTTCGTACCCTTGGCAAGACCCTACTGAAGGCATAACATCCCAAGGTTGAATGTTTAGTCCTATTATTTTGAAGCTAAAGTATATATTTTCAAGTCTAAGCAGTATTTGAAAGTGTATACTATATTTGATTATAAATGGGTGACACAGGCTACGAGGATGGAATTCATGTATTGACCATCTCAATAGCACATAGCTGTTCTTAACTTTAGGAGACCTTAGTTCCTGTTCAGCCTCTACCCAGGAAACTCAAGCCAGATCAGGGAAGAGGCAGAGGAGGTTAGGAAATGAAAAAGCCAGTGAGAAAATGAGAATCAAGTGATACATATTGCTAGTGTTGTAGATGATCCTGTCCTATCAGAGCACTAAAACAAAACAATAGAAGAGTTGGAAACAAAAAACACCTTAATTTGATAATTACACCAATGTCTGCATAGGAAACCAGGAGAACCTTTAGAAATTCCATTAGTACCAATGTAAGAGTTTAGCAAGTCTGTGGATATAAAGTCAGCATATAAAAATTAATAACATTCCTACACAATAGAAATAACCAATTAGAAACCATAATAAAAAAAAGAAGACTATAACACTAACAAAACTACAGGCTAAGTAGAAAAATCGTCCAACAAAAGGTATATATGAACTTTATGGAGAATAAACTATGAAGCAGAATTGAAGGATGTAAAAGATGACCTCAAAGAAATAGACCAAAATATTACATTCATAGATGCACAGTCTCAATATAATAAAGATGTCAGTTCTTCCCAAATTATTTTATAAATTGTATGTAATCCCAATCAAAGTCACATCAGGGTTTTTTAAGTAAATTTGCAGACTGCTCCTAAATTTTATATGGAAGATCAAAGTATCAAGAATAATCAAGACCATTTTGAAGAATGATAAGTGGAAACATACTCTACCAGACAAGATTTCTTATAAAGCTGTGGATTGAAAGGGAATAGGAAGAAATGAAAATAGCTCTTAAGATGGTGAATCTTTAAACATTTTTGTTTGTGATCTTTTAAAAAATGTAAACAAATATATTAAAAATCTTTTAAAAAGTAGTGAGGAAGAGGGTCAGCTGGATAGAGGCTGATGGAGAGGAATTGTTACTGAATGACTGCCCAGGAGACAAAAAGAAACACTTCTATTTTGACATGATTGTCAAATAATCACTGTTACTCAGTTTTAAAACTATTTATTTATTTGGTTGCACCGGCTCCTTAGTTGCAGCACATGGACTCCTTAGTTGTGGCATGCGAACTCTTAGTTACGGCATGCATGTGGGATCTAGTTCCCTGAACAGGGATCAAACCTGGGCCCCCCGCATTGGGAACTCAGAGTCTTCACCACTGCGCCACCAAGGAAGTCCCACTGTTACTCATTTAAAAAAAGACTTTGGGCAGTGGGTGTACCAGAGGTTCCCCCTTACCTGGTCTTGAATCTCTCTCCAAGAGACCCTCAGACTTTTGTCTTATAGACAACAGAATAGTGTCTCTGGAGGGAGAGTAAGAAAGTGGTGGGACAGTCAAGTCTTTGGAGTCAGAAGGTCGTGGGTGGGAGTGAACCACAGTTCTGCTTTTGCTCCTTACCTTTGTGATCACTGTGTGGTCTTGTGCAACTGTGAACTAAAAATGCCTGCTAGCATTAGAATTGTGTCCGCGCCCCCCCACCAAAAAAAAAAAAAAAAAAAAGATAGGTTGAGGTCTTAACCTCTAGTACTTCAGAATGTGACTTTATTTGGAAATAGGGTTGTTGCAGATATAATTAGTTAAGATGAGATCATAACTGGAGTAGGGTGGGCCCCTAATTCAATATGATTGGTGTCCTTATAAGAAGACAGTCATGTTAAGACAAACATGGAGAAGACCATGTGAAAGTAGAGGATTGGAGGGATGCATCTGTAAGCCAAGGAATACTACACATTGCTGACAGACCACCAGGAGCTAGAAAGAGGCGAGGAAGGAGTTCCCTATGAGTTTCAGAGGGAATGCGGCCCTGCTGACACCTTGATTTCAGACTTCTAGCCTCTAGAACTGTAAGGCAATAAGTTTCTGTTTTTATAAGCCACTCAGTTTGTGGTACTTTGTTATGGCAGCCCTAGGAAATTAATAGACTGTTTAAACCTTGGTTTTCACCTCTGTGTAATGGGGATAATATTATTTAGGGCTGATTGAGAGCAGTTAAGTGAGGTACTGTTTGTAAAATGATAATAAGTATGGTAGCCAGTTAGTACAGGAGAGCTGCTATTACTATTATTTTTATTACTATCATAGTTATAATTTTCTTCCACACTTTCTCTTAATAGATTTGTCTTACTGGATTGTATGTTGTTTCCATTGTAGGCTGAATATAAAAAAGCTGTAACCACGAATCAGTGGCACCGCAGATTAGAGTTTCCGAGTGGGGAGACAATTGTTATGCACAATCCAAAGGTAGTGATATTGTTTAAGATATTAAAGTGTTAGGTTTTTAAAAATAATTATTTTACTGAATGTTTGATAAATGTTTATTTTTATTCTGCAGTAGGGATATATTTATAACAAGTGCATTGCTTTTAAGTTTACTACAGTTCATATCGATGATAGAAGCTAAAATGAAATTTAAATTTGTCTTATGAAGTTTCTGTTTATGGTAACACATTAGCTGAAGCTTAGCATGCATCATTGAAGTTAAGCTTGATAAATTTTTGTACTTGATCCAGGCTCAGCAGACTTTTCTGTGAAGGGCCAGAGAGTAAATATTTAAGGCTTTGTAGGCCATGTAGTCTCTGAAAGCAGCTACAGGCAGTATGTAAACCAGTGGGCCTGGCTATTTTCAATAAAATGTTATTTATAAAAACAAGTGCTGGGCCAGGTTTGACCTGCAGGCAATAGTTTGCCTACCTTGCCCTTGATGATGGCTTGTTTCAACCTTTAAAGTAAAAATAAGTTCTTCCTCTTTATTTGTATCATCTCTGGAAACCTTTCTTGTTTTTTTAAAGATATTGGGTGTGGTGTTTAGAGTCTTCCATTTACCATCCTTAATCTCTCTAAGCTCCAGGTTCCTCACTTGCAATAAATAAGATTTACCTCCCAGGGTCATATTTTTGATGAAGTGAGGTAATTTATGCAAAAGCATCTAGCATAATGCTAGTAATATGGTAGTTTCTCAGAACATAGGCTATTTATTACAGAAAAGTGTAAAAGAAAAACAAAAACAACCTATATTCTAACCAACTCTATAGTCCTTACTGATATTAAAATAGGTAAAAATAAAAACATTCATATGCCATCAAAGTTTAAACAGTATAAAAGGGTATCAAATGAAAAACAAAAGCCTCTTACCTCTGCATTCCCCTAGTTTTGCCTCTTAATGGTAACCACACTTATCCTTTTGTTTTTTAATTGTTTTTTTTTAACTTTTGTTTTTTATATAAGCACACAAAATTTTACATAACATCTTGCATGCATTCGTTTTTTTGGGGGGGGGTGGAAGGTTAATGTTAAACTATTAATTTATTTTATTTTTTTAATTGAAGTATAGTTGATTTACAATATTATATTAGTTTCAGGTGTACAGCATAGCGATTCAGTAGTTTTACGGATTATACTCCATTAAAAGTTATTACAAAATAATAGCTATAATTCCCTGTGCTGTACAATATATCCTTGTTGCTAACCTATTTTATACGTAGTGGTTTGTGTCTCTTAATTCCATACCCCTGTCTTGCCCTACCCCTTTCCCTCTCCCTACTGGAACCACTACTTTTTTTTTTTTTTAATCTGTGAGTCTGTTTCTGTTTTGCTATCTATTGATACATTCGTTTTATTTTTTAGATTCCACAAATAAAGTGATACCATACAGTATTTGCCTTTCTCTGACTTATTTCACTACACACATTTTCTAGGTCCATCCACGTTGCTGCAGATTGCAGAATTTCATTCTTTTTTATGGCTGAGTAATATTCCATTGTGTGTGTGTGTGTGTGTGTGTGTGTGTGTGTGTGTGTATATATGTATGTATGTGTACCACATCATCTTTATCCGTTTGTCTGTTGATGGACACTTGGGTTGCTTCCATATCTTGGCTGCTGTAAACTGTGCTGCTATGAACATTGGGGTTTATTCCTAGGTATTTTATTCTTCTTTTTTTTTTTGGCCGTGTTGCACAGCTTGTGGGATCTTAGTTCCCCAACCAGGGATCGAACCTGGGCCCCCGGCAGTGCAAGCCCGGAATCCTAACCACTGGACCACCAGGGAATTCCCCCTAGGTATTTTATTCTTCATGATGAGATTTTAAGCAGGATTGTCTTTTTTTGCTTTCTCTTTCTGATAGTTCATTATTAGTGTATAGAAAAGCAACAGATTTCTGTATATTAATCTTGTATCCTGCAACTTTACTGAATTCATTTATCAGTTCTAATAGTTTTTTGGTGGAGACTTTAAGGTTTTCTATATATAGTGTCATGTCATCTGCAAATAGTGACAGTTTTACTTCTTCCCTTCCAGTTGGATACCTTTTATTTCTTTTTCTCTGACTGCTGTGGCTAGGACTTCCAATACTATGTTAAATAGAGGTGGCAGGAGTGGGCATCCTTGTCTTGTTTCTGAATTTGGAGGAAATATGATCAGCTTTTCATCACTGAGTGTGCTGTTAGCTGTGGGTTTTTTCATAAATGGCCTTTACTATGTTGAGATATGTTTCCTCTGTACCAACTTTGATGAGAGTTTTTTTTTTTTTTTACCATGAATAGATGTTGAATTTTGTCAAATGCTTTTCTGAATCTGTTGAGATAATCGTGATTTTTAATCCTTCCTTTTGTTAATGTGTGTATCACATTGATTGATTTGCAAATGTTGAACCATCCTTGCATCTTTGGAATAAATCCCACTTGATCATGGTGTATGATCCTTTTTATATATTGTTGGATTCGGTTTTAATATTTTTTTGACAGTTTTTGCATCTATATTCATTAAAGATACTGGCCTGTAATTTTCTTTTTTTTGTAGTGTGTTTGGTTTTGGTATCAGGGTAATGGTGGCCTCATAGAATGAATTTGGGAGTGTTCCCTCCTCTTCAATTTTTGGAATAGTTTGAGAAGGATAGGTATCAGCTTATCAGCTCTTCTTTATATGTTTGATAGAATTCCTGTGTGAAGCTGTCTGGTCCTGGACTTTTGTTTGCTGGGAGTTCTTTTTATTAGAAATTCAATTTCACTACTGGTGATTGGTCTGTTCAAATTGTCTGTTTCTTCTTGATTCAGTCTTGGCAGGTTGTATGGTTCTAGAAGTTTGTTTCTTCTAATATGTCCAATTTGTTGGCATATAACTGTTCATAGTATTCTCTTATGATTTTTTTTGTGTCTCTGTGGTATCGGTTGCTATTTCTCCTCTTTCATTTCTTATTTTGTTTATTTGGGTCCTCTCTCTTTTCTCCTTGGTAAGCCTGGCTAAAGGTTTATCAATATTGTTAATTTTTTTTAAAAAAAAAGAGCTCTTGGTTTCATTGATCTTTCCTATTTTTTTTTTTTTTTTGGTCTTAATTTTATTTATTTGCTCTCTGATCTTTATTAGTTCCTCCCTTGTGCTGACTTTGGGCTTTGTTTGCTCTTCTTTTTCTGATTCCTTTAGATGGTAGGTTAGGTTGTTTATTTGAGATTTTTCCATATGACACTGGACTAAATTTAATACAATTGATTTAACAGAATAGTATATGTCTTCCTGAAAAGTGGTAGGTAAATCTGTTTTGGACATTGAAATTGAATTTACACATTGTTATTTAGAGGATTTTGCCTTATATGTATTTATAAAACAAGGATTCCTCTATTTCTTTTATTTCTTATTTGTAAACCTGGATGTTTGTTATATTTTTAAATCAAGGCATACTACCTCTGATTTGGTTGTATTATTTTCCAACATAAGCATTGGAAATAATGGTATTGATTTACTTAGTTTTAATGGTTACTGAACACTAGCAGGACTGTTACAAAATTGATTTTGGAGGAACAGTACAAGTATCTGATTTATAAACTATACTATGAAGTAGTTTATTATGTGTTGAGATAAAGTATTTAGCTTATAGTGGGAATGAATTTGGTAGTGAGCTCTGTCATAATCCTTCTCTTGTATCTTGAAGGTTATTGTTCAGTTCCAGCCCTCATCAGTGCCAGATGAATGGGGGACCACACAAGATGGACAGACAAGGCCCAGGGTTGTAAAGCGTGGAGTTGATGATAACCTTGATGAAATTCCTGATGGTTCGTACAGTTTGTTTAGGACTAAGGTCATTTTTAGACTTCTCTATTTTAGAATGATGAAAAAAGGAAACAGTTATTAGGATTACCTGCCATAACATGCAGAAATCAGCCAGGTTGGCACAGATCTTTCCTTTTTATTACTTTTATATCTGTTTGTTCTTTAATTTAGAGTTCTGTTGAAGGTGCACAATGTAATATAGATTCTAAAATATATATTGTTGTGAAGAAGCACTTTGCTTGTTGAAACTAGGCTTTTGGCAATATTTTTGGGCTTGTTTTGTCATGCCTCAACTAGTTTGTATTACTTTAGTGCAGGAGTGGTGAATTTTTTCTGCAAAGGGCCAAGTGGTAAATATTTTAGGCTTTGCAAGCCACGCAGACTCTGCTGTATCTCTGCTCAACTCTGCCATTGTAGTGTGAAAGCATTTGTATGCAAACAAATGGGCCTAGCTGTGTTGCAATAAAACTTTATTTATAAAAACAGGCAGTGAGCAGGATTTGGAAATAAATGTACTCATATTATGAATCTGTATGAAATAACCAGAGTAAAATAGTAGATTTAACTTGGAAATGTTCATGTATAGTATGTATGAATCTAACAAAGAGAAGGATTTTGGGAAAAGATTTTGAAGTTTTATATTGGCAAATTGAATCTCCATGTGGGGCTTAGTGCCCTGGGGAGTTCTGAAGAAATTACAAGGTTATGGAGCCTCTATAGGTACAAAACTGATGATCGTCATTGGCTCACAGCTTCTGGAATCAGAAGTGGCCTGCTTCCTCCACTCCTTGGTCTAGTTCACTGTTATTTGCCAAGGTGGACTTTGAGCTGCGTTCATCTGATTTTGGCAAGTTTATGATGACAAAAGGGGTATTGAATATTGCTATTCAATTAAGAAATCCTAAACAGTCCCCAGCTTGTGTGTGTTTATGTATGTATGTATGTATGTATGCATGGATGAATGTATGTCTTTCTTTCTTTTGCAGGGGAAATGCCTCAGGTTGACCATTTGGTGTTCATAGTGCATGGCATTGGACCTGTGTGTGACTTGCGCTTTAGAAGCATTATTGAATGTGGTAAGCGTTAGTCACTTTATTTCCTGAAATGATTGGAGAACTACTAGAACTTTTAAACCTTCATTTTTAAGATGGTTTCCAGCTGTATACTGTTGGCTGAGGGACTGTAAGAGGAGATTTAAATGATCACTGGGCAATACTACTTTGTACTTGATTTGCTCTTATGACATTTATAACTCATAAAATCCTAGATTGTGAAGAATTAGAAGGGATCTTGGAAATAATTTAGCCTTTTTGACAGCCTCTGCCTGAGCACTTCCAGCCACTAGGAACACCTGTGTGTTGAACTGATTTATGGTGAATTAGTTGTGAGAAGTTGTTTAAAGGAACTGGGAATCTGCCTGGTTTACTTAAATTTTGGAAGTTTTATTTTTATGTTTGTAGTAATAGTTCATATTTATTGAATACTTGGTATGTACCAAGTATCTTGCATGAGTTGTATCATTTAACCCTCACAATGACCCTTTGGGGTATAGGTGCTGTTACTGTTATCTTTACTATTAGGTGAGGAACTGAGGCCCAGAGGATGAGTTAACCTCTCCCGTGTCACGGTCTGTAGGTTCTGGAGCAGGTAATTTGATTCCAGAGTCTACCCACAGTGCATTTCTGCCTCCCAGTAGTGGTAGTTGAGCTAATGTTTTTCAGTCATTTATATATTCCTGTAAAATAATGAAACATTAACAAGAACTTCCTAAAGGTTGGTTTTTTTTCTTTTTTGGACTAATTTTGTCATCTTTTTTTTCTTTTCTTGAAAAGTTTGTGTATAAAAAATACTGGCATAATTGAGGTAATTGCTAACTACTTAATCAAGCTAGGAAAATTTAATCAAGTTAATTTGTCTTCCCTGATTTTTTTTTTAAGTGGATGATTTTAGGGTGGTTTCTCTCAAATTGCTGCAGACACATTTCAAGAAATCTTTAGATGATCGGAAAGTAAGCAGAGTGGAATTCCTTCCGGTTCATTGGCATAGTTCCTTGGGTGGGGATGCCACAGGTGTTGACAGGTTTGTGGATTTTGATAGCTTGGTTTTCAGATTAGTCAAACTTAGATTCAAATTTTAAACTATAGTATAAAGTAGTTTATTATGACTTCAACAAATACACTTAAAAACTTTATATACTTGCTCTGACATATGATTAAACACTGTTAAGTTTATGTGCTACTTTGTGTGTGTGTGCACACACATGTATATATGTACATATGTATGTGTGTATTCCTATTGTAAATATTTAAGAGAATCTAAGAAACTTAAGCTGGTTTTAAAATACTAATCTGTAGTGGTTCACACATGGGGCTGTCCTGTACCCTATAGGATGTTTAGCAGCATCCTTGGCTTCTACCTCTAGATAAGAGTAGCACGACCTTACCCTTAATTTAACAACCAAAAATGTCTCTAGTCATTGCCAGATGTCCCCTGGGGATAAAGTCACCCCTGGTTGAGAACCACTGATTTAGATTATTGTTTCTCAGTGGAGACTCTTCTGGCAGGACAATTCTGTGTCATGTAAGACTTGTGTGTATTGTAGGCCATTTAATATCCTTAGTCTAAATGCCAGCAGCACTTAACCAGGCACTGTGACAACTAAAAATGCCTCCGCTCAGTTTGGAATGCTTCCAGTTGGGAAGCACAGATTTAGAAAATATTTATGCTGGGGACACAGGGCTAATGACATACTTGGATTTTAGTGAACGTCATGATGTTTCAGGGCACGTGCTTTAATAAAACTAACCCTACAAGCATTCTGTTCTCTCCATGTGAAGCCCTGTTATGGGGATGCTTTCTTTCTCTGTGGGTATTCCTGAAGTATGGCCATTCTCAAATCAGGAAAGATTTTCATTCCATTAAGCTCCTTTTTTACTTCTTGCTACATTCTCTATTGTCCTGGCCACCCACAATTTTTGTCAGGTATCCTGATTTCCAGTAAACTGGAAGAAAAATGGAAGAGTAGGCTTTCCTCTTTAAAAATGAATTAAAAATCTTCGTTTTGGCCTTATTTTATATGATAACTTCAGAGAATCCCCAAGTTCATAGTATAGTTACAGGCACAAATGGCAACTTTTTTGGTTTATCTTGATTTGTTTACAGTAACTGTCCATAAAATCAACTCATAATTAGTCTGTGGGATCTTTTTTTACTTAGTGTATTTTCAGGATTCAAAATTAAAACTTTTAAAAACCGATACATTTAAGGTGCTTACTGACTGAACATACTTCTTTTTCTTTCTAAACAGGAACATTAAGAAAATCACTTTACCAAGTATTGGTCGGTTTCGTCACTTTACTAATGAAACCTTGCTAGACATTTTATTTTACAATAGCCCCATCTACTGTCAGAGGATTGTGGAGAAAGTGGGATTGGAGATGAACCGTCTGTATGCACTCTTCATGAGTCGGAACCCAGACTTCAAAGGAGGGGTCTCTGTTGCTGGTCACAGTTTAGGTAAAACTTCCAAATATCCACATTTTAAATACAATTTTTGTTGAGTCATCACTGCTTTCAATGTGGGTGACGTTGTTAGTTCAAGATTTAGAATTATAGATTTTAAGTTTTATAAAGGGTAGAAATGAATGCTTTGAGTTTACATTCTGCCTTATTTGCCTTTCATGTCACCTAGGAATGCTTTATATTTTAATTTATTCTGCTACTTGGTAAAACAAGAATATTGATTATCAGATCTTGATTAACATCTAACTTTATGTGACTTCTGCTTGGGACTTTGAACAAAAAAAAGGAGGAGAATTTATTTAGTGTTATAAAAGCACCTAGTACATTATAAAGCAAAATGCTTCTTTTTTTTTTTTTTTTAAGGTTCTTTAATATTGTTTGACATCCTTTCTAATCAAAAAGATTTGAATTCATCAAAGTCTCCTGGGCCTTTAGCTGTTGCTAATGGAGTTGTGAAGCAGCCACATGTTCAGGAAAAGCAGGTATGGCCCAATTGACCTCTGGATTCAGAGTTGGAGCTGAAGAGTTTTCCAAAGTCTGAACTGATTCTATGTAACAAAATACCCTGAGCTTTAGGAGTGCAATGGAATCATAGAGCTCATTATTTGAGTTTCTCACTCGTCTTCCTTATGAATTATAAATTTAAATGTGAGAGACAGTTTATGTTTTCTTTAAAAAATGTGAAGTAAATTATTGTAGGAAATGGGAGCATGAGTGATTTACTAAATTTATATACTTTTTCAGAATATTCAAACTTTGGATAGCAAACTGCCAAAAATTATGATTTGTGTATAGGACAGAATTAAGATTTTTCCATAGATCAGAAGACATTTTATGGGAACTTTGTAATGTTCTCCCAACTTTTTTTTTAAAAGATACCTGAAGAGCCAAAGCTGACGTTGGATGAGTCTTGTGACCTTGATGTTGAAAATGAAGAAGTCCTGACTTTGCAAGAAACTCTGGAAGCACTTAGCCTCTCTGAATACGTTAGCACTTTTGAAAAGGAAAAGATTGATATGGAATCTCTGGTATTGTTGATAGTTTGATTCATTTTTGTCTAAAATTGTTTTTCCTGTGTATGAGATTGAAAATTAATAAGATTTAAACACTTTTACATCACAATGCATTCAGATAAGGCAGAGACTTAAACGTTTAAAAAAAATTGAAAAAAACAGGAGAACTTTTTTTAATAATCTGGGAAGGCTTTTCTAAGTATGACATAAAACCCAGAAGCCATAAAGGAAAAAAAATTGCATAGCAGGGGATGGCATAAACAATATCTGAAGCCCAACAATAGGTTAAGAAGACTGTTTGCAACACACATTATAAACAAAGGGTTTATTTTCTTACTATTCAAAGTTTCTATAAGTTAGTTACACAAAGACCATCAACACAATAGGCAAATAGGCAAAGAATATGAACAGATGATATTCAGAAAAGAAAATAACAAATGACTTCTTATCATATGAAAATTCTGAAGAGAAATATAAATTAAAAGTGCAGTGAGGAACTTCCCTGGTGGCACAGTGGTTAAGAATCCGCCTGCCAATGCAGGGGACACGGGTTCGAGCCCTGGTCTGGGAGGATCCTGCATGCCGCGTAGCGGCTGGGCCCATGCGCCACAACTGCTGAGCCTGCACTCTGGAGCCCACAAGCCACAACTGCTGGACCCGTGCACCGCAGCTACTGAGGCCCATGGGCCTAGAGCCCGTGCTCCGCAGCGAGAGGAGCCACCGCAATGAGAAGCCAGTGCACCGCAACGAAGAGTAGCCCCTGCTCGCCGCAACTAGAGAAAGCCCACGTGCAGCAGCGAAGACCCAACGCAGCCAAAAATAAATAAATAAATAAATTTATTTTTAAAAAAAGTGCAGTGAGGTTTTTTTAACCTATCAGTTTGGCAAGAATATTAAGAGTTTGATATTAATATACTATGTGGCCGGGATGAGGGGAAATAGGAACTGATGATAGTTTGATTCATTTTTGTCTAAAATTGTTTATCCTGTGTATGAGGAAAGAATTCTGTACAACATGCATGTATTTTCTGTTAAAAATTAAAAGAATGACTTAGGTGTGGAGGCCTAAAATTTTACAACCTAAATTAATTCATGATTTTAAAAAAATTACCTGAGGGTGGGGGCAAGAAGGAAGTTAACTTTAAACAAATTGGATATTCAGTTGCCTTAGATGATACGTTTTCTTTTCATAATTTCCTTTTTTTAATTTCAGTTCATGTATCATTAGATTGACTAATTAATGTACTTGTTTGTTTTCTTTTAAAGCTTATGTGTACAGTGGATGACCTGAAGGAAATGGGGATACCCCTTGGACCCAGGAAGAAGATAGCTAACTTCGTAAAACATAAAGCAGTCAAACTGGTAAGGTTCATCTCTGCACCTAAAAGAAAAAACTCATCTGTGACTAGCTTGTTTATATTTTGGAAGTTTTTGTTAATATCATCATGGTTAGGTCAGCTACTGTGCTCCCTGCCCAAGGGCACAGTAATGGAGTTGATGGAAGGCGTGACTTGGGAGTCAGCCAGAACTGGATTCAAATTCCAATTAAGTGCCAATTCCTGGTTTTCCTGGGGCTGAGCAAATTCCGGGATGAAGGACTTTCAGCCTTAAAATTGGTATTTGGAAATTTCCCAGTGCAACAACTGGGTAAGTCCTGGACAAAAAGATGACTTGGTCTACCCTGATTCCCAGTTCAACCACTTAGTAACTACATATTCATGAGCAATTTGCTTAACTTTTCTGGTCCATGGTTTCCTTCATTTAAAAAACAGGATTGATAATGCCTTCCTTATAGGATTGCAGTGAGGATGAAGTAATGCATGTGTAGCTTATCATCCAATAAATGTTAGCTCATTTTCTCTCTTCCCAGTCCTTCTCACCATCTAAAGAGATAAGAAGGAACACAGATACATTTCATTAAGTAATAGCCAAAAAGCAAAAGTTGTCAACAATCCAAATCAGAGCAATACCAGCGGCAACTAAAAAACATTTCAAAAGAATAAAACAATTGGGGATAACTCGTTTTATTTAATTTTCATTAAGTTAACTCTACAGAGATTTTCTGTATACTTAGAAAAATTAGGTAACACTTAGGGTGGCTATTTTATTTTTATTGTATTAACTTGGTCTTCGCTGATCCTTCCATCTTTTGAACTTCTGTGGTTCTTTAATTTGTGTTACTTCTTTGGAACTTAACATATGCCACTTCTTTATATGTAATATGACTATAAAGTCATAGGACTGATTTGTTATGATTAGCTTAAGCAATTGAGTTGTTCTGCATTTTATGAGTATATCTTTTGGATCAGGCATGTGCTGAGTCCTTGGGATTTGGAGATGAACTGAGGGTATGCTGTCTAGTTAGGGGGAGAGATTTGACCACAGATGATGCATCAGTGCTGCCTGTTCTGTCAGAGCCAGGTGAGGCCTGCCCGGGAGAGAAGGGGCTGGGGTTGGTGAGAGAAGACTTCTCCAAGGTGTTGGTACTTGAGCTTGAAGGAAGGGTAGGGCCAGGGGAAATGGCCTTCCGGGAGTGGGCAAGTGTTTTTCTGCAGCGGAAACAGCAGTCGAGCTGAGAATAAGGTAGAGCACAGGGTCCCGAGGGACGGAATGGCAGATGTGGCAGATTTCATTTATGAGGGAGTGGTCCTCAAACACATTCTTATGGCTGTGAAAGTCATGGTGCTTTTAAACTAACATCATGAAATGCTTACTTACTTATTAATTTTTATGACAAATTATGATTTAGCACCAAGTCATCTGTTTAGTCTAAAGTTTAATTTTTACTTCAGAAATGTTAAAATTTAAAGCTATGTGCTGTAAGCCATATTATAAAATTTCAACCATGAGCAAATGTGCTTATAATAAGTGAGTTTTTAGACATATTGATTCCTTCCTGGATTTTCCATTAATATTTGCTGTCTTTTGCAGTTGGCTAGGGCCTACTGGCTGATACGGAGTACTAAAGGAAAAAAACAATTGGAGCAGATCTTAAAGTTGAGACAATTCTATTATCAACTTGAATTTTATGTTAATTTTGTGTGTGTGTGTGTGAACTGGGCCACATTTTTAGCAGCAGTGTAAACCACTGGTTCAGTTCTAAGGGGACACGGTGTGAGAACCACTGCTGTAGGTCAGTGGAGCAATGAGGGCAGTTCCATGACTGGGCTGGTGTTTTAGGGAGTTCACTTGGTTACAGTGCGGGGATGGAGTTGGAAGGGGATGAAGCTAGAGGCTGTTAGGAATCTCCGGGCATAGTCACTGTAATTATGCAGTGACTCATTGAGAGATGATAGGGGTGTAATAGGAAATGGAAAAGAAAGGTGCAACTCAAAACACATTTTAGACACAGAATAGTGTTTTTGATGGTTGACTGGAGGCGACAGTGAAGATTGAGTTGAGAGGCAACATCTCTGGCGAGCACAGTGGTCACACCAAAACCAGGATGCAAGCGTGCTAGTGTTGTTCCTTTCCGCCAGGCTGTGTTCTCCAGTGTGAGCACGTTCATCTCCATGTGCACGTCAGTGAAGCACAGGCCTGTAAAAACACAAAAAGAACAAATGAGAAGCTATGTTTCCAGGTCCTACATCTGTCCCCGACTTTATTTTGTAAATAAAAGGAAAAAAAGTAGAAAAGTATTCTATAGTTCTTGAAAAATCTCTAGAAGGAGGCTGGTTTGGCTCCTGTAGTAGCTTGGATATATAAGTAATGGCATTATAAGAATGTTTTGAAAGGAGTAAAAAAATCTATAAAGTCATCTTATTTTTTAAACTCAAAAGTAATTGCCTCTGGATGAACCATGAAACTTTGTCAGCCGTGTTGCCATTGATTGCTCTGTTATTCCTAGTTAACAAGGTGCTGCCAGATCAATAATAAGATAAAATGGTGCGTCCTGTTGATTTAGTGTAACCGAAATAATGGAACCAAAGTTAGTTAGCCTGTTATTTTAATAAAGAGGTCAAATATTTGTGGTCTGAGCTTTTCTTTCCCCTTTGTAAGCCATCTTATTCATTTTCCTTTGAAAAGGAATAATTTTTAGTGCTGGGAATATTGATACTCAAGTATGTGTATTTTGGCTCATTTTGTTTTAAAGTTATTGCATGTGTCTAGGAGGGGAAACAGAACAGCAGTTCGCAGTAGGACAGTTCAGGATCTGTTTAGACAGCTCTCTTAGCAATTTAGATTGTTAAGTTCTATGAGGATAATGGGAGGTACTTCCAAGTGAGAAAGCAAATTTAAACTGAAGAACCTTGAACATGTTCTTCATTTTGGGTTTTAGGTTTAATCTTGTGGTGCCTCCGAAGGGCAGAGATAACCAAGCCTTCCAAGACTTTAACGGTGGAATCAGTTCCCAGCTGGCTGGTGGAGAGTTTTCTTTATTCTGTATTGCCTTTGAATTAACCAATTGGACTAGTTTCCAGGTTTCCTAGTATTTGGAATTTATTGATAGACAAGACCAATTTGGCCAGCTGTTTTGTTTAGGCACTGTCAGTAGCTGGGGTTTTTTTTTAAATTAATTATTTAATTTTTGGCTGCGCCATAAGGCTTGTGGGATCTTAGTTCCCCAGCCAGGGATTGAACCCAGGACCACGGCAGTGAAAGCGCCGAGCCCTAACCCCTGGACCACCAGGGAATTTCCTGTCAATAGCTGTTTAAACAGAGACTTAACACAGTCATTCACAGCTTGGGGAATGAGGGCCAGTGAAACCCGTGAATCCACCACGATGGTTGTTCACATTCCCCTGACATTGTTGCTGCTGTATCAGGGTGTGATCACAAACCCACACGAGCAGATTTTATCTCATTACTACAGAGGTATGCCTGTTCTATAGACGCTCCCAAAGATTTTCTTTTTTTTTTTTTTTTTTTTTTTAATTTTTTTTTTTATAGCTACTTTATTTATTTATTTCTTTATTTTTGGCTGTGTTGGGTCTTCAGTTCCTGCGAGGGCTTTCTCTAGTTACGGCAAGCGGGGGCCACTCCTCATCGCGGTGCATGGACCGCTCTTCATCGCGGTGCGCGGGCCTCTCACTATCGCGGCCCCTCCCGCCGCGGGGCACAGGCTCCAGACGCGCAGGCTCAGTAGTTGTGGCTCACGGGCCCAGATGCTCCGTGGCATGTGGGATCTTCCCAGACCAGGGCTCGAACCCGTGTCCCCTGCATTGGCAGGCAGACTCTCAACCACTGCGCCACCAGGGAAGCCCAAGATTTTCTTATTTATGAAATGCATAGATCTTGAGTATTCACTACAGTAAGTTTTGACAATTTTTGCACCTGTGTAATCACCAGCTAAAACAAGAACTAGAACATTTCTGTCACTCAGATAGTTCTCTCATGCTTCTTTCTGGTCCACTCCCCCTCCCATACAACTACTATTCTGAATTTGATCACTATAGGATAGTTTTGCCTGTTCTAGAAGTTTATATAAATGGAACCAACACTGCATACTCTTCTGTATCTAGCTTCTTTTACTCAAAATAGTGTTCTTGAAATTCATATAATTGTTGTTTTATTTGCAGTTTACTCCTTTTTATTTCTAAATAGTTATTCCATTGTATGAATGTACCACAGTGTGTTTATCTGTTCTTCCCAGAATGCTTTTGAGGAAAATTTGTCAGTGGCTCCGTGTAGACATAATGGTGTAAAGATGTTGAATGAATAAATTTCTCTTAAGTTACATGTCTTTATAGGAAGTATATATTTTACAGTTATATAAAGTACTTCTAAATTATCTGGCTAAAGTTGAGATCACAAAGGAAGAAGTTGGCATTTTAAAAAATTTTAGTAAAATTTTAAATTATATAGAAAAGTGGAGAGCAAAGAGTATACTAATAGCTAATATTTAGATTTAACTGTAGCTGTTTTGCCACATTTTGCTTTTGTTCTTAATTTTCTTTTTCTTAAGAATTTTAAAGTAGATTATAGACATCATGGTATTTTTTTCCTTAAATATTTAGTATGTATCTCTAAAAAGACATTTCCCTAATAACCACAGTACCATTATTATGCCTAAGAAATTACTAATCATTCCTTAATATTGATATAGATATTTCGTAGTGATAGCTGATAACTTTTTTTCCCTCAGTTCTATTATGAAAATTTGGTATTTCACAGGAACAGAAAAAAGCATCAGAAAAGAAGGCAGTGATGGCTGCTTCGACAAAAGGACAAGAGGAAAGTGCTCAGAAAGCTAAAGAAATGGCTTCTTCTCCCTCAGAATCTGAGTCCAAGAGGAAACTCCCACTCGGAGTTTACGTTTCTTCTGTGCACGTTGATTATGAGTCTTTTGAAGTTGGCACTGGACAGGTAAGTTAACATATTGACTTGGGCCATGTATTTTATGTTGGAATCACATATCTGTATTATTTGGGTTAGCTTTAGATTCTTTAAATATTTATTCAACAGGTTTTTTTTGGTCGGGGGGAGAAAACTGATTTTCTCTTAATAAAAACTGTATGCTTCTTTCATAATGTTCGAAATGAGGGACTGAATGTCCCTCAGTTTGAAATTGTCCTTATTCAATTTTTTTCACCCCTCATAATTTTATAGCATTAGTGTCTCAGCCACTAGCAACAGAAGTGGTGATAGTTAGAAAATTATTTTCAGAATATACTTAAACTTCTGTGAGAGGTGCTTGCTACAGTCCCTCAACTTATGTTTTTTATTACTCATAATTCTTCCCTGGGGGAAGCTCTCAGTGGACCTCTGTCACGCACTTGGATTATGCCATTCATTGTTCTTCATTCTCAGGGTACTAAAATGATGAAGACTCATATTCTGTCACTGAGCAACAAACAAAAGAGCTTTGTAAATTATAGAGTGCTGTCCGAATGTGGGTGCTTTCTCTCACCCTAGGCAGTTCTCAGTGAACTGAGAGGTTTCCCCCAAACAAGAGCTCTTTTGGGATAAATTACATTTCTGATGGAAAGAAACATGCCTAATGAATGAGGATGGTAGTTATAATGGAAGTAACAGTCATTGGATGCTTAAAATATGCTAAGCACTTTATGTGGATTAGGTTATTTATTTTTCAACCACATTATGAGTTTGGCATTGTTATGATCCCCATTTTATAGATGAGGAAACTGAGGTGGAGGCAAGAGAGGTTAAGAAACTTGCCCAAGGTCAGTCACACAGTGAGGAGTGGAGTCAGGATTCAAACCCAGGCAGTTTGATTCTAGAGTCTGTAGTTTTGACCACATTTATAACTAAAATAAATCTAATACTTCCGTACACTATATATTTTATGCTTTTTACTTACTTCTTACTTACTTCTGTATACAGTAAGTAAAAGTATAGTCAGAAGATGTATTAGTATGTAAAGATTTCAAAAGGACATGTTTTGGTCCCTTTCAGCTAGCAGCAGCGTCCGTGGCAGTGGTTGTCAGCACTGTAAGCCACACCTGGAGGGGTGTCATCTGTATTGGGATGCTTTTAATTAAGTGCACTTCCAGTTTGAACTTTTGAAGTTTGCATTACATGACATTGGAATGACCATCTGTCATTGTTTTCTGATCCTTTCTAGGTTTCTGTTATTTACAACTCCTTACACTTTGAACCAGAGATTTTCTTTGCCTTGGGATCTCCAATTGGTATGTTTCTCACTATTCGAGGAGTGGATAGGATAGATGAGAACTACAGGCTTCCTACCTGCAAAGGATTCTTCAATATTTATCACCCAGTGAGTGAACTGCATTTACTTCTTTTTTTTTTTTTTTAAACAGATGTAACTTTATTTATTTATTTATTTATTTTTTTGGGTGTGTTGGGTCTTCGTTTCTGCGCGAGGGCTTTCTCTAGTTGCGGCAAGTGGGGGCCACTCTTCATCGCGGTGCGTGGGCCTCTCACTGTCGCGGCCTCTTGTTGCGGAGCACAGGCTCCAGACATGCAGGCTCAGTAGTTGTGGCTCACGGGCCCATTTGCTCCGCGGCATGTGGTATCTTCCCAGACCAGGGCTCGAACCCGTGTCCCCTGCATTGGCAGGCAGATTCTCAACCACTGCGCCACCAGGGAAGCCCCATTTACTTCTATTTTGAAGAAGACGAAGCACCAGTCCTCTTTATCCTAATAGAGTCTCAGATTCTTATTTCTTAGGAATTAATACTGATTTTGATTTTGTACAACTCAGCTCTCTGACCTAAAAAATACAGTCTGATACTTTCCAATAAACTTTTCTACCAAAAAGCCTTTGTTCAAGGA
This sequence comes from Balaenoptera acutorostrata, assembly GCF_949987535.1. NCBI lineage: Eukaryota > Metazoa > Chordata > Mammalia > Artiodactyla > Balaenopteridae > Balaenoptera > Balaenoptera acutorostrata. The sequence continues at coordinate 11,571,097 of NC_080079.1, read as the reverse complement.
AATAATTTTCTTGCTTTGCTTGCCAAGTAATTTTACCCACAAACTTGAAAGTCTTCTTATAATTACCAGTATTTGAATAAGGTGTGAAAAGAAAATCAAAATCTCTGGTTTGCCAGATACCTGTTTTCTCACTCAACTAAGATATATAACTCAAAACAGCTTTTCATAGATTTCTAATTCTTCTATTTATAGCTTGATCCAGTGGCATATAGATTAGAACCTATGATTGTACCAGATTTGGACCTAAAAGCAGTTCTCATTCCACATCACAAAGGCAGAAAAAGACTTCATTTAGGTAAAAAGCAAATACTATAAAAACTTGTTTCCTTCCTGTCATTTTGTAATCTGTCATTTGTAATGAATTGTGTCCTTCCTCTCATTTGTAATGAGTTATGAAAATTTTAACACTAAGTTCTTATTTATTTAAATGCCTGCATTGTTCAGAACATGTTTACTAATTATTTGCAGGAGCTGTAAAGTTATGAATGAGTTCCTTCTCCTTAATGATTTCTCCTTGATAACATTCTAATTGTTGACATAATAAGGAATGGGGAAAGTTGGTAATAAAGTGATGAGGTGCATAGATTTTGATAGAATTTGGTTATAGTTTTTGGAATTGGGAAGCAAAGTAACTTTTGAACTAATGACCAAACCATCAAGAAATAAAAATTTGATGATAAGTCAAGCGAGCTGTTTTTTCCTTGCTAACTAAACAGACTTCTCCTATTTAAAAAATTCATTAAACAAAATGGATTGATAATAATTCCAGGTAGGGTTTAGGTTTCTTTTATGTCTACTAATGGTGTATAGTACTTCTTATCCATAAGTTTAAAAGAAGGAACAGTGATCATGCCCTCTTATTTAAAATATTTTTCTTTTTTTTTTTAATGTTGCACCATGCTTTATAAACACAATTAACTCTTTTGAAGTTAGATGAGAAATTTGATACTCTAAGACTATGAATTCATATATTTTTTATTAGACAAAAGCTGAAAAGGTGAAGGGGCAGGAGTTTCTTCATTTTTAAATTAGAAGTTTAAATTGTGGTTATATCAGAATCTCAAATTCTCAAAACCATTTCACCAATACGTATTAGAAAAACAACCATCTTTTTAATCTTGTGGGCCCATTTTTTAACTTACAGTAAAAAAAAAAAGCACATAAATGTGCTTATTACATTTTTATGGTATTTGAACTCCTTTTTTTTTGGAGAGAGGAAATGTATAAGTTTAGGCTGGATCAAGTTTAGTTGTTAAAAAAAAATGACAGAATAAGACTCCTCAAAACATTTTAACACGTTGGAAGTTCTTGGCTGAGAAACTCCATATATTTGACATTTAAGAGAAGAGTAAGAGGTGTTATTCTGTCTGAGAATAGTATAACTTTTGTTTTAATTTTTGTGATGCAGAATTTAACCCAGTAACTAATAACTTGATATGTCATCTTAATCTCTTTAGAGTTGAAAGAAAGTCTCTCTCGTATGGGATCTGATTTGAAGCAGGGTTTCATTAGCTCTCTGAAAAGTGCTTGGCAGACATTAAATGAGTTTGCCCGTGCTCATACCTCTTCAACTCAGCTGCAAGAAGAATTGGAGAAGGTAGCCAATCAAATCAAAGAAGAAGAAGAAAAGCAAGTAGTTGAAGGTAAATTTGACTTTTGAGGCATTTTCCAGTACAAATATTATTTGTGAACATAGCACACATAAATTATTTGATGATGGTTTTCCACTGTAGTCTTTTTTGTTGAAATGTAGAGGCTCTTCCTATAAAGGAAAGTCAGTTAGGATAAACTGTACTTCAAAATGCCTGTCATCCTTTTTTTTTTTTTACTAGGTTTTGGGCTCATAGTTGCTGAACTTTTTACTCTACAGGCTTAAAATTTTGTTGAGATTGATAAGGCCAGAGTGGAATGTCAGAGTTGAGAACTAAGTTAGTATTCAGGCATCTGAATGACCCCCTGTGAGAAATATTCTCCTGGTACTGTGTCTGACTGTACTGTGTCGTTGTAGACTGTACAGGTAATGTCAGGTCATTGTGCCATGATGTTTTTGATTCTTTCAGATTCTAATTCTATTTCCTTTCTTTCTACAACGCTCTCTCACCCCTTTTCTTCAAAACTTCTGTCGGCTCGTTGGCTCTTTCTCCTCTCTCTCGGGGAACCAGCCCCTCTTCCCCTGGCTCTTTGGAGGAATGGGAAGTGAGCCTGGTAGTTCCCCAGGTTGCTACGTGTGTCAAGCAGTATTCTCTTGAGCCCAGAAGGTCAGCTAAAGTCAAAGGATAATGATTAAGTGATTGACTTTGATATTGAAATGGTTTAAATTCTAGCAGAAAAGACTGTTGAAAGTCCAGATTTTTCCAAGGATGAGGACTACTTAGGAAAGGTTGGAATGTTAAACGGAGGCCGCCGAATTGACTATGTTCTTCAAGAAAAGCCAATAGAGAGTTTTAATGAATATCTTTTCGCTCTTCAGAGTCATTTATGCTATTGGTAAGTATTTTCATCTTTGATAACATTCATGTGGCCTTTACGTTGCAGCACATACAACAGTTTTAGTGAGGTTCTTGCTGATTTACCATTTGCAATTTGAATGCCCATACATTCAAAATCAGTATTTTCCCCCTTTAGTTTAGTTATCCACAAGATGGCAGCATGTCATCTGCCTTTGACCAAAGGCCTTTGGTACTTGCCCACTGTTTTTGCAGGGATGCCTTTCACAGAATGGGAATGGTAGGGACTTGGAAAGCCATCCTTTTGTGTATCCTCCGTCACCAAGGAGAACTGCAGCACAGCTATTTTGGAGCTGATTGGTATTCATCCAGTTTTTAAGGACAGCTCTGAGATTACACTACTTTATTTTCATTTGCCCTTCTTAGGTAGAATTGAATAGAACCAAAGCTGCATTCTCCACCTTTATGCATAGAGGTTAATTTCTTTTTTTTTTAAATTAATTAATTAATTTATTTTTGGCCGCATCTTCATTGCTGCATGTGGGCTTTCTCTAGCTGCGGAGAGCAGGGGCTACTCTTCGTTGGGGTGCATGGGCTTCTCATTGTGGTGGCTTCTCGTTGCAGAGCACAGGCTCTAGGCACGCGGGCTTCAGTAATTGTGGCACGCAGCCCCAGTAGTTGTGGCTCGCGGGCTCTAGAGCGCAGGCTCAGTAGTTGTGGTGCACAGGCTGAGTTGCTCCACAGCCTGTGGGATCTTCCCGGACCAGGGCTCGAACCTATGTCCCCTGAATTGGCAGGCGGATTCTTAACCACTGCGCCACCAGGGAAGTCCTAGAGGTTAATTTCTAATTATCTCTTAAGTAAATGTGCTTTTCTTTTTAATAGGGAATCTGAAGATACTGCCCTGTTATTACTTAAAGAAATTTATCGAACAATGAGCATTAGTCCAGAACAGCCCCAGCATTGATTGGACTTCAGCTTCACCGTGTGAGTTTATCTTTATTGTGTGTATAAATTCTGAATGTTTCATTCTGAAGCCTCTTTTATGGAGTTGATGTTGACTATAAATTTTTCTTTTTTCTGTTTCCTCTAAGTGTTTTTCTTTCTTTCTTTCTTTCTTTTTTTTAAATTCAGAATAGAGACATTAAGGAACCGAACTCAAAAAACCTTAAAAAAATAGAGGTTTATTTTTCTTATATAACAGGAAGGGTTCATCTATTGAATGATGTCACTAGATCGTTTGCATCTTTTCACCTGCCTGTTGGCTCTTGTTGCCTTGTAGTTATTAGATAGCTCCCATAGTTCTAGATATCACCTCTGTGTTCGGGGCATGAAGAAGGTGAGAAAGGGTAGTATTAGTTATATCTATCTATCTTAATTAGGAAAACAGAAGCATCTGTAAAAATTTACTCATGCCTGTTGACTAAGCCTGTGTCACATGTCCCATGTCCCCGCTGAACCCCAAACTGCTTGAAAGGTTGTAAAGGTTTTATTTTAAACATTCCCAGTCATTATTGAGGGAAGGAATAGAGAAGGGGGTTAAACCTATAATGCATAAACCAACCTGCAAATTGGCCACACTCTGTAACCTGACTTTTCTCCTGAGACACCTGACGCCAGTTTTTCCTCACTAGATTATACATCACTTTAAAAAATAGGTAATGTGTTTTTTAAAAAGTTAGAACTTTTATAGCCTTTGAAAGAGTGAAATGCAAAGTGGTGAGCTCTCGATTGCTGAAATCAAAAGTAGTTCCTGGCACTTTTTGGTTTTTTAATCATAAATGATAAGTTCAGTTTTCACCTTCTTATTTTGGAGAGGTAACCACTTTTAGTAGGATTTCCTTAGAGAAATTTTCCTGTGCATGTCCAATCAAATATGTGTTCATGTCAAAACAAAGGGATCTCATTGACTATATTGTTCTGCAACTTGATGTTGTCGATCAGCCATACAGCTTGCATAGTAACTTGTGTAGATCTTTTTCGTTCTCTTTAATGGCTACATAGGAATCCATTGTATGGCTATGCCCCATCATATTTAGCTAGCTTCCTGTTCATGGACATTTAGGTCATTTCCTAATGTGTATTAGAAAACCTTAACAGAGTAGGTAAGAGGTATAAAAGGCCATTTTGTAATCAGACTTTTGATACAGTTTTATCAGTTCTTAGCATTTCTGATATTATAATATTAAAATAAACTAAATGTAATATCAAGAGTTACCTCAGTCCAGATTTTCCATTATGAAATAGTCATTCAGTTGGCTGACAGATACTTATTCAGCACCGACTATGTGCCAGACGCCAGTCTTCATCCTGGGGAAAGAGCTACATGAGGTTGCATTCTCACCTTTAAGGAAATTGCCTTCTGCGGGGAGGAGATTACAGTAAGCCTGTACTCTAATTCACAAGTAAATGTCAGCTATTGATAGGTTCTGTGGAAAAGACAAAATAGGAAGAGGTTGAGAGTGACTGGGGGTGCTTCCAGGGAAGGCCTTGCCAAGCTGATGATATGTGAGTTGAAATTTGAATGATGAGAAGGAGGTGGACACCTGGAGATACGGGGAGAACAGTCCAGGCAGAAAGAAGAGCAGTTGCCAGGGCCATGAGATGGGAGCCGATGTGTTGTGTTTGAGGGACAGAGAGCAGACCCGTGTAGCTAGAGGGGAGAAGAGGAGAGAGATAGGTGGGCCTGACTACGAGGGATCTGGTAGGACGTTTACGTTTTATTCTAAGCGTAATGGAAACATTGGGCGTTTTTAAGAAGAGGAGTGACATAATTTGGTTTATACTTTAGAAAGATTGCTTTGGGTGCTGGGTGGAGGGTGGACTGTTGGGCAGGGATGGAGGGACAACAGTGAAGAGGCTGGTGGTGACTTCGACTAGGGTTGTAGTGATAGGGATGGCGAAAGGTGACTGAACTCAGGCCTAGTGTGGGGGTAGCGATGTCCAGGACTTACAGATGAGTTCACTGTGGGGAGTGCGGGAAAGAAGAGTTAAGGATGGCCCTTAAGATTTTGATGTGAGCAACTGAGTGGTTGCTGGTACCTTTTCCTGGGAAGGCTTGTGGGGGGAGCAGTGTTTTGGGGGTTGTGGGGATGGAGAGTTGGTAGTTGATGATGTTAGTTTGAAGATAATAATAACCTTAGAATCATCAGCACATACTTGCCATCTGAAACCAGAAACTGGATGAGGTCACCTAGGAGTACGTCAGTGGAGAAGAGAGAAGTCTGTGAAGTGAAAGAAAATCCAGGGGCTTGTGGTCTCGGGGAAGCTGAGAGAAGATTGTTTCAAGGAGAGAGCAGTCAGCCATGTGAAATGCCACTGAGGGGTCAAGTAAGAGGAGGACCAAGAATTGGCCACTGGCTTGAAGAGGACATAGGACGTCATTGGTGACCTTGAGCAAAGCTGTTTTAAGATCATGGCAGAGGTTCAGTGGGCTGAGGAGAGGTAAGGGATCAGAGGAACGAGTTTTGCTGTGAAGGTTAACAGAAATAAGACAGGGACATTTTATGATATTCAGGTGCGTTTGTTTGCTAACGACAGTGATCCAGTATTGAGGGAGAAGTTGATAATGCAAGAGCTAAAGGGGATATTATTGGAGGAAATACTTGAAAAGTCAATGGGAGATAGGGCCGGGGCAAATCGAAGGGTTTTGTCTTAGAAAAGGAGCAGGGCTGCCTCCTCCATGGGACCGGAGGAAGGCCAAGAGTGAGGGCACAGTATGGGTAGTGGGTAACGGTGGTGGTGGGTAGACCGGCATTCTCTGGCCTCCTGTCCTAAGTGTGTGAGAGTAAGGTCTTGGTCAAGGGCTGTGGGAGACGGGAGGAGAGAGGGGAGCAGAAGAACACTCACCTCAGAGTGTGGGGAAAGGGAATTTACCAGCAGAGTATGGTGCGATTGCATTGCAGGCTTGAGTGCCCATTCGATATTTTGGTCATAAATGTGAAGTGAGTACAGTTAGCACGATCACATGACTTTTCTCTGGCCATGTGCTGCTACTTGGTTGAGGTGCACAGTAAGAGATAACTGGGTTTACTAGATTAGGGTTTTGCCAGGTGACTAAGACAGGAGGAGAAAGACAAGGGAGCTAAGGGAGGTGATAGAGACCGAAAAAAGCGAGAGGTCAGTGCAGGATGAGGTCGGAGAATCACAGGAGTGAGGAGTTTCCCAGTGGGTGACCCAGAGGTTGGGATGGGAGACGCAAAGTGAGGATCACTGACGCAGCGCTGGGAGGGAGTCACTGTGCCATGGGATCTGGGCGCTGCGACCCTCTGCTAAACAAGTGCTCTGTGTGCTTCAGAAACCATTAAAAAATTATAAAACGATAGTGCCATACAGAAACTTTAGAAAAATGTAGAAAAGCAGCAGCAGAAATCACCTATAATCTCGCTAACTGAAAGTGTTAGAAGTTAATCCTTCTAAGCTTTTTCTAAGTCTCGGTGTATTTCATATATATATATATTTTTTTTCATATATATATATTTTTTAACATCTTTATTGGAGTATAATTGCTTTACAATGTTGTGTTAGTTTCTGCTTTATAACAAAGTGAATCAGCTATACTTATACATATATCCCCATATCTCCTCCTTCTTGCTTCTCCCTCCCACCCTCCCTATCCCACCCCTCTAGGTGGTCACAAAGCACGGAGCTGATCTCCCTGTGCTATGCGGCTGCTTCCTACTAGCTATCTGTGTTACATTTGGTAGTGTATATATGTCCATGCCACTCTCTCACTTCGTCCCAGCTTACCCTTCCCCCTCCCCGTGTCTCCAAGTCCATTCTCTATTCCTGTCCTGCCCCTAGGTTCTTCAGAACCATTTTTCTTTTTTTAGATTCCATATATATGTGTTAGCACATGGTATTTGTTTTTCTCTTTCTGACTTACTTCACTCTGTATGACAGTCTCTAGGTCCATCCACCTCATCGGTGTATTTCATATTATTTGCTATTTTGTAGCCTGTTTTTTTCCACTTGCGAGTATATTGTATAGTTTTTCCACCTCAGCCTACAACATGGGTGTGTGTATTTACCATTTTTATTTGTTTTTCTGAGTGGGTTATACATACAGTTGGTTCAGCTTTTATTTATTTATTTTTTAGGAAGAGACTTTTCCTTTTTTTTTAAATATATATATATATGTATATATTTATTTATTTATTTAGGCTGTGCTGAGTCTTAGTTGCAGCATGCGGAATCTTAGTTGCGGCATGCAGGCGGGATCTAGTTTCCCCACCAGGGATCGAACCCGTGCCCCCTGCATTGGGAGCGTGGAGTCTTACCCACTGGACCACCAGGGAAGTCCCTGGTTCACCTTTTAGAAGTGACAAAAGAGAGGGCTCTCGCTCTTACACTTCTTCCCCAGTGTCCCTGCCCAGAGGCAACCAGCGTTCCAAGTTTTGTGTATCCTTCCAGACATCTGCTAACACATACATGATTTTTTTCCTTTTTAAAAGACAAATACTAGCAAAATAAGACACGCTTCTTATGTTTGTATCTTTGAGATTTTCCCATATCCATCCACCCATCCATCCATCCACCCATCATCCATGCATCATTTGCTGAGCACCTTACTTACTAAGTGCCAGGTACTAGTGTCTAGGCCCCGGGGTTCACAGCAGTGGACCAAACAGTCTTCGCCCTCAAGGATCTTCTTTCCTCTGGGGGAGGACAGACCGTAAATAAACAATGGAAGTGTGCCGGATGGTTAAAAATAGAGCAGCAGGAAAAGGGCGAGAGGGAGTGCATTTGGGATGGGAACAAGTTGCTGTTGTATATAAAATGGCAAGGGACATCCTCACTGATAGAATGTCATTTGAGCGAGTGAGCTAGGTGGATATCTGGGAGAGGAAGATCATCTCAGGCAGAAAGAATATATATCAGAACAAAAGAGCCGCCTTATTCTTTTCAGTAATTGTGTAGTATTCCATTGACTGTTACACCGTAATTTGTTTAACCATCCCTTACTGATGGGCATATAGGTTATCTAATCTTTTACTAGTACGAACAGTGCTTCAGAGATACATGGATATTTAATAGTTGCATTATGTTTCATTTTATAGTTCTATTTATTAAAATCCTTAATTTATCTACCACTGTTGCACATTTAGGTGATTTTCCAACTTTTCACTGTTATAAATAATTCTGACATGTAGTTATACATACTTTCTGCACATCTCTGACTGTTTGCTTGACATAAATTCCTAGACATAGCATTGTTAGATCTAAGGATAGTCAACATTTTTAAAAGGCTTTTGATCTGTATTTGTTGTAAAGTTGCATTTCAGGAAGGTTGCTGAAGTTTCATAGCGGCCATCCATATATGTGCCATCCATATAAGTGCTGCACCCTTTTGCCCACACTGGGTATTACTGTTTTTTTTAAAGTTTTGCTAATTTGATAGCTAGAAATTATATCATTGTTTTATTTTGCATTTCTATTACTAGTGAAATTGAGCATGTTTAATGTATTTAATTGGCCATTTCTTCTTTTGTCAGTTGCCAGTTTTTTTTTGTTTTGTTTTTTAAATTTATTTATTATTTTATATTTATTTTTGGCTGCGTTGGGTCTTTGTTGCTGCGCGGGGGCTTTCTCTAGTTGCGGTGAGCAGGGGCGACTCTTCGTTGCGGTGCGCGGGCTTCTCATTGCGGTGGCTTCTCTTGTTGCGGAACACGGGCTCTAGGCACGTGGGCTTCAGTAGTTGTGGCGTACAGGCTCAGTAGTTGTGGCTCGCGGGCTCCAGAGCACAGGCTCAGTAGTTGTGGCACACGGGCTTAGTTGCTCCGCGGCATGTGGGATCTTCCCAGACCAGGGCTCGAACCCGTGTCCCCTGCATTGGCAGGCAGATTCTCAACCACTGCGCCACCAGGGAAGCCCAAGCATAGACAATTTTGCTGAATAATTTTTTTCTGCCCTTTAACCTTTTTTAGGATTGTTCTTTAAAAAGCCTCAGATTAACCCAACAGATAATTCACTTTATATTTTGTCTTTTATTTTCTGTACTCATTTTGTTATGAAGGTTATCAGCTAGTTTATCTCACCAAACACTCCCTGATGCCCTTTCATCCCTCCAGAAGGCCTGTCGGAGGACTTGTGCTCACAGGCTGTTCTTCAGAGGCAGTTTGCAGTGTTTGTTTGGCACTTGACAGTGTGTTTGTTCTTTTACTTCAGAAAGGAACGACAGTGCGTTATTTTGTTATTACTATAAGTTTGTAAAGCTGACCGAGGATTCTTTTTCTTCTTTTAAAGACATTCTTGTCTTTACAGAAAGTTGCAGTGTAAATTACATTGCTGAGAAAATCCTCAGAGGACATCCCCAGTCTGCTCCTGTGATGGATGACAGAAATGTGATTCACCGACAGTTACTCTGCTGTAATTCTCAGATGTAGGGCTTCATTTAAAAGAAAACATACAGAACAAAAAGACAATGAAATAAATCAGTACCACATTTGGACTGTATAGATGAGAAAAAGAAATTATTAAAATGATGCAGTTAAAAACTCAGATCAGTTTAGTTGTACAGTTGTCAAAGTAATATGTGATATCAATGAAGAAATATTTGTAGCATGCAGATGGTTGTTTCTGTTTCTTAAAAAACTATTGTCAGTGGGCTATTCAACTTGCTTTTTTTTTTTTATTAATGTAGTATGGTCTATGGACTTCTTGAGAAACTATAATTATACAGTTTTTTAAAAACTTATGTTCTACTTTAAATGTGAATTATAGTTCTGAGCTGCTTTAATGCGGGGTCATTTATATCTGTTAGCGGAAGTAACCAAGATCACTTCTATTCCAAGCTGAACTGCGGTCTTTAAGAAGCCTTCCAGGCTGTTGCTGAGAGCAGAGCTGTGGAAGGAAGTGAGATGCTCCACACTTCACAGAAGTCTTGTGAAGTGCTCTCCCAGCATCATTGCCACCAGCAGTGGGGCGCAAACGAGAAGTTTTTCCATTTTGTCATCTAAGGTAGCTGTGCAGTTGCCTCATTGCTAAAGTTCCAATCAATATGAGAACCACAGTAGAATTTTTTTGGATTTTGGGTTTTTTGCTTTGTATTAATTTCACTTCTACCAAAGTATTTGAAAGTATGAACTGTATTGGCTTTTAGACTATAACTCTATTTCATGAAAAGACTGTTCTGTGATATTTTACTTTGTTTTACTGTAACTTCAAATTATCTAAATATTTTCCTAATACTACGTGGGAATGCTGATTTTCTTTTGTTATTGCAGTAGGAACATTTTACACTGTTTACATAGTTCTCATGGAACATAGAATTTTTTGAAAGCCACATATGATACACATTTTTTGTGTATATATTCTAGTTAGTGTGAATAAAACAGTAACATCAATGCATTTTTTTAAAGCAGAAAACGTCTGTATTCTTCTTGTCTTCCTTAAAAGTATTCCTATGAGTTCAGTGGTCATTTACTTTTCATTGTGAACACCTGCTCTGTAGTTAATACATAACTATAGCATTTGCTCCTAATAATTAGGACAGAATTAGGACAGTAGGGTTTTTGAGCTGCAGGTGACCCCAGACAGCATATATTCCAACCACCTCATTATGCAGCCGAGGACACAACACTAAATGCCTTTCTCAGGCTGCTGGGTGGCAGATCTGGGCTAGAATACAGTTTCACTGACTCCCTTTTGGCCTTCATTTCTCTACACCAGTGCTATTACCTCTCACTTAATTTCCTCTTAACTTCCCCAAACTGATGAAATAAAGAAAAATAAGGGTTATTTATGTATATTTTAATAAAATCCAGTTTGATTTTTCAACTTACAACTGGTTTTGTCTGTATTATTCAGCCTGTATCTTCTGAATATTGGGCAGAGGGGAAGAAACACTTGAACCAGTGTCCATAGTAGAAATGTGTACCAGCTCAGTTTTTGGAATCTTGTGATTTTAACACCTGGGAAAATATAAAATAGAATTTTATAGGGTAGCTCTGCTGTGGACAGAGTTTATATCACTCTTCAATTTCTTAAAAAAAAACAAAACCAAAGCCAAAACAGTAATAGGTCTGAGGGCAGAGTCTGTATTTATTAGCATACTGTTCACTGTTGTAACCACCATGCCTACCACAGACTTGTCACAAAGTAAGTCACTTTCCAAATATTTGTTGAATAAAACAATTTTAAAAATCAGAAATAGAATTAAATACTTATAGACCTTAGAATGGCCATTCAGGTCAGTGGTTTGCAAACGTTTAAAAAGTAGCTGAACCCTTTTCACATTTCAGTATATAAACTAGATGAGAGCATAGCCGCTGAGTAAAGCTTGACCTCCTCCTTTTCCCCAGTAGCTCATCCCCTCCTGGGACCCTCCTACCCAGCCCTAACCTGGATTAATGCCCTCATCTTCCTCAGATGAGGAAAGTCAAGTTGCTAGTTATTCTGAAATTGTTTCCTGTGCAGAGTTTGGGACTAAAGTTAAAAAGCATCAGTGTCTGAAACTGAAGGTCAAAGAGTCGTCGTAAAACCAATGAGGTCAACCTAGGCCTGGTTTGTTAACGTGGCCATAATGAGAGGAAACTCCTTTCTAAGTCTGATGGGCCTGTGTGGTTCATGAATCCACCAGATAAGGATTTTTCTCAAAACCAGAGTGTGATTATAGTAGAAGGACTTAACAGATTATATTGATTTTTGACGTATGTTATTGGAAAGGTGTGCTCTACATAGACCCTTGAAAATGAGGACATTAGAGCATAGATATCACTACCCCGGCAGGGAGGATCATATATGCAAAATAGCAACTCACAATTTTGTAAATAGAGTGCTGGAGATCAGGACTGTCCAGGAAATTCCAGAGTGGTTGATCTTGGTATTTATATTACCGTTGTTTCAGGTTTTTATGACTTGAGGTGTCATACCTTAGTGCTGAGCCTTAGTGTTTACCGAGCAACGTTCTGGTGGTGACTTGTTTCCCATGTAGATTTTGCCATCTGGGAACAGGGTGAATTGAGCTGCAGACACTGAATGTTCTGGTTTTCCTCCAAGTTAATGGTTCTCATTGTAGCAATAATTACCAGTCAGTATGAGTTAGTTCCCCAGGGCGGGTCGTCTAAGGTGAGTTGATAGAGTTCAGTTCTTTACAGCTGAGGTGCTGACACGGCATTCCTGCTGTTGTCCGTCTCCCTGCAAAGCGCTGGATGGACTGTCAGGTGACTTGTCTCCTTGATATTTGTATAAGACTTGCAACAGGTTGTCAGTCTTGTCCTGGTATTTCACCCCTGAAGTGAGCTTACCAAAAACTTGACAGCATGTTGAAGAGCTCTGGTGCCCACCTGCCTTTGTGTCCAAGCTCTCTACCTCTTAGCTGTGGGTCCCGTGCAAGATTGTTTTCCCCTAACCTCTCGGCAAAGTGTTTCTGATTTTTGGTCAGTTTCCTCTTGCATGAAATTCCTCAACCTCATACAGTTATTGTGAGGCTTAAATGAAAATATGAGTAAAGAGCATATAGTGATGCTGGGTACATAGTAAGCACTCAGAACATTAGCTAATTGTCACTACTGCTACTCTTTTTATCACGAACGCTCAGGTTCAGGGAAGACCCACGTCTTTGTTGCTAGGTCACTGCCACTTCCAGCCCTCCCTGGGTTGCACTTGGCCAGGTCTCTTGTCCCTGAGAGCTGCCAGAGAGGGCTGAGCATCCTTCACAGGGGCACAGGTGTCTGCAGGTGACTGGAAGGGAGGACAGGAGCTGTGGAGCCAGTCGGGGCGGGCGCGGGGGATGGTAATGCTCATGTGGCTGTCTTCACACAGATCAGTGGGACTCTTGGAGAGCACCTTTGAGTAACTTCTGCATGCCTTGATTCTCTAAGTTCCTTTTGAGATAAGGATCCAGAAAACATGTTTGTCTTCCTAAATTCTGCCTTCTTTTCTCCCCGATGTTTATTTTCCTGCTTTAAACATCAACGCTATTGCAGATTTCCCCAAACCTATCAGCCCCACAGAACTCCGAGAATGACTTCATGTTGTTGTTGACACTAGTGGGCGCTCGTGAGATAGTGCAGCCTCGATATTTAGTGCTTCCTTCTTTCAGTCTCAAAGCAAGTGAAACATGTTGTTTGGGCAGTATTCACACTTAATATGACAGTAAACGATCACAATACGTGTCCAATATAGGAAACTTATAGCGACCTGTAAAACAGACCAGGGATTAGCAAGGACGCGTCCATGAGAAAGTAGGCAGTGCTGCGTATTTGCTAGGGGGTGAGCTGCAGTTCAGGTTCATGGACAGGTGGAATTGGTGTACCTGGGATGACCCACCATGTTTTTCTTTCATTTACATTAAAGAGTGACTGAAAGGTTTTATTGTGGAAATTTCCAAATACTCAAAAGTGTGGAGAATGGTGTAGTGAATCCCCCTGTCCGTACCCCTCTTCTCGCCTCAGTCGGGGTGCCAGGGTTGGCCTCGCTGTAACTTAAAAGACAGGTAAGCAGGGGCAACCAGGGACAAGGCGGGAAAGAAAGTGCATTCAAGAGGTGGAAAGGCCTGAGGTGGGAAACAGCATCACCTGTTGGGGCAACTGGAAGAGATTAAGTTGTTCATGAAACACAAGAAGAGCTGTTTGAATGTGTTGAGAATGGTTTTCATTAAAGTTGTTTTAAAGACAACATTTCTTGTGGTGCCTTTTCTTTTTGTAAGTCACTTAATAGCATTCACTCTTGTTGAAAGGAGCATGGTTTGGAATATTGGGAAGTGCTTACTACCAACTAAGAGGCGTTCCTTTCCTGTGCCCCTCAAAGCCTGTGCTCGGCTGTATCTCTGAGACTCGTTTGCTTCTCTTTCCCAGGAGGTGAAAAGGTGTTTTGAACAGCACTTCTGACTCCTGAAGAAACTTCAGGTGAACAAGGCTGTGGTAGTTTTCTGAATGTTACTCCCTGGAGTAGAACTGGGGAGGGGAACTCGTGTTTTTGGAGTGTCAGCTGTGTTTCGGGCACTGTGCAGGCTCTTTCATGTAATATTTACAGAAGCCCCATGGAGGTAGGTTTATTCTCCCCATTTTACAGATGAGAGAACTGAAGCTCATAGAAGCTAGCCATCTTGCCAGGGCCACTCAGTTAATGGCAGGGGAGAATAAAGTGCGCTTAAGCCTCAAAAATAAAGGGGAACCTCTACTATAGAAAGATACTTGCAAATTGACTGTCTGCCTCTTTCTGGAAACAGCTAGGCTGTCACAACACTGCTCCCCACCCCCCCACCCCGCTTTTTTTTTCACAAGCAAAAGCATTTTCAAAGGATAACCTTTGAAAGAAAAAGATAAGTTTTAGGCGATGTAGATTATAATTTGCTCTGTTGTTTTTGCCTGAAGTGCTTTTTTTTTTTTTTTTTTAATGTGGGGCGTAAAACCTCATGTTAATGAAGATTCCCAAATATTGGTCTAAACAGGACCTAGATGTTTGCTACCCTTTGAACTGAAAAGGAAGGGATAAACGCAAAAATGGTCTTTTGTCCTTACAAAAGAGTGTTTGTAGAAGTGTCCTAGCTTGTGTGCCCTCCTGAGTGTCTGAGTGACCGCCCCCGGGTTTTATTGTTTCTCTGGGGTTGGTTCTCCATTCTCACTGCCATCACCCCGGCTTTCCTTAAGCCTAGGCAGCCGAGACACCGTCCTAACTCTGCAGTCCATCCTGGATCCTCTGCCCTCCCAGCTTGTCCTCAGAAGCCGTCTCCAGCTCCCCTCTACCTCTGGGTGGCTCTCCCTGGTTCAGAATTTCCTGCCCGCCCTGCTCTGCTTCCCAGCCTCTCTCAGCCTTGCCTGCTGCTCCCTTTGTAGGAACCAAGCTGGTCATTCATCCTCCCAATTTGCTCTTCCATTATCATCCTTTCCAGATGCTGCAGCAGACCAGAACCTCGGGCTCCCACCTTTTCCGCAAAGCCCCCACCCTCCAGAATCCCTGAGTGGGCCTGCTTCCCCTGTACCAGTGCTGCTCAGTGATGTTTGATTGACATTTGTTTTACCCTGGTTTGGTCTCAGGTGTCTTAACTCATAAAACACTGTTCAACAGGGGAAAACAACTAACACGGGATTCCATTCTCTGCCCTCAAAGGGAGGCAAACCCCGAGGGCACAGAAACGCAAATAAGAACCCCATTTCCATCCTCTTCCCTGACACCTACAGCCTCTGCCACGCTGTCCTCAACCTGCACCCCTCCCCAAACACAGTGGGAACGTGAGTGAGTTTCTCATAGTTACACCTGGGCCCTCGTGGACATCCATCAGGTAAGAGGAAGGCACCTGCATGAGTAGATTTCAGGAAGCGGCTGGCAACGGAGGGAGATGCCCATTTCTAAACGTGCAGTTACCTGGCGAGGTGTCCTTTTTAGTCTGGAAGTTCACTTTCACCTTAAGGATCTGTATTTAATGTTTTTTGTTCCTCTGAATTAAAAAGAACAAAGCTTTCCCTGTGGAAAGATACATATAAAATCCACCCCCCCACCCCCTTATCTTGTGTCAAAATACTTAGTTTCTTTAAATAATACCCATGATAGTTTTTACCAGACAGGCTTCCAGAAATCCTTAATTTGCCAGTTTTGAAGTAGCTTTTCTGTCATTAGAAGTTCTCATTAGAACTTCTTTGGGTCATGTTTGGGTCATGTGTGTGAAAGGGAGAGATTTTGTTATTCAGCATTTGGGTAGGCAAACTCTGCAGTCTTATATTGGAAACATACATTTGTAATAGGAAGTTACTTTTTTTTTTTTGAGACTATACCTCATATCTTTTAGCTCAAATACTTTTCATTTAAGTTCTTTCAAAATACATTTTCTGATGCCATTTTTCATTTTCCAACAAATTGCAGAATCAAGCCCTCACCGTCTCCACATTTTTTCCTCTTTCCCAAATCAGTTTTGTCAACCCTTGAATCTAGTAGGACCGTGGTCTTCGGATGACTGTATATGATTCTCTCCCTCTTTCATGACTTCTTATTGCCTGGGGTCTGTGGAGTTTTATTCTCTATAAAATGACAATATTTTGCCAACTGAAAATTATAGTTTACCTCGACTGTCGTCAAATCTGATGAGTTTTGCATTGATGAGTTTGAGCCTCAGTCTCCTCCAGAAGAAATACATAAAGATGAAGGTTTCTGAGTCTTTGGTGTCTCTAGTCCAACATGTGCTGATCTGCAGAGAATTAAATCCAGTCTGCTGGCTGGATTGTAGAGTCATGTCTGTCACCACTTTCTTTGGAACTGAAAGAGGAACATCAAGGGACTTCCCTGTGGCGCAGTGGTTGAGAATCTGCCTGCCAATGCAGGGCACATGGGTTTGAGCCCTGGTCTGGGAAGATCCCACATGCTGTGGCGCAACAAAGCCCGTGCACCTCAACTACTGAGCCTGCACTCTAGAGCCTGTGAGCCACAGCTACTGAGCCCTTGTGCCACAACTACTGAGCCCACGCACTACAACTAGTGAAACCTGTGCTCCTAGAGCCCGTCCTCTGCAACAAGAGAAGCCACTGCAATGGATAAATAAATAAGTAAATAAATAAAATTTAAATGAAAAAATGTGAAAACTGTTTTTTTTTTTAAAAAGAGGAACATCCCGTCTACTCTTGGCATATCTTAAAATTCCAGAAAGAACTTCCTTGAATTGCAAGAGTGATCGTGTGCAGTAAACTGGAACTAAATTCCTATTTACCAGGCCCCAAAGGGAAATGAATATTTAAAGAAGTTTTCATTTTATGGATGTTGTTTAGTTTTGTATAGTTCAGATCCCAGCCAACTTTAAAGTGGTTAGTTTTTATTTTATTTTACTTTGCTTTTGAATTTTATTTTATATTGTTTCATTTTGACCAGAAGTGTCACATCTAAAGAAAAGTCACAGTTTTTCATAAGGTGGATTTAGAATGGCAAAGTAGAGAAAAATATCAATTTTTCTTAAAATTGCTTTAAGGTAAAAAATATTTTACAAAAATGGAAGTGTGTATGCTTTAATTTCTGTAACCAATGTGTGTGTTAACAGGATATTTAGCTAAAGTTTTCATTTCACATTAATCAATTTCACATTTTTATTTTTGTGTCTAGAGTTAAGTCTCCCACCCTGTTTAGCTATGGAAGGAATTGCTTCACAGATTTTCTTTGATGAACTTAAAAAATATGAAAAGGACACGAACAGATAATTCACTGAAACAGAACAAAACAAGCCAGTACACTTGAAATAAAATGTTCATCCTTGTGACTTATCTCAAAAATACAAATTAAAATGTAAAAGGGGGGACTTTTTTTTTTTTAACTGCTCATACTGGCAAATGAACAAAACAAAACAAAACAAAAGGATGGGCCCACAGCTTCATACATTGCTAGCAGGAATATCAATTGCTTGTTCTTTTCCAGAAGTCAATTTGTTGTAGTATGTATCAAGAGCCTTAAAATGGTCTGTACCTTTTAACCCAGTAATTTCACTTTGAGAAATAGAGTCTTAAAAAAAATAGACAAAGATTTATATACACTGGATTGTTCATCATGGGAGAGTTAAAGAGTGAAAATCTGGAAACAAATGTTCAGTGTTGTTAAAATTAGACGGTCAGTTTGGGAAGAAGTTGGAGGAGAAAAGGGAGGAAGACTTGGAATTTCACAAATTTCTAGTCTTGGCCACAAGGAGTCTTATCGGACAGTAAGGGCCTGTGGACAGGTCGATGTAAATCTACGTATTTCTGTAACTATAAAAACAGCCCGGGCTTCCCTGGTGGCGCAGTGGTTGAGCGTCAGCTTGCCAATGCAGGGCACGCGGGTTCGAGCCCTGCTCTGGGAGGATCCCACATGCCGCGGAGCAACTAGATCCGTGAGCCACAACTACTGAGCTCTGCGCGTCTGGAGCCTGTGCTCCGCAACAACAGAGGCCGCAATAGAGAGAGGCCCGCGCACCGCGATGAAGAGCGGCCCCCGCTTGCCGCAGCTAGAGAAAGCCCTTGCATAGAAACGAAGACCCAACACAGCTAAAAAATAAATAAATAAATAAATAATAAAAATAAAGGAATTCCTTTTAAAAAAAAAAATCTAAAAAAAAAACCAAACAGCCCAGTTGCATCGCTGTCAGTGGCAGGCTGGCAGCACTATCTGTACAAGTTCAACTTGTCAGACAGAGGTGGTGTCCTAGCACAGATGCCACTGCAGGGGGAGGGTGGCCACTTGTATATAAACAGCCCAGTCTGGGAGAACAGTGGATGTGCATAGCTTGAACTGTGGCTGGGTTGGGGGCTCAGAAATCCTTACCCTTCCCAGCAATCTGAGGATTAAAGAGGAAGGGCCTTGGTCACCGTTGCAGATAATGACAAAGCCAGCGTTGGAGTCCTGGTCTCCTGCGTCCAAGTCCATTTGTGTCCACCTTGAATCCCAAGTGGAATAACAGCTTCATAGGTCACTCTGATATTTGTGGCATAGGAATGGCACAGGCCCATTTTATAGATAAGGAAACAGAGGTCAGAAGCATGGAGTGACTTGTCCAGGATCACATAATAAGTAACTGGTGGAATTGTGGTCAGAGTACAGAAAGCAAAATTTTAAAAGTAAGATGAAAATTCAAGCTTTTACTTTTCCTCCAATGTTTGGACAAACTCTTTCAGCCTGTTGATCAAGATTCTTTTTTTTTTTTGGCCGCACTGCATGGCATGCAGAACTTCCCTGACCAGGGATCAAACCCGTGCCCCTGCAGTGGAAGCGCGGTGTCTTAACCACTGGACCACCAGGGAAGTCCCAAGATTCCTTTTTTTTTTTTTAGTGGATTTGGAAGGCAGAGGAGTGTGTTATCATCTAAAAAAATTACCCTATAGGGGACTTCCCTGGTGGTGCAGTGGTTGGGAATCTGCCTGCCAATGCAGGGGACATGGGTTTGAGCCCTGGTCCGGAAGATCCCACATGCCGCGGAGCAACTAGGCCCGTGAGCCACAACTACTGAGCCTGTGCGTCTGGAGTGTGTGCTCCGCAACAAGAGAGGCCGCGATAGTGAGAGGCCCGCGCGCCGCGATGAAGAGTGGCCCCCACTTGCCGCAACTAGAGAAAGCCCTCGCACAGAAACGAAGACCCAACACAGCCAAAAATAAATAAATTAATTAATTAATTTGAAAAAAAAAGAAAAAAAACAAAACAAAAAAAATTACCCTATTCTTCATATGTGGATGTCTCTCCCACTACATCCTTACCTTGTCGTCTTCTGCTTCATGTTAACTGTTGACAAGGTACCACCAGGGACCTGGGACAGTTGTTTCTTCACTCTAGTGGTCTGTGAAAACATCTTGTTTTTTCTCTCTATGGGCTGATACTACCTACCTGTCCAACACTCCTGCTTTGGTGCTTTGTCAGGGTCCCACGTGAGGGAACAGGTGTGTGGCAATGATGGATATTTTTTCTGAGACAAAATACAGAGCCTTTAACTTTATAAGCTTGAGTCAGACCCACAAGAACTTTAAGAGCGTCTTTGGTAGTTACTGATTATTCCTTTTATTGAACCTCACTTTCCTCTTGGCAGAAGGCTTTCATGAACTTTTTGCGTTTGACCTTCGCACTAATCAAGGGAGGAAGGCGGGACAGGGATAAGCATCTCCATCTTTTTTTTTTTTAAATAAATTTATTTATTTATGGCTGCGTTGGACCTTCATTGCTGCGTGCAGTCTCCCTCTAGTTGCGGCGAGCAGGGGCCCCTCCTCATTGTGGTGCGCAGGCCTCATCGCAGTGGCCTCTCTTGTTGAGGAGCATGGGCTCTAGGCGCACGGACTTCAGTAGTTGTGGCACGTGGGTTCAATAGTTGTGGTTCGCGGGCTTAGTTGCTGCGCGGCATGTGGGATCTTCCTGGACTAGGGCTGAAACCCGTGTCCCCTGCATTGGCAGGCAGATTCCCAACCACTGCGTCACCAGGGAGGTCCCTCCATCTTTATAGATGAGAGAACCGAGATTCCCAGAGGTGCTATGACTTGTCCAAAGTGACTCAGAGGAGTGAACGGTGAAGCTGGGACTTGAACTCAACTCTTCTCCAAGTCCAGTCCTCTTTCGGTGGCACCATTTTGCTTCTGTGTGGAAGTACATTATTTGTCAATATAGGTAACTCTGACAGGCCTCAAAAAGTATAAATATGAAGGAGCTCTTGGCATTGTGTTGGATTTGAAAATTTGGAAAATGCAGAGACGCATAAATGAGAAAATAACAATCACACGTATTCCACCCTCACCATTTTGCACTTTTCCTTAATAAAAATGGGATCACATTATAATATTTGGAACTTGCTTTTTTCATTTACTATTTCTTGAGTTTTTTCTATGTTATGAAAACAGTCTTCTATAAAATCAAATCAATTTTTACTTAGTCACCTATTTTTTTGATTGTTTCCAATTTTCCAAATATGTATGTATATAAATGTGTGTGTATGTATGGATAGAAAGATACATCAGATAGATCAACCTTTTGATGAATCTCCTTTCAGAGAAAGCTTTGTGAACATCTGAATTAGGCTTTAAATTCAATCACTGAACAGGTATAAGATTTCTCTGAGGTCAAATGAAATAGGAAGTTGCTAAGAAAATCAGACTTTCTTCACTTGATTTTTTTTTTTCACTTGATTTTATTTGAGTCTTTGTACAACCTCTTTGTAGGCTCAAAATCACCCTCAAGATTCTGTTCCCTAAATGGTAGTGTTGGTATCCCCCGCAAACTTACACTTCAAGTAGATTTAACTCTCAGTCACTGAGCTATCTAGTAAAGTGGTTTTTCTATTTTTCAGCCAAAAATTAATCCTGCTAAAAAGCTGAATTAAAAAAAATGAAACAGTTATAGGAAATGTGAATTCTAGAAGGCATTCCTCTGTTAGAACACATTGGCTTTTTTTTTTTTAACCAAAAGGTGGTACTTTGTGTCTAAACCACAAACTGGTTTGATCAGTGGATGCCATGTAAACCTAATGATCCAGTTTCTGAACCTTCTGGAAAGGCTCCCTGGTTCAGGAAGTTTTGAGTTATCTTGTTTATGCTGTGTATATGATTTGTATTGCATTCATTTGTTTTCATTCAGGGCATATGTCTTACTTTAGAACTTGGTCTGACTTATGTAGCCAGTGTTAGCATTAGCAATATTTTAAATTCCTTGTGTAGTACCTGTGGCATTTCACTTATTTAAAAATGAAATTTGCCTTTGGACATAAAACTTTAATTTCAGGAAATGTAATAATTGGCTTTAGGTATTGTTTCCTCACAAACCTGTTCAGACTCTATTTACCTTCCAAAATCTTTTAAATCCAAATTATGTGTATGAGAGGGGAAGAGGGGGAGCAGAGTAGCCCATCCAATGTTGCCTCTTGACAAGAAATCTTACCTTCCAGAATATTCTTGTTACTTTTTGGCTTTTTTCCCCACCCAGTTTTTTAGTGCCCAACTCATCACGTTTTTCAGTTGCAATGCCATGAGGGAGATTTCTACTTTCAGTATTGGTGGGCTAGCTTATTGTACACCAGCCCTTCAGCAAAAACAACTAGAAAATATAATAGATGGGGAAAATATCTGAAGGTAGCAGAGGCGTACCAAAGAAGCAAGGACTTGAGAGATCAAGATCCCAGAGAGAAGGGAAGGCTGACATTTGGTGCCACTTCTCCCCTCGAGGTAATTGCTAATGCAGAAAGTGCCAACTGAGATGCTACTAAGCTGAGCTCTTCTGGCATTCTTATGACTGAGGAGACAACAATTCAAGTTTCAGGCACACCAAGGATGAGGGATTCTTATAAATACCCCCAGGATTTCAGCTGGGACTTCTAACAGTCTATTCCATCAGATAGGGATGAACCAGAAGTAGAGCAGCCCTCACAAAGACTAAAGCCCAGGTTTAAATCAGCTTAATCCTTGGTTGTAAGGTGATCTACCCCTCTCCAAACTACCTGCAAGAAGAAAAATACATTTTTGGGGAGAGGAAGATAACATCACCCAGAGCTTCAAATTTTCTGTATAATTTTTCATACCTAATGACCAATCTATATGACTGAAAACCAAAACCAAACAGACAAAAAATAAATGGTAAAGACAGATGTATAGTAGATCCAGACATTGGAGTTATTAGACACAGACTTAAAATAATGGTGATTCATATTGTCAAGAAATTAGATGACAGTTTGGAGACTTATTTTGCAGAACTGGAGATATACAAGAAACTGAATGGAAATTCTAGAACTGAAAAATATAGCAATGGAAGATAAGAATTCAGCAGTGGGTTTCACACCAGATAAGACATAGTTGAAGAGAGGAATAGTGGATTGGAAGGTAGGTCAGAAAGAGAGAGACTGTTGCTCACAGAGGCAAAGGATAGAAAACACAGGAAAGAGTGTAAGAGATATATGGAATATGATGGAAGATATAAATATGTGTAATTGGAGTCCTTGAAGGCAAGGAGGGCAGAGAATAGGGCAGAAGCAATATTTTAAGAGATAATGAGGATTTTCCAAAACTGATGAATGGTTTCAATAAGTACTATAAACCCTTGGCTGGATAAATACAAAGAAAACCACACACTAAGGCACATTGTGGTAAAATGCTGGGTGGCTTAAAATCACTGCTGAAGTCACTACTTGACAGGAATGTCTTCACCTCAATGGGCAGCACCATGGCTATGAATTTCCACAATTGCTTACATAGCTTTGCCTTTAAATTCTTACCAGACACATCTCTCCTTGGGGGAACATTTTCCAAGGACCAGCTTTTGCCCTTAGTAAGGTCTCTGTGCACCCAGAGCTGGAGTTCTCCTCTCGCTGCACTTTTGTCTATAATCCTAGGGGAAAAACACTCAGTGCCTAGTGTGCCCTGGCAGGTCTCCCACTGAGGGGCTGGATGGGGTATAGGGTAATGGCTAAGAGCACAGGCTCTGGAAAGAGATTGCCTTTGTTTGTTCCACCACTTACTCATCATGTAATCTCACTTCTTGAAGTTTTACAGCTCTAAAATGTACAATAAGGATTATAATAGTTACTTACACTTTTTAGGGTTGTTATAAGAATTAGATGAGCTCATGGATGTGAAGTGTTTATCATACAGAAATTAATGGAATTAATGAACGAGTTTCTTTTTAAATCTCCTTGACCCATGTCTTCAGCCTGATTGGTAGCCATGTATTCCTTCCTTAATAATAGCTGAGGCTTCTTCAAATTTTTGTGCCTGGCTCACCCCAGTGGGAACTAACATGAAAGGAGAGGAGGTGGTGTACATTTTATATCAGAGGAGAGAGCTTAAAAATTAATCTCCTTAAGTATGTACAAGAGTTGGTGGACTTCGCCCTTCAAAGGAAGAAAAGTTAGAAAAGTTAAAGTTAGAAAAGTTTCTGAAGAACCAGAGAAATCAGACCCTGATTGGATCAAATAAAACACCTGGATGGGTTAAAGGATTTTTTTTTTTTTTCCTTATAGTTAAAATTGCGACTCTCACTACCCTGACCCAATTAATTAACTCCTGTATTCCCAATTCAACTGCCTTCTGACTACTGTTAAGTTCTTGGTTAATGCATTCTAAATATATCCATATGAATTCATACATATTTCCTATAATTTTTTACATATACGCACACTAGGTATTTTACTGCAATGTATTTTATTCTCATTGTGTTCCTTCTCCTTAGGTAAATACATACTTATACAAATCAAATTGTAATTTTAACTACATTGAAGAAGATTGGAAATTAAAATAAATCTTACTCAAAGAGTAATTCCAACCACTGTTAGCATCAACCTGTCTGATATTTGGCTCTCCTTGTTACCACTGAAGAGCATTCAAAGAAATAAGAAAAATCTCCAGCCACAGAGTGCTCACTGTGTGCCAGGCACTGGGAGAAGCCATCACTGTGCAGGATCTCATCTGGTCCTCACAGCAACTTGGAGAGGTTTTTACTTTAGGCCCAGGGCATCATTTATTTTTTTCACTAGGCAGAAATTTCATTTAAATATGAATATAAAATTATTATTATTATTATTTTTGGCTGCACCACGTGGCATGTGGGATCTTAGTTCCCCAGTCAGGGATTGAACCCGTGCTCCCTTCAGTGGAAGCACAGAGTCCTAACCACTGGACCACCAGGGAAGTCCCCACGAATATAAAATTATACAGAGGTAGTACTGGGTGTTTTAGTCTGTTGGGGCTGCTATGCAAACTACCACAGACTGGATGAATTATGAACAGCAGAAATTTATCTCTCACATTTCTGGAGGCTGGGAAGTCCAAGATCAAGCTGTCAGTAGATTCAGTGTCTGGTGAGAGCCTTCTTCCTGATTTATAGATGGCTGTCTTCTCATTGTATCCTCATATGTCAGAAGGGGTGAGGGAGCTCCCTGGGGTCTCTTTTATAAGGGCACTATTCCCTTTCGTGAGGGCTCCACCCTCGTAACCTAATCACCTTCCAAAGGCTCCACATCCTAATACCATCACATTGGGGGTTATGATTTCAACATATGGATTTGGGGGGAACATATATGTTCAGTCCATTGCACCAGGTAAGAAGTGAATTTTTCACTCTGTCCCCTTGTCCCAATTCCTCTCTTATTTATATTTCTTCAGTAGATTTTTTGCAATGTTTCCCCAGTATTTTGAAGTTTTTGTTGTTGCTGTGGATGGGATGATTTTTTAAAAACAATTTCGAGTTGGAAATTTTTGGTATATGGGAAAGTATTGATTATTTTTCATTTATCTCATGTCCCTTGCCTAACTCCTCACTCTAATGAATGCTAATGGTTTTCAGCTGTTTATCTTTTGGATTTACCGAACACTGGTTTTCTCATTTGCAAAATGCAGATAGTGTTGACCTTGCAGAGTTTTAATAAGGATTAAATGAGATAAAGGAGCCAAGCTTAGTGCCCGGCTTAGTGGGGGCTTGATTAATATTAACTTGCCGTCTCACTACTATTGTCCTCAGGATAAGATCTATTTCTGTGCAACTCCACTAATTGTGGAGAAATGGATCATGGAGAAATGATTTGATCAGGAAAGGCTCTGCTTACAGCTGCTGATACAGAGACTGACATCAATCAAGGGGCTGCCAATAGTTTATCTTTTTTACTCTTTAAATTTTTAAAAAATTGTGGTAAAATTCACATAACATAAAACTCACCATCTTAGGGACTTACCTGGTGGACCAGTGGTTAAGACTCTGCGCTTCCACTGCAGGGGATACGGGTTTGATCCCTGGTCGGGGAACTAAGACCCCACCAAAAAACAAAACAAAACAAAAACTTACCATCTTCACTATTCTTAAGTACAATATTGTCTCATGAAGCGCACTCACATTATTGTGCAACCATCACCACCATCCATCTCCAGAACTCTTTTCATCATGCAAAACTGAAACTCAGTACCGATCAACAATAACTTCCCACTCCTTTCTTTCCTCCAGTCCCTGGCAGCCACTGTTCTGCTTTCTGTGTCTACAAATTTGATGACTCTAGGTACCTCGTGTAAGTGGAAACATATAGTATTTGTCCTTTTGTGTCTGGCTTATTTCACTGAACATAATGTCCTCAAGGTTCATCCATATTGTAGTACTTGCCAGAATATTCTGCCTTTTTAAAGCCGAATAACATTCCATTTTATGTATATACTACATTTTGTTTATCCATTCATCCGTCAGTGGACACTGGGGTTGCTCCCACCCTTTGGCTATTGTGAATAGAGCTGCTTTGAACGTGGGTGTATAAATATCACTTTGAGTCCCTGCTTTCAATTCTTTTTTAAAAATATATTTATTTACTTATTTGGCTGCGCTGGGTCTTAGTTACGGCACACGGGATCTTCGTTGCCACATGCAGGGTCTTTAGTTGCGGCATGCAAACTCTTAGTTGCGGCATGTGGGATCTAGTACCCTGACCAGGGATTGAAGGCAGGCCCCCTACATTGGGAGTGTGGAGTCTTACCCACTGGACCACCAGGGAAATCCTCCTGCTTTCAATTCTTCTCAGTATATATGCCAGTGGATTTTTGAAAGCACTGAGGAAAAAAATTCCTGTGTGCCTTCTGTGGTTTCCGTAGCCTTTGGAAGAATGGGCTGACAAGCACACCCTGGGCATGTTAGGCTGCTGTGGCAGAAAGGAGGTGTCTGCAGCTGATCGTCACTGTGTGTTGAGCTTTCGAAGTCTCCACCAGCCTGCTGTCTCAGCACTTGGGGCTGCAGAAGGCATTGGACAAATGCAAGATTTGCTGCTCTTGTTGCTACCCACAAATGCACATTTTTCTATTTTATTGTGTAATTCCAACTGCTAAAATGACCCTGTACAATGTGGAAACTGCAATCAAGCATCAACATGAAGCTTCCAGGAAAATAAAAATGCAGCAGGAAGAAACAGCAGCAGGAGAAAGAAATTACTGGGAAACACTCACAAAATGAAATGCCTTGGCTGTTTTTTTGTTTCCCCCCTTTGTTTAAGCGCTCTATTTTATTCAACGCAGCATTGTTTGTAATAGCGGAGACCATAAACAACCTCGATGTCTGTCAGGGGGAGATGGTTAGATAAATCACAGTCCTCCATGCTGTGGGAGACTGTAGAGCTATAAAAAGGATGCTCAACCTTTGGGTAGACAAAGATCTACCAGAAAGTTAAGTGAAATAACAAAGGCAAAATGCTGAGTAGATTGTATAGTATGCTGTCCTTTGCAGAAAAAGGGAGCAAATAAGACAGTGCGTGCGTGCACATATAATATATTCTTATGCTTCCTGTATATATATGATGAAACTCTGGAATATGCATAATAAACCAATATCATTGGTTAGATTTGGGGGTGGGAAGGAGGTTTTCACAGTGTCACTTTTTAGATATTCCTGAGCCCTGTGAATAGATCACCTTTTGAAAATCAAGAGAGAAAGGGCTTGTATTTTTCCACCTGCTTGACCATGGGAAAGGCTCAAAATCTAAATTAAGTTGATTTATAGGCAACAAACAGTTGCACAATACCTGCAAGAAAAACAAATGTCTGTTACAGGCTATTCAGAATGTATCTTCTGGTTAGGGAAACCAACAACTTCTGATTCCCACCCTGGAGATGCCGAGAGGAGATAGGGAGGGAATGGTGCTTAAAACCTCACTTTACAACTGACCCTAAACTCTCAGGAGAAAGGGGAGAGTTGGGTCCAGGGTAGGAAACCGAAGCCAGGTTTGGACTGGGACTGGTTATACTTGGGCTTTTTCTCTCTCTTATGTCACCAACCAGGGCAATAGCAGACCTTTGATTGTATGGCTGGACCAGAACTTTGGGTGCTTGAAACCCTAAAATCTAAAACGGCTCATAAACTAGCAGGCAGATGAACACACTGATTGATTGAGTGCCCACCTCCATGTGTCCAGAGCTTCTATCACACCACAGGGTACCCAGGCAGGAATTGCTTGAGCTTGGAAAGCCCAAGTCGGGGCTTTCTGTGTCTGTGTCTGTACCTCCAACTCACCTGGAGAAGCTCAAGGTAGGGCCTCTTCTCCCTACCAGAGAGCCATCACTGGCCAATGAATAGTCTTAAGGGAATAATGGTGAACTCAGAAGAACAATTAAGAGACCATCTGAGGGTCAGGAGCCCTGTGAAAGAAGGATGACTGCCAAAGTCAGAGACTCTGGGATGGGCTGAATGAGAGAATCCTGAGATCCAGTGACGTTTTATCTACCAAGTTGCACTTGAAACAAAAGGACACAGGAAAACTGAAAATAAAGAGGTGAAAATAGATACACCAGGCAAATAAGCTCAAGGAACAATTTTAGTGTCAGACAAAACAGACTTATGGGAAAAAAATCAAAGACAAAGCAAGGTGTTGCATGCTGATAAAAGGCACAATAGACCAAGAAGATCTAATGATCATAGACATATGCCCTTAATATTATACCTTTGGAACATATAAAGCAACATATGGTAGATGTAAGATGAGAGAGAGATAAATCAAGAATTATAGTTGGAGATTTTAACATATACTCAAAAGCTGATAAATTAAGCAGAAAAAATAACCAAGGATACAGAAGAGTTTAATAACATGATTACCTAACCCAGATTAGCAGAGATAAATTTAAGCAACACAGAATATATATTCTTTTGAGCATACACAGAGCAGGCACAAAGAGATTTATGTATCATACCACAAAGAAAGTCTCAATGAATTTGAAAGAAATGGGGTACAAAATCAATATTAATAGCATCTCCCTTACTCTAGAAATAACTCATTATAAAATGAAAAAAAATTAAAATACAGAAAAAAACGTAAAACTCCACAAACCTATAAATTTTCTAGGAATTAACATAATGAAAATTCTCAAGACCTTTATGAAGAAAATTCTGAAACTCTATTAGAGGATATAAAATAAAATGTAAGTAAATGAAAAGCTGTGGATGGGATGACAACATTATAAAACTACTGATTTCCACTTAATCTATAAATTCAATGCAACTCCAATTAAAATTCCAAGAGTATTCTAAGGGGACTTAATAAACTGATTCTGAAAATTAGATAGATGAATAAAACTTCAAGAATAACTAAGACATTTTGGGGGAAAAAAAGAGCAGAGAAAGGGGACTTGCACTGCCAGATATTAATATAGAACCAGGCGTAAAACCAGCCTCAGTGGAACAGAAAAGCATCCAGAAATTGACCCTGTATAAATGAGGATTTGGTATTTTATAGAGTTAAGGAAAAGATGGATTATTTGGTAAATAATCTTGGGAAGATTGGGTTGTTATCTGGAGAAAAATAAAGTTGGGTCCTCATCTCTACCATATCCAGAAATAAACTTCTGGTGGATTAAAGACCTAAATTTAAAGATAAAAGTGCAACGTTATAGAAAAAAATGTAGATAATTCTTTGTGATCTTGGGTGGGGGGGATTTCTTAATAGATGCTCAAAGTGGGCTTCCCTGGTGATGCAGTGGTTGAGAATCTGCCTGCCAATGCAGGGGACATGGGTTCGAGCCCTGGTCTGGGAAGATCCCACATGCCACGGAGCAACTGGGCCCGTGAGCCACAGTTACTGAGCCTGCACGTCTGGAGCCTGTGCTCCGCAACAAGAGAGGCCGCGATAGTGAGAGGCCCACGCACCGCGATGAAGAGTGGCCCCCGCTTGCCGCAACTAGAGAAAGCCCTCGCACAGAAACGAAGACCCAACACAGCCAAAAATAAATAAGTAAATAAAATTTAAAAAAAATAGATGCTCAAAGTGTATACAATAAAGAAAACAATAGATCTGAATACATTAAAAATAGGCTTTTTTTGGGCTGCTGTTAAAAGGTAAATGCCATCGTCAAAGTAAATGAATAGGTGACAGCTGGTAATGTATGTGCAACATCTATGACTGAAAAAAAATTAGCTTTAGCTTCTAGAGTGTGGAGAAAGACATCTGAAAATCGGTATGGAAAAAAGGGAAATATATTAGGGAAAAAAATTAAAAAGGGAATTATATGAATAGGCAAGCTACAGAAGGGGAAGCCTGAATGAATGATAAGTATCCAAAGAGATGCTCAATATGTCAGAAAAACACAAATTTAAATAATAATGGGATCCTATGTCCATTTGATAGCAAAAAAAGCCCCAAACAAACAAACAAACAAAATCTTTATGCTTACGTCACTCCCCTGTGTAAAAGCTTTCAGAGGTTCCCTATTTAGGAGATAAAACACACACCCATGTTGCCTGTGTGATGGACCACACACCCACCTCTCCACTCTTCTCCTTTGCTTCCTCCCATCAGATTTGCATTTTAGTATAACTCTAATAACTATGGAGATTGGAGAGAGAGAATACTAGAAAAAGAATGACTACTTAGAAGACCATTGAAATAGACCAGGAAAGAGATGCCTAAATTGGGATACAGAGGAGGGGTCAAAGGGAAGAACACTGAGAGAGAAGGAAGGATATACAGACCTTTGTTGGGTGGCAGGGAGTGGTTGTGAATGGCTTCTAAGATTTGTCTTGGGCAACTTGTTGCATGGTGGTACCATGCATCGAGAAAGGAGAAAGTCTAGATCAGGGTTCACTATGTTGAGGCTCAGACAGCCATAGGAACTTCAGGAGGAGATGTACAGTTGCAGTTGGCTATGAAGGCTTGGCATTTAGAAGGGTGATCTGGACAGAGGTGTTAGTTACGGGTGTCATCACTCCATAGGAAGTGGTTAACACCATTGATTCAGTGAGACTGTTGCCTGAACCATAAAACACAATAGCTCCCTTTGTTCATAAAGGTGCTTTCTGATTACTGGCATGACTACTTTTTTTTTTTTTTTTTGCCAGAATACGATGATCCTCCACCACCAATTTGACCATCTCCTCATTTTTTTTTTTTTGGTCACATGATAAAACTTGCCTCTTGTTTCAGACAAACTTCATTTCTTTGAAATATTACTGATTGAAGTTAGTGGTGGAGATAATTAAAGTAAACTAGTTTACCTGGAGATTCGAATTCATGACTTTGGCCTCTTTACTACTATTGCTTTAATAAGCCAGAGACTTAATATCTGAATACAGTATCTGGCATGAAAATAAGTGAACTTGAAAGTGAAAGAGCCTTCTTAATGTACGTGTTTATTAGATGACATTTTGAATGAGTTGTAGGTTAAACTGATAATTGCTGTTACTAAAACTTCCAGGCTATTGATATTCAAAGATTTATGATCTAGGGTTACTTTCTAGTACTAATAAGTATACAAATTCAAATTGCAGAGGTTCCAGAAAAGTGCCAACAGCTAATTAGAGGCACTTGATGTATAAACTATTTTGACATAATAGGAGCCACAGGTATGATTTTTCCCTAAGGCTGTTATCTGTGGATAGTCTTTCAGTGTAGACTATGAGCTAAATAAAGAACATGGGATTTGGGACTTCCCTGGCGGTCCAGTGGTTAAGACTCTGCGCTTCCACTGCAGGCGGCATGGGTTTGATCCCTGGTCAGGAACCTAAGATTCCCATGTGCCGCTTGGAAAAAAAGCAATTTAGAAGAAATAGACACTACAAGAACAAAAGCTTCAAAGCCATATTTAATATTCTCAGAGCAATAAGAGAATAGTTTATCTCCATGAAATTAGAACAGGCTGCTATAACTATGAGCACAAAGAAGAAATAAAAAGGGGGGGCTCCCCCTTGGGAAAAAAAAAAGAACATGGGACTTGGAGGTAGACTTGAGACCTAGCTCTTCCACTTACCAAATGTGTGTCCTCTTGGGCTGTGTGTTCTGTGGTTAGAAGATGGCTAAGGCAGCTCCGAACATCCAGAAGCAGCAAAAGGGAGTCTTTCTTCCCGCATCTATGTGAGTTATTAAGAGCCGTTTCCCAGAAAGCTAATGAACACTTCCCTTCATGTCTCAGTGACTCGCATTGCACTGTACACCCAGTCCTGAGCCAGTCATTGGCAAGGAGGGGAACGGAATTAATATGTTTGGCTAGACCATGTCTCTCATGTTTCAGAATGTCATGATCCTGTGTCTGGGTGTGGGTCTATTTGTATCCATTGTCACTTGATCCTTTCAACCTGCAGACTCATTCTTTAAATTCTGGAAAATGTTCTTGAAACATAAGTAAATTAATTTTCTTCCCTTTGGTTTTTCTGCACTCTCCTTCTGAGGGCACCCCTCTTATTTGGGTGTTGAACCTCCTGGACTATTCTTCCTATTTCTCTAATATTTTTTCATCCCTTTGGCTTTTTGTCATCTGAGTTTTTCATTTTGGCTGCTAAAAATTTAATTTCCAAGAGCACCTTCCCTTTTTTCTTGTTTGTGCTCATTTTTATAGCAACCTGTTCTAATTTCATGGAGATAAACTATTCTCTTATTGCTCTGAGAATATTAAATATGGCTTTGAAGCTTTTGTTCTTGTGGTGTCTATTTCTTCTAAATTGCTTTTTACTGTTTTTGGTGTCTTTCATTTTAAGGATTTTCCTCAAATATCTGGTAATTATTTTTAAGATTGAGACACTAAGAACCCCAGTGGAATTGGGCTTGTTGATTGAGAGCCTCACCATGGGTGGAGGGACTGTTTCATTGGGGAATTTCTCTTATTCTTCTAACTATCTTTGTGTCTTTTCTCTTGAGTTGGCCAGAGAAGAATTTTCAAATCTCCTTCTTGGGGTGTAGAAGCCTTGTTTCCTCTGGGTTCTGAGTCAGGGAGGGGAGCTGAATGTTTCAACATTGATATGTAAATTCTTACTTAATCTTATTTTTAGTATCTTACTCTGTCCCTCAACTATGGTTGGTGCTTCCATCTTTTTTACCCACTCCAGTGAATAAATCTCTCATTTTCTGCCAGGGTGGGGCAGGAGCAGCTGCTGAAATACATCAAGTTGGGGAGAGCATCTAGGGGGTCTGAACAAAACTGAGATGGTGGTATAATGTTTCCATAGACCCAGCACTCAGTTTCCACTACTATTAGCATCTTACATTGGTATGAACATTTGTTACAATTAATAAACTGATACTGGTACATTATTATTAACTAAAGTCCATAGTTTAGATTCCTTTAGTTTTTTTTTTTAATGTCTCTTTTCCATTCTAGGATCCCATTTAAAATACCATGTTACATTTAGCTGTCATGTCTCTTTAGGCTCCTCTTGGCTATGGATGTTTCTCAGACTTTCCTGGTTTCTGATGACCTCGAATAAACACTAATGGTAAGGTGTTTTATAGGATGCCCCACTATTGAAATTTGATGTTCTTCTCATGATAAGGCTGGGGTTACTGGCTATTGGGAGGAAGACCACAGGTAAAGTGCACTTTCGTTGCATCATATCAAGCGTACGTACTATTAACATGATTTGTCACTGTTGTTGCTGCCCGTGATCACATGGATGAGCTAGTCCCTGTTAGCTTTCTTCATTGTAAAGTGACTCTTCCGCTGACCCCGCCCCATTTCCATACTATGCACTTGGGAAGAGAGGCACCGTGCATAGCCCAGGCCTATGGAGTGGGAACTACCCTAACTAGTTCTTAAACAGACTTTCAACCTTTACTCCACTTCCACAAGTACCTGGTGCTGCCAATTCATGAGACTTTTTGAGGTTCTGAAGCACAAATTATTTGGCATCATTGTTTTTCCCTATGTTGACTTATGATTCAACTTCCTTTTATCTGCTGTTTGATTTGATTTCCTGATTTCCTGGTTCTGAATTTTTGTTGCTGTTGTCTCTTCTGTTTTCCTTGTCCTTTTGGATTTATACTGTTTTTTTTGGATCCTTTTCTGTAATTTTAGTGAGGATACTAGGAGGGAGTAGAGACATAGTAGTTTTAAAAACATGTCTACAAATTCTTTGATACTGTTCCCTTCAAGAGGTGGAACTGAATTCCTCTCTCCTCGTATGTGGTCTGGACTCAGTATTTTGCCTCTAATAAATAGAACATGGCAGAAGTGATGATATGTCACTTCCGAGATTAGGTTATAAAAAGACTGTGGCTTCTGTCTTGGATATGTGTTCTTGCTTTCTTGGATGACTTGCTTTGGGGGAAGTCAGCTGCCATTTTTGTGAGCATCCCTATGGAGAGGCTGGCGTGGTGAAGAGCTAATGCCTACAGCCAACAGCTGCAAGAAACTGAAACTTAAAAACAATTACATGAGCTTAGAATTTGATTCTCCAGTCCCAGTTGAGGCTTGAGATGAGTGTACAGCTTGACTGCGCAGCTTGACTGCAACCTTATGAGAGACACTGAGACAGATTCACTCAGCCAAGCCACTCTCAGATTCCTCATCCTCAGAATCTGTGTGAGGTAATAATTATTTGCTGTTTTAAGCTGCTAAGTTTTGGGTTGATTTGTTATACAGCAACAGGCAACTAATATAAGAGGTAAATTACAAATGGAGACTTTTATAAATGTTAACTATCCCTGTATTTAGATACCATCATGAATTTTTTGAGAATTCAAGTAAAGATATGAACTATTTTTTTAAGTAAGTTTTTTATTTTGGAAAAATTTTAGATCTATGAAAAAGTTGCAAAGACAGGGAAGGTTTCCATATACCTCTCACCCAGTTTCCACTGTTGTTAACATCTTACGTCACCACAGTACATTTGCCAAAACCAAGAAACTGACTTGGGTACATTGTCATTAACCAAACTCCAGACTTTATTTAAATTTGCCAGTTTTTCCATTAATATCCTCTTTCTGTTCCAGGATCCAAATCCAGGGCACCATATTGCACTTAGTTATCATATCCCCGCAGCCTCCTGATGTAGTTTCCCAATCTTTCCTTATTTTTCATCACCTTGACAGAGATCTGAGCTATACTGAAATTACTTTAATTTGTTGGGTTGTGTTTCTTTGTGACACTGCTAGGAAAATGAACAACAGCTTTATAAGCTTTATAAGAATTATAACACTTATCCCATTTGATAATTAGTTTTATATTTACTTGTGCAATTATTTGGTTGTCTGCCTTCCCCAGTAGCCTGTAAAATCCATGATGGTAGGGGCTATGTTTGCTTTTGTAAACCCAGCATGGTGTCTGACACATAGTAGTTGCTCCATAAATATATGTTGAATGAATATGTTCACTTACACATATTGGCACACATACAGAGTTAATGATCCTTAAGTTTTGTGTTTTTTTTGGCCACGCAGCATGTGGGATCTTAGTTCCCCAACCAGGGATCAAACCCGCGCCTTAACCACTGGACCACCAGGGAAATCCCATCATAAGCATTTTTAACGAATGAATGAGTCTCAGTAGTCCTCAGAGGACTTAGAATTGTGCCTTAATTATAGTAAGTCCTAAACAAATAATAACTGTTTGCCATACACACTGCCAAATGCTTTACCTACCTTAGCTGAATAAATAGGCATACAATTAAGTTACATAAAATGAGAATTGCAAAATTCTAAGAGACAGTACTCTGCCTCTTCCAGATGAGGAACTCTTATTTAATGCCTATGAATTGTTCCTTTCAGTCAAGCCTAATGCAGTTGAAGAGAAGAAAGATGTCAGAATGGGCACAGCGGCTGCTCTCCTAGAAAGAGCACACTGAGTAAGTATGGTGTGTCTGGGTGCCACGGAGTGGAAGGAGAAATTGTCAGTTTCTCAGGAGCAATGTATTCAGAGAAAAACATCACAAGTTAACGACACAAGGGAAGAAAATACAAATTCCTAGGACTCACCTCTGCCACTTTGAAACCTAAAGCCTAAGTTCAGAAAACTTTATTCTAATTAAATAAAACTTCATTTTAATTCACTGCAAAACTTTCATCCAACTCTTAACATTTGAATTTTAACATTTCACTCTTTAGTATTACTATTCATATTACTATTCGCATTTTAGTTAAAATGCTAAGTGCAAATCATTTGTTGGACTTTTTTATGGTGGGGAGAGGGGGAGGGTTGATGGTACCGTCTGGGAAATCCATCTCAATGGAATTTAGGAAATAAGAAAAGCTGAGCGGGTGATGTCTACGGCGGAACACAATAATGCTTTCCAGTGGCAGCTCAATGGACGTTATTACTAAAAGCTTTACGTGGTGCTTTATATATCATTCAGAAATAATTATAAATGTGAGTTGAACGTTTGGCTCCTCTCCCAGATTAAATCCCTTGAATGTTTATTGTTTATCTTATAGAAGACACACAAAGAATTCAATTTTAGACCTGTATATTTATCTAAATGCAGTGAGTGACCACTTTTTGTCTGGTTTTTGTTTTGTTTTTTTTTTTGTATAGTGAAAAAAGTAAAAATGTGCTTCAGAGCAAAATACAGGAAAAGTCATTAAAGTAAAAATTCAGGATTGGGACTCTGTAATATATTTTGCTAGTGGCAGCATAGCCCAATAAATCAGGTCTGTTTGTTTACTTTCTTTATAATTGATTTTCCATATTTTTCAGCAAGCCACAAAAATTCAGCTTTAAATATGTCTGTTTTTATCTATGACCTTCTATGGGAAGAAATTACATGAATTACATGTGCCCGTATTTTAAATTATTTGCCCTCATGAAATTTACATGGCCTTACTTCCAGATTGCTCTTCCATAAAAGGGCTCATTCATTTATTCACCCATTGTTTGTAAACGCTTTACATTGGATTCCCAGTGATTAGCTCAGTGTCTGACATGGTGGCATTGTATACATATTTGTTGGATGAAAAAATATTGTCTGCACGCACACAACATCGTTTTGAATGTATTTCCTAAGCCATGGTCACTTGAGATGCTCATTTTCTTTCACTACATGTTCTCCCTTTCTTTGATAGTGAAAGAACTTTTACCTTGGCTCTGCCTTTAGAAGGAAAGGACTTTCCCTCTCCTTGCCACCATTCCCCCTTCTTACTGGTTGGAATGTAGACAAGGTGTAGAGCCATTGTAGACAGATAAAGGCCATGCTCTGAGGATGGCAGAGTCACAGATGGCAGGTGCTTGGATCCCTGCATGACATAGTGGAGCAGAGCTGCTCTCCAGCCCCACACACTGCATCTGTACCATCATGTGAGAGAGAAATGAACTCCCATCTTTTTAAAGCCATTGTTATTTGGAGGTGTTTCTTACGCAGCAGCCAGATCTGTCTTTTAACCATACAGTTCTCAAGGCACTTAATTCTAGAAGGGGTGAGAAGTTCTCAAATAACCAGGGCAGGATCCTATAAGCCAGGATGTGAGAAATTCCATGAGAGAGTTAAGTAAATGATATGAGGGTTTGGAAGAGGGAGGGTTCACATCCATTAGGAGAGCAAGTCAGGTGTGCTTTAGATACTAGGGTATCTGAATTTTGAGAGCAGCATTACTCTAGTATCTGATGGCCATGGATATTCTTATTCATGGTACCCTAACTGCCTGGCTTACCTTGTCTGTCTGGCACAGAGTTGCCACCTTCAGACTTGGGAAAAGCAGACATATTCCTGAGGGTCTGGGGCAGGGTGGTGGTGGTGTCAGTGTGCACTCAGCCTGCACCAGGACAAAGAGGCTGACTGAGCTTTCTCTAGGTAAATGAATTACAGCCCCCGCAAATTATCGAGGTGGTCAGGAGGTTTGGGGTCAGACAAATGTTGGGGTTTAGATTCTGCCTATACTACTTCCCAGCTGTGAGCAAAAGAATGTAGGAGCTGAGATCTGGCTCCTTGGGTTCAAATCTCTGTTCCACCACTTAGGACCTATGTGACTACAGCAATTTGTTTAACCTCTCTGTGACCTGATTTCCCATGGGATAAAAGTACCCACTTCTTAGGACTGGTTGAGGAGTATTGAGGAGATTGAGTGAGAACTCCTGATGATATTGTCTTTTTTTTTAAATTAATCAATTAATTGATTTATTTTTAGCTGCGTTGGGTTTTTGTTGTTGTGTGCGGGTTTTCTTTAGTTGCGTCCAGTGGGGGCTACTCTTCGTTGCATGCATGGGCTTGTCATTGCGGTGGCTTCTCTTGTTGCAGAGCATGGGCTCTAGGCACACGGGCCTCAGCAGTTGTGGTATGCAGGCTCAGTAACTGTGGCTCATGGGCTAACAGTGCAGGCTCAGTAGTTGTGGCGCACGCACTTAGTTGCTCCGCGGCATGTGGGATATTCCCGGACCAGGGCTCGAACCCGTGTCCCCTGCATTGGCAGGCGGATTCTTAACCACTGCGCCACCAGGAAGTCCAATAATATTGTCTTTAACACATATTTAATGTTTAGTATGTGCCAGGCACACAAATATATATTTATTTAATGTATATAAAGAGAATAGTGTCCAGTATATAGTAAATACTTAATAAATATTACCTATGACTATTGTTTTTAATGACATAACTTCTTGTGATTTAATGGCCTCAGTTTTATGCATGTGTAAAACAAAGGTGATAATACTTATCTGCTTGTCATAAGATTAGGGTCATAAGATTATGTCTATAAAGCACTTGCAAAATGCCAGGTTAACGGTAGGATCAACACATTATTAAGCACTTTTTGAAGTAAGTCTCCAAAAAATATTTCCCCATACATTTCCTATGTACTTCTAAGGCAAATAAAGAGTCACACGCAGTTTTGTTAAATGCAGACTTGAGGGAGGGAGGAAGCCATGGGTACAAGTGAAATAGTAAGTGTTCGGCTAAACACTCTGCTGCATTGGCGATCTTTGCAAGGATTTTGCGGCAAAGATACAGAGAATTTCAGTTGGTGTCAGGGGAGGGAAATAGGAGTAGCTGCCTTTTATTGAGGCCTTCTCTGTGGTTCACCAAAGCCCTGGGAGGTGACTGTGTCCCTTCTGACGGTCAAGAAAAGTGAGGTTCCGAGAAGGTAACCCAGCTGGCCTGGAACTTACTGTATACACCCCCTCTGAGTTCCCGTTCAATCTCGTTCTGGCTGAAGTGCCAGTAGCAGGGCCAAGGAGCCAGGCAGGAATGGTGGACGGTGAGCTTCACTCACCTGGAGGTCCCTGCCCACCTGGGGGGACCCCCTGCCCCTCTGACACCTTCGACTGTCCCAGAAGGTGCCCAAGCGAAATAATCCCAGACCCTGTGATGACCCCTTGGGGGCTATTCCCCTGGATCTTCCAGGTCCTGGTCATCTCTCAGTCATTTAGGGTTAAACACCCCCTTTCCCTCCACAGTAAGAGTGGGAGAACTCTTACTGTGCTGTCTCCCAGCATGGGGCACACACAGTCTCGTGGTGTCACGGGGAGCGTTGCAATCGTAGGGAAGAGGGCTCTGAGTTGACCACACTTTTCGGGAGCTCTTTGAAAGCATGGTTCTCTTTCTCTTGCCTTTCTGAGTCTCTGGGAGGGTTGTGACCGACTGTGAGGACCCTCTCAGTTCCTAACCATTCTCTCTGCTCTCCCTGTGCTGTTGTTTCCTGGCTTTTGTGGCACAAGGGGCAAGGTAGAAGGTGCCCAGGGTTCTAGGTGGGACAGGTGA
This sequence comes from Balaenoptera acutorostrata, assembly GCF_949987535.1. NCBI lineage: Eukaryota > Metazoa > Chordata > Mammalia > Artiodactyla > Balaenopteridae > Balaenoptera > Balaenoptera acutorostrata. Next base: position 11,531,900 of record NC_080079.1, on the reverse strand, counting down.
CGCTCGTTCTCTCCACTCTGGGATTTCTAATCCATCTGGGTCTCTGCCAACAGATTTCAACACCTTGTCTTCTGGGAGCAGAGCCCAAAGCCAGACTGTTTCGGTTCTCTCCCTTCCTCTCCAGCTCTCTGCCACCCTCCTTTTCTAGCTCCAGGGTAAGAGAATGGGCGAGGGCTGGGGAGGGCATGGGATGGGGAACCACTTCTGCCAGATGGCACCTATTTTCAGATTTTTTTTTTTTTCTTTTACTTGGACTGTGCCGCTTGCACTTAGAAGCAAATAATTTGTTGTCTCCATTCTCTGGACATGACCTGGTCACAGCCCCTGGGACATGAACATGGGCCACTTTTCATGATCCAAAGAGACTGTATAGAGGGAGCATGGGACCAAAGAGCATGATTCCTATCTCACAAGATCATCCTGCTGCATTTCTTTGCTTGGAGTGTGTATGTGTGTGTGCGTGTGCATGTGTGTTTGTGTTTCAATTCTCCCTTTGCCTCACGGATCCTTAAAATGATGAGACAAATTCCACCGAGTCCCGCAGCTTTGTACAGAAACTAGTGTGGCTATATGTTTCTCTTACTTGGTAACCATTAGGATTTAACATGCAGGAATTTTTCTGTGTTAAAGAGTTTTGGAGGCATTTTCCCAAGAACCCAGAGGCCATCTTTCATACCAAAAACATTCGTCAGAGGTTTATAGGATGTAGGACAAGTCCCAGCAACAGGTTTCATGAGTGAGGGTAGTGCATCATTCAGCCGTATTATCTAGTGCAAGTTTTCCATACGCTTTTTATCCAGAATCTACTCTAGATAAAGCCATGTGAAACTCCAACAGCCCCTGACTGGGGGATATCACAAAATAGGACTGCTCTGGGGGGATTTGCTCTTTACTGATGGTCTGTAGTCATCTTCAGTATATGCTTTGAGTCGCAGATCGGAACACAGTGGCTGTGGACATTTGGGACGAGGAACAGAGCCTGATGAGCCCGACATTCCTGAGCCAGTTGCCTCTAAAGCTTTACTTCTGAGCCAGTCTTAACGCTGAGATTCTGTTTGAAAGTTGTCACTTATTGGCTATGTCGACAGAGGTTGTCACGAGACGGATAGCTGCGAATGATGACCTGTTGTAGGGGGACACAGGATTTGAAAATCGCTAGCGTGGGGCAAGGGGAGGCCAATGGGTGCTTTCTGTTTTAATGAAGATTTTTAGCAGTGAGAGGATGAAGCTGAGAGATGATTTAAGGTACAAAATGTACCTTAAATTTTACTGTTAATGTTTATTATTTTCCCCAGGAATAAAAGTAGAAAATTTGGAGGATACAGGTAATTATAAAGAAGAAAACAATTACCCACCATTCCACCACCCAGAGATAAGCTTTTATCTATGCACGTATTCCTACATGTAGCACATATTATATTATATAAGAATATCTTATACTTAATATTTTATAAATATTTTATGTAGAAAAATTTTGTAATTATGAAAGCGATGCATGCTTGCTGTAGAAAACTCAAGCAGAGCAGACCGTGTAAGCTAGCAGTCTCCCCTACCACCTCCTGGAGGGTCAGCGTCAACATTTGGTGTGCACCCTTCCAGATATTTTGTCCACACATGTACTCTCTGCAAATTATTTTATTCACTCATCTATTCTTTCTCACAGCCACTTGGCCGTAGATTTCCAATATCTTCTTCCAGTTCGCTGTGCTGGTGCCTGACTGGCTCAGTTAATGAGCTCACCATGCTGAACAGACTGAGGCCACTGGTTCAATACCCAGCTAGTGCCCTTTGGAATCATATAGTCCATAAGGGCACTCCCACTGGCCTGGCCACTGAACATGGATGGTATGGTTTCCAGGGCACTAGATGAGGGCAAAAGTCCACTTTCCTTTCTGGGAGAAAGAACTTCTCACAGGGATGTCTGTAGAGGACCCCAGGAGCAAGGTAGGTTCCCCCACCCCTGTCCTCCCTGTGCACTGCCGTCGTGCTCAGTAATTCCCACCCTGTCACAGCGATCCTCTGTGTGGTGATTGTGGCTTGCTTAGCAGAGCCTACCTGCAGTTAAGTTGATTTAAAGAAATGAAAGATATGTTATGTCTCAACGTTTATAGTTGCACATTCGTATGTATTCCAAACTTGTACAGCTTCTCAGAAACTCTGGAAAGATAGCTTCTAAGTTGACGTCTAACGTGTCTGAAAAGTATTGGTAGTGTCTGGAAGCATGGGCAAGTTGGACAATGTAATGTCTCCTGGCAACACATTGTTTACAAACATTACCCACCTCCGAAGAAGGATGGTGGCAAGTGTTAACGCTGGCTTGGCCACTGACAGAAGAACGGGTGATTCCCAGCGCTCTCTTAATTCTGTCACCAGCTGGTGACTTCTCTCTCTCTCTCTCTCTCTCTCTCTCTCTCTCATTGCCCCCCACCCCTCCCTGCTTCCCCTCCTTTCCTCACTCTGACATGCTGGAGGGTACTGTAGTTGGAAATCCACATTTTTCTGTATGCCCTCCCAATTTTTAAATGCAGGTCATTAACTTAATTTTCCAAAACTCCATGCAGGTGGAGAAAACCCACATCTGTGGGCTACATTTGGCGTCTATGACACTGTAGGGCTAAATTCCACGCCACCCATCAAGTTACATTGTCTTTTCATGATTTCAAAAAACTCTATCCCTGAAATCCCTAAGTCCTTATCTTGCCTATCTCATGTGATTTATAGGCCAATCAGCTAAGTAGTTATATTAAACACCCTTTAGCTTACTCTTTAAGAGGATTAAGGGGCTGACTTTAAAACACTTAAAAGGTGGCTATTTTGGATATACTTTTAATGTACGCTAAAGGGATTTTGGTTTAGGGAACAAATTCTGTGGTTTTGTAAAGAGAGGCTAAATGGAAATTAAACTTATTATAGAAATATCACTGAGCATGTTTACCTTCCTATAATATAAATTCAAGCCTACATTGATTTGAGTGTTATGCTGTTTATCTCTTTGAACAGAGTAAAATGGTAGTATACATGACAAAAGTAAAAGGTTGTGCAGTTCTTTTTTCCATTATTATAGTCTAAAGCTCCTTTTTTTATGTGGAACAAAGATGTCAATTATAGAGAAAAACATCAGATGCTTTCCCTATTACCTGTTCCCCATCCCCCATATCTTTCTCTTAGTAGCGGCACGCGAGATCTTTATTGCGGCATGTGGAATCTTTTAGTTGTGGCATGCAGAATTCTTAGTTGCGGCATGCGGACTCTTTAGTTGCTGCATGTGGAATCTAGTTCCCTGACCAGGGATCGAACCTGGGGCCCCCTGCATTGGGAGCACGGAGTCTTACCCACTGGACCACCAGGGAAGTCCCCCTCAGTACGTTCTAAACTGCCTGCAGGGTCCACAGGAAATATATTGTGGTCTCCAAGCTGTCAGTACTAACTACTGATTCATCTATTTTCTGGCTCATCACCTTTTTCTTCGGAGGGATTAATCAGCTCTCAGGACTCTAAGAACTAAGAATAAGTCTGATTCTGTAGGGTGATAAGAAAAATGAATGAATGGTATTTGGCCATAGTTGCTGGCTTCACTGCTTTATGTTCTTGTCACTGGGGTGACACACTATGATAAAATCCATTTCTTTTATGGGAATTTCTTTTTACAGGAGTCTGGTGGCTCCACGTGTCAGTAACTCAGTTCCCAGATCAATGGAGACCTTGAATCTGTGCCCCTCTATTGAACAATGGGAAGTTTCCCTTCCAAAGTCAATTCAAATATCTGACAATTAGAAAAAATTTCTAATTTTGGGGGGTGGGTAGAGCTTAATAAGATCTAATTCCGAATGATATGCAGTATTACATTTAATGTAAGGACAAACCATACATTAGAGGGTCACAAAACCTGTTCCTTGGAACCATATTTATTGTTTCACAGTTCTTCATGACAATCAGTTGTGGCTTAAAATCACAGATGCTTGGGCTGAACTTGTGCTTGGACTTGTCTCTATTGGTAAAGACATTCTCTAAATACAAGGTTCCTATCAGCATCCAATAAAGACTTTGTTGTTGCTCTTTTAACTCCATCATAGTTCTAGAAGTCACAGGTTTTCAACTGCAGTGTGTTCCTACTGTGATATATATTGCCACTAATATAACAAGAAATGATCTTAGGAGATATATGAATGGTTTTTTAAATTTAAGTGGCTATATATTTATTTTAAGGTAGTTGAAAAAAATACAACTAGCACACCAAACCAGTGAAATCAGATCTTATATCATTCTTTTGACATAAAGTAGATGATTTAAATGAAATTATTAAGTAAATAATGGTTTGGGTGATACACGAATACAGCAAAAATCATACAGATGGGGCCTCCCTGATGGTGCAGTGGTTAAGAATCTGCCTGCCAATGCAGGGGACATGGGTTCGATCCCTGGTCCGGGAAGATCCCACATGCCATGGAGCAACTAAGCCCATGGGCCACAACTACTGAGCCTGCGTGCCACAACTACTGAAGCCCGTGTGCCTAGAGCCTGTGCTCCACAGCAAGAGAAGCCACCACAATGAGAAGCTCATGCACCGCGACGAAGAGAGTAGTCCCTGCTCACCACAACTAGAGAAAGCCCGTGCGCAGCAACAAAGACCCAATGCAGCCAAAAATAAATAAATAAATAAATTTATAAATAAAGAAAAGAAATGTTTGGTGAGCCCCGTTGTGAAGCAAAGAATTACTGTGAAATGTACTGCTTTTTAAGATCTGTATTTTTGGATGGAATGGGTTGAATGTGAGTCTGTTCTTGGAAACATTTAAGTCCTATAAGATTTGAAAGGCATTTCTTTTCACTGGTTCTCACTATGATTTGGCACAAAGAAAGTTACTTCACATGGTAAAGTAAATTAGCTCAGGATTCTTGAAGGCAAATATTTCAAACAGTATGTGTAATACTTTAGGATGATGGTCTGTATATCGAAAAAAAGAACTACATTTCTACTGGGAATCTTCTAGAGGAACTCTAGGTTAGGGCACTTGAAAATGAGGTTTTGATTTCCATTCTCTTTAGCACCACCTCAATAGGATACAATTTCATTCTTAAAAAAGTTTGTAAGATATCAAATTTTTTGCAATTAAGTATGTTATATATTCTTACTTGGGAGAGTATTTAAAAAAAAAACCAAAAATCTGTTTATTACTTGCTTGACTTTATGCTTAATCTTTTTTTAAACTTTTTATTTTATATTGCAGTGTAGTTGGTTAACAACGTTGTGATAGTTTCAGGTGTACAGCAAAGTGATTCAGTTATACACGGACATGTATCTATTCTTTTTCAAATTCTTTTCCCATTTAGGTTGTTACATACTATTGAGCAGAGTTCCCTGTGCTACACAGTAGGTCCTTGTTGGTTATCCATTTTAAGTATAGCAGTGTGTGCATGTCAACCCCAAACTTGGAAGAGTTTTTTGATTGTAGCTGTTTAGGTAGGGCTACATGGAGAATTGTAAAGTTTTTAGAGTTTGAAGAAGCCTGAGATATTGTTATCTTCTCCTCCTTGTTCTTTCTTTCTCTCACAGAGCTGTACAGAAGTTCACCAACTTGTCCAAGCTGCCCAGCTTGGTAGTATTGAATAATTCTTTTAATTTAGTACCCCATGCCCAATTCTGTGTAGATTCTTCACTCATTAAGCATCCAAAGCCTAAGTTTCTTTGTCCTGTCAATTCCTCACAAATTTATTGTTTCTTTGTCTAAAAAGTATAAAAGCTGCCTGCTTTGTCCACTTCTTAGGTCCCATTTCTATTAGACCTTGGTGTGCACAAATTAAAATTAGTTTCTTTTTCTCCTGTTCATCTGTCTTGTGTCAATTTTATTATTAGTGCAGCCATAAGGACTCAAGAGGGGTAGAGGGGGAAATTTTCCCTCCCCAACAATGCATAAAGGTGAGAGAGCCTTAAAACCATGGAGAATTACCTAGACACAGGACCTAGATGGCTGAGGTGTTCAGGAATTTTCTTTTCCTAACTGACTCTGGGTGAGGGTGGAAAACTCCCCCAGTGAGAATCTGGGGGCAAATAAGTGTTAGAAAAATTATCCTGGTACTTCTTTTCATGAAGAAACAGAAAGGTTCTAGTATGCTAAAAACCAAACCCCTGATTTATAAAGGGGTTGAATTCTACTTTGCTATTGCAAAGAAGAAAGGATAAAAAATATCCATTTTGAATAAATCTCTGCGTATTGTGCCCCATTTCTCTTCTCCTCTCTTGCCTGCAGGTTTATGGTCCCAGCAGCCTTGATTAGTTCATGATGCTCACTTTGTTTATTTATCTTGAGCTCTACTCTGTACCTCTCTCTGGGCCCAACTTGTTTGATGCATCATAAATATTAATGAGCTAATCTTTCCTGCTGAAAACAATGAAGAGGAGGAAGTATTTGGGTCTTCTCTCTGTCTCTAAAGGTCTCCCCAAATAAGTCTCAATTCACCAAATAGAGGCTTTGGATTAAAACAGGCCGTCCTTACCTATATGGGAAAAGGATCCAAAAAAACAGTGGAGATATATATATATATATATATATATAACTGATTCACTTTGCTGTACACCTGCAACTAACACAACATTGTAAATTAACTATACTCCAATAAAAATAAAAAACTAAAAACAAAGAAAACCAAGCCATCCTTGAGACAGTTCTGAAAGGGGAAGTATCAGACACTCACTTATTAGTGTGAAATACTTAGATTATTTTTCTTCCAACGCCAAGTTGAAAGCTACACTTAGGAAGAGATTTATCTATTTGTGAGGTGGAGAAGAAAGTATGACTGGGGGAGCGGTCTTTGTGGCTCATAGGGGAGCTTTTGACAGTTCAGAATGCACCAGAGAATTGCTGGTGGTGCTGGTATGCTGGTACTGGGAGGGGGATGAGGAGGCTGGTGATTTAGTCCAGAGTAAGAGGAGCTTCTTTAATTAAGAAATAATTGTACGGACATTATAATTTCTGCTCCTTTGTGTTTATTAGATCCTATGTATAATAATCCTGTGTGTTTATTAGAAAATCATCCTGAAATAGCCTGGTGAGACTTTTGTCCTTTCATTTAGAGAGCTGTCTGGTGGGAAAAAAATGATGCACAGCAAATGAGAGGTTTGCACAGGGAAGCTTTTGCCTTGGCCAGCTGTGCCATTAACCTTTCACCTGGTGGCTAATTGCCTGTGGATCTCAGAAGCTGAAGCTAATTAGAAATCTCAGTAAACGGGACATTCTGAAAGTCTTTAGGAAACTTTTGTTTCCCTCCCTAAGCAAATTTTGCTTACATTTACCTTTTTCTGTTATGAAAGAAAGTATGATCTAAATGTCCTAACATAAGTAGATCTCCAAGATATATTAAGACAACAAAATAAGTTTCAGGACTAAGCCTTAAGTATGATACACACACACACACACACACACACACACTGCTATAGATCCTCTATAAGTAAACACATGAATATATGTATGCAAAGTAGCTGTCTCATGAAGTTGTTATGAGGATTAAAAAAAGATGATGGGTATAAAATTCCTAGAACAATGTCTAGCACAGTGTAAATATGTCACAAGTGATGTAATTACTATTATATCTATTACTGTGATGTAATGCATTTAGAATGACTTGTACTGAACTTGTAGCCAAACTTGTAACAGTGGGGTGGGGTAGATGGATGAATTGGGCTGTAGCCTGATCTTTAATGTTTCAATACTTTTGCAATAAGGAAATATGTTCACAAATTACTTGTAGAATTAAAAAGGAATTTAATAGATCTTAAAATAAAAGCAGATATATTGAATAAAAATTTAAGAGAGATATCACAAGCAGGGCTACCATTGGACCTGGGCAGAGGGGATCCTGCCCTGAGCCCCATGTTCTAGAGAGTCCTGCATCTCAGAGAACACATGGGCAGCTCTGTCACTTAGGAACTGGTACCCAACATGGGTATGGTATGATTTAATGCTAATTAAAAACCCAAACACCTGCCTTTGTGACTAGCTCCGTTCAGGCCCCAGGGAAATGATTCTCCATGCCTCTTGCCCTTGAACAAAGGCAACTGCCCCCAAATGCCAGGAAGGGTGAGGCTTGTGCTGCTGCCTGTGTGAGAGCTGCTTTGTTGCGTAAGGATGATTTGAGCAGCAGAGCACTGAGGTAAGAAGAGACAATTTAATTAATTTATCTTTAATTAACTTATAATGGATTCTTGCATAAAGAGTTATTGTTTCCCAGTAGTGCCGACATTCGTTTTCTTGCTTCTCTTTGTGTTCCAATTCTTGCTTCCAGAGGTGCTCACAAATTAGCACAGTATTTGCAGTAGTTATGCACGGCAGCTGAGGAATATTCTGCAATATTAAAACAATGCATATATTCTTAAATTTGTATATATGGAGGTCTAGCTATAACATCATGAAGCATCATGTCTATTTTTTATATAGGCAACTAGATGGAAATCGAATGCTAGAATTGTGAATAGTTTTACTTCTATAAAATATATTTAATATGCTTTGATTATATTTTCAAAAAATTAAATGACTAGTTTTAAGAACTTTTGACTTAAAAATTTTATCTTCATTAATTAAAAGTTTTGTTTTGTCCGTATATACCCTACTCCCCCACCACTTTGGAATATTTTTATTAAAAAACCCTATTTTGTTTATTTATTTATTTTTGGCTGTGTTGGGTCTTCGTTTCTGTGCGAGGGCTTTCTCTAGTTGTGGCAAGCGGGGGCCACTCTTCATCCCGGTGCGCAGGCCTCTCACAAATAACCACCACCAAAATCAAGACAGAACGTTTCCATCACGTCCAACTTCCTTGTGCCCTTAATTGTCAATTTCTCTCTCTACCTCAAGCCCCAGGCAATAACTAATCTGTTTCTATCACTATAGATTTGATTACATTTTCTAGAATTTAACATTATATGGAATCATGCAGGATATATGTATTTTGTGCCTGGCTTCTTTCTTCCTGCATAATATTTTTGAGATTCATCTATGTTGTGTGTATCAGTAGTTTGCTAATTTTATTTTTTTTGGCCACGCCACACAGCTTGCAGGATTTCAGATTTCAGTTCCCTGACCAGGGATTGAAACTGGGCCACGGAAATGAAAGCCCGGAATCCTAACCACTGGGCCACCAGACTCCCAAGTTTGCTCTTTTTTTTTTAAAATAAATTTATTTATTTATTTATTTATTTTTGGCTGCATTGGGTCTTAGTTTCTGTGCAAGGGCTTTCTCTAGTTGCGGCAAGCGGGGGCCACTCTTCATCGCGGTGCACAGGCCTCTCACTATCGTGGCCTCTCTTGTTGCGGAGCACAGGCTCCAGACGTGCAGGCTCAGTAGTTGTGGCTCACGGGCCCAGTTGCTCTGCGGCATGTGGGATCTTCCCAGACCAGGGCTCGAACCTGTGTCCCCTGCATTGGCAGGCAGATTCTCAACCACTGCACCACCAGGGAAGCCCCCAAGTTTGCTCATTTTTATTGCAGAGTAGTAGTCTTTTACATGGGTATACCAAAATTTGTTGATCTGTTCACCTATTGATGGCTATTTGGATATTATGAGTTTTGAGCTCTTGTGAGTAAAGCTACTTTGAACATCTGCATGCAAGTTTTGTGTGGACATATGCATTCATTTCTTTTGGGTAAGTATCTAGGATTGAAATTGCTGGTTCTTATAGTATCTGGTATATTAACTTTATAAGAAACTGTCTTATATCATTTTACACTCCCATCAGCAATGTGTACGTGTTCAAGTTGCTCCACATCTTTGTCAACATTTGTTACTGTCAATCTTTTTAAATTTTAGCCATTTAGTGGGTGTGTAGTGGTACCTCATTGTGATTTTAATTTGTATTTCCCTGATGATTAATGTGCTTATCTGCCATTCATATATCCTCTTTGGTGAAGTGTCTATTCAAATCTTTTGACCATTTGTCTTCTTCTTATTGAGTTGTAAGGGCTCTTTTATATATTTTGGGGAGCTATAAGTTTTGTAAATATTTTCTTGCAGCCTGTGGCTTGTCTTTTTATTGTCTTAAAGTGTTTTTTGAAGCAAAATATTTAAATTTTGATGCAGTCCCCTTTATCGATTTTTAAAAAATGGTTTGCTGTATTTTTTAAAAAGGTGTATTTATTATTTATTTTATTTTATTTATTTTTGGCTGTGTCGGGTCTTAGTTGCAGCACGCGGGATCTTTGTTGAGGCATGTGGGATCTTTTGTTGTGGTGTGCAGGCTTCTCTCTAGTTGTGGCGTGCGGGTTTTCTCTTCTCTAGTTGTGGAGTGCGGGTTCCAGAGCGCGTTCACTCTGTAGTTTGTGGCACACGGGCTCTAGTTGAGGTGCAGAGCTCAGTAGTTGTGGCATGGAGCTCAATAATTGTGGCATGTGGGCTTAGTTGCCCCACGGCATGTGGGATCTTATTTCCCTGACCAGGGATCAAACCCAAGTTCCCTGCATTGTAAGGAGGATTCTTTACCTTTGAACCACCAGGGAAATCCCTCGATTTTTAAAAATTTAAAAAACAGTTCCTGCTTTTTGTGTCTTAAGAAATCTTTGCCTAATTTAAACCCTAAAATTTTCTTCTGTGTTTTCTTTTATAAGTTTTATAGCATTAGCCTTCATATTTAGGTCTATGTTATGTTTTGAGTTATTTTATTCTGTGTGGTCTGAGGTAAAGTTTGAAGTCTGCGGTGTTTTTTTTTTTCTTTGCGTATGGATGACCAATTGCTCCAGGATCATTTACTGAAAAGATTGTTCTTTTTACCCATTGAATTGCCTTGGCAACTTTGTTAAAACCCAACTGATCATATATGTATATGTCTAATTCTGAACAGTATTTTATTTCATTGATATCTATATTTATCCTTTTGTAAATGCTACTCTGTCTTAAATGACTGAAGTTTGGGAAGATACTAAATAGGAGAATAAAAAGCCTCAGGGACCTCAGAAATAAAACTCTAATGAATGAACGACAAGTGGCCGGTGTGTACTTTGGGGCATCCCAAATCACACCGATGATCTCATTTGCAGTGAAGAGAATTTCTAGTCTGGGATTAAACCTTCAGGTAAGTTTTTCTATAAGGGGGCTCTGTGACATCCAAACTCAGGGGTACCTGTGTATTTAGGGACACCTAAAATAAATCAAACCTTAGACAATGACACTGAGCTTGGAGATATGAAATGGCAGGAAGTTAGTGCTTGCTGCCCATCAGAGATGACATGTTAGGGGTTAAATTGCAATCTCTCTGCAGGACTCCTTCTTATCAGGTAAAGAAAGATGAGGTATCCCTCTTGCTGATATGAAAAGTAAAAATATTTATTGCTCTGTTTACCAGATGCCTAGGATCCAATTCTATTGTCTTTGATTGACAGTGTGACCCTTACCTGTGATGCATCCCAGTTTCAGTGGATAGGACAACATAATTGTGTATTTATTTGCCACCTGCCTTCCATAGAAGCAGGTTGAACTCAGGAGCTGAGTACAAAGCTGAGTCAGGTCAGAAGGGCATCAGTGTTCATAGTCTGAATCTATTTCCCTAGAACACATGGTCTATTTCAGGAGACAAAGACATGATTAACCAAGCTGGCCCCTGGTTCCTTTGGAAAACACAGAGCAAGAGTGTCACGGCAGGGCACACAGAAAAGGTGGGTGGGTCACATGATATACTACTTGGCAAGTTATCTCAGCCTCAGCTGTTCCCTTCCCCAACATCAACATGGAAAATGGAGCATTCACAACCATTTTGTTCCACTTATTGAAGCGTGGTAATAGATTTTTGTTGACTTGAATTGTCCTACACTGCATTCCTTCACCAATCAATCCATTACACAAAATTCTACCCCCGTCTTCAAGTGGCAACGTGGTAGCACAGTTAACAGGGGCCTTGTTCTTTAGAGCAGAGAGTCCCATTGTTGCTTGTGTCCTGTCCTATCTTATCTAGCCTTCCCTAGGCGCATGTCTGGGAGATGAGGGTTACCATTCCTGAAAACTATCTTTTGATTGTTATCAATCAGTTTATTCTGAAGGCATTTCCACCCCCCATTTTTTGTGAAATTGATTAAGACGAGCTAGGTAAAATTAGGAACCATTAAAACTCTGAACAAATCATGGTGAAAAAAGAACCCCCAAGTAGTAAATTTATCTTAGAGTATACTTCCAATGAATTTATATCTCAAATGAAAAATAGTGTGTAGCATGAGGTTTTCCCCTAAAATAAGAAAACTTTGTATGGATGTGCATAGGTGTGTGTTTGTATAGGGTGTGTGTGTGTGTGTGTGTGTGTGTGTGTGTGTGTGTGTGTATGTTTACGGTAAGGGGGCTCTCCCCAACACTGATGTTAACTCAAGAATATTAGGCTGGTTATTAGCACTGAAATTGACCTTGAAGTTCACCTAACTTCAAACCTTTAATTTTATAAGTAGGGAAACGGTCCAGAGTGATGAAGTGACTGTCCTAAGGTCCCACAGCCTCTACGTGGCAGCGGCCAGAGATGCTCAGTTCCATGGTTTTAGTCTTTTTAGGGGTTGCCTCACCTAGTGTAAAATGTGCATGGCATAGGCTTTGTTTAAAACTGTTTCTTTTCAAAAAGCTATCTTTCTCCTATTAGAGTTTGGCTTACCATCCTTATTTGCCCGGGACTCACAGGGTCTTTGGGACTCAGAATTTTACGCTAAAACTGGGGAAGTCCAGAAAAACCAGCATGACTTGATGACCCTATTGCAAGGGTTGCAGCTTTTCACCTGAATGGTTTTGTCGTATGTTTCCTGGTGACATGTGGCTTCTGGCCCATGCTACACGAGAGGAAACAGATGATTTTGTTCTATGGCAAAGAAGAGACAAACTGTGACTCTCTTTGGGTTGTGAGCACCCAAATCCTGCTCCCCTAAAACCAGTCCTGTCTGTCCTTTCAGGCCCGGTCACCTCCTTTCCCACCCTCCCTGACCACTATAGTGGTTTCCAGAAACCTCACTGATCGGCAGGACCGATTTCTGTACAAATCATTTCACCCTATGCCATCAAGTACTGTTGTCTGTGATTTCATGTGGACGGGTTTTATCTCATCAGAGATCTTGTAAGACCCTTGAAGCAGGATGTCAGACCGCCATGTTCCAGGCAGGTGAGTATCATGGACTCCGGAGCCCGTCTGGGTTGGAACCCTGGTGCTCTGCACTTTGTTAGCGAGGTGATCTGGGCAAGTCTCATAACCTCTCTGGATCTCAGTTTACTTCTGTAAAATGGAGGATAATAGTGCCCACCCCTAGGGGTGTCATGAGAATGAATCGATACCCACAGATTGCACACAGCAGCACCCGACACATGGCATTAGCAGCTATGAGTAAGGTCTCAGTAGATTCTATGTTTGTTGAGTGATTTGAATGCATATTCAGATGGCTAATTCCCTTACCTTTAACTTTCTCTTGCAAGCTTTGCATTTTAAAAGTGAGCCTGGCTGTGGAGAACACTCCTTGCTTCCCAGGCTGTTAAAGAATATGGGGATATATGTATACGTATAGCTGATTCACTTTGTTATAAAGCAGAAACTAACACACCGTTGTAAAGCAATTATACTCCAATAAAGACATTAAAAGAAAAAAAAGAAAAAGAAAATAAGTGGGAAAAAAAAAAAGAATTCTGTCTGGCTCATTAGAATTCTAACTGCAGTGGGGCTTACCTTGAAATAGAATCTTTAAGCACAAGGCCGTCTGATAGTGTCTGCTTGAAGATTACTCTATATAAGTAATGCTTTTCCATCTTTGAACTGACCATTTAATGTAAGCATGTTATCAATTAAAAATAGTATAAAAGCATGTTAAAAGGACAACTAATTTTAATTCATTGAAATGGATCTTTATTTTATTTGATACATAATTTGAATTTTATGGCCAAAATAAATGGTTAAATCTGATAGTGAGGGCTTCCCTGGTGGCACAGTGGTTACGAATCCGCCTGCCAATGCAGGGGACACGGGTTTGAGCCCTGGTCCGGGAAGATTCCACATGCTGCGGAGCAACAAAGCCCGTGTGCCACAACTACTGAAGCCCGCAAGTCTAGAGCCCATGCTCCGCAACAAGAGAAGCCACTGCAATGAGAAGCCTGCGTACCACAATGAAGAGTAGCCCCCGCTCCGCTCACCGCAACTAGAGAAAGCCCGCGCACAGCAACGAAGACCCAATGTAGCCAAAAATAAATAAATAAAATAAATAAATTTTTAAAAATCTGATAGGTAACTGAAATAGAATATGTGCTTCACAGGAGCTTAACTTTTAATTTTTTATATACCTTGGTGTAATTAATAAAACATTTCTTACAGCAGAATTGCACGACTGCACTATTTCATGAGCTCCCTGAGTGTCAAAGCAAATCAAACTACTTCAATCCTTATCTAAGGAATAAAACTGTTCAAATTGCAGTGAACTGTAAATTCCTGACTTTGGAAGAAGGAATCTGTACTGTCTTTGGAAGAGGGAATAAACATTTTCTTCAATGCAAGACCGTATTCCATTCTCTTCACCTATAAGAAACCCAGCCAAAATGATGACAGTGTATGTTAATGTAGTGGCCGCTGTACTTGCCTGCTGGCCCCCTTTACCCTCTTCCTCTGTTAATGGACCACCTCCCCCTTCCTTGGGGTACAGCCCTTTCTCCTCTCCAACCATAATATTGGGGGCTGCCCTTCATAGTACTCCACCTTCCTGACCACTGCAGTGGGTACCTGACCAACCTGGGCCCTGCATCTCTGTATGAGTTCCCCAGGGCTGCTGTAACAAAACATCACAAACCAGGTGGCTTACCATAACAGAAACTTACTCTCTCACCGTTAGAAGTTGGAAATCAAGATGTTGGCAAGGTTGGCACCTTCTGGAGGCACTGAGGGAGAATCTGCTCCATGCCTCTCATGTAGCTTCTGGTAGTTGCTGGCAATCCTTGGCATTCCTTGGTTTGTAGATGCATTACTCTAATCTCTGCCTCTGTCACCACATGGTGTTCTCCCTGTGTGTGTATATCTGTGTCCAAATTTCCCTCATCTTATAAGGACACCAGTCATTGGATTAGGTCCCATTCTAATCCAGTATGACCTCATCTTAACTTGATTACATCTGCAATGACCCTGTTTCTAAACAAGGTCAGATTCACATGATACCAGGAATTAGGACTTGAACATGTCTTTTGGGGGACACAATTCAACCCACCACACCTTTTTTCCCATAGTGATTGGTCCAATGATAGTCATGGTACCCAAACTGGGCCAGTTGGAGTCCCTCCCCTAGAAGGTTCTAATTGGAGCTTTGGGGGACATTCTTGCTTTTTGCTTGAGAGAATAGTGATGGGGCTGCTGTCCATCATGATTCCAGCCTGGGGAGAAACTTGTCTGAGAGAATGGAGCCCAGGAGCAGAGAAAAGCAGAGAGAGGAGGAGACAGTCTTGACGATGTTCAGATCATTACATCCAGACTCACCTTTCCTTGGTTTGCTCACATGAGCCATTAAACATGTTTGAGGACTTCCCTGGTGGCTCAGTTGTTAAGAATCTGCCTGCCAATGCAGGGAACACGGGTTCGAGCTCTGGTCCAGGAAGATCCCACCTGCCGCGGGGCAACTAAGCCCATGTGCCACAACTACTGAGCCTGGGCTCTAGATCCCGCGAGACCCAACTACTGAGCCCGTGAGCCACAACCACTGAAGCCCGCGTGCCTAGAGCCCGTGCTCTGCAACAAGAGAAGCCACCACAACGAAAAGCCTGTGCACTGCAATGAAGAGTAGCCCCCGCTCGCCGCAACTAGAGAAAACCCGCGCACAGCAGCAAAGACCCAGCGCAGCCAAAAATAATAAATAAATAAATTTATTTTTAAAAGTGTGCGAAAAAAAATAATAAAAAAATAAAAAAATAAAAAAGTGTGAGATAATTTTTCAGTCATTTGCAGCCAAAGGACCCAAAATAATACAATTTAAAGATGTTCTAAGATTCTGTGAGAGAGGACCCTAAAATGGAAACACTATCTCCCAGAAAGCGACTTAGCCAAGTTCACTTCAATGTGCCTGTGTTTACTTGGCAGGTAGTGACGTGTGCGTGAAGGGACAGCTCCCACCTTCCAGGCCACGTGGAGATGCCCACTTGCTGTGGATCGCCACAGTAGCAAGCACGAGCTCTGGCCTCATTTCATTTATTTTTCTTTTCTTCTCACAGGCTTAATCTGACCCTCTATCATTTTAATATGAATTTACGAAAGAAAACTTTTCTTGAGCTCCTAAGAACAAAGGAAAAATGTAGAATGATGTGCTTTTCCCAGGATGACAGAAGGAGTGCCGTAATAACACATGAGTATCTTGTCCAGTTGCCTGATTCATTGCAAGCATACAAAGGTCACATTGCAGTATCACTGAAAAACTCTCTGCCATCAAGTGACATTTGGCAGGCAGGAGGCTGGCCTCATGTGGCAACTGCAGGACACTTTTGGCTGCAAATAATAAGAACTTAAATAATAAGGAGCTTCTTATCTTACATAACAAGAAATGCAGACATAGGGCTTCAGTGAAGTCATCAAGTCTCTGTTGATTCCTACCTTTCAGCTCTGCCATTCTCAGCTTGTTGGTAATATTTCTCCCCATAGTTGCAAGTTAACCTTGGGAGGTCCGGGTTCTGAATGCAACAACATTCAGAAAAGGGGAGCAACGTTTTCTCCCTTGCATGTCTTTTTTTTTTTTTTTTTTAAGAAGTTGTGAGTTTTTAAGAAATCTTTCTTTTTTTTTTCTTTTTTAAACGCATTGTTTACTTTGTTTATTTATTTATTTATTTATTTATTTTTGGCTGTGTTGGGTCTTCGTTTCTGTGCGAGGGCTTTCTCTAGTTGTGGCAAGCGGGGGCCACTCTTCATCGCGGTGCGCGGGCCTCTCACTATCGCGGCCTCTCTTGTTGCGGAGCACAGGCTCCAGACGCGCAGGCTCAGTAATTGTGGCTCACGGGCCTAGTTGCTCCGTGGCATGTGGGATCTTCCCAGACCAGGGCTCGAACCCGTGTCCCCTGCATTGGCAGGCAGATTCTCAACCACTGCGCCACCAGGGAAGCCCCCTTGTATGTCTTTTTATTGGGAAGGAAAACTTTCTGTGAATCCCCCCATTCCAACCCCGGACCTTGCCCCAGTCCCAACAGCCATGATGGAGTCTCAGATTCAGGGTTGTACCAATTGCTGCAGAAGGAATTGGTTTCCCACTATGGTTTACGAATCAGCATTCACCCCTTGGGGCTGGGGAATGGCCTGTGAAGCCCAGGACACTCAATACCTGAACAAAACTGGGGGTCTGTTAGCAAGGAAGGGGCAGGAGAAAGCATCAGGATCTGCCAAAGCACTTGGAGGCCATTGATGGACACTCCAAATGCCCTGAAGTAAGTGTTTTTTTTTAAATTAATTAATTAATTTATTTATTTTTGGCTGTGTTGGGTCTTCGTTTCTGTGCGAGGGCTTTCTCGAGTTGCGGCGAGCGGGGGCCACTCTTCATCGCGGTGCGCGGGCCTCTCACTGTCGTGGCCTCTCCCGTTGCGGAGCACGGACTCCAGACATGCAGGCCCAGTAGTAGTGCTGCACGGGCTTAGTTGCTCCGTGGCATGTGGGATCTTCCCAGACCAGGGCTCGAACCCGTGTCCCCTGCATTGGCAGGCAGATTCTTAACCACTGCGCCACCAGGGAAGCCCCATGATGTCAGTCTTACCCAGCAGGCTGCCCCAGAACAACTTGGGGTAAGTGGTGCATAAGGAACTGGTAAAATATTAAAACTTACTTAGTGTTTCTTAGAAGGAAGTTGATAGTGTTAATATTTAATATGCTATATTTAATATAATATAATATATTAATATAGTTTATTTGATATTTCTATAATATGTGATATATATTTAATGTATTAATATTTAATATACAAAAAAGAGGGCTCAGAATGAATGAACTAACCATTGAACTTAAGTTAATAGAAGAAAAGTAGAATAAACTCATAGGAAGAACCACAATGATGGAAGTAATAGCATAAGAACAAACATTAACAACATAGAAAACATTAGAATAACAATAAGAATAGGAGAACATTTTTATAGAGAGGATCAACAAAGTCAATTTGTTTCTTTGAAAAGGCTAAAACATTTTCAAGCTTTTCGTAAGAATGATCTAGAAAAAAACAAGAGGAACACAAATAGTATCAGAAATGGAAAAGATTATAAATGCAGACATTAAAATGTAATAAAATAATATAAATCACTTTAAGTATATAAAAATGAAAGTTTAGATGAAATGGAAAATTTGTAGAAAGATAGAGCTAACCAAAATTTATTCAAGAAGAAATGTGTACTGAATAGGCTTATGATCTAAGGAAACCGAGCCATTTGTTAAAAATCTTCCCCAAAAGGATATTCCAGATGGTTTTTACTAGCAAGCTCTATCAGATATTCAAGAAACAAATAAATCTAGTTTTATACAAATTATTCCAGATATAAAAAAAGTGGGAACAATCCTCAACTCATTTTGAAAGTTGGATAACTTTGGATAAGGACTGAATGGGAAAGGAAAATCATTCATAAACATAGTTACAAAAATCCCAAAGAAAATATTAGCAAAATCCTTCATCAATTAAATGTGTAAATCACGAACAAGTTGGGTTTGACTTAACATTATAAAATAAATCAATATAAATTATCATATTAACAGATTAAAGGAGAATAGGTTTAGGATTATCTCAACACATGCCAAAAAAAGCATTTGATGAAACTTCTGTTCATGGTGAAAAAATTCTTAGTGAACACAAGACTGACGATGCCAGTTTGGCTGGCCCATTGGCTAAGTAGCAGTTTCTCAGGATGTTCCCTTGATGCTCTATTGAAAGCTGACCACAGAACTCGTCTGTCCTTTGGGGCTCCTTTCCCGAGTTTCAGCTTTGTGCTGTTGTGTGAAAGTCTTGTAAATAAAAACAGGCACATGTTATATATACTGTTCTCATCCTTACTTAGTTCCATTTGACATACTTACTATAGACATATTTTCTCTTCGATATGCATAGATCTATTGCACTCTAATAGCTACATAGAAATCCATTGTATATAAACCATAATTCATGAACTTTGTTAAGAAAATATAGTTCAGCAGCCTGAAGAGTGAGGGCAACTCTTAATACCTACAGAATTATTATTGAGTTGGATGGAATGAAAACCATATAACATAAAAAACTGGACATTCAGTAGATTTCCACCACCTGAGGAAAAATTTGGGCTCCTCTGGGCTGTAAAATCATCACCCTGTGAATTGAGATTTGGGCGAATGTGACAAAAGCAACTTTTGAAGGTCATCTTTCTGTATACGGGTCCAAAAGTGAGGAGAAGAAGTTCAGCAGTGCTTCTGGGGATGTGACCCAACAGAGAGAACGTGACTACAAAGTCCATGAACCCGAGGTGCTTTCATTCTAGAAAAATCTATAGTCACTCCAACTACCCGCCCCCCCATCCCCCCAGGAAATTTGTTCAGATGTTTGTTTTAAATAATACCGTCTGTGACTCCCAGTTTGGTGGACTGACTGTGGGGCAGGAAGGGGCTGGCCAGGCACCTTCCAGAACAAAGGGGACCTGGCTGGGGGGGGAGGATGGGGGGTCGGGGGGGTGAGAATGCAGGTCACAGGTCCATCACTGCACTCTTTGGCAAGTGACTTGGGCTCTCCTGGGCCTTCTTTCCTCTCCTTTAAAATGGGCAGGATGCTACACACCTTAAATGGTGTTTGTGAGCCTTAGGTAAGATAAGCTTCCCTGCCAAAGAAGGGTGGATTTCAGAATATAGCAAACATCTTGCCGTTTGGGGAATGTGTTATTCCAGGGAATAGTTTTCAAGTGGAGGCAGACTGTGTTCTTGTGTTCAGGGGTTGCACTTAGAGTGATAATAAGAAAAGTATCATAAAATTATTTCTGGATTAACCCAGCTGTTGGCCACTCATTTTTTCCTTTTTGCTGGGTTGCCCCCTCTAAGACCCTCCTCAAAGTGCCAAGCAGCAGTGGGGCAGTCACTGGAAGATGCCCAGGGGAGACTGGGAGAGGACTCTAAGTACCTCCCTCACCCCATAAACAACTTAAACAACCTGATTAGACATTTCTATTCTGTCCCCCAAATCTCTCCTCTCTTGCCAGTAGGGGTTTCTCCCTCCTTGGGCAGAGCTCAGCCTAACTGGCTCAACCACGTAAAAACCTGTGGTTAATAGACGCTGTCCTCACCTGAAATCAGTTTAGCAACCCTATCCTTTTACTAGAGCATAACCTTCGGGCCTTTACCATACTGGTCCATGCCAAATTCTTAGCAAAACATTTTTTCCACAAGAGAAGATGTCATGCCAGTTGCTACGAGATTGTTTTCCCTCCATATTTTTGCGTCAGCAACATTGTCGTGGGCATGTGAAGCTGGCAGGAGCCTCTTCCGTCACTGCCAGACTCCTGGTGATGTTGCATCTGTTGCCTTGGCCACCTCTGGCTTCCTCAGTTATGTGCAGCTGCTACTGGCTACATGCAGATCCCTCTTGGGCCGTGTCCAAGCTCTTTACAACTCCCTCCACCCTTTCCAAGCACTCGCCCTGGTGGTAGGGAATTCAGTGCCGAGGCTTGAGTGCCTGTGTGATGGGGCCGTTGTAACCCCAGGACCAAGCACTGCACCTACCCAGGAAAGCTACCCCCCAAATTTTTGTGGAACAAATCCATGTATATCCATCGACTACTGAGTGTTATATATTACCCTCCATATAACCTTCTACACTTTCTTGCTGTGGAAGGGTGTATTAGTTTTCGAGGACTGCTATAACAAAGTAGCACAAACTGGGTGGCTTAAACAACAGAAATTGTCTCACAGTTCTGGAGGCCATGAAACTGAGCAGGACCCTTAGGGGTTTTCCGGGTACAAAAGCCCTTCTGTGTTCCCTGTTTCTTGTTTGTAAAAAAAAAGGCTTTAGTCTCCTAGGTTTTCCCTGAGTTTCAGAGAGCAGACTCAAACAGGTAACTAATTAGCAAAGTGAGGGAATACAGAAACAAAGGGAAAGCAGTCAAGCAAGAAAAGTAATAATAGCTTACTTAAACAATAGTTCAGATAAATAAAACATAAAATAAATTAAGTGAAAAATTTAAAAATTAAAAAAAATTTAAAAATAAAATAAAATAGTTCAGATAATGAAACAGAGTCCTAGCTCCCCCTCAAGGGATATACACAACAATCTGATGCATATCTTTGAGCTGTTCTGCAGAAACTAAGACACCCACCCAGGTGGAGGATGGTGACTACATGCTGACCACAAGCACGCAGACCCCAGACTGGCTGGAACCAGAAACTGATGATTAAGATTCCTGAAACACCACCCTGTTACCTCACCACCAACCAATCAGAAGAAAGTCGTGTACCCTGCAACTCTTACCCCAAATGTTGCTTTTAAAAACCCTTCCCTGAAAGCCATTGGGAGTTTGGGTCTTTTGAGCACAAGCTGCCTGTTCTCCTTGCTTGGCACCTGACTTCATTTTAACTAATTACATCTGCAATGAGTCTAAGTAAGGTCACATTCTGAAGTACTGGGGTTAGAACTTGAACATATGAATTTGGGGGTTGGGATGTAATTCAACCTATAATGAGGGTTACCAAGTGGTATAGTTACTTTCCTTTGTCCTCAATTCTGTTGCTCTTTCTCCATTTATGTTAGAAGAGGTTGAAACTTACATAGATTTCTTTGAAGTATGGACAGAACTTTCCTTGAGGAGGACCAAGGAAATGTTCCTCACCTTAACAAAGCTTATAGAATTTTGGGTTTTGTCTGAGGCTTCTTCAGACAAAGAAGAAGGGTTTTCTTCTGAGGCTAAGAATCTTAGTGATTACATAAATCGTGCTAGTCCATCTCGACCTTGTGTATCTGTGAATAAACCATATTTTCTCTTTGGAATCAGTGAATTGTTTGCACCTCATTTTTAGCTGTGTGACTTTAAGTAAAATGTAGTGCTGTTTTGTGACCGGATGGACACAGCTGACACAAGGTTTGTTAGAAGAAACCAGAAACGATAGAAATGGCAAACCTTTTCTCTACTGCTTGCTCAGACAGACGCTGCTCTAAGCACGGGACTCATCCCACCACCCCCAACCCCACCAGAGGGCTGCTGTTAACAATCATCCCATTTACAGGTACAGAGACCATGCACACGGAGCGGCCAGCAGATGGCGCCAGATCTGGGTTTGAATCCAGGCCGCCTCATTCCCACCTGGGAAGGCACGGGGTGATTCTGACGCTGTAACCAGGCTAGAGCTTGTGTGCCCGTGGCAGCTGCAAAGTAAGTTTGCAGCAAAGTAAGGGTTTATTGCAGGGCGCCGAGCAAGGGAGTGGGAGACAAGCCTCAGATCCACTCCAACTTGTTCTTTGAGTTAGGGTTTTTTTTTTTTTTAAAGGGAAAGAACAAAGAGTCTGGGATTAATCATGTCTGTGACATTTCTATGACATTCCTTAATTGAGGTTTCGGAGTCAGGATGTCTGTTTACGATTCTCCGGCCGGGTGGTCCATGGCTTGGGGGGTCTGTTAGTTCATCTTGCCCTGGAGAAACAACCTGAATTTGTAGTTAAGGGTGATATCTGCAACAGTGATTTTAGCACATTAACGATGTTATTGACAACAGCAATTTTCATAAAATAATGATGCTATCGACAACAGCAGTTTTAGTCATCTGACTTGTGGATTAGTGTTCAGTTAGCTCAGGGTTGAGGTCAGAGGGGACAAGAAAGGGAATAAAGTTTTAGATAGGTTCATCATAAACGCGGCTTTAGGGGGGACTCGGCTTGAACACCTCACTCTAATCCTGGCCATTGCCTAGAGCCTCTCGGGGTATACACAGCCCCCGTGGGAGTACAGCTACCTTTCAGGGAGCCTTTGCAGAGCATGGTGTTGGGAGTGGAAACTTACATGGATTATAGTTAATTTTTACCACCTACATTTCTGGCCAAGAAACTGTCTTGATAAGATGCAAAACTCAGTCATGTGCCTGCCAACAGTGCCACAGCCTCGGGCCGTCAGGCAGTTGGCCCTGCCCCACACTGGCCCTGGAAGTGTCACCTCTTCAGGTGCCCGGTGGAGCCTGTTCCCTTTGGAAGTCCTCCAGCTCCTCTGTCTCTCCCCTGCCTGTGGCTGGTGCTCTCTGGGCAGTTCTCCGTTCATTAACTGTTCGCTCAGGGTTTAAGGCAGAGGAAAGAAGCTAATACCTAGTGGAACTTGGCAGAGGGGAGGTTGGCAGGAGCGAGATTGGAACCAGTGGCTTAGATGCACGGAGGGGATTTGCCGCCCTGCTCTGCTGGCGTCAGTGCCCTGATGCCCAGCCTGGCAGCACCAGTAGTGCCTTTAGGAGTGGCTTGGTCTCCAAGGTCATGGTGAAGATGCACACATTTTACTTGGGGAGAGAGAGGGAAAAGGGCCGGTTGTGGAGGACATCTCTGTTTCCCATGAAGTGACAGAGAATATGCCCCAAGGAACCCTAGTCAGGACACACCAGGGGCTGGGGCAGTTTTCAGAGCCCAGAGGATCTGCTTAAAGAATGGGCTTCTGGTGACTGGTTAAGGGGGGGATGGGAAGAAGAAGAAAGGGGAGGGACTGGACGGGGTGAGGGGGAGAAAAGCCAAACGTGGCCAGGCTCACCGTCTTGCCTGGGGCTTAGCTGGAAATTTTGCCTTGGGGTTGACTCATTATTATGGCTAACAGTTATGGAGGAATGGGAAGAACTGGCCTGTGAGTGGCTAAGTCATTTTATGGACAAATATGTACCTCTGTTTTCCTAACTGTAAAATGGGACGGCAGCTTTCCAGGATGGCATAGGGCTAGGAATGTGGGTTTTGCAGCTGCAGCACTGCTGGCGTTCCCGTCCAGTTCTGATGCTTTCTGTGTGAACTTGAGCATCTCTAATCATAGACAATCTCTCAGCAGCGAATGAGAGAAACACACTGGGGTTGGGGGATGGGGAGAGATCTCTATGCGACCTACATGCTGAGGACTGAGACCTGAATTCTCCATGCTGGAACATGATTTTATAAACTATGCCCATGTAGATCTGACTTATGCTTTCTGGGTTTGTGTAGATAAAACAGAAACTAGCCAGAGCAGATCCTAGAGAACAGAACTGGTTCTGCTTGGAATCATGTGAGACAAATCAACAGTAGCTTGTCAAAAAATTGTAGGTAGGACTAGAGTCTTGGGAAACCACCATATGTTAATGACTGAATTTAGTTTTGTGAGTATCTGCATACATGTGATGTAAATTTAAATTCTAACCTTCTCACAATGCTAAATCTATCTGTGAAGTGTTAAAAAACAAAATTCAAGTGAATAAATTTGAAGATCTAATTGAGTTTATTAAGTGACTGATGAATCGGGCAGCATCCATTCTACCAGCCAGAAGGACACTCGGAGAAGGTTGTACAAAATGGAAAGTTTTTTGTTTTTTTAAAATATTTATTTATTTATTTTTGGCTGCGTTGGGTCTTCGTTGCTGTGTGCTGACTTTCTCTAGTTGCAGCAAGCGGGGGCTACTCTTCATTGCGGTGCAAGGGCTTCTCACTGCGGTGGCTTCTCTTGTTGCGGAGCATGGGCTCTAGGCACGTGGGCTTCAGTAGTTGTGGCACGCGGGCTCAGTAGTTATGGCTTGCAGGCTCTAGAGCCCAGGTTCGGTAGTTGTGGCGCATGGGCTTAGTTGCTCTGCAGCATGTGGTATCTTCTTGGAGCAGGGCTCAAACCCGTGTCCCCTGCATTGGCAGGCGGATTCTTAACCACTGCGCCACCAGGGAAGTCCCCCAAAATGGAAAGTTTTTATAGGGAGAAGGGTGGGACAAGGGAGCTATTAGCAAAAGAGCCAGGATTTAGGCCAGGACATCTTTTTTGGGGGGAGGCAAACGGCAAGGAGTTTATCATGCAGATTGCCTCTTCTGCTGGGTGAGGGGAGGGATGGAAAGCACCCACATGAGAGACTACCTCATTGGTGCTGACCAGAAAATTCCAGATGGGTTGATTAAGATTACATTTCTGGAAAAGGTTGAAACTGCAGCTAAGTCAGGTATTAAGTGTAAGTTTGGTATAATGGGCTTTAGCACAAGTGATACCATTTTCACCCTGTGGTTTTCTCCTTGATGGTAGGTTAAAGTCAGAGAAGGTTGAAGGGTTTAGAAGGTTTATTCCAGCTAAAATCCATCTGAACTCAGATCTCAAGTGGGCCAGGTCCACTTCAGCAAGCATTGTCTTTGTAAAATAGTCCTGGTTTGGTTTCCCACTGTGAGTTCCTTTGTACAATGTTTGCCTATTTTTCTGGGACCTGGTTTCAAATTTTACAATGGTTCTCTGCCCTACCCTCCATTCTGGCACATAGTAGGCATAGCAAAAATTGGCTGAACAAACCAATGGAATGAAATTCTAAAAATGGTGAAGATGGCGGCAACTCCAGGGCCAAATCAAAATTAGATTCCGCTTATTCAGTCTCTTGTGGGAGACTTTAAAAATAAAAAGTCTAGAGCTTTTCTGGATCAGGGATCTCTCTAAGGGCCCAATGAAACTTCTGACCCTCTTTTTATTTACTTATTTATTATTTAAAAATTTTTTTTATTTATTTATTTTTGGCTGCGTTGGGTCTTCGTTGCTGTGTACGGGCTTCTCATTGTGGTGGCTTCTCTTGTTGCCGAGCACGGGCTCTAGGCACGCAGGCTTCAGTAGTTGTGGCATAAGGGCTCAGTAGTTGTGGTTCACGGGCTCTAGAGCACAGGCTCAGGAGTTATGGTGCACGGGCTTAGTTGCTCCACAGCATGTGGGATCTTCCCAGACCAGGGCTCGAACCCGTGTCCCCTGCTTTGGCAGGCAGATTCTTAACCACTGCGCCACCAGGGAAGCCCTGACCCTCTTTTTAAGTGTTGCAGTTAAACATGACAGTTTGTAAAAAATTTCCAGAGAGTTTATAAACTCAGGTGGTCCATCTCTGTTTAAGAATCTAAGTGCACGGACTTCCCTGGTGGCGCAGTGGTTAAGAATCTGCCTGCCAATGCAAGGGACACAGGTTCGATCCCTGGTCTGGGAAGATCCCACACGCCACGGAGCAGCTAAACCCGTGCGCCACAACTACTGAGCCTGCGCTCTAGAGCCCATGAGCCACAACTACTGAAGCCGGCATGCCTAGAGCCTGTGCTCCGCAACAAGAGAAGCCACCACAATGAGAAGCCCGCTCGCCACAACTAGAGAAAGCCCGCGCACGCACAGCAACAAAGACCCAACGCAGCCAAAAATAAATAAATAAATAAATAAGTTCAAAAGAAAAAGAATCTAAGTGCAAACTTCTATGTTTCTCATGTTCCTTGATATGAATGGAGATACTTAAAGAGAGGGATGCTGTGTTCATGGCTGGAGGCAAGTAGAGATGGACTGTCAGTATCTTATTATTTTGATGGATTCCTTCCCCCTTCCCCCCACAAAGATGTGCAGAAAATTCTAGGGTGAGGAGAGGAAGACAAATATAATGATATCCAATCTTTAGGGCCTGTTTTGGTTACTGACTTTCTAGTTATCAATTTGATGTACAAATGTGGTTTTTTTTTGTTTTTTTTGGTTTATTTCCTTACTGCTTCTCAAGGAAGATAACAGTAGGAGATTTGGTCAGAAAACCCAAAGAGCTCCGAGTGTGTGTATTATAGTGAATTCTGTGCCTGCATCTGCTGAAAATGGGCCCCAGGTAAAGGAGTCCTTAGAACAATCACATGTATTTTCCCATCAAAGCCGATGAATTAGATTTTTGTCCCCTGCAATATCTAGGAATTTCTAAGTGAAGATGCTGCGCAAATGTAGCTTTCAGGTTTGCATTCCTGCTTTCAACTTCGTATAATTACTTAGGGATTACTTTGTATGTACTCTCAGATATGTCTATTTGCCAGCCACTGTCCCATGCAAATATTTGACTTGAAAAGAGTGTGTGTATAAGGAATGGCCGCATGTTCGGATAACACTCCCAGATCATTCCATTTGGGAAGAATTCCACTAGAAAACACACCCACTGTTTCTTCCACTGATTCAGCTTTGAACCTGCTTAAGCCAATTTGTTGCTTTTCTGATCATGGTCAGCAGGTATATTAAAGTCCTGATAAATCAATTTACAAGTCAAGCAGTTTCGCACTGCAGGGTATTACTTTGTGGGGAGAGAAGAGATGGGAGTAGTAGCTTGGGATTCATAATCGATGCACCTCTCTTGTAGAGACCCTTTTCTTAGAGTAGGATTTTGTGCAGGCATGCTATAAAGCAAATCTTATGAAGCCTGAAACAGCACAAAGTGAACTTTCCAGGGTTCTCAGATTCCCTGATTTGTTGAAGGTCAGGTTTCTCTCTGTGGGGAAGTTGGACCCTGAGTACAGAGGCAGATTTATGCCTTAAGATGAACTTGTGAGTGCTATGGTACCCAGTGCCTCCAAGAATCAGAAGAGCCATCTGGGGTGAGGGGACAGCTTTGATCTCCCACCCCCGACTGGATCAACAAGAGACAGACATAGCAAAGAAAGAACCTTCTTGGAAGTGTTGCCATTTGCAATTTTTTTTTTTGCATAGAAAATGGTGGGTAGAATATTGTGGCTGGGAGTTTTCCTGCTCAACTAAAGCCATAGTTCTTTGATTAAATCCATATCTCCTCAGAAGATTATGACCCATCTAGAAGACTATGCTTCACTTTTGAGTGCTGGGGAGGACAGGAGGCCTGCTCTCATAATTTTGTTTTTATTAGAAGCATTTATCACACTGTCATAACTCTTACTTTTGTATTAAAATTTCCACATGGCATTTTTAAAAGACATAAAGTAAAAGCTTTGTCTTATTGCAATTTTTTTTATTGAAGTGAAAATCACAGGACATAAAATTAACATTTTAAAGTGAAAAATTCAGTGGATTTAGTATATTCACAGTGTTGCACAATCACCACCTCTGTCTAGTTCCAAACATTTTCATCACCCCATAAGGAAACACTGGACCCATTAAGCAGTTGCTTTCTATTCCCCCCTCTACCTAGAATCCTGGCAGCCAGCAATCTGCATTCTGTCTCTATGGATTTATCTATTCTGATATTTCATATAAATGAAATCATATAATATGTGGCCTTTTATGTTGCTTCCTTCATTTAGAATAATATTTTCAAGGTTTATCCACATTGTGGCATGTATCAGAACTCCATTCCTTTTTATGGCTGAATAATATTCCATTGTGTGGATCTGCCACGTTTGGTTTATCCATTCATCTGTTCATGGACATTTGGGCTGTTCCCACCTTTGGTTGAATGCTTTGTTTTGGAATTAGACACCAGAGCATAGGATACTAAGTGGCAACTCATATGATGGCAAGATTCTTTGATGGAAGAGTCACTCCATGGTACACATAGCAAGGGAGAAATGATAATTCTATAGGAGACAGAAAGAGAAAAAAGTTCCTGGTAATTGGCTAGTCCATGATGAAGACTGGAATGGCTCTGCTTTATCACCCCTGATTTACCTTGGTTCTCAAGATTGATTAGACAAGGAATAATATACACTAATTAGCAATATTTCCAACCCTGCCTTGCTTCACAGTTACCATTTTAAAAAATCATCCATAGTTCAGTAGAACTTAAACATTTCTTTTCATTTGTATATTTGCCTGCCACAAAACATTTGTCTTTATTTCAATATTTTTTTCAAGTCAACTTTCCTCAAACAATCCACGGTGAAATTCTACAAATAAACCATATTTCCTGTCACTTATGGAGACAGAAAGTCGAAGATGGAGGAACCCTTAGGCTTCAGTTTTAATTCCTCTAACGGCAAGATTTTTCAATGTGTGGCATATTCCAAGACCTCACCACTGAGAACTTTTCCTTGAAAAAATAATATAGGAGCTGGCCTATTTTCTGCCGTCAAATTTTGATACACTCTTTTGATTCATTTAAAATACGTGGAGCAGCTGGGCCCGTGAGCCACAAGTACTGAGCCTGCGCGTCTGGAGCCTGTGCTCCGCAACAAGAGAGGCCGCGATAGTGAGAGGCCCGCGCACCGCGATGAAGAGTGGCCCCCACTTGCCACAACTGGAGAAAGCCCTCGCACAGAAACGAAGACCCAACACAGCCATAAATAAATAAATAAATAAAAATTAAAAAAAATAAAAAATAAAAAATAAAATACGTGGACTCAGTGCTTTTAGAAATTTTCCTTTTCTGACCCAATGGAGAAATCCACCTCGATAAGAACCAGTCAAGCAGATTGCATGCTCAGACTCAGACGTGGTGTTCTTTGTTTTTTTACCAATCTTTGTCAGTTAATCTGAAGGAAATCTTCACTGGCCATTTGTTAGAACAAAATTTTTAGGGATGTAATTTTTACTGTAATTTTTAGGGATGTGTCCATAGGACTCCCTGGTGGGGTTGCATAGAACACTGTTTCTGTCTACGGCTCCAGAGGGAGCCCCCAAGGAGTCTTCCTTATCTTCCTAGGTCTTGGTGATTTATAGTTTGCATTCTAGTCTCAAAGAGCACAGATCTCATGAACCCCAAGGTGGTTTGCTTTGCTGCTGGTAATCTAGTTTGCAAAGTTATTGCTTTCAAGAGATTCCTAATGTGGTCTTAGATATATGGTCTCATGTCAAATTCCAGTGGAGAAACGAGGAATAATGCTCTCCCAATCGCTCCTAGCCTCGGGTTCCAGTTTCCAGTTTTATGACAGGTAACAAGAGAATAACGAAAGAAACAGGTATTCTTAGAGCAATTAAAAATGTGCATGGGAACAAAATGAAATGTAGTCACTTGTTTTTAGTCAGTTTTCTCACCATCCTTTTGGGTCCTCATCACACCCATTCTCAGTCCATCTTTTTCTTAGGCGCCCATTGATAGGGACTGTGGGTGATTTTGAATCTGATGTCCTTGGTTCCGAGCTCTACCACTTACCATCTGCGTCACACTGAGCAAGTTACTTAACCGCTCCAAATAGCAACCTCCTCATCTATAAAGTGGCAATAATTCCTAGGGGTTATTGTGAGGATTAAGTGAGATCATATATATAAAATGCTTAGCCCTGTCCTAGCTACTTAAACAAGGTACAGTAAAAGGTCCATATTATTGTTATTCAAGTAAATGCCAAACATGTCACTCAACTTCAGTTCTTTGAGAAAAACATCCATCTGAAACATATGAGATGGTTTATGATTAAGTGTTCGTGTTACCAGGTAACATCAAGACCATGACAATGAGTGCAGCTTTATATTCCAGAGCAACATAACGTTGATAAATGGAGCAATCCCAAATTC
This sequence comes from Balaenoptera acutorostrata, assembly GCF_949987535.1. NCBI lineage: Eukaryota > Metazoa > Chordata > Mammalia > Artiodactyla > Balaenopteridae > Balaenoptera > Balaenoptera acutorostrata. The sequence goes on along the minus strand of NC_080079.1, from coordinate 11,501,609 downwards.
AAATGGAAAATCTGCTTTGCTGGAGGAGAGGGTGCCAGAGATTCTAAGCAGGATGAATGTGTGTGAAACTGACTGAAATTGACTGCTGAGAAATAGGATTCCATGGGCAAGAACAACTGCTCAGGAATTTAAAAAATATATGGTTGACAATGATCAATATCGATTACATAGGTTACCAGCAGGAATTTACCCTTTTGATAATTCGTATATGTGTCCAACAGACATGTACTGAATTCCCAAGACCAGCCACGCAAAGTCCTGACACATTTGGAGCAGAGCAGTGGTACACAGAACCCTGCAGGGCCCTGATGGCTCCCTGAGGCAGGGTACCATAGGGAAGGGGGAGATTTCCCCTCTACCCCTGTTGAGTTCTTATAGCTGCACTAATAATAAAATTGACACAAGACAGATTCACAGGAGAAAAAGAACCTTTTTCATTCATGAGCATGGAGGTTTCATAGAAATAGGACCTAAGAAGTGGCCAAAGCAGGCAGCTTTTATGTTTTTTAGACAAAGAAACAGTAAATTTGAGAGGAATTGACAGGACACAAAAACTTAGGTTTTGGGTGCTCAATTAGTGATGAATTTAAACAGAATTCGGTCTTGAGGTAGTCAATGAAAAGAAGTAACAAGGTTTGTTTATTTGTTTATATAGGCTTCTCAGCCCAAATTCCCTATCTCTGGCAATAAGAGTGTCCTTCTACTTCCAGATGCAGTGAGTGTCCCTTTCACAGGAGAGATTTATTTCCTCCTTTCAGGGAGACAGAGAGCAGGGTCAGTGTGTCCCTCTTGCATTGGCTGTTTCTTAAGTCACTTTCATTCAAAATAATATGTCACGAGGCACATTTTGGGGCAGCCTGCTCTGGGCTCCAACAGTACCCGTGAGCTGAAGAAAAGAAGCAGGTAAATAAGCCCGGGGGGTGGGGTTTGGAGAGGCAGGATCCTTCCAGTGGATTCTCTGTCTGCTGAAGGGAGCTCAGCAATTTTTGTGAGTTGCAGCCAAAAGAGTATTAATCAGAAGAGACATCTAAAGAGGAAAAGTTGATTGTTCGAGGACCTTGAAGTGAAAAGAACAAAGTGCTCAAAAAAAAGAGAAAAAGGCAAGAAAACCAAATCTGCATCACCAAGGAGGGAGATGTGCTGGAGGCTGACCACTGGGAACAGAGGTGAAGACCATCGTGGTGAGCAGGTGATCCTCGTGCATTTGGTGTTGCTGGTGCACAGGGCAGGTAGGCTGGGGTGGTGACAGTGGAAGTGGGCCAAGTGGCAGGGACCACACGTTCAAATCTTGAACTCTATCCATAGGTGACAGGAAATCATAGAAAAGCTTTATGCACAGGAACAATGGGGTCAGATTTCTGGACGCTGTTAATTTTTTGCTTCAATTTTAGAAAATTGCTTCTCTTTCATCAGTTTCCCTCTCTCTCTTTGTCCTTCTACATGTTCAGTAAGAAAATGGGGTGTTGAAAATTAACTGTTGATTTCTCTCTCTTGCACTGCATGAGTGATTGCAGCTTTGCAAAGCAACTACCCATCTGCTGCGTCATGGGCTCTTCCCAGGAACAGTGCTGTTAGCTGAGAGATTTGGGAATGAGCTTTTGAGGTATAAGTAAGGGAGGCCACCCCTGGGACAGTGCCGTTGACTATGTGACCCATGGCGGGTGTGTAGGCACAAGATCAAATGTCATTTATTTGACTCTTTGCTTTCCTAGAAGCAGGTCACTTACTATAAGGAAGTTATTAATTCCTTCCCAAGCCTCAGTTTTAAAAATTGGCCCCTTTCTGCATGTTCCCAGGACACTTGTCAAGTGCTGGTTTCCTTTCTTATGGTAACTGCTCCTTTCTGTCATCCTGACATTTCTAGCTTTTGGGGAGAATTCTGTGCCCGTGGTCCTCCAGCATCTCTGCTTCCTTCTAGACACAGATTTGGTTTATCTATCTATCTATTTATCTATGTATCTATCTATCATCTGCCTATCATCTATCTATCATTTATTTATTTAGGATCCTTTGCTCTTTTCCTTTCATGGCTTTCTAATAATCATCTTTGGCTCATTAGATGTCTTCTAATTAACACTCTTTTGGCTGCAAGTAACAAAAATCACCTGAGCTATTTTCAGCAGGCAGAATTCTTTGGAAGGGCGTTGGGGTCTGTGGCAGAACCAACCCAAGAACAGGGACATGACGGGGTCTCAGCAGAGACTAGAACCAGGTTGCTGCCGACCTCTCCTGCAATTTATAACTCCCCACGCCCACCCTAGTAAGGCTGAGCGGCCTCTCTTGGTCTTCATCCCAATCCCTGGGGTAGAGGCTTTTGGTCTGTGGTTGGGGGATGGGAGAGAGGTCATTCTGTGTCAACATGACCATTCCCACTGCAAGCTTATGGATAGAGAGGAGAGGTCTGTGGTTGGGGGATGGGAGAGAGGTCATTCTGTGTCAACATGACCATTCCCACTGCAAGCCTATGGATAGAGAGGAGAGGTCTGTGGTTGGGGGATGGGAGAGAGGTCATTCTGTGTCAACATGACCATTCCCACTGCAAGCCTATGGATAGAGAGGAGAGGTCTGTGGTTGGGGGATGGGAGAGAGGTCATTCTGTGTCAGCATGACCATTCCCACTGCAAGCCTATGGATAGGGAGGAGAGGTCTGTGGTTGGGGGATGGGAGAGAGGTCATTCTGTGTTAGCATGACCATTCCCACTGCAAGCCTATGGATAGGGAGGAGACGTCTGTGGTTGGGGGATGGGAGAGAGGTCATTCTGTGTCAGCATGACCATTCCCACTGCAAGCCTATGGATAGAGAGGAGAGGTCTGTGGTTGGGGGATGGGAGAGAGGTCATTCTGTGTCAACATGACCATTCCCACTGCAAGCCTATGGATAGGGAGGAGAGGTCTGTGGTTGGGGGATGGGAGAGAGGTCATTTTGTGTCAGCATGACCATTCCCACTGCAAGCCTATGGATAGGGAGGAGGGGCCTGTGGTTGGGGGATGGGAGAGAGGTCATTCTGTGTCAACATGACCATTCCCACTGCAAGCCTGTGGATAGAGAGGAGAGGCCTGTGGTTGGGGGATGGGAGAGAGGTCATTCTGTGTCAACATGACCATTCCCACTGCAAGCCTATGGATAGGGAGGAGGGGCCTGTGGATAGGGAGGAGGGGCCTGTGGATAGGGAGGAGGGGCCTGTGGATAGAGAGGAGGGGCCTGTGGATAGGGAGGAGGGGCCTGTGGATAGGGAGGAGGGGCCTGTGGATAGAGAGGAGGGGCCTGTGGATAGGGAGGAGGGGCCTGTGGATAGGGAGGAGGGGCCTGTGGATAGAGAGGAGGGGCCTGTGGATAGGGAGGAGGGGCCTGTGGATAGAGAGGAGGGGCCTGTGGATAGGGAGGAGGGGCCTGTGGATAGGGAGGAGGGGCCTGTGGATAGGGAGGAGGGGCAGTCCCTCAGGAATGGCACCAGACAGAAACCAATGAATCTGACCACACGAACGTACAGTTTGGCTATGTTTTTAAATAGAGGCTGGAATTTTGTTGTTGTCATTGTCATTGTCATTTGAAAAGAAGAACTTGTTGTCCTACTGAGTCTTGTAAAAGTCATTCAAGTTATTATATTGATATTTATTCTTCTCTTCATTTTCTTTGCATGGATCTCCTTTCCCTTAACCCTTCCAGTCAAAAAATTCTACAATCCTTTCCCTTGGTTTTTTCTCATTACTTTAAATTTAGAAGTACATGCATTTGTGTGTGTGTGTGTGTGTTTGCAGACTGAGCTGAACCTGGTGTTCAGACATATCTGAGCATGTGTGATAATGGGTGGGCAGAGGGCTATAGACTGGAAGTGCGGGGAGGAGAGATCTTTGCACTGGAGCAGAGGGGGAGCTTGGGTTGAGGACAGCAAGGCTCACACCTTGCAGATTTGCCTCCAGTTCAGAATCAAGAACTTAGTCTCAGCCCCGTAGAGAGTGTGGCTCCTGGCAGAAGCTGTAGGAACTAGTGAGGCCCTGGGGTGCAAGTTGCACTTCAATGTGTGATGCACTTCCCTCTCCTGCATGGAACAGTGTGGCGTGGATGTGGTGAAGACCCCAAGGACCTTCATGCAGATTTGGCTCCTCCAGGGACACAGGACTGAGAGCACCAGGTGATGGCACTCTTGGCATTGACAACTAACTACATTAGTTGGATTTGGTTACAAACAGAAGAGACCCCATCAGACTGGCTCCAGCACAAAAGGGGACTAACCGGTGCCTGCATCTGTCCAGTCCAGGACAGATCGTTGGGCCTGGATGGATGAAGAAGTTCAAATGATGACCCTTGGGCTCTCCATCTCTCTGAGGATTGGCCTCGTTAATAAAGGCTTTATCCACCTTTAAGGAAACATGCTGTGCTCAGGTGAACATCCTTCCAGGGTAACAAACTCAGTGGAAAGATACATTGTCTGTCCCATTATTTGTGGAGAAGAACTCTGAGTGGCCAGGTTGGAGCTGTGTCCACTTCTGGACCAATCGTTGTTGCTGGGGAATGGGATCTGTGGTTGGCTGAGTCCAGGGAGGGTGCCCCATCTTGTGGCTGTGACTGAAGTTCTACCAGCACGATAGGGAACGGGGGAAGGGCCCTGAGCAGACGAGACACACATTTCCACTACAGCATTATCCTGAAGGGCATCCTATCAATGGCCAGCCCTAGGGAGGAGCTACCTCAAGGGGCTTTTTTTTTTTTTTTTTTTAAATTATTTATTTTATTTATTTATTTATTTATTTTTGGCTGTGCTGGGTCTTCGGTTCGTGCGAGGGCTTTCTCTAGTTGCGGCAAGTGGGGGCCACTCTTCATCGCGGTGCGGGGACCGCTCTTCATCGCGGTGCGCGGGCCTTTCACTATCGCGGCCCCTCCCGTTGCGGGGCACAGGCTCCAGACGCGCAGGCTCAGCAGCTGTGGCTCACGGGCCCAGCTGCTCCGTGGCATGTGGGATCTTCCCAGACCAGGGCTCGAACCCGTGTCTCCTGCATTAGCAGGCAGATTCTCAACCACTGCGCCACCAGGGAAGCCCCTCAAGAGGCTTTTTGGATAGCAGATATCAATGACAGGAGGATGAAGAAGATGACGTTACAAGGACTATACAAGAGCACACGTGAGATACCCCTAGGGAGCCCCAGAAATGCAGAAGGGTCTGAGATCCCACGCTAGCCTGCAAAATCTGAGTGAATATTGTAATTGGACCCCACTGGTGGCCAGCCAGAGCCTGGGCAGCCTGGGAAGTGATGCTTAGTTATAGCCTGAATTGTCTTAGTTTACGTAACCGCAAAGGGTGGGAAAGCACATTTACTTGAGAAGTGTAGATGAGTGCCTGTCACTGTTGACTGCACATTTGATATTTGTGGTCATAAAAATTTGGAGTGAGTCCAGTCATCCCAGCCATGTGAGTCTCTCCAGAAATGTCCCACTATATACTTGGGTTAAACAGGGTTGGGGTTTTGAGAGGGGAGTACAATGGAAGGAAAGAGCAACCAGGGAGTTAAGGGTATTTGCAAGGAAGTGTTTCTACTGCTGGACTGTGGAATTTAGCCTGGGCAAGGAAGTGAGGTTAGGATGAGGGTTCTGGATAGGGAAAAAAATGGTCAGCTTAATGGACTGCCTGAGGTCTTTGCTAAAGAGGGAGCGCTAGAGAAGGTGAAGGGAAGGATAAGAGGGGGTGGTCAAAGAGTTGGATGTTACATTGAGATTTTGGTGGGGGCACCATTATTAGTGATGATTCCAGTTGTGAGGCTGCAATGCAGTAGAGGAAAAGATGACTGAAACTAAGATTAAAAGAAAGAAACTGGGTGGTCAGAGTGTGGGGTGGGTCATCCAGATAGACGCTGAAGTCACTGAGAATAACTGTAACAGTAGGAGGAGGAGAAAGGGAGTGAGGCAAATGCCCAAGTCATCAGAGAATGGGGAGGATCGACCCGGAGGTTGGTAGGTGAAAACCATAAGGAACGGTAAAGTCTGATCATGGATGCCCTATTCCCAAGAGCTTCAGCACCCCCAGGCTTTGTGGGATGTGAAGTGCAGAGGAAAAGCGGCCTCCGCTCGAGAGGGCTGCAGACAGGGCTGCCTCCTTAGGGTCACGTACAACGATCATCGTACCACATTGTCATCTCTCTGAATGGCACCCTCTGAACTTTCTCAAATGGTGGGCTTGGCTTCAGGGAAGGGGTATGATTAGAGGCCATCAGATTCCCCGAGGAACAAGAAGGAAGTGTTCTGAGAAGAGGCTGAGGGATTTAGGGGTGTGTTGATAATGGACACGAGAAGAAGGGTTCCGGAGGGCAGTGAGGTGAGGGATGGAGAGTTGAGGGGGCCACATGGAGCAGAATGTAGAAACTTACATGGAGCCTGCTAAACACAGAGTTGCCCACGTAAGAAGCAGCCCTTTTACAAAGTGACAGCTGCAACTTACAGCATCCAACCTAATAAGTTTGACTTGGTCCTCATGTTAGAAGCCACTGTGTGTTTTTTGTGTTCCTGGCATCATGGAATATGGCCGAGCCACGTGGCATGTGGGATCTTAGTTCCCTGACCAGGGATTGAACCCGTACCCGCTGCAGTGGAAGTGCGGAGTCTTAACCCCTGGACCGCCAGGGGAGTCCTCAGGGAACGTCTTTTACAACAGATCACCCCATGGACTTCTTGCTGGGGTTGAGTCTCAGTAGTCTTGGGGGGTGACCCTAGGAACCTCATAACCAAACCCTAGGAATGCTGCGAATGCTATTTTAAGTCAGGCCACCCAAATGTGCCCCTGTATCACTGTTTTTGTATAACATGGTAGCAAACTGCCAAAATCTTAACTTTTAAAGTGTAGACTCCCTGCCTTATTCTAGAAAAGATACTAGAACCTTTATAATAATACATTTAGTTTAACAAGATTTAAAAACAAAGATGAGTAAAGAAATTGAGGTCAAAGGAAAATAAGGATATGAAAGATACGATGAAGCCCAAGGTGAGGTTAGCACATAAAGTGCCCTTTGTTATGATCCCAAGTGTGTGGCTGTGCTTCTTGGCCTCCAAAGCTCAGGAATAAACAAGATTCATGGCATGTAAAAGATTAAAAACAAACCAGTGGTTCGGAGAAGTGCAACTATTTTTGTTACCGAGAGCTGAGACATTTCTCCTGTGGGTCTTCAATAGGAGGCCCAGTGTGATGTAGCAAATAATATCCTCAAAAACATTCAGACTATATAATAATATATAATAATGCGCTTCCCAGGGTTGTTTCTCACGGTATCTTTCAACGTAGGTCAAATATAATGGAAAAGTATAGTTTAGTAAAAACTTGTATATGGGAAGCAAAAATCGTTCAATTATTCTTTCTAAGGGTCTGGCTGACTCAAAAGGTTGCATTTAAAATTAAAGGAACGAATGGACGGTGTGTTCTCTAAGCAGTCCTTCATCAATATTATTTCTTGCAATTAAGTTAGAGTTGCTAAGTGTAGGCTAGCAGTGAGTTTGATGGTCTGTCCTCTGATAAGTAGTGACATAGCATCGACCGAGTCATCCTTCAAGGGCAGATTCCTGGACTGGAGATGGGGTGGGCATCCTCTTAAGAAAACTGAGAGTCTGACCAGGACATGTGCCTGAGTTGGGGCTGGTCCACCTGCCCACGGAGGTGGGTCACAGAAGTACCTGTCAGCAGGGCCAAATTTTTCCTTAGAAAGCAATTCAGGATGTGTTCTAACACCTAGATAATGGGTGAGTAAAGGCCCCAAATTTTATGTCAGTCTTAGCTAGGAAAGCCTTTAAAGCAGATCTATGACTGTGTGCATTTTTGAGGTCCTATGCTGTGCTAAGTGTTAATGATAAAGGCAAACTCCTTGCCTTCATGGAGCTTGCTTTCTGGTGGATGGAAGATGGAGAGCATTGATGTAAATGAATGAATAAATAAAATGATAATTACAAGCTGTGCTAAGGGCTTGGACGGAGGAAGATAAGATGAGGTGAGAAGGCACTTCTGAGGAGGGAACGCTTAGGTTGTGCCCTGAACAAGACACTGACCTTGCAAAAGGTCTGGGAAAAGAGCCTTCAGGAAGAAGCAATGACAAGAGCACGGATGGAGGCAGGAAGGGCTCGATGGTGAAGGCACTGAGGGCAGGTCTGTGTGGCCGGAGCCCAGGAGCTGTGTGGGGTGGCGTGAGATGAGGCTGAGAGGCAGTGGAGGCCTGGTGGAGGAGACCTTGACAGGACACAAGACAGTCTTGGTTGTCTCCAACTTTAAGCATTGTATCTTGTTTGTATCTTCTTTAAAATGACTTAGTTGCAAAGTATGTCCTTAGGGAACCAATGAGTAAATTCACTGTCCAAGTTGGTTAGTATAACAGTTATAGTTAAAATTGGGAGGCAGCACAGTGAACTTTATGCTGTGTGAATTATATCTCAATTAAAAGACATTGTGAGGGCAAGGGTCACATCTTGGTGACCAATGTGTCATATATCCAGTTGGTGCTCAATAAATGATTTTGATGATTAGAAAAAAAAGGTCGACTTTGGAAGGGTTGATGTTTAGTCCTTTGGATAGTCCTTGTCTAGCGTGGTCAATTGTTTATTTTGATCCCTTCTTATTTGTGACAACATCCTGTTCGTACAGGGAATGCTATCTTTCAGTTTGGTAGTCAGAGTTGTTCTGAGGATTTTCAGTCTTCCATAAGGTATCAAGTCATTAGGGAACAAGTGAAAAAAAAAAAAAGGTGGTGTTGGGGGAGAACCTACTCCTGTATCATTCTTCTGGGAAAGATCTACTTTTCTAAAGGGAAATTCTTAACAATACCAATTGTTGAGGTCCTGATAAGGTAAACGATATAGCATTGAGTTGTAATAACCCAAAGCTGGCACTATAGACTATCTTACAAAGGGAACCCTACTCTTCTTTGTGTGCAGTTGGTTTCAGGAGTCCCTACAAACAATTTCTTTGAGGTAGATTAAAACAAGTTCTCTGCTTTCTTGTTCATAGCATAGTTCTGTTTAGCAAACCCTATCTTCTCAATTCGTATAATACACAGGGAAGCTTTAGCTGGGAGCAGTTCATGATCACAGATGCCCAGGGAGAGGCCTGTGTGCTGTTGATGGGCTGGGGTGGACCTCTGGCTGGTTTCTTCTCTTTTGTGTTGAATCTCCTCTCTGTGGAACTGATAAAAGCCCCATTGTTCACTTAACCCTGAAGAGGTCGTGTGTGAAGTGATGGTCTTCAATTTCAAATGTTCCCCCCTTTTCTTAACTTGCTTTATTTTTAATTCTAGAATGGAAAACAAAAGTTAGTGCTCTTCCTCAAAGATGGACAAATAGGGGGCTCTTTGGAAGACGTACTTTTTTTGGAAAAGGTAACTTTAAATATTACGTGACACATGCTTTGTTGTAAAACATTCTATCAATACGAAAGTTGATAGAATTATAGAACTATAGAGTAAAATGCCTCTCCATTCCTCTCCCAGGATTAAGGAATGCCAACAATAGATGGCTATGCTTTCAGTTTCCTGTGCATTTATAGATACTCGTATCCATATGTGTGTATATACGTGTATATAGTTTTATTATTTTTCTATTGTTCTACATGATTTACAAAATTATTTTGTGTTTATTTTATTTACAAATTTTAAAAATTTTGAAATAATTACAGATTCATAGGAAGTTGCAGAGTCAGTGCAGAGAGGTCCCCTGTACCCTAACCCACTTTCCCCTGAAGGGGAATAGAATATACCACCCCAAAATATGCCACTTTGATGTTTATTTATTTTTTATTTTTTATTTTTTTTTGGCCGTGCTGGGTCTTAGTTGCACCACGTGGGCTATTTGTTGCAGCATGCGGACTCTTAGTTGCGGCATGCAAGTGGGATCTAGTTCCCTGATCAGGGATTGAACTCGGGCCCCCTGCATTGGGAGCGTGGAATCTTACCCACTGGACCACCAGGGAAGTCCCCAAAATATGCCACTTTGGCATATTGATTATTTTGAATTAAAGTTACTTAGGAAACAACTGAGGCAAGAAGGACGCTCTGACCTCCTTTGTCCCCCTGAAAACAGGAAATACATCTCCCCTGTGAAAGGTACCAATCCTGTACCAGGAGGGTGGAAGGCATCCTTATCAACAGAGACTGGATTTAGGTCTGAGAAAGCTGTATAAAAACAAACCTTGTTACTTCTTCATTAATTTACTATTTCAAGCCCAAACCCCTTTGTCTTGTCAATTCTTTGCAAATTTATTGTTTCTTTGTCTAAAAGATATAAAGGTTTCCTGCTTTGGCCACTTCTTTGAGTCTCGTATTTTTGTGGGGCTCCCATATATACAAAATTAAATTTGTTTTTCTCCTGTTAATCTGTCTTATATACATTCAATTATTAGACCAGCCAAAGAACCTACAGGGGAAAAAGGGAAAATTTTTCCACCCTACACCCCCAATATCAAAGCCAGGCAAATGACATTTGTACAACTTAGTTCTATGCCGTTTGATCACATGTGTAGGTTTGCGTGACCACCACTTCAGTCAAGATGCAGAACTCCTCCATCACCACAAAGATGTCCCTTTTGCTGTACTTTTATAGTCACACCTCTGCCCTTCCCGTCCACCACCATCTTTAACCCCTTGTTACTGTTTTTTAAAAACATGAATTGTTAACATACCATACCTATTGATCTACAATTTTCTTTGTTTTCCCCTCTTAACAACTAGGCCCGGAGAGTTTTCCACATTAGCATAGAAATTGTTCTGGGAATGCCTATCCACTGCATATTATTCTGACTAAATTACATGTATTACATGTTTTGGGGTTTTTTTTTTCATGTTCTGGCTATTATCAACAAATGCTGCATTTAATATCTTTGTGCAATTAATGCAAGTATGTGTGTAGGATTGAGTCCTATGAATGAAATTTCTGTGTCAAAGGGATGTGTATGTTATTGATAGATACTGTCAAGCTGACCTTCAAGAAGCCTGTATCAGGGCATACTCTCCTCAACAATTTATAGGAGCAGGAAGTCCTGCTTTATGCAGTGGTTATTTAAGGCTGGTGGCAAGTTTTATTTCATATTTTTATGAATTTTCTCCCTTTGAGTGGAACAGGGTCTCAGGCAGTATATTATTACACTGTGGGCAGATTCTTTTTGCAGTAACCTAGCTTTTCTACAAATGTATTCGTTTCCTAGGGCTGCCATAACAAAGTACTGTAAACTTTGGCTCAGAACAACAGAAATAAATTGTCTGGCAGTTCTAGAGACTGAAAGTCTGAAATCAAAATGATGGCAGGGCCATGCCACCTCTGCAGGTTTTGGGGAAGGATCTGTTCCAGGCCGCTCTCCGACCTTCTGGTAGTTCCTTGGCTTGTGGCAGCATAACCCCAGTCTTCATAGGGCATCCTCCCTGTGTGCATACCCATGTCCACATTTCCCCTTTTTATAAGGACACTAGTCATACGGGATTAGGGGCCTACCCTACTCCAGGATGACCTCATCTTAACTAAGTTCATCTGCAAAGACCCTGTTTCCTAATAAGATCACATTCTGAGGTACTGGGGGGTTAGGACTTCAACTTTTGAGTATTTGGAGTGAGGACACAATTCAGCCCATAACAACAAGTGTTACAGACAAGAACACGCCACTCCAAAACACACAACAGAATACTTTCTTTTCTCACTCTGGACAGAATTCTTTTCTCATCCCCTGTGTCTAACGGCAGGTCCCACATTTGACTCAGCCGCCCAGTGATAGACCATTAGTGCTTTCCCTTTCCAGTTGCTAGTGTGACATGGAGCACACCTAGAAAGAATTAAGTCAAATTGAGATGAATTCAAGAGACCTGTTCATACTGGGCAAAACCAGAGAAGGGTTCCCCTGAGAGAATTCTACCTGTCCAGTAGGGCCCACGTAGTCCAGGTGTGCAAATCTGCAGAATTCATAGGAATGCTTTGGCTGAGGTCTTTATGACAATGACTAAAGTCTAACTTAAGGCTAATAAGCACATACTCTGAAATAGCAATCTTAACAGAGCACTGGTATGTGCTAGGCACTGACCTAAGCTCTCGACCTGTATAAACTCACTCAGTCCTCACAATGACCCTACAAAATAGGTTCTGTATTAATAGAACTCAAATAGACAAGTACATTGAGGTATGTCTTTGAGTCATGTTCAGTTCCTGGCCCTTAACTGGTGAGCCCAGTTCTGCTTTCCCCTTTCTACTCATTTTAACTTCGGTGAAGCAATGAAAACTTAATTTCACAATCAGCTGCCAGTGCCGGTGTGAAAGTAACTCAAGAAAACATGGCCTTTGCACAGCTGGGTATTTGTAAAGGGCTAGAGGGAGAGAGGTCTCTTAGCCCATATCAAAGTTCTACTTTCTAATGAACTCTAACATGTGGAAATAAATGAAGACCACCTAAATGAGAACAAGCAAAAGCTACTTCTTCAAAGCTTGCAGAAAGCAGGGAGTCAACCTCCATCACTTGCGTCCGGCTGAGACTCCAAGGCCGGCAGGGGAATGGGAAAGTTATACAATGAAAAGAAGGAGAAAGCTTTAGGTGTGCTCTGGCTGGAGGCTGTTGGCTTGGGGGAAGCTGGAGGTGGGGCTAGCTAGAAGTACACATCTTAAGTAATTGGTTTGAGAAGCTTTGAGGGGAGGGGAAAAATATTTTTCCTCTGATCCAACTTAGATTCTCTGACTGAGGTCCTATAAATTAGACCAACAAAAGACAAATTAACAAGAGAAAAACAGGGACTTCCCTGGTGGCGAAGTGGTTAAGAATCTGCCTGTCAATGCAGGAGACATGGGTTCGAGCCCTGGTCCGGGAAGATCCCACATGCCACGGAGCAACTAAGGCCATGCGCCACAACTACTGAGCCCACATGCCACAACTACTGAAGCCTGCGTGCCTAGAGCCTGTGCTCTGCAACAAGAGAAGCCACCGCAATGAGAAGCCTACGCACCACAACAAAGAGTAGCCCTCGTTCACCACAACTAGAGAAAGCCCGCACACAGCAACAAAGACCCAATGCAGCCAAAAATAAATAAATAAATTAATTAATTAAAAAAAAAACCAAGAGAAAAACAAACAGGTTATTAATGCGTGCAGCACATATGTGGGAGAATCTTCAGTGATGGGTAACTCAGAGTGGTTAGAACTTGGGCTTATCTAGCATCTTCACAAAACAACAAAAAATCTGTAGAGAAGAAACAAGACAAAGGAGAAGGGTTTTAGGCTTCTAAGGGCATCAAGCTGTGGGAAGGTAAATATATGGGAAACTAATGGAAGGTAAAGGGTTTTATGTGCAGGGAAATCTTGGCATCAAATTTCTGTCTTCTTCGTGGCCATAAGACTTCTTTGACAAAGGGGATTTACAGCATCCTCAATTTCTCAAAAGTTTCTGCTTTTTGTCAGATAAGGGAAGCTCTGAGAAGGCTTTTTTCTGAATCTGCTGGTTCTCATTTACCTCCAACTCAAAATAATTGTTATGTCAAAGTGATGTATTTCAGGGTGGCGGATTCTGATCTCCTATGGCTTTCTCTGTTTGGTCCTGACTTGGAAGCTGGTGGTCACTGATCAAGTCCTGACCTACCTGGGCAGGTTACTGCAGAGGGTGGGGTCAGAGTTTTAGTTTCAAATATGGTCCAGCCCTCATCTGTGTATTCTGTCTCGCAAACGTTATACAGTAGGATCTGATGGTATATTAGGAGTTCTCCGTAATGAGGAGTAAAGACAATAATCCTTATAGCGTGTGTGGTTAAAAAAATAATTTGGGTCTAACTTGGAGTCTCTTGTTCCACGTGGTCCTATCTTATGGTATTTGCTATGCTTGCCTCTGGGTCCTGGTTACTGTGGGTGGCTTGAAGGGCCGTGCTTCTATTAGATGCTTTCTGTGGCAGGCTTGGCTTCCTTCCAGTCTCTTCTGTAAGAGAATCGTCTCCATGACTGTGTGATGCTGGAGCTCTCTGCCTCTCCCATCTAAGCCCATTGTGGCTACTGGCAGCCTTATTCTTCCCACGTGGCACGTGGCAGCCATATTCTCCTAGATATGGTATTTGGAGGCAACGTTAGGACCCCTTGGGAGGTTCTCTTCCTATCCTAAGGGAACATGGATGCCTAAACTCTGGGTTTTACGCATGGGGCTTTGCTGATCAATCACACCACACTGAATGTTGTAGGGCCTCTATTCGTACTTTTGTTGTGGATTTTGTTTTTCTTCTACTTTCTGCCCTTGCTGTGATATAAGTGAGTCTCCCCAGCATTGCTCTGACACCCAGTGTATTGGACCAGCTCAGGACCAGGTGTGGGGAGCCGGGGAAACCTGGGAGCATCAACAGCCCTCTGGATGGTGTTTCCTCCCAGGATGTAAGGTTTGAAGACATTGATGGATTTGAGATTTTCAGAGGTGGAAACTATTTGAAAATGATTTGGCTTGATGAATAAATGGTGGATTTATGTCAAAGAATGTTTTAAGTCAGCTGGAATTTATTGAGGGCTCTGTGGTTCTGGGGTAAGAGTGGTGGATTTGGGGCTGGCAAAGGCTGGTCAGGACCCACAAGGACCTCAGCGTTTGCTTCAGAAGAGAGACAAAAACACCAGCGTCTGTGATCTTAAGGACCGTTGTGTGGAAGAGGCCCAACTTTCTGAAGGCCACTTTGCTGAAAAACCACTCTCAGGGTGGCCAATTAATTAGCCAAAGGCCAATGGCCCCAAGAAAATATAACTGCAGAACCAGCCCAAACTGGCTCTATCCTGTTTTTAACAAGATATTGAGTTGTTTTTCAGAGACAACAACAAAACTGCAAGTCATGCAGCCAAAGCAGGCACAGAGGAGAAAATTTTGCCCTCAATTAATACCCAGAACCAAGTTTCTACCCCCAAAGGAACCAAAGGACCGGGACTTTACCAGAATCTGAACACAGATCCCTTTCAGAAGTGAAGGGTCCATTGTCCAAGAAGATCTGGTGCTGAAGCCCCTTTCCCACACCTATCGTAGATGGCCAAGCTCCAAAATCCTCGCGTTGTAACCTGGCCACCAGCGCTTCCGCAGGCCAACCTCCCTCCCTAACTCACAGAAGTTTGACTGAACCTCAGATCGAGGAGACAGACTTGAGCCGTGCCTCCTGTCTCCTTGCTGGTCCACCTTGCAATAAACCTTTTTCTTTTCTCAAAAGCCGATGCCATAGTATTGGCTTTTACCTGCATCGGGCAGCGAGCCCTTTGCTTGGTGACAAAAACAAAGCATTGCTGTCTGTAGGCTGGCAGTTTTTGTTTTTAAAATAATTGTTTTTGCTTTAGCAATGGCGGCCTGCAAGGGGCTTGACAGAGCTGGAGCTTAGGTTTTGGTGAGATGATGGGGACTCAGACACTAGTGACGATGTTGAATTTTGTCTGAGCCCTGGGCTTCCAGAGAGCCGTGCTGACTGAGAAATCTCGCAGCCTTTTGCGTTCTGAGAAAGGAGTGACTGTAAGTGAATACTCTACTCTTGTGTATTCCAGCATATTCCAAGGTAAGGGCCACCTCCACCCTTCCTCATGACTCCCGTGAGAGTGGGGGATGCTTCCCTTGCCTACTTGCCTCTAGAAAACCCCAGCCTGAGGCAGGGGATAGATGGGCTCCAGGCTAGGCATTTACAACTGGCCTCCTGTTCACACGTCCTGGGGTGAGAAGAAGATGGGTTCCAGGCTGAACATTCATTACCAGCCCCCTGTTTACATTTCCTGAAGCAAGAGACAAACAGGCTCCAGGACTACATAGTTATGACCAGACTCCTGTCTATATTTCAAGATCTGCACCTCAGTATAAAAACCAGCAACAGAAATAGGGTAAATAACCGGGCCTTGGACATTTTTATGGGAGGGACAGAGTGGGACTAAACCCTGTTAAAAGATCAAGAGGTCATACATTTCCCATCCCTGGGGCAAGGGAGACATTGCACATGCACAGAAAGGCTCTTTGGGGGTCAAAAAGGAGGGGGCGCCACCCCATAATATGTGATGCTAAGGCTGTCCCATAGGCCTCTGGGCTGAAGTCCATCTTGGAGAAAAGTTGCACAAGCATGTGGGGAGGGTCCTAGCGCAGGGCGGGTGTGGAAAAAGAAACCAGATAATTGGCCAAAAGTAAACAGAGACCCAGAAGAACTGCCCTATATAAGTGACTTAACCTCCTCTTCACTGGGCTCCTCCTCATTAGGGGGGACACCCACACCCTTGCTCTCCGGGTGTGCATCTCTGCCCTGCTTCTGTCTTAACTAAACAGTTTCTCTGTGTGCTCTCCCACTTGTTGTTGTGCTATATCTCTAATAATAAACTCTGTGCCTGTTTTTACAGTTTTTGCCTCCATGAGAAATGCATTTTTCACTGGGGGCAAGAGCCAGGGGGTGTGGTGGCTAGGATTCCTGGTTTTCATCCAGGCTACCCAGGTTCAATTCCTGGGCCGGGAATTAAGATCTTGCTTCACGCCACTACTCACTGCTGCCTCTCCGAGATCGAGCCCTCCTTCCTTTCCTTTGAAATGTTCCTCATTAGTGGACATCTTCCTTATAACAATAGCTTGAATAAAATCACCTTAATTGTTCTGGGAATTCTGTCTTTCACTCTAAACAAACATCAGCAGGGCCTGGCAGGGGGAGGTCAGATGGTCACAGGGTCACCAGGGAGCCTCGGCAGCACACCACGTGGAGCAAACCTGAGCAGGTGTGATTTGCGATGAGGAAGTTGGCCAGGAGGTGGCAGGCATCCAGACCAGAGATGGACATTAACTGGAAGAACTTTCGTCTGTGGTTATTCTAACAAGACCAGGCGGCCCTCCACTCCAGTCTGAGAAGAACCGAGAGCTGAGCTTTCTAATGAGCAGTACCCACAGCCAAACATCTAGGTGGAAAGTGATAGCAAACATGTTGGTTCAGAGTTAGGTGTAGATACACCATTGAGATGATTCATTGAATATAACCTTTGCCTTTGTACCTGGTGCCTGGTAAATACAGACTTAACAACTTTAAGTGATTTTCAGTTGGGAGAAAACATGGGGTCGAGAGAGATTCTTTTTCTCCTTTTCTCTCAAGGACAAAGTTCCATGGACAATTGAGGTGGTTTCATTCAGGATATTGCAATAGGGAGAATGTTCATTAATGAGGGAACACCTCTAAGAAGAGGGAGAAAAATTGGGGTTTTATAGAATAAGGGAGCCATCGAGGAAGGGTGGACGTGGGTGGTATCTTGGAATACGCTAGAGAATGCTGGTTCTTTGTAGTTAGGCCTTTCCCAGAACATGGTGGTGGTAGGGGGTGTTTCTCAACCATCACTGCTTTCTGGGAGCATAGGGATCACACAAGGCTTGGCATTGTCACCTCCAACTTATATCCTTTGAAAAAGTACCTTTTCTCTTACTTTCAATTCCAAATGTCTGGGCACTGGAAAAGTGTAAACATTTCCACAGAACTGCCATGATGTATTTTTTAAAAAGTAGAATTATGTTGTTCCCTAGAAACTCAGTTCGGGCACCTGTATTATCAGCCAGCAAATGAATCCTCTGTCTCCAAATGCATAGTGATTAAACCTTTTCTCCCCACATATAATGATTTCTTTACAAAAACTACCTTTATAATTAGCACTTCTTTAGAAAGGAATGAAAGTAATTATGGTTAAATTCACAAATCTTATCTCTGTAATGATTTTAGCCAAGAGTTTCGTCTCCAAATTCTTAGGTGCAGCAAATTCAAATTCCTTTTTTTAATTATTTTTTATTTTTATATACTTTTTTTTTTTTTTTTTTTTTGGCTGTGTTGGGTCTTCGTTTCTGTGCGAGGGCTTTCTCTAGTTGTGGCAAGCGGGGGCCACTCTTCATCGTGGTGCGCGGGCCTCTCACTATCGTGGCCTCTCTTGTTGCAGAGCACAGGCTCCAGACACGCAGGCCCAGTAGTTGTGGCTCACGGGTCCAGTTGCTCCGCGGTATGCGGAATCTTCCCAGACCAGGGCTCGAACCCGTGTCCCCTGCATTAGCAGGCAGACTCTCAACCACTGCGCCACCAGGGAAGCCCTCAAATTCCTTTTTAATTAGGGGCATTTAAATTCTCCTTGCGAGACTTCCCTGGTGGCACAGTGGTTGAGAATCCGCCTGCCAATGCAGGGGACGTGGGTTTGATCCCTGGTACGGGAAGATCCCACATGCCACGGAGCAACGAAGCCTGTGCACAACAACTACTGAGCCTGCGCTCTAGAGCCCGCGAGCCACAACTACTGAGCCCACGAGCCACAACTACTGAAGCCCACGTGCCTAGAGCCCGTGCTCTGCAACAGGAGAAGCCACTGCAATGAGAAGCCCGTGTGCAGCAATGAAGACCCAATGCAGCCAAAAAAAAAAAAAAGTTGTGAGTCTCCAATTTCCAGGAGTTTACCAGATAAGTAGAGAGAGTGCAAATGACAGACCCTTATTTTCCAAGGGCCCATTGAATTTGCTTGGTTTTTCCTTAAAGTACCATTTGCTTGCTTCAGATCATGGTTACTTTTAGTTCAGAGCTAGGTTTGGCTGAATGCAGGAAATAATGGGAGGGGAAAAGTCTGTTAAGTCATTTATTCTAAATTTAAGACTGAAGTGGACCATTCCAATGAGGTCTGAATCTGAATCTCCTGCGAGCCAGTGGATAGTCTTCAAATGCCCTTGAATTCATAATGATGGTACCGTTCACCAAGCTCTTCTTATGGGCTAGACTTTGTGCTAAGTGCTTTTGTGGGTTATATCATTTAATCCCACAACAGCTTTAGATGGGAAGTACAATTTTTGGACACTTTACGGATTGGGAAATTGAGGGTCAGAGTGGTTGAGCAAAGTTACACAACTCAGAAGTAGCTGGGTCAGATTTTAAGCCTAGGAAGTCTGATTTCACATATGGCATGCTCAAATGCCTTGCTGGACAAATAAGTGGATTTTATCCACGGTATTATCATCTATTGAATTATCTGAATTATCTCATTGTACAAGCTCGTGAGTGAACAGTAGCATTTCATTCTGGAATGTTAGAAACTATGGCTATAAAAGGGGAGCCAGCTCTTATTTAAGGGAAATAGACCTGTTAAGAGTGAAGCTGGGAAAGAGACCCAATAAAATTTCCTCCCTCCTCCCCACCCCCCTACTCCCCAGCACAGGAAGTTACAGCTAGAGGGCACTGTCTGCAAAACAGAAAGCTGGCACCTTGATCTTGGTTTTTCCAGCCTTCAAACTGTGAGAAATAAATCTGTTCTTTACAAAAAAAAAAAGAAAAAGAAAAAGAGTGAAGCTAGGGCTAGTGTAAATACAAATAAAATATAACCCTTCTCAAATATCTGCAGGGCTGGTGGGAAAAGCCATTTAGGACCATGCAAGTGAGGATAAAATAATTGAGGAGTCAAAAGTGTTTTCAGGTAAGGATTCTGCATGGCCAGATGGAACAAATGGATGCAAATTCTCCAGATGGCCCAGAGATACGCTGGTCATGATTCAGGGTTTAACCATTTGACTTAACTACCTGCTGGGGGTGCTCAGCTGGAAGCAGAATAGCTAACAGGTCCTTTACTGGTCTAGCTGGAGGTTGTCCTCCCCAAGGCCAGAGAAAGAAACACAGTGGATTGTTATTTTCATCCTAGTGCCTAGGACAGATTGGATGGTAAAGTGACAGTGGTGGCAACCTTCAGAAAAAGATGTTAGTCTTTGGTGCCCTTGAGGGTGGTTTTTGAGTACGGAAAAGTAAGTAGTTCTTCCTCAACCTTTTCAGTTCAGTTCACACATCTTACTTTTTTCAAGTCTAGCAATTTCTAATAATTGCATACTTAATTCTAACCATTCCTAAGATTGAAAGCTATGTACCCACTAAGGAAACTAGTATGTCACCTCACACAATTTTGGAGAACTGCCTTCTCAGCTTCTTTGAGCTGGCTCAGTGAGCAGACCTTAATCTGGACTCTGTCAGGACCCACTGAACACTATGTTTATTGGAATGTGTTGTCAAAAACTCCAGTGTCAAAAGGGATGTGGTCACCTAGCCCTTGTCCTGAATTCAGGTTGTGCATTGTGCATTTCTTCATTTTTCTGTCTCTATACAGTCCTACCCAATTTGATGGCCTGATTGGATTTTGCATATCACTGACTTTTATATAAATGTCTTTCCCATTTAACTCTAAAGACCTTGGACCTTGACGGAATATTGCATTTTTTCATATAATTCTTAAAATCCAGCTCTTGCAGATTTTAAAATGATCTCTGGCTGGCTTTGTCTATTTGATCACCACCTCCATCCTACTGATATCAGAGAAAGGCGGAGCATAAGGTGCATACTGTAGACTTGAAGGAGGTGATTTCACAAATTTTAGAGAAAGAATAAGCACAATTTCATGGTCACCAGAAGAAGGTCCCTAGTCAATGTAGGGAGGAAGGAAACGGAAACATCTAAGGGATCCCAGAGAGGGTTGTTTTTTGCTGACATAGCATTTTAATGGATGGCCATCCATAAAGGAGGAAAGGAAAGGCACACAATCGAGTATGACACTCTAAAGATAATGTCAGAAAGGTCAAATCTGAGAGTGATTTGAGATTTGAAGCAAAAATGCCAAGGACAAAAGGACATTTTTTTTTGTTTTGAAACAAAAATGCCAAGGGCTTTCTACTGATAGCAGTGCAAGGACAACAGCTTGGGTTCAAGGGTAGTGTTAGTCATACATTATGCTCTAGGGGGCGCTCAAGGACTATCCCTGCTCCAGGTACAGCTTTTTGGTGTGAGCCTGAACTGAAGGGGAACCCTCAGGCGGGCACAACAGTGCCATTATTCTAGGAAGAAGAGATTGATTTGGGAGGGGTAAAAGAATTTCATGTAAAATGGATTCTGACAAATCATTTTCCTCTTTTGTGAGTCATTCTGTAACAGGTAAGAGCCAAATCCAAACTATATGTTGGATCTGTTTCTTTTACTTTAACCTTTGCCTTCCGCTGCTTTTGTTCACTAAAAGGATACCGTCTGTACATAGTGGCCTGCCTCAGGGAACCCTGCCCCTCTGCCCGAATGTTAAACCAAAGTGCCTTTGTTCACGGAAACATTCGGACCCTCTCCACCTGTGGATGGCTGCAAGAAAGAAGAAATTAACACATCCCCTCCCCGAGGCTGGCCATTCCAGGGGACATTTGCAAAACTTACGGCCTTTTTACTTTACTTCCTCATCTCCTCCCCCTCTCTGTGCTGTAAAAGAAACTGGCATCCAAACCCTGATAAGATGGTTATTTTGAGACTGTAGTCTGCCATCTTCTCGGCCTGCTGACTCTCTGAATAAAGTCGTATTCCTTGTCTCAACACCTCGTCTCCAATTTATTGGCCTGTTGCATGGCGAGCAGAGAGGGTTTGGACTTGGTAGCATTTCTCATTGTTCATTCTTCCTTTACTCTCTTTGATCTAATGCTGCTGGGTTAGTAGGGCTTGAGGATTGAGAGAAAAAGCATAGGACATCCATGGTCTCTGCTAGCCTTGGCCTGACATTGAAGGCGTTGCTCTGATGTTGGTGCATTGCTCACCCAGGACCTGGGGAAGGAGGTCAGATATGAACGTGGTGCTGCGGCCCTAGTCAGTGATAAAGAGTGTGAAATTGTCAGTGTGTCGCTTGTACACATTCCCCAAGAAGCTGGAGGTGAGCTGGGACACAGAAGGGAGCTGGAAGTGATCTTGGGTGGCCTCTGCCTGCGGTAGCTTGAAGCAGGATTCGGTTCCCCGTTCCCAGAGATTGAAGTCAGGCTGCGGCAGTGAGAGCGCTGAATCCTAGCCACTAGGCCACCAGGGACAGCGGCCAGTGACGAGGCCCTGGTCCGTTGGCTCTGTAGGAATGAATTTCCACAAAGAGACGGAAAGTAGTGAAACAAGTAGAGCGTTTATTAGGAGGAGAAAGAGTACGTGTGAATAGATACACACGGGCGGGCTCAGAGAGAGAGTCGCGTGCTCGTGGTAGTTTAAATTACTTATATGGAGCATTTCTTCTGGGTTTCCTCTGGCCAATCATCTTGCTTTGCCTGGCTCTGAGTCCATATTTGGTTTCTCTCAGCGTCCTCCCCTGTGTGTGCACACACCTCTCAGCCAAGATGGATTCTAGCAAAGAGTAGACCTATGGGTAAGTTGACATCACTTACTATGGGGTGGCGCCCCTCCCGTTTTGGCCCTGAGGAGCCTTTCTGTGCATGTGTAGTCGCGAAGGTCTCTTTATCTTTTATCTGGGCAGGGCTCAGCTCCTCCTCGCTCCTGCTACTGTCTTTATCTTGGAGTATCTGTCCACAGAGGACAAAATCCAGCTGCCCAACCTGGGGCCCATCTCTCCCCTGCCTCAGAAAGACTCAAGGCATCAGGAACCTGCAATTTCTTTCCAAAAGAAACAACTAACTGCTCTGAGACATGCACATGGTGAATATAATTAACACAGGGGAAGTAGAATGGCTCTATTCTTATTTTGCATCTCTTCTCTCTTCAGGAAGAGGTTTTCAAAAACAATGGTAGAATACATACTGATAAAAAGGGAATCAAATCTAAGAGCCCGAGTTTCTCTAAATGATTTCAAGTATCTTGAGGCAAAGGAAATATTTTCCAGGGGATCTCCAAGTGGGGACACCCAACCACTGGGAGTGGATTTGAGGAATTGCAGTGTTAGAAGTTGGAAACCTACAAAATAGTTTTGAGTTTTGAAAAAGGAAAAATGGCTTTTCTCCCCACGAATTATAGAATAGTGAGCTTGACAGTCGAAACCAGCCAAGATTCTAGAATAAATTATTAAGGGAATTACTTGTGACCACTTAGAACTAAAAATGATCAATAGATTTAGTGTGGATTTCCTAAGATTAAATCAAATCTGATCTTATTTCCTTTTTTTCTAACAGTAGGCCCAACTGTCAATTACCTAGTTAGAGTTTAACAAGGCATCTGACAGGGACATAATCTCTGGATAGAACAGGATATTGTGTCAGGGGTGAGTATAATTAGGTGGAATCATAATAGAATCACTACTCAAAGGATATTGATTAATTACCTTGGTCTCCCTGTAGAAGGTTTCTAATGGCGGCTACAGGACATTGTCTAACATTTAGAAATGCTGTACTTGGCATTTTCATCTCAAAGCTCAAATGCATTTGTGCAAATGCTATTTGCACAAATAGCAAAAGGAGGGAACATAAGTTGAATAAAGGAATGATTTTGGAAAGATCCCATAGATTAAGCTATGAATCAAGACCAAAGTATTTATTGCTGTGTTTTATATGTAGAGTAGGTTGTGGAAACAAATAAACCTAGAATGTTATAATGGCACATACACAATAGATATTTATTTCTTGTTCACCTACCAGTCTGAGGTGGATGTTGATGGTTGGCCGATGACTGGTGAGGACCCAGGCTCCTTCCATTTTGTGGCTCCTTCCATCCCTAAAGGCCTCATTAACATCTTCCTCTAGATGTACATGTGGAAGGAGAAGAGCATGCTGTTTTTTTTAAACTTTATGTTTTACTATGGAATATTTCAAACATATATAAAAGGAGGGAGATACTAAAGTTCATCCCCAATCCTCATCATTCTGATTCAACAATGATTGATTTAGGACCACTCTTGTTTCTCTTGTCCAGATTCACGTTGATTTTGGGGGCAAGTTTACTTCGTAGATGGTGGTGTGTGTTTTGACTATTGATGATCACTTAAAGGCTTGTACATGGTGATATTCTATCTTTTCTTGCTCATTTGTTAGCCAGAGTTCCTCTAAAAAAAGAAACATTTCTCATTAGCTATTTGGTTATTCTGATGTCATACTTGTTTCTTAAATATGTTGACTTGTGTTTACAATATATTGGCTACGACTAAGTCATGTGGCCACACCAAGCTGCAAGGGAGTCTGGGAAATGTAATCTATCTGTGTGCCTGGGAAAAAGAGGAATTGGATATTGACCAACAGCTAGCTGTCTCTCCTGCAATTACAGAAACAAAGTGAAATCTGTCAGTGCTATATTGGGTTGGCCAAAAAGTTCGTTCAGGTTTTCCCAACATCTTCCAGAAAAACCTGAATGAACTTCTTGGCCAAACCAATATTTAAGGTCCATAAATCCTGCTGCCCCATTTAGAACAGGAGGGACATGGCTTGGCAGCAACAAGAATGGAAAAGACTCAGAGGAGGTGGTTGACCTCTTTTACTAGCTGCCAAAAGAGCTGGGTGCACCAGTAGCAACAGTCTATTACACTTGGGGAGTTGCTGACAAACCACACAGTTGCTGAGAAGGCAGTCAGGACGGTTGGCAGAGCTGGGGATATTTAATCCAAAGACTCAGATGGGACTTGAGAGGATTCTGAAGGGCTGTTTTCTAGAAAAGAGATTAGGCTGGATCTGAGTGGACCTAGGGATGAACCAGAAGTATTGGGGAAGAATTACACGGAAGCAGATTATGGTTGAATATAGGATACTTTTCTCTTGTTTGCTGTGATTCATTGTAATTATGGCAGAATGAGCTGCCTTGGAGAGACTGTGGCTTCTTGGTCCCAGGTGGGTGTGAGGAGGGATTTGGGCACCACTTGACAGAGATGCAGGTGAGGAGCTCAAGAACACGTGGTTGTGCTTGTCCCCGGAGAGGCTGAAGATCAGATGAGCTCTGGGAAGTCTCGTGTATGTTAACTGAGCAGAACTGCACATCCAGAAAGGGGTATGCAGTCCGTGGGCAAGAGTTCATATTTAATCATTCCATTTGAGGTGATTTTTTTTCTTATAGAAATTATTGTTTAACTTTTGAGTGAACTTTTTACTTAAAGAAAAAAATTGGGGAGGGGGTTCAAAATGTACTTGATAGCCAGTTATTTTTGAGTGTTACCTCAACGGTCATTTGCTTATTCATTTCTGCTTCATGGAGCAAACCTAAGTGCCCGCTCTGCACTAGGTTCAGGGAACAAAGGTGGGTAACAGGTGGGACTCACTCTTTAAGATTTCAGTTGGAGAGGCAGATGTACACAGGTGTAAAGGTGCTTCCAATGTGGAGGGGAGTGAGGAGGAAGGATGAACCAGGTGGGCCAGGATATGTGGGGAGGTCCAGGGGGTGTCCAGGGATTCCCCTGGAATCATGCAGGGGAGATAACATAATAAAACCTTGAAGGCTCAGTAGGAGTTAATCAGGGCAGGGGAAGGACATCCCCCGGGAGTCCCTTCTCTGGGGACAACTTGAGGAAAGGGAGTGAAGGTGTGAGTGTGACATTTTTAGGACATGGTTGTCCAGGAGCGTGACTGGGGCTTGCACTGGTTGAACTGAAGTGAGACTGGCGGGCTGGCAGGGATCTGGACCTGGCGGATTGGGGGAACCGTGCTGAAGACTGGGGACCCTTCATGAAGACTTCTTACTCAATCCTTTAGGTGAAGGAACCCTGTAGGAGGACCCTGAGCTAGGCGTCGCCACCCCTGATCCTGGGTCCTGCTCTGCAGTCATCAACCTTCTGAGCGCACACAGCCCACTTTCCTGTGCTCAGCCTGCATCTGCAGGACAGGGAGTTTGAATTATGAGAAATATGATGGCTGGTTTGAAGTCAGATAGCCTGCGCTCGAATCCTGCCTCCAACTGGTATCAGCTGTTATTTAACCCGTGTGCCACTTAATTGGTAAAATGGGAATAATAATGGTACCAACCCCAGAGGGGGTTATTGTGAGAATTAAATGAGAAAATCCTTGTAAAGTGGTTACTTTTTACACTGCTGGGATTTCACTGGGTATTCATTGTCAACACCTGGTAGATGTTACTTACACTAAGTAATTAATGGTGATAGGTACCATTTCCGATCACACAACAGGGTGGGGCAGCAGTTTCCAAGTTGGTGTGGAGGAGTCTCCGATTCTTGGACACACCAAGGGGCTGCCCCAGGGGAAGCACGTGGGCAGTGTGGCATCTCCCTCTGCAGTTATTAGAGAAACTCCTCTTTTACCTGTTTTAAATACTAGGCTCCAGTAACATTTATGGGAAAAGTCAGTCGCCAACATACCTTAGAAAACCATTGTACTAGATGATATCTAGGTTTCCTGCTGGTTTTAAAATTCTATGATTTAAAATCAAAAGAGGATAAGTTACCTTTGCCTCCTCAGTTCCTGTTTATAAATTTTTCTGTCTGCTTCGGTCTGTTTCCTTCCTTGCTACTGTTCACTCTTCTGGCTCTCACTGCCCCTTTCCCCAGAATATCTCCTTTTAAAAATATTTCTTCATCCTATAGTCACAATTACTATGAGGACCTTTATGTCAGCCTTCTGATGAAATCCATTTCCACAAAGATGTTCATATCTGATAACAGCTAGGTGTTTGTTTTTAAGTCTTAAAAGAGGAGGTCTGGAGAGGCAATGCTTCTCCCCAAAGGAATGAGTCCCTAATGGGGGATTTTCAGACTCAGACTTGGGTGGGGGGGTGTTTGGGGACAGAACAGCCTTGCAAATTTCAGCCTACCAGCAGCTGGTGCCTCGGATGGGGTTTGTCCTTTTTTCCACCAAGGGTCCCGTGTGTGCAGAGGGTGTGTATGATCCAGGTGTCAGTGTTTACTGTAGGGAGAAGCTCTGAGCCCCATTTAATTAAGTGTCTGATTGTGTTTCCCAAATTCTTACTGTGGAAGAAAATGTCGACTAATGAATGTCCAGGAGAGTACAACTGTCCTCAGTACACCCCAGCTTCAAGCCCAATGATAATTCTGGTTGTACCTATGGGTGTGCCCTTCTTTCAGAAGTAGGTCCTGGGCCAAGGACTCAGGCAGAAGTGATTCATGAAGATGTGCTCCTGGGAGCAGGAGCTTTGCTACCTTTGCACTTGCCTTGCTTTGCTGGGAATGTACTGGTTAATCCACGTTCCTCAAGTAAGAACCGTCAGTCTTCTGGGCCTTAGTTTTCCCATCTGTAAAAAGGAATGGTGAGCTGCAAAGTCTCTTCAAGGACTGAAATTCTGCTTCTAATATTACCTCTGAGCAGGAAACACACTGTACTAAGGGAATTTCATTGTCCATTTTCTAGAAGGGGGAGAAGCCAGATAAACTGTAATTGAATGACAGATCTAAAAACAACCATGACCTATTGATTACCTGGAACTATGCTAGGCATTTTATACAGATCATTTCTGTTTTAAATCACAGCTTTACTGAGATATAATTTACATACCATACAATTCATCCATCTACAGTGTAAGATTCAATGATTTTTAGTATATTCACAGGTATGTACAACCATCACCATAGTTGATTTTAGCTATCATCCCTCCAGCTCTCATCCTCCCCAGTTCTAAGAACCACAAATCTTTGTCTCATAGAACTTCCTATTCTGGACATTTCATATAAAGGGAATCATAAAATACATGGCCTTTTTGGCTGTGTTGGGTATTCGTTGCTGCTCACAGTCTTTCTCTAGTTCCGAAGAGTGGGGGCTACTCTTCGTTGCAGTGTGCGGGCTTCTCATTGCAGTGGCTTCTCTTGTTGCGGAGCACGGGCTCTAGGCACACAGGCTTCAGTAGTTGTGGCGTGTGGGCTCAGTAGTTGTGGCACACGGGCTCTAGAGCGCAGGCTCAGTAGTTGTGGTGCACGGGCTTAGTTGTTCCACGGCATGTGGGATCTTCCCAGACCAGGGCTCAAACCCACATCCCCCGCATTGGCAGGCGGATTCTTAACCACTGCGCCACCAGGGAAGTCCCTACTTCATTGCTTTTCATTGCTGAATAATATCCCAATGTTTGTATATACCACATTTTGTCTATCTGTTCATCAGGTGATAGACATTTGGGTTGTTTCTAATTTTTTGGCTATTTTGAATAAAACTGCTGTAAACATTCATATACAAGCCTTTGTGTGGGTAGACACTTAGGAGTGGAATTGCTGAGTCATATGGTAACTTTCATGTTTACAAATATCATTTATGATTCTCCTAAGAATCCTGTAAAGCAGGAATTATTATTCCCATTTTACTGATGCTAAAACTGAGTCTGGAGGAGGTTAAGCATCTTGTCAATGAAACACAGCTAGGAAGTGGCTGAGTCTAGATTTGAACCACAGTTTTTCCAATTCCAAAGCCTGGGGTTCCTTCCACTGTACTCCATAGCCAAGGCTTAGCTCTGTTTCTGGTTTTCATGTGTTGATGTAGGAAGGCTACCATGAGCCTGTGGAATCAGCTTCCTACATGTGGCTCTCACCTCCTTCAAATCACAGGGCTGTTTCTGCTAGGAAGCCCATGGTGCAAAGTCCAACAGGAACTGGACTTGCATGGAATTCTCTCTCTACGGTGACATTTAGGTGTTTAAAACATGACTGGACCACCACCTAAAGTGTAGATGCTTTCCTTACGAATATCCAGGTTGCAAGTTGCTCATCGCCGACTGTTGATTGCATTTTCATCCTGTCCTTTCTTCTTTCCCCCGTCAGTTCTGGTCCAGCAGCCGCTACGCCCTGACCAGAGGAACAAACTCCTGTTTCCTCTGCTCCACTGCTGCCGCCAGACTGTTATTACAATAACACGCACCTCTGACAATTCCTGGCAGCTTTGCATGCTTCTTGTTGAGTCATTCTGATTTCCAAGTCTGCAGAGCACGCAGCAGATGGCATGGAGACACTGACTGTGTGTTCAGGAGTCACTGAACAGAGGTTCCAGTCATAGGAGCAAAGCTAGATACTATGTGTGGGGCAACTGCAGAGGTGAAAATATTTAACTACATTGATTTTTTCCCCCCAGAATATTGCTATGTGTAAACAAGTCATTTTGCTAAAAGAGCTTTAAAAAGAAACTCATAATGATACATTTATTTATCACAGTGCCCCTCTCTAAGGAGCCAGCTGCTTTGCTAATATTTAGGACCATTAATTCTACAGGCTGAGGCAGGGAGCAGACAGGATTATTAGGCAAACTTATTTTCACTATGAAATTTATATGAGATAAGGAAAATTTACATAAGCCTCTCCCAACACAATCCTTTTAGCATTTTGATGCATTTCCTTCCAATCTTTTTTTCTTTATGCACAGGATTAAAAACAAATC
This sequence comes from Balaenoptera acutorostrata, assembly GCF_949987535.1. NCBI lineage: Eukaryota > Metazoa > Chordata > Mammalia > Artiodactyla > Balaenopteridae > Balaenoptera > Balaenoptera acutorostrata. The sequence continues at coordinate 11,472,632 of NC_080079.1, read as the reverse complement.
TAGTTCATACTGTGTACACAATTTTATATCACCTCATGGTTTATTATAATTATGCAATATCACACGTATTATAATTTCCCCCGTGTTTTTACATTATTTTAATGACCATTTTAAAAGGTGCCAACACTTGATCAAATATGATTTCTTTTATTACTTGCCTATATCAGACATTTAGATTGTTCTTGTGCATTAAAGTTATTTCCTCAGGAGGAATTCCCAGAGGTAGAATTTAGAGGGATCTCTAATATCTATTGCCAAATCGTTTTCCAAGGACAGCTGATTTGTTCATTCTTCTCTGGGCAGGATGGGAGTGCTGGTTTCAGCACGTCTTCACCAGCCTAGCCTGGCTGGTGTTGGAAAGTTCAAGTGCAGGGGGTGAAGTCGTACTCAAAGAGAAGATAAAAACTGTCCTCCATCTCTGGGGAGGGTGTCCTGGGAAGGCAGGAAACATCTTTAGGAGGGGGAAATTGGGATACATGTATAATAAAAAGCAATTTGTATCAATTATGCTAGAGGAAAGACTGAATGCTTCCTATTCTCCCTGTAGAAATTGATGGAAATCATTGTCTTGTGGAAAAGTGAACAAAGACTATGCAGCCAGCAATGGAGGAAAATAGGATTGTAGACATACATCAGGCAGTTAGCTAATAAAAAATGTTTTATAAATGGGTTCTGGCTGGTTTCCAGCTTTTAAAAATTCATAATCTGTCATTTCTCATTCTAAATATCCAGTTTTGTACTGAATTTTGTGTTTGCATTTTTAAATTGTGGTAAAAAACACATAACATAAACTCTACCCTCTTAACAAATTTTTAAGTGTACAGTACTGTATTGTTAACCATATGCACCTTGTACAATGTATTGGTATTTAAAAAATTATTTTTCTTGAAGAAGTTTCCCCAAATTGTATACATATAAGGCTTACAAACCTGAATCCATTCTGTTCTCAGACTTTCCCCCAGGAGGCACCTTTTTTTTTCTTCTGTTTCATGCGGCATGAGGGATCTTAGTTCCCCAACCAGGGATCAAACCCGTACCCCCTGCATTGGGAGCACGGAGTCTTAACCACTGGACCACCAGGGAAGTCCCCCAAGTGGCACTTTTAAAACCACATATTTCTTTATATTTTCCTTTCTTTTCTCTTCTTTTTTTCAAGAACAGTTTTATTGAGATATAATTCACATACTATATGTTCACTCTTTTAAAATATGCAGTTCAATGGTTTTGGTATTTTCACAGAACTGTGCAAGTATCATATGACAATCTCTAGGACACCTTCGTTACCTTCCTACTACAGACACCCTATACACATTAGCAGTCACTGCCCATTTCCCTCTCCGCTGGGAACCACTAATCTAATTTCTGTCTCTATGAATTTCCCTACTTTGGACATTTCATATAAATGGAATCATATAATATGTGGTCATTTGTGACTGGCTTCTTTCACTTAGCATAACGTTTTCAAGGCTTTTCATGTTGTGGCATGTATCAGTACTTCATATTTTTTAATTCCTGAATAAGATTCCATTGTTTGGATACACCACATTTTGTTCATCCATTAATCAGTTGGTGGATATTTGGGTTGTTTTCACCTTTTGGATATTATGAATAATATTGCTATGAACATTTATGTGCAATCCTTTGTGTGGACATATGTCTTCATTTCTCTTGAGTAGATATCTCAGAGTGGAATTGTTGGTTATATGGTAACTGTATATTTAATATTTTGAGGAACATCCAGACTATTTTCCAAAGTGGCTGTACCATTTTAAATTTTAAATATGACCTCATCGGGCTTCCCTGGTGGCGCAGTGGTTGAGAATCTGCCTGCCAATGCAGGGGACATGGGTTCGAGCCCTGGTCTGGGAAGATCCCACATGCCGCGGAGCAACTGGGCCCGTGAGCCACAATTACTGAGCCTGCGCGTCTGGAGCCTGTGCTCCGCAACGAGAGAGGCCGCGACAGTGAGAGGCCCGCGCACCGCGATGAAGAGTGGCCCCCGCTTGCCACAGCTGGAGAAAGCCATGGCACAGAAACGAAGACCCAACACAGCCATAAATAAAATAAATAAATAAATAAATAAATAAATATGACCTCATCAATTCTCGTCAATACTTGTTATTGTCTTTCTGAATTTAGCCGTCTTGGTGGATATGGAGTGGTATCTCCCTCCATATTTAACTGGTGTTTAATTTACACACTTACATCTGTTTTAATGTCATTAATACATGGAGGGGCTTCCGTTACACCAAGATTGTAGGGATAAGAACATATACATTCATAAGTGGATCTGGATACTTATAAGTTTAACATATAAATAAATTTAAACTTGTGTTTAAACCCTCTTTGAGCCCTTGGCTTGATTCGTTAAAACTCAAACTATATTCTTGATTTATTTTATTCTTACAGTTTTAAACATCCAGACAATATGTAAACCATTCTTTACATTTCACTGCAAGACAATCTTTTTGAGCAGGGACTATTCCACCCACCCCCAACCAAATTTCCAGCCCAGTACATTTTCTTTTCATTAGTACCAATTTCATAGGAGTGTTGTAAGGATTAAATAGATTATGCACATCAAATGCATAACATAGTAAGTCTTCAACAAATACTAGCTAAAAAAAACCAGATAGGACGTGCTGGTTGTGAGGAGAGAGATTTCATTTCAGGTCATTTCCTAGCCTTTGGCACCCAGATTATATCAACTACGTTGAAATAGGAAGTATTTCCATAGACTCCCTCCCATGTTTGGTTTGTTTCATTGGTTGGGGTCTAAACATCATCTGAGTGATTTCAGTCCTTAATTTCTCTGATTAACTAAGTTCCCTAGAGCTGGAAAGCCTGCAGCTATAAAATCCCCACTTGCTGCCTGGTGTCCTAGTCACCCTCTAAAAATTTACTGAGCTGGAAGAATTATTGGGCTTATCGTGGGGAGTACTTTTTGCAGCCTGTGTGGGAACACTGCCTACGTCTTCTGAGTCTTTTGCTTTCTGAAGACTGTCAGATCTATTGCTCAATAAAATGAACCTTCCAGCCAAACTTTCTTGCAAAGGCAGTAAGCCAAACATCACCTTTAGTGATCCTCAAACTATAAAAATCCAACAATACCCGTGTTGAAACTTGTTACAGTGAGGAAAAACTAAAAAACTTGGTTGGTATTCTTTTGAAAGTTCATGCACATACTCCTATTCAAAAGAAATCCTGGTTTCAGCATTCAAATGTACACTCTCCAAATTAAACTTGTAAATGCTCTAAAACTGGTCATTATTTGTTGATTACATTCCATGGGCAGAGCCCTGTACTAGCTTTACTAAGAGGGTTAGAGAGATGTAGGTTGTATAAAAACAGTGGAATCTTGTGATCTTGGCTTGCAGAAAATCATGTGTGAAAACTAACAGCCAGGCAGAAAAACATAAATGAAGGCAATTCAAATCTTTACCCAGTCTCTTGAGAAATGTCAAAGGGGCGAGGACAGTCTTGATGTGCAGTGAGACTTCTTAAAAATCCTTTTTAAATATTTCTTTCACTCACAATTTTTCTCTTATACCAGATGGTGGTTCCTGAAAAGCCTCTCTGTCCTTCCTCTTTCTATGTCCTCAGACCTTTCCTGGAAGTCAAGTGCAATGCACTGCTTCCCTTGTCCCAGTGTTTCCCACTACGGCAGTCCTAAGCATCTCTTCTCGCCCCTCTGTTTCGTCCCTCCTGTTCACTTCCCCTTTTACCTGGTCCTTCTTATAGATGTTGGTCTCCAGATATGATCCCAAGGGACCATGCTTCTGGTATTATGCCCGGTGTGGGCGCTTCTTCTTAAATCAGAGCTCGCCCCGTTGCTCATGTATAATCAATAGAAATGTTGCTGATTGCTTTTGAGGCTGGGTCAGACAAAGCCTTGCAGCTTCTGCCTTGGTTTCATGAAAAATCTTATTCTGAGGGAAGCCAGCTGTAGAGGGTTAAATAATGTCCCTTAAAAACTCATGTCCACCCAGAAATTACTTGGAAATAGGGTCTTTGCAGATGTAACTAGTTAAGGATATCTAGACGACATCATCCTGGATTTAGTTAGATTGGGTCCTAAATCCACTGGTCTCCGTATAAGACGAGAGGACAGAGAGAGACACACAGAGAAGAAAGCCACGTAAAGATGGAGGCAGAGATTGGAGTGATGCCCGCTGAGGAACTCTGAGGATTGCTGACAGACCCTGAAAGCTGAAGGATCCTTTCCTTCATTTACTTCTGTATTTATTTCAGAAGTACCTGGTATTTGACAGAGATGTTTTGCAGCTGCGCTTTGAGAGCTTTGCAGTGGTCAACCGCCCCAAACCCGCGCTGATTTGACCACAGGAACGCACCTGCACAGATGAGGCCTGAAGGCGTCTGAGATCTCCACGGGGCGGGGGGTTGGGGGGCGGGATGGGGGAGTTGTAAGCTCCTAAGCACAATTAGTGCGGTGTGCAAAGAAGTCTGGAGGACTGCGCATGCCCCGGCAGCCCCTGGCTGTCTCCGCCCCTTGTCTAGAGCCCTGGAGGCGGGCCTGCCTCCTACCCCTTACAATTCCCTTACTCCCCGCCCTTCTGGGAGAAGGTGTGTTTAAAGCAGAAGCCCTCCCTTCTCCATTCCTTGACCAGTGAATAAAGTTTCCGCTCTGCTGTACCCAACCCGGTGTCGCTGGATTGACATTTGCGACTCTGGGCAAAGGAACCAGTGAGGGGTGACTGACCCTTTGGGGACTGTAGCCACCACAAGTTACAAAGAGGCAAGGAGGTCTTCTCTTTCAGAGCCTCGGGAATGAAATTCTATCGTTTAAGCCACGCCGTTTACGGCAATTTGTTACGACAGCCCTGGGAAACAACCCCGAGCAAAGGCCTTCCTGCCTATCGCGGATCTGGCACCGGCTTTTGAGAAAGGAAGAACCTTCCTTGTGAGGTCCACCGGCAAGGAGACAGGAGGTGCAGCTCAAATCTGTGTCCGCAGTAGAAAGATGAGGTGGATATTTAAGGGTTAGGGTTTGGGGGCGGTGAATCAAGGAAAAACGCGGTTGTTTACAAAATTTAACGAAGTGACGGGTTCTGACGCCCAGGTGCAAGCAGGCGGCATGTTTCTTCCTGGGTCACATGTACTCCTTCATGGGGTGTTGGTATGAAACACGCGGTGGAGATCCGGGCTGTGACGTCAGAGGCCGCCCATCCCGCGAGCAAGTCTGTTCTGCGCAGACTCGGATCCGCCATCTTGGCTTCAACTGGTTCCGGCCAGGTTTGTCCTGTTAAAAGCGGAGGGGTTTTGGACCAGCTGCTTGGTTTTCTGCCCTCTTGCAACGCGTGCTCAAGAATTTGTTAGTCACCCGTTTCTTCAACCCTGTGGGGCACGGTTTAAGGACACCAGCTGTCACGTAAGCAGTCACACTGTCCGGAGACCACAATGCCCTGAGGAGGTCCAGGCTGGCTGGGTGTAGAGAGACAGGGGCCCGGCTGGGCAGCCATCGGCTGTGGGCAGGAACCAGTCACATGAACATCTGTCCCAGTGAACCCTTCAGCCAACCCCAGCCAACATCTGTTTGCAATTGTGTGAGAGACCCAAGTAAGAGCAGCCGGATGGAGTCAGGTGAATGCGCAGAACTGTGAGAAGTAACGCCGCAAACAGTGGTTTGAAGCCGTTTGATTCTGTGGTGGTTTGTTACATAGCCAAGCTCTTGATACAGGACCTTCCCGCCGACCACTGCCTCCTGGAAATGGGGTTCATCTCTCCTCATCTTTCTCCTGAGAATCAGCTGTCACCCCCCCCCCCCCCCCTTCTTCCCTCACCAGCCGGGAATTCAGGTGAGTAACATTTTCTGCCTCTTCCCACATCCATGATAGACGGGTTCGTCTCTTCAGGTTTACAGCCTGATTGTGGGGCAAACCTAATTTAAGAACGCTGTTTACGATTCTTTCTGAGCATCGTGGTAACGAATTCAAAATTATGTGCAACAGAAATACGGAGAAGACACATGGTAAGGATGAGGAAGAGGCCCCTCTGAGAGGAGTCTGAGTTTTGAAGGAGGTCCTGGGTATGAATAGGAGCAGCTGGGAGGGCGTTGCAGAATGGGACTAAGTGTGGGTAGGAAGCAGCGTTGCTTCCTTTGAGGAACGGACTGAAGGGAAGTCCATCGGACTCAGAGTGGCTGCCATGGCCATGCCCTCTTGGAGGAGATTGGGCCGCAGGAAGTTCTCTGTATGCAGATTCCTGCTTTTGTGCCATGTGAACTGGCTACTATTGGTCAGACTAGGCTTTCACGCCAACCTGAGTTCCTCACCCTCAGCGGTCCACAAATGGCCTTAGCCTGTGTGAGCAACCTGAAATTGTGGGCAGAATTTTCTATTTCCCTTCACATGTTTTTCTGGTAAGAGTATCTATACTTTCATCACACTCATAAAGGAAGTGGGGCTTGACCCTGAAAGATAATAACCAGGATTTCAGGAAACAGAATGAGAGATACAGCATGCACATATGAACTTTTATGAAAATGCACATATAATTATGATAGTCATTTTGCAAGAACACACACACACACACAAGATGCACATTAAGCAGTTTAGAGTGGTTGCCTCTGGTGGGGGCAGGGAGCCTGGAAATGGGAGTGTGGTCTGGAGATAAAGGAGGAAGAAAAGAACCAGTGTATAGGCCAGTGGTGGCCTTGCAAGTGACCTGGCTCAAGAATTTTGGCCAATAGGGCACTCTGTGTTGGAAGTGACAAACTGACAAATCGAACCCTTTCTCCAGGGAAGTTTTTAACGTGAGACGTGGAGAGCAGCGTAAATGGAGGCAGTCGTAGAATGAGAGCTGGGCGTGGAGGAGCCCTGAGGAGGGAGAGCAGGTGACCGCCTCTGCTGGGGTAACAAGATGCATGGGCTGCCAGAGCTGCTCTTGGGTCACCGCAGTGACTGGAGCTAATGCAGAGGAGAAGCTGCCTCATTGTGCCTCCTTCAGAGCAGTCTTGCCGCAGATCTGGGAATGCCAGTGAGGCTCGGAGGACTTCCCTTCCAGGTCACTCCCAGACAGCAGCAGCGGAAGTGATGCCCAGGTGGTGAGAAGACTGTGAGCCTGTGAGTGTAGGAAGGGTCCTGGGGCCTCAGCAAGTCAAATGCCCTGTGATACGGTCTCGGCCTGTTTCTGTGTCCCCGAGCCTTGGCCAGCCATGGGGCAGGGTGCTCGTTCATGCCCCCTGGGCTAATGCGGCTGGTTAGAACGCAGCGGGCTGAGTGGCTGCAGAAATAATAGCTGTTCTCTCCGGCTCCCCCAAGCAGCGCATCAGCTCGCTGTTGGCAGGAGGTCTGGGGCTCTCGTCCAATGTAGGAGCAATGTTGTAAAATGTGCTCCAGGTTGAAACAAAATTAGACCATTACAGGAACAGTATTTCTCTGTGGAGGGGCTGAGGTGCACAGCTGGGGCTCCGTGTTGTTGCTTGTCTGTTTTGGAAGGAGAGGAGACACATTTTTTTTTTTTTTTTTTTTTTTTTTTTTTTTTTTTTTTTAAATTTATTTATTTAATTAATTTATTTATTTATTTTTGGCTGTGCTGGGTCTTCGGTTCGTGCGAGGGCGTTCTCTAGTTGCGGCAAGTGGGGGCCACTCTTCATCGCGGTGCGGGGACCGCTCTTCATCGCGGTGCGCGGGCCTTTCACTATCGCGGCCCCTCCCGTTGCGGGGCACAGGCTCCAGACGCGCAGGCTCAGCAGCTGTGGCTCACGGGCCCAGCCGCTCCGTGGCATGTGGGATCTTCCCAGACCAGGGCTCGAACCCGTGTCTCCTGCATTAGCAGGCAGATTCTCAACCACTGCGCCACCAGGGAAGCCCAGGAGACACATTTTTGCCCACATAAACTATACATCAGGTTCAGGACAAAGTACTTGTTTCTAGGCTTGATGGAATGCCATGGTTCCTGGCTGCAGCGGCCCCCTGAGATGCAGGCTGCCATTTAAACATTCTTAATTAGCGGTGGGCTGTGATGCAGTTGTTGCCAGCTGTTCCCAGTTCCCTGGGGAGAGTCCATGTTCCATAACACTCGTGATTCTCTGCAATTTTATTTTTTAGTGATTCTTTGCAGTTTTATTTTTTAAGTTGAGGAGTAGTTTGATCCTCTCATACGTTCTTTCTCAAGAGTAGAAACATCATAATGGACCTTAATTTAGTCAAAAGACATGATCATGAATGTCATTTTTTAAGTGGTCAGACAATATGGTCCCATCAAGACATGATAGGACTTCATGGTGTGAGCCAACCACTCACTCAAGGAGAAAGATTAAGTGGGATACCTCATGGCCTTTGGGGTCAGTCAGACTGGTGTTCAGTTCTTGTTTGATTTTCTAGCTGTGTGGTCTTGGATTAGTACTGCACAGTACTTGGAACACATTATAGGTTCAATCTGTGCTGGTTGTTGTTGTTATTATTCATTTGCAAAGCAAAGTGTCCCAATAGTCTTTTCTGTCTCTCTCTTGCATCTCAGACAGTTGGCTCTCCTTTGCTAACGTTGGGGAATCACAGCCTCTTGGGGCTGGAATGAAGTTCAACCCTCTACCTGAAGTATAAATTCTTGAATCCTTAGCATCCTTGCCAGGTGGTCTTATAGATTCTTCTTGATTACTTAACATGATGAGCAACTCACTTCTCCTGAAGGCAGCCTGCTCTCTCCTCAGGCAGCTCTGATAAAGAAATCCAACCCCTTCATGAAATCTGTCTTCTTGCTCCTACTCTGATGCAGAATCAACACATGTTTAGTGAGCAATAAATATTCATTGTGTAGGAGGTACCCATAGAGGATACAAAAATTTAATCCATGTTCCTTGACCTTAAAGGGGAGTAAAGAACTATGCCCAAGGAAAGAAAAATGGAATGGAAGGTAGTATTTGACACAAAAGAAACCCTGGAGGCCTATCTCCCACATCCTTGAGCGTCAGTCATTAGGACGACTGTCGGAAGGAGGCAGGGGATTTGGCTTTCTCTTTTTCTTTCTTTTTTTTTTTTTTTTTTTTTTAATTTTATTGAAGTATAGTTGATTAACAACGTTGTGTTAATTCCTGCTGTACAGCAAAGTGATTCAGTTATACATATATATATATTCTTTTTCATATTCTTTTCCATTCTGGTTTATCACAGGGGTATTGAATATAGTTCCCTGTGCTATACAATAGGACCTTGTTGTTTATCCATCCCCTATATATACTAGTTTGCATCTGCTAATCCCACACTCCTAATCCTTCCCTCCTTCACCCTCCCTTGGCAACCACAAGTCTATTCTCTATGTCTGTGAGTTTGTTTCTGTTTCATAGATATGTTCATTTGCGTCATATTTTAGATTCCACATATAAGTGATATCATATGGTATTTGTCTTTCAGGATTTGGCTTTCTTGATGGAGCTGCATGTCCAGTAACTCAGGCTCCTGGATCAGTGCAGAACATTATTAAGAAAAAATTTAAAAAAAAATTTATTGTTATTTAAAGAATTCACCTAAGGATTATGACTATGGAGTGTCTTAGCCTGGGATCTCTAGAAAACAGGCCTGAAGCAAAGCTCACAGGCCGCAATGGGGGCTGGCAAATTTTGGCCTGTGTCACCTGTTTTTGTATAGTCTGTGAGCTAAGAAAGCCAACCACTCAGTGATTTAAAGCAGGGGTTGGCAAACTACGTGCCAGAATCAGCCCACTCATTGCCTGTTTTATAAGATCCATGAGCTAAGAATGGTTTTTCCAGTTTTAAATGGCTGAAAATAAATGAAAAAAAGATATTTTGTGACATGTGAATATTATATGAAATTTAAACGTCAACATCCATAAATATTCTTGAACAGTCACATCCACTCATTAATGAATCTCATTGGCACTTGCTTTCAAGCTACAAGGGCAGAGTTGAGTCGTTGTGACAGAGACTATGTGGCTTGTAAAGCCTGAAGTGTTTACTACCTGGCCATTTACAGAGAAAGCTTGGTGGGGAAGTGGAGAATGGTGAAACCCCAAGGAGAAAAAGAATTGAGAGAGGCATACAATGACAGTAAATACAAGCTGGTGTTTGACACAGTGGGTCAGAGTTTGTAAGAAACACAGCAGTGCAGGACATCGCTGGAACAGAGGCATGGGAATCACTTCAACTCAGAACCGTCCAAAGCAGGAAAGAAGGGTGAGGAGTTTACCAGTCGGCTCCTTCCTCTCTCGGCTGTTGGGCGTTAACATTCCTGCACTTCTGAGCTGTTTCCTGACCCATCCAGGGAGGTGCTGGGAGAGACAGAGCTTCTGTGGTCTGGTCTGGCCAGCATGTGGGCCGAGCAGACTTTGTCGGTTGATGTCAGTTAGAAGGGGCTCCTAATTGATGGCAGCAAAGGTGGTGGCAGCAGAGCTGGGCTGTACAGCTAAGAAAGTGGCATGAACCCTCCTTAGGAAGGCTCTGGGGAGCAGGAGGGGCGGGGGTGTGTGGGGAGAGAGGAAGGTGGGTGGGAAGGTCTGGAGTGGTGCATGAACAGGGTCTAGTACGTGGAATCAGTCCTAGTATCCGTTCTCTTGTCAATTGCAAGAAAGAGATCAGGTGATGCTTGCTAGAATTAATACGCATCACCTGAAGTCTGAGCACAGGTTGATACTTGGGATGTTGGGTAAGGCTGAGGTAAGGGAGGTCTTGGTGAGTCTGGAAAAACCTTTCTTAACTTGACCTCACCCAGCATTCCAGGCCCCGGATGTCAGAAGGAAAAAGCAAGCTCTCACCACATGGAATTTTTTTTTTTTTTTTTTTTAAAGAACCTTCAATTCAAGGAGCTGATAGGCTAGCCGAGAAGAAGGGATAGATTAGGGGCAAAGTCTGTAGATATAGAAGCTCTAGTTGGAGGAGGGTTGGTTTTTATTTTTATTTTTTCCCCTAGGGAACAATGAGTAGTGTTGTATTGGTCATTATTGAGTGGATATATCAATGCATAGCAATGTACAGTGTAGTTTTGTTTGAAAGATTCTATTTTTTTAGAGCAGTTTTCGATTCACAGCAAAATTGAACAGAAGGTACAGAGATTTCCCATATGTGTCCTGTCCCCACACATGCACAGCCTCCTGCATTATCAACATCCCCCCTCAGACTGTAAATTTGTTATAATTGACGACCCTACATTGACACATTATTATCACCCAAATTCCACAGTTTACAGTAAGGTTCACTCTTGGTGTTGTACATTCTATGGGTTTGGACAAATGTACAACATGTACCCATAATTATAATATCATACAGAGTATTTTCACTGCCCTAAAAATCCTGTGTGCTCTGCCTATTCATCCCTCCCTCTCCGCTAACCCCTGGCAACCTGTGATCTTTCTATTAACTGTATAGTTTTGTCTTTTCCAGAATTAATTATGCTTTTCAGGTTGGCTTTTTTCACTTAGTAATATGCACTTAAGTTTCTTCCGTGTCTTATCATGGTTTGATAGCTTATTTCTTTTTAGCGCTGAATAATATTCCATTGTCTGAATGTACCACAGGGAACCTATTTATCCATTCACCTACTGAGGGACATCTTGTTGGTGGTTGTTCAGCAGTTAGTTGTGATTCTGAGGGTTCCGTGAGAAGGGGTGAGCTCACTTTCTACTCCTCTATCTTGTCTCTAAAACCAGCATTCATATTTTGATGTGTAGTAATGTTGATCCTTTAAAATTAGCTTTTGCCACTCAGATCTTTAAATCAGACACAGGACTAGGGCCAGATGTTTTGTTTTGTTTTTTTTTCTTTTCCTTTGTGCTTTGTCTAGTTTCACTTGCTCATAGGGTACCGTGTGCAGAGGCCTTGCACTGGGGCGCTTCAGGTCAGGGTTCCCAGTGTGAAAAGGCTGCTCTGACGCCTCAGCCTTGGTGGGCCGTGTGCAGAGACGCTGTGCCCAGCATGGCAATCTGGAGCCTGACTGAAGGACATCTTGGTTGCTTCGAAGTTTAGGTCACTTCTTCATAGCCTCAGTTTCCTCTCTGTTAAATGTGCGTTTGAACAGGTCATCTTTATGTTTATTTCCAGCTCTAATATATTTCTTCCAGAATGCCCAGACCAAATAAGGGAACCAGGCTGACCTAGGGTCCTTTGGTAGTGGGAAACGTTGATGATGGGACAGATAACTGGAAGCCTTTTCGTGCAACTTAAATCACTTGGATGATTATTGCTGTTTTCTGAATTTAATAAGGGAGCCCAAATGCCTAGGGAGCTATGTGCTGGCAGCTTCATTTCTTTAGTGTTAAGGTTTTTGTTTAAAAAAAAGACAAAGCAAATAAGAAACAAGTAAAGTTTAAATAAAAAGGCTAAAACACCATAAAGCCAATGTATTTTGCTAGATGATGCACAATCCCGAAACTGTCCGAATGGATTTAAAGGCTTTATGGAGACAGTTTGTGGTATTTGTGAACACTCTCGTCAGCACTTGTAAAATTATGAAATTTAGCAAGGAAAAAAATTGGTTTGCCTGTTTAGCAAATAATAAATCAAATAACTCTCACACTAAACCAAAAGCCGAGGAAGAGAGAGAGCAAGCAATACAAAGAAGAAAACAAGGGATAATGAAAAAGGCCCCAGGCAAGCAGGCGGCAGTGAAGTGAAGTTTCTTGCAGAGCCCCTGTCCTTCAGTAAGAGGTGGGAGTTGGTGGCCCCGTGGCAGCAGCTGTTAATCCTGGTGATGGAGGAGGCACATGTCCCATTACCCTCTGCAGCGGATGACAGTGATAATAATGATGGCCAGCGTTCCTCGTGTACTTGTTCCGGGCCATGCGCTGGGCTGAGAGCTTCCGATGTGTTAACTTCCCTGAAATTTCCAGCTGAGCTCCCTGCTCTCTCATCTCCAGCATCCTTGCTTTGTGCCATACAACACATGTCACCCCTGCCTGTTCTCCTGCTCTTTCACCTGTGCCAGTGTGTTTCCTTGGCGACACAGTGAACAATCTGAGGGGAGAATGTGTCTCTCTCATGTGTACTGTCCTTGGCACTGAGCAGAGAGTCAGGACCAAACTGCAGGCTCAAAATGGACTTGATGGAATAGCTTACAGACTCCTTTCATCTACCGATGACACCTGGAGCTTATGAAGGGCTGTGTGCTGGACCCTGAGCTCGGTACTTTCAAAGCATGACCTCATCTCATCCTCAGAACATTCCCAGGAGGCGGGCAGTTTTGTCTGTACTTCCATCTAGGGGGTTGAGGATAAAGGAGGTTCTGCTATCTGCCCAAGGTCATTGCCAGAAAATGGTCAAGGTGGGTTTTGAACAGGGGTAGACCTGACACCCCAGCTGATGCTCTTCACCACTAGGACACATGCTTTTGCTCTGGGAAGGCCCCTGAAGGGAGACATAGAGAGCTCTTTTGCAGTTAATGAAAGGCTAGGGTATACATGCAGGAACTTTTATCAGTCCCTGGAACATTATCCTAAACAGTCTCCTCTGCTGTTGCTGAAAACCTATTACCTGGGGTTGTTTAGGAATGAACTGAAGAGGAAATGACACCAATGCCTGGCAAGGTGGAAGGACAATGCAATGGAGAAACAGAACTGAAGGGGAAGTCGCAGAAGTGGTGCTGTGCTCCCTTCACTTAAAAACAACCAACCAACTTGTGCAAAGCATTCTAAAGGGTTCATATAAAGTGTGTGCATGTGTGCAAGTACCCACATACTTCTATGCAATGCATAGCAAACAAGCCTGTGGGTTCTAGAAATAATCCAAATGATAAATGGTCTCTGTGTACAAATATTGTAAGCAATGATGCCAAATTATTTGGACAAGTTTGCTAACAGATGTGATGTGTTTAGCTAAACAGATATTAATTTTCCAGCTCTTTGACCCGCTGATAAATTATATCCTGTTGAAGATACATTGCAAGTTACAGTAAAAGCTGATGTTGCATGTGCTTGTCAAGACGTAATTCAAATGAGATGAAGACTCTCCTGCCACATATGATGTTCTTTGGTTAGAAAATATCCACAGTGCTTTTGATACTGTAGATTTAAGAAAGACTATTTTATATAACACAGCAATAAAGGCATTTACTATACTCAAAAATAATAAGTTAATCCCAGTGGTTTTTTCAGTATTTTGAACCATTTATCATTTCTGGGACAGGTTTTGGAATTTGTGATCTGCCTTTTGGAAAGGTGCTTTTCTCTAGCACTTATGTGGAATCTTTTGACACCAAGTACCTGGCTTGAAATGTTGCTAGGCTACAAAATAAAGTCGCTCGCGGCTGGTTTAAAATACATGCTGCTTTTGTGGGATGTATGATCATGATTTGGAGTTCCCAGTGATTTGGAAAGTTGCTGCCAGTCTCAGCTGATGCTTTTTTCGTCTATGAAAAGAATATTTCTCAACCTTGACACTGTTGACACATTAGACCAGACAATTTTTTTGCTGCGTGTATCTGTCTTATGTACTGCAGGGTATTTAGCATCATCCTTGGCCTGTGTGGGCTAGATGCCAGTAGCACTTCCCCAGTTGGGACAATTAAAATGTCTCCAAAGGTTGCCAGCATTGCTCCCCCTCTCCCCTGCCTGGTTGGGAACCACTGATATAAAGCTTCAGAAGGTCAGATGTCTGCAAAGCTCTGCATGTTGCCCTGATTTTATGGATAGTTACAGAGTATTTCACATGCACTTTCTCTTTACAGCTGCTATTAACATAAATATTCTTATTTGTAATTCTGGCAATAGCCTGGCAGTGAAGATTAGTGGAGGGGAAAAAAGCAAAAATATCCTCCTGCGATATTGCAGTGTATTGAATTACATGCTTTCGAGGTGCCAATAAAGAAGATGATAAATGGCATAACCTTCAGTTAAATGCTGCATTCCCTCCTTCCTGTTTCATGTGTCCCTCACTATAGCTTATTCTTCTGGATCAGTTAATTGTATGTTTCTCTTTAACCTTCACTGATGTCACCCAGAGTTGACTCTCTAGTATTTTATTTTTTTATTCTTGTTATCAGTAAAGCTTTACTATCCACTTGTCATTAAAAGTGTCAGTTTGTTTTTCATTCCATATATCTGGCTGACTTCCTGCTTGGATGGATGGAAAAAAAAATCTATTTGACTTTGATGGAGCTAAGATTATATTGCTGTTTTTTTAAAAGATTGTATTGCTATTGATCAGTGTCTTTTGCATGGCAACTCTAGTACAAGTAAAATCATAGAATTTTAGCCTTTGCAGGTGAACAATAATACTAAGGACAAAAAATAATACATATTCTGTTATTAGTCTGAGAATAATCTCTTCAGCTAGACCTCAGAACATCCCTTCTGGTTTATATGATAATATGATTTGGACTGTGAATCTAAGAGTTTTACCGTTCTGAAGAACTACTCCAACTCCCTCACATTGTAAATGGAAAGGTTAAGGTCAGGTGAGAAAAAAAAAGTGATGCTGTCAAGACCATACAACCAGATAGTTCCAGAACTAGGACTAGAACCCTCTGTGGAAGATTGCAGTGGTGGCTCTAATTCAGGGGTTGGCAAACTCCGGCCCTCAGAGCAAGTCTGGCTTGCTGCTGCTTTTTCTAAATACAGTTTTATTGGAACACAGTCACACCCATCAGTTTACTTATGATGTATGGCTTCTTTCATGCTACAGTTACAGAGTTGAGTAGTGGTAGCAGAAACAGTATGGTCCCAGAAGCCAAAAATATTTACCATATGGCCTTTTACAGAATGAGCTTTCGTATACTTCCACTAATTCTTCATTCCCTTTGCTGTATAATATTACAGTGCCCTCCCTCCTCACTTCCCCGCTTCCTGACTCTGGACTCAGCCATATGACTTGCTTTGGGCCTGCTTGTTCTTGGGCCTCTGCCGTTGCAATGAGAAATGCCCACACCAGGCTGCTGGAGGCTGACAGACGTGGAGCGGAGTCCAGTCGTCCAAGTCCTCCTAACCGAGGTCAGCCTCGATCAGCTGTCAGCTGGGCAAACCCCAGACAAGTGAGCGGGGTCAGCCAACAAGCAATAAGTGCTTACTGTTCGTGCAAAATTATTGTGGCATATGAAATGGATACACTTCGCTTGAGAATTATGTGTTAGTTAAGGACTCAGATTTTAGAGATAGATAGCCTGGGTTTGGGTCCTGACTCTGCTAGTTTTTAGCTGCATGACCTTGTTACTTCTTAAATCATGTTGCCTCTCAAATCTTTCTTTTTTCCATGTTTATAGTAGCTATTACTGCTTTCTTGACAGCTGGTTTTCCTTCGTTTTATACAAACAGGAAGGTTGTATTTCTCTGCCTTCTTGAAGATGGGCATGGCTATGTGACTTCTTGTAGCCAGCAGACTCTGAGTGACAGTAAATGTGTCACTTGTGGGTGGAAGCATTAATTGCTAACGCTTGTTCGCCATGAATTCTTCCCCCCATGTAGGCATCTGTGGAAGAATGCATTGATGGAGGTCAGTGCTGAGCCACCACATGGTGGACACTTTCCTTGGGGAGTCGTCTGGACCCACAGTGGACTTGGCATGAGTGAGAACTTAACTTTTGTTGGGTTCAGCCACTGGAATTTGGAGGGTGCTTGTTACCGTAGTTGAGCAAATATTTTTTGAGAATTTAAACATTTTTTCTGAAATGAAAATTACTACAAATGGAAAAGTCATGGTGGAGAGAATGGGGTCCCTGTGAGTTCATCAACAGCTATTTATCAGAGACCTACTGTGTGCCAAGGAGTAATGGGGAAAACAATGCAACTCCTGGGGTAAAATTGAGGAATCACCACTAAATAAGCTGCATGACCTATGGTGGAATTGACTTCATCCTTTTGAGCTTCAATGTCTAAGATTGGGACAAACCTATTTAACTTTTTCAGGATATTGTGAGGGATTCAATAGGGTAACATAATGATGAAGTTTCCAGAGTCTTGGATAAACTATGGGGACTGTTATGTGCACAGCAGACAGGATGGAATGTTCTGGGGCCTGGGCCAGGCTGGGATGCCCAGTAGCCCAGTGGCTATGGAATTTGGGATGTAGCTGGGGAGACCCTAGGTAACTTCCAGGATGGACTAAGAAGGTATGCAAGAACTCTGAAGGTCATGAGGCCAGCACAGGGAGAGCAAGGACAGTTGGGGGACACTGGTGGGCACATCGGGAACCACAAGAGGCAGAGTAGAGGCAAGTGCAGGGCTTTGGAGTTAAAGAGGCCTGGGTTGGTACCACGGATCTGCTCTTTACTTACTTGCTGTGTGACCATGGCAACTTATTTAACCTCTCTGGGCCTTCATTTCCTCATCTGTGAAATAG
Source organism: Balaenoptera acutorostrata (assembly GCF_949987535.1). NCBI lineage: Eukaryota > Metazoa > Chordata > Mammalia > Artiodactyla > Balaenopteridae > Balaenoptera > Balaenoptera acutorostrata. Next base: position 11,455,396 of record NC_080079.1, on the reverse strand, counting down.
GGATAACAATAGCGTTAACCTTGTAGGGTTGTTGGGAAAAAAAATGAGAGAATAACTGTAAAGTACACATGACAAGTACTTAATTATTGAATGCCATTCTTACTTTTATTATTGGTGTTAATCTACAAAGTTAGAAGGTGTGCAGGCCTGCCCAATTCAAGTGGTATCCACCTAGTACATATCTACCCAGTACACGTGGCTAGGGTTTCTTAAAAGGAATATACTGGGGGAGAGAGGTGGGGTGGGCAACCAGCCTTTTACTTGGCTAATGTGATGGTGAGGCTCCACGGCCAGTATTTAGACCTTAGGGGAGTAATATTTTGGAAATAGACTGAACTTGCCGAGTTATAATAAATTCCTTGTCTGATGATGCTAAACAGAACTAAGCCCTGAGGGGGCCATGAAAACCAAACAACCTAATTTGATCCTGCCTGAATATCTCTGTAAAGGATGTGTGAATGCCTACTCATGATCTCCTCTATCTCTTAGCCCAAAGGAATTCAGTGTGAACTTGAAATCTCTTAGCGGCTTTAAAGTTTTTACTTCTTTTAGGGGAGGAAAAAAAAAAGAATAAAAACTTCTTAATTTATTCTCTTCTAGTTGCATAAAGGTAAGAATCCTGCACAGATTAAATTATGTGGCAGTTTCCATTTCTAGTTGGGCAATGTTAGCAATATGGAGATCATGTAAAAGAACAATTAGATTTTATACACAATGTACATGTTCCAAACGAATACCTCCGGTCTCTTCTTTTAATTGTTAAGTGCCTCTGGCGTTTTAGCTTATTGGAAGGATCAGGAAGCAGTATTCTAATCGGGCCAAGTTCCAGAAAGGGAGGATGGGAGCAGGAAAGTTTTTTCTCTTGCATTTCCCTGGCAAGTACCTTGTGGGATGCACATAGATAAAATGACCCACTTAGATGTAAGCAAGGACTAGCAGATGAACTGATGGGAGCCTGCTGGGAAGGCAGAACACACTGCTGAAGGCTCTGAAATGGTCCTCGGCTCAGTAGCTACCAGTGGGCATTTGGGGGGCCCCTTTCAAGTTTACAGTTATATTCTGGGCAGCAAAGTTATAGACTACTTGATTAAAGGTGTTGCAATTAAATTTGCTTGAAAAGAAGAGTTAGTGTGCCATGTCCTTCGGAGAAAAAAAAAACCTGTTCATAACGGAGAAAGGTACCTTGTGAATTAATTTTCCAATTCATTCTTGCTGTGGATATCTATGCCCGTGCCTGAGAGCCAAGGTATAAAACTCAAAGAACTGAAATAGTGAAACAGAAACTTTTTGCGATTTTTTTAAGCTCATATGATGGGATTGTATTCACTTTGGAAGTCTTTGAATCTAGGAGTTTTCCTCTCCATTGCTAAGTTGATAATGCATTCAGAGTAGATATTAAAATACTTTCATGCTTAAAACACAAAAGCAGATGTGGCTCTGGTTGTATATTGGTTTTATAAGCTGAACTCCTACCGTCAGCTTCAAAAGAACCTTGTTATCATCTAGGAATTTGGATAACTATTTTAAAGAATATTCTAAAAAAGTAACCAATATTATCAAATAAAAATGCCTCATATTTGGAGATACGACTTCTTAGGACAGATTTTACTTTTGTCCTTTTATTTTGCTTCTCTTCTCCTTTTTATGCCTTTTCAGTTATTTTGGGGTTTGTGATCTTTTTGAAATGTTTTTCTAACTTAGTTTAAATTTTAGATGAAATCGTTTTGCTTCGGAGACCTCAAGAATGGTCTCGGGGTACAACTTTCTTTTGTTCTGGCTTCAGAAAAATTCAGAAGATATTTCAGCACTGCTTTGAAATCTCATTAATGCAATTAAATTGTTTTTAAACTCCAAGACAAAAGCCTCTAGATAAATACTAAATAGTAAACCAAATACTTGTCCCTTTTAACTAAGTAGGAGTGTGTGCACACATTGACGCTGGAAAACTGCGTGACTTTCAATAGAAAACCAGTTGACTGCCAGGTTTCTTGTCTACCTGCAGCCAAGACATTAAAGTGTGTGCGTGTATGTGGGCGCCCACACATACGTGCGTGTGTATTTGCATACTTTCAAGCAAAGTTTTGTTATATTAAGACAGAAATTCCTTGAATCTCTTTAACTGGCCCCAAGTCATGCCATTATGATTGTTACAGGCATTATCCTTGGTTTCCACATTCTATATATAAGATCACAGAAAATGAATTCAAAGTAGAAAAAGCCAAAGCAATTTGCAGTTCTGGGCTTGATCAATTGGCTTTTGGAATTAGATCCAAGGGGAAGGGAAGTGGGGTTCATATTTTGAGTAGCCTTGAGACCCAAACTCTGAGTCTTTTCCAGGAAAGGCATTGGGGCAAAGACCTGGGGACACCTCTGCTCTTACCAGTGCAGCTCAGGACGGCTTCCCAGCGGTTTCCCAGACCCCCGGGGGACCAGAGGCAGCCCAGAGGAAAACCAATGCACATGTTTCATAAATATGAACACCAGTTTAAAGTCTATGATTAATACTGTGATTAAGAGGCTCTTAGATGTAAAACTGTAAACCTAAAAAGTGAATGTGCCAGAGATATTTGGATTTCTAAATATATGCAAATATATGAAGTGGCAGATTCCGAATGAGTGCTTTCCCTAATGCAATAAATGCTTTAGTTTCAACATATATACTTAGTTGGTGCTCAGTTCTTCCTTTGGAAGCCGTAATGAAGCTTCTTTCATGATCCCAAATTAACTGTTGGTCAAGGTTTTCTTTCCCAAGTGCTTGGCTTTTGGTGGCCTTAGGAAAGCTGCCCACCAGCCTAGGTCTCATCACAGAAGAGGCCATTTATTATCAAAGGAAAGCAAGTTTCTAGTATTGTTGGAGCTGACCTCATTGTGGTTGGTCTGACTTTGTGGCTATGTCTTGTTCCGCCATCTCCTGAGCCTTCTCGAAAAAGTGCCTCACATGATCGACCCCTTTTAAACCTTCAAATTAATTGGAATTACGTTGAGTTGCTCGTCTTCTAGCTTTTATTTATTTGTCCTTGTGATAATTTGAGTTTTCCCCAAGAACTTGTACTTTTTTTCTTTTTTAAGAATTTTACCTTTGAGACTCCTTTGTTTGAGAATTGTTACAGTATTCACTATTCTACCCAAAGTAGTCTTTAACCTTGAGGGCAGAGACAGTGCCTTTAATTTTTTCAGTGAGTGAGGTCACACGTGTCCCATGGTGGGGAATTTTTTTGTGTTGGGGGGCAGGGGACAACAACGTTTGTTTCGTCTTCAGACACGGTAGGGGGCCAGCCCCCAACCAGCACAGTACCCTGGGGAAACTGAGGTTCCTGATGGCCTGCTGAGGCCAAGGGCCGGCACCCAGGATGTTTGTGCACCAGTGGCAGGCAGGGACACCAGCTGCACACCACAGAGCTGGAGACCACACTGGGAAGGGCAGGTGACATGTGCCTCCAGTCCTGGTGTCTCGACCTCTGTTTTTAGATGTATCCTCCCTACACCTCCGGGACCCCAGGGCTCTTGCAAGGGGCACAGGCACCCAAGTAGGTCTGGGGTTGGATGACAGGCTGTGGAAAGAAAATGTGAAAATTAGTAAGTGGAGACCTTCCTGGTGGTCCAGTGGTTAAGACTCCACGGTCCCAATGCAGGGGGCCCGGGTTCGATCCCTGGTCAGGGAACTAGATCCCACATGTATGCCGCAACTAAGACCTGGCGCAGCCAAACAGATATTTAAGAAAAGTAATAAATGGAAGAGCAGCCTGCAACTGTCATCTGCTTTCATCTGAGAGGAAACATAAACACAGGTGCTTGTCTCAGAGAATCATGGCAAAATACACCTTCCCCCACCACCCACAGAATTGATTCATAAAGTCTGTGGCTGTTTCCAGAAAACCAATTGAGTCTCCATGGAGACAGGAAAACAACCAATCGTTAACGTCCTCTGATTTGGGGGCCTGGGGGCCTGCTGGGGCTCAGCCAGGGAAACCCGCAAAGTCATTGAAAGAGGTGGTCCTGACAGAGGTGGCGCGTGGACGATCGTAAGAGGCGGCTGGTTGATGGGTGGGCAGAGAAGGGACCGGGGGTGACAGCGGGCCTCGGATGGATTTGCACAGCGGCCCCTCACCCCCCGCCTCTGCCTTCTGCCCCCTGGCTGCTAACCCTAACCACAACACTCCGCTAGAGTGGACCGAGCTTGGACCGAGCTTGGCTCTGCCCAAACCCGGCTCCCTCCTCCACCTCGGCGCCCAGGGTGGTGCCTCCAGGGAGGTGGGAGAGCCCATTAGAAGCTAAGCTGCACGCGTGGAGGCCCCCCAGCCGTGCCTGGGGGTCCAGGCCTCCTGCGTTCCTCTGTGATCTCAGAGGACAGTAGCATGTTCAGGGCTGGGGACCTCACAGCCACAAGTGAGTGTTTATGACTTTGGCTCATGTGATTTGGAAGTCATGTAGTTCATATGCTCACAGTATTCAACAGTTAGAAATACTGTAGAGGTTTTTTAGCCAGTCCTCTGACTTTTAGCCCAGAGACCTAGAGTGAGAATGGTCAGTGCCAGAATAGCGAAGTTTGGGGTCTGTGGCAGCACTGAACTGTCTGAAGAGGTCAGGGAAGGCTTCAGAGAAGGTCATATTTGAGCTGGGTCTTAAAGGCTGAGGAGGAATTCGTTACAAATGAAAGAGTTGGACACTCCGGGTGGGCACAGGGAATCAGTCACGCAGAGTCAGGCTCCACGAAGTTCCTGTTTCCTTCCTTCCTTCATTCCTCCCTTCCTCCTTTCTCCTTTCCTTCCTTCTTCCTCTTTTTCTTCCTCCTCCCTTCCCCCATCTCTCCACTCCCCTCCCCTCCCCCTCCCCCTCCCTCTCCCTCTCCCTCTCCCTCTCTCCTGTCCTATTTTCCTTCCTTCTTTTTTTTTTTTTTTTTTTTAATGAGTTTGTTTGTTTTTTTTTTTTTTGGCTGTGTTGGGTCTTCATTTCTGTGCGAGGGCCTTCTCTAGTTGTGGCGAGCGGGGGCCACTCTTCATTGCGGTGCGCGGGCCTCTTACTATCACGGCCTCTCTTGTTGCGGAGCACAGGCTCCAGACGCGCAGGCTCAGTAGTTGTGGCTCACGGGCCTAGTTGCTCCGCGGCATGTGGGATCTTCCCAGACCAGGACTCGAACCCGTGTCCCCTGCATTGGCAGGCAGATTCTCAACCACTGCGCCACCAGGGAAGCCCTTCCTTCCTTCTTTATTTGGGAAAAGAGTTTGGGACCCTGGGGCTGCTGGAATCTGAGTGACCTTGAAGTAGCTTTGGCTTTGGAGTGTGGCCAGGGGTCATGACTGGACTAACCATTTTCCGAAAGCTTGGATGATCTCAGAGGTGGCCTTGTGGAGGATGCAGCAATCTGGCCAGAGGGTGGGGGCGTCCAAGGAGGTGAAGATGGGGAGCCAGGATTTTGATAGCTAAAAGCCTCAGTTATTTTTTAAGCTTTATTAAGATACGATTAACAAGTAAAAATTATATGTATTTAAGGTGTGCAGCATGTTTGATAGATGTATATGTTGTGAAATGATCATCACAGTAGAGTGAGTTTACATGTCCATCCCTCACATAGTTATTTTGTTTTTTTGTGCGTGGTGAGAACACTTGAGATCTATTTTCTTAGCAAATTCGAGTATACATTATTATTAACTATAGTCACCATGCCGTACATTAGGTTTCCAGCACTTACAGTGATTTTTTACAAGCTCATTTTGTAAGGAGGTAATTCCACTGTGCCAACAGAATGTTTTAGAATTTGTTCCACTGTGTGTGGTTCAGGAGGCTGATAAGCCCTGCCATGATCGGAGAATGTGGGGTACAGTAGCAAGGGCTACAGATGTGTTTTATCCTACGACTCTCAGAATTCTGGGCACTTGGACAGCTGAGTCCCAGCAGAGCTGGGGGACCATATGTGCACATGCTGTGCTGACAGGGGATGGGGTGGTAGAATGTGGCGGGAACGGGCTGGGAGAAGGCTGGTATCTGCCTGAGTCCTGCAGGGGCTCCCTCACCCTGAGAATGCTCCTTTCCCTCACACTGCTCTCTGTTGGGTGCTCCCAGGGTTTGTCACCCAGGGGCTTGCATGAACGGTGCTCTACTACCCTGGGCTGAGTTAACAGACTCTCACTGAAGGTTTGGGGTGATGGGGGGGATTACAGCCCAAAACAGAATAAGAAGTAACTACAAAGAAAACAGTGAGCATCCCTGTCCTCAGCCTGCCAACCCTGTGTTTCTCCCTGGCACCTTTGCATAGTTTCTAAGGTCTGCTGGGGTCTTCCTGATTGTTCTTCAGGACCTCCTCCCTTTCCCACCCCTGGGCTCCCTGTCCCCCCTCACCCCGAGTTAGCTCTTCCTTGGGTTCCCTTCTTCATGTCAGTGTAGGCCCTGCCATTGATGAAGACTCATCAGTGAGCTTTCCTAAACCGTTGTCTGAAAATGAGTGCTGCCTCTGCCCTAGAATGTGAGAAAGATGGTGCTGGTGGTGGTGGTGTGTGCATGTGTACATGTGTTTAATCCCCCTGCTGGATACAATTTACAAGTTAAAGCCAGCTGGTCTTTACTCCAAAGCAGGCAGTCATTCTTTTACCAGAATCTTCATCTTAACTGTGGTTGGCTTCATCCCTTCTCTGTACCCTAATCCTGATTTCCTTGTGGATACACACATGATGAGCACTGGGAATACCCAGGGTTGGAGGAGGAGAGTGTGTGTGTCTGTGTGTCTGTGTGATCTGGGGTAGACTGACGTGGAGACCCTAGAGACAAATGCTGCACTGAGCAGTGGTGCAAGAAATAAACCCTAAACCCGTCAGACCCCAGGCAAGTCTGGGAGGAGCAGGAGGAATGATGCCTGTCTTGATAACTTTCTTCCTCCACCTCTAGGACTTTTGCTCTTTGTCCTTATGAGCTGGGGTTGGGGAGGGATTTCTGGTTCCTTGCAATCTCACCCTTCTTTTGGGCGTATGAATATGAGTAGGAGATATGAACAAAGAGTTGTAGCCATGTCTGAAATTGACTAAAATTCAGATGAAATATTTGTCATTCTTTCTTTATTCTCATAATAAGGTTTCCTATCAAGGTTTTCTCTTCTGCTTTACCTGGAAGACTTGGTGTTCCTTACTGAAAAGAAACCTTATGTCACAACTTCTAAAAGTCCATAACTTCTGGAAGAGTTCCTATGCTTGCTTTTCTTTCAGATTCTTCTTTCTCACTCTCTTTTGAAGACACACATTATATTTTCATAAATTAATAAAGAATATCATAAAAGTAGAGAAAGGGAAAGTGGCCTATAAATGGTAAACTCTGCTCAAAACAGAAGAAAACAAATGCTTGAATAATGTGGTCAAGTAAAACAGGCTTTTAAAAAATTGTTAAAAAGAGAGTCCACTCTCAGAATTAAGAGGTAGAGATACCATTCTCTGTGTTGACAAAGAGCAAAGCATATCATGAATCCTTAATGGGGACAGAAAAACAAGGGTATGAAGTAGAGGTTACTTCCACTTCATGCTGGGCCATGGCTTGCATAGCCCTCAACAGGCTTATCTCCATTTTGGATACTTTCCACGAATATTTGGTCCAAGAGAACCCCTCTGAATGAGCCTTATGTCCATGGAACAGTGCTTACTGAACACTTAACCTGAGGAAAATACTGCAGGAGACAAGGAGGACCAAGACATACTCAAGAAGGTTATTGTCTAGGAGGGACTAAAAGATAAATAGAACTCTTCAGTCCAAAGAAAAGGCATATGAGATTTAAGGGAAGCAGCATTCACAACGTGATGGAGGTTTAGGGATGGATTCATGGACGAGAGCACTTGGAATTGAGCCTTGAGGGATGTGTGGACTTTCAAGAGGTGGGGGTGATGATGGGGGTGGCCCCAGCCCGGATGGAGCCTGTGCAAAGGAAAGCCCAGGGAGGCACATAAAGGGAAAAGCAAACAGAGACTGAACATTCTGTTTTCTATCAATAATATATTCTAGAGCAGATTTTTAAAGCAGAGGAATAATGTGAGATAAGATTGGGAAGGTAGACTGTGTCTTTATTTCGGAGGTTCTTGAATTCTTGGGAAGAGCGGGGAGAGTTTATTCAGTAGGCAATGGAGGCTCATGGAGGATGTTTAAGGGGGTATTTTGCAGCCCTGAGTAACCTCAAACGACCCTGGCAGCCATCCTGCCTTATCCTTTTGGTCAGTCTTCTACTTTTAAGTGCAGCCGTTCAGAGATGGCTTAGAGAGAATAATAAGAAGACCAGTTAAGAAAAGGAGACCAGGCTGGGGATCACAGTGGCCTAGAGCAGCTAGCGCAAGGGTGGTGGAAACAGAAAGGAGGGGCTGTTATGAAAGGTGTGCTGGGAAAAGGATCTCAAGGGAGAAGCCAAGTCCAAGTGGGCCCTTGGGCTTTGTGTCTGGGAGGATGGTAAGGCAGACACCGGGAAGCCTGGAGGTGCTGTGTGTGGGGAAGGCAATTAGCTGGGCTTGCACAGATGAAGTTTAAAGGGTGGGGGGACATTGAGAAGAGCTGTCATTGGGTTTCTAGGGAAGAGGTAAGGCTGTGTGCGTGAACTTGGGAGTGAACAGAAAAACAGTGGTAGTGAGAGACAATGGTAGAGGTCATGGTCAGAGCCACTGTGGGATTGTCTTCCTGTAGAAAGCAGAAAGTAGGGCAGGGAAAATGAATTAATAATAGGAAGCATACGGTATTTGTTTTTCTCTTTCTGACTTATTTCACTCTGTAGGACATACTCTACGTCCATCCACCTCACTACAAATAACTCCATTTCATTTCTTTTTATGGCTGAGTAATATTCCATTGTATATATGTGCCACATCTTCTTTATCCGTTCATCTGTTGATGGACACTTAGGTTGCTTCTATGTCCTGGCTATTGTAAATAGAGCTGCAGTCAACATTGTGGTACATGACTCTTTTTGAATTATGGTTTTCTCAGGGTATATGCCCAGTAGTCGGATTGCTGGGTCATATGGTAGCCAGGACATGGAAGCAACCTAAGTGTCCATCGACAGATGAATGGATAAAGAAGATGTGGCACATACATACAGTGGAATATTACTCAGCCATAAAAAGAAACGAAATTGAGTTATTTGTATTGAGGTGGATGGACCTAGAGTCCTACAGAGTGAATTAAGTCAGAAAGAGAAAAACAAATACAGTATGCTAACACATATATATGGAATCTAAAAAAAAAAAAAAAAGGTCATGAAGAACCTAGGGGCAAGATGGGAATAAAGACGCAGACCTACTAGAGAATGGACTTGAGGACACTGGGGGGGGAAGGGTAAGCTGGGACAAAGTGAGAGAGTGGTAGTGTATATATGGACATATATACACTACCAAATGTAAAATAGCTAGTGGGAAGCAGTCGCATAGCACAGGGAGATCAGCTCGGTGCTTTGTGACCACCTAGAGGGGTGGGATAGGGAGGGTGGGAGGGAGGGAGACGCAAGAGGGAAGAGATATGGGGATATATGTATATGTATAACTGATTCACTTTGTTATAAAGCAGAAACTAACACACCACTGTAAAGCAATTATACTCCAATAAAAATGTAAAAAAAAAAAAAAAATAGGAAGGACCAAAGGAGTGCAAAGCGAGCCAGCTGCAGGAAACAAGCTCTCAAAAGCTAGGGGAGGAGAAAATTTCCTTGGGGGTGGATGGGGGAGTGAGAGATGGGTGCGGGTGGGGTGGCGGCGGGGAATGTGTGAATTGCATCAAATGCTGCTGGAAAACTCAGGAGAATGATGTGGACGGTGGGTTTCTGGACTGGAGTTTGGCAGGCCTCAGGGGCCATCCTTGGAGAGCTGAGTTTCAGAGTTCAGTTTCAGCTGGATTGAAAGTGATGAGAAGAGTTGAAAGTTCCCATTGGAGAGGTATTTTTGATCTTTCCCTTTAAAAATGCTTTCCATTTTCACAGTATCATTAAAAAAATCTGGCTGGCATATTGCAGTGACAAAAATGGGCAATATATGTGAAATAAATGTGAATAAGTGCACTTCAGTAGATCCAGGAGACTGTTTAATGTACTGGAGAATTATTTTTCAGGCATTCCATGGTGTCCAAATTGGGTTAATGTACCCCAGAAAAGTGAGTCAGTTACTCCTCGTTGACTAGTAAGGTTAGACCAACTGTTCCTGAAACCTTAGGACATATTAGCTGACTATATACTGTTGTTCATACTGTCTGTTTCCTGGATCAGCATGGTTTAAATCCTGAATTTTCAGGCCAAATAGCTCTTTACAGCTGCAAAAATATACCATAACTTCTAAGTGATCATTAGTTTGATAAAAGATGTTGAGTGCCTTGTCTTGTGAAAGTGGTCTTTGATATAAGAGTAGCATCAGTGAGCAGACACAAATGTTCAGGGACTTCACACCCTGGAAGACATTGTGTCTTGTAATTGTTGGTGTGGCAGTCAGCAGCAATGACTTTTTCAGAGAGGCACGTTTTGTGGTTAACTGAGTGTACCTTTCTTTCCAGGCCATGGAAAAATGTAATTATGTTGTTCTTGAGCCTCTGGTCTAAAAAAAAAAAAAGATAATTATTTAAAGAGGTGTTTTTTTCTTTTAATTTTGTCCTGATCGTCATGTAAGTTAGATCTTTGAGGTGCTGTATAGTAATAATATTAAAAGTATAATTTATAAAAGCAACCTTCATTCCCAATCCTTCTCTCCTCCTTCCCATTCCTCAACTTTAAAGCAGTTACAATTTTAACTCGAAAATGCAAAGAGTCAGTGGGAAGATCTGAAGAAATAGGACTGAAATGGTCTCCACATTCCACTCATTGGACCTGGTGGGACTGCCAGCACAGGGTGAAGGACGGAGTTTTAGTCTATAGTTCTTCATACCCTTTCCAAGTGAATCCTCTTACTCCCAAGAACTCAGGGTTCCAGATTGCTTTAGCCCCTGGAGTGGATCATTTATCATGAACTATTGAACCCCCTCACAGCAGAGGTCCAACCAATGAACGTGTGGCCCTGTATTTGTGTTTTAAAAGAAAAGGATGTTATCCTCCACAGAGTGAACCCAAGTAGGGGGATTTCAGGCTATAGAGAAACTCCTTTTTGGGGGGACAGGTTAGAAGGCTTTTCTCTAATGAGAATATGCTGGCTCCATCTATGAATATGATTCTAGTACTACTCCCCAGCACTTCCTCACATTGGATTTCGGAAGGAGAGAAGAAGGATGTGTGTTTCAGAAAGAAGTCTGCTTTATTAAATGGGGTAGAGTAGAACTAAAGCCACAACAAGCGTTATAATTTTCTTTCTCCATCCTGACTTCAACTCTTGAGAGGGGATATTATGCATGTTTGATTTGAGTCTTCCTTGAATTCTCATTTTGTTCTCAAGAGAGAACATATCTTAATGAGGTATGTCCAGTGGTTTGCTAATAAATGTTAAACAACTGCCTCTCTCTAAAGAAAGTGCTTCTGCCAACTTCCACTGTGTAAATACTCCTCTAAGGCTGATTTCAGTCTGTCTGTGAGATGTCACTGAATGAGGAGTTGGGAAAAGTGCACATTCAGCTCGTAAGAGCCAGCACACGCTGTCTAGTCTGTCACTGGGTATGTCTCTTCTGCTGCCAGTCACAGCGATGGAAGGGATGTTTGCGAATAGCCTGTTATACTCTCGAAAGCTAGAAATATAGCTTTTCTTGATAAACATGATCTAAAGTGCTGAGGGATGTTGAAAGTAAAACACAAAACAGGGATATCAGCGTAACTCAGATATTTTCAGTTTTATAATGACCGTAAAATACTAAAAAATGAGGTCTAATTCTTTTTCACACGATTTTACCATCTGCTTTCTATTCACACCTAACTGTTCACATTGCCCAAGCATGTCTTCCATGCCTTTGTACTCAGTTTCCCTCTTGCCTAGAATGCCCTTCCCTTCCCTTCCCTTCCCTTTTTCCCAGCCACCTAGAAACCTAGGTCCATCCTTTAAGACCCAGCCTAGGTGTTACCTCCTCTCATTATTCTGACCCCAGCAGGCCAACTTGTCCTTCTTTCCTTGGTATTCCCACTACACCTTCATCTTACGGCATCACAGTAGTTAGTCTCTTTGTCTTTCCCCCTGTTTTGTGAAGTTCTTGAGGCCAGAGATTGTGCCCTCAATGGCCCCACGCTAATTAAGGCCCAGCGTGATCTGGGCTTTGCCCACTTCTCTGGCCTCATCTCATGCCCGGGTCCTTCCATGCTCTTATCACTTTGGCCATTACGGACTTTGCTCATCTCCTCTTCCAAGACATGCTCTCTTCCACTTTAGCACCGTCGTCCATATTGCCATCTCCACCTGGATCAGCTTCTTCCCTGCCTTTGCTCAGCTAACACCTGCTTATTCTCAGGTCTCATCTCTTTAAGGAAGCTTTCTTACTTCCCCAGACTAAATGAAGTCTCCCTGATGGATGTTCCCATAGTAGTCTGTTCTTTACATCACTGTACCCAACACATTTGTGGTTATTTAACATCAGTCTTTCCTGCTAGACATGCAACTGTATGAGCATAAGGACCTGGGTCTTTTTCATCATTTTTCCAAGCCTAATACATCTTAGGAGCTCTGATATTTGCTGAATGTTAATCATTGGAGAAATATTTAGTTTGGCTACCTGAGAATAAGAAGCTAAGAAGTAATTTCAACATCCAGAGAAGATCCAGGAATAAAAGTCAAATCTAGGAAGGTAACTCTGTCAGTGGAGAGTTGGTGAATCATGTCTACGAGACAAATTAATTTAATTACCTGGTGTGACTGCTTCATTTGCAATGATTATTCATTCACTGAGCTGGCTAAATTAGGCTTTTATCATTCACCTCCTCTTTTTACTACCGTGGAGATCAGAGATGTGGATCTCTTGCATGTTCCTAAGAATGAAATAAACCGCCCTTCTAATAACAGTGCAAGCCTTTGTTCATGGACTGTTTGTGCAGCCCCTCTCCCTGGCCCTGGGAGGCTGTTCTGGGAAAAGGAGAGCAGGCACTTACCTCGCTCCTTATGTATTTCCTTTGTGAGTTGAAGATTAATGCATGGACCCCTCCCCCTCCTTTGGTTCATTTCATTTAAAGAGAAGATTCAAGGCACTGAATGTAAAATTGAGCATAACATTTTGACGTTTCTTCCTCTGAGAGCTGGGCTGCTGTTAGATGCTATGAGGCCCTGGGCACTGCATATATGGGGAGTGGGGTGGCATTCTTTGAAGTTATCCACTCCTTTTTTTTTTTTTTCTCAAACATCTTTATTGAAGTATAATTGCCTTACAATAGTGTGTTAGCATCTGCTTTATAACAAAGTGAATCAGTTATACATATACAATATGTTCCCATTTCTCTTCCCTCTTGCATCTCTCTCCCTCCCACCCTCCCCATCCCACCCCTCTAGGTGGTCACAAAGCACCGAGCTGATCTCCCTGTGCTATGCGGCTGCTTGCCACTAGCTATCTATTTTACGTTTGGTAGTGTATATATGTCCATGACACTCTCTTACCCTGTCACATCTCACCCCACCCCCTCCCCATATCCTCAAGTCCATTCTCTAGTAGGTCTGTGTCTTTATTCCTGTCTTGCCACTAGGTTCTTCATGGCCTTTTTTTTTTTTTTTTCCCTTAGATTCCATATATATGTGTTAGCATACTGTATTTGTTTTTCTCTTTCTGACTTACTTCACTCTGTATGACAGACTCTAACTCCATCCACCTCATTACAAATACCTCCATTTCATTTCTTTTTATGGCTGAGTAATATTCCATTGTATATATGTGCCACATCTTCTTTATCCATTCATCCGATGATGGACACTTAGGTTGCTTCCATGTCCTGGCTATTGTAAATCCACTCCTTTTATACCGACCTCTGAAAGCACTTCTGACTCCACACAGGCAGAGATGGTTGTGCATCTTGAACCTGGCTCCTCCCAGCCAGCAGTAGTATGACAACTTGGTTTGGGTGGGGTGGAAAGGATCATGTTATACAAACTTGGAATTAGAGGAAAGCTTAACAGTTTCCTAGCCCAAGCTCCCACCCACAGGAGGAGTTCCTGCCTTCCTGGCTCCTGACTCCCACCAAGTGGAAGCTGGGCCAACCAGACTTTGCACTACTTAGATGCACTTAACAATAAGACTCTCCTGCCCGGGCCACCCTCAATAGCTTATTAAAATTTCCTTACATTCCCCTGACTCTTCAGGATAATACTCTTTTCTTTGCTGTTCTCTCTTTGAATCAGCCAGAAGCAACTTTTATTTAGCCCCATTTGCCCTCTGGAAGGTGCTGTTAGCACCTATGGGGTAGAGGCCAGGGATGCTGCTAAATATCCTCCCATCCACAGGGCAGCCCCTCATGGCAAAGAATGATCCAGCCCAGAGTGTCCGTAGCGCTGAGCTTGAGAAACCCTGCTCTCATGCTGTTATAGGTACATCATAAACCCCAGTTCAGCGTTTGTGTGGACGTGAATGGAGGACAGAGTTCTCAGCATGTGGGGTCTCCAGTGCCCAGCACAGAGCTGAGCACAGAGTGGGCCCTCGGGATGCTTATGCTAAGACACAACTGCCACCTTCTGGAATCCCACAGTCTCAGGTGTGACCCGATCTGTTGTTTTGATCCTACCATGTGAGCTGGGAATCTTTCAGGGCTGATGTATTCCCAATGTTTTCATTGTTAATTACTTTCAGTGCCTTTGGAAAAAGGAAATAAGTTATTTTTTTCCCTTCAAAAATAGGGGTAAACAAAATAAAATCGTTTTTTTTCTTTTGGTTCTAAAGACTGTGACTTTCTGCAAGTCGGTAAAGTGGAATACTCTTGTTATAAAATCTCTGTTTCCATTGTGCAACATTTTCTTTCTTTGCAGTTCCAAGGAGACTCTCAGAGCTATTGCTTCTTGGGATGCAAACATGCTGCTCTTTGCGTTTTGACTCAGAGATCCTCTCTGAGACTGCTTGGGGCTCTGATGGGGCCTCTTCCTGCCCTCTCAGGGAGATACAAAGTCAACCCATGTCTGTAGATAGTGCTTGGAGAGTAAGGAAACAGGGTGATGAAAAGCTGTTATTCTAGATTGTTTGGAACCTGGGTAGGTATTTAAAAATGCTATGGAGGGATTGAAGAGGGCAGAGAATAGGAAAGTCTAGGGGTTTAAGTTTAAGAATCACTCTGCATTTTAAGAAATAATAGATGTGGTGGTTTTATTATACTCCTTTTGAAAACTTAGCTGGCCATATGACAGTTGGCAACATTTCATCACTTCCTCGCCAAGTGGGTTAAAAATCAAATTAAACTTTCTGCTTGCTAAAATTATGTATTCCCTGGATAGGAAACTCTAGATTTCCAAGAGCATTACATCTTATATTCTGCATTTCCTTCTGTGACAGTCAGGTGGGAACACTCTATCCTTCCGTTGGAGAGGTTAGTCTAGCTTCTGCCCTGCAGGCAAAGAAGAGGGATGGTGAGGACACAGGGACTCACCGGAGGCAATGAGCCCCATACGGGGCCATCTCATGCTTCATGAGGATTGATTTAGAAAAACAGGAGGGTGACTGAAGAACTATGTTGTCATTAGTATTTCTATTAGTATGTTTTTTCTGGAAAAGGCAATTTAATGGGAGGTGAGGTACAAAGAAAGGCAGGAGTATGGATCTTGGTGTGATGATGAGATCAGCTTTAGTTATTATTTTTCAACAGTCTTATTGATATATAATTCACATATTATATAATTCGTCTAATTAAAATGTAAATTCAGTAGTTTTTAGTCTGTTCACAGAGGTCTGAAAGTATTATCACAATCGATCTTAGAACATTTTCATCAGCTTAAAAAGAAACCTGTATCTTTCAGCTGTCACCTCCCATCCTCCCAAGCCCCCAACTGCCCAGCCCCTGGCAACCACTAATCTAGTCTACTTTCTGTCTTTATGAATTTGCTTATTCTGGACAGTTCATTTAAATGGATCATACAATATGTGGCCTTTGGTATCTGACTTCTTTCACTTTGCATAATGTTCTCAAGGTTCATCCATGTTGTAGCATGGATCAGCACTTCATTCCTTTTTATGGCTGAAAAATATTCTGTTGTATGGATATAACATATTCTGTTTATCCATTCATCAGCTGTATGCAGATCACTCAGCAAAATCCCCACGTGCCTGATGAGCACTCAACGAATGAAGGGATGAGTCCATTCATTCAACATGCGCTTATGGATGACCTACTGTGTGCTAGCAGTTGGGGATTCTGAAGCGAACAATAAAAGCTTTTACTCTCCTGGGGTTTAATGGTGCACCAGGAGAGACAGACAGGTGACAAGTGAACATGTAGTTTGCTGGATGATGGCCAGTGCTATGAAAACCTTGAAGCAGGGTGAGGACTGGACTTGGGAGGGTCACGATTTTACATATGAACATAGGTTCCTTTCCTCTACTCAATCCGAGCACTTCCCAGGGAGGTGGTGGCAGAGCTGGGAGAGAAACCAGGTCTCCTGTTACCTGAATGGTGTCTCTGACGTGAGATTGGCCTGGATACTAACGGAGAGCAATCTGGTCCATATTTCTCTGCTTTTCACATGATTTCCGTTGTCCTGGAGAAGGCACTGACTTTCTCCTTTTTTCTTCCCTGCACACTTTATATTCTCCACTCTAATATACATGAAAAGCTCACTGTCATTTTGCCATTTGGTGCTTTTGTGGGCACTGAATATTCCCTTTTTTATTAATGGGATTTAATTTTTATCAGTTAGCCCTGGAGGAAGCCTGCCTGTGGTGCCTCCTCTGAGGCTGTTGTTTGCAAGCGCCTAGGGCACTACCTGGTGCCTCCTGCCTGTGCGGGCAGGAGCGGTAGCTGCTAATTGTGTGCCGTGCATGCAAAGGCATCACGGACCATGCTCCAAGCAACACCTACCGAAATGCTTTAAAAATGCTCATTTCCCTTCATCCACTGCCCCTTGCAATGTTGACAGTCTGGTTTTTAAGATGTGAAGTGGGATGTCGCAAAAATTACGAGGTAAGGGTTGCAAGCAGAGAATTTTCCAAAAAGTGATTATTTATTCTCTGACTACAGAAATGTGTGTCTGAGATACCTAGCAGTGAGGGATTGAAGTCCACTTAGGAGAAAGCTTTGTCACCATAACGGTCCTTTTTCATGGAAATATCTTTTCCTCAAAAATGTGGAGCTGAATCCACTGGGTACCATGGCCATTAGGACTGGGGGGATGTGACATCTGACTTTTGGAACCACTGATAAGACCCCCTCGAGTCAGTAGAGGAAGATCAAAGGCTTTGCGCAGTGGGTCTGGGATGCAGTGGAGAGGCTTCCTGCCTCTGCCTTGGGGCACTCCCTGGGGTAAGTTATTCATACAAGTAAGAGCTGCTTACTGCCTCAGGGAGAAACACAGGCAGTGGAGCTCACAGAAAACCCTACATCTCAGGCTACACAGGCATTTTCTCCTTGCTTAACTGGTTAGGGTCCTTGAATGGTGAAGTGAGACTGTGTTAACAGTCTGTGAGTGACTGAGAGCCATGCTCTGAAGAAGGAATCTACCTCCAGCAAAAAGAAAATCAACATATTTATAATAATAGGTATTGCCACTATTATTGATAAAGCACTAAGGTTGATAAAAATCTATTTACCAAAATTGTATATTGCAACAATCTTTATTTGGGGCTTAGTTTTATTTAAATGAAAATAATTATGTAGGTTATACCTGTACATACATTGCTTTAAAAAAAATCCAAACAGTACAGATGAAAGCAGTGAGAAGTAATTCTCTCACCTCTGATTCCCAATTTTCCTTCCCAAAGACAAACAGAGTTCTGTGCATATTGTTCAAAAGCTATTTTTTTTTAAAATTTTAATTTATTTGTTTATTTATTTATGGCGTGTTGGGTCTTCATTTCTGTGCGAGGGCTTTCTCCAGGTGCGGCAAGTGGGGGCCACTCTTCATCGCGATGCGCGGGCCTCTCACTATCGCGGCCTCTCTTGTTGCAGAGCACAGGCTCCAGACGCGCAGGCTCAGTAATTGTGGCTCACGGGCCTGGCTGCTCCGTGGCATGTGGGATCTTCCCAGACCAGGGCTCGAACCCGTGTTCCCTGCACTGGCAGGCAGATTCTCAACCACTGCGCCACCAGGGAAGCCCCCTATTTTTTTTTTTTTTTAAACTTCCACGGTCTTTCTTTTTTTTAAAATAATTAATTAATTAATTAATTTTTGGCTGTGTTGGGTCTTCATTTTTTATGCGAGGGCTTCCTCTAGTTGCAGTGAGCGGGGGCCACTCTTCATCGCGGTGCGCGGGCCTCTCACTGTCGCGGCCTCTCTTGTGGTGGAGCACAAGTTCCAGACGCGCAGGCTCAGTAGTTGTGGCTCACGGGCCTAGTTGCTCCGCGGCATGTGGGATCTTCCCAGACCAGGGCTCGAACCCGTGTCCGCTGCATTGGCAGGCAGACTCTCAACCACTGCGCCACCAGGGAAGCCCCCTCAAAAGCTATTTGATACATTTTCAATATTGCAATAATTTGTGAATAATAGCCTGTAAATAGCATGTTGTCCGCCAGACTTCTATCTTAGCATTACTGCTCTCCAGCTCAGCACTTCACTCCTGGAAGCCTCTGTATTTACCTCCCTTCTAAGGCTGTTAGTGTCAAATAAGGTAATTCTTACATATCTGATGCCCTAGTCATAGTCAGTGCTCAGTAAGTGGTGGTGTATGTTAATGATTATTTATGATTTATCCACTAAGTTATGGTTGCCAGATGAAACGTAGGACTCCCAGTTAAATTTTCACATAAACAATAAAGAATTTTCTAAGTGTAAGTATATCCTAAATATTGCATGGGATATACTTATACTAAAAATAATTGTCATTTAAATGCAAGTCTAATTTAACTGAGTATTCTGTATTTTTATTTGTTAAATTTGGCAATCCTACACTAAATGCCAAACTCTGAGCCATGGGGTATGGAGAGAACAGCATTCTAGAATGTCGAAATATTAGAGCTGGAGGGGGACTCTGGTTTAATGCCCTTATTTTATAAGGTCCATCTGCAGCACTCTGAGTGCCAACCAACCTAGCCAGATTCTTTTTTTTTTTTTTTTTTTTTAAAGAGAGAGAGAGAGAGAGAAACTCTCTGGTGCCTCTTTTTTTTTTTTTTTTAATTTTTTTTTTTTATAGCTACTTTTATTTATTTATATTTATTTATTTTTATTTTTGGCTGTGTTGGGTCTTCGGTTCGTGCGAGGGCTTTCTCTAGTTGCGGCAAGCGGGGGCCACTCTTCATCGCGGTGCGGGGACCGCTCTTCATCGCGGTGTGCGGGCCTTTCACTATCGCGGCCCCTCCCGTTGCGGGGCACAGGCTCCAGACGCGCAGGCTCAGCAGTTGTGGCTCACGGGCCCAGTTGCTCCGCGGCATGTGGGATCCTCCCAGACCAGGGCTTGAACCCGTGTCCCCTGCATTAGCAGGCAGATTCTCAACCACTGCGCCACCAGGGAAGCCCCTAGCCAGATTCTTAACTGAAAAAGCGGTGTGAAAGATTCTGTACCTGGCTCTACCCTCAGGACTAGTCTATTGCCAGCTACACTCATGCATTCTCTACTTTTCTCCGTCCCTCCCGATGCCACACCCTTCCTTGGAAAGTCTGGAACTGAGAAAGAATCTTCCTTCAATCATGGCTGTCCGGGATTACTACAGTGAGGGGAAGGAAGTGAAGGGTGAGGAAGACTATTGAGCAAGCTCTGGGGCAAACTGATGGGTCTCAAGACGAGTGAGGTGGAGAATGGGGGTGGGGGGGTAGGAGGCAGAACATTTACCCAATGACACATGTCTGGACACAAAGGGAAATTTTTGGTTAGTCTCTCAGGGTTTATGGAACTCAGGACAGTCTTAGTTAACGTGTGGACCCTCCTGAGTGGTATCTTCCCCTTCTCTGTCTCAGATAGAATAAACCATGAAATGTTGATGAAAGTTGCATGTTGAGGGGGCTTCCCTGGTGGCGCAGTGGTTAAGAATCCACTTGCCAATGCGGGGGACATGGGTTCGAGCCCTGGTCCGTGAAGATCCCACATGCCGCGGAGCAGCTAAGCCCGTGCACCACAACTACTGAGTCTGTGCTCTAGATCCCGTGAGCCACAACTATTGAGCCTGCGTGCCACAACTACTGAAGCCCACGTGCCTAGAGCCCGTGCTCCACAACAAGAGAAGCCACTGCAACGAGAGGCCCGCGCACTGCAACAAAGAGTAGTCCCCCGCTCGCCGCAACTACAGAAAGCCTGCACGCAGCAATGAAGACCCAACACAGCCAAAAACAAATAAATAAATTAATTAATTTAAAAAAAAAAAAAAGAAAGTTGCATGTTGAGAGGAGGAGGAAAGAGTATTTGACATTTGGCAGCTGATAACTCAGCTAAGCCCTCTCTTAAAAGCATGTTATGATTATAGTTTTCATGAATAATATGGACACTAGGTAAACCTCTTGAAATGGAAAATAATGTAAGTAAACCTTTCTTTCCCTAAGAATATGTTATCCTATAATTTAGGTTTCAGAATATTTTGGGGGTCTGATTTTAATGAGAAGACCATTCTCTTTCCTGCGCTGCCTGGCTCTCTCTCAGTCTCTGTCTCCTGTCTCTGTGCAGGCTCCTCCTTCCTTCTCTCGCATTCGACCCCGGGTCATTTCAGAGCACCTCTGGGATTCCCATAAGCTTCAGTTTTCGTAAAGCCCAAGAAAAATTTATGTCACTGCATTCAGTGTATGATGTCATCAAGTGACAGCCTAGGGGGACAGACAGTAAGGGGAAAATGGTTTGGAGACTGTTACCTTCCCCATTCTCTCCCGTAGAGAGGATGCTGATGGTCACCCGTGGAAGCCATCAGAGTGAGTGTATCTAGGGCCAGAGGGGAAGTGTTTTCTAAGCAAGTGGCTGCCCCAGTTTTCTGTGGGGTGCATTGATGAAGGGGAGTGAGAGGAGAGGTCTGATTTAGGGCATGAAACAAAAAAGGAACAATAAAAGACATTTCATGACACTAATAAGTCTGGGAATGGTTGGTGAAATTGTTTTGATTTTGTAGATTATTTTGAGAGCTTATTTTTTGAAATATTTAGTTTTTCTTCCTACTTCCTTCCAATTATAATTATCAATTATTGGGGAAATTGTTTCTATGTAGTAATTAACAAAACACTAAGGTTTGGTCTCTTAAACAGTTTTGAATTTTTAGTTGTGTGTTTATGTCACACTTTTCATCAAATTTTTTTTTAAGATAAAAAGTAAAGAATCCGTTTTAAGAAAGGTAGATGCAAAGAAATAATGTGCAAAGTGAAATATAAGCTATCTTCATGAATTCTGAAAGAAAAATCTGACTAATCAGCATGGGGTTGATATGTTATAAAACTTCCAAAGGCCTTTAGGCGAGGAAGACGTAAGAATCATAGACTTGAAATATTACCCTCAGTAAGTTTGGAGTTTAATGAAGTAAAACATGGTCTTCACTTAATGGTGCCAGTTAATTAATTTTTGGCATACTCAGTGAATTTAACTATTGCAAAGTCATGATTTTCTTCTCTAAAAACCAGGACAAAGGTTGACCATCTTGCTCCCTAATTTATCCTTGATTAAAAAGTCAAATCAAGTGGAAAACTTTTTTTTTTTTTTTTTGCGTTTTAGTCATTAATGAAGCAGAGGAAGCACTTGCATATTGATAGTACACTTATCTGTTTAAGAGTTGGTTTGAGTGAAAACTACTGGTTATGTGACTGCCAGTATATCATTTAAAGACTTAACGAGTTATTAATAAGAGTTATTAGCTACTTTATGTGATAAGACATGAGCAGTCAATTCCTTATAAATGTAGGCTACAGAGACTATGGGTTTCGCATATCCTTGTTTCATTATAGGAACTCAGATACAGATGCATTATTGTCCAAATGTTTTTACTCTGAAAGTTGTAAAAATTTATAATTTGTATCCCAAGATAATTTAGGTCTAGCATACATAATTTTCCTTGGCTTGTTAGAAATGTTTGCTTTTTAAAATTAATCTTCAAATATACAAAATAAAGCTGACCTAAGTTAAAGGGAAGAAAACCAATTAGCAAAAGATTATGAAAAGCTTAAAAATGTTTGTATGTTGTCTATCTGGATCCTTTGGATTTTGTATCATAGTTATTTTAAAGTTCATGTCTGACATTTTCAACTGCCTGCCCATCTGTCTGCATCTGTTGACTATTTTTTTTTAAAATGTATTTTATTTATTTATTTTTGGCTGCATTGGGTCTTCATTGCTGTGCGCGGGCTTTCTCTAGTTGTGGTGAGCAGGGGCTACTCTTCATTGAGGTGCACGGGCTTCTCATTGTGGAGCATGGGCTCTAGGCACGCGGGCTTCAGTAGTTGTAGCACACAGGCTCAGTAGCTGTGGCTCCCGGGCTCTAGAGTGCAGGCTCGGTAGTTGTGGCGCATGAGCTTAGTTGTTCCATGGAATGTGGGATCTTCCCGGACCAGGGCTCGAACCCATGTCCCCTGCATTGGCAGGTGGATTCTTAACCACTGCGCCACCAGGGAAGTCCTGTTGACTATTTTTTGATGTAATTTTGTGTTTTGTAATTTTTTGATGTATGGTAGATATTTTGTATAAAATAACGGTAGAGACTGAAGTAAACAAAATTTATCTCCAGAAAAGGATGTGTACTTTGTTGTTGCAGGCTGCTAGTGTGGGATGGTGGTATCAGATATTGAGCCAGGTCTAGACTTTTCTGCAGCTTTGATTCAGTTCATCACTTGCTTCAATATTTTGAGAGGAGAATTGGGGCATTCTCCTCTGTGGGGCTAGGGATCTAAGCACTGCTAAGATCTAGAGATCTCATTGTTTATTATAGCTGAACTGATTGCTTTCCTAGTGGTAGGAGCACTCTGTTTTGCAGTCTCCTCCTAGCTTTTTGGATTTCTAGATAGTTCACTTTGTTTTCCAATCCTACCCTACGCATTTTGCACATTGGGAGATTTCTGTCTGCTTTCCAGAATGCTTTAGGGAGGTTTCTCTCAGCTCTTCTTTCCTGTCCCTGCTCTTCCCAGCTGAGGGCCCTTAATGTCTTCCTCGAAGGAATTGCTTCCTCTCAGCTACCCTGCTCTCCTTGCTACCTTTCAGTGGTTGGCTGTCTTGCAGGAGGAGGCTCTGTGTGCCTTGGGGGAAATATCTCTCAGTTCTGTTCTGCCCCCAGCTTTAGTGCACAGCCCTGAGCACTGAGTGAGGACCTGTGGAAAAGAATGGGCAGGTAGAGGAAGACCTGTTCTGGGGTCAGGACTCCTGGAATTCAAATCTGTCATTCCAGTTCACACGTGCCCATTAGAAGTTCATTCAAGGTTTGGCTGGTTCCTCTTTACTCCCACCCTTGGAGGATTCATCCTCTTCTTGTTGCTCAGCCAGTGAGGAGAGCAGCCATGGGTTTCTTTTCTCCTCTGAATGGCTGGTCATTAACTGGAGTTAAAGTTTAGTTCAGTATGCATTTATAGCTTGTCCATCTCATTTGGTTGTTAGACAGAGGGTAATGGCCTCTTAAAACTTTCTGTCTACATAGTACCTAGAAGTTGAACCCCTCCACATTATCTTTATTTTTTTATTTTTATTTTTTTAAATTAATTAATTTATTTATTTATTTTTTTTTTTTGGCTGTGTTGGGTCTTCGTTTCTGTGCAAGCGCTTTCTCTAGTTGCGGCAAGTGGGGGCCACTCTTCATCGCGGTGCGCGGGCCTCTCACTGTCGCGGCCTCTTTTGTTGTGGAGCACCAGCTCCAGACGCGCAGGCTCAGTAGTTGTGGCTCACGGGCCCAGTTGCTCTGCGGCATGTGGGACCTTCCCAGACCAGGGCTCGAACCCGTGTCCCCTGCATTAGGAGGCAGATTCTCAACCACTGCGCCACCAGGGAAGCCCACGTTATCTTTAAATACATCAAAAACTTTCTGTCTTGACTACTTAGAGAGCTCTTTCATCCATGTTGCATGCTTCCTCCTCTCTGCCTATTAAAATACTAACGGATTTTTTTAGAACCAGATCAAGTCCATCTCCTCTGTGCAGCCTTCCCTAATCACCTAGGGCACAGTGTCACTCTTACCTCTGAACTTTTTTAGTATTTAATGTCTCTGCAATTCTCTTGGCATTGGAAACATGTATTGATAGCTGTGCATTTTTAGTTATTTTGCCTGTATATGTCCCATCCAGCAAGTACCCATTTTGAAAAGTTGGGCATATTCACATTAGCAGAATTGGTTGACTTGTATATTCATTGACTTGGCTCCCAAATGCAGAGGTGCTAACAACTACTTAGAAGAAGGCAAGAAGAGCAGCAGGAGTCCAGGAGGCCTAAAAAAGTTAAGTTTTCCTTTGAAAAAGGAAAACAAAAACTACCTCTTTTATCATCAGTTGTGCATGGGACCATAGTAAAAAGCAGAAACAAATTGTTAATCAGTCTGAAATCATCTGGAGATCATAGGAAGCAATAAAGCAAGCAACATGGTTCTGTGGAAAACAAGCCTGACCAGGTCTATTTCATTTCCTTTGGAAATAGTGGACAGTCACAGAGACAAGGAGAAGAGATAGTATAATCTACTTGGAGTTAATAATATTGTTTCCCTTTAATTCTTTTGTGAACCTAATCAAGAGGTTTGGCAGAGACTGAGAATGAAAAGTCTTCATACCCTCAAAAAAAGATGGATGGTTTTATAGCCATGGTAACCAGTAAACACCAGAACTGGCTTTAGATCAATCAATGACAACTTGCTTCAGTGAGCATATCTCTGAAAGCCAGCCAATCAGGGACAATATTGTGCAATGAAGGTCAGTCAGTTGGCAGTGGACTCACTCCAGTGAGCACTCTTCTTATACTGGTGTCAATCCACTCCAGCATCTGCATCCAGCACAAAAAACATTTCAAGGCTGACATCTTCCCACTCTTGCCTCTTCCCCCAAACCCTGTAGAAGATCAGTAGTTACCTTTGCTCAGTGAAGTCTCATGTGACCTCCCCCTTACTTAAGTGGTACTAAATTCAGCATTTTAGATTCAGATTTTAAATGATGGGTCTCATCCTTTCACATCTTTTGACAGGTTCCACCAAAATAATTTTGAAGGTTCTCACTTGCAGCATTCCATGAGCTCCTTGGGCCTATGACACGTTTATTGGGCAACCTGTGTACAAATTTTATTTGTCCTTTATATTTGCTTCTAGGTAAGCCTGTCTCTACAATGATTTGGTCTCTAACAGGTTTTAGTGGTTCTTGTTGCTAAATTTATTTTATCATCTCAGGATTTGTAACCAAACCATCTCTGACTTACTTCAGTGACTTTGGCTGCTGAGTTTATCTTGATACTCTATGGTTTGTATCTTAGAATTTATTTAAGAAAATTAGACTTTTTGGTTTGTAGACACATAATTTGTTTTACAGAGTCAGACTTAAGTATATGTATAAAATCATTAGGGGTTTTGGTTTGTAGTTGCACTATTTGGTAAATATTTCTGCCATTAACCCGCTTATTCTCCCACTGATTGCTTTGCTTTTGCAGTTGTTTGACTGTTTGTACAGTAATGTCTAATGTGTTTTTGTTACTTCTTGGATTGTCTTGTGCCTGTTGAATGAAGAAGTGCTCCACAGAGAATGGGTGTAGGTGCAGGCTTGACAAGTTTCCTCTCCAATCCAAACCCACGTTGAAGACAAATGGTTGGAGGTCTGTTTGATTGGTGGCCAATTTGTGCATTGGTGATTGGTTATACTTTGCCTTGGGTCTTCATCTATTCATCCGTCATCAGGCCCTTAAGTTGTTTCCATATCTTGGTTATTGTAAGTAATGCTGTGATGAACATAGGAGTGCATATATCTTTTTGAATTAGTATTTTCTGTTCTAAAGATAAATACCCAGAAGTGGAAATAGCTGGATCATATTGTAGCTCTGTTCTTAATTTTGTGAGGAATCTCCATACTGTTTTCCATTGTGGCTGCGCTAATTTACATTCACACCAACAGTGTATAAGGGTTCCCTTTTCTTTACGTCCTCTCCAACACTTGATATTTCCTGCTTTTCAGTGATAGCTATTCTAATGGGCATAAGGTGATATCTTATTGTGGTTTTAATTTGCATTTTCCTAATAATTAATGATGTTGAGCATCTTTTCATGTGCCTACCATGCTCTGTATGTCTTCCTTGGAAAAATGTCTATTCAGCTCCTCTGCCCATTTTAAAATCTGTATTTTTTTTTGTTGTTGTTGTTGAGTTCTATGACTTCTTTATATTTTTTGGATATTAGCTGAGTACTTTTATATTTAAGTAAAATGTTGTGTTGTACCAGAACACAAACTAAATTGTAAAAGGCAAACTTGAAGGCATACAGTAAATTGTAGAAGGCTAGAGAGGATATAAACTTTATTTTCCTTTGTTTACTAAAGCCATTTAAGTAGTAGGAATGTCAAATAATTCTGAGTCCTATCCCATGTCCCTACAGTAATTTTGGGATCATAATCAGAATACTCATTTCTCCGTGGTGATACAACCATTACAAACTTAATAAAAGATCTACTTTGTATATAAAACAACAGATATAATGTACCAAGAAAGGCTTATTTTGAGAAATCTTTTAAAATTCTCCTATACATGATTATTGTAGGTGATTTAGACAACAGAATACACACGTTATGTATGATTCGAGAAACAACTGAAGAAAAAACTATGGCCTCAGAATTCCTACAGGCAAAAGATTCCATGACATAGGCAGAAAATTGAACAAAATCCAGAGCCCAGATTGATTTCTCTCATATTATCATAAATCTTTCTTTTTGAATGTACATGGAATGTTAAGCTATACTTGAGGGGTAAAAGCTCAACATGCAGAAAAATCCTCATTTTCTATTATGGCCTATTCCTTGACATATTAGCCAAGGCTTATTTTTCTTGCCTCAGAACAGTTGCAACCTTGGGTAAATTAATCAAACCATCTTCAGATCTTGGACTAAGATCACCTTCAAATCTGATGGTACAATCCCTATCACTAACTGAAAACATTAATTTTCTGCTACGCAACTATTTATAAAATATTGTTACTTTCTTCTTTTCCTTTTGCCAGACAGCAACTCAGTTAACCGTAACCAATGAAGGAAAGTTGCATGTTTATGTTTCTGTAGTTTGAGAAGTGTTCATACCCCAAATTGATCTTTTGGACATTCCAGGGACAAATTTGACCTAATATTATTTATGAATGATTCTTATCTTAAAATGAAAAGAGGAGGGAGCGGAGTCAAGGTGCCGTACTAGGAGGACGCAGAATTCGCGTCTCCTCACAGCTAGGGCACCTACCAGGCACTGGTGGGGGACCACGGACACCTAAGGGGACGGGGGGAGCCCTCAGCGACAGGCCTGCGGGATCTTGGTTCCCAGGCCGGAGACCGGGTCCGAGCTCTTGTGGTGAGAGCTCCGAGTCCAAACAGCTGGACTAACAGAGAACCTCAGACCCCAGGGAATATTAATCAGAGTGAGGCCTTCCGGAGGTCCGCACCTCAGCACCAAGACCTGATTCTGTCCAACTGCCTGCAAACTCCAGTGCTGGACATCTCAGGCCAAACAACCAGTAAGACAGGAATACAGCACCAGCCATCAAAAAAAAAAAAAAAAAAAGAAACGACAAAAAAATACGTTACAGATGAAGGAACCAAGGTAAAAACCTACAAGACCAAATAAATGAAGACAAAATAGGCAACCTACCTGAAAAAGAAATCAGGATAATGATAGTAAAGATGATCCAAAATCTCGGAAACAGAATGGAGAGAATACAAGAAACATTTAACAAGGATCTAGAAGAACTAAAGAGCAAACAAACAGTGATGAACAACACAATTACTGAAATTAAAAATACTCTAGAAGGAATCAATAGCAGAATAACTGAGGCAGAAGAATGGATAAGTGAGCTTGAAGATAAAATGGTGGAAATAACTGCCAGGGAGCAGAATAAAGAAAAAAGAATGAAAAGAATTGAGGACAATCTCAGATACCTCTGGGACAACATTAAATGACCAACATTCGAATTATAGGGGGTCCCAGAAGAGGAAGAGAAAAATAAAGGGTCTGACAAAATATTTAAGAGATTATAGTCAAAAACTTCCCTAACATGGGAAAAGAAATAGTCAGTCAAGTCCAGGAAGCACAGAGAGTACCATACAGGGTAAACCCAAAGAGAAACAAGCCGAGACACATATTAATTAAACAATCAAAAATTAAATACAAAGAAAAAATATTAAAAGCAGCAAGGGAAAAGCAACAAATAACATACAAGGGAATCCCTGTAAGGTTAACAGCTGATTTTTCAGCAGAAACTCTGCAAGCCAGGAGGGAGTGGCAGGACATATTTAAAGTGAGGATCTCATTCAGATTTCATGGAGAAATTAAAACCTTTACAGGTAGGCAAAAGTTAAGAGAATTCAGTACCACCAAACCAGCTTTACAGCAAATGCTAAAGGAACTTCTCTAGGCAGGAAGCACAAGAGAAGGAAAAGACCTACAAAACCAAACCCAAAACAATTAAAATGGTAATAGGAACATACATAGCGATAATTACCTTAAATGTAAGTGGATTAAATGCTCCAACCAAAAGACATAGTCTGGCTGAATGGATACAAAAACAAGACCCGTACATATGCTGTCTACAAGAAACCCACTTCAGACCTAGAGACACATACAGACTGAAAGTGAAGGGATGGAAAAAGATATTCCATGCAAATGGAAATCAAAAGAAAGCTGGAGTAGCAATTCTCATATCAGACAAAATAGACTTTAAAATAAAGACTATTACAAGAGACAAAGAAGGACACTACATAATGATCAAGGGATCAATCCAAGGAGAAGATATAACAATTGTAAATATTTATGCACCCAACTTAGGAGCAGCTCAATACGTAAGGCAGATACTAACAGCCATAAAAGGGGAAATCGATAGTAACACAATCATAGTAGGGGACTTTAACACCCCACTTTCACCAATAGACAGATCATCCAAAATGAAAATAAATAAAACACAAGCTTTAAATGATGCATTAAACAAGATGGACTTAATTGATATTTATAGGACATTCCACCCCAAAACAACAGAATACACATTCTTCTCAAGTGCTCATGGAACATTCTCCAGGATCATATCTTGCGTCACAAATCAAGCCTTGGTAAATTTAAGAAAATTGAAATCGTATCATATATCTTCTCTGACCACAATGCTATGATACTAGATATCAATTACAGGAAAAAAATCTGTAAAACATACAAATCTGTAAAACATACAAACACATGGAGGCTAAACAATACAATCAAAAAATACCTAGAAACAAATGACAATGAAAACACAACGACCCAAAGCCTATGGGATGCAGCAAAAGCAGTTCTAAGAGGGAAGTTTATAGCAATACAATCCTATCTTAAGAAACAAGAAATATCTCAAATAAACAACCTAACCTTACCCGTAAAGCAATTAGAGAAAAGAAGAACAAAAAACCCCCAAAGTTAGCAGAAGGAAAGAAATCATAAAGATCAGATCAGAAAGAAATGAAAAAGAAATGAAGGAAACGATAGCAAAGATCAATAAAACTAAAAGCTGGTTCTTTGAGAAGGTAAACAAAATTGATAAACTATTAGCCAGACTCATCAAGAAGAAAAGGGAGAAGACTCAAGTCAATAGAATTAGAAATGAAAAAGGAGAAGTAACAACTGACACTGCAGAAATACAAAGGGTCATGAGGATTACTACAAGCAAATCTATGCCAATAAAATGGATAACCTGGAAGAAATGGACAAATTCTTAAAAATGCACAACCTTCCAAGACTGAACCAGGAAGAAATAGAAAATATGAACAGCCCAATCACAAGCACTGAAATTGAAACTGTGATTAAAAATCGTCCAACAAACAAAAGCCCAGGACCAGATGGCTTCACAGGCGAATTCTATCAAACATTTAGAGAAGAGCTAACACCTATCCTTCTCAAACTCTTCCAAAATATAGCAGAGGGAGGAACACTCCCAAACTCATTCTATGAAGCCACCATCATCCTGATACCAAAACCAGACAAAGATGTCACAAAAAAAGAAAACTACAGGCCAATATCTCTGATGAGCATAGATGCAAAAATCCTCAACAAAATACTAGCAAACAGAATCCAACAACACATTAAAAGGATCATACACCATGATCAAGTGGGGTTTATCCCAGGAATGCAAGGATTCTTTGATATATGCAAATCAATCAATATGATACACCATATTAACAAAATGAAGGATAAAAAAACCGTATGATAATAGATGCAGAAAAAGCTTTTGACAAAATTCAGCACCCATTTATGATAAAAGCTCTCCAGAAGGTAGGCATAGAGGGAACCTACCTCAACATAATAAAGGCCATATATGAGAAACCCACAGCCAACATCGTTCTCAATGATGAAAAACTGAAACCATTTCCTCTAAGATCAGAAACAAGACAAGGTTGCCCACTCTCACCATTATTATTCAACACGGTTTTGGAAGTTTTAGCCACAGCAATCAGAGAAGAAAAAGAAATAAAAGGAATCCAAATTGGAAAAGAAGAAGTAAAGCTGTCACTGTTTGCAGATGACATGATACTATACAGAGAATCCTAAAGATGCTACCAGAAAACTGCTGGAGCTAATCAATGAATTTGATAGAATAGCAGGATACAAAATTAACGCACAGAAATTTCTAGCATTCCTATACAATAATGATGAAAAATCTGAAAAAGAAATTAAGGAAAGACTCCCATTTACCATTGCAACAAAAAGAATAAAATACCTAGGAATAAACCTACCTAAGGAGACAGAAGACCGGTATGCAGAAAACTGTAAGACACTGATGAAACAAATTAAAGATGATACGAACAGATGGAGAGATATACCATGTTCTTGGATTGGAAGAATCAACATTGTGAAAATGACTATACTACCCAAAGCAATCTACAGATTCAGTGCAATCCCTATCAAACTACTAATGGCATTTTTCACAGAACTAGAACAAAAAATCTTAAAATTTGTATGGAGACACAAAAGACCCCGAATAGCCAAAGCAATCTTGAGAAAGAAAAACGGAACTGAGGAATCAGGCTCCCGGACTTCAGACTATACTACAAAACTACAGTAATCAAGACAGTATGGTACTGGCACAAAAACAGAAATATAGGTCAATGGAACAGGATAGAAAGCCCAGGCAAAAATCCATGCACATATGGTCACCTTATCTTTGATAAAGGAGGCAAGAATATACAATGGAGAAAAGACAGCCTCTTCAATAAGTGGTGCTGGGAAAACTGGACAGCTACATGTAAAAGAATGAAATTAGAACACTCCCTAACACCATACACAAAAATAAACTCAAAATGGATTAAAGACCTAAATGTAAGGCCAGGCACTGTAAAACTCTTAGAGGAAAACATAGGCAGAACACTCTATGACATAAATCACAGCAAGATCCTTTGTGACCCACCTCCTAGCGAAATGGAAATAAAAGCAAAAATAAACAAATGGGACCTAATGAAACTTCAAAGCTTTTGCACAGCAAAGGAAAACATAAACAAGACGAAAAGACGACCCTCAGAATGGGAGAAAATATTTGCAAATGAAGCAACTGACAAAGGATTAATATCCAAAATATACAAGCAGCTCATGCAGCTCAATATCAAAAAATGAAACAACCCAATCCAAAAATGGGCAGAAGACCTAAATAGACATTTCTCCAAAGAAGATACACAGATTGTTACCAAACACATGAAAAGATGCTCAACATCATTAATCATTAGAGAAATGCAAATCAAAACTGCAATGAGGAATCACCTCACACTGGTCACAATGGCCATCATCAAAAAATCTACAAACAATAAATTCTGGAGAGGGTGTGGAGAAAAGAGAACCCTCTTTCAGTGTTGGTGGGAGTGTAAATTGATTCAGCCACTATGGAGAACATTATGGAGGTTACTTAAAAAACTAAAAATAGAACTACCATATGACCCAGCAATCCCACTACTGGGCATATACCCTGAGAAAACCATAATTCAAAAAGAGTCATGTACCACAATGTTCATTGCAGCACTATTTACAATAGCCAGGACATGGAAGCAACCTAAGTGTCCATCGACAGATGAATGGATAAAGAAGATGTGGCACATATATACAATGGAGTATTACTCAGCCATAAAAAGAAATGAAATTGAGTTATTTGTAGTGAGGTGGATGGACCTAGAGTCTGTCCTACAGAGTGAAGTAAGTCAGAAAGAGAAAAACAAATACCATATGCTAACACATATATATGAAATCTAAAAAAAAAAAGGTTTTTGATGTACCTAGTGGCAGGACAGGAATAAAGACACAGACATAAAGCATGGACTTGAGGACACGGGGAGGGGGAAGTGTAAGCTGGGATGAAGTGAGTGAGTAATATTGACATATATACACTACCAAATGTAAAATAGATAGCTAGTGGGAAGCAGCTGCATAGCAAAGGGAGATCAGCTCGGTGCTTTGCAACCACCTAGAGGGGTGGGATAAGGAGGGTCGGAGGGAGACGCAAGAGGGTGGGGATATGGCGATATACGTATGCATGTAGCTGATTCACTCTGTTATAAAGCAGAAACTAACACACCATTCATTGTAAAGCAATTATACTCCAATAAAATCACCCAGGATTGATATGCAAATAAAATCCAGCACTGAATCCAGGTTACATTTGTAACCTTATCTCTATTTTGCTTATACTGAAGCCTAGTCTATAATGGCTTCACAGAATGTGAAGTAAATGAATATTAAAATAATACCTTGAATGTGATAAAATGGGTGCTTCCCTTATTTTGCAAAGAAGTAAGATCCTGTCATTCACTGGATCCATCTGTGAGGAATTCCCTTGTGTTTCATTGTGCAAGACACTAGCTTCACTTGGCTTTTAAAATTCATGTGCTTTCCAACATTCATTTTGCAGCAGAATGAGTATACCTCTTGGGATTGCAAACTTGGTCAACAATTTCTTCCTTCCGTTGTTTGTTATTAACTTGATGCTTTTATTTAAAGGAGATTCTGCTGAAGCCGCTGCTCTGTGATTTAATTCAACATTGACAAGTAATACTGGAGGTCTCAACAACGGCCTGGCAATTCCTACCTGATCAAGACCCACACTGGGAAAACACAGGGGCTGGCAAGAGATGTTTTCCTAGATCAGTTAACCCCGGTGCCTAGTAGTACGAACTGAGTTATGAAGTCTTACACCTAGTGCCAATGGGAATTGGCATGTGGCTGCCTGACTCCTATGAAAGAAACAAATGCAGCCTAGTTTTGCGATGGGAAAATGTCTCTGTGGCCTCCCCTCTGGTGTTCTTAACCTTCTTACTGGGGGATGCCAGGATCTGATGCATAAACCTGCCTCCGGCTCCCTAATTAAGGGGTTGAAAGGTTTCTCAAGAGCTCTAAGAAGTGAGGGAAATCAAAAGTAAGGGGGCCAGGAGTATAATTGGGAGTGGCTTGTTCCCATGAAGAAAGTTCTGCTTTGGTCTTAGAGATAGGCTTCTTGACTCTCGGATCAAATTTAAGACATTTTCATGGGAGGGAAGAGCTTGCTGTGATCTGACATCTTGCTTCTGTGTTAGCCCTTCAGCACCAGCACCAGAGACAACAACAAAGATGATCGCTCTGTGCTGGCCAGGCTGCTAGGCATGCAGAGTTAATTATTTTTCAGCCTTGTTTTGTGTAGCAATGCCAGGGTGTCTCTCTTCACCTTCACCTGGCTTAAAATGTCTATAGAAAGAGGAAAAGAACAGGTTAACTCAAAGAACCGCCTCATCCCACCTGGAAGAAAGGGAAGCAGCTTTTACTGAGTTGCTGTACTGTGCCAGGTCCCGTGCTCAGGGTTTCCGTACATCATCCAATCCACACGGCAACTCTGAGAGCTGATGTTATTATCCCCATTTTACAGAAGAGGAAACCGAAGCTAAGCCAGGTGGAGTAACCTGCCCATGGTCAAATGGCTTTCAAGCTCAGTGTTCAAACCCAATCCTATTTGAGTGCGTAGCCTGCCTTTCTTCTGCTGTTGCACGTCTCCAAGAGT
Source organism: Balaenoptera acutorostrata (assembly GCF_949987535.1). Lineage (NCBI taxonomy): Eukaryota > Metazoa > Chordata > Mammalia > Artiodactyla > Balaenopteridae > Balaenoptera > Balaenoptera acutorostrata. The sequence goes on along the minus strand of NC_080079.1, from coordinate 11,421,315 downwards.
TTCATGGGTCAAGTACTTCTGTGCCCATGAAGTAATTATAGCACTGTGGTTATGACAGCTCTTGTTCAGGTGTGGGGACATACATTTCTTTATGATATTAAATAAAGAGCAAATGGCTTTTTTTTTTTTTTTTAAAGCACAGTCACTCCTTCCATCATCTGGGGGAAATGTTTTCAGTAGCCAAGGAGCAGTGATGACGTGCGGCATCTTTGGACTTCTCTCTACAGTGGTTTCTCTCCTATTCTGACCCCATTAAAGGAACTTAAAACAGGCTGAAGGGGATTCTGGAGCTTTGGAACTGAGGGGGTTAGAATTCAGGGCATTTGTGTCAGAGCCTGGCCCAAGAAGGGGGCTAAAACAGCATCCGGAACGCTGGCCAGGGAGAGGTGGCTTCTCTTTCCAAACTCCCCTCCCCACCTCTGGACCCAGGCTTCTCGGAGTAGCTGGGTCAACCGGTTCTTTTTGATCCACGTTTTCACCTCATGCAGAGCCGCCTCTGATCACCGATTGAACTCAGGTCTGTAGACTTACTCTTCCTTCCTGAAGAGACCCAGACTCTCCTGTCTTCTTCCAGCCCTTTCCCAAGACCTTTCCACGCCCCTCTGCTCAGAGTTGAGGTGACTCCTCTCTCCGCTCTCTTTTTAGATATGTCCCTCTTACCTATTTTCAAGTTCAAGGCATCTCTACACAGTTTTTCATGAGATCCCAAGTGAAGGGGCTGGTGGGATCCTCTGCTTAGAATCTTCACCTGGCTGCCCATCTAACATAGAATAGAGTCTGAACCCCTTACCATGGCCTGCTAACCTTTCCTGACCTGGCTCCTATACCTGCTCACACTTCATCTTATTCTCCTTATACTTGGCCACCCTTTCCCTTTTACAGACCCTCCTTCTTGTTCCTACCTCAGAGCCTTGGACTTGCTCTTTCATCCTCTGGCTCCTGCTCTCCAGGTGTTCACTTCTTGTCATATTTCACCTCTTAGCCCCAAGACAGATACCTCAGGGAGGCCTGCTCTTAATCCAGAGGAGCCCCTCAGTCACTGGATGCCATCATTATCACCCTATTTTATTTATTTATAATACTTATACATCTCTAAATCTATCCTATTCATGTATTTGTCTCATTCCTATGAGCAGCAATATATTGCCAAGGCCAAGTACAATGTCTGGCACAGAGTAAACCCTCAATAAATATTTGTTGAATCAACAATTTGAAAAATGGTACCTGGAAGATAGTATGTTTTCAATACCTGTGGGATGAATGACCACATCCCTTCTAAAATTACAGCCCTGGATTCCTAGAGGGTCAGAGATTCCTTAACAAGTGGTCATAGATCAAAATAATTTTGAGAGCCGCCGTTTAGAATCCCTTTCTCCTTAGAGTCAGAGAAGGTCTGTGATGCAAGCATCTCCAAAGTCACCTGGTCCAACTTCCCTCTAAGTTTTGAATTATCCTTAGAGCAAGTTTGATGAGCCTGAACACTACCAGTGAGAGAGAATTTTCCAGCTCCCAGGAAGCTCCCTTAATCTTTGGGCAACTTTGTTAGAAAGCTGATGTCACACTCTGACCCATTTGTTCTACTCTGATGCAAAGGATTATGCCAGGTGATCACTGGGCCTATGAATGGATAAATTTGTGTTTCCCCATCCTGCGCACTTTGGTCATCAGAATATTTCGTTTGAGTTTTACTCTATATACCTCCTTTCACTTAATTTTGTCTAAAATGAGGTAGAGATGAACTAGATGACATTAAAGGCATACAAGTCATCTGTTAAATGCAGAAGACTTGGATTCATAAATCTCTCTGACTGCTTGAATATAACAATTTCCTTTGAAAATTTTTTTCCCTTTGAAGTCTTTTTCCTAAGTCAATGTGTTTTGAAGTCACTGTCATGCTATTATGTTGATTAGCTGTTTCTGATCAGTTGTCCACATGGGAATTATTTAGAACATATGTTCTTATTACTAATATAAATGAAGGACATTTTTAAAAAGAGCACAAGGGAATACGAATACAAAATCTTGCATTTGGTGTAAAACTTTATTCTTGTTAAATTCAAGGCAACAGAGGATAGCTTGCAAGCCAATCAATGTTATATTCCTTTTAGAATTTTTTGGTCTTGTTCTTTAAAAAACACCTTTACTGGAAGACCAGTGCATGGTCTAAAGGACCTGTTACCCACAGTACTGACATTATAGCACCCAACTATTCTGTCAGCACTCAGATGCTTAGTCTTCCTTACTGACCCTTGGGAGCTGACTTGGACATTCTGGCGCAGGGAAAGGACAGAACGCAAGGTGGCGTTGGGGAGCCACGTAGAGGCTCCTGGCCTCAGTTTATTTTCATTTGTAAAACTGGAATGACCCAGTATTCACCCTACAGTGTGAGTCTCACAAGGACAGACTGAGATGATAAGTTTACGTGCATGTTGATACAAGTGAAACATGCTAAACACATTGTTAATAACTTAAAAATTCATGATCCATCCATAGACTCATCAGTTAATCATCCTATCTGAGCAGAGCAATCGTTTTACAGTACACACAAAGTAAAAGAGCTGGTGTAGAAAAGCCTGATCCTCTATGGAGAATATATTTGGTTCCAGAATCGCATCAGCCAGTTGCACGGACTGAACTGTGCTTCCAGGGGGAAAGATTAGTCAAGGCCTAGGGTGGAATATAGAGAAAGGAGCACTGGAGGAGGAGCCCTTGGTTTTGCTCTCACAAGTCCACATGGACTTTACTGGGGACTCTGAGTAAGTGGCTTAGCCTTTCTGTAAAATGTTACATATGAGTTGGTGCTCTCCACTCCTGAGATCAAAGGTGATGCTGATGAGGACCCACAGAGTCTCTGTGCCTTTGCAGAGATCATAGAGAATGACGGTTGTACCAGAAACGTTGTCCAGTTCCACAGTTTCAGCCATGACCTCCACGCACAGACCCCTCTATCTAATGCTCTATCTTAAAGCAGGGATGTCCCTTGAGCTCTGTTTCTGAATTTCCAGCTTCTGCTGGGTATATCCACCTGGAGGTAATGCTAGGATCCTGCACACAGAAGTACCAAAGCCAAAATAACTGTCAGCTGTTCTCCACAGCGAGCTTTTTCTCATCTCCTTTTTCTATCCATGACATCACCCTTTTCACTCAGCCTCAAGCCCAAAACCCCCTCTGACAGTTGTTTTCCTTGCCCTTTTCTTTCATGTGGCTACACTGTGACTCTTCTTTAACAAAGTGCCCTTTTCCTTCTCCTTCCATTTCTATCATCACCTTAGATCTCTTTCCATAGACTTTGACAGATAAACTCCAACTTGAACATCTTTTCTTTCCTCAGATAAAATTCCATGCCCTAGCTTGGCATTTAAGATCCTGATAGGTAGGCTGTCTTATCGATTAAGTCCAACCTCCACTGCTTCCTTGTTTAAGTTCTCAACTCCAGCCTCCTCACCATTCACCAAAAATGCTGAGTGATTTTTTTTCACCTCCAAGAATTCTTTCTTGCTGTCCTTTTCCTTGGAACACCCCATTCTCTAGCCCCAGCTCTGTATCTCAAAATCCCATTCATTCTTCAAAGCCCAACTCACACACAACTGGCCTGGCAGCCTTCCTTGTTTTCCCACCCTGGAAGTGTGGTCTCTCTTGCATGATGCAGGGAGAGCAGACACTCTGGAGTCAGACAGACCTGGGCCTGAACCTTGCCCCTGCCATCACCAGCTGTAGGACTATAAGCCCCAGTTTCTGCATCTCTAAAATGAGGATAATAATACCTATGTAGAATTCTTATGAGGTAGTGTTCACAGAGTTCCTAGAACAGTGCCTAGCACATAGATGGAGCCTCATAAATGAGCACTTTATTCCTTCCCTCCAAACTGGTTTCTGCTTCCTTTGTAGCCTCTGCACTGGCGTGTATCCATGGGGCTTCAGCTTATGGTTGTTTTGGAGAGGCATTGTTAAGAGTTTCAAATTCTGACTCTGTTGCTTGTGAGCTGTGTGATTTGAGCCAAGTTACCTTATCTCTGTGTGCTTCAGGCTTTTGATCTGTAAAATGGGGAATCGTAATAAGACTACTGACCTCACAAGGTTATTTAATGGGCTAATACATGGATTTGGCAAACTTTTTTCCTGTAAAGGGCCATAGTGAATGTTTCAGGCTTGTGGGTCATATGTTTTCTATCACAACAACTGAACTCTGCTGTTAATAGCGAGAAAACAGCCAGAGACAATACATAAACAGTATGCCTGTGTTCCAGTAAAACTTTATTTACAAAAGCAGGTGGTGAGCTGTAGTTTTCCAGCCCCGTAGTTAATACATACACTGCTCAGAACAGAGCATGGTACTCAGTAACTGGTAGTGGCTATTATTATTGGGGAATTCATTACATTTCCTTTACTTACCTGAAGGAGTCATAAAAGCAAGGTTTGTGGCTCATTCAACATAATCCCTGTGGTTGGCAGAATAACAGCTCCCCTCAAAGATGTCCATGTCCTAATCCCTAGATCCTGTGATTATGTTAAGTTCCAGGGTTTCTTAGGGAGTTTGGGCTGCAGTAACAAAAATACCATACACTGGGTGGCTTAAACAACAAGCATTTCTCACAGTTCAAGATCAGGGTGTGCCAGCATGGTCGGCTTATAGAGAGGGCCTGCTTCTGGGTTGCAGACTTTTTGTTGTATCCTTCCATGGTGGAAGGAGCAATAGAGCTCTCTGGCCTCTTATAAGGGCACTAATCCCATTCATGAGGGCTCCACCCTTATGACCTAATCACCTTCCAAAGGCCCCCCGCTTCCAAATCCCATCACATTGTGGGGGTTTAGGAGTTCAGCATGTGAATTCCGAGGGGGATGCATTCAGTCCTTAACACATGGCCACAGGGAATTAAGGTTGCAAATGGAATTAGGTTGCTAATCAGCTGACCTAAAAATAGGGAGATAATCCTGAGTAACCTGGGTGGGCCCAGTGTAATTAGAAGAACCCTTAAAAGTGAAAGAGAGAGTCAGAAGAGGGAATCATAGAGATGGGAAGGCAGCTGGAGGACTCGGTTTGCTGCCACTGGCTTTGCAGATGGAGGAATGGGGTCATGAGCCAAGGAATGCAGACACCTGTAGAAACTGGAAAAGGCAAGGATATGGATTCTCCCTAGAGCCTCCAGATGGGAAGGTACCCTGCTGACAATTTGACCTTAGCCATGAAACACCTGTGTCCGACTCTGATATGCAGGACTGTAAGATAAAAAATTTGTGTTTTTCTGAGTCACATTTGTCGTAATTTATTACAGCAGGAACAGAAAACTGATACACTCTTGCATGCACCTGGTGCAGAGGGCAGACGATAACCCTTTGTTCAGCAGATACACTTCTTATTCCTGTCTCATGTCTGTGCTAGAAAATGATTTGACAACATGTTTCATGTTATAAACACTGATATGCTTATAAAGCCTGTATCATCAGCTATTTATCATCAAACAACTGCTAAACTAAATAACTATTGACTCTTCCAACACTGCTGACAGTATCTGCTTTGGGGTGTTAGTTTCTGTTTTTCTCTCCTCAATTTCCTTTTTATAAATTATTTTTACTAGCCTCTTCCCAGGACACCGTTTGAAATGTTATAGTGTAATACTTCATCTCCTCCCAGACTTAGTGATTTACAAGAAAATTGCTTTTCCCTTCTTTCCCCCGCATTTCAACTCCGAGTTTTCACTGTGCAAAAAAGGAATTTGTTGATTTTAGAAGGTGCCTTTTATATTCTAAATCCATTCATCTCTGTTCTTTCCTGTTGCCAAGTGGAAGCATTTTTCTGTTCTTCTGGTGGTTTTCTTGACCTTTTTTCCCTGATGCCCAGAAGAAAATCACTAGCATCATCCCTTGTGTGTTTTTGGAGAGTACCTGATATCACAATGTTTCTTAATTTTGCTTTGGCTTAAGAAAGACAGTGAGACAGAATCTGGTCTTACTTGAAGCTCTCTGGATGCTAATGGTTCCTCTTGTTGCCCAATAAATTGGCTCTTGTAACAAAAAAGACAGTTTGGAAGAACATCTTCTCTGCTGTTTACTGGAATGTAGGTGTCCTGAAAGGATTGTTCCATCGGCTGTAGAATACTTATTTAGCCACACGGTCAGGCACGGTGAGAAGCTACAGAGATGAAAATCTCTCCCTGCCTTCAAAATGCCCAGACACTAGTGAGGAATAGATTTATATGTAATGCACTGTAACACAGCTTACAGTTTTCTCTTTTTCTCCTGGAACTTAGCTACACCACATTCCCCAGCCTTGCTGGAAGGTAGGTGTAATACGGGGCTGGATCCTAGCCAAGGAATTTGAGTGGACACGATGGGCGCCCCCTTCTGGCCTGGCCATGGCAACCCCAGCCTGCTCTCCGGCGTTCTTTTTCCTCGCAGGCCGGCTGGAGTGGACATGACCCATAGGGTGACCTCAGCAGCCCTGTGTTAAAGAGGGCACAGCCGGGCTGTGTAGAGGAAGATGGTCCTGCTGTCCAGTTCACCTGCCCAGGACTGCCATGTGAGCAAGATATAAACATTGACCGTGTTTGAACCATTATGTGTTTTTAGTTTATTGATTGCAATAGTTGGCATTACCCAATATGTTAGGCATATTGAGATAGTATAAGTGACATTTAAAGATTTTAAAAGTTTTATGTATATCTCAGTGTTTAACAAGAAAATAAAACTGGCACACCAAAACCATAATTTCATGCATGTTTTTATTTAGGGCGTGGCTAAAGTAGGTATTTAAGTTCAAAAAGTGATAGCTTGAAAAAAAAGTAAAAGGTAAATAGTAGGGTGAGTAGTGCCATGTATGGCTAAGTGTGGCTGGTCAAGCAGTGACTTGGGGGACATGGGGCTGTCGTGTTGCCTGTATCTGCAATTTGGGGGATTCATACCAGATTGGCTCTTCAGCTCTGTGTCCTTAAGTTAACACATTTGGACACTCTTAGTGGTTCAAGTGTTTATTGCTAATTTCTTGATACTCAGTCTCTTTGCAGTGACTTGCAAATAAAAAATGAACATAAAAGGAGCAAATATCTTCTTTTTTTTTCCTTCAAGGAGGTTGCAGAGGTAGAACTTCTTGAATTGTCAGTGTTTTTCCCTCCCTTTCTAGACCTCATGTGCAGCTTTGAGTTGTATTTTTTTAAACGTCACTGTAGCAGGACATTGTCAGCCTCATTCTCGGCAAGGCCCGCATGCTTTGTTTATTTTCCAGCTTGATCCCCACTCTCCCCCATTCCCTTCCCATGTGACTGTAATGGGTCAATGACATACATTTGTATGTATCCTTGGAAATACTTAATATTGTTTTGTATGCACTTTGATTTACCTACATGGTACGGTGCCGTAAATCCTGTTGTTTCATACATTTTTCTTTAATGCTGTTTTTTAACAATCTATTTTGGTACTGAATGCACATCTAATTATTGTTTGTTTCTGTAGCCTAGGATTCTGTAGCATTTTCTTTCTATGTCTTTCTTTTTTTTTTTTTTTTTTTTTTTTTTTAAGGATTTTCTTTTTAATTAATTAATTTATTTATTTTTGTCTGTATTGGGTCTTCGGTTCGTGCGAGGGCTTTCTCCAGTTGCGGCAAGCGGGGGCCACTCTTCATCGCGGTGCGGGGACCGCTCTTCATCGCGGTGCGCGGGCCTTTCTCCATCGCGGCCCCTCCCGTTGCGGGGCACAGGCTCCAGACGCGCAGGCTCAGCAATTGTGGCTCACGGGCCCAGCTGCTCCGTGGCATGTGGGATCTTCCCAGACCAGGGCTCGAACCCGTGTCCCCTGCATTAGCAGGCAGATTCTCAACCACTGCGCCACCAGGGAAGCCCTTTCTATGTCTTTCTTACCCACCTCCCCAAGTAATGAGTGTTGCAAAGTTATGTGTCCTTTTGTTATGTGATTTAGGATGAGAAAGACCCTGGTCTCTGACTTAAAGAGAAGCCCAGTCTTGACTGAAAAGTACAAGAGAGCAACAAAATAGTGTGTGCAGCAGCTACTAAGAGGTAGCCTGCATCTTAGGATTGTAGAATCTCAGAAGTAAAAAGGGCCTTAAAGATAATAGAGTGCAGGGATTTTCAAAGTTCCAAGGTGGGTTCAGCAAATGTTTGATTTGGACATAATTTTTTAAAATATAGTTTTATCTATTTCCAAGTGGCATGAATGACACAGTGTGTACACATAAAGGTGACACATACCAAAACTTCTGCAGATTCCAAATTGAAATGTTTAGAATGAGAGAAGTGGTCTGTGTGTGACTATAAGAAGGGGTGGGGACTGAGGCAAATCAGAAGGCACCTGACCAGTTTAGAAAAGCAGCCACCATTTGGTTCTGGCCAATACTTAATATTGGGAAGGAGGGAAGGAGACGAGCCCATAGAGCGTGTTAGTGAGCGGGTACCTCAGTGGGCACCAGAGTCTCGATCCCGTGGGGACCCTCTGCAGAACCTCTAAAAGATCAGGCTGGCAGAGGATGGGGGTGGGGCTGGAGTGTTTGTCCTTGGACTCTCCCTCCCTTTGGTTGTCCAGGGGAGGGTGGTGGTGATGTTAAGTCCCTCACCCTTCTGGGTTGTATCTGCTTACAATGGAGCCAGCCCCCGTGGGACCAGATCACAAGAGGTGCTTGTGGCGAAATCTGTCTGCAACAGCTGCAGGTGAGCTTAGGGGGGCCAAGGAGCTCTGGGATGGAGCATCAGCAACATCTGTCTGCTCTCCAGCCCCAGGATAAACGGAGAGGCGTGGGGAACAGACAAAACAAGATCGTTTGGGGACAAAGGGAGCTGGATGTGCGACTTCCTGCCTGTGATGAGATGCTGTCTCCACCTCTAGGCTTTGATCTCTGCCTTTTGTTTTTCTCTTGTCGCCTCTGTATTCACCATGGATGACCCTGGGTCCTCCAGAGTGTTCACATGGAGGTCTGCATTCATTTCAGTGGGCCTCTAGGGGGCCCACGAGAGGTAGGATGCCCCATTTCCACAGGCTTTGAGTGACACAATTTTGAGTGGTTCATTTATTATTCAACAGTGAGTTACTTAGTCCTTATGAAATGTCAGGCACTGTGCTGAGTGTTGGGAGTTCATTAGGGAGGAAAACAGTTGCATTCCTGCTCTCCTGGAGGTTCCCATTTAATAGGGAAGAAAACAAAACAAGGAAAGCAACGTGTTGCCGGGCCATGTTCAACTGTTATGGAAATGACAGCTGGGGGTGGTATGTGTGCGTGGGTGGGGGACTAAGAAGAGGGAAAACTTTTCTCCGGAGACCACGTTTAAGCAGGGATATAGTACCAAGAGGCTGGCAGGGGTAAGAGCAGGGACCCAGATGAAAAACACATGGAAAGTTTGCAAACCAAATTAAGAAAAACTCGTGCCTTTGAACAACTCGAGATAATATTATGGATGTAGCAGTCTTTGGAGACAGACACACCTGAGCTTTTAAGCCACCTTAGCTATTTATTTGCTGTGTGGTCTTGGAAAATGACAATTTCTCAGAGCCTCATTTTGTAATCTTGTAGAAGAGTGAAGGGATTAGAGGTAATGATGTAAAGGACTTAACCTAGTCCCTGGAGCTGTGGTTCTCAGCTTTGGATGCTCACGGAACACCCGGGAGCCTTTGAAAATCTGATGTCAAAGCTGCTGCCTAGGCCATTTACAGCACAGTCTTTAAGGGCAGGTCCCAGGCACCAGGGATGTTAAAGCTCCCCAGGTGATTCCAACATGCAGCCAGGGTTGAGAACATCTGGTTGAGCCTGTGGTGTCTGGCTCCGCGGCTCAGAAGCATCTATACCTATTGTTTGAAAATCTGGAAATGATCAAATCTCCAAAAGCCTGCATTCTGCTTTGTCTCTCAGTCCCTTCTGGCTTCTGGTCAGTTGATCCACTGTGGCTATAGCTTGAAGTTTTGCATTCACATTGGGAATTTCTGAAAAAGCTTTTAATTGAAGTATAGTATACATACATATCCTCAGTCTCTTAAGCTTGAAGAATTGTCACAAGGTAAACACACCTGTGTAACCAGCATCCAAGTCAAGAATCAGGGCAATATCATTTCCCCAGGAGCCCTTGCATGGCCCTGGTATTTAGTACCTCCATTCCAGCCGGTCTTCAGGGTTCATCCATGTTGTAGCATGTGTCAGATTTTCTTCCTTTTAAAGGCTGAATAACATTCCATTGAATGTATAGACCATATTTTGTTTATCCATCCGTCTGTTGAGAGAAACTTGGGTTGCTTCGCCTATTGACTATTGTGAATAATGCTGCTATGAATTTGGATGTACAGATACCTCTGTGAGACCCGGCTTTCAATTCTTTTGGATATATATACCCAGAATTGGGATTGCTGGATCATATGGTAGTTCTATTTTTAATTTTTTTTAAACTTTAAATATTACCGTATTTTTATTCGTCTCATTTACGGATGTTCCTTCAATGCAGTGGCAACCAGAGGTTAAAAAAAAAAAAAAGAAACTTTCTTCATGCATGCACAAAGGTTGTGATAATTGACCAAAGATGATGGTGAAAATTTCTCCACGTGCTCATGCCAGCTGAGGCCAGCCTGTGGTGAACCTTGGAAGCGAATTCTGGTGCCCAGTACCGGCCCAGCATGGGGAGGGAGGAATCTGTCCCCTCCCCGGCAGTTGTACCTCACCCAGGGATTTTTGAGAAAAATGTTGCTGGGTCCCGGGTCCCCAGTCCCTGGTCCCTGGTCTGTGGTCTGCGGCCCTGAGCAGAGAAATGCTCACCAGGAGGATCAGGTCTGGCAACGAGTCCCCACCGCCCAGTGATCCTGATGTGTCCCGATTACTCAACTACTAGTTGTCGCTATTTTTAATTTTTTGAGGAACTGCCATATTGTTTTCCACAGTAAGTGCACCATTGTACATTCCCACCAACAGTGCACAAGAGATACAGTTTCTCCACATCCTTGCCAACACTTTGATTTTCTGGTTGTTGATAGTAGCCATCCTAATGGGTGTGATGCATTGGTTTCTTTTGAAAAGCATGCATTTGCTGCCTGGTTCCAAAGCTCCCAGGCCTTACTTAGATGCCACCTGTGTTGGATGGAAGAAGAGGGCAGCTGATGACCATTGCAGAGATTTCCAGAGTGGCCACTGGAATGGACTGTGGTAGAGCTGAAATTCTGCCTGTGGGGTGTTTTAAAGGGTGACAGAATACACAGAAAACTATGTGAGTTGTTTGGAATTGACTTCATTATATGTTTGAGCTCAATTTTCACAAAATAGCCATACGGAAAAACAGTGTCAAGCAGAAAAAAAATTATCAAGCCCAGAGGCTGTTAACTTCTGTACAGATGTTACTTTTCAAGATTTAATGATATTTTTCAAATAGTTCATTGGGGTCATATGTTTGCTAAATGTAAAACAGGAACTGCAGGTTGGTCTGCACTGAGTGTGTCTGTCTGAGCCCTGAAAATTGGTGTGTATTTATTTATTAAATGTATCTTTTCTTTCCCTGCTTACAAAGATGTATTAGCTCCAGCTGTCATAACAAAGTACCATTGACTGAGTGGCTTAAACAAAAGACATTTATTTTCTTACAGTTCTGGAGGCCAGGAAGTCCAAGATCAAGGTGCCAGCAGATTAGGTTCGTGGTGAGAGCTCTCTTCCTGGCTTGCAGACAGCTTCTTGCTGTGTCGTCACATGGCAGAAAAAGAGTGAGCTCTGGTGTCTCTTTGTCTTTTTATAAGAACACCAGCCCTACTGGACTAGGGCCCCACCCTTATCACATCAGTTAACCTTTATCCCCTCCTCCTAGGCCCTATCTCCAAGTACAGTCACACTGGAGGTTAGGGGTTCAACATTTTTTTAAGGGAGGACATAATTCAGTCCATTGCAAAAGATAATAAATGTTTTTCACAAAGAACCCAAACACTGCAGAAATCAATAATGTACAAAGTGAAAGCCCCTCGTAATTCTAGTCTCCATAAAAAACCACTTCTGATAGTTGGTGTATGTTCTTCCACATATTATGTGTGTGTGTGTACTAACATTTTTTGGAAACATGCACTTAAATGCTGAGCATCAATGTGGTTTTTAAAAACCCTGCTTTTTACTGTGACTTCCTGGGAGACAGCTTCTCAGTCTGCTTTTCTTGCAAGAATCAAAGACTAGTGCCACCGCCAGGGTCATGGGAGACTCAGCTAAAAGAAAGCCCTGAGTGAATCCTGGCAGTATTTGTGGGAGAGGGTGTCTGAGGCAGAGAGGCTAACGCACACATCGGCTGTGATTCTGCTCTTTTGAATTTCTAGGCTTGCTGCTCTGCTTGCTCTCAGAAATCATCATTGATCATTCATTTTCTAATACAGGTCTCTTACATGCTCAGTAATAGATATGTAATGCACATACATGATGCCCAGTTGAGGGACCTGGTTCTGCCCAATAAACACTTATAAACCAAGACCTGCTGACAAGAGTGAGTACCCATAGGGACTCTGCCTCATCTCCCAGATGCACCTGCCTGTGACCTTGGGATCTTCCTACCTTTCCTGTATTATTTTTTCTTTTAAGATTTTTTTTTTGGTATGGACCATTTTTAAAGTCTTTATTGAATTTGTTGCAATATTGCTTCTGTTTTATGTTTTGGTTTTTTGGCTGCGGGGCATGTGGGATCTTAGCTCCCCGACCAGGGATCGAACCCATAGACCCTGCATTGGAAGGCGAAGCCTTAACCATTGGACCACCAGGGAAGTCCCTCCTGTATTGTTTTAACGTTTTTGATCTTTGGTCTGCCTGTCTGTATTGATGGCCTATTCAAGTATACAGGTGATTCTTGTTATTCATGGTAGTTACGGTCTATAAAGTTGCAGTGAACACTGAAAGAGCAAATACTGAACCATCTCTCCTAGAGAAAATACAGGGTTAGGCTCCTGCAAGCCTCGGGTCACAAGAACTTTGTGAACCAGTTAATACATAACCTTGCTTTATGTGTGTTTCTGTTTAAAGACATCTTATTTAATATAGACTGTTGATTATGTAATACTGAACTCAGTGAACAGCATTATAACTCATGCCTGAAGGAAGCTTATCTAACACATGTTTTTTCTGTAAGTCACATCACAACCTTCTGCCCTTAGAAACGCTGGCTAGACAATGCTTCAGCACTATGCCACTTTAAACAGTGAAATCACCAACAAAAAGCACAAAAATATAAAAAAGTGGAATGAAATAGGGCACCTAAAGGACATTTGTTTATAGTAGAAGAGCTGCAACAAGGAGGCAGAGGGTAGCTTTCTTTGTTTGACCTTGGCTGAGAACATGCATGTCAGGTGTCTCAAACTTTTTGTTGCTCTGTGTGCATGTCCATGAATGATTGTGAAAGTGCTGCGAGTATTGATTTTGGGGTTACAAATACGGTGAGTTTGCAAATATGAAATCTGCAAATAATGAGTGTTGCACTGTATCTCCAGCTCATGGAGGGGGAGACTTTTGAAAGAGCAGCAGGGGGCGCAAAGAGCACTGGACCCAGAACCAGGTGATGACCTGGGATCTAGGCTGGCTCTGCCCCCAGATAGCTGTGTGGTGATGGGCAAAACCCATGTCTACTATGAGTCTTTGTCTCTCATTTATAAGCAAGGAGGTTTGACTTAAATTACATTTTAGGTCCTTTTTGCCTCTGAAGTTTGGTGATTCTGAGTTGTGCTCTCAGGTAGAAGCCACATGGGTATAATGTGAATCACTATGTTCATCTGCTCCTTTGTGTTAAAGAGATAATCACCTTTCTTTCTGTGACAACCCCGTGGCACTGTGTTGTTTTTTTTTTAATTTAATTTATTTTTCTATACAGCAGGTTCTTATTAGTTATCCATTTTATACATATTAGTGTATATATGTCAATCCCAATCTCCCAGTTCATCACACAACCACCCCACTCCCCCGCCATGTTCCCCCCTTGGAGTCCATATGTTTGTTCTCTACATCGGTGTCTCTATTTCTGCCCTGCAAACTGGTTCATCTGTACCATTTTTCTAGGTTCCACAATATGCGTTAATATACGGTATTTGTTTTTCTCTTTCTGACTTACTTCACTCTGTATGACAGTCTCTGGCTCCATCCACGTCTCTATAAATGACCCAATTTCGTTCCTTTTTATGGCTGAGTAATATTCCATTGTATATATGTACCACATCTTCTTTATCCATTTGTCTGTCGATGGGCAGTTAGGTTGCTTCCATGACCTGGCTATTGTAAATAGTGCTGCAATGAACATTGGAGTTGCATGTGTCTTTTTGAATTATGGTTTCCTCTGGATATATGCCCAGTAGTGGGATTGCAAGGTCATATGGTAATTCTATTTTTAGTATTTTAAGGATACTGGTCTCCATAGGGGCTATATCAATTTACATTCCCACCAACAGTGCAAGAGGGCTCCCTTTTCTCCACACCCTCTCCAGCATTTGTTGTTTGTAGATTTTCTGATGATGCCCATTCTAACTGGTGTGAGGTGATACCTCATTGTAGTTTTGATGTGCATTTCTCTAATAATTAGTGTTTTTGAGCATTCTTTCATGTGTTTGTTGGCAATCTGTATATCTTCTTTGGAGAAATGTCTGTTTAGGTCTTCTGCCCATTTTTTGATTGGGTTTTTGTTTTTTTTAATATTGAGCTGCATGAGCTGTTTATATATTTTGGAGATTAATCCTTTGTCCGTTGCTTCATTTGCAAATATTTTCTCCCAATCTGAGGGTTGTCTTTTCATCTTGTTTGTAGTTTGCTTTGCAAAAGCTTTTAAGTTTCATTAGGTCCCATTTGTTTATTTTTGTTTTTATTTCCATTACTCTAGGAGGTGGATCAAAAAAGTTCTTGCTGTGATTTATGTCAAAGAGTGTTCTTCCTATGTTTTCCTCTAAGAGTTTTATAGTGTCCAGTCTTACATTTAGGTCTCTAATCTATTTTGAGTTTATCTTTGTGTATGGTGTTAGAGAGTGTTCTAATTTCATTCTTTTACACGTAACTGTCCAGTTTTCCCAGCACCACTTATTAACAGACTGTCTTTTCTTCATTGTAATCTTTGTCATAGATTAGTTGACCATAGGTGCATGGGTTTATCTCTGGGCTTTCTATCCTGTTCCATTGATCTGTATTTCTGTTTTTGTGCCAGTACCATACTGTCTTGATTACTGTAGCTTTGTAGTATAGTCTGAAGTCAGGGAGTCTGATTCCTCCAGCTCCGTTTTTTCACCTCAAGACTGCTTTGGCTATTCGGGGTCTCCATACAAATTTTAAGATTTTTTGTTCTAGTTCTGTAAAAAATGACATTGATAATTTGATAGGGATTGCATTGAATCTGTAGATTTCTTTGGGTAGTATAGTCATTTTCACAATATTGATTCTTCCAATCCAAGAACATGGTATATCTCTCCATCTGTTTGTATCATCTTTAATTTCTTTCATCAGTGTCTTATAGTTTTCTGCATACTGGTCTTTTGTCTCCTTAGGTAGGTTTATTCCTAGGTATTTTATTCTTTTTGTTGCAGTGGTAAATGAGATTGTTTCCTTAATTTCTCTTTTGGATTTTTCATCATTAGTGTATAGGAATGCAACAGATTTCTGTGCATTAATTTTGTATCCTGCAACTTTACCAAATTCGTTGATTAGCTCTAGTAGTTTTCTGCTGGCATCTTTAAGATTCTCTCTATATAGTATCATGTCATCTGCAAACAGTGACAGTTTTACTTCTTTTTTTCCAATTTGGATTCCTTTTATTTCTTTTTCTTCTGTGATTGCTGTGGCTAGGACTTCCAAAACTGTGTTGAATAATAGTGGCGAGAGTGAACATCCTTGTCTTGTTCCTGATCTTAGAGGAAATGCTTTCACCGTTGAGAATGATGTTTGCTGTGGGTTTGTCATATATGGCCTTTATTATGTTGAGGTAGGTTCCCTCGATGCCCACTTTCTGGAGAGTTTTTATCATAAATGGGTGTTGAATTTTGTCAGAAACTTTTTCTGCATCTATTGAGATGATCATATGGTTTTTATTCTTCAGTTTGTTAATATGGTGTATTACATTGATTGATTTGCGTATATTGAAGAATCCTTGCATCCCTGGGATAAATCCCACTTGATCATGGTGTATGATCCTTTTAATGTGTTGTTGGATTCTGTTTGCTAGTATTTTGTTGAGGATTTTTGCATCTATATTCATCAGTGATATTGGTCTGTAATTTTCTTTTTTTGTAGTGTCTTTGTCTGGTTTTGGTATCAGAGTGATGGTGGCCTCATAGAATGAGTTTGGGAGTGTTCCTTCCTCTGCAGTTTTTTGGAAGAGTTTGAGAAGGATGGGTGTTAGCTCTTCTCTAAATGTTTGATAAAATTCACCTGTGAAGCCATCTGGTCCTGGACTTCTGTTGGAAGATTTTTAATCACAGTTTCAATTTCATTACTTGTGATTGGTCTGTTCATATTTTCTGTTTCTTCCTGGTTCAGTCTTGGAAGGGTATACCTTTCTAAGAATTTGTCCATTTCTTTCAGGTTGTCCATTTTATTGGCATAGAGTTGCTTGTAGTAGTCTCTTAGGGTGCTTTGTATTTCTGCGTTGTCTGTTGTAACTTCTCCTTTTTCATTTCTAATTTTATTGATTTGAGTCCTCTCCCTCTTTTTCTTGATGAGTCTGGCTAATGGTTTATCAATTTTGTTTATCTTCTCAAAGAACCAGCTTTTAGTTTTGTTGATCTTTGCTATCATTTCCTTCATTTCTTTTTCATTTACTTCTGCTCTGATCTTTATGATTTCTTTCCTTCTACTAACTTTGGGTTTTGTTTTTCTTCTTTCTCTAATTGCTTTAGGTGGTAAGGTTAGATTGTTTATTTGAGATTTTTCTCGTTTCTTGAGGTAGGCTTGTATTGCTGTAAACTTCCCTCTTAGAACTGCTTTTGCTGCATCCCATAGGTTTTGAATCGTCGTGTTTTCGTTGTCATTTGTCTCTAGGTATTTTTTGATTTGCTCTTTGATTTCTTCAGTGATCTCTTGGTTATTTAGTAACGTATTGTTTAACCTCCATGTGTTTGTGTTTTTTACATTTTTTTCCCCTGTAATTGATTTCTAATCTCATAGTGTTGTGGTCAGAAAAGATGCTTGATATGATTTCAGTTTTCTTAAATTTACTGAGGCTTGATTTGTGACCCAAGATGTGATCTATCCTGGAGAATGTTCTGTGTGTACTTGAGAAGAAAGTGTAATCTGCTGTTTTTGGATGGAATGTCCTATAAATATCAATTAAGTCTATCTGGTCTCATGTGTCATTTAAAGCTTGTGTTTCCTTATTAATTTTCTGTTTGGATGATCTGTCCATTGGTGTAAGTGAGGTGTTAAAGTCCCCCACTATTATTGCGTTACCGTCAATTTCCTCTTTTATAGCTATTAGTAGTTGCCTTATGTATTGAGGTGCTCCTATGTTGGGTGCATATATATTTATAATTGTTATATCTTCTTCTTGGATTGATCCCTTGATCATTACGTAGTGTCCTTCCTTGTCTCTTGCAACATTCTTTGTTTATTTATTTATTTTTTAAAAATATTTTATTTTGTTTGAGTCTATACTCTAGATTTATTATTCTACCTCTTAACATTAGTAGAGGCAGTTTGGAAATTGCTTGTCCACCACAATACTTTTTTTTTTTAATTAATTAATTAATTTATTTATTTTTGGCTGTGTTGGGTCTTCGTTTGTGTGCGAGGGCTTTCTCCAGTTGCGGCGAGCGGGGGCCACTCTTCATTGTGGTGCGCGGGCCTCTCACTATCGTGGCCTCTCTTGTTGCGGAGCACAGGCTCCACATGCGCAGGCTCAGTAGTTGTGGCTCATGGGCCCAGTTGCTCCGCGGCATGTGGGATCTTCCCAGACCAGGGCTTGAACCCGCGTCCCCTGCATTGGCAGGCAGATTCTCAACCACTGCACCACCAGGGAAGCCCCTAAATTAATTTTTATTTATTTATTTTTGGCTGTGTTGGGTCTTCGTTTCTGTGCGAGGGCTTTCTCTAGTTGCGGCAAGCGGGGGCCACTCTTCATCGCGGAGCATGGGCCTCTCACTATCGTGGCCTCTCTTGTTGCAGAGCACAGGCTCCAGACGCGCAGGCTCAGTAGTTGTGGCTCACGGGCCTAGTTGCTCCATGGCATGTGGGATCTTCACAGACCAGGGCTCGAACCCGTGTCCCCTGCATTAGCAGGCAGATTCTCAACCACTGTGCCACCAGGGAAGCCCCATTCTTTGTTTTAAAGTCTATTTTATCTGATATGAGTATTGCTACTCGAGCTTTTTTTGATTTCCATTTGGATGGAATATCTTTTTCCATCCCCTCACTTTCAGTCTGTATGTGTCCCTAGGTCTGAAGTGGGTCTCTTGTAGATAGCATATATACAGGTCTTGTTTTTGTATCCATTCCATGATCCTGTGTCTTTTGGTTGGAGCATTTAATCCATTCATGTTTAAGGTAATTATCGATATGTATGTTACTATTACAATTTTCTTAATTGTTTTGGGTTTGTTTTTGTAGGTCCTTTTCTTCTCCTGTGTTTCCCACTTAGAGAAGTTCCTTTAGCATTTGTTGTATAGCTGGTTTGGTGGTGCTGAATTCTCTTAACTTTTGCTTGTCTGTAAAACTTTTGATTTCTCCGTTGAATCTGAATGAGATCCTTGCCGGGTAGAGTAATCTTGGTTGTAGGTTCTTCCCTTTCATCACTTTAAGTATATCATGCCACTCCCTTCTGGCTTGTAGAGTTTCTGCTGAGAAATCAGCTTATTAACGTTATGGGCGTTCCCTTGTATGTTATGTGTCGTTTTTCCCTTGCTGCTTTCAATAATTTTTCTTTGTCTTTAATTTTTGTGAATTTGATTACTATGTGTCTCAGCATGTTTCTCCTTGGGTTTATCCTGCCTGGAACTCTCTGCGCTTCCTGGACTTAGGTGGCTATTTCCTTTCCCATGTTAGGGAAGTTTTCAACTATAATCTCTTCAGATATTTTCTCGGGTCCTTTCTCTCTCTCTTCTCCTTCTGGGACCTCTATAATGTGAATGTTGTTGTGTTTAATGTTGTCCCAGAGGTCTCTTAGGCTGTCTTCATTTCTTTTCATTCTTTTTTCTTTATTCTGTTCCAAGGCAGTGAATTCCACCATTCTGTCTTCCAGGTCACTTATCCGTTCTTCTGCCTCAGTTATTCTGCTCTTGGTTCCTTCTAGTGTATTTTTCATTTCAGTTATTGTATTGTTCATCTCTGTTTGTTTGTTCTTTCATTCTTCTCGGTGTTTGTTCTTTAATTCTTCTGGGTCTTTGTTAAACATCTCTTGCATCTTCTCGATCTTTGCCTCCATTCTTTTCCCGAGGTTCTGGATCATCTTCACTATCATTATTCTGAATTCTTTTTCTGGAAGGTTGCCTGTCTCCACTTCGTTTAGTTGTTTTTCTGGGCTTTTATCTTGTTCCTTCATCTGGTACATAGCCTTCTGCCTTTTCATGTTGTCTGCCTTTCTGTGAATGTGGTTTTTGTTCCACAGGCTGCAGGATTGTAGTTCTTGCTTCTGCTGTCTGCCCTCTGGTGGATGAGGCTATCTAAGAGGATTGTGCAAGTTTCCTGATGGGAGGGACTGGTGGTGGGTAGAGCTGGCTGTTGCTCTGGTGGGCAGAGCTCAGTAAAACTTTAATCCGCTTGTCTGCTGACTGGTGGGGTTGGGTTCCCTCTCTGTTGGTTGTTTGGCCTGAGGGAACCCAGCACTGGAGCCTACCAGGCTCCTTGGTGGGGCTAATGGTGGACTCTGGGAGGGCTCATGCCAAGAGTACTTCCCAGAACTTCTGCTGCCAGTGTCCTTGTCCTCACCATGAGCCACAGGCACCCCCCGCCTCTGCAGGAGACCCTCCAACACTAGCAGGTAGGTCTGGTTCAGTCTCCTATGGGGTCACTGCTCCTTCCCCTGGGTCCTGACGCGCACACTACTTTGTGTGTGCCCTCCAAGAGTGGAGTTTCTGTTTCCCCCAGTCCTGTCGAAGTCCTGCAATCAAATCCCGCTAGCCTTCAAAGTCTGATTCTCTAGGAATTCCTCCTCCCATTGGTGGACCTCCAGGTTGGGAAGCCTGACATGGGACTCAGAACCTTCACTCCAGTGGGTGGACTTCTGTGGTATAAGTGTTCTCCCGTTTGTGAGTCACCCACCCAGCAGTTATGGGATTTGATTTTATTGTGATTGTGCCCCTCCTACCCTCTCATTGTGGCTTCTCCTTTGTCTTTGGATGTTGCGTATCTTTTTTGGTGAGTTCCAGTGTCTTCCCGCTGATGATTGTTCAGCAGTTAGTTGTGATTCCGGTGCTCTCTCAAGAGGGAGTGAGCACATGTCCATCTACTCCGCCATCTTGCTCCGGCAGTGTTTTCTTATGTCACAATCTTGGACCTCACAATAAAGTGCAGAAAAAGGTTTTCATACCTTGACTTGTAAAGAAGTAGCCCAGATTGCAAACGCGTCAGGAGCAAGGTGACAAAAGAGACTTTATCATATAGAAGGAATATGCAGTTCTAGAGCCGAGGGTGCCTTTTCCAAGAGAAGTAGCAATTGCAGGTGTTTAGCTTGACTTCAGGTTAACAGAGGTGAGTGGTATGGTTAGCTCTTCATGGTGGAATGTATGTAATTTTGCTCAGCAGGTAAAATGGCAAGAATAACTTGGCACCGTTTTTAGATGGAAAATATCCAAGATGAGAACTACAATGCCATGTTTATTGTGAAGTGAAATTATTTGTTAGAGGAATTAATGAACACCCAGCATCTGGATATTCGGCCAATAACTTTTAATTAGAGTGGGAAATGTTGTCACAACACAGGTTTATTAGATCATCTGCTAATTAAAATATTATGCAGTAGGAATTCCCATTTTTCCTTCTCATAACTATGAGGGAAGTTTCCGAGGATGGGCTGGAGAGGAAGGTAGCCCTTCCAGGTAGGCAGGTGAGAAAGCTGCCAGGGGACATCCTGAAACTCATGCTTTCTACCATATTTTTAATTAACTTGGCTCAGTTCCCATTGGAAGGTGAAGAAAATCCATAATGTGTTAGAGGGCTTTATTTTTCTTCTCAATTCAGAACTCAATTTATCACTGCCAGATAAGAAGTGAAAAGGTCATCTTCTCACTTTGAAATTTCTGAATCACTTAATAGGTAATTTGTACTACTAATTACTACCTTTCACTTATGTAATTATTTTGAATTATTGTCCTCCTGCTATTATTAATGGGTAAGACAGGAGACAATAAAACATGGCTCTAAGTTCCAGTTGGTTAGCCTGGCAGTTGTGCCACTTTGAAGCGACTGGCAGAGAAAGATTTGCTATTTCACTCAGCTTTGCTGCGTTGGTGACAGAAAACCAACAGCTGAAACATTATTGGCATTTTCCTGTTCTCGAACTGCTTTTCATTAATATTTGGTATGGCAACTCTCTTTTTGGCTGAGCACCAGCAATAATGAAGTTAAGCAGACTTCCCCTGCTATTCTAATTGCTTTTGTGGGCCCCAGATATATCTGAAACACCTGTAGGGTTAATCAAATATCTGCAGACCTTCTGGAGTTAGCTCACCAGCCACATGGCCAGAGAGCTTAGGAGAAATCTTGGTCAGAAGAGAACTAATTCGATGACATCTTGGGAAGATTTTCAGTGTTATGATTCTGGAATGAAATTTTTGTGAACTTAGCTATGGTGGCCTGGGCTTTTTTTAAGGCATTTCGGTGAAATTTTACAGATTGACTTTAGACAGTCATGTTTGTAGGATGCAGAAGATACCAGAAAAGTTTTCCTGTCCCAGATTTCTCCCAAGCAGTAGCTAGAGAGCTAGATTCATTCCTTAAAATCCAAGGGCTCTTTTGGTTCTTAAGAATGCCCTATTTATGAGCAGATTTCCCCAGAAAGCCCAGCATCTTAAAACATTATCAGCTACCACCTCACCAGGGCATTTAGCTTAGATAGGGCTCTGGTGAGGGTGGGGTGGCCCCTGAAAAAGGGGAAAAGTTGAGAACAAACTTACCTTGCTCTGTAATTTTGCTTAGGGTAAACACCTCTTAACATTTGAGGGCGTTAACTGTAGTGTCTTATTGATGCACTTTCTACATTATACAAATTTATTGATTGTTTTCAAATAGATTGAGTTGGCTCTTGGTAGGTATAAGTGGGAAGAAAAATTTGGTGTAGAGATACCAGATGGAGGTTTGGAAGTACAGAATTTGAGAAGTACAGTTTGGGGTAGGGTACCTTACAAGTGATGGGCTGAAGGGTTAACATAGTATGAGATTCATTTGCTATCAGATAGGAGTGGCAGCATCAGGGACCATAATATCTTTGATTGTTTTCTAGCATTAATCATTACCATCTGTCAGCTGCAAAGAGGCTTCATGGCATTGGAGAACAAGTATAGAATTTGGAATAATAAATATAATAGCTTCTACTTATTATGCTGTTGCTTCTAAGCTGTTGTTGGACTCAGTCCTTTATATGCATTATCTCATTTCCCCCCGCTGATGGCAGCACCATGATTATTCCATCTTATAGACGAGGTAGTTAAATAAACTCTACATGGTCACACAGCTAGGAAATGGCAGAGTTACTGAACTCAAGTTTCAGACTCAGGTTTCTTTGTCTCCAGGACCCACATCCCTAAACAATATGCTGCTATTTTGAGGGGTCCAGAAAGTTCTTTCTCTAGGTAACAGGAAAAGGAATAGTCATATTGTAAGAAATAAAAGGAAGGCTTGTGTGTATTAGAAAAACCAAAAAAAAAAAAAAAAAGGTTGAGGAATAAAGGGCTTGAATTTGTTGCTGCTGTCTTGGGATAGATAGAGGTCTTCCAAGTATCCTATCTTGGTCTCTCCGGTACTTCTAGCCCCAACATCAGTAACCATTTCATTCTCCATCATGCTAACCCATGGAATTCAGTCCCACCTGGCTCTGGGGAGATGCCTCCCAGGAGGGCTTAGTTATCGAAGTAAGAGAAGGACACCCTAATATAAGTCCCTTCTACCTGGTCTTCTAATATTTTTCTCCAACACCATGATGTAGTCGTGAGTGTGTATGTGGTGCATTGGGAACAGTGTAGCTGCATGGGTGAGGGCCTTTGAAAACAGAGCCGCTCTGGTCCCACTTCTTAAAAAAATTAATTAAGAGACTATTTTTTAGAGAAGTTTTGGATTTATAGAAAAATCAGAGCTGAAAGTACAGAGAGTTCCCTTATTATGCCACCCACCCACCTATGCCCCAGTTTTCCCTATTATTAACATCTTGTGTTAATGTGGTACATTTGTAACAACTGGTGAACCAGTATTGATAATATTATTAACTAAAGTCCATATCTTACACTAGGGCTCACTCTTTGTTTTGTAGTTCTATGGGTACTGACAAATGTAAAACGACATGTATCTACTGTTACAGTATCATACAGAATAGTTTCACTGCCTTAAAAATCCCCTGTGCTCCATCTATTCATCCTTCTTTCTTCTTCCCAAACCCTTGTTAACCACTGATCATTTTACTGTCTCTAGTTTTGCTTTTTACAGAATGTCATATAGTTGGAATCATATAGTATGTAGCCTTTTCAAACTTTGACTTAGGAAGATATATTTTAAGTTTCCTCCATGTCTTTTTGTGGCTTGACAGCTCACTTCTTTTTATCACTGAATAATATTGCACTGTATAGATGTATCATAGTTTATCCATTCACCTATTGAAGGATATCTTTGTTGCTCCAATTATTGGCAATTATGAATTAGGCTGCTACAAACATTCCAGTGTAGGTTTTTGTGTGGACATGTTTTCACCTCATTTGAGTAAATACCAAGGAGCAAGATTTTTGGATCGTATGATAAGGATAAGAAACTGTCGGACTTCCCTGATGGCGCAGTGGTTAAGAATCCGCCTGCCAATGCAGGGGACACAGGTTCAATCCCTGGTCTGGGAAGATCCCACATGCTGCGGAGCAACCAAGCCCTCTCACCACAACTGTTGAAGCCCATGCACTCTCGGGCCCGTGTGCTGCAACTACTGAGCCCACGTGCCACAACTACTGAGCCTGTGTGCCACAACTACTGAAGCCCGTGCACCTAGAGCAGGTGCTCCGCAACAAGAGAAGCCATCACAATGAGAAGCCCGTGCACCGCAATGAAGAGCAGCCCCCACTCGCCTCAACTAGAGAAAGCCCGCGCACAGCAACGAAGACCCAACCAAAAAAAAAAAAAAAAAAGAAAGAAACTGCCAAACTGTATCATTTTGCATTCCCACCAGCAGTGAATGAGGGTTTCTGTTGTTCCCCACCCTTGCCAGCATTTGGTGTTGTCAGTGTGTTGGATTTTGGGCATTCTAATTGGTGTGTAGCTGTATTTCATTGTTGTTTTAATTTGCAATTCTGTGATGACATATGATGTGGAGCATCTTTTCATATGCTTATTTGCCATCTGTATACTTTCTCTGGTGAGATGTACAGATCTTTTGCCCATTTTAAAATTGTTTACTTTTGTTTTCTTATTGTTGAATTTTACAAGTTCTTTATATGTTTTGGGTACCAGTCCTTTATCAGGTATGTGTTTTGAAAATATTTTCTCCCAGTCTCTGGTTTGTCTTTTCTTTCTCTTAATGGTTCCACTTTTTAAAGATACTTGGGTTTCTGTTTCTGGGTGAAATAGCTAGTAATTGTTTCCAAGAAAGCACCAACTTTAGCATTCTTTTTTTCTACCCTCTCTTTTGCAGAGCTGTGTCTGCTTTGAGATTTCTAGTAGGCTGCTTGTGTTTTTTTTTTTTTTTAACATCTTTATTGGAGTATAATTGCTTTACAATGGTGTGTTAGTTTCTGCTGTACAACAAAGTGAATCAGCTATACGTATACATATATCCCCATATCTCCCCCCTCTTGCGTCTCCCTCCCACCCTCCCTATCCCACCCCTCTAGGTGAACACAAAGCACCGAGCTGATCTCCCTGTGCTATGCGGCTGCTTCCCACTAGCTATCTGTTTTACATTTGGTAGTGTATATAAGTCCATGCCACTCTCTCACTTCGTCCCAGCTTACCCTTCCCCCTCCCTGTGTCCTCAAGTCCATTCTCTATGTCTGCGTCTTTATTCCTGTTCTGCCCCTAGGTTCTTCAGAACTTTTTATTTTTTAGACTCCATATACATGTGTTAGCATGTGGACCTCAGACTATATTACAAAGCTACAGTAATCAAGACAGTATGGCACTGGCACAAAAACAGAAATATAGATCAGTGGAACAGGATAGAAAGCCCAGAGATAAACCCACGCACATATGGTCACCTTATTTTTGATAAAGGAGGCAAGAATATACAATGGAGAAAAGACAGCCTCTTCAATAAGTGGTGCTGGGAAAACTGGACAGCTACATGTAAAAGAATGAAATTAGAACACTCCCTAGCACCATACACAAAAATAAACTAAAAATGGATTAAAGACCTAAATGTAAGGCCAGACACTATAAAACTCTTAGAGGAAAACATAGGCAGAGCACTCTATGACATAAATCACAGCAAGAACCTTTTTGACCCACCTCCTACAGAAATGGAAATAAAAATAAAAATAAACAGATGGGACCTAATGAAACTTAAAAGCTTTTGCACAACAAAGGAAAACATAAACAAGACAAAAAGACAACCCTCAGAATGGGAGAAAATATTTGCAAACAAAGCAACTGACAAAGGATTAATCTCCAAAATTTACAAGCAGCTCATGCAGCTGCATATCAAAAAAACAAACAACCCAATACAAAAATGGACAGAAGACCTAAATAGACATTTCTCCAAAGAAGATATATACGTTGCCAACAAACGCTTGTGTTGTATTTCATACACAATATAGTAGTCAGTTTCTCCTTTGGAGAAGGAGAGTTTAGGAGTTAAGATTAATCGAACAAATATTTGTTAAACTTCTGTTATGTGTGCTGCACCCAGGAGGGTGCTGGGGTGATGATGGTGAGTAAGGCAGGCAGAGTCCTTGTCCTTGGGGAACTTACAGTCGAGTGGGAGAGACATAATGAACCAATTGCAGCCTGTGTGGAAAGGAAAATGGAAGGGGAAGGTGGAAAGTTCTAGCAGGCAGTTAAACATTTGGATATGAAGGTCAAGAGAGGAGTAGGTCAGGAAATGGGATTTTTAGCACTTTTCTAGGTAGTTTAAATAGAGAATGTCAAGGAAGAGTGAAATATTTCAATTAGTGTTTTTTAAAGCCATGAATTCAATAACATCATCATGAAAACTCAAAAATCTTTAGGTAGGGAGTAAGGGTAATACACAGATGGCTTTATATGCAGCTAATCTGGGCAAACTCTCAACTCTAACAATATGTGGGCAGGTAGTTACTGTTGTTCTACTTTTAAGATTATATCAAGGTGCTCTTGACGCACCTTGATCAAAGCATGTGACTCTTGATGTCATGTTGTGCACAGTTTTCAAGTAAGTCTATATGTTTCTGGATATCTTATATCGGTATTTAAATCATAAACCAGAAACCAGTAAACCGATCAGTCTGTTAGGAGTAACAAAGAATATGTGCTGTTGGTTCTTATGTCCAAAATATTTATATTTGAGGTTTGAATCTCTAGGTGGGGTTGATCCACACATTATTGAACCTGAAATGAATAAACTATGATGTCTATGGCCTTGGATGTTGGTGATGGGTAATACCAGGCAACACCATGGTTTCCATGTTAGCACATGGAAACCATGTGCTAACATGGTTCAATAGGGGTGTGCGTTTTGAGTAAGAACATATCTATACCTATATATATAAGTATACTTATACCTATATATGTTACAATTGGAATATGTAGGAATATATATTATATATAATAGTGTTTTATATATAATATAATTATATATTTTATAATTATAAAATATAATTAAATGTAATTATATATAATCATAATATATTGATGTAGTACAGTAATTACATATAACATATATAATAATATATATTAGAATACATAAAATGTATATATTCCCATTATAGCTACCTCTTCTTTGTCCTTCAGGTTTGGGGTTGTAACAGCTCAGCTGCTATTACACTATCCCTTTTGGTTGCATTAGCCACACCTTCATAAGTAGAGCCTTTGTAAATAAACCCTCCTCAAATTATCCTATCTTGAGAGTGCTGTTTCCTTGTGGGACATTTTCCTTGTGAGCTGATATTTGGGCCAGTTTCCTTCCAAGACACTGTGGAGTTTTCCCAAGAAAGGACAGAAGAGGATAGTGTCTTCGGATGAACTCAGTATTCCTGTGTGCTGTTCCTCTTTTCCAGACCTTGTGACAAGTTAGATACCAGCATAATTTTTCAAAGTTTTAACACTGGCGGCTCTGGAGGGCAAGATTTGTGTGGGACCAAGGGCACAGTACTGGGCAGAAGAGGGAAGCCTGGGAGAAGTCGGGATCACTAGATGCAAACTGGAGCCATTCTAGGCAAAGGAAAAACTGCTAGGATGGTCTGAGCTGGGGATTGGTCTTGGCAGCGGCCAGGGCATTTACAGGGTTATTTTCTCTGTCATGTCCTGCAGACCACTTGGGCAGACCAATTCCCAGAGCCTCTGCTATGTGATATGGATGCGGCCACCTTTGTTTCTGCGTTTGATACTGGCTGGAAGGTCTTTTTCTTGTTCTCTCATCTTTTCAAGAGGATTGTCTTTAATCTGGGTCACTGTGACAAATTTTTTTCCAAATCTTTTTGAGCAGTAAATTCAATAAAGCAAGAGTCAAGCCCCTGCTGCCAGAGCTGGGAGGGGCTGCAGTGATTCTTTCATGTAGTGGTTCTCAGTCTTGGCCAATTGGCAGAACTCCTGGGGGTGCTTTCAGAAATCCCTGTCTGGGTTGGTCTGGTGCAGAAGCTCCAAGCCAGAGGTGACCCCAAGAACGTGACTCCCCAGTTCCCACCA
Organism: Balaenoptera acutorostrata; assembly: GCF_949987535.1. Taxonomy (NCBI): domain Eukaryota; kingdom Metazoa; phylum Chordata; class Mammalia; order Artiodactyla; family Balaenopteridae; genus Balaenoptera; species Balaenoptera acutorostrata. The sequence goes on along the minus strand of NC_080079.1, from coordinate 11,393,417 downwards.
TTCTGAAAATTTGTGGAAGTCTTAGGCATAGCTTTGGACTTCCCACAATTTGTAGGTAGAAAAATCCCAGTTTGCATCCGGATCCAATCCCCTCAATTTACAGATAGGGAAGCTGAGGCCCACAGAACAAGATCACATCCTTGGACACTTGTCCCAGCTTGGACCAGAAACCAGGTCTTCCAGCTCCAATCTGCCTCTCCCAGGTATCTCAGAGTTGACAAATTTTGAGGCAAGAGCTGGTGAGGAGGCTGTCAGGCCCATTCAAGTATCAGCTTAGTTTACCCTGGTCAGTCAGACAGAATCCGCTCTTGAGTTTGCACGTGGGAGGAAGGTCAACTCCAGCTCCTCCCACTTCTGGTGCTGATGTGTCTACCTCTCTCAGTAGCCAAGCACACCGCGGAGTGCAGTGCAAAGACGATGTAGCACAAGATGGATGGAAATGGGGGTGAAGCCATCCTCCCACCTTTTTAATTTATGGTGTTGCTGTCTAATAATTCTCCTTTCTAGCAAACTATCAAGCATGTTACCAAGCAGAGCAGCAGCACCTTTTGGGAAAAGAAAAAAACCACCTTTGAATTAAACCCTTTGAATATATATGCTTTGCAAAAAGGATAGTAGTTCACTGGCTAATGATATGTATTTGACCAGTGAACTTTACACTGTTAATGAGGTGGGTAAGAAGAGCTATTTTTAAAAAGGCATTAGTTATGAATATGATATGCATATTTTTGGAGATAAAAGGGCTTTATTTTGATGAAAAATTGAAATGGGAAGAGACTAGGCAGAAACACTGATAACCCGAAAGACTCCTGATGTGGTTGGTATAAATGTTACTGCTGGTGACAGAAAGTTAAATGAGTTTGAAATAAAAATAATTAATTTCATTGCTTCCTGGTTAAAGAGACTGAGAGCACAGATGCTCCATGGACCGCTGTGCGATTTGTAATTTAGTTGTAACAGATTTCCATATATGGGATTTAGAGCTGGACTTTATATATTAAAAATTGAGTGCCACGGATAAAAAGCAGTTCCAGTTTCAATTATTTGGGCTTTTATGGTCCATGTGGTGAATATTTAATGGCCAGGAGTGGAGAGCTGTTTTCACAGGTACTATATATTCACTTAACTTGACTGGCTGGGTCCCTTGGGGACCTTTTTCTTCCAGCTGGAAATCTTGTTTAGAGCACAGACTCTTCTGTTGTCCTCAGAGTCTGGTTTTTCTTGGTCACTGAGGCTGGCATTTCCCATGAATTGGTTATGGCAAAGACATCTCTTGCTTGCCAGAAAAGAGGAGAGAGACATGGCACTTCTGGGTATGGGTGCTTCCGATTAATCAGTGGACTCTTACTGCTCTGAGCATAATTCTTCCAGGAATGTGTATGCTGTTGACCATTGTTCAACTTTTTTTTTCTTTTTTTTTTAAAGTTTTAGAAAAATTCCAGTGCAAATAGTTTTAGCATTTTTTGATTATAATAATGTGTATTGCAAACATTTTAGAACTTATAGAAATGCATATTTTAAAAAACACCCATAGGATTTCCCTAGTGGCACAGTGGTTAAGAAACTGCCTGCCAGTGCAGGGGACACGGCTTCGAGCCCTGGTCTGGGAAGATCCCACATGCTGTGGAGCAACTAAGCCTGTGCGCCACAACACCGAGCCTGCACTCTAGAGCCCACGAGCCACAACTACTGAGCCCGCACGCCTAGAGCCTGTGCTCCGCAACAAGAGAAGCCACTGCAATGAGAGGCCCGTGTGCCACAAGGAAGAGTAACCCTCGCTCACTGCAACTAGAGAAAGCCCGCGCACAGCAGCGAAGACCCAACGCAGCCAAAACTAAATAAATAAATTTATTAAAAAAATTTTTTTTAAAAATAAAAAACACCCATAGACTCTTCACCCAAAGATATCTGCTCTTAATATTTTGATGTATAGTCATTCAGGATTCTTTTTTATGCTTAAAAATATCTGAATCTACATATATATATATTTAAACATAAACATGGTACCATATAATATATGCACTTTTGAAACTTGCTCTTTTTATATAACAATTGTCGTGGATATACTTTGTTAATGCTATGATTTTTTAATGCCTGCATTGTATTTCATTGTATAGATACTCTGTAATTTATTGAATCAACATCTTGGTGGATGTTTGGGTTATTTTCAGTTTTTCATATTAAAAACAAGGCTGCAGTGTATATATCCTTGTACCTGCATCCTTTCAGACTTCCTTAGGACAACTTCCTAAAAGAGGAATTTCTGTGAAGTAAGTGTGCAGTCTTTCAAGGTTCTAAAACATATTGTTCTACTGCCCTCTACACAATATTTTAATCTTTGCCAAGAGAAATGAGAACTCATTGTTTTAATTTGCATTCCCTTAATTGTTAAGGTTTTTGTTTTCCCCACTTGTATTTATTCTTTATTTACTAGAAGATCAGCTCATGCAGGTTGAGATGTTCATCTGTTTTGTTTCTTTTCTGTCCTCCATTCCTAGAAGAGCTTGACACACAGAAGGAGAAGGAGCTCAAATATTTGTTGAATGTTGAGTGAATTACCTTTCCTGTCCTTTGCTCATTTTTTCCCTAAAAGGTGCTTGTCTTTTTATCATTGCTTTTGAAGAGTTTTTTATATCCTAAAGATACTAACTCTTTGTCATTTGTAGTGCAAATATTTTTCCCAGTTTGCTTTTTATGTCTCGACTTTGAGAATTTAAAATTTTGCCTGTGGAAATATTTATTTATTTTTTTACAGGGTCAATTGTATCAATATTTTGTTTAGTTTTACCTTTTCTATTCAGCTTGAGAAAGGGCTTTCTCATTCTAGAATGATAAAACTGCAACCTTGATTTTTTCTAGGTACTTTTAGTGGTTTCATTTCAAACCTTTAAGTATTGATAATTAATTTACCTGAACATGTTTTGATAAAAGATAGAGATTTACCTGGAAGAGTTTTTCTCCCGAATGCTTACCATAAGCTCTCCTTCCTCCGTGGTTGTAAGACCTTTGAAGACAGGGAGCTGGAAGGAGGGAACTAACATTAAATTGGGGGCTATTTTCTAGACGTGTGATATTTGCTATACAGATTTCCTGACCTAGCAGTGCAAGGTAGATGTGGTTTCCAGTTTGCAGACGAGGAGACTGAGGCAAGAGGTAAGACATTTGTCTGAATCACTTAGTAAACTCAGGCCCTCAGCCCCGAGCCCCTCCTCTTTCCACAGCATTCTGCTGCTTCCTGCCTCCCAGCCTCTGCGTGTCTCAGTGTCCAGGTATTCTGCCCAGTAGTAGGGCCACAGGCACCTAATGATGCTACAGCAGACCTAAGCCATTAAAAAATGAAATTCTCAAGGTAAGAAGTTTAGAGAAAAGTAGTATTTTGGTGGAGGAAGCAAAGATGTATTTATAACCTCTCTTTCTATTCCTAATACCTGGTAGAGTCCTTCAAATATGTTTTTCTTGGATCCCGGACTTGATGTTGTCAAAGACAAGTAGAGCAGTTGGCAGCAGACAGTTTGAATTGTAAGTACTTAACATGGAATGAAGGTTACTGTGTGGAAAATGAGGGTAATGATTATTATTTAAGATGTGTGAAATGTACTCAAAGTCATAAATGTTTGGCAATTCTAGGATGGCAGTCATTATTTTATTGTTAAAACGCAATTTGCTCCGTTGAGTTGAGGCCCAGCACTTAAAGTGATGCTATTAAATAGCGATGTTTTCTTCAATAGTTGTGCTTTGTGTGTATTTTTTGTGCAACAGCAGTATTTGATCATAATGCTTTTTCCAAACCGTGAGCTAAATGTGAATAATCACTTGAGTATACTTTTTATGATGCTAAGAATTTAAATTCTGCAGCAGTGTTAATCTGACAAGGCCACACACTAACACTTAAAGCAATGTAAAACAGTCACGCATTTTTAGAGGCTTGTATTTATGCATACTGGCACATGAATTTGCATTTTTACATTCATTTATCTTAATTATTGGACACAGTTAATTTGATACATAAACTTGGACAGAATAATAATTTTAGGTTTTATAAGAATAAGATATGTTACAAATTATATATCTTATTTTCATAATTATAAATATATAGTAAATATAAAATAAATAAGAATAAATACATATAATGGATAATAGAAAACAAATACATAAATATATTATGTATTAAATATATTATATAATAATTATTATAAATTATGTAAAATAGGTTATCAATAATAAATTTTAGAATTAAAACATGATATGGTGTCATTTTTTGCAAATATTTTCTCCTGGTGTGACTTGCTTTCCATTTTCTTAGCAGTGTCTTTCTAAGAGCATATGTTTTAATTTTGATGATGTCAGTTTATCATTGTTTTTTCTTTGTACTTATGTCTTTTGTGTTCTAGGAATTGGTTGGTTATACAAAGATTGTGAAGACTTCTTTCCTGTATTTTCTCCTATAAGCTTAATGGTTTAGTTTTTACCTTTAGGTCTATGATCAATTTCAAATTAATCATTGTGTATGGTGTGAGGTATGTGTTAAGGTTCACTTTTTTCCATATGGGTATCAAATTGTTCTGGTACTGTTTGTTGAAAGATTCTATTTTCCCATTAAATTACCTTGGTGCCTTTATCAAATATCAGTTATGTGTATGTATAGGTCCATTTCTGGACATTGTATTCTGTTCCATTGCTTTATGTGCATGTCTTATGCTAAAACTACAGTGATTTGAAGGTTATTTTCAGTGGGTATAGAATTCTCAGTTGATCCTTTTTTTCTTTCAGCACTTTGAAGGTGTCATTCCATTGTTTGGGAATCCCATTATTTCTGATGAGAAGCCAGCTGTTTGTATTATTGTTTCGTTGTATGTAGTGAGTCTTTTTTCTCTGGCTGCATTCAAGATTTTCTGCTTATCTTTGACTTTTAGCAATTTGACTATGTTGTACCTACGTGTGGTTTTCTTTGTATTTATTCTGCTTGAGTTTTGCTGGATCTGTTGCCCTTTTGATTTTCAAATTTAAATCATTTTTTAAAATTTCAGGGTTTAAAAATGTTAGTATTATTTATAATTTGTAGTATCAAAGTACCAAAGATAGTGTTTTCCTATTCAAATCTTCTTGCTTTTTTTTTTGGTGGGGAGGAGGAGTGGTTTACTGGTTATGTGTACTTTGAATCTTTGTCCTATCTTCTAATAATGTTGATATCTTTGTTCCTTTTTTAAAGATGAGATTCCCCAGTGTTCTCTGTGTTTCTGTTCTCAGTCACATTGGTTTTCTTTTTGTGGCTTCTAACATAGCTTTAAGGAAAACAAATCTCTGTGAAGCTATTTCTCATTTATGTTCTGAGCTCTGCCACTAGCTTGCATTTTCTCCTGTTGTCTGTCTCTTCTGTGTTCCTTTGTGTCTCTTATTTGAGCCCTTTTCAGAGATATGAGGTTATCTGTCATGTTTTTGAATTTAAGTAGAACTATTTGTCTAAACTCTGTCTTCTAGGCTAATTCTGATCATATGCATTCTTCATCTGTTTTTCTTGCGTTCTTTTCTTTTCACTCTGCATCTTGTCACCCTCCTGGACTTTCTGTTGTTCTTTGTTGGTTTCTTTCTTGTTACTACTCATCTTTGTACATGAATGTCTCTTTCTCCCACATCCCTGCCAAATAGTAGGGCATGGGTGGGGGTAATGAGCTAGGACTATTCAAAACTTATTTTAGGACTGTTTTCATATATAGATACCACATTCTGTTAGGTTTTCAATCTTTGGGACGTGTTTCTGTTTTACTTTTGGCATTGAGGGAGCAGTGTGCTCGAGGTGGAGCCCCTCAGGTCACAGGCCTTCTGAGCCATGTGTGGATGGAGATCCCTGCCTTCCCTCTCTCCTTCCAGCCCTCCAGATGAAGCACTCTGGCTCAGTCAGAATGGCTCTTCACATGGCTCCTTCTTTAGATCCTTCTCTCCTGCCATTCTGCACTGACCTTCTGAGAATCCACAGGAATATCATTCCTTGCTTCTCGCAAGGCTGGCCAGGCCCTTCCTGTCTTGGTGTCCAATGGGTAAATCTTTCGGTAACACTTTCTGGGAGATCTGTTCTACTCTGGATCTGAGTTGTTATGTATTAACCCTCGGAGTCCTGCTTTATCTGGCCTATATTTTACTGTATTTGGTAGCTATTCTTTAAATTTTGTATTTTATGTAATTTTTTTTTTAAAGATTTATTTTTTTATTGATTAATTGATTGATTGATTGATTGCTATGCTGGGTCTTTGTTTCTGTGCTAGGGCTTTCTCTAGTTGTGGCAAGCGGGGACCACTCTTCATCACGGTGCGCGGGCCTCTCACTGTCACGGCCTCTCTTGTTGCAGAGCACAGGCTCCAGACGCGCAGGCTCAGTAATTGTGGCTCACGGGCCCAGCCGCTCTGCGGCATGTGGGATCTTCCCAGACCAGGGCTCGAACCCGTGTCCCCTGCATTGGCAGGCAGATTCTCAACCACTGCGCCACCAGGGAAGCCCTAAATTTTGTATTTTAGAGTTATGACCATTATTACCTCATTTCTTTAACAATGGAGTTTTCTTCTTTTTTCTTTGTTCTTTCTTTAAAAATAATTTTTTTTTGTAGGTTTCAAGGTAAGGCATAAAGTACAAAATGCCTTTCCTTTTTCATATCTAACTGGGAGTCCACACATTGGGTTTCCGATGTCTTTGGTCTAATTATTTGCTGCAGATGGCTTTGAAGAATAAAATGCTAAGAAAAAGGGCACATGCTGTAGAAGCTTCTGAACAAAATATTTAACTGTTTGTAATTTGGTCAAAATTATCTGTTCTTACTCTGAAATTTGCATTGTGGCAATTGTAACTATAATCAGCTCCCAATAAGATGTGTGTCACTCATGCACCATCTTATTTATTCTAAAGGTATTCACTGAGCACTAACTATGTATGCCAGGAACTGTTCTAGTTGCTGTTTCAGAAGGGCAGCATCAAAATGGGAATATCGGGATAATCTTTAAAAATGAAAATAACAACTGAAGGTGACTGTAGTACCTTGTATAGAGCTGCACACATATGACTGGTTTTTTTTTTTTTTTTAAATTAATTAATTAATTAATTTTTGGCTGTGTTGGGTCTTCGTTTCTGTGCGAGGGCTCTCTCCAGTTGCGGCAAGCGGGGTCCACTCTTCATCGCGGTGCGCGGGCCTCTCAACCATCGCGGCCTCTCTTGTTGCGGAGCACAGGCTCCAGACGCGCAGGCTCAGTAATTGTGCCTCACGGGCCCAGTTGCTCCGTGGCATGTGGGATCTTCCCAGACCAGGGCTCGAACCCGTCTCCCCTGCACCGGCAGGCAGACTCTCAACCACTGCGCCACCATGGAAGCCCCCCATATGACTGGTTAATGTATATATTTAGTGGTTGATTTTGGAACAGGAAAGATGACATCTTTCCTCTGTTGTCCTTGGGGTCCTCACTCACTATTCATAGTTTGATGCTAAGACCTTATTTTCACTTCGTCATATTTTGAGATAACTCCTAAATTTTGACCTTCTTGAGAGTAGCAGTCGCATTGCGCCAAAACCTCTAATACATGTGGTACACTCCTATAAACTCAGGGGAATCCAATGCATCTTTAAGATTGATGACAATGGTGTTATGGACCTGGGACAGAAAGACTTCTGAATAGACACTAAGTGGCGTATGTAAATGAATGTTTATAAGCACATGACATTTTTGCATTAGTGAGCCAGGTAGCGTAAGGGATTCATTCCCAGACATTTTGTCTCAGTTCATTTATCCTTTTATCAGTCTTGTTTTTGCAGCCTTTTATTTATTTTCATTACTTTCTTCTGGATGCTTTCCATATGTCTCTTAAACATCTTGCTCCAAACTTTGTTGGTATCCCACTGATAATAGTCTGAATTCAGTCAGAACCTGAGAGAAACATTTGCTCCAAGTTCAAAGGAAAAAAAGCAGTTTCTTTGGGATGCGATTGGCTCCTAAGCAAAATACTGAATCATTTCTTCAAAAGCGTGATGGTAAACAAGTCGCTTAAAACCTTCAAATGGATAGCTCATCTCGACATTAAGCAGGCCGTGCGTGTGAAGTGGGAGATAAGAGCACTACCTGGAGCGTAAATCTTGAGATGTGTCACTGATTTGAGTTAAACGGAGTGGAGAGACGCTGTTTATCCTCACAGTGAAGGAGGCGGCACAGTGAACGCAGGAGCTGTTTAGAGCTCTTGAGCGGTTTATGAGTTTTTCTACACCAGGAGGTGAGACAGGCGCTTAAAATTACTGAGGTATATCCTAACCAATTACGGAACCCTCGAGTGAGAAGCTCTGATCAGTTGCATTTGGAAGAAGAACTTTCAATTAGACTGTCAGGCTAGGCAAACAAAAGACAAACTTAGAGTTGCATCAGTCAAAAATACAATATTTACACCAACCAGGTTTGAAAGAACATTGTCACTCCTAAAATATCCGAATATAAAATATCTCTCTCAGCACAGAGAACAGACCCAATAGGATCTCCTCATTAGAAAGCTAATGAGTATTTTAAAAAGTATAGTAGGAACATGGAGAATGGTCAGCAGTGACTTGAGCATAAGTTGAAATATGGAAAGGAATGCTCACGTAAGCCAAGTTCACAAGTCATCAGGGGTCCTCTCCAAGCTACTTCCTGCAAGACTTCATCTAGAATCGGAGGGGGGGTGGTCCCTTTCTACCTGGACTTTAAATTCCATGACGAACATGTTGACCAACCTCTAAATGCATGCTCAGTTTTTTCCTTTCAGCCTTCTAGAGTTGTCACACTTGATCTTCTTGTCTCTGACCTGCACGTTTTGCCTGACTATACTGAGACCCTCCTTGAATAACAATGGCAAAGACATTCAGATCCTCAACAAATGTCATTTGAGCATGTGGGTCAGTCTTCCATGGATTATTTATAATAACTTAACATTTTGGAATGAGTGCTGCAAGCTTAAGGAGATTTATGCAGCACTTGACCTCTGAAGAGCTCTCATTTTATGAGGTCTCCAGGTCCCTGAGTTGCCTGAAGATAGTACAGTTTTCATAGTTACAGGAAAAGAGGTTTATAATGGAGCCTGGGGTAGGTGTAAGTTCTGGATCTCAGAGCTAAATTTTAGAAAGAATTTCTCTCCATCCTTATTTTCTCCCTTCCCAGGAAGGACCCTTGGAAATTCATTCTTCAGGTAGGAGTTGCTGCGCTAGGAAATTGGTGATGGTAGTGAGTTTTGCTGGCTCTCGTCCTGTTTTCCCAGTGATTATCAAGGATACTGAGGGCAGATGGCCAATGAGTCAGGTGCTGGGGCTTAAAGCGGGTTTGGAGATAAACACATTATGAAAAAGTGCACGGGAAACAAGCAGTCATTTTACTTCATGGTGTTTAATATTTCATTACTGTGTTAAGCTTGGAATTATATCTGTGGCTTTATATTAGCTCAAAGAATTATTGTCACCTTGCAATTGAACAGGTTGTTGTTGTTGTTTTAAAGATCTCCCGTGTATCTCTTAGCAGGTACCTTAGCAGTGGAATTCTTATTTGAAAAATAATCTCAATGCAATCTGGAGCTTAATGTGTATTGGATTTATCTATTGATTTTACTATATATACTTACCCTGTTTTCCATACGTTTTATAATAAACCTAAATGCAATTGTTTAGTTAAAAGTTCTTTCCCCCACACTAGGTATAACTTTTTATTTAAGTTTCCTAATATTTGCATCTATAAAATCAGTAATTTTCACCTTTTCTTCAGTTTACCTGACTGCTAACAATGTCTCTGTGCCTATTGTGTGAACGCTTTCTGGCCTGATGTCTGACTTGGGGTTGACAAGGAACAAGGACTTTGGCAACCACAACAGAGTGGGTTTATGGAAAATTCTGGACACTGTGATAGGCAGGACCTGTTTCAGTTTTATGCCCATTTACCTTCCAGTGACTGCAATTGTGTATCTTTCTTTTTTGTTTAAATTTATTAATTTAATTTATTTATTTTTGGCTGCATTGGGTCTTTGTTGCTGCACGTGGGTTTTCTCTAGTTGCGGCGGGCAGGGGCTACTCTTCGTTGCCGTGCGTGGGCTTCTCATTGTGGTGGCTTCTCTTGTTGCAGAGCATGGGCTCTAGGCGCATGGGCTTCAGTAGTTGCAGCACGCAGGCTCTAGAGCACAGGCTCAACAGTTGTGGTCCATGGGCTTAGTTGCTCCATGGCATGTGGGATCCTCCCAGACCAGGGATCAGACCCGTGTCCCCTGCATTGGCAGGGGGATTCTCAACCACTGCACCACCAGGGAAGCCCCCATGTATCTTTCTTAAAAATGAAGATAGTTACATAAAAATCCTAGAATATGATAATATAGACATGGCTTTGGCAATAAATAGAGTAAAAAACATAAAGACTCAGGTAAAATTTTGGCTTCTGCATTAGGGTTCGTTGGAGAAATAGAACCAATAGGAGATGTATCTATATTTATATCTAGATAATGGGGAATTGGCTCATGAGACTATGGAGGCTGAGAAGTCCCACAATCCCATGATCTGCCATCTGCAAGCTGGAGACCCAGGAAAGCTGGTGGTGTAAATCCTAACATGAGGGCAGGAGATGCGATGAGATGTCCCAGTTCAACAGTGGGAGCAGATAAAGGAAGGTTGGATTCCTCCTTCCTCTGCCTTTTGTTCTGTTCAGGTCCACAACGAATTGGATGTCCACCCATATTTGGGGAGGGCAATTTTTTTTGACTGAATCCGCCAACTCCAATGCTAATCTCATCTGGAGATACCTTCACAGACCCACCCAGAAATAATGTTTAGCCTGGGCACCCCATGGCCAGTGAGGTTGTTATAGAAAAGTAACCATCAAAACTTCTTTTTGATGGTCTAAAGTAGTGTTTTGATTTCATTTATTTATTTTTTTAAAGGAAGTTTTATAATCCACAGTCAGCCTGTTAGTGCTGAATTTCCATTTTATGGTAATTGGCAAACCCTTGCTAGTTATTTCAGGTAGCTCATAATGAAAACTTTCTTCATCTCAGGTTAAAAATTGGTTCTAAGCTGTGTATACCTGGCATATAGAGAAATAAAGCACTGAATACTTACCCAGTTAAATAGGTCATTGTAGACAGCCAATGTGAATAATAGAATATGGTGCTGAGAGAGAGAAGGGAAAGGGCTTAAGGGTCCCTGGGATCAAGAAAGAGGCAGCAAGTACAAAGTAACCTCAGTGTAAGGCCACGTTTTAAGTCCCCCAGACTCCTCACTTTCAGCAGATTATCTGCCTGCAGATCTAGGTCAGCCAAGTCCTGGGAAATAAGAGGTTTTGGACCAGGATGGATTCCCTTAAAAGAGTTGGTCTCCTTGGTGCTGGTTACTCCCATTTGCTCTCTGAGCATCTTGTCTTGGTTCTGTAGCCTGTGGGGAATTGTTACTATCGCCTTCCTACCCGTGCTGATCTCACGTGCCTTTACTATTTCAGATCCATCACCCTGGGCTGATGCCCAACTTTGTTTTGCTCACTTGGACTCTGACTCATTCCTCCTGTGAGATCTTTGATTATTACGTGTGCACACAGGCGCATGCCCTTTAGGGCCACTTACCGTCTGTTTGCTAACTTACCCAATTTAGCCCAAACAACCAGGTTTTCATATTTCCAGGTTTCCTGTTTTTGTGACTTTCAGGCACCCCAAGATTCCAGTGCAGATGGTGGAAATGGTGAGCAGTTGTGTGTGGTTATGACATCTCTCCCAGGCCAGCGTCCTTTCAGAGTACTTTCATTACTTGGAAGGCAAGTGTCTGAAACGTCTTTCTCTCCTTTCTAATTGGACCTAGTTCCTTCTCTATCACCAGACGATGTCTTCACTCATAACCACTGGACATCTGAATGAAGTGAGACTCTCCAAATTAAACGTCATTGCTCAGTTTCTGGGGACAAGCCAGTGAGTCCCTATCCTGTGTGATGAGAGGCAGGTGCAGAAAAAGCTGCTCTAATCGAAGCTAAATGCACACGTCTTACTAAAACCTGAGTGTGCTGTGCTTTACAATACCATGGTTTGATGGTAAATGCAAATAATAAAGAGAATATCGTAGGCACTCATTAAAAAGTGTGTTGTAGCTCAGTCATAACTAATGATAATGAAGTGTCAGCTAAACACCAAGTGCTAATACCTGATTGAACTGGAGAGCCTCCAGCTGTCTCTATGATTTTATGGATACAATCGAAAATAGATGAGATTCTCCCCAAACAGTGCTAGGACTCCATTACTAAGAATGCTTTGTTGAGATATGTGACAATATTCCTGGAATGGTATGAATAACACCTTGGTTTGCTATGTTAATGTTGAAATGTGCATGAATGTTAATTTTGATAATGTTTTCTGAGGTATGAATGGTATGGGAGCTTACCATTTTCCTACCAATCATTCCTTGGTGTAATTAATTTTTATTTTAAAAATTTATTTATTTATTTATTTATTTATTTATTTATGGCCGTGTTGGGTCTTCGTTTCTGTGCGAGGGCTTTCTCCAGTTGCGGCAAGTGGGGACCACTCTTCATCGCGGTGCACGGGCCTCTCACTGTCGTGGCCTCTCTTGTTGTGGAGCACAGGCTCCAGACGCGCAGGCTCAGTAGTTGTGGCTCACGGGCCCAGTTGCTCCGCGGCATGTGGGATCTTCCCAGACCAGGGCTCGAACCCGTGTCCCCTGCATTGGCAGGCAGATTCTCAGCCACTGCGCCACCAGGGAAGCCCAATTAATTTTTATTTAAGTGATTAGATTAGAAGATTCCATTCTGATTGGATTAGATAATCATGAAAAAAGATTATAGTACTATAGGGTAGAGGTTAAGATATGGAGGGTGGAGTACCGTCCTCATTAGTATAGTGGTGAGTATGCCTGCTTGTCACTCAGGAGAGCAGGGTTTGATTCCCCCTAATGGTAAGGCTGCATTCTTAATTTCTAATACAACTTTATAAACCAACTATACTTCAGTGAGAAAAAAATAAAATATGGAGGATGGGAGTCAGAATTGCTTGAGTTTGAAGTGCATTCCTACTACTTTTTGGTTGTGTAATATTAAGCCTTAGTTTCCTCTTCTGTAAAATTGGGATAATAACAATACCTTCCTTCTCCAGCTGTCATGAAGATTAAATTAGACAATGTATCATTGTTAAAATGACTGCAGAAGAACTGTACCTCCAAAATTGGGTTATTCTGGTCTATCTAAATATGACCTGAGGAAAATAAACCAGAAACTTCTGCATTGGACATTTAAATCTGGGGTGACTTTGTAAATGGTGTTATGTCCCAAATGAAGTTCAGTCCAGCTGAAGGAGATAAAAACACTTCAGATTCAATGAGTTCTTTAGACTCTGGACTCCACTGTCTTTGCTTATGTTGCATTCTTAGGACCTAGCATAGTACTTGGCAAGTAGTAGCCATGAAAAAATCTAGTCTTTCTGCCTCAAGTTTTGCCTTCTTCTTAATCTTCCTTTACTCTCTTACTAGAGTTTTCTTCCAAAACATGATCCAAACCTGTTTCTTGTTTGATTACAGCAATCAAGAGAGAGGCTCTCTCTTTACTGGGAGCACCAGCTGTTTGGATGATCTTGTTCTAGAACTTCCAGGGCTCGGCCCATTGGTGAAGCTGGAAGGGGAGGATCAAGGATGTTAGCCAGGGACCTGGCAGGAAATGGATGGCTCATAAATGGATCATTTGCAGTGGTATAGGGGAGGATTTAGGGAAACCGGCAAAAGGGATGATACAGTACTCCAGGCTGCTGTCACCATCCCTGTGCCTGAGGAGCAAGGAGGGGGCGATTACTGGAAGTTGGAAGTACCTCTGATAGGAGCTGGGGACTTTGGCTGTGGCACCTGATGGGGAAGGAGCTGGGGAATAAACTCTTCGACCTCACTTTCCTCCTTCCTTTGTTCTGCTACTGGTGACTCCCATGGGGCCCGGCCAACTGGAAGCCAGAATGCCAGGGAACTGTTAACACAGGCCAGACTGGTCAGCTTCCCAGGGCTCAGAGCAGGGTGGGGAAGGGTGGAGATTAGATTTGGAGGGCCAAGCATCAGGTACCCAGCATCTTATGCAAGTAAGTAAGGGTTCATTTTACCTGAACTCCATGGAATGGGCTTCTCTTGAGGGGGAGTCAGAAGAGCATGCCAGGCAAACAAAAACTGTCCAGTGTTCTTCCACTGAAGTTCCCTGAGGTTTAGAGCTTGTCCCATAACCACTGATGTGATATTTTATCACAGACTCTTCAAAACTTACACCTGAACTTTTATATAAGACTGGCTTTTCAATGCCTATAAATAATTTATTCTGTATAAATCTGAGTATATTTTTAGCTATTTTTTCACATGTCTTCCACCTCCTATAGGTAATTTATACTACCTAGTATTAAAAAATTACCTATTGAATACCATGGTTCTTAGATCAATCTTAGATAAACCTCTGGGTATGATTTTATGTCTCTGGTGTCAGGTTTATATTTTTCTCTTTGCGTCCTGTGTGCCCTCTTCTATAAAGTTTTCAGGTCACAATTGATGGACTTTTATAGATATCCAACTCACTCAATCAATTTCTCCTTGTATAGAGAGAATTAATCTGAGTTTTCTAGATATTAGCAATACATAAAAATCCTATAATAAAGTATGCTATCATCTCTTTTTGAAAATGAGTCAAGAGACATGACAGTTTCTTTCTAAAGCAATAATCAAGAAAGAGAGCCCTGCATCTAATTCATTATGTGAACCCATAGAATGAGCAAAGGAAAAGTAAATATTTTTACCCATTTGAGTCAACCTCAAGGCTAAAATTATAGGTTCTTGCTACTTGCACTTAATTGCCATCACAGAGAAATACAGGTTGCTGTGATCAGGCATCTCATGGGATACAAAAGCACAAATCTTTGCTATTTTGGAAAGTAATATAATTATCTTTGACCCAACCTGAACTGATTTGTATTCACAGTGAATTTTTTTTTTTAAATATCAGAAATGGAGACATACCCAAACCTCAGGAAATTTAAATGAAAGTCTTGCTTCTGAAAGACAGTCTGTAATAAATGATAAGAACTTAGGTCATGCCCTTTCCCAGTATCCACATTTATAATAAGTAATGAATATTCTTATTAACATCAGGGCTTGGTTAATGTGAAAGTTACACACTTTCTTTATACCAAAAATTTTAAACTTCAGTCTTTTGTCCTGTTATCAGAGTCAGTATGGTTGGAACATGGGTTGTGGGTCCCCAAACTGGCCTCAGACTGGGCAGGAGAAAGGCCCCCTCACAAGGTCATGCGTAACCCAGGGAATGAAGCAAGGTACGTGGCCATTGGAGTGGGGAGGGGAGGCCGACTGTACCCCCCTCGAGGTTTGTGCCCAAGGGAATTGCTTCTGCATCGTGGGGTCCTCTTCTGACTTTATCTTTGTTTTTAATGTCATCATTTCATTCATTTTTCATCATTTATGAGCTCTATAAAAATTATAAAATATTTCAAGCATGCAAAAAATTTTCAGAAAATAAATACATGTGCCCACCGCACAAGTTTCTTAAATATTATGTTTACCATGGCTGCTTCAGATTTTTTTTTTTTTTTAAAGAAAGAAAACCTCATTGTATTCCTGGAAAGGGTATCTGGAGGGGAGCAGGGGAGGACCTCCCTTCCCCCACTTCCTGAGATTATACAAAACCATGTGAGGGGCCTTTCTCCTGCTCAGTCTGTTATTATTATTTCTGGGGCTCAGCCAGCCCATGTTGTTAACCACCCTATGTCTCCTGGATGCCATTTGCTAACCTCACAGTGTTAGTGGGGCTGAGCATCATTTCATATATTTTTTGGCAACTCAGGCTCCCTCTTCTGGGTTGTGTTTTTTTCTTATTGATTGTAAGGATAAAAGTTTTATCCTTACATATCAACATCTATAGGCAATAGATATTGTCAGTGAAATAAGTTGCAGTTATCTTTAGCTGTGGCTTGCTTTCTAACTGTATTTATACTCTCCTTTTTCATAAAGACTTTAAAGTTATAAAGTATTTAACTATACCAATCTTTCCTTTTATGACTTATTGTCTCTGTGTTCCTTTAATTATAGGCTAGTGAGGGAAACGCTGCAGAGGCGCTGAGTCCACGGTCTGGGCCTTTCCCAGCTGGGTGACGGTCACTGAAGTGCTAGGCTGTTCTGAGCAGCACCGCAGGCTGGCAGGGGAAGCGTCTTATCATTGCCTTGGCCTGTTCACCTCATGGCAGAAGGTGAGGATACTGCAACATGGTTTGAAGCAAAGGTCTGCGTCCCAGGCCACCCTCAGAGCTCCAGGACACGGGGAGATGGCAGGCTGTCAGCCCTCCAGCCATGGCACAGAGCCCTCAAATGAGGGGCCTGCCCTCCTATGCAGCTCCCAGGACCACCCACCTCCTTCATCGCCCCTGCAGCTGCCCCTCTCCCGTGTCCCCATCGCCCCACGGTTCCCCAGCACCTGAGCTGGAGTGCAGAGCCACTGACTGACCCAGAGCTGTGATTCCAGTCTGCTTCAGCACGCAGGGGCAGGCATGATTGAGGGCCACACTTGCCTTTTCCAGGCCCCTGTAGTCCTCAACCAGTAAAAGACAAGGCAGACTTGACTTTTTGGAAGGAGTAAGATACAGCCAAGTGTTCTTGGGAGAAAGCCTTTATAAAAAAGCAAGCAACGAATCTATACTGAAAATATGATTTTGCAAGTTGATCCTAAGACGTCAATTTTTGTAATCCGCAGATGAATTTTCCCTTTCTCCTGAGCGGCTCTGGGCTCAACGCAGTCTGCACGCTCAGTAGAGGAACGTTAGCCTCAAATCAGTGCTTTGAGCCAGGGTCCTGGGCTATCTTTCTGTCTTCTGAAGCGTTCATACAGGCTTCATATCACAAGGGGTGAGGGACTTTCTTTCCTTCCCCTTCCTGATGGCGGATCTGTGTGAAGGCAAAGATTTCATTTATCAGCTGGCTTGTCCTAGCAGGCCCAGCACAGGCCTCAGCCGGAGGTATTACAGCTGCAGCCCTTCTCGGGGTTGGCTTGTTTCTGGTCAGGCTCCCTGTTGCACTTAAGAGGACAAGCGGCTCCTTTCTGCTGGTAAATAAAGTGCGGCCTCACTCGGACATCCCGCTAGCCTTGGGCATTTGTGGGCTCTCTGCTCCGTGTCTGAGAACTGCCCTGAAGTGTTCCCGAATGAGACTGTGAGACAGTTTGGGCTTGGGGTGTGGGACAGTCTGTACAGTCACACCCTCCAGTTTGCTTTTGTTTCAACAAGTAAAAGGAAGCTAACCTTTGCTTACTTATTCATTTTTCAATTATTATTATTATTTAGTGTTACGAGAGACTTCTGGAAACAAACTTAAAAATGGGTGCTGGTATCTAAGACTGGTTAAATAATGAATTTGGTGAAAAAAAAGGAATAATGTGGGGATAAATAAGTATGAAGAAAGGGTAAAATGGGAAGACTGATTGAGCTCCCATTAAACCAAGATTTGTTCTTGGAACTTCCAGTTGTCTTACGGCTTCTTAAAGAAACTAATATTTATTGAGAGCCTTGGGTATGTCACTTAACTTCCCATACGACATCTCTTTGAGCCGTCCAGCAGCCCTGTGAAGGAGGAGGTGTGCTTCCATTTTTAAAATTTTAGAGCAGTTTTAGATTTATAGAAAAATTACAAAGACAGGATAGAGCGTTCCTATGTACCCCAGACCCAGTTTCTCCTATTGTTAACATCTTACATTAGCGTGGTACATTTGTCACAATGAATGAATCAATAATGATACATTATTAACTAAAGTCCATACTTTATTCAGATTTTGTTAGTGTTTTTTTGTTTGTTTTGTTTTTGTTTTTGTTTAACCTAATATCCCTTTTCTGTTCCAGGAAAGCATCCAGGAAACCACATTATGTTTGACCATCAGGTCTCCGTAGGCTCTTCTTGGCTGTGACAGTTTCTCAGACTTTCCTTGTTTTTGACAACCTTAACAGATTTGAGGAGTACTGGTCATGTATTTGTAGAATGTCCCTTAATTGGGAACATGAATTGTCTAATGTTTTCCTCATGATTAGATTAGGGCTATGGGTTTTTGGGAGGAAGACCACAGAGTTAAAGTGCCCTTCTCACCACATCATATCAAGTGTACTCCATGTTTACTGTTGAGGAAACGAAGGCTCAGAGAGGGGCAGTGACTTGCCCAAGCCTCCTGCAGGGGCTGGTGCCCATTTGAACCTGCTGTGTCTGGTCCCCAAGTCCACACTCTTTTTACTCCATAACATCACCCTCTAGCAGGCCTTGAGGGAGGCAACCAAGTCCCAGAAGTGTGGTCCCCTTTCTTGAATAGCCCCCTCTCCCCATGGTATGCCCCTGGCTCATCTATCTTACTGGAATAGATATTCAGAGTTCGGGCGAGAGTCAGGATGATGGAGAGGTGTGTCTGAAGTGGGGTTGAGGTGTCAAAGGCAGCTGGACAGGCCACACTCCCCTCTGCCCTCAATTAAATGCCCACCCCACCTTCAGTTGTGTTTGAGATTAAAGCGCCTATTTCCTTCAAGTTTCCATTTAACTTGCCACACCTGAAATAATGCTTCCTTCAGAGTTATTATCCAAGGCAACGTTTTCCTAGGCTCTAGTCACATGACCACCAACCACCTCCATGATTTTTTTGGTATTCCTACACTACCCATACTATTATTTACTTTAAAAAGTTAGCCTCATCCCAAGGAATAACATGACTGTAAAATCGTAGATTTTATGTGCCAGCTATGTTTTTTCCTGGTGCACATTGAAATAAATAGTGAACTACCAGTAACAAAGCTTCAGCCTTTGCTCCTACCATCCATTTGGAGACCACTAGTCTCGTGAATATCACACTCCATGAAATGCTGAGTCACCCAATGAGGAGGCTGGCGGGGGGGGGGGGCGCAGTGGGCTCCTTTTTTTCTTCATAAATTAAAAAAATTTTAAATCAATGTACGTATTTTTTGCAAGTCCAGTGGCACAACAAGGTAAAGCATAGGAAAAGCAGCGGTCCCTCCACAGAAGCTCCACCCCAGAAATCGCTCTTCTTAACTGTGCTCCTGCTCATTCTTCCATCTTTCTGCACACGAAGCCTTGCAGATGCCGTTGGTGCCCCACTGAGATCCCCCGGCTCTGCCACTTGAGTGCACAAGGCTTGACTCCTAACTGCCAGCACCTGGGTTTCTTTGCCTGGGTGATTTCTCTTGGCCCGAGCCTACTTTGTCACCCACAGAGCAGGTGGAAAGTTCTGGGGAATTAATGCCCTTGGGAGCAGCCCTCACCAGTGACTGATGGGCTTTCATGTATCAGTACTCCGACTCTGTAGCCTCTTGGGTGGGATACCTCTGCTGTCTGAGTTTACACTGGCTCCCCACGTTCCCATGAGGGGTTAAGCTCCAGTGGTCCTGAGTGGGAGTGGTGACACTGCACCTTTATTACTATCTTCTGATGGCCACCTCAGCCTCCTACCTTGCGTCTCAGTTAATGTGTGCAAGCCTTGATTTCTTCCGAGGCTGGAAACTCATTCAGTGCTTTCCCCACAGGGTCTGGTGCAGTGCCTCTCATCTAAGAGCCACTCAATAAATGCCTGTTGAATGAAGAGCGGGCTGTGTTAGCAAGGGGGAAGTGATTTCCTGGGTTGGTTGGTACCTGCTGGCTGATGATGGTGCACCAGGGTAGGCAGTCTAAAAGCTTTTCTCTATAATTGTATTTTACTTAAGTTCCTTTGATTGCAAGCCACAGGAACCCACTTTGAATAACTTAAGAGAAGGGAGTATATTGGAAGGCTGCTGTGAGAGCTCACAGAATTGAAGGAAGGGCAGGGGCCCTGTCAGTTCCCCGATGGAATGATGACAACAGCTGGGGTAACAGTAGCTGACATTTATTGAGCACTCCCTACATGCCAGGCCCTGGGCCAAAACTGCGTTTAATTTTCACAGCAACCCCATGAGATTGGTCTTATTATTGTCACCTTTGGTTTGCCAATGAGCTACTTCGGGCACAGAGGCTAGAACTCAGGCAGGCTGACTGCAGAGCCTCTGTTCTTAACACACAGTGATGCCTCAGCAGCAGGAGTTCTGGATCAGCTTTCTAAGCTGATCCTTTGAGACTTGGCTACAATGACTTGTAGTCTCTGTCTCTCTTCTAAGTTTCAAGTTCTTGGGAAAAATCATTAAATTGGTCCAACTTTGATCAGCTCTGAACAAGTGGCAGAGTCAAGTAGCACAAACATGGCTCTTGGGACCCCACCCTGTGTGTTGGGATCCGAGAAGGGAGGATAGGATCTGGAGAATAACCCACACCCCCAAACTGGTGTCTTCCATCTCTGTGTTTATACTTCTAATGTACAAATGATGGTTTTCAAAGTATGGTCACAAGACCAGCTGCATCAGCATCATCTGGGAACTCGATAGAAATTCAAATTCATCTGCCACATCCCAGACCTACTTAATCTGAAACTTTGGGGGTGGGATTTGGATCCAGAGGTCTTAGTGCTTGGAATGTATTTGACTTTTTGCATTTTGTGTCCCTGGATATTGAAAATAGAGTCTCCCTTAAGGCATACTCAGAGGCTTTGCATTAATAGGTGTGTTGTTAGGTTGCATTTTTTTGGCAGGAGGCCGGCTCTGCTGTCTGCTCTGTTCTTTCCCTTTCCCTCCTGGAAAGAGGCTGGCAGTATTTGCTTAGTAAGAACAAAACCTAAACCAGAGCCCAATGGTCTGCCTAAATCCTACTAAGAGAAGTATGTAGGTCAGAAGTTTTTACGTTATAAAGGACAGAAACAAAGAACTTAAAATTTGTCAAGCCCCAGAGGAATTTTTTCACTCATGTATCTGAAAACTCCAGGAATTTGCCTAATTTCAGGTAGAGCTGGATCAAGGTGCTCAAATGATGTCACAGCGGCTACCCCCCCTTCTCTCTTACTCACTCATTCTGGTTTCCTTTTGTGTGGTTTTTCTGACAGATTCCTTCCACATGAAGATCCCCAGCAACTCCAGGCTTAAATGTACCTCCAGCTTATAATCTCAGAGAAAGATCTCCACTCTGCCGTTATGTGCATTGAACTCCTCTCCAAAGATCTCTGATCGGCCCTATTTGGGTTATATGACTCTTCCTGAGCCCATCGCCGTCTCCAGGAGCTACACCCGCTGTGAGGAGGATGTGCGGCCTCCTGCCTGACAGCTCTACACTGGAGGGAGGTGAGAGCCAGTGCTGGGCCCCTAAATGTTCAACAGCCTTTTCTGGTGAAGGGGCATGGGGAGCCCTAATTTGTGTCATTTACTGATTTCTGTGGGGTAGTTATTCCCACCTGTCTGATTTCAGGCTAACCAACATGCTGTCCCTGATACCAAAAATCAGCCTCTGTACAGCGACACCAAGTTGAATCTCGGAGACAGAGTTTGGGTGAAGTAGGAAAGAAGAGCTTTATTGCTTTGCCAGGCAAAGGGGGCCACAGCAGGCTAATTCCCTCGAAACTGTGTGTCCCAACCTGGGGAAGGGGAGGTGGTGGTTTGTGACAAGTCTTATAGTCAAGGGGCAGGGTTGACGATAAGGATCAGGGTGCCTGCAGGGCCTGCATTCCTTCAATCTAGAGATCATCTTGTGTCAGGTGGTCTCATGATGGGCTTCTGTGGTTCTCTCGAGGTTATTGAATTGTGACCTTCTCTCTGGAATGAAGAATGCTTCATCAGGTAGTTAACATCTTCCATTTGGTTGGGGTTTTAGTTCTACAGAAGAGCTCAAAGATATTGTTATGTACATCCCTTGAGGGGGAACCAGGACGCTGCCCCAAGGCTGCACTGTTGTTTCTTGACTGCTCCTCCTTTGTCTCCCGCATCCCCTCCCTCCCTTGATTAGCAACTACTTGAACCCGCCCTTTGGAGCTCAGGGAAGGTCATGGAGGCTGAATGAAGCCTATTTCCTACAAACAAGAAACGGGGTACACAGAAAGGCTCCTGTGCCCAGGAGCCCCACAGGGTTCGGCTTGATTTCATCCCTAAGGTGGAGTTGGGAAGGAATGCACAGTAGCACACCCTTCTAGAGCATTCTCTCTGTGGTGATACAATAGATAGTAGGTAACCCCAAGAGCATAGATGATTGTAAAGGATAGTAAAATAATTAGGACGTGATGAGTTTTGAGAAGCCATTGCCTTTGTTTTTCTATAATTTGTTTAATTGTAAATTTATATAACTTGGATTTTAAATAATGACTGTGGTCAAAATTTAGCTCACAAAATTCCTGAAAATGTAATGGTCACCTCTCTCGTCTGGTATAAGCTAAGTCCAGCACACCACTGGTCAGAACCCAAGAGGGCAGAACAAGAGTGGTGTGTGCAGTCTACTTTCCATTTTCCCTCCCACTCCCGGGTGGGGACAATATAAAATTTACTTCTGAGTGCTACTTTAGGTGGCTCATCAAGTTTGATGGGTATTAAGAGTTTAGCAGTCCACGTCCTTGTAAACACCCTGCAGCCTGTGGCCACCTGCTTTTGAACAGTTCGTTGTCAGGTAGAGCTCAGATGTGGGAATAGAGCATTAGTAGCCTTTGGGCATAAAGTAGAGTTCAACATAAATTTCTCAGTAAAGAGAGATAGCATTATTTTACTTAAATGAATTTCACAAGATTTGAACTAAGAAGAAATCTAACCTCTTGCTGGCACCCAACTGGTCAGAATGAAAAGTTGCATGTTGACAAGCATTTTTACTTATAAAAATTCACATGTAGAAGGAATATTGAACATGTGCCTGTGAATCCTTTCTTCACTGTTCACAGTATCTCGCTTTTCTTGAATTCACTGGGAAGGAGTAATACTTTGCACCCACTGTTTGTCCCACCCCCGAAGCTTTCCTCCAGCTTAGGGGGCCTGCAGCTGGCAGCAGGGAGTCCGGTAGGAAGCTGCTGTGTCAGTCCAGACAAGAGATGACAGAAGCCTCAACTTGATTGTGGCAGTCGGGGTGGGGAGGGGACCTGATGGTGAGTTGAGCCACAGCAGTGACCCCGGGATCTAACTTTTAGCTGAAGAGCACAGGACAGTGATTTGTATGCTTCGAAAATGTGAATCACTTGGGTATGAATGTACTCTGTACTCGAATAAATTTAACACATTTCTTGGGAAAAGCTACTTAACAACAAGAACTGAAGATACTATTTTATAACAAAAGTCAGATCCACTCCAACTCCCACTATGCTGCATACAAATTTCACTTACATTTTGTACTGTAGGATTTGGAGGTGCAAAAAGAATGAAGCATTATTTTGCTGGGGATGTTTTCAGTAGGTAAAGTTAAAGAGAATTTGTGGCTTAAAAAAAATCATACCATAGTAGGTGGTATGTCTCAGTAAATATGCACTTGGATATTGTCTACAAGCTGCCTTGTAAAGGTCAACATTTAGACATTAAATCCATTTTAGAGGCTGCAATAAAAGAAAACCCCTAGGGCAGCTTGCTTAAAAAAGAATATTAATGTAACAAAGCTATGTTGCTTTCCTCTTGAGTTGGTTGAAACCAGCAGATCATTTCTTCTATGGAGACTGGGTCACCTTTTCATCTAGAGAACAAAGTGGTCAGATAGGGACCAAACTAAGGTATAAATTCAAAAAGGACACCCAGTGTTTCCACCAGAAGCAACACAGCTCCAGCTAAATAATGTTCTCATGATCTCTATTAAATAGAAGTTGAAGGATGAAAGAATAATCCTTTCGTGCCTTTGAGAAACTGTTGAAAGTCTTTCTAATGTCAATCAAAAGCACTACAATGTACATCACTGTATACCACCAGCAAAAACCCTTCAGATGCACCCTAGAACTATCTTTATAAAGTGAAACCTTCTTGGGAATATGGAAATTTACCAGCAACATCTAACAGATCAATGACTGAATTTTTAAAAAGTGGCTGGTACATCTTTCCTTAGATCTTATTTGTTTCCATCAAGTTAATGAATTAGTGTCAATCTTCTATTTTCAGATTTGGCTTTGGGGTCCCAGTAAATTCTGCTTCTAAAGCAACATGGTCAGATATTAGTGCTAGTTTATGATAACAACTCTCACTGGTGGTCGCTGGCTGGGTAGCAGGCAATGTGTTAGAAATTTATGTGTGTTCTCTGTGACATACAGAACATATTTCATATATGAGGTCACTGAGTCTCATAGAAGCTAAGTAACCCCCAAAGTCAAGAAACAATGCCTTTGGGCTTTGAATCCACATGCCTCACCCTGGAATTTGTCATCTTAATTACTGCCTTATGTTGATTGCCCTGTTAAGTAATAATGCTACCCAACACATGTGGTGTACTTTGTAGTTTACAAAGTGCCTTACCAAACATTGTCTCATTTGAGCATAATTCCATGAATGTGGTGATGTAGAATTATTCTTTTTTTTTCTTTTATAGATAACCAACAAAGACCAACTGTATAGCACAGGGAACAATACTCAATATCTTGTAATAACCTATAAAGGAAAAGGATCTGAAAAAGAATATATATATATATAACTGAATCACTATACTGTACACCTGAAACTAACACAACACTTCAATAAAATTTTTTAAATGTTTAAAAAATATTTTTAACACTTTTACCCATTTAAAGAACTGTGATGCTTTTATTTGTAAAGTGCCATTATTCTGTTTGTCTTTGATTTGATAAAAACGACATAAAGAACACAAAAGCCTCAAAACCAAGGGGAGTATTCTAAGTTGGCCATACAGATGATCAGAAATGTGCCTTTATTATTTTTTTTTGAATTTTATTTTATTTATTTTTTTATACAGCAGGTTCTTATTAGTTATCTATTTTATACATATTAGTGTTGGTGATGTAGAATTATTCTTAATCTCTGCAGTACTCATTTAAATTATTGACCTCCTTTATGCACAGAGAGAAGGTGAAATGATTGAGTTCCAGAGCAAAGGGTGTGTGCACAGTCACCCTGGGATAACAGCGGTTTCAGCGGGGGGCTCTCTCTTTGACTGTGTCTCTCCCCATCTCTCTGTTAAGATGGTTGCCTTGTTTGGTATCACACCCAGATGTTAGTCTCCATTATTTGCTGGCTGATTGCTCTATTGTTTTCAACAGTGTTTTGGGGCATCAATTGCTCCATCTCTGATACAATTTAATGAGGGCAGGGGTAGTTTTTGAGGCCAGTCTTTGAGGTTTGCTTTGACCTCAGTAGGGCTCTTCTTAGCTGTCTCTTTTCCTAGTTCTCTCTGGTGAACTAGCCGGCCTGTGGTTTAGCTTCCTGCAATTAAATGAGAGAGGCTACCAGCCTCCTCTTATTTTCTGATGATCAAAATCTCCATTGTTTCCAAGAGCACTCTTAGGCCTGAACGCTCCCACACTCTGTTTCAAATAAAATCATTTCCTTTGGGGACTGCTTCTTCCCCCAGAAGCTCTGAGCACCACTCCGTGCACTGGGTGCGGGCAGTAGCCTCTGGTCTTCTCAGCTTGCCTCCCTCAGGGTGGTGTCTCTGCCCTCTGAGTGGGGAGGGGGCAGGTGCAGTTGGGGCCCCGGTAGTCTTGGCTTGATAAGCTCGGGTTAGAGCATCCATCCTGTGAATGGGAGAGGTGCAGAGGAAAGGAGCCCCGAGCTCTTGGCTGAACTCACCAGGAATTTAGCCTCTTCAGCTGGAGTCGGAGGCAAGAGAAACGCCGGCAACCTGCTCCTCCCAGCGCCCTGTACCCCTTGTTTAGGAGCTGAGGGGAGAGGACGCCCTCTTCTCGGCCACAGCTGCCCAGAGTGGATGGGTGGGGGTGGGGGCTGAACTGGGAGGGAGGGAGGGAGGGAGGGAGGGAGGGGGTTGTGGCTCAGGTGCCACAGCCTTTCACAGTCTTAGCGAGTTGTAGTAGATTTTCTTGAATAAGTGTGTCTTCACTTGCTATGTACCCTTAGGACAGTTTTCAGAGACTTTAGATGGTTGTTTGTTTTTAAGTAGTTTTCATCAGTTATGCTTGTTTCACTGGGGAGTGGGTCTGCAGAGCTCCTCACATTGCTATCCCAGGAGTGGACTCCCCAGTCCTCCTTTTGCATGTCCATTTTACAGATGAGAAATCTGAGGCACAGAGCCGTTTAGCAGCTTGCCTAAGGTTACACAGTAAATGGCAAAGCTGGGCTACAAAACCGTGTAGTCTGACTCCTAAGTTTGCACTGGGCTGAAAGGAAGGAAGTTTCTGCAGGAGACGGCACATCCATATCTTCAGGTGGAGGAGAGGATCACGAGTAATTCTTGGGAACTGTAATAGGACCTTCGATGCCCGTCCAGACACATCTGTGTGCTGAGACCTGTGCCACTTCATGCTGACTTTCTTTGATCAGCCCCGGGGCGTGCTCAGGGGAGCCTGTGTATGTACCTTTCTGGCAGGCAGTGGAAATGGATTCTGCCTAAGCTAGTATTCCCGTCCCCCTGTGGATGACAAGCACCTCACAGAAATCTCAGGTGCTTCTCTTTAATTGACATCTTTGTCTCTGCAGTCAGGGATTCGAGCTGAACAGAAGGTGGTTTGGTGCAGATCTTTCATGCAGGCCGTAATTGACAGTCTCCTCCTGAGATGCCTCCCGCTCCAGCCGCCTCCCAGGGCCTGCCCTGGGCTTGTCTCTCGTCATCAAAAATGTCCCAGCCTGTCCCTTCCTCCACCTCTCCCGGCTCACAGCCTCCTAAGCAGGGAGCTTGCAGACATGGGGCTGTAATGTTATGTGAGAGTGTGGAGCACATTATAGGCCATTTGACAGTACCCTCCTGGAGACCCCAAACCTTTCCCTAATGAAATGAGGCCAGTGATGAGAATTTCAAACCATAGTGACTGCTGGAAAAATCTTTTGGGGTGGGTAGAACTCTGTGGCGTCTGCCTGCCTCCAAAAACATGTGTTGTCTACTTTATAGAGCTGCTTAGATGCCTAGTAGCCATCTCAGCAACATGTGTCCATGGCTGAACTCTTGATCTTCAACCCCAAACCTGTTCTTCCTGCCGTCTTTCCTTCTTACTCTTAACACCCCTCTCTTTGCCACTTGCATCCAATCCATCAACAAGTCTGCTCTAAAACATGTTTCAGATCTCCTCCTTCCCTCCAGCTCCACTGCCGCCACTATCACAGGCCAGCACCGTCTCGCATCTAGACTACCCCGTAGCCACCGAACTGGTCGCCCCACTTATGTTCTTGCCCCTCCCCCATCCATTCTCTACCCAGCTGCTAATCATTAAAAAAACGTGAATCAGACCACATTCCCCCTGCTTACAAGCCTTTCATGGCTTTCCAAAGCACATAGAAGACAATCTCAAACTTCTTATCGTGGCTTGAAAGGCCTGTGGCATCCAGGCCCTGGCCACCCCTCCAGCCTGGGCCGGCCCAGTTCTTCCTTGCTCTCCCACTTGCTCTCCTCTGCCCACACTGACCTTATTTTAGTTTCTATGCCAAGACCTTTGCATGTATTGTTCCCTCTGCCTGTGTGGTAGGCAGTGGGGCCTCCAGAGATATTTACACCCTAATCCATATAACCTGTGATATATTTTGTTGCACCGTCAGAGAGACTTTGCAGGTGTCATTAACGCTACAGACCATAAAGTGGGGAGAGTAGCCTCTCTCATCCAGTTTCATCGTGTGAACCATTTATAGCAGAAAATGTTCTCCAGCTGGGGGCAGGAGGGATGCAGTAGGAGAAGTCAGAGAGAGTCGACGTGTGAGAAGGACTCAATGCACTGTTTAAGGACAGAAAGGGCAACAGGATGAGGAATCCTGGCAGCCTAAGGAGTTGAGAGAGGCTCCTGGCCAATGACCAGCAAGGAGACAGGAACTCAGCCCTCCAACCTCAAGCAAGTTCTGCCGAAGACCTGAGTGAGCTTAGCAGCTGATTCTACTCTCACAGGCTTCAGATAATAGCCTGGCTCGCTGACACCTGGATCTGGGCCTTGTAAGACCTGGAGCAGAAAAGCCAGCAGATGCCCTGGATTCTGACCTACAGAACTGCCAGATGATAAATTTGTGTTGTTTTGAGCTGCTCGGTTTGTGATAATTTGAACGGCAGCAACAGAAAATGAATAGAGGTCTCTTAAACTGTCCTCGTTTCTTTTTATTCTAGAAGACATACAGATGGTCAAAAGGCACATGAAAAGATGCTCAACATCTCTAATTATTAGAGAAATGCAAACCAAAACTACAGCGAGGTATCACCTCACACCGGTCAGAATGGCCATCATCAACAAGTCTACAAATAATAAATGCTGGAGAGGGTGTGGAGAAAAAGGGAACCCTCCTGCACTGTTGGTGGGAATGTAAACTGATACAGCCACTATGGAGAACAGTATGGAGGTTCCTTAAAAAACTAAAAAATAGAGCTATACCATATGATCCTGTAGTCTCACTCCTGGGCATACATCTGGAGAAAACCATAATTTGAAAAGATACATGCACCCCAATGTTCACTGCAGCACTATGTACAATAGCCAAGACATGGAAGCAACCTATAAGTCCATCGACAGAGGAATGGATAAAGAAGATGTGGTATATTTATACAACGGAGTATTATCAGCCATAAAAAAGAATGAAATAATGCCATTTGCAGCAACATGGATGAACCTAGAGATTATCTTACTAAGTGAAGGAAGCCAGACAGAGAAGGACAAATGTCATATGATATTGCTTATATGTGAAACCTGAAAAAAATGATACAAATGAACTTATATACAAAACAGAAATAGACCCATAGACATAGAAAACAAACTTATGGTTACCAAAGGGAAAAGGTGGGAGGGAGGGATAAATTAGGAGTTTGGGATTAACATGTACACACTACTATATATAAAATAGATAACCAAAAAGGACCTACTGTATAGCACAGGGAACTATACTCAATGTTTTGTAATAACCTATAAGGGAAAAGAATCTGAAAAAAACAGATATATATGTATGTATAACCGAATTACTTTGCTGCACACCTGAAACTAACACAACATTGTAGATCAACTATACCTCAATTAAAAAATTATAATAAAACCTCTATTTCATATAACTTAAAAAAATAGAACTAATAGTGCCCTGAATGTTCTCTCCTCCCCCCTCCGCTGGGTGACCATTTCTCATGCTTCAGGCTCAGCCATTTTCTGATTAGACCATCGAACATAGGTCCACCTGTTTCATGCCATCCTATTCTTTTTCTTCCTAACGTTTTAATCACACCTGACCATATCCTTGTTAAGAGGCAGTTTGGTGCTGGAGAGGAGTGCAATGCAGTACTCAAGTGTGCAGGCTCTAGACCTGCAGGGTTCAAACCCTAGGTCATCCTATCTGCTACTTGTGTGATCGTGGCTGCATTATCAACATTTCTATGCCATAGTTTTCTCATTTGTAAAATGGGCATAGTAACACTAGCTCAGAGGGTTGTGAGGATTAAATGAGTATCATAAAGCATGTCAAACAGTACTTGGCACGTAGCAGGCTCCAATTATTACAGTTTTAACTATGTATTTGTTGAATGGCCTTCTAGACCTGGGGATGGCAGACTACTGCCTGCCTGCAGGTCAAATCCAGCCACCACTTGCTTTTGTAAAGTTTTATTGGAACACAGCCATGACTTTTCATTTACATATTATCTTTGTTTACATATAGCACTATCGGGCTACTACGGTGTGACCGTGCAGCCTAGAAAGCCTAAATTATTTATTGTCTGTACTTATACAGAAAAAGTTCGCTCTAGACTAAGCCCAGAGGGTTAGGACCACATCTGTTTCGTTCATCTATAGGCCTAGTTCTCAGCACATGATGTGGCACATAGTAGGTGCACAGTGCAGCAGGTTGAGACGATGAATTGTGTGGTAAGCCAGGATTCTCTAAAAGGAGGTGGGATCCATCCGTGATGCAGCACCGTGCACACACCCAGTGTCTCCTCTCAGTCACTGCTCTGTCCTTTCTCTTTCCCAGCCTCATTAATGCTCTCCTGCCAGGGGATCTTAGGTTTTAACATCAGATGCCATTTTTACTTTCTAATTAAAACTGCTTTGTGGCTGTAGCTAATAAGCTCAGTGTCCTTCAGCAGTTCATCTCCAGGGTCTGTACCTGAGCTGGACTGTCTGGGATGTTTCACATTTTAAACTGGCCAAGTCATACATCGGTAGGAGCCATGGAACATACAGTGTTTTAGTGCAACTCTGATATGAGCTTTAAATTGCCCCTTAAAAGAGCTTGAATTGCTCCTTTAGAGGCCCAAATACAGCACCAGCCTTTGACCTGTGCTTCTGTTAGTTTCATCAGTTACATCAACACCTTTCTTGCAGCTGTGCTTTCAGGGTTGGTCTGCCCTGCCATCCATCATGATATGTTCACGTTTCTGTTCTCATACTCTTTAATTATTCCATGGGGGCTTCTAGAGTTTTTAATGATCAAGTATATTATATTATACTTGCAGGGAAATCAGGTTACCTTTTCAGGAGGTGAAGAGACAGATATGATTACTAATTGAATCATGTGCCACCAGGATCAGCTGTGTCAGCAACAACCCAGTTGGTATGGGGGTGGGAACAGAGACTGGGAAGGTCTTTGTCTCGAGTATTCCCCCACTGATGCCGGAAAGCCTACCATTGCTGAATAATTCTCCTGCATTAATCCCTGTCTGCTTCAGGGCCATTCTTTTTTATCTCATGCAAATATTTCTTTGAGTGATAATAAAGTTTCAAAATTCTGTGCTTCCTTCTTGAGTGATTTGGGCAGGTGAGGGCAGAGCTGTGAGTGTTAGGGGTCCTTAAGGATGGAGACTACTGCTTGGGAGATCAGGGAGGGAGAAAAAAGGGTGGGAGACGGTTCCACAGCTTTTTTTTCCCCCTACTGTTCTACCAGGGTCAGCCTGGTTGTGTAACCGTAGTGGGCTGGTGTTATTTTTAGGAGGTGAGAACCCAGATACGTGTTTGTGCCAGTCACTCAGGAAGTTCAAGCAGCCACTTCAACCTTGAGATGGCTTTTGTGTCTCTCAGTCACCTCTCACCTGGCAGACCAGGTGAGCTGAAGGTGGGCAGAAGAATTTCCACCTGTTATTTCCCAGGTCACCAAGCAAGAGACCTCATCTCCCTCTAGGAAGGCAGACAGAACTTTGACCTTCTCTGTTGGTTTATCCTTTGCTTCTCAACTTCGGCAAGGATACTAGATCTCCCCGAGTCGGTGGGGGTGGGTGAGGTGACAGTATTACAATCTCAACTTGAAAACCTTCATTAACCAAACTCAGAGCACTTAAAAGTGTTTGCAAACACCACCTAGTTACTTCATATAAGTGAGTCCACCGAAACCTTCAGTGCATCAGTTTATCTTTACGGGCATTAAAGTAGTATTTACTTCATACTGGGATTGTGTAAATTAAATAAGTTAATAGATAGTAAGGGCTTAGAACAGTCTTTGGCTCATAGTAAATGTTCAACAAATGTTAACAATACTACTCACAGTGTTACTGTATCTATTATTATATAATTTGATATCATGCTTTTCATTTTGTTACGGACATTTCTCCAAGTGCTCACATTTTGGTAGTTATAATATTTGTTTCAGTTGACTATTTTTAGTCAAATTTCTCATTATTCTATGTAAAATTTAGAAAATTATTTTAACATAAATCATTAGATTTTAAAATATTTCAGCATGATAGATTTTTAGCGATAAAATTACTGGGTGAAAGAGTATAATGCTTTTGCCAACTTGTCCTTCCAAACATGAGAATATCTATCTGACTATCCTTGTTAACACACACCCACAAAAATACAAAAACCCCAAAATGTTGTAAAATTGGGTGACAGAATGCTTTTCTTGTATTCTTAATGTGCATTTAATTTATTATGGCTGTATGACATCATTCCGAAGTTTATTAGTTTTATTTCTTTCTGGGACTTAGATATTTATGTTTGCTCATTTTTCTATTGTTTGTCTTTTTCTTGACTTAGAGAAATGCTATATATATAATAAATTTTATATATTCATGTTTTATAAATTTTAATTCTTTGCAGTTATTTTCTCTTCATCTTTCTCTAATATTTTAATGTTGCTTACAGAATCTTTTATCAAGTTTTAAGTTTCTATGTGAGCAAATAAGCCAGTCTTTTCCTTTATAGTTTCTGGGGTTTGTATATTTCTTTACTCTGCCAAGGTCATAAAAGCAGTGGTCTAGAGTTTCTGCTACTATTTTTATAACCCATTTGAATTTTGTGCTTGACTAATGTGGGGTAGGTATATTTTAACTTTTTCACAAATGGATATTTGATTTCTGCAGTAACAGTTTCTGAATTGTCTGTTTCATTGCCATTGATCTGAAGAGCCACCTATATCTGATACGAAATTCCTGTTAGTATATGGATCTGCTCCTGATCTCTCTATTTAGTGTTATTATATATTTGTTTATTGCTGTCATAGAGTTACACAGTTGTATTTGCTATAACTTTATTAGCACATTTGATAAGGAAAGTGCCTTCATTGTTTTTAAAAACTATTTTCTAGGAAATTCTTGGGTGTCTTGACATGAATTTTAGTATTAGCTTGACATAAATTCTTGGGATTTTGATTGGAATTACTTTGAATTTATAGATAAGTTTTTAAGCTAAAATCTTAACAGTATTAAATCTTTTCATTCAGGATCATTGTAATTCTTTTCTCTAATAAAAAAATTTCTAGTTTAATCATTTTTGTCTTATATATTTCCTGATAAATTTATTCCTAGATATCTGACAATTTGGTTTGCTTCTGGGAATGGAATCTTTCCCTGTGAAATTTCTAATTACCTTTCTAGTGACTTTGTTGGCCTTGGATATGGCCACTTTCTGAAATTCCTTTGGTTCTAATGATTGTAATTCTAATATTAGTTGATTTCACTGGGTTTTCTAAGTTGATGAACACATGGTCGTAATTATGACATCTCTTTTTCCAATACTAATAGTTCTTTTCTCCCTTAATTCTTCTTGCGTGGGCAAGGACTTCCAGTACGATATTGAATAGTATGGCCAACAGTGGGCATCTTTCTCTGACTCCTGATTTAATTAGATTTTCTCTAACATCTTTATCATTAAGTATGATGTTAGTAGACGGTTTCTGGTTGAAATTTTTATAAAGTTAAAAAACCTTGTTATTTCAAGTTTATTAAAAGTTTTAATGGGGATATGTTTAAATTTATTAATTTATTTGTCATTTATTGAGATGATTTATGTTTGTAGCTTGTTAATGTGGTAAATTACATCAGCAGACAATGTTGAACCCAGAATAAGCCTTTCTTAACCATTTAAAAATGTTGTTCCATTACACTCTTGGATTTGATTTGCCAGAATTTAGGATTGTTGCATTTGTACTCATTTTTGAGATAGTTCTATAGGATGTTGTATTAGTTTTTTAGGGCTTCTGTAACAAATTACTCTTTCAAATAAGGTCACATTCACAGGTTCAGGGGATTAGGACATGGACATATCTTTTTGGGAGCTACCATTCAACCCACTACAAATGTGTTATTAGTGCAGACTTCTGAGCACATGGTGGGATTGCATTTCTTATATCCCTTGGAACTGGGTCCAGCCATGTTAGTAGTTTGGACCAATGAGTTGGAAATGGAACTAATGTCACAATTCTGGGCCAAGCATTTTATTGTTACAGCAAGATGTCCAGGGCTATTTTTTCTCCCTTTAACTTAGTGACCAGAACATTCAAGGCCAGCCTGCGCACAAGGCCAGCCTGCATAACTGTGATGAGCATAGCATACTGCTAATCAGCAATGGACAGGGAGCATGAGGGAGAAGATGAACGATACTTGTTTAAATGAAGCATCGTCAAGTTTCATCTGTAAGGACTAGATAGTTAATATTTTAGACTTCGCTGGCCAAAAGATGAAATCAAGGATATTATGTAAGTACTCAGAAAACAAAAGAGAACAAATTTCCACATATTTTTGTTGAAGAAATCCAAAACGTAATTATTAATAGTAATAGTAGAGTATAATTTTTTGTTATACAAGTGTCCTAACAAGAAGAATGGAATTGTTTTTAAGGAGGTAATATTTCACTTAATTGGAGCTCAAAGGTAATGTTTCCTGTGATCAAATCAATTATAAATGTTTATTTGTTAATGCTGATCTGCAGTAAGGCTTTGTGTATTTCACTTTTAAAAATGTCTTTTCACACAGATAGGGACTGCCAAATACTGATAGCTATCCATGAGCATAGGCTTTGAATTGAGCATATTCATTGCTTGGAAGGCAGATAAATTAGGAAGTTCCCCTCTCCTAGGAGCTCACAGTCTAGAAGGGAGACAGACATGTAATATCTGCAGTAGTAGAGGTACAGAATGCGATCCTCATCTTTCAAGGCAGTACGTTCCTCTAAGACGTTTTTCTTCTTCTTAGGCCCCCACTCTGATGTGCACACCTAGCTTTTCATTCATATCTTTATTATTGTCTAAGTAGATTGCTTTTTAATGTTTATGTGGCATAACCCAGAACATGGTATTTAAGAGCACAGGCTGTGTTTCACTCTTGTCTCTGACAGCAGTTTGCTGTATGACCTCAGGCATATTACTCTACCTCTCTGCGCTTCAGTTTCCATATATGTACAGCCCATATGGCTGTAATGAGATGTGAATTAATTTTTGTATATGTTTCACATAGGTACTGTTTTGCCTTGTAATGTTAGGTTGAACTCATTAAGAAACATGATCAAGTCTGTAGCAAAATTAAATTTCCAACCTCTAAAAAAGGTAAAAACCATTTTTAGCTGTGGACCATACAAAAACAATAAAAGACCAGGTTGGGTGTATAGGCTGTAGTTTGCAACTCCTAGTCACTGAGATGTTGGGATTGTGTTTTACTGAGGTATATATCTATCTCTAGCTCTATTTGTATCTCTGTGTGTATACATGCTTTCTTGTTGGAATTTGGTATCAGAGTTAACTTTGAAGAAATAATTGGGAATTTTGGGATCTTTCTATACTTTGCAAATCTATAACATTGTTTATGAATGTTTAGTAGAACTTACCTATTAAACATCTAAGGCCGGAATATATTTTAAAGTATATCTTTGATTGCTCTTTCAAATTCTTTCATAGTGTTTGGAGTAAGTAAATTTTTCTACTTCTTAACTTCCATCATTTTTTTTTCTAGAACTATGTTATCTGTTACAGTTGTCACCAGCCATATGTGATTATTTAAATTTAAGTTAATTAAAATGAAATAAAATTTAAAAATTCAGCTCCTTAGTTGTACTAACCATATATCAATTGCTCAAGAGTTGTACATGGCCAATGGCTAACATATTTGACATTGTGGATACAAAATATTTCCATCCTTGTAGAAAGTCCTATTGGACAGTATTAGAAAATTATAATTTTAATTGCATATTCCAGTTTTGGGCATATAATTATAGACAGTCTTTAAAAAAATAACTCCAGATAAAGAGATTCAACTTATGTTCTTCTTTGCATTCCCAATGTTTATTTACATCTTCTCTCTCCCTTTTTTGCCAGTTAGAAATTAGAAATGCCAAAAGTTCTTCTCTTTTATTGGTCTTCTAAAAGAATGTTGGTTTTATTGACTAAGTCTACTATTTAAAACATATAACTTTACATTCTAAGGTTGATTACCAACCCCTTTTAACTTTTTGGAGTGTATTATTTTTGGGTTCTTTTCATCTAGTTTCTTGAGTCAAGTGCTTATTAGTTCATTTCCCTTCAGTCTTTCTGGTTTCTAATAAATACTAGATTTTTAAGCTAGAAATATTTCTTAATGTATATGGCTGCATCCCATGGCTTTTGATATGTAGTGTTTTCATTTTCATTCATCTCTAAATAGTTACAATGTCAGTTTGACAGCCTTCTTAACCAAGAATTATTTACAAATGTTTAAAAATTCTAAGAAAGATTTGTTGTTAACATGTAGTTGTATTGCTTTCTGGTTAGGCAAAGTATATTGTATAAATTTCAGTTTGGGGACTTTTTTTTCCCAGTGGCTTAGGCATTATCTATTGTTGTGTCACAAATTACCCCCAATACTTAGTAGCTTAAAACAACAAATATTTATTTTCTCAGAGTTTCTGAGGGTCAGGAATCTAGAAACAGCTTACCTGGGTGGTTCTGTCTCAGTACCTCTCATGAGGTTTCGAAGCTGTTGGTAGGACTCTAGGCATCTGAAGATCCAGCTGGGGATAGGGGAGCAGCTCCCATGGTTCGCTCACATGGCTGTTGGCAGGAGGCCTCAGTTCCTCACCAGGTGGGCTTCACCATATAGCAGCTGGCTTCTCCTAGAAGGAGTGTTCAGAGAGAGAGAGAGTGAAAGCAACACCAGACAGCCTCTTATGACCCAGTCTCCTGAGTCATACACCATCACATCTTATTCTGTTCATCAGGAGGGAATCACTAAGTCCAGCCTGTACTCAATGGGAGGGGACCACACAAGGATGAGATGACTGGGAGATGAAGATCACTGGGAGCCATACTGGAGGCTGCCTACCACAGTCAGGTTTTTTTTTGGTACTGGTTCACGTGGTTTAAAAAGAATGTTTCTGTCTCTGTTCGCTGGGATGTGTGCCATGTAGGTCTACTGGATATTACTTGTCATTTGTGTTAAGTCCTCAGAATTATTTCCATTTTTGCTTGCTTCATCAGTTGGTTTTGGTCTGGGATAAGGGTCTATCTATATGACTATTCCATGTGCACTTGAAAAGATTGTGCATTCTACAGTTGCTGGGAGGGATGTTCTAGAAATGTCAGTGAGGTTGAGTTGTTAGCTGGTGTTATTCAAGTCTTTTATATCCTTAGTGTTTTTCTGTCCATTTTTTCCATCAGTTACTGAGAGGGGAATGACAAAATCTCCAACTGTGATTGTGGACTTATTTCTCCCTTTAGCTCTGTCAATTTTTGCTGCACGTGTTTTGAAGCTCTATTATTAGGTGTGTCACACTTAGAATTATGTCTTGATGAATTGGCCACCTTATCATTATGAAATGATTCTCATTTTCTGTGTAATATTCCTTGCCTATTTTTGCTGATTCTTATACTCACTGTTTGCATGGCCTGTCTTTTTCCGTCTGTTATTTTCTACCTGTCTGCATATCCTCCAAATTCATCCTTTTTGTTTGCTCTCTGAAAATGGATCTGGGCCCTTTAAATATTTTTCCTGAGCCAGCTGACTCTGAAGTTCTGGCAGTAGAGGGTGTTGGAGAGACATTGCAGGAGGAAAGGGTTTTGCCTCCTGGATCTGGCATGCTAGCGGTGCGTGCCTCTCCTGCGGCCGCCAAACCCTGCAGTGGTTGCGGCTCCTGCGTGCCCAGCTCTGTAGTACACAGTAGCCGGTGGCTTTGTAGTAGAATGCCTCCGACTCCTGTAGGACTCACAGCCGGAAGCATTCAGCAGCCAGCAGCTGCCCCCACCACCTCTTCCTCAACCAAAAGTGCCTCTGGTGAGGCACTTCCCCGTGAAGTAGTTTTTCTAGCACCCTAGAAGACACCCACCAATGTCTTCTCTGCCATCCAATGAGCCACAGTTGTGCCCTTTCTAACACGGTCAGATCCCAGCTCTGAGGTGAGCTGAGAGATGCTCTACCTCAACTCTAGAGGTGGTGGCTTCTCCCTCTCTCTGCTAGTCCTATATTTTTTAAAGTTCTTTTCCCTTCTTATTAGCTGGTCTCTTGTAAATCTAATCCCCCTTTATAGTTAGTACTCCTTTACATTAACCTTTTACTGTTCAAATTACTGTATGGTTTCTCTCTCCTGATTATACTCAGACCATTGAATCTCTGATCATTGTGAAACAGATCTCTGGCAGTGTGAAAAGGGGAGAGAAAATGACAAGTGCATGGAATGGGAAGAAAACAAAGAACTGGCCTCTTTATTTCTCAAAGTCAGTTTCTGAATTTAGGTCATTTATCACAGGCTACTGTTAGTCATGTTTATTGATTTCAGATCTGCAGTCGAAACCAAAACAAAGGGCCAGCCGAAGATCTGCTCCTGGATTCCACTTCCACTCTCTATCTTTTCCCAGGCTGCCGTTATTACTCTCAAATTTCTGTCTTTAGCTCTGATTATTCTTCTAGGTCTCTGCCCCACATCACCAGTCTCCTCTTGGAAACTTGAAAGTCGAATGCAAAACCATGGTCTGGGTTCAAGTCTCACCTCTGCCATTCACTCCCTACATGGTGTTGGCCTCAATTCTTCGGTCTGTAAAAGGGGGATAATATACCTATCTCATGGAGCTTCCATGACAATTACATAAGGTGCATAAAGGGCTTACAATGCTGTTGACCTGTGGCAAGCTCTGAATAAATGAGATTCTTTTAATCCTGGACATTATTCATCTAAAATCAGAAGTCATCGTATTTACTCTCCTTGAATTTGCAGTGTTTTTGATTAATGTCCCCAGTCATTTGGACCTAAAAAAAAATACAGTGTTTTCTGTCTCTGTCCTCCCTATCCAATTAGCCTCTGAGCCAACAAAACATTCTTTTCAGCACCTCTTACATGCCTCCTTCCTTACTGTTCCCCTCCTTTGCCAACCTGGCTTATGCCTGATCTGTTTTAGTGGACTTACGCTGGTCGCCCACCTTGTATTTCACCACCCTCTCTGCATTTTGCACAATGCAGGAACATTAATCTTTCTAAATCATCCCTTGCTCAGCCATCTCTGTTGTCTCCCAGTTGCCTCAAGAAAACGATCTAGGCTCTTTTAAGTGTGGCATCCAGAGTCCTGATTCATTCTCTTTCTCTACTTCTATTTTTAGTTACATCTCTACCTAAATCTTCTACTCCGGGTAGAAGTTCTGCTTTCTGTGTATCTGTGAAGGCCTGGTGCTTTCTTCTTCTTAAGCTCTTTCCCCTTTCTTCAAGACAGCTGGAAAGTCCTCTTCCTACATCCTCTTTCCAGCTCCTGCCCTTTCCTATTCCTGCCCATTCTGTCCTATTCAGCCACAGCCTACCAAACTCCTGAGCACCTGGGAGGAGAAACATTGTTCATTCACTGTGGTGATTTCTGCTGATACCCTTTTACACAGCTGTCGATTTTCCTGACAAGTTTCACAGGCATTCAGCAAAGATTTGTAGACCTTTCACAGCAGAAAGTTTTTCAACTTTATGTCTTCCACAGAGCCTCACCCA
The DNA here is from genome assembly GCF_949987535.1 of Balaenoptera acutorostrata. Classification (NCBI taxonomy): domain Eukaryota; kingdom Metazoa; phylum Chordata; class Mammalia; order Artiodactyla; family Balaenopteridae; genus Balaenoptera; species Balaenoptera acutorostrata. Next base: position 11,354,322 of record NC_080079.1, on the reverse strand, counting down.
TTTTTGGTGTGCTATACGAATTAGGTTGAATTAAAATGTTCTCTACATCACAGGGTCTGCAGTTTGGGAGCCTGCATCCACTCCTATCTGACTATGGGGGAGTTAGCTTAATCACTCCGTGTCTTGGTTTCCCCTTTGGTAAAATGGAGATAATAGTACCTACTTCACAGGGTTGTTGTGAAAATTAAATGTGTAGCAAGAATTCTAAGGCACTTAGAAAGTGCCTGGCATTGAGTAAGAGCTCAGTAAATGTTGGTTGCCTTTATTATGATTGCTGCTGAGGTGGCAGGGCCAGAACTCACCCCAGGTCTGTATGAACGTGAAGGATGTGGTCTTTTTATCCTCTCAGGCTCACCACACTACTAGACTTGCATTTGGAGTTTTGGGTTCAAGCCACCTTGCTGTGTGACTCTGGGCAAGTCACTTCACCTCTCTGGGTCTCATTTTCTCACATGTGTAATGAGGAAGGGTGGGTTGGACACCATGTATTCTCATGTTCCTTCCACCTTTAGCACCCACTGTTCCCATGAGTGTGACCAGAGGGTTTCTGAAATGTCCAAATAGGCCACTAAAATATGTGATTCCTTGTGAGTCTTCATTGTCACCTGTTAAGGGTGGAGACAAGAAGCAGGAGTTGTCCATGAGTCCTCAGTGCTGGCCAAGAGTGAGGGGGCTCTGTCCACGGGTCACTGTGGGGGACACGGCAGAATTCCATTATCCAACTCCAATCACTCTGAATTGATGCTCCCCAGGTTACTTCCTGGTAGTATTTTAATTTCTCCAATAAACTCTAACAATGAAAAAAAAATCACATTGATTTTTAATCATTTGATTGAAACACTATTTCCCTCAGTATTTGTTTATTAGTAATTCAATAATTTGCTGTCCTTTAAGCAATAGCACTTCTGATAATTTTGTATGAAAATGTAAAACTGGGAAAATTGTGCCTGTCTTTGTTTTCCCCTTTGTGAATTAGGAAAAGTTTGCTGACATTAGAAGCATTTTAGTCTGATCACAGAATACCTGGGCTCTAAAAGGCAAAATTTGACAGTCACCGGTATGGGTATAGATTTTAAAAAAAAAAGGAATTGATAATTGCAGAGAACATATTTAAAGCTATGAGGTAAAATGAAACAGTATCAAAGAATTTTGGACTTGTGGCAGCAGAGTCCTTTAAATTTCTAAAGAGACATTTGGAAAATTGCATCTAGAGGGCTATATATTTGCATCCAATAATCCATTTAAACATGAAAATTATCATTTGCAAATCAGGAGCAATTCCAAGGGCCAGAATCTTGAGCAATGTTACTGCAGACAGGAGGAGAGGGCCCTGGGTTCCTGCTGGCTGTGAATGCATCGCAGATAAAAGCATACTTGGTCATTGTCTCAGAATAGGTAAGGCCTGGGGTAAATCCTGTCTCCATCAGGGCTTTGAATCTGCTCTTAGTCTGACTTCCCATGTTGATCTTTACCTTCCGAAAGGAATAGGAAGGTACCTGTAGTGATTTTGATTAATAAAATATCACCAGATAACTTCACAAATTAAGTTTTATTAGAAGCTTATAGATTTTCATAGAGAAGTCTAATTATTTTTGAAATCCAAATCAAACTCCATAATTCTTGTTATAAATGGCTTCTGTGCTCAGGACCAACTATGATGCTGACAGCCGGCTTTAGAAAAGTCTTTAAGTTATATTGAGATTCAGCCAAAAATGGGGTGCTCCAGTCAAAATCTCTGCAGGTTGCATTTGTTTACTGGACTAGGGCAAGTCTCCTTGACAGTGCGGGGCAGCTGGGGCATCGACCACCATAATGAGCCCTTCACTTCCACCCAAAGACTAGACCAAAACCAGCAGAGGGGAGAGAATAAACCGGGCTCCAGGAAAAATTCTTTCCTGTACAACTTTTCACTTGTGGAGATTCAAGTTATGGATATAAATGGCAAGATTTTTAGAAAGTCTTTTCTAAAACCTTGATGAGCCAGGAGAAGAAAGCTTCTCTAGGAGCCGTTTGAAATTCTGAAGTATGGATGTATTGATCATAATTATGAAATTCAGGCATACAAGTTATCAAAGATGGCTTTTGAATTTTGACTTAAGCTCATGAAACAGATCAAACAAGTCAAATCTGCACTGATGAAAACACATAAAACACTCATAAAATGCAATCTGGATGCCAGGACTTATTCGATGAATGGCTCCCCTGAGGGAGATGCTTGGGCTCCAGGAATCTCGTGTTCAGCCCTGTCCTGTGACATTTTCATCAGTCAGCTGTGTAGCATGAGGGGTCATTACTTCCTCACAACTCAGTTTCTTGGCCCATTCATTACTCAGCTGGGCACTGGAGATGCAGAGGCGAGCAAAATGCGACTCCTGCCCTCCAATAACACATGTCTAGTGGGGAAGATGGGTAAGGAGACAAATCACTAGAACACAGGGCAATAAATACTGAAATGGAGATGTGTCCAAGAGCCAGTGGAGTATAGAGAAGAGAGTGAATCAGAGCGGGCTTCCCAGAGGAGGTGGCACTTAGGAGGTTGACATTAAATCAGTGATTGCCTAGGGACTTCTACGAAATTAGTTGAAAGTTAAGTAAAAGATACGTAGAGTCATAGAATCATCTGAATTTGTAGAATCATCACTTTAGAGGTTATTTCTTCATTTTATAAATGGGAAAAGTGACTCAGAGAGTGATTTATCCAAGGTCACACAGGCAGTCAGTCTCAAACCCCAAATATGGTCCTTCTCTCCATATTCTATGCTTAAGAGTCCAATAAAGTAGGACCTTTTCTTCTCAACTGTTCTACTTTATTAAATTATTTTTTTTTGAAAGAATTGATGTAAATTCAGTAAGTTGGCATCACGGAGAGACACCAAAAAGAAAACAAATGCAGTCTTGGGTTATATGTTAGTTTCCAATGCTGCTGTAACAAATTACGACAAACTTGGTGGGTTAAAACAATAAGAACTTATTTTCCCGTGGTTCTGGAGGCCAAAAGTCTGAAATTGGTATCACTGGGCTGAAGTCAAGGTGTCTGCAAGGCCAGGCTCCCTCCGAAGGCTCTAGGCTCTTGCTACTTGTAGCTTTTTGGTGACTGTCCACATGCCTTGGGCAGGGGATGGGGACTGAACTCTAGCAACTTTGGGATGCCAAGGGATTTTTCACTCACTCTGGGAGAATTTGGGGGGCATCAAAGATTTTTTGGGGGAAAAATGACAGGATTCAATATGTTTTCTACAAAAGTCTGTGTGACCATGTAAATAAATGTAATCACTGAGGAAATGACTGATACAAAAAGTATTAAGTATATTTGGAAGTGCTTCTTTACTAAGAATTGTCTGTTGTCAAAATGATTTTTCTAGTGTCCCTGGAGGACTTTTAAAAGACTGCTTTCCTGAGGCCATAAACAATTTCAGATTGAAAAACCATAGAAAAATTATTTAAAACAATATAGGCATACCTTGGAGATACTGTGGGTGTGGTTCCAGACCACCACAATAAAGCAAATATCACAGTAAAGCTAGTTCACATGAATATTTTGGTTTGTAAAAGTTATTTTTACACTATACAGTAGTCTGTTAATTGTGCAATAGCATTCTGTTTAAAAAAATGTACATACCTTGATTTAAAAATATTTTATTGCTAAAAAAATACTAACCATCATCTTACACTGTGGGGTTGCCACAAACCTTCAACTGGTTTTAAAAAATGGATTTGCAAAGCGTAGTAAATCAAAAGTGCAATAAAATGAGGTATGCCTGTATATATGTAGATATAAAAATATATAACTATATGTAACTTCATATATAAAAACTATACATATATACACATTTGTTGTTCCAGAAGATCCCAAATTTAGTCTTCTGCGCTGGGGCTGCTGCTGCCGCCTCCAAAAAGCCTGTGTGTGAGCACAGGTCACTCTCCACACCGCCCCTCCCGGTAGCCTGTGCAGCCCGCCACTGCCAGGGTCCCGGGATCCGGGGACAACATCCCCGGGAGAACGCACTGCGCGCCTCAGGCTGGTGCAACGTCACGCCGGCCTCGGCCGCCGCAGGCTCGCCCCGCCTCCTCTGTACCCCTCCCTCCCCGCGGCCTGGGTGAGCCAGAGCCCCCGAGGCAGCTGCTCCTTTAACCCCGTCCTGTCTGGGCGGGGAACAGACGCCCTCAGGCGACCTACACGCAGAGGCAGGTCCAAATCCAAAGCTGAACCCCAGGAGCTGTGCGAACAGGGAAGAGAAGGGGAAATCTCTCCCAGCAGCCTCAGAAGCAGCGGATTAAAACTCCACAAACAACTTGATGTACCTGCATCTGTTGAACACCTGAATAGACAACGAATCATCCCAAATTCAGGAGGGGGACTCTGGGAGCAGGAGATATTAATTTTTCCCCTTTTCCTTTTTTTGTGAGTGTATATGTATATGCTTCTGGGTGAGATTTTGTCTGTATAGCTTTGCTTTACAATAGCTTTATTTTACTTCACTATATTATAGCCTCTTTCTTTCTTTCTTTCTTTCTATTTTTTCTCCCTTTTACTCTGAGCCGTGTGGACGAAAGGCTCTTGGTGCTCCAGCCAGGCATCAGGGCCGTGCTTCTGAGGTGGGAGAGCCAACTTCAGGACACTGGTCCACAAGAGACCTCCCAGCTCCACGTAATACCAAACGGTGAAAATCTCCCAGAGATCTCCATCTCAACGCCAAGACCCAGCTTCACTCAACGACCAGCAAGCTACAGTGCTGGACACCCTATGCCAAACAACTAGCTAGACAGGAACACAACCCCATCCATTAGCAGAGAGGCTGCCTAAAATCATAATAAGGCCACAGGCACCCCAAAATACACCACCAGAGGTGGACCTGCCCACCAGAAAGACAAGATCCAGCCTCATCCACCAGAACTCAGGCACTAGTTCCCTCCACCAGGAAGCCTACACAACCCACTGAACCAACCTTAGCCACTGGGGACAGATACCAAAAACAACGGGAACTACGAACCTGCAGCCTGTGAAAAGGAGACCCCAAACACAGTAAGATAGGCAAAATGAGACGACAGAAAAACACACAGCAGATGAAGGAGCAGGCTCAAAACACACTGGACTTAACAAATGAAGAGGAAATAGGTAGTCTACCTGAAAAAGAATTCAGAATAATGATAGTAAGGATGATCCAAAATCTTGGAAATAGAATAGACAAAATGCAAGAAACATTTAACAAGGATGTAGAAGAGCTAAAGAGGAACCAAGCAATGATGAAAGACACAATAAATGAAATTAAAAATACTCTAGATGGGATCAATAGTAGAATAACTGAGGCAGAAGAAAGGATAAGTGACCTGGAAGATAAAATGGTGGAAATAACTACTGCAGAGCAGGATAAAGAAAAAAGAATGAAAAGAACTGAGGACAGTCTCAGGGACCTCTGGGACAACATTAAACGTGCCAATATTCGAATTATAGGGGTACCAGAAGAAGAAGAGAAAAAGAAAGGGACTGAGAAAATTTTTGAAGAGATTATAGTTGAAAACTTCCCTAATATGGGAAAGGAAATAGTTAATCAAGTCCTGGAAGCACAGAGAGTCCCATACAGGATAAACCCAAGGAGGAACACGCCAAGACACATATTAATCAAACTGTCAAAAATTAAATATAAGGAAAACATATTAAAGGCAGCAGGGGAAAAAAAACAAATAACACACAAGGGAATCCCCATAAGGTTAACATCTGATCTATCAGCAGAAACTCTGCAAGCCAGAAGGGAGTGGCAGGATATACTTAAAGTGATGAAGGAGAAAAACCTACAACCAAGATTACTCTACCCAGCAAGGATCTCATTCAGATTCGATGGAGAAATTAAAACCTTTACAGACAAGCAAAAGCTGAGAGAGTTCAGCACCACCAAACCAGCTTTACAAGAAATGCTAAAGGAAATTCTCTAGGCAAGAAACACAAGAGAAGGAAAACACCTACAATAACAAACCCAATACATTTAAGAAAATGGGAATAGGAACATACATATCGATAATTACCTTGAATGTAAATGGATTAAATGCTCCCACCAAAAGACACAGGCTGGCTGAATGGATACAAAAACAAGACCCATATATATGCTGTCTACAAGAGACCCACTTCAGACCTAGGGACACATACAGACTGAAAGTGAGGGGATGGAAAAAGATATTCCATGCAAATGGAAATCAAAAGAAAGCTGGAGTAGCAATTCTCATATCAGACAAAATAGACTTTAAAATAAAGACTATTACAAGAGACAAAGAAGGACACTATATAATGATCAAGGGATCGATCCAAGAGGAAGGTATAACAATTGTAAATATTTATGCACCCAACATAGGAGCACCTCAATACATAAGGCAAATACCAAATTTAGTCTTCTGTATGGAAAGCCTCACTGCTGTTTCTATCTTCTCCAAATAAAATGACTAATGCGCTATATGCCTGGTGCTCAGTAGGTCACAGTGTCCCTTGAAGCAATGATTTGGAAAATCTCTGTGTTGTCTTTCAGGCCACACATCTGGAGGACAATGGGGAGGTGAGAGGACTTGGATCTTGGCTAAGAGACAGTTTCCAAGTGTCCCCGGTCCTGGTCTAGAGGTCAATGTCCTGACTACAGTGTATAATGCAGTTGTATCTAGTTAGGCTCGAATTTCAGCTGTAGAAAGGTGAACAGTGAGGACCAGCTGTCAGCAGTGGGTAGACAACCTACGAGGATCATCCAGGTCCCCGGTAATGCTCTACCAGCATTACTGTATCTGTACAGGAGTCAGCCATGCCTTGGGAAGGCACAATTCCTGAGCCCAAGGGGTGCAATTCACTTATTTGGTGAACATATAGTGAAGTATCACATACTTACAAACAAGAGCACAAATTCTAAATGTCCATCTCAAATTTTCCCTAAGGGTATTTTACCCTTTCTTGAGCACCCCGCTCAAATAAGACAACATTACCATCACTCCAGCGACTCTTCTGGTCTCCTCCAGTCACTATCCCCAGTCAGGAACGCTCCTGACTTTTGACGGTGTAGATTAGAACAGGTTTGCCTATTTTTGTACATGATGCAAACACGATCAGGCCCTGTGCCCTCTTGGCTGTCAGGCTTCTCTTGTCAGTGGTGTGCATGTGAGATTCATCCAGGTTCCTGTGGCTGTAGTTTGTTCATTCTCACTGCGGGATAGTCATCCATTGGTGAGTACAGCACAGTTTGTTTATCCATTCTACTCTTGATGGAGTAGTCAGTCTCTCTTTTTTATTATTGATGGCTGGGTAGTATCCATTCTACTCTCTGGGTGGTTTCCAGTTTGGGGATAGTATGAAAAGTGCTACTATGTACATTCTTGCACTTGTCTTTGGTGAACATCTGTACACATTTCTGTTGGGTATATCCTGGGAGTGAACTTGCTGCCATAGTGTATGACTGTGGTCAACTTTAATAGATGCTCGGGCCTAAAGTTCATGGGGGCATGAATGAGACCCCTCAGCAACACTAACTGTAAAGGGAGTGAAGATGAAAAGTAAGCTTGAAGAATGAGTTCTTCCCTCCTTTCTTACTGTACACAGGTTTCCATTCCTTCTGCTGACTATTTCTGAGCACTTGCCATGTGCCCAGGACTCCACATGCCATTATCTTGTTCAGTCTTCACAATAACCCTATGACTCAGGCACTCTGTCAAATCTCTACTTTATAGATGAGAAAGCTGAGACTGCTGCTGGTGGTGCCAGATTCAGACTCGGCTGTGAATTCTTATGTATGTGGTACTGCCTCTCATTCCATCTATGCTCCTTAAAAAAATCCATGAGTCTAATTCCTTGAGAGAGTCCAGGGTATATATACCAGTGAGTCTCCCTCTTTATATTGTCCTCCCAGCAGCCCTAAATGTGTCCATGTAAAGATGAAATGGAAGTCAGGGTAGGTTTATTTTAATTTAGTAACTCATTCAGAATATGTCAATTTTAAAAAATAAAGAATTAAAACTATGACATGGGCCCATGGGACTTATCTTTGCAGCCATCGGTCTGTTTTCCATTTTAGCCAGCATCCAGTTTTCTGCACATACGCTCTAGGATGATGGACATGGGTGAAAGGAAGCCTTCACCCATGGGTGAAAGGAAGCCTTCACCTGCCCTCTGCACCTTTCAGCAAATTTGCCTTATGGTATTTTGAGCTGGGAAGTGAAAAGATAATTACCTGTCTAATAGAGTTTATAAGAATGAGTGCAAATATTTCAATGGTGCCTGTTTAATAAATAAGCCACTGAGGAGAGTTCATGAGTTGGGCAAAAGTCACACTTTTCTTGATACAGTTAAAGTGAAATTATGCTTTAGGCTTGTTTATTAAAAGTTTGCAGGATTTAACAGGTTGTAGTATTCTGCAATATCTCATACTGCACAATAGTGTCTAGATGTTACTTGCAAGTGAAACATGTAATTGGTGTTTAAAAAAGGCAGTAGGGCCGCATAGTAGAGGGAGATCAGCTCGGTGCTTTGTGACCACCTAGAGGGGTGGGATAGGGAGGGTGGGAGGGAGGGAGACGCAAGAGGGAAGAGATATGGGGACATACATATATGTATAACTGATTCACTTAGTAGCAGAAACTAACACACCATTGTAAAACAATTATACTCCAATAAAGATGTTAAAAATTAAAAAAATAAAATAAAATAAACTTTAAAAAATAAATAAATAAAAAAGGCAGTAGGTTCATAGGCAAATCGTAGGATAGAATAGCCTAGTTAAGGATCCTAGGAGCCCTGTAAGTGTGGGAAGAGAGACATGGAAGACAGCCAATAAAGGGTGTGCTATTAAGCAGGTTGCTGCCATGAGCATCTGGGGCTTGATTCTGCTGGGCAGTTCTGAGACGGTGTGGAGAACCTCCCACATCATTATCCTCACGGAGCTCTAGAGCTGACTTATTTACCAACTCCCAGTCACTGGTTGAGAGTTTTGAGGGGGCATCCTCCAGAGCATCTGACCTTCTCTGTGAGGCAGCCGGAGAAAACCCTCAGGAGAGCGCTTCGGGTGCTGGCAGTAGGATGCCATGGGATTGGTGTGTGCAGGAATGGTCGGGGGAGGGGCCATGGGCAGGATACCCACAGTCCCCCTTGAAAGGCAGACCTGGGCAGATGGACTTGTCTTAGGGCACCACCCAGTAGCCACAGTTGACTGGACCAAGGGTGCACCTGACCCAGGAGGAGGCAACATTGGTGGTTGAGAAAATGGGATTCTTTCGGAATTTGAACAAGTGACAGAGAGACATGGTCAGGTGGTGGCGGACAGTGGTCTCCCAGGAGAGTGGGAACTAGATTGGGGGCCAGAGAAAGACTAAAGGCTAGAGGTGGGGGGAACATGGGCAGAGAGTAAGAGCTTTGCTGAGGATGCCAGTGGAGGCGGGAGAGAAGAAGGGAGGGAAGAGCAGGGGAGCTGAGTCCAGGTGACCTTGGGGGAGCCAGCAGCCTTGAATCCCTACTTGGTGGCTTGGGTCCCTGTGTGGCTTGGTTGTCCTTTGTTTCCTGTCCTTAGAAGCTGGTGAGACCCCCTGGTGTCCCCTGTGTGCACGTCTCCTTTACCTCAGGTAGCGTGAGAGGGCTTTTGCTGTTTGTAACCAGTCAGTGCCTAACTTAGGCCCAAAGTGTCCTGGGTCCTGGCACAAGCGGTGGACTAGAGGTGATGTTTGATCCAGCTCTCAGCTCATGGAAGGGCATTTTGCAGACAGAGGGGGAGTGGGGAGGGCGTTCCTGGCAGAGGGACTAACAACAAAAGGTATGAGACTGTGCCCTGGAGGAATGCAGGGAGACATCTGTTTTGGACATACCTTAGGATCTTAGAGGGATGTGGTTTTGGGACACAGTTGGGAAGAGCCTTGACGGCCATGTTAGGAGCTTTTACTGTGTTTAGTGGGTACCAGGGAGATGCTGGAGCTTTTACAGGAGGAGACTACCACAGGGGTTAAGATCAAGGCTCGAGAGTTAAGCAGACTTGAGTTCCACTTTAGGCTTTCCACTAGTTAATAATGTGACCTTGGACACAGTTCTTCATCTCTCAAACCCTCAGTTTCCTCATCTGTAAAACGGGGAACTCTATGCCTACTTCATAGAGTTCTTGTGAGGCTCATATGTGATTACGTGTATAAAATACCCAAACCAGTGCCTGACACCCGGTAAGTGTTCCATAAATGTCATAATTAGGTATCATTCTCCAAGCTCTGTGTGGGAGAATTACAGTTGAAAGCGTAGATATTTCAGGGGCAGGTAAAGTAAGTAGGATACTGTCATGATTCAGATGAGGGCCTGAACTGTTAGTGTGGATGAGGAGAAGGGAATGGATTTGTTTTAGAATTATTTCTGGTTGAGAGGAACAGAAAAACCAACTCTAACTTATAAAATAACGAGAAGTTATAGATATATTTAAGTGAAGAGTTCAGAGGTGATGCAGTCATCAGGCAAAGCTTGATCAATCAACAGTGTCACCAGGGACCTGGCTCCTTTTTATATTTCTGATATCTTCCAGTTGGGTGTTCTCCAGACTGCCTGCCAGGGGGCTGCAAGCTGGCCACCAGCAGTAACCAGTGCTCCCTCATCCGTCCAGCGGGAGAGAAAGTGTTCATTTCAGTAGCTCCCATGGAAGACTGAGGATGCTCCTTTCCCAGGAGCCTTTCAGCAAACATTTCTTCACATTTCATTGGCCAGAACTGGGTCTCATGCCCGTCTCCTAAAGACTGCTGTAGCCAGAAAGGGTGAGCCATGCTCACCATTTACACCAGTTGATGCCCACTCCTGGGGCTGATTTGGCCAGATCCACCCAATTCCTTAGCATGAATGGAAAATTCAGGGTCCTGTTAGGAAGGGGGAAGGTGAGGAGTAGAGGGTGGGATCACAACCCCTGCAGGAATCAAGACACATTTCCTCGCGATTGTCAGTGTGGCATGGGCTCAGACTGGGCGGGAGGGAGATAAGAGAGAGGTGGAAGACAAAACCGAGATTTCAAGCATGGGCACCTGGTGGTTGGATATGCTACTGACTGATGGTAGAAAGTGAGGGCAGGTCTGGTGGAGGGCGGGTGGGGAAGAGGCTACTTTAATTCTAAATGTATTAATTTCTGGTCACCCACTGGTTACTCTTATTGGTTGCCAATAATATCAGAGATTACTTTTAATCAAGAGAATGGACACGCTATCCACCCTGACGAAGCACCTCATACCCACTTTGAGGTGGAAGTCATAAATGTGTAAAGAAGTGAAGTGTTCGTGCGCTTACAATGTCAAGCTTTTGTGTGCTTGCAGTTTTCGAGCACGTGTCCACGGGCACGTCAGCACAGTGTTCTGGGTTGGGTCTCTCTCAGGGGCTTTCGTGCTTGCTACTGTCAGGATTTTGCACAGATTCTCTGAAAGGTCCAGGCCTTACAGAGATCAGCCGGAACAGAATAGATGCTCTGGGGAGATCTGTCCCCACACTGAGCTGTTCCCTTGATGTAAATGGAGCCTTGGTGTGGGCTTTTGAGAATGGTCTGAGTGCTTAATGTGTTCTCATAAATCATTATCTGGCACCTGAATGGTCTGAGAGACTCTGCTTTCTAAAGATCAGGGAATAATTTGTTTTCAATGGTTGAAGTCCAAGAACATTAGACTCACATCGTGCGGGGCAAAGAGCCCTGAGCTAGGAATCTAAAGGTATGCCTCTAGCCCTGATTTTATCACTGACCAGCCTTACCGGTGTGGGCAAGACCGTCCAGCTCTCTGCACCCCACTTTTCTGTATGCAAAACAACAGCAATGAACTAGATTTTTAGTGTCCTTTCTAGCTTTCAGGTGCGATGATTCTATAATTCTGATGCTTTTCTTAGCCATAAAAACCTCACCCAGGAGAAGCGGAGTGCTGAGTAAATGCAAGGTTTGGGCTGTTTGATACACATACCATAGAAAAAGAACAAAAGGATATTATGGAAAGACAGCCCTTATGTTCCTCTGTGAGTTAATGGTGCAGCAAAATTACTGTGTGTGTATCTATTTAGAAATAAATACATTCACTGGCCAAGGAGCTAATGGATCCGAAACAAATTTATGCACATGAGAAGCATGTTATTTATTCCTGAGGACGTGGAAAGGTGCCCATTACTGAACGTGATGGAGGAATTATTACTAGTATGAAATCCATCAGGAGACCACATTTCAATGCAGTGTGCTTACAATCTCGTTAAATTGCTCAGATTTCAAAGATGTTATGGAGAAAACAGTCTCTTGGGATGTTGTTCCCTCTTCCCTGTTTTTTGATTATAATATGGCTCCTGAGTGGGGAATGTCTCTGATATGGTCATTACAACCTGATTAGGATCTTATGAAGATGGGCATGAAATAGTTAATGGTAAAAGCACATGTTGCTGCACCCTTGGTCGTAATCAAACAACAATAAAGTCATCATAGAGTCCATGAATTCTTTTACTGGGGTTATATATAATTTGGATGTTAACTCTTGCCAAAGACTAAGGATATGGAGCATAGAACTCTTCTCAGACAGAGAAGCCGGTTTCAATGAGAAGCACGCATTTTACAAAGCTCGCGTTAACAGATTCCGTAGTCGTAGAGATCCTTCAAATGGGGATGCTAAAGCCAGAGAAAAGTTAGTTCATAATGACTTTGTACTTGAAGTCTAAACTTTGAGCAACTCAGAGATCAGAGATGAAGCATTCCTGACAGCTGTCGTGAAAAGCCCAGCTATGAGGAAGAAACCACTCCTCCCTTCCTTCCTTCCTTCCTTCCTCCCTCCCTCCCTCCCTCCCTGCCTCCCTGCCTCCCTCCCTGCCTCCCTCCATCCAATTTGATGATTCATTTTCAGACATGTTAGGTTTGCGTTTCCTCTGGTACATTCAAAGAGAGATGACAAATGGCTATAAAATAGCTACTACTGCCCTTTGGTGAGGGAGTGTCCAACAGGGCAGTGAGGTCCAAGCTTCTTGAGAGTTTACTCCTGGCCAAGCCACATTATCCCCACTTCTTAGAAAAAGGGGCAGAAACTTACAGAGGTTAGATAGCTTGCCCCAGTCACACAACCAGGAAGGTGGCAAACCCAGGTATATTTTTTTTTTTTTTTTTTTTAAAGGATTTTCTTATTTATTTATTTATTTATTTATTTATTTTTGGCTGTGTTGAAACCCAGGTATATTTTTAAGAAGGATTTTTTGACATTTTATTGTAGAAAGTTTCAAACATACACAAAAATAGAAAAATAATGTAATGAACCATAATGTGTAGCATCACCCAGCTTCAATAATTATCAGGTTATCTTGTTTTATCTATACCTGCCATTAGATTATTTTGGTAGCAAATACCACTTCATACGTAAATATTTCAATGTGTCTCTAAAAGGTAAGGGTTTAAAAAGTAACTCCAATCCATTATCATATCTCCCCAAATTAACAGTAATTCCTTATCAGCAAATGTCCAGTGTATGGATTCCTCATTGTCTCATACTTTAAAATTTTGTTAAAATCTGGGTCTAGTAAGGTCTGCATGTTGCAATAAATTGATATGTCTCTTGTCTGTTGTAATCCATGGTTTCTCCTCTCTTTTTCTCTTACACATTGTTGAAGAAACACATGATAATTCCCTTCTCTAGTTCTTGCTTCTTTTTTTCTCCTCACAGGGAACTACTTTCAAGTATTTACTCTCTAGCCTTTAAGACCTTTTAATGATATAGCGACATACACATATAAAGTACATATATTTTATGTGTATTTTTTTTTGCAGAGTTATGCATGGATTGTTTATGTATGCATTGTTGCTCTCTATATGTTGGAGGATAAAGATCCACCTAATTGCTATATGGTAATTCCATGGCATGGATTCCTGTTCTACAGTGTATCCCAGTGACGTACATTTAGATTTTATTATTTTTCTCTGACCCTGACTTTGGAGCATAGTTGGAAAGGCAGGCTCAAAATCTTTCTATTCTGTTGTCAAGGACATGATAGAAATAATAACCATTAGTATTTGTAGAGTGCTTTATTCTTTACTAAATATTTTCATCTTCCTTTTTTTTCCCCCCCTAGCTTATGTATTTATTTATTTATTTTTATATTTATTTTTGACTGTGTTGGGTCTTTGTTTCTGTGCGAGGGCTTTCTCTAGTTGTGGCAAGCGGGGGCCACTCTTCATCGCGGTGTGCGGGCCTCTCACTATCGCGGCCTCTCTTGTTGCGGAGCACAGGCTCCAGACGCGCAGGCTCAGTAGTTGTGGCTCACGGACCTAGTTGCTCCGCGGCATGTGGGATCTTCCCAGACCAGGACTCGAACCCGTGTCCCCTGCATTAGCAGGCAGACTCTCAACCACTGAGCCACCAGGGAAGCTCCTCATCTTCCTTTTCTGATAGAACTTTGTGACTCAGGGGTTAAAATATTTCTCTTACTCATTGGAAAGGTTTGGTATAGGAATGAAAATTCTATTTTAGATTTATTATTACTCCAATCTATTTTAAAGCATTTATCTACCCAACCTGCAATGGTATCAATAGTTCATTTGTGGGACCCTCCTTTGAGAAGGAGGAGGGCAGTGGATCAGGTAGTGAGAAGTACAAGCCAGCAACAAGGGAGCAGAGCCAAAGGCTGGTCATGTTTGGCAAGAGCCAAGGAAGGAGATCGTTTATTCTTGGGGAACATAAAGACACGTGAGGTCTAATCAGTTCAGGAGCCAAAGCTGGTGAAACTGAGGCTGACTCTGCCTTTCTTATACTTTTACTGTAGGGCTGCACTCCACCTCCATCCCCACAAACAGGGCCTCAGATGCTGTTACCATGATCCAGCTTGCTCCGCCTGATGGTACCTGCTACATGCAAGGAAGAGCAAGAGTTAGTCTAAAGTACTGACAATCCTGAATGGTATCATATTAATATAATGATGTATTAGATTGGACCATATGAGATTGTCAGCATGTCTGCTTTTGACCTACAAAAATACCAAGTTTGTTATACACACACACACACACACACACACACACACTGGAATGTTATTCAGCCTTAAAAAGGAAGGAGATGCTGACACATACTACAACATGGCTGAACCTTGAAGACATTATGCTGAGTGAAATAAGCCACTCACAAAAAGACAAATACTCTTTGATTCCACTTATATGAGATTCTTAGAGTAGTCAAAATCATAGAGACAGAAGGTAGAAAGGTAGTTGCCATGGGAGAGGGGAATGGGGAGTTATTGTTTAACGGGTACAGAATCTTAGTTTTGCAAGATGAAAAGAGTTATGGAGATGGATAGTGGTGATGGTTGCACGACATTTTAAATGTATTTAACACCAGTGAACTATATGCTTAAATTGTTAAGATGGTAAATTTTGTTATGTGTGTTTTACAATAAAAATTGGAAAACGTGCCAGAGTTCATATTTAGTATATTTCTAAGTACAAGGAATTACTTAAACCATAGGCATTTTTCCGAGGTATAAATAGACCAGCTATTTTACCTAATAAATAGACTGAATTTAATGAATGGAAAAGACTGAGTTGCCACATTTATTCTCTGGAGTTAAGTAATAATTTTGAACTCCTAGAAATGCATATAAATAATTGGTACTTGAGTACTTTATTCTTTCAGTAACTGTAACCTCTCTAAAGGATAACCAGCTTAATTGTCATCTGTAAAATATGAATGATAACACCTATCTTGTAGTATAAGAGTATATGCTCAGAGTTTGACAACAGTAATATCATTAATATATCAGTAATGGAAAAATAGTTTAAATCTGAATTGCTCATTAAAGAGACTCTGACATAGAGGAAATTATTAAATTAAACTCTCTGGGAAGATGATGGTAATAGCATTTAAAAAACCTCTTCAATAGACAAAATTCTTGAAAGCTGATGGAAGTATGCTAAGTGTATTATTCATAGACTTTTCTAGAGATATGATTAAAAATGTTTCAGGTGACATTAATGTTAAGGACTAAAATTGCACAAGAGGTAAGAGGTCAAAATGGAACATATTTGTGTTTCAGAACACATTTTTGTCTTAATGAAGTCTCACAGGTAAAATGAGAAAATCTACCAACCTATTGTGCCTTTTTTTTTTTTTTCTTTCAGGCTCTGAGTTTCTGAGCTGTTTTTCTCCTCCTATAGACCCACCCAGGCTCTGTCTTACATATATGGAATAGAATCATTTTCCTGCCCCTTTCAAATTATTGTCTCTTTCCCTTTCAAATTATTGTCTACACTACAGTCAGAATGACTTTAAATAATTCAGTTCTGATCACATTACTCCCTCATAATGTGGTTCATCAATACCCACACAATACACCCTAAAGCCTTTATATGTGAATTGGGACCTTTTATCTTCTTGCAGTAGAGAGAGGTGGTGAAAGAGCCTGGTCCGCAGAGCCAGACTGCCTGTGTTACACCTGTGAAGAGCTTAGGATGGGGCCTGGCATGAGGGAAGGATGCGGTATGATTTAGCTGTCATGATGATCTGGCTCTGGTCTATTTCCAGTCTCATTTCCATCCTTGACCCCTCCACATAATCCGTCATCATCTTTATACCCCCTAGGCACTAAGCATTTATTATTTCACTTAATCCTCATGACAACCCATGGGGCTAGATTTTAAAAATTTAACTTATTTTTACAGTGAGCCCTTGGGGTTCATACTACATCGGAACCAATTGGGATGGTTTTAAAAATACTGATGCCTGGACCGGACCCCACAGCTAGAGATTCCAATATAATTGGTTTGGAGTGGGACGCAAGCATTGGTTTTTATTTTTTAAGCTTCTGGGTTGAAGCTAATGTGCAGGTAGAGGTGCAGACTACTGAGTTTGGTGATTTGCCCAAACTTCTCATAGATCATAAACCAGTGGTGTTACTAGGATGGACCCAGAGCCTGCATTCCTCTCCCTCCTGGGCTGCTAACTGTTCTGCCCTTGTACAACCTGTTTCAGGCACTGTTCCTTCCACTCCATGGAAATCCCATTCCCTCACTTCTTCGCCTGATGAACTATTTTCCTCTTTCAAATCCCAGCCCATGAGTTACCACCTTCCCAGGTTCCAATAGTCATCCCTGGTTTGGGGCTGCCACTGTCCGCTCTTGGGCACACATCACGTTGGACTGTAATTTTTTTGCTAGTCTGGCCCTCCCCCCCCCAGACTGTGAACTCTTTGCAGGCAGACCTGTCTCATGCTTTTCGGGGCCCAGCACATTGACTGGCATAGAGTAGATGTCAAGAAACGTTTAGTGAGTGAATGGATGGATGAATGACTGAATGGGTGGTTTTAAGTCAGGCTCTTCCCATAGAGGAATTGGATACCTGTTCAGAGTCCCTAACTTTATTCTCTAGGTGATTAATTTTTTTCCCTCCTTTTCTTTGTAAGTAACTGGCCCAGTTCTCTTTTTTTCTCTCTATGGAACTTTTGGGAAGAGGAATACTAAAGGCCTGCTTTGGATAACATCAGATGTATTCTCTCCACCAGAGTATTATGTAGGTCACATCCTTAAATGTGCTTTTAGGAAATAAGTCTGAGTCTTAACTTTTTCATTTGGGTCTGAGGGAGGAGGAATAGAAATGAAGTTTCTCACCATGTCATTCAAGAAAAACTCTGCCCATCTTCCTTTCCTGAGAATTCTAGGGTCTCAGAGAGGACAATTGAACCTGTAAAGAAAAGCAGCAGTTGGGGAGGAAGGGCTGGGTTTTTACCCTTGAGAACTGAAGACTGTGTTGGGGCTTTGGTGTGTACTCCCTGGAGTTCTTACTCTCCAGACCTCTGCTAAGCAGCGCCCTGTGGGTCTTCCAACTCTGCGAGAGTTGCTGACTTAAGGGCCTTTTGATCAAGGGGGACCTTGCAAAGTTAAGATACAGACTCTCCTTAATCCAGTTAAAATACTCCATATATCTGAAATCAAATTTCCCCAAATCAATGGAATAGTTTTATTTTAATTGCAAGATTTATTGTTGTTATTTTTTCAAGGAAGAGTTGAAACGGAGACACGCAATAGTGATGATTGTTTATTGGATCTCTGGAAGAAAAATTACATTGTGTTCAAGTTTTCATCAAGAAAAGTTGATTCTTTTTTTTGTGTGTGTGTATGAAACCATTCGGGATTACAGTTTTGACATGGTAAAGAATAATTTCTTACTGTGTTAAATATTCACTTTACAAAATTACCGTAAACTATGAATAAACATTAATGGGATATTAGAATGGTTATTCTCTCAAATCCTCAGGGTGTGCTTGTGGAAAGCTGATTATTCTAACCATCTTAATAAGTTTTAATTCTTCTAATAAAACAAGGTTGTTGAGAAAGAGTGGCTTGAGACAAGTTTTAAATAAATGAATTGGTTTTCTGTGAAGGTTTTAAAGGATAATTTTGTGGGGTTCAAATTTTGAAAGCCTATTATAGCTCTCCAGTGCCACTATGGATTTCTTTTTCTGCATTAAGACACTTTGGGTGATTTCGTAAAGCACATTGAACAGGTTTGTAGAGTAGGGGACATACAGCTTATACTGATGTGTCTCTACAGGTGAAATTAAATACCTCTACTAGGTGTAGAAGAGGCCAAATTTTGTGTGCCTGGCCATCCCCATACTTTTCATGGACCCATTTCTAACTATGAGATGTAGGCCTGGGTGGACACATTTGGTCTGAAAGGTTCTCCATGACCTATTTTGTATTGATTTTTCTTTTATCTCTTTTACGGGAGTTGACAATTATTCCTAGGTGGGTAGCAGTAACTCCCAGACAGATACCTCTTGAGTTCCAGTGAGTTAGTGTTTTACCACTAACCGACTGGGGCCAATTTTATTTCAGCTTTACAGCTAAAGCAGAGTGATTACTTGATTCACCTGAAAGACATAAGAAAAAGCTACTTAGGGAAGAACAAGTTTGGCAAATGTTATTTTCCACATGCCATAAATAGTGATCCAAAAAGTATATCTTAACCCAGAACACTGCTTCCCCCTCCTGTCCAGTGACTAATGTTCTTGACGGGAAAGAGAATTTCAGAATGGGTCTCTTGGATTTCTGTCATTCATAAATTGTTGTAGTTCTTTTGGTAACCTTCTCACACCAGGCTTCTATATCTTTTTTTTTTTTTTTTTTTAAAAGGCTAAACACCTAGTCTAGGCCCCTTTTGCACATTAATTACTTTTAAGATGATAGTTGCAGTAGCATCTAGAATTGACTTCTAGAATTTTCTAATCTTTAATCAGTAGGGTAGTGATAATGTTTAGTGATACTTTTTATAATAGAAAGTTTGGCTTCTGACTGTAAACTTATTGAGAGCAGCGGTAGTGCCTTCTTTATCTTTGATTTCTCCATACTTAACAGTTTCTGGAATCCTTTAGGCATGTCACAGGTGTTTGTTGAATACAGCAAATCTTACTGCATAGCTGATGTTGTAGGGGAAAAAATTATCTATTTTTAAAAGAGAAAAGTAGAAGTGGAATAGAAATGTTGTGTGTACGGGGATTTTCTTTCGTCTGCAGCATGGTAGAATCTGTGCTGGAAAATGATGTGAGGCACGTTGTATGAGGCTGCTTGCCCCTTCTTTCAGCTGTTCTTTCAAAGGCACATCCCTTAAATTCTTTGGTAAAGAAGAGAATTGTAACAGAAAATTAGGCAGAGGTTGACCTCTTCATCCCCACACTGGGTTCCTGTGGAATGCAAGCATATGACTAATGGTCACTGGGTCAGATTCAGCGTGTTTCAAATCATGTTCCCTAAAGAGAAGGAGCTCAAGAATGTAGCAGGTGCCGCAGGGGTGTGTTGTGTGTGTTCCTGTTTGAGGTTCTCACCTGTGTAACTGGGGGATTGTGAGAACTGCAGGGAGGAGGAAAAGGGAGGGTGGTTTCTGCCTTTCAGTGGCAAATTTTTGGATCTCTGCTTTTTAGAACAGGCAGAATTCCTTACAAGGGCTATCTTAGCTGTTTTATTTAACTGTGGGACTTTGCACTAGTTATCTAACCTGGCTGGATTAAAATTTCTTTCTCAATTTCTATGACAGACATCAATTTATATGGCTACATCAGATGTGGTCAGAACGAATCCCTTTTTCTTCAGTGTTTTAAAAATAATGTGACTTTATTGTTTTGTAAAAATTATATGAACTCATTAAACTAAAAAGTCAGACAATGCAGAAAAATACAAAGATGAAAACTAACAAATCATTAAAAAAATCTCACCCATTAGAGATAACCAACTTTCATTAATATTTGACAGACATCATAGGTACAAACAAATGGACAAAAATAGTTTGGGAAAAACGGGGTTATGGTATATTTTCTTTTTATTTAAACAGCTATTAAATTTCAGTTTGCTTAAATTTAACTGAAAAAAGTGAAATAAAATGAAAGGGAATTGTTGGGTTTCAGAAAAATGTCTCTCACAGATTAGAAAACAAACGTATAGACACCAAGGGGGGAAAGCGGTGGTGGGAGGGAGGGGGGATGAATTGGGAGATTGACATCTATACACTAATATGTATAAAATAGATAACTAATAAGAACCTGCTTTATTAAAAAATAAAACAAAATAAAATTCAGAAAAAAAGAGAAAAATGTCTCTGTGCTACCGTTGATGGGATTCTGATAGCTATGTCCCACCTTGCAATACCTTGTCCAAAGTGATGGCCCTACAAATATTTGTTAAATGAGTATGTGAATAGGTTTCTGTATTATTTGTTTTTGAGAATTGATTTTTCTCAAACAGGTTATAATTCAGCCTTGCGTGGCTTTGAACTCAAGGTCGATTTTTGTGTGTGTTCATGGATTATTAATTCTTTTGCAAACATTTATTGAGACATTATTTCTCAGGCACTATACTAAGGACTGGAATTCAAGTCAGCAGATCACCCCTGCCCCCTGTGACCTGCTGCAGGGCTAAAACCTCTTGCTAGACCTGCCTTTGCCCCTTTGCAGCTTCGTCTGTGGTTGCCCAGACCCTCGCTCTGGGACCCCGGCCATGCTTGCCTTCTGTTCTTCCCCTTAAATACCCCTTCTTGCCTTGAGGCCTTCAAGTGCTTTTGTTTATAGGATTTTCAGTGTATAATTACACATTTATATTTGTGGTTACTCTGTTATCTTTCTCCTCCACTAGATTCCAAGTGCCATGTGGTCAGGATGCCTGGGTTCTCACATCATATCCCCATTGCCTAGCAAGGCTTGGCCATGTAGTAGCTACATAGTAAACATTTCATTTTTCGAATAACTCATGGAAGTTAAATAAGACATGGTCCTTATCCTCAAGGAGATTATACTGTACTGAGAGTAACTGAATTAATTATTGTAGCAGAGTGTGAAAAGTGCTATAAGAGATGTATATTTGCAGATATATGTAGGTTGTTTTGAAGGATGGGTAAGGAGGTGCTGGATAATGAAGTGTTTGTGTATATGTAGAGGTGGTGGTGGTGGGAGAAATGGGATGAGATAGTGTAGGACCAAAGCACTCTGGCCAGAGTCACTGAGGGTAAAGGCTCAAAAGCATTAAAGAGTGACATATTCACGGATCTGCAGGTCATTCAATGTGGTGGAAGCCAGAGTCAGGTAGTGGAAAGGGATGAAGTTGAAGAGGATCATGGGAGGAATATGATAGACTTTAAATTCTCCTGAAAACTTATGCTGCATAATATAATGAAAATGTTTTCAAAATTTAGGGAAAAAGTATGCATAGCATGAGAAAATTTATTTACAAGTTACAAAAGGTCACTTGGTTTGTCTCACTAAATGTGAAATCTAATTTCTTATAATCTCAGATTTTATTCGGATATTTATATGAAGCAATGGTAGTAAAGTTTGTTGCAGAAGGTCAGACTATAATTAAACCTGTGAGTAAGTCATTTAAAAATTAAAGTTAGGTAACTAGCCATAGAGATAATGTGGATACCCAGGTAAAAGGCAAAAGTAGAGGCTGAAGATATTTAATTTTTTCATGTAGGAATTTTAAGAAAAAAATTTCCTTTTTGTGTCAAATGGATTCTTGCTGGTGATAATTTAGAGGATTCTAGCATTATTCTGTGAAAAAACTGGCAAAATGGAGCAGACTGGTAAGTGGAAAACCTTTGTATGAAGGAACATCACCCAGGAAAGTGATGGCCTGTAGTGCATGCTTACTGTTCATTACTTGTAATTGGGGGACTGTTAAACCATACTTTACTCTTCTTCTTTTGACTGCGAGAGTAAGTTTCATGAAGGTATGAAATTGCTCCCCAGTATTTTCTGCCACTAACATTCTCTTAGGAAATAAAGCTTTTCATCCTGGCTCTGCAAATAACTAGGGTAGCTAGACCCAGGGAACATGATAAATAGACTTCTGGGTCCCACATTCAGAGTTTTGGTTCAGAAGGCCTAGAATGGAGCTTGAGAATCAAATTTTTTAAAACTCCTGACTGGATCTTGAGGTTTTAACACATACTAGAGGATAAGAGACAAAGTCTCAGGCCCATGAAAGATAAAGCAGTCTGTAAAATGCTGGGAGCCATGAAATGGGGTATGAGAAATTCCATTCACCTTTATGGGGAAGCAGCAAGAAAAGTGGGCCTCTGTTTGGAGTGGTAGAAGGGAAAAGAAGTATCTGTGAGAAAATGAACACTGCCCAGAGCATTAGGACACTCATGGAAAATGATGTCACTAAAGGTAAGCTCCCCATTTAAAGCATAAGCATCTCACACAAGAAAACACCATGAAGGAGACTTACCACACTGGAGAATTCACACCATAAGAACTAGAGATAATAGCACAATCAGATATCTAAAAAGATAGAAGAAGAGCTAGAAACCATAAGGCAAAAGTAGGACAGTATGATAAATAAATAGAATTGAAAAGGAACCAACTAGAGATGATAGAAAATAACATAAAGCCATGGCAGGGGGAAAAAGTCTCTCAAATGATGAGTCTAAATGTAGGTTAGACACAGCTGAAAAGAGACTTACTTACTTGGAGAAGGAGCTGAGGAAATTATCCAGGATGTAGCAGAGAGCGATAAAGAGAAGGGAAACATGAAAGAGAAATTATAAGACATGAAGCAGAGATGGAGGGTGTATAATGAGTCTCCAGCAGGAAAAATAAAAAGTATGTACACACAGACATCAACATAGTGAAATGACAGAACATGAATGTCAAAGCAGAAATCATAAAAGCTGCTAGAGATAAAATACAGATTATCTACAAGGAATGACAATAAACTAATAGTAAGGTTCTTGTCAGAAATAAAATGCCAGAAGACAGTAGAATGACAGCCATCTATCATTCCTAATGCTGAAAATAGAACCTGACCTAGAATTTTATATTCAAATTACTATTCAGGAAATGATGAAACAAAGACACCTATAGGCATACAAAGACCGAGAGAGTTTGCTCTTCATAAACCCTGCTGAAAGGAATGTATGACAGATATTTCCCGCTTGCTGCAGCACAGTACAGACGGAAAGAGAAGGATGCAAGGAGCACTTGATGGGGAAATTGATAAGAATGTTGGCAAATCTAAATATGAGTTGGATTAGAAAAGACTGGTTTGTGGGGATTTTAAAATAAGTGTAATCTAAACACTGATATTGGCAACAAATATATCATAGAAGATGGGGTTTGGGAGTTTGCAGTTAAAATGTTCTAACTTTGTATTAATTGTGAACAGGATTGTTACTTATTAACTTTAGATCTATTAAATGTTTACTAAAAATTTAAGAGTAACTATTGAAAGAATAAAAATAGAAAGCATGACTTCTAAACCAGTATATGGGAAGAAGAATAAATAAAACTCAAAACTGTATAAGACAAAGTAGCAAAAAGAAAAAAAAAAAACCGTGGTAAATAAAAAACACAAAATAAGATTGTAGGTATAAGTTAATTATGTTAGTATTCATGACAAATGTAAGTAGATTAAAAGTATTCATTCAAAGACTCAAAAAGACATAAAGTAAAGAAATAAGATGTGGCTTAAAAGAGATATATCAAAAATATGACCACGGCAATGAAAATGAAATGCATCTTCATGTATCAATGTGGACAAATCTAAAATGTTGAGTGAAAAATCCCAGTTACAGAATGGGTACAGTACTATATTATGTATATTTTAAAACATATAACAATATAGTATGTTGTTTATGGACACACATATATACTAAAACTATAAAAATACATATAGGAAGGGAACATATTATCTTCAAGATAATAGTTGTTTTTGGAGAGAAACAGAGGGGATGAGACTGAGGAGGGGTACAAAGGATAGTTGAAATGTATCTCTAGTGACTTTGTATGTAAAAAATCCAGATGAAACCTGGAAAAATGACGAAAATGCATAAATGATCTGTGCTGGGTACTTGGCTATTTAAATATATTGCATTTCTCTATGTTTGAAATTTATAGGGATACTTCCAAGCTCTAGAGTGATTCTTTGTGCTACCAAGTTTGGGAATGAGTAGAGCAGATGACCCTGTGTCCTCTTCTAGTTCAAATCTTGTTCAAGTCCATAAGTTATTTGAAAAGTGCCTTGTTGGTGCTTATGTAGACCCAAGTCTCTTTGTTTCTGGAGAAGTTAATAAGGATTGAGCCACAAAACTGCCGAAGACTTAAAGGGAGCAGTTTAATCTTGGGCTGTCACGTTGAATTGGTGGCTTCTGTTAGAGCCATCTGTTCCAGTCATAGCTCACCGCATCCCATCCTGTGTGCTTGGCAGGGTCTCATTCCCATCATTATCCTTCAAAGAGCTCTAGATTAGAATTTTTAAAATTTCAAATCAGATGTGAGGGAGAAATTGTCGGGGGGGCGGTGCGGTGAAAGGCTTTAGATGACATGTTTTCACCCCTGGCATTTTTCATGGGGAAAGAAGGGGTGTGTAAAAGTATAATTAGATGATACTTCAAAGTTTTGCCCAATAGAGCTCTGTGGGCAACTTTTTCCCCCAAGCTGAATTATCTGCATTTCTTGCCAATGTGTTCTTTTCAGTCACTCTTAATATCCCATCCAGAATTAGAGATGGAGGAAATAATTGGGTCAGCTCATCTTTGCTTTGCCAATGCAGGTGTTTTCCAACAACATGTTTTCCATGGTGGTGCCCAGTTCTTAATAACAAGGCTGTGCACTGTGCAATTATTTTGATAGTAGAGAGAAGATGATAAACAGTGCCTGTTTCATGCTATGAGGGCCCTTTGATCACAGCTCTTATACACAGCATCTTTGGGGAGACTGATGATTTCCACATCTGCATTGGAGACTCTTGACAAACTCCCCTGCACATCAGGAGTGAGAAGGATCTGGATGTTTTGGGGGATAGGCAAAGCTTCAGGTTGCCTTGTTTGTGAAGGGTTGGATCTAGCCAGATGTGGTGTAGTCACAGGAAGCAGTATAACCGTAGTCTTAGAGATTTAAGGCCAGCCTTGATTAGATAGGGTTTATCTTGTAGTTCTCATAGTATTCAGCTGATGATGGTCATTGTAAGTATATTTCCTTCTGAAACAGAACTAGCCCTCTTCAGTTATAGGGTATGTGCCTCTTAGTGCTTATTCTTATTGTGGCATATATCATTTTGTATTATAATGACCTATTTGCCTCTCCGACTATATTGAGCCCCTTGAGAACAGAGATTGTGTCTTGTTTGCTCTTATTTCCCCAGGACACCAGCATGGTACTTGGTACATAATTGGTGTTAGATGGATATTTTTGAATGGATGAATTAAGCCTTGATCTTTGGTCCTCATGAAAGGGAGATGGTTATGATACCCCAATCTGTGAGGAGTGTCTTGGCTAGGTGGCATGATTAGTGCTGGCAAATAACTTCAGAAAATGTACAAATTTTACTAAACATCTGTTCCTCCAGTAAGAATTCAAGCATTTTTGAGCTAGTAAGGTATGGTTTTAAGGGTCGTGGAGGGTACAAAAGAGAAGACGTGCTCCTGCCCCACAGAGGAGATAGGACAGAAATCAAATAATAAGGGATGAGAAATGCTGCTAATTGAGAATGTTGACCAGAACATTTAAACAGGCTGGAAGTTGACAGTAGTTTTTGGCTAGTTCAATATAAATTGATGTTATGTTTTGTTTTGTTTTGTTTTTTGTTTTTTTTTTTTTAAAGAATGAAGCATTTATCTTTTTTTAAAAAATTTATTTATTTAGTTTTTTTTTTTTTTTTTTTGGCTGTTTTTGGGTCTTCATTTCTGTGCGAGGGCTTTCTCTAGTTGCGGCAAGTGGGGGCCACTCTTCATCGCAGTGCGCGGGCCTCTCACTTTCGCGGCCTCTCTTGTTGCAGAGCACAGGCTCCAGACGCGCAGGCTCAGTAGTTGTGGCGCACAGGCCCAGTTGCTCCGCGGCATGTGGGATCTTCCCAGACCAGGACTCGAACCCGTGTCCCCTGCATTGGCAGGCAGATTCTCAACCACTGCACCACCAGGAAGCCCGCGTTTTCTAATTCTATCCTTTTACATTTATTAGCTGACACTTTTCTATAAAGAAGAGCTCCCTTGCTTATTTGTTAGTGCATTGTGGATTAATGGGTTTGTTTTTAAATCAATGTGTCATTCTTTTTGATGCTCAGTTTATTTCAGATTTGGCCAATGGAGCCCTTTCAAGCTGACTGCAGTGTTCCTTTGATATATCCCATCATTCTTTGAGCAGTATTCATTCTTCTTTGTTTTTTTGCCCAACAAGATGGTCCAGGCTGATCTTATACTTTCCCTGCCCCAGATCTGGAATCCGTCATTTCTACAAGGAGCCCCAGTTCCTGTTATTGGAAAATGATAATTAGAACAAGAACTAGGTGTGCTTATTTCTACAAGGGTGTCTTTGGTTCTAGACCGTTTCAGTGGACAGACCAGAGAAAAATGTATACTTTAACTCCTGAGTTTATCTTGATACCTCTAATTCAAATAGATCACCGTAGGGTTCTTCCTCACTCTGTCTCATTTGATATTTGTTATCTCCCTCCTCCTTTTTGACAACTGGTTTCCCCCAAATCAATATATTTATGAATTTGCTCAGGCTTTAAATATACAGAAAGTAGTTTCAGGATTACCACACTAATATCACTACCAATAGCAAACTTATCAAGTGAAATTCAAGACTTTTTGGGCGGTTTCTGTCTGTTCTTAAAATGTATCCTGCAGAGTGTATGCAGTCAGAGGACAGTGCTAAAAAATTACTTGACTTAATTCCTTATTTTTTCTGTGTGGCTTTATTATCAATTTGATATACAGTTATTTTAATTTATTTGTTTGTATTTAACTTCAGAATTTATTTTTCATCCTGTTGGTTTAATATTAATTTTGAAAAAGAAAAACAGCTACAAAAGGTGTAGTCAGAGAGTCTTTTTGCCATCTTTACTCTTTCTACCTGTGTTCCTCCTCTCCCCATAGGTTACTTTTTATTAGATTCTGGGCAATCTTATGTTTGCTTATAAGAAGTGAAGTAAGTACATACATGTATGTGTGTATTCTTCCTCTTTACTCTTATGCGGAAATAATCATACTAAATAATTCTTTTGAACCTTGATCTTTTCATTTAATAATAAGTCCTAGAAATTATTCCATATTACTTTATAGAGCTCTTTCTCATTCTTATTTTAAATGGTTAATATTAACCCTGTTACGTGGATGTACCATAATTTTATGCAACCAGTCTTCTGTGTATAGAATTTGGGCTGTTTTCAGTAGTTCTCTATTTCAAACAACAGCAATGAGTAATTTGTGCATTCACTGTTTCTTACTTATAGAAGAGGCTTCTCAGGGTAAATTCTATTAGAAGTGAGATGTCTGGGTAAAAAGTTACCCACTTGAATTGAGTCCATTTAAAATAGAGAAATCAGGCAGATGGAGAGGAGAATATCAGTTTTATTACTCTTAGAGCAGTTGGAAAATGTGGCTTAGGTGCTTCCTAATGTGAACCCCAAATTGGGCGGGCTTAACCACCTAGTTTGGGACATACTGGAAAACTGCGGGTCCTTCCTGTATGGGCGGAACCTCTGTTCTAAGCTTACAGCTTTGTGCAGGGCAGATGAAAGCACTTACACTCTGCAGGAGGGGAAAGCAAAGGGCAGAGCCACAAGGCCCATGTCTTTATCTCAACCCCACCAGTCAGGGAAATCTCTCCTCCTCCCACACGGAGGAAAAAGTGAGGGGCAGAGAGAGGCTGAGGGTGTTACTCTAACTGATGTCCCTCCACATGGAAACATGAAGATGGAGGAATAGTTCCCCTTTTTCCCCAATACTCTGTAGCCACTAGTATCTGACTCCGTTAGTGGACTCTAATAGAGTGGGTGAAAGCTAGGAACATCTGAATGATGGATAAACATGAAAGAGCAAAAAACCAAACAAGTAAAACCCAGAAAGCTCGGAGACTGCTATACACATACTCAATTGAATGGCCTGAAGAAACTATGTACCATTTCCCTTTGCTTGGGTTATGTGGTGTAATTTAAAATTTTAAATTCTGGCTCATCTTTGCCATGTTGGGGCCTGTAAGTCGAGGATGGAACGGCCCTGTGGGCACCGCTGTGCTGGAGGTTGTGTTCTCTGCTCACGTGCTGTGTGTCTAACATGATCTCAGGAAGGACTCGTCATGTTACACATGGGTTCTATTGGAAATGTCCTGCTCTGTGGATGAATAGTTGGAGAGGGAGGGCATATATTCCTTCTTGTCTATAAAGTGTTGCTGAAGCATTCAGAACTTGCAGGGTGTGGACTGTTTTTGGTTTAAATTTTCCAGAGGCAGTTTGGCAAATAGCTATGCTTTTAAATATTTTGAATAAAGGAGGACAATGCTTTGAGTTGTCAAGCTAGTACATTTAAGAATTCCAGACTCCAGAAGGGTTTAAAGAAAATATTTCCATGTTTTCCTTTAGATTGGAATATTAAAAATTAAACATTTTCAATAATGTTTTATTGCAAATATGAAAAATTCATACCCAGAACCTGATGAGGAGATTTTGGATTTCTGTGAAGTTTTATCTTGAAATATATGATTTTTTTCTACTTACATGATGAAAGTTGAAACCCTAGAGAAATGTGTAAAGGAGAAAGTGGGAGTTCTCCACAGTCCCAAACCTCAGAGGTAATCTTTTATATAGTTTGGTATAGAGCCCTCCAACTTTTCTTTCTATTTTCTTTCTGGTTGTTCTTTCATTACAATTGAGTTGTTCCGTCACATTCCTTTTCCTTGGGTTGTAAGAGCCAATAACTTTTTCTTTTTTCCCTCAATCCTAGTTTGAATTGTGTTTCTTGCCATTTATACTCAAAAGTGTCTTTACTAATACATACTTTATGCTAATAAATATTGTTCATTTGTTTTATTGGATAGATTTCATTGACCTATAAACTCATGTATATCTTTTAAATCTCCTGTTTATAGTCATTTGTATTTTGAAATTTTGAGTTTAGATAATGCTGCAGTGAGCATTCTTGTATACTTCCACAGCAGTTGAACATATCTCTATAGAGAAAAAAATCCTAGTAGAAAAACTGAAAAGGTTCAGACATTTTGATTTTAGTAGATTATATAGAATTATCATGCAAAAAGCTGTACCAGTTTATACTCCCACCAATAGTGGCAGATAGTGCATATGTACATGTACTCACAACTTTAAGTTATCAATACTTTAAAACTTTGTAAATATAATAGAAAAATAATATTTTATGGTTTTAACTTGTATTTTAAAGTTATTCCTGTGAAAGAGCACCTTTAAGTATGCTTATTTACATACAGAGAGACAAAGATGAGGATGATAGCAGATTTCTTGTTGGAAATGATACAAACCAGAAGACAGTAAAACAGTATCTTAAAAGTACTGAGAGAAAACCCATCAACCTAGAGTTCTACACCCAGTGAAACCATTCTTCAGAAATGGAAGCGAAGTAAAGACTTTTTGAGATAGCTGAAAGAATTAATCAGCAGTAGACCTGCACTACAAGAAATGTTGCAGGAAGTCCAATGGGCAGAAGGAAACTGATACCAGAGGAAAATCTGGATCTACACAAAGTAATGACGAGCATGAAAAATAGTAACTACATGGGTAAGTATAAGACATTTAAAAAATAATTATTAAAATCTCTTTAGAAGATAGTTGACTGTTTAAAGCAAAAAACCCAGCTATATATTGTTGTATTTATAATGTGTAGAATTAAACTATATGACAATAATAATACAAATGCCATAATGGAAATATACAGATATACAGATATAAGATCCTTATACTATATGGGAAGTGGTATAATATAATATCTACTTGAATGTAGAATGTAGACTGTGATAAGTTAAAGATGCATACTATAAACACTAAAGTATCCCCTGAAATAATGCTCAAAGAGTTACAGCAAAAAATCCAGCAAAGGAGATAAAATTGAGCCATAAAAATACTCCATTAGTCCCAAAGAAGGCAGAAAAAAAAAAATGGAACAAAGAATAATACAGAAGACTAATTGCAAGATAATAGATTTAAACCAGACCATATCAGTAATCACATTAAGTGTTATTGGTCTGAGCACACTAATTGAAAGACAGAGATTGTCAAATTGGATAAAAAAGGAAGCTCAAACTACATAAGAAACTCACTTTAAATATAAAGATATAAAAAAATAAATATAAAGATATGACTGTTAAAAGTAAAAGGATGGAAAGATATACAGTGTTAATGTTAATTAAAAGAAAGTTGCAGTGGTACTATTGATATCACACAAAGTAGATTTTATTTTATTTTATTTATTTATTTAATACATTTATTTATTTTTGTTTGCATTGGGTCTTCGTTGCTGCATGCGGGCTTTCTGTAGTTGTGGCGAGCAGGGGTACTCTTTGTTGCGGTGCGCGGGCTTCTCATTGCGGTGGCTTCTCGTTGTGGAGCACAGGCTCTAGGTGCACAGGCTTCAGTAGTTGTGGCACATGGGCTCAGTAGTTGTGGCTCACGGGGTCTAGAGCACAGGCTCAGTAGTTGTGGCTCATGGGCTTAGTTGCTCCACGGCATGTGGGATCTTCCCGGACCGGGGCTCGAACCCATGTCCCCTGCATTGGCAGGCGGATTCTTAACCACTGCACCACCAGGGAAGCCCAAAGTAGATTTTATAGCAAAGGATATTACCTGGGATAAAGAGGATCATTTCATAATGATAAGAGGGTCAATTCATTAAGAGAACATATGGATTCTAAATGATTGTGTAATTATTAACAGAGTTTCAAAATATATAAAGGAAAAACTGAAATTATAACAAGTAGGCATATCCACAATTATAATCAGAGATTTCAAAATTCGTCTCTCAATAACTGGAAGAAAAGTAGAAAATCAACTGGAATATGGATGACATGAACAACACTATCAACCAACTAGACTTAATTGATATTTATAGAATATAGGTATCCCCTGCTTTTTGAAAGTTGACTTTACTCTGCTTTATAAAGACCTACATTAGTACCTTTTGATAACTAAAAGGAATCCGAAGAGGACTTTTGCTTTTATGAAAAGTGGAAATAGTGTTCAGCACTTGTTTTGTATTGAGCTGGTATAAAGGCAGTGCGTACCCTGGGCATGAGAGTGGCACCCGCCAAGCTCCTTCCCTGGGAACTACACTCAGCATCTCAGCATCAAGCCGCAATAGCTTTGAACTGTGTCTGTGAGCATCTGTGCTTATCTTGACTTATTTTATGCATCCATTAGCAAGACGTGTCCTAAGGCAATTGCTTCTCCACTTTGTCACTTGGGCTTAGGAAAAGTTTCATAGGAAAGCTCTACTCTTGGATAGCAGGGGAAACCTGTACTCCATCTCACAAAAGCAGAATACACATTCTTTTCAATTGTATACAGAATCTTCATTAAAATAGACCATATTGTGGGGTGTAAAACAAGTCTGAATAAATTTTAAAGGATTCATAAAAAGTATGTTTTCTGATTGCAATGGAATTACATCAGAAATCAATAATATCTAGAAACTAAATAAAACTCACCTAAATAACCTATGGATTAAGAGAATAAATCAAAAGAAAAATTAGAAAGTACTCTGAATTGAATAAAAATGCAAACACAGTATATCAGTATCAGTTGGGATGCAGCTAAAGTAGTGTTTGGAGGAAAATCTAAGTGTCTATACACTAAATGTCTACAGAAAAATAGAAGAAGGAAGAAACAAAGAAAGAAGATTTTAAATCAGTGATATAAATGTCCAACTTAAGAAACTAGAGAAAGAACAGCAAAATAAGCCCAGAATAAGCAGAAGAAATGAAATAAGAGTGATTAGAACAGAAATAAACCAAATAGAAAAAAATTAGGAAAAACAGTGCAGCAAAAAGTTGAATCTTCAATAAGATAAATAAAATTGATAAATTTCTAGCCAGATTGATCAGGGAGAAAAAAAAGGAAGGCAAAATGATCAGTATTCAGAATCAGAGAGATGACATGACTCCTGAGTCTACAGATACTAAAAGGATAACATGGGAATATTTTGAACAACTTTATGCTAGTAAATTGGACAATTTAAATGAAATGGGAAAACTCATTGAATGACAAAAACTCTCAAAATACACTCAAGAAGAAACATAATTCAAATAGGTCTGTATCTTTTAAATAATTTTAATTTGTAGTTATATGCCTTCCTAGAAATAAAACCCAGGTCTAGATAGCTTCACTGGTAAATTCTCCCAAATATTTAAGGAATAAATAATATCACTTCTACACAGATACTTCCAGGAAACTAAAGAAAACAGAAGATTTCTCTACTCAGCTTATGAGGTCAGCATTTTTTCTGATTCCAAATCTTGACAGGCATTACAAGAAAGAAAACTACAGACCAATAACTGTCGTGAAAATAGATGCAAAATTTCTCAACAAAATGTTAGCAATTTGACTCTAACAATATATGATGAGGGCAAATACATCCTTACCAAGTGAAATTTACTCTGGGAATCCAAGGTTGACTTAACATTTGCAAAGTAATCAATGCAATTTACCATATTAACTGGCTAAAAATACAGAAAAAGCATTTGAAAAAAATCTAACATCCGTTCCTGATAAAAACTCTCAGCAACTTAGAAATAAAAGACACCTTCCTCCTTTTTGTAAAAGTTAGCTACAAAAAGCCAACAGCTAATATTATACTTAATTATGAAAGATCAAATGCATTCATCTCAGAAGAGGAATGAGACAATGATGCCTGCTTTTACCGCTTCTACTAAACTGGAGATTCTAGCCAGGACAATAAGTACCCCCCACCCCGAAAACATCCAGATTGAGAAAAAAGAAGTAAAATTGTCTTTATTCACTGATGACATGATTATATATGTAGAAAAATTGACAGAGCCTACAAAAATGTTTTTACAGCTAATAGGTGAGATTAGCAAGGTTGATGGATACAAGATCAACATACAAACGTAAAATGTACGTCTATAAACTAGAAACAAGCCATAAGAAATTGAAGCTAAAAAATGCCTTTTACAATAGCATATAATATGAAATAATACTTAAGAATAAGTCTGACAAAAGATGGGCAAGATCTGTACAGAGAAGACCATGCTGAAAGAAATTACAAAAGATCTAAATAAATGAAAGTTGTACTGTGTTCATGGATTAGAAGACTCAATTTATTAAGATGTCAGTTACCCCCAAATGACTTATAGATTCAATGCAATCCCAATTAAAACTCCAGCAGACACTTTTTTGTTATTGTAAAGGTTGATATGCAATTCCAATCAAAATGCTAGTAGGTTTTTTTTCTTCTTTGTAGAAACTGATAAATGGATCTCAAATTCACCTGGAAATGCAAAATATCTAGTATAATTAAAGCAACTTTGTTAAAGAGCAAAGTTGAAGAACTTACACTACTGCAAGAT
Source organism: Balaenoptera acutorostrata (assembly GCF_949987535.1). Classification (NCBI taxonomy): domain Eukaryota; kingdom Metazoa; phylum Chordata; class Mammalia; order Artiodactyla; family Balaenopteridae; genus Balaenoptera; species Balaenoptera acutorostrata. The sequence continues at coordinate 11,320,544 of NC_080079.1, read as the reverse complement.
TTATTTTAAAGCTATAATACAAGGTAATGTGGCATTGGTCTCAGGACAGACACGTAGTGATTGGAACAAAATAGAGAGTCCAGTAATAACCCACAATGTATATGGTCAATTCATTTTTGACAAAGATGCAAAGGCAATTTAATGGAGGAAGGATAATCTTTTTCAGCAAATGGTACTGGAACAATTGGATAGCCCTATTTAGAAAATTAACTTTGATTCCTATCTCATACCTCTACAGAATTAACTCAAAATGAATCATAAACCTAAATGTAAAACTTAAAACTATAAAACTTCTGGAAGAAAATATATAAAAATATTTATGACCTTGGATTAGGCAAAGATACTTTAAAATGACACTAAAAGCACAATCCTTGAAAGAAAAATTGATAAATTAGACATTGTCAAAATTAAGAACTTCTGCTTTTTGATAGACACTCTTAAGAGAGTGAAAATACAAGCTACTGCCTGAGAAAATATTTTCAAATCAATATACTTTCTGATAAAGGATTTATGTCCAGAGTATACTTAAAAGATTCAGAACTCAACAATGAAACAAATAGCCCGATAAAAATGGGCAAAGATTTGAACAGACACTTCACTAAAGAAAATATATGATGGCAAATAAACATGAAAATATGCTCAATGTTATCATTTAGCAAATTAAAACCACGAGATGTCACTTACACACCTTTTAGGATGTCCAAAATTTAAAAAGACTGACCATATCAAGTGTTGGCCAGGGTGTAGAGGAAGTGGAACTCTGATACACTGTTGGCAGGAATGCAAAATGGTAAAACCATTTTGGAAAATAGTTTGACAGTTTAAAAGTTAATTGCACACTTGTGACCCATCCACTTCTCTCCTAGGCATTTACCCAAGAGAAGTGAAAGCATATGTCTGTACAAATACTTGTACATAAGTATTTATAGCAACTTTATTTGTAACAGCCGAAGTTTGGAAACCCAATGTTTATCAATAGGTAACTGGATAAATATTTACCTGTGGTTTATCTGTCTAATGGAGTAGGACTCAGCAGTAAAAGTAATGAACTGTTGATGCATGGAACAATATGGATGGATCTCAAAAGGTTGAGTGATAGAAGCCAGACCAAAAAAAAATACATGATATTGTATGATTGAATTTATATAAAATTCTAGAAAATGCAAACTAATCTAGAATGACAGCAGTGATAGGTTGTGGGGAATGGGGATGGGTGGCGGTTGGGAGATAGGCAGAGTACAGGGAAACTTTTGCAATGTGTGATGAATACATTCATTATCTTGATCATGTTGTTGGTTTCTTGGGGATATACATGTGTCAAAACTTATATGTGGAATCTGAAAAGCCAAACTTGTAAAAAAGCAGAGCAGAATGGTGGTACCAAGGGCTTGGGGGCGGAGGAGTAGGAGAGATGTTTAAGTGTATAAACTTGCAACTAGGAGATAAATTCTGGAGATTTAATGCATAGTTAGTGATTATAGACACAATACTGTATTATAAACATCAAATTTGCTAAGAGACAAGGTCTTAATTATTCCCTTCACAGAAGAAGTAATGGTTATATGATGTGATAAAGATGTTAGCTAATACTACAATGGCAGTCATATTGCAATATATAAATGCATCAAATCAACATGTTGTAAACCTTAAACTGACACAATGTTATATGTCAATTGTATTATATTTCAATAAAAATTTGTCTGCATTATAGTAATTACTCAGTAATTAGCCCTTTTTATTATTATTAGCAGACGTTTGGAAACCAGAGGGATAATTCTTATGAAATAGGCTTTTGACTCAGTGGGAGATTGGTGTAGTGAACTCAAATGAAAGGACTCAGGAGACTGGTTTCTTTAAGTGATCACACCACATTTTGAAATTAAGCCTTTTCACTTCTGCTCAGAAAGAAGGCTGCAAATATGCCTTGAAGCTTTGTTTGCAGAAAATGACAAGTTTCTCTCCTATCAGTAGCCATTCCCTTTGGAATCTCTGCGTTGCTGGATTGGTTCCTAAGAGTTCAGTAAAATAAGTTGTAAACAGGATTCTGTTTCGGTGGCGAATTCTTGTCAGCTGAAAATAAGACCAGCTTCTAGAGCCTGGTTTAGAGATCATGATTCCTCTGCTGTAATAATCCTGACTTGTTCCAGAAGAAACCCTTTGATCATGGGTTTTGGGGGTTGATTGAAGCAGCATTTAACACAGACAACAGAAAGGGAGATGCCAATTAATTTAAGCCTGACCCCAAGGGGCCTCATGAATGCTGTCTGTACTTTTCCATTTTAGAAATTGCAGCACTCGAGACGATGTCTTGGATCGGGTACCATTTGTGCTGGATTTGTAGGAATGATAGCAATATATCATTTAAGAATGTTTAACTTGGGTACATTGTGATCAAATTTTGATCCTGGTACCAAAGAAAAATGACTGCTATAGAGGAGAAGGTGAACTACAATATTAAAAAAAAAATGACTGATAGACGTTTTAAAATTTGTGATGCCTCCATCATATTGTTACTCTTGTGTTTTTTTCCACCGATAATTGAGCCACAGCACAGGTCCTGCTCAATGCACATCAAGAGAGCAGTGATTTGACCATGTCAGTTATATGGAGACCCCGTGCTTTCTGGGATGACTGCACTGAGGGCTCTGTGAGTGTAAGAACCAAGCTGGACTGCTTATGATCTGATCATATCCATGGCAACAAGCCCAGAGCCTGCCTCTTCCTAGGTGCTGAATCAATCATTGTTGAGTGGCTGGTTGATCTCTGAAGTCTGCTACTTTCTCAGCTATTAAAAAAAAAATCTATGTATCATCTATCTGTCCACCTTTTACATCCCTTCCTCTGTTAAAAGTGCTCATGTATTCATTCACTCAATTCTCAACAGCAACCCTATGAGGTGGGTGCTATGATTATCAACATTTTACAGATAAGGTAATTGTAACACAGAGAGGTTAAGCCATTTGCCTGAGGTCATACTGCTCATGAATTGTAGAGCATGCATAACCTTATGGTATTTCTGTGCTTCAGCATCATTCATTCATTCATTTTTACAAAGATTGTCTTTCTCTAAGGCCAGGTCTTTGGGATGTGGGAAGAATGGTGTAGGATAGATTTTCTCTTTTGTATACTTTTCCTAATCTCATGATTCTAATCAAAGCTGAAGGCAGAAAAGGTGAAGGCCTAAAGAAATTCAACTCTGTGTTGTGTGTGTTGTGTGTGCATGAATGCGTGGCCTGCTCAGGAGGGCATGATGGAGAGGGGCATAGAGGGCAACCTCAGGATCCCAGTGAGAACTTGGCAATGACTCTTTCTGGAAACTTAAGAAGACTTTTCCCAAGTTTAAAAAATTCCATTTGTATGTCTTGGATGATGGCATTTCCCTTGAAGATTAACAAAATAACATAGCTGAAAATTCTCTTGAAGTTGAGAAAAAGTATTTAACATTTAATAACAAAATTTGACCCTTGAACATTAAAATATATGTGAGTGACTTTACATAATCAATCCGATTTTGCTTTTCTATAGCATGAACCATGGGGACATCTGGATGTTAAGGAAAAAATAATTAGGGTAGAAGGGGGAGTGGATCCTAATCCATATTCCAACTTACTAAAACTTCCCTTAACAGAGATAAACTTCCCTTAACAGAGGTGATTTAGTTTTGCTGATGGCATAATTTCAATAATGAATAATTCAAAGAAGCACACAGCGAATGTTGGCTGAAGACAGAAAGAAAATCTTTGAATTCCTGCTCCTTTTATGGGCCTTCAGAAACAGCTACCTACCGATGTGAAGCTTCTCTCTGAGGGAGAAATGGGCACTGTTCTTAAGCTAATGGGAAGTAATGGAGTGATCAGTGAAGCTCTTTTCTTGGAAGCCTAAGATAGAGTTTAGCTACCTGAAACTCTTCACATCACTGCTCTGGTATGTGGAATATTATCAAATGAGGGATGTCCAAATGGTAGGCATTTTCAGGGGAAGTCGGCCATCTACCTGAAGCAGTGCTGGGGTCTCTGGTGTGCAGATCTGGGAGGAAAACCAAAGTGAAAACTGACAAGGCATCATTTCATCCAGAAGACAATGCAACAGCGATTCCAGTGAGGTCTGCTGTTTACCAGTTTCTCCATGCCCAGAATGAAAATCCTTTTACCATCTGGATTCTGAGCCTGTTAGGCAGCCATGCTCACCGCTGGAGGAGAGCTGAGAGGGACTGTGTGTCATCAGTCAGGGAGCCCCGCCTCCTTCTCCACTGATTAGGGGCACAGAACTGCTCCCATTTTAGCTGTCCCCACTCTAGTTGCTGCAAGCCCCGGTAAGCGATTTCCATGCACTTGGTTGAAAACACACATAGAAACAGACAGAGGTGACTGTGTGTAAGTGAATCAAGTGGATGAAAAGCTCTCTCTCCACGTGTTCGTACTTCTACCTTTGCTACCAAGCCCCAGTTTGCTCACCTCCAAGGTATTTTAGGAGCCTTTTAAGCTGATGAATTGGCACCAACTGAGAGCAAGCGGTAGGGGTGATGAAAGCTTGAGGCGTTGGGGCAGGAAAGAAATATTTGCGGGTCCTCTGAGCAGTTGTACTAAAACGGGCTGGATGCTCCCTTTCCACAGTGACCGTTTCAGAACGTGAGGGTGTTTCTGATTGTCACACGACTGTGGGGCCCTCCCAGAACCCACTAGGCAGGAGCCATGGGTGCAGCGTGTCCTGTAATGTGGGGACAGTCTTATAAAACAAAGACGTGCTGTATTAGTTTCCCACGGCCGCTGTAGCAAATTGTCACAAACTTACTAGCTTAAAATAACCTGATAAGTCATTATCTTATAATTCTAAGTCTGGCATGGGTCTCACTGGGCTAAGGTCAAGGTGTCAGCAGGGCTGGTTCCTTTCTGGAGACTCTAGAGGAGAATCTGTTCCCTTGCCTTTTCAAGCTTGTACAGGCTGCTGGCATTCCTTCGTTCATGACCCCCTCCTCCATCTTCAAAGACAGCAGTGTAGCATCTTCAAACCGCTCTCTGAATTCTGCTTTCTATTGTCACATATCCTTCTGACCCTCCTGCCTCCCTTTTTCCCTTTTAAGGACCCTGTGGTTACATTGGGCCCACCCTGATAATCCAGCATAATCTCCCCATCTCAAGATTTTCATTTTAATCACATCTACTGAGCCCCTCTCACTATATAGGTAACATATTCACAGGTTCCCAGAATCAGAACATAGAAAATCTTTGGCAGGGGGCATTACTCTGCCTACCACACATGCCCTCCCCCAATGCCAAAAGTGAGTTTGGACTTGATTGGCTAAGAGTTAGGTGATGCTCTTTTCTTTCTGGTGATGGCAGGAGTCTTGTGTCTTTGTGGTTAGAGAGGCCTGATGATTTGGCAGGGGCTTTGACCCCTGCATGAGTAATAGTGGGGCATTCCAGGCCAATACAAACTCTCCAGCCTCCCAGGACTAGAGTTGGGCAGTATCAATCATCAATACCCCTTTACCCCATCTTTCTCTCTGAAGAATCAGTATGAGGTCTGGGGTATTTTTCAAGTCTCAACAATATACCTTTGATTGGAGGCTCCATGTTATGGCCAACTGAATTTCTCATCATTCCTGGAACAACCCCTGTACCTTCCCTTCATCCATCAGCCCAGCCCAGGCCAGTTTCCTCATTGGCTTCATTTCCATCCCTGCTCAGCCACTTTCTCCACATCTACTCAAATTTAATTTGTCTACCTAAATTGTTGGTGAGCTTTGTCTTCTTTTCTTTTTTTCAAATCATCTAATGTATTTTTTAATATCTTTATTGGAATATAATTGCTTTACAGTGTTGTGTTAGTTTCTGCTGTACAACAAAGTGAATCAGCTATATGTATACATATATCCCCATATCCCCTCCCTCTTGAGCCTCCCTCCCACCTTCCCTATCCTACCCCTCTAGGTCATCACAAAGCATCAAGCTGATTTCCCTGTGCTATGCAGCAGCTTCCCACTAGCCATCCATTTTACATTTGGTAGTGTATATATGTCAATGCTACTCTCTTACTTTGTCCCATCTTCCCCTTACCCGCCGTGTCCTCGAGTCCGTTCTCTACGTTTGCGTCTTTATTCCTGCCCTGCCACTAGGTTCATCAGTACCGTTTCTTTCAGACTCCATATACATGCGTTCACATATGGTGTTTTTCTCTTTCTGACTTACTTCGTTCTGTATGACAGACTCTAGGTCCATCCACCTCATCACAAATAACTCGATTTTGTTCCTTTTTATGGCTAATATTGTGCCACATCTTCTTTATCCATTCATCTGTCGATGGACACTTAGGTTGCTTCCATGTCCTGGCTATTGTAAATAGTGCTGCAATGAACATTGCAGTACATATATCTTTTCAAATTATGGTTTTCTCAGGGTATATGCCTAGTAGTGGGATTGCTGGGTCATATGGTAGTCCTATTTTTAGTTTTTTGAGGAACCTCCATACTGTTCTCCATAGTGGCTGTATCAATTTACATTCCCACTGTCAGTGCAGGAGGGTTCCCTTTTTCCCACACCCTCTCCAGCATTTATTGTTTCTAGATTTTTTGATGATGGCCATTCTGACCAGTGTGAGGTGATACCTCATTGTGGTTTTGATTTGCATTTCTCTAATGATTAATGATGTTGTGCATTTTTTCATGTGTTTGTTGGCATTCTTTATGTCTACTTTGGAGAAATGTCTATTTAGGTCTTCCACCCATTTTTGAATTGGGTTGTTTGTTTTTTTGATATTGAGCTGATGAGCTGCTTGTAAATTTTGGAGAGTAATCCTTTGTCAGTTGCTTCATTTGCAAATATTTTCTCCCATTCTGAGGGTTGTCTTTTGGTCTTGTTTATGGTTTCCTTTGCTGTGCAAAAGCTTTTAAGTTTCATTAGGTCCCATTTGTTTATTTATTTTTTTTAAATTTCCAATTCTGTAGGAGGTGGGTCAAAAAGGATCTTGCTGTGATTTATGTCATAGAGTGTTCTGCCTATGTTTTCCTCTAAGAGTTTTATAGTGTCTGGCCTTACATTTAGGTCTTTAATCCATTTTGAGTTTATTTTTGTGTATGATGTTAGGAAGTGTTCTAATTTCATTCTTTTATATGTAGCTGTCCAGTTTTCCCAGCACCACTTATTGAAGAGGCTGTCTTTTCTCCATTGTATATTCTTGCCTCCTTTATCAAAGATAAGGTGACTATATGTGCATGGGTTTAGCTCTGGGCTTTCTATCCTGTTCCATTGATCTATATTTCTGTTTTTGTGCCAGTACCATACTGTCTTGATTACTGTAGCTTTGTAGTATAGTCTGAAGTCCAGGAGCCTGATTCCACCAGCTCCATTTTTCTTTCTGAAGATTGCTTTGGCTATTCAGGGTCTTTTGTGTTTCCATACAAATTGTGCAATTTTTTGTGCTAGTTCTGTGAAAAATGCCATTGGTGGTTTGATAGGGATTGCATTGAATCTGTAGATTGCTTTGGGTAGTATAGTCATTTTCACAATGTTGATTCTTCCAATCCAAGAACATGTTATATCTCTCGATCTGTTTGTATCACCTTTGATTTCTTTCATCAGTGTCTTATAGTTTTCTGCATACAGGTCTTTCATCTCCTTAGGTAGGTTTATTCCTAGGTATTTTATTCTTTTTTTGCAGTGGTAAATGGGAGTGTTTCCTTAATTTCTCTTTCTGATGTTTTGTTGTTAGTGTATAGGAATGCAAGAGATTTCTGTGCATTAATTTTGTATCCTGCTACTTTACCAAATTCATTGATTAGCTCTAGTAGTTTTCTGGTGGCATCTTTAGGATTTTCTATGTATAGTATCATGTCATCTGCAAACAGTGACAGTTTTACTTCTTCTTTTCCAATTTGGATTCCTTTTATTTCTTTTTCTTCTCTGATTGCCATGGCTAAAACTTCCAAAACTATGTTGAATAATAGTAGTGAGAGTGGGCACCCTTGTCTTGTTCCTGATCTTAGAGGAAATGCTTTCATTTTTTCACCATTGAGAATGATGTTGGCTGTGGGTTTGTCATATATGGCTTTTATTGTCTTCTTCTTTAAGCTTTGTGCAAAGTCCAAGTTTTTTCCAATAAGCACTTTAATAATTAGAACCTCCTCTACCAGTTTCCTAAAATAACAACCCAAGTGCATCTGACCTGTCTTCTATGACTTAACTTTCCTTTCCAGTATGAACTGTGCCTTTTCTTGTCGCTGTACTGGATCTTATATTCCACCTTTTCTGTAGCACCCATTCATTCATTCATTTGCAGCTAATTTTTAATTGAGTGCCTGCTATGGGATAGGCCCTGTGTTGTCACACTGATAATATATATTGTTTACATTTCTGTCTCCCCTTGTAGGTTGTGAGTTCCATGTGAAGTATAAATGTATGCAGACTGAAAGCTATACTGATGTATAGATATCAAGTTTACTACTAGGCAGGAGAAAATACATTTTCTAGGAGGAAAACAAAATTTATAGCTGGTCACGGAGTTGGCATGCTGGTTTGCTGTATAATAACACGACTATGTAATTGCCTCATGTTGGTTTGAAGCACTGGGCTTGAGATATCCATCTAGATTTTGGTTTCTCTGCCTTGGTGTTTTCATATTGATTCTGAGGTCAGAATGACACTGAACCCCTGGTTGAAGGGCCAGCTGGATAAGACCTTGATGTAGCTCTGGGGGTGAAAGTCAAGCCTATAGGTTGAGTCAGGGATCTATCCAGTCCCAGTTCCACCCCTGCCCTTGCCTGGGAGAGTCCTTCTGCTGGACGGACAGTGTGTGGATAAGTGGGGTCTAACAACAGACCCAAGGGAGCAGAGCCCTCTTGGCCACCCTGGACCATCTGGGACTTAGGTCAGCTGAGACCTGTCACTAGAACCCACCTCAGTGGGACTGGCCAAGGTCTCAAGACACCCAGTCTGTGACAACTGTTCTGTCCCTGGCTTTGCCATGTCCTTATCCTATGCTTCACCTTCCCCAGATCTACTGATGGGGTAATTGACCTCTGTGGCCTCTCATCGGCCAGCATACCCCTCGTCTTCTCTTCCCTTCCTCTACCCCTCTCCTTCCTCATCTCACCTCTCTTCCTCTCCTTCAGACATTTACTGAGAAGCTACTCATGTGTCGGGCAGCCTATGGATAGGCAGTGAGTGGCCCAGTAATTAGCTGATTGATTGATTTGTCTATTTACCACATGGGTATTGAGGAGTTGCCACAGGTCAGACATTGGGACTAGCATGTCTGGAGGGGGGGATGTGAGAGAGGATGGCAAACTTGAGGAACTAAAACAGGTCCAGCATGGCTAAGCATAGAGTAGGAAGGAGGGGGAAGGGCACACTGGTGAGAAATGATGCAGCGGGTGTTTGGACTTTGTCCTGTAAGCCCATTGCAGCTTGTAAGCTGAGGAGCAACATGGTCAGATTTGCATTTTAGAAAGCTTGCTTTGCCTAGAGTGTGGACCACAGAATGGGGAGGGGCAAAAGATAGAGGCCAGGAGACCATCGAGGTAGCTCTTGCTGTGAGTAGCTGAGCTAAGAAGGTGGATTCAACTAAGGTGGGGATAGTGGGAATAGAAAGAAATGCAAAGATTAATGATGTGAACAGATATTGAGGAGTGGATGCCACCACCCTTGGGGAGTGGCGCCCACAGGTGTGGAGGAGGGTCCCTAGCTCGGAGGAGCTCATAGTCTAATAGAAGTGATTCCCAGTCTCTGGGGTGGGACAAGGAGGGGGTGTCAGGAGGGCCAGTGAACCTCTGGGGAGGGACATGTGGTTAAAAAAATACTCTAAAGGGGGGGCACATACTATAGCATTCCATTTATATAAAATTTTAGCCACACACATTAATGTGTTAAGTGAGCCTATCAAAGAAAACTAATTAAAATAGGGTTGTTTTAACCTTAACATTGCCCCAGCATAGTTAATTTAACACAATTATGCTTCATTCTGGGCCCTCTTTGAGACAAAAATAATTTTTTTGAATGCTCAGTACCATAGAGTATGGTCCTCTGTAGATTAGCAGAAAAGTATTTTTTTTAGAAAAGTATTTTTTAATATTAAAAATTAAACATCCTGAAATCTAGTATGTATAGCATACCTCATATGGTGCATAAATGTTTATTTTAGGGCCAATGTTTCAAAATTTCTAGCATTGTTTTAAATGTAAGAGTTATTAGCCAGGATAATATATCTGTTCAATTTTCAAAAGTCAACCATACAGCTATTCTTATGCCAAAAGTAGTTCAGGCAATCAACCCCCTGTTGAACTCAACAAACCTTGTATATAAACTTAACAAAAGAGTGTCCAGTAACAGAAATAAATGCAAATAAAATGATTCTGAAAATTCAAAATAAATAAATAAATAAGTAAAAAAATACTCTAAAATGCCCAGTTTAAACACAATCTACAGAAAGTGAAGTTGTACAAGATCTTGGTTGGTGAGACCATGGGAAAGCACGCAGGAGTTGTGTGTTTTAAAATGTGTCAAAATCCTGGCATAGTTGGAAGCAGAACATTAGAACAGATTATAAAATGATGGGATCCATGAATGGTTTGGACCAGGGGAAATGCTATTGTGAAAACCTCAAAAGGTTCTTTAATCTATGATGGAAACAAAGCCATCTTTGGGGAAGATGCCCTTTGTTTTGGGAGACCCCTTTGGTGAGCCCCTTCCACAAGGTGGAAGTCAAGGAGTTGCCCTGGGCCACTGGGGGCACCTTACTCACCTATTGGACTAAAGATTCTCGTAACCTTGAAGGAAAAGATATTCAAAGCGTTCACATTCCTTGTGTTGCCAGAGCTGGAGGCTTTGAAGAGGGCTCAGGGCTCCCCACTTTGGGGGAAATTACTATTTGATGCGTCTGGCTGTGCAAAAGATGAAACCACAAGGTGAGTTGGGAACGGGCCACGAGGCATCCTTTGTACATGGAGGGCGTGGGTGGCTGCAGAAATTTTATCACTCAATAAAGGGACGTGACTGTGGAGGTTTTGTGTGGGGATTACAAGTAAACCCCGGCAACCTGGCAGCTACCTTGGGGCTTAGGGAAAGGGGCCAATGAGGAAGCCCCATGAAATATTTGGTTCAGAGGGCTGTAATATGACTTCTTAAACATTGGTAGCAGCTCTGCATTTGCGGGTTCTGAGGCTGTGCTCACAAGCGGGGACTGGGCAGATTAAAAAGAGAGTTGGGGTAGGATGGCAAAGCAGGTAAGAGGCAGCCGCCTCTGACAGGTGAGAAGCTGGGGCAGAGTGGAGCTATGGGACCTGCACATACTTCCTGGGTGTTCTTGGGAACACTGATGGAGGGGCTTCTTGTAGTGATGTGGCAGGGAGCTCTGGTTCTTATTCCTTGGTTATTAAAGGAAAAGTGGTCCCTAGAGGGCTGTAAGACTTAGCTCACAGATGTTGTCCCAGAGGACTCCCAGGTGACAAGAGGAAGGAGTCACTGGCTCCGCTTGAGGCAGGCATTGCGGAAGATACGCCAGTTTGGTTCCCAGAATGGGGAGTTTTCTGGCTGGGCCCAGCCATTTGTCTTTCACAGGAATACAGACCCTCGGGACTGACTCAGTCTTCCAGCTGTTGAAGACTTACAGCAGCAGGAGTCAGAGCCTGGCTCGGAAGCAATAAGAATAATGATGGCAGGACTTCCCTGGTGGTGCAGTGGTTAAGAATCCTCCTGCCAATGCAGGGGACAGGGGTTCGAGCCCTGGTCCGGGAAGATCCCATATGCCACGGAGCAACTAAGCCCGTGCGCCACAACTACTGAGCCTGCGTTCTAGAGGCCGTGAGCCACAACTACTGAAGCCCGCCCGCACAGCTAGAGCCCGTGCTCCGCAACAAGAGAAGCCACTGCAATGAGAAGCCTGTGCACTGCAACGAAGAGCAGCCCCCGCGCGCCACAACTAGAGAAAGCCCGCACGCAGCAATGAAGACCCAATGCAGCCAAAAATAAATAAATAAAATAAAATAAATTAAAAAAAAAAAAGTAGCCCCCGCTTGCCGCAACTAGAGAGAGCCCGCGCGCAGCAACGAAGACCCAATGCAGCCAAAAATTAAAAAATATAAATAAATAAATAAATTTGTAAAAAAAAAAAATGATGGCAAAGCATCGAGAAGTCACCCGCATCGGGTGTGTCTGTGCCAGGCGCTGTCTGTGTGTTACCATAACTGTCCTGTGAGGCTGGTGCTGTTACCTTCCCACACAGACGGCACATGGAGGCTCAGCAGAGACAAGCCACCTGACTATTGGGCCGGGACTGTCTCACTCGGACCCTGAGGGCAGGTTTAGGTCAGGGGAGTTGATTAAATGCTCAGGATTTGGAAGAGTAACCCAAGAGCAGGAGGCCCCAGCTCCAAATCTATCTGAGAACTGAACTCCAGCCCCAGGGCCCTCTGGTGGGACCCTAACAATCCCCACCTTCTGCCTCTGCCACTGACTGGCTGCTGGGGTGTGTGCCCAGGCCGAACCCTGGTCAAATAGAAGTGTTCTGTGGGTGGGCTCAGCCCGTGCTGCCCACTGGAAGGCATCCTCTGGGAATCCTGCTGTTCAGAAACTCCATTACACTCATCTAGCTTGAGTTCCACCTCCCAGGCTCTGGAGACATAGGGGCCCTGCACACAGCCCCGGTAAAGGTCGCTCCTGCATAGAGGGAGATCCACAAAGGCTTTCCAGCTCCTGCATGAAAACAACCACCGAATCCAGTCTTACTTAAGGATATTATAAATTGGGTCCCGTTGGTGCCTTTGTCAAAAAGACAAACCCTGTGAAAAGTTGGCAGATCATGCCATACAGGAGCTGATTTACACTTAGAATGCTTACTGCAAAATTAATGGACCTAGTTAAAAGAGATGTCCATAAAATGTAGGTGACCACAGTCCCAAGAGTGGAGATGGAAAGTGATCACCTCTGTGGCAGTATGTAATTTATTGAAGGCTCTAAGTTCACAAGACGTTTTGTAAAATGTATAAAAAGATGAGGTTCCTGGCCCCAAGGACTGCAAGCAAGCCTCACTAAGACTCACATTGTTGAGGAGTGAAGTTCAGATACACGACAACCTGTGATCGCTCTCGGAAATACTTTAGGCAGAAAGGCTAAAGATAGCTGTTTGCTTTCACGAAGTGTTTAAAGGAGATTAAGAATGATGGTCTTGGAAGAAAGGCATAATGTTAACTTAGAGTGAAAAGGAAACGAATGTATGTCTGGAATGCCTCAGAGACAAGGAGAGATATTAAATGTCAAATTGAAAAACAAGTAATCGATGATAATAAATACCTGCATCTGTTAAAAAGCAGAAGTCTGCTATGGGCTTGGTGAGGCATCGATGGCTTCTGTTCTACTGATTACATTACCTTGGTTATATCTTCTCTGGAGGCAAAAGGCTCCACATTTGGATAGGTTGTGGTTAGACATTTAGGTGGACCTCCTGACATGAGGTAAGCCTTTTTTTTTTTTTTTTTTTTTTTTTTTTTTAATTTATGGCTGTGTTGGGTCTTCGTTTCTGTGCGAGGGCTTTCTCTAGTTGCGGCAAGTGGGGGCCACTCTTCATCGCGGTGCGCGGGCCTCTCACTATCGCGGCCTCTCTTGTTGCGGAGCACAGGCTCCAGACGCGCAGGCTCAGTAGTTGTGGCTCACAGGCTTAGTCGCTCCGCGGCATGTGGGATCTTCCCAGACCAGGGCTCGAACCCGTGTCCCCTGCATTAGCAGGCAGAGTCTCAACCACTGCGCCACCAGGGAAGCCCAAGGTAAGCCTTTTACACAAGGAAAGGAGCAGTTCTTAAACACCCCCAACCCTGAAAACACACACACATAGAACTGAGCTGTTGCACTCACAGTCTGATAAATCATAAAACTCCACTCCTGGGGCTTCCCTGGTGGCGCAGTGGTTGAGAATCTGCCTGCCAGTGCAGGGGACGCGGGTTCGAGCCCTGGTCTGGGAGGATCCCACATGCCACGGAGCAACTGGGCCCGTGAGCCACAATTGCTGAGCCTGCGCGTCTGGAGCCTGTGCTCCGCAACGGGAGAGGCCGCGATGGTGAGAGGCCCGCGCACCGCGATGAAGAGTGGTCCCCGCTTGCCGCAACTAGAGAAAGCCCTCGCACAGAAACGAAGACCCAACACAGTCATAAATAAATAAAATAAATAAAAGAACGTGAAATTCTTAAAAAAAAAAAAAAAAAAAAAAAACTCCACTCCTGCCCCTCCTCACTTCCACACAATTTCCCTTCTAGAAGTTTTGAAAAGTTAACTGACACTTGATCATGCATCACCTGATGGATGTGACACATCTCTCAATTGTATTGCAAAACCTCAAAGTATATTAGTTGTGCTTACCATTACCTGCTTAAAGCCAGGTTTCCATTTTGAAAGCTGCAGTTTTCCAGCAAATCAGTATTCCCGAGCATGCGCTGGGCCGATAGCCCATGACTTCACTCTAGCTGAGACTTCAGTATCTCCAAAAAAGGAGAAAGAGAAGCTCACTTCTCGGTGCTCATTCGCTTAGGGAAAATCACATTAAAATTCTGGGCACAGGGTTCTATGCACTGCCCTCATCCTGCCGTGTTGAACTTTGTACCTGCAAATGAGTCCATGGAATTGGAATTACTGATGTTTCAAAAGCTCTCTGTGGAAATGGTTAAAAAGGGAAAAGTGGGCTTCCCTGGTGGCGCAGTGGTTGAGAATCTGCCTGCTAATGCAGGGGACACGGGTTCGAGCCCTGGTCTGGGAAGATCCCACATGCCACGGAGCAGCTGGGCCCGTGAGCCACAATTGCTGAGCCTGTGCGTCTGGAGCCTGTGCCCCGCAACGGGAGGGGCCGCGATGGAGAAAGGCCCGCGCACCGCGATGAAGAGCGGTCCCCGCACCGCGATGAAGAGTGGCCCCCGCTTGCCGCAACTGGAGAAAGCCCTCGCACGAACCGAAGACCCAATACAGACAAAAATAAATAAATAAATAAATTAATTAAAAAAAGAAAATCCTTAAAAAAAAAAAAAAAAAAAAGGGAAAAGTGCTGGCAAGCAGTGCCCAGGCATCTCCTCCTCTTTGTGTGTGTGCACCCTGGCTCTGACACGTGGGGGCGGGGGCAGTGCTGGGTGTCCTCCCGTGGGTCCGGAAGGCGGTGCAGACTGTGTGAGACTCCCATGGTGGGGAGGCTGACTGGCCACTGGTCAGAGTGACTCTGTTTTCCCTCCCTCCACTCCCTCCTTCCCCACTTCCTTTTTTCCTCCTTTCTCTCTTCTTTTTCTCTCCCCACATCTTTCCCCTGTTTCCCTCTTTTTCAGATATTACAGTTTGAGGGGTAGGTTGGATGGCTTCTGGAAGTTGGTTGCGGTCTCAGGACTCCCCTGAATCAGGCTTTAACCCCCTGTGCCCCTTCACGTGATTTCTAGAGCGTATTGGAGCACAGTGGCAGGGAACACCTTGAGTGGTGGTGAAGTTTGTGTGTCAGCTTGCCTGGGCTAAGGGATGCCCGGATAACTGTAAAACACTGCTGGGTGTGTCTGTGAGGATGTTTCTAGAAGAGAGTAGCATTTGAATGGGTGGACCTGGTAAAGCAGGTGATCCTCTCCAGTGTGCATCATCCAATCTACTGAGGGCCCCGATAGGACAAAGAGGTGGGGGAAGGGTGAATTCACCCTCTATCTTCTCCTGCCCTTGGACCTCAAGTGCTCCTGGGTCTCAGGCCTTCAGACTTGAACTGAATTATTCCTCCAGCTTTCCTGGTTCTGCAGTTTGCAGATGGCAGATCATGGGACCTCTTGGCATCCATAACCATGTGAGCCAATTCTTATATTAACTTTTCAAATATATATATAGATTGGTTCTGTTTTTCTGGAGAACCCTGACTAATACACTCCGCTAATACTTGATTGTTAACTGGCCTTTGGACCTGAGACCCAGTGCAGATCTCCTTGATAAGATGGGTTTGGCCACATAGAGAACCTTTGTTTCCTAAACCTAAACTGCTTCAGAGGAGAGCCAACCCGACACTGCCACCAGCTCCAGGGGCACTTGTACCCAGAGAGAATGAAATGGCAAGAGAGCTCTGTTGGTCCCCATGCCCAGGGCTGACCTGGTCTGGCTGCTGTGTGGGCAGAGCACACGGACCCTTCAGTTCAGACAAGTGAGAGGCGAGACCTCTTATCCAGCCCCTCTAGGCAAAGGTGGTATTGACCTTGCCCTGGAGGCTGGGCACACGGCCTAATGAAGTCTCCTCTTCGCTGGGGGCTGACGGGGATGGAGTGTGGTGAGGAACACTTGTGTTTCTTCTAGTAAAGGCCACTAAAGTCACCCACCTCTATTATTGATATCTTTCAGTACAACATCTACCCTTTTTTGAGGATCTCTATTATTCCCATCATGCAGGAAGGTGACTAAGTGTGAATTTACACAAATCTAAAAAAAATTTGAGTACTGTATATTTAGATACTGAGTTGACATATAATTAGCTATTAAAGTCAAAATGTTTCTAACAAGGAGTTTTTAGAATATTAAATACCAGGTTCCTTTTTTTCTTTTGACATTAAAAACAATTTCACTAGCCCCATAACGTCTTGAGACATTCTCTGAAAATAAGATTGCTTTGTCAAGATTGTTCTAAACAGTCAGTCAAATGTACACAGCTTCATTTTCTAAAAGGTGCAAATCAAATCTGTTTTATACAGTTAATAATATGGGTGCTCACCTTATTTCTTTGAATTTCCACCAATTCTGCATTTGTGAAACTTCAGGGGTAAATTAACGGTTAGAAACCAGGTGTCTTTTTACCTTCTTGCTTCCTCCCCACTCCTTCCACCGCACAGGCAGTGGCTCTGCCCACCCAACCCTGAGACATGGGCTGGAGCAGGTCCTGCAAAGCCCACAGAGTGCTCTGAGGTCAAGATGCCTGACCCCTCAGCCCTCGCTGACCATGTGAGTTTCCTGTCGCTGCTGTAGCAAAAGACCACGAAGTGAGTGGCTTAAAACAACACACATTTAGTATCTCACAGTTCTGTAGATCAGAAGTCCCATGTGGGTCTCACTGGGCCAAGATCAAGGGGTCAAGTCAACAGGGCTCTAGGGGAGAATCCATTTCCTTGCCTTTCCAACTTCTAGAGGCTTCCCCATGTTTCCCTTCTTCCAGCTCCAAAGCCAGCAGCCGTTGGTCAAGTCCTGCCCACACTGCATTTTTCTCTCTCTTCTTCTTCCACTTTTAAGGACCCATGTGATTAGACGGATCCCACCCAGATAATGCAGGATAACCTCAAAGTCAGCAAACTTCACTGCATCAGCAACCTTAATCCCCTTTGCCATGAAAACCAACATGTTCCCAGGTTCTGAGATTAGGATGTGGGCATCTCTGGGGGGACCACTCTTTTGCTTCCCATACCAACCCAGGCTTGCCCGGGTCTAGCTTTGAGTTCCTGTGTCCTCCACGCTGCTCAGTCTAACTGTGCTGGCCTCCTAGATTCCTCCCTTCTCTGATGTAGGTCAGCTTCTCTACCACGCAGGAGAATTCTCTCAGAGTTGGAGCAGGAGTAGCTGAAGCCTGGGGAAGCAGGATGAACTTGAACAGGGCCCTGGGACTGGAAGGGTGGGAGTTCTGGGCCCTTTACCGGGAAGGTGGGAGGTGGCCCGAGGCCGTGGTGGAGGGAGTGCGCATGTTGGGTACACACCTGGGCCCGTGCAAAGCCCCTTGGGGAATCTGCAGTGCCTAGAGCCTACTGCTGAATAATGATGCTTTCACTGCGCTGGCCCCAACTCAGCAATGCCAGCCCACCCATCTGTTCCCACAGACCCATGGCGAGGTGTGTGCAAATTGTTGGAAAGGCACAGTAAACGTTCAGGTTATAAAGTATAGCCTGACAGCAGTTTAACCTTGGAGAATAATTTATTTAACTCTGGATGACTAGGGGCTGGGTGTTCCCCTTTCCCACTTACAGGAAAATCTATTCTTGGCTGAAGTTGATATTTGATTTTTCCTTTTATGCTCTTACATTCCTGCAGGTGATAAATAGTCTTTTAGCAAACGCTGACTTTCTCTGAAATCCTGCTGACTGTGGCCTAATTTCCTTCTTGTGCATTGATGAGACTCCCCACAGCAGAGATTGATCCAGCTCCTTTACAGTAGGGTTAAGCCATTGATTTTAATCAAATCCTCTTTTTAGAAATCAGCAGTATGTATCCATTTTGGGCCCCTCCTCTCTCAGAACATTAATCAACTCGTTAAGTAATTTCTTCCAATTTATGGGTCCCAATTAGCCTCTCTCTGGAGACACAGAGAATTAAGTGAGACATACTGTTCATTTCCAATATCATTGAGTCATTAATCTTGAATCCTCACGTCCAAAGTTCAGGGAACTTACTCAATAAGATTTTAGACCATTTTCCAGTGTTTTCACTTTACATTGCGTATGTCAATAATTGGCTTACAGCTAGTGGGTGAAAGTGCTTTGGACCAGAATCTCTTCGTTGGAAAGGGTCATGTAGGGAGAGCTCCTGCTCATCCAGTGTCCTCCACTGCTGGAATTCTCTCTCCGATGGTTTCTCTAAGTCAGTGATCTTCAGACTTTAATGTGCATAAGAGCTACATGGAAAGCTTGTTAAAACAGTGTCATGGGCCCTGATTCTAATTCAGTGGGTCAAGGTGGGACTTGAGAATTTGCATTTAAAAAATTATTTAAAATACAAATTGTGTATATTTAATGTGTACAGTATGATTTGATATATGAATATGTAGTGAAATGATTAGTACAATCAAGCTAATTAATATTATCCATCTCTGTACACCATTAACCATTTTTTTTTCTTTTTTTTGTGGTGAGAGCACCTGAACTTTCTTAGTAAATTTCCAGTATTCAATACAGTATCATCAACTATAGTTATCATGCTGTACTTAGATCCCTGGACTTACTCATCCCACATAACTTTAACTTTGTACCCACTGACGAACACCTCCTCATTTCTCCCACCTCCCTGCCTCTGGTAACCACCATTCTACTCTCTGTTTCTGTGTATATGACTTTTCTAGATTCCACATATAAGAGAGGTCATGCAGGGTTTTTTTTTTTCCTTTCTGAGTCTGGCTTATTTCACTTAGCATGATGTCCTCCACGTTCATCCATGTTGTTGCAAATGGCAGGATCTTCTTTTTTAAGGTTGAGTAATATTCCATAGTTTATATAAACCACAATTTCTTTATCCATTTATCCATCCACAGACATGTGGGTTATTTCCATGTCTTGGCTATTGTGCATAATTGGCAGCGACACGAGAGTGCAGACATTCCTTTGAGGTACCTATTTTAGTACCTTGAGAATTTGCATTTCTAACGAACTCCCAGGTGACGCCAGTGCTGCTGGTTTGAGGACCACACTCTTGACAATGCTGCTCTAGACAGAATGCTTTGGACAGCTGTGCAAGGAGAAGCTTTGACGGGCTGTGGGAAGGAGGGCAAGGTGATTCTGTGTCGCCAGACATTTTAATGCCACAAATGGTTCGTCTAAATGGCTCCTTCTGGGGGCTCTAGGCAGAAACACAAGACGTTGGGTCCCAAAGAGGGTGGGGAAAGAGAAACGGAGGTGAGGTGAAAAACAAAAGAAAGAAACTTCATATAATTCTTAACTTTGCTAGGCCAGTTTTCTCCCTTTATAATAGTCTCCAGGAAGAGTATCTGGGTATTATCTCTGGTTACTTCTTAAAGTTTTTTCATAAACTAATAATTGCCACACATACTGCCTCTTCACCATTGCCAAGAGCTTTCCTGTTAATTCAGATTCATTTAAATTCATCTGTGTGTGTTGCCTTTTTTCTCTATATTGTTTCAGTGAGTATACTTTGGGGAAGAAATGGAATTTCTTTTGAAAATATAACTACCTTAAAAAGTTGCCTCTGAGGTAGGTAAAATTATAGTTGGCTTAATTTTCAGAAGTGCCTTTAAAAAATCATCCTGTCACCAACTGATTTCAGTGAACAAGGAAACTCCTCCAAGTGTGAAATCTCCTGCCTGCACTTTCTGTTTCTTATAGAATTTTGGAAGCTGGTGTTGTTTTAGTATTGTTTGGAAGCTGGTATTGTTTTGGTATTGCTTTGCCATGATTTTGATAGAATGAAGCTCTTTGTAAGGTTTAATATTAATGATAACCATCAATGAATATGTATGATATGCTCATGCAAAACTTGAAGGATTTAGAAAGAATGGTATTGGTTTTTTAATACACTTAAAATATGATTTATAAGTGAATTTTTCAGGAGGCAAACATTTACAGAACATTCTGTTTACTTTATAAAATATTTCACCGAGAGTTTTCTCTTTGTAGAAGAATCCCCATCTATAACTTAAGATCTGATTTACTTTTAAAAAATTGAGTAACAGTATTTTTGGAACAACATCATTGTGAAAAATGAGGTAAGGGGGTGCTGGACATTCTGAGAGATGAGGTAAACAGAAAATCATAATTATGAATTTGTTAAGTGTCAAGGTTTCAAGTTTTTCACTTATGTTGGCCGTGACTAAGCACTATCCTTTCTCATGTAAACGAGAAGTGTTTAAAGGAAGAAGTAAAACTTGAAAAAATGGGCCAGGGCTACTCAATGGATAGATTAGGAAAGTGCTTGGAAAATTTGCCGATGACTTGGGGACATGATAAGGAACAAACATAGGAAACAAAGAGGAAGAAGTTTGTAGAAGGCTGCATCAGCTTGATAACCTGCTGCTAAAGATTATAGTGCAAACGATTCTCACTGTACATTATGGCGCAGTCCTCTTGACTCTGAGGCCCGATTTTAGTTTTCTTTTCGTATGGTTTTTTAATAGTCATAGTTTATCTTTAGTATAATTCCAGATTTTCGAAGCCTCCTCTCCAAGGCTCTGTGTAAATGCGGGTAGAGCTGGGCCAGAAGGGGAACCAAGCAGGATTCTTTAGTTCAGGTAATGACTTCCTCAGTTCCTCGCTGGTTCACTTCCAAGCTTCTTTATTCCTCCCTTTTTCTCCCCTCTTTTTTAGAGCAGCCGTATCTGGAGCAGGAGGCTTCTTCTGGGCTCCAAATGTGGAGTGGCTGTGATTTTATTCCTATTAGCATGTTAAACGCTCGCTGACCCCTTTCTTCTCGGCTCTCAAAGAGTACATGATGGGTGCCCACATGTTCTGGGACTGAGCGTTTTTTGACTCATGGCTGGATGACAGAAAAGCTGTTTTCCATGCTTGATTCATTTCATGGCCCAGCAAGGCCACAGGTGCCTCCCCTCAGTATTGCTAATTCACGTCACACCGCAAAGGAGCAGACTGGGTGTCAGTCTGGCTTATTAAAGAGGACCCGACCATTCGCCACACCAGCCAAGAGCTGGTAGCTTTCCAGACTCTCAGGAAGCAGGGGAAGCCGACTATGGCACTCTCAGACTTTCCTTTATTTCCTAAGGTTTTACCTTAAATACACTTCCCCTCTTCCTTCCTTCAGTAGTGAGCTCCTACCGTGCTTTGAGGCTCATTTCAAGGAGAGCTTTCTCTGAGGAGACTCAGCAGTTCACCCAAGCACAATTCAGCGCTCTGTCATCTGGCTCACCCTGAAATTTCCACACATATTTGTAGTGCAGCAGTGACCTCTTTGTTTTATGCTGTTTGCGTTTCTGAGTTTCCAGCTCCTACTTAGCACAGAGCCAGGCACGTTGTATTTATTCAGTAAATGTATTGAGTGCATCCCATTCATCCATGTTCAACACACATTAACATAGATCTCAACACACCCCTTCAACCTGACCAAGGCCAACGTCTAGTGGCACAAATACCCAAGTTAAGGCAAGGTTTAATTCTCTGGGGAAAAAAAAAAAAAAAAAAAGGCCAGTGTTAGTAGACAGAAGGACAGAGGTGTCTGGAATTAGACCTGGATTCAAATCCCAGCTCTTCCCTTAGCCATGCGGTTTGGACACACATTTCTCCTGCCTAAGGCTGTTTCCTCATCTGTGGAATGGGACACAGCACACAAATGAGCTTAATGTAAGGATTAGATGAGAAAACGCACGTAACATGCTTGGTCTACTGGCTGGGATCAGTTAACGGGGGCTGTTCTTAACATGGGAGCCGTGGAGCTGGGATGCTTATGCATCTTAAAATCTCTCTGCAGAAAACACACTCTCACACACACACAACCCTCACACCATTGCTTTCTTTTCTTTTCTTTTCTTTTTTCAATTGGGGTATAGTTGTTTTACAATATTGTGTTAGTTTCTACTGTACAGCTAAGTGGAGTTCCCTGTGCTATGCAGCAGGTTCTTATTAGTTATCTAGTCTATACATATTAGTGTATACATGTCAATCCCAGTCTCCCAGTTCATCCCACCCCCCACCCCCTGCTTTCCCCCCTTGGTGTCCATACACTTGTTCTCTACATCTGTGTCTCTATTTCTGCCTTGCAAACTGGTTCATCTGTACCATTTTTCTTTCTTTTGGTAATATATAGCTCAAGCTATTTGCTTTTCTACTTAGATTACTTTCAACTAATTTGCTTTTAGCTCAGTCCTAAAAATGTTTAAGAATCACATGCCCTTTTATTATACTCAGTCTGCAAAGTTTTCTCTGGTCTTGAGAATACTTTGCCAGCGGCTCCTTCATGTGTGAAGTGAGTCTGTCTTCCTAATGTATGAACTATCCTATCACTGATAGTTTGGGGCTACTGGCTCCCACTGGGGACAATGCTCTCTTCCCAGGGCTGGATCAGGGACCAGATTCTCTTGGCTCTGTCCTGGGGCTCAGATGGAATTGTGATTTCAACCATCTGGTGGCCTTAAGGGAAAATGGCAGAGTAACGGTGGATCTGGGTGAATCTATCACTGACGCTGGAAAAAAAAAATCACGACAGAATAAAAATCAGCCAGAACACAGCAGTGGCAGCATCCTCAGCAGTATAATTCAGCATCCAGAGTGTGCTTCCTGAGCGGGGTTAGGGCCGTTCCTCTTTGTATAGAATAGTCTAGTGTCATAGAATGCTAGATTGTTAGAACTTTAGAACTAGAAAGAAAATCCTCAGGACCCTCCCTCCCCCAACTCCATTTGAAGAGTTGGAGACCTAGAGAAGAATGGAAGTAGACCCCCAGTGAGTTACAGGAGAAACAGGAAAATGGGACCCCGATCTCATGACTCCCCTGGTCATTGTTTTTCCTAGATTTCCATGAAATACCAAAAGTGACGAGAAAGGAAAAGTGAAGAGAAAGGAAATCAAGCTAGGATGGCATTTCTCTTCCTTCACCAAACTTTTGTTCACTTGATTTTTCCTTCTCTTGGATACTCAGTCTGCCTGGCGTTCTGGTTTCTAGTAGGGGAGATGCCACATCCCCTCTCTCGATGCTTTGTCTCCCCTTGTAGACTTGACACCCTGGCAGGGCTTCAGTCTCTTTTATGCCCTCAACCACTTACCCACACAGTGCTCTTCCCAAATATTAGCTAAAGGAGTGAGTGAAAGAACACATAAATATACATTTCTCTTGCCTTGTTTATACAACACCTCATTTGCTTTACTTTAGCATTGCTCTCATAGACGACACAGCTTGAATACAAATATATTATTTTATGTCATAATGCTTTTTGAAACTAGTGCTGCAATCTTATGCCCCTCTGGGGATTTGAAGCAAGTTATGGTACCCCCTGGATTAAGTATAAGTGATGCATCATTTAGATTTTTTTGATTACAAATATTCTTTAAAATGTTCCTTTTTCCTCAAAACCAAATTCATAGAGATTCTATGCTTTTCATTTGTGTTAAGGTCTTCGTTAATATTTGGATCCTGTGTGATGTTAGGAATATTATAGTTTAGTGGTTGAGAAAAAGGACACTGGAGTCAGACTGACTCTGTTCAGATGCCTGCCCAGCCTCTTACCCTCTGTATGATCTTGGGAAGCTCTTTCATCTCTCCTCAGCTTTAATTTCCTCATCTGTAAAATAGAACCTACCCCACAGGATGATTGTGAGAATTCAGTGAATTAAGAATGCAAGGTAGTTGACTAGTATCTGTCACATAGTAAATGTGCAATAAATGTTAGCTGTGATGATGATCATAGTAATCAAACATAATAACTGCAGTCCAATGAATATGAGGCTCAAAGAAGAAGAAAAGAGACATTGAGTAGAAAACTTATTCCTGAAAATTTGTTCCCAGAGATTTCAAGCAATCTAAGAAATGATTTCCATCCTTGTTTTGGCTCTATATCATGTCAAAGCAGGTGGAACTGTGTTTCCAAGGCCTCCTTGCTGTGTCTGGTTCTGGATTAGGGTTGGCTATAAGAGGATTTCGCAAAGGATGTAGGAGCAGAAGTGAAGTGGTGGCCTTTGCCCTCTGAAGGTCAGTGTAGGGAGCACCTGCTGGCCCCTCATCTTGTTACTGGCTCCCTTTTTGTCACGGGACTTCAGGTGAGCCCATAGCTCCTCCCACTCTCACCAGACCTCTTCCACCAGCTTTTCCAAGTCCTGGGGCAGGTGCGTGTGTAACTCTGTGGCAGGGGACACCAGATTCTTCTGCCAGTCACCACATCCTCAGGGTTAGTGCGGTGAAAGACAGACACATGTTCTGGTTGTGTTGCAGTTCCCAGTTTGTTCTTGTGTGTTCTAGATCATCTCTACTGGCTTCATTGCATCCTTGATCTCTCCCTCCTCATGCCCAGCTTTTCTTCCTGACTTCCATCCCTGCCACCCCACAGGGACTTCAGACCCATCACAGATGCAAAGTCAACAACCTTCTATAGACTTCTTCACTTGCTCCTATAGGTTTATAGGTGACCAAGTAGTTGTCATCACAGAACATTTTAGTGAAAAAATATGGAGCATAATGGATTTGGTTGGTTGTTTCTAAGTGCACTGGATAACTTGAGGGAAGTGGTTCTTTATTACAGGTGTCTACAAATGCTACTGGGCAATACCAAATGCTTGATGGCAGGCCATCAAATGGCCGTGTGACCCCAGCTGCCTATCATGAACTGGGCATTGTGCACTAAGCCATCAGGTTGGGTGTGCATAGCAGCATTCCATCATCCACTGGAAGGAGTATATATGAGATTGGGTTTGAGCAAATAAAGTGTGTCAGTAGACTCATGTTCATGGAATTCACTGGTGTGACTGTGTCCACATCAGCCTGAAGCTGCTGACCTGATAGGCACTAAATTGCCTTTTTGAAGATCCATTTACAGGGCCAGTTGGGTGAAAATATCTTGTAGGGCTGAGAGTATATGCTCTAAATCAGGAGTCCATATATGTTCTGTTTTCCCCATAATATTCATGGGACTGGGAATCAAAGGGTGCATATGGAAGTGGCTCTTCTCACTATTACTCCTAGTGACCCAAGAATGAATTTGCTTTCCATCTCTGAGACTTTGGATCTATTGGTCTAGAGATCTTAGTTCCTAAGGGGCAAATGCTTCCACCAGGAGACACAGCATCAGTTCAATTAAATGGGAAATTGAGGCTGCCAGCCAACTACTTTAAGCTCCTCATGCCAGTGAATCAACAGGCAGAGAAGAGAGTTTCTGTACCGACTGGGGTCAGTGATCCTGACTATCAAGGGTTCCTTCTATGCAGCAGAGATAAAGAGGAGCACTTCCCAGAACCTCTTAGAACTACCGTGTCCTGTAGTAAAAGTCAGTGGAAAGCCACAGGGATCTAATTGAGCCAGGACTTCCAAGAGCCCAAACCCTTCAGAATCAAAAGTTTGGGTCACCTCCCCAGGCAAGGAATCATGACTCACTGACACACTTGCTGAAGGCAAAAGGCATATAGAGTAGACAGTGAAAGAAGACAGTTATACAAGCTCTTACCAGTTGCAGAAGCTGTAATAGTTGTGAGCATTTTTTCTTTATTTTGGTATGCCTATATTTGTGTATGTATTAATTATTTTCTACCCCTCCTTCCCATGCCCCTACCATCTTATGGAAGATGTGTTAACAGCAGTTAACTTTCTATCTCAGTATTTAAGTTACAGGATATCAAAAGAGGAGTGTGACTCAGCTAGAAGAAGAATGAACATGACTCAGAGATAGATAAAGGGGCTCTGTATCCTCTTTTTGGGAGTGTGCTTTCAATTGTTCAGGGTATAAGTACATGAAGTGCATGGTGAGAGGTGGAATGCATGATTTTGCTATTGTCTTTGTGAGTTAAATATGGTTAAAAGAGGTGTGTATGGATGCCCAGCTGACAGGAATTGGACTGTGGTGGCTTTATACTCTATGAGCTTAACTAAGTTAAAATAACACTAACCTTTCAAGAAATGAGATGAAATTATTAAACATGGAGCTGCTACAGATAGTTTTCACAAGGAGACAGAGTTTAAGCAAACAAAATGTAACTTTAAAAAGAATATCACACATGTTTTGCTGGAGTCTCCCAAACATTAGGAAAAGGAAAAAAAAAAATCAATTCTGATTAGTAAGTACCGAGAGGATGAAATAAAACCTGTTCCATTAAGTTTTGGTGAAGGAAATTGGCTTCGCAAGGTTTTGGATTGAATGGAGGATTGTTTCAGAAGTCATTGAGAAACAAATGGAGCAAACCTGATTCCCCGTGGTCAGAAGGCTGAACTGAGAGTGGTGATTGGAAGCAAAGTCAGTACTGGGGCTGAAAGTGCAAGTGAAACAATGACCCTGAAACAGAGGCTCACAGTGAGAGAGGCATGAATTAAACTCATTTCTTCCTCACTCGTTGGGCCTTCTTGCATCTATTAAGAGAACTCTAGCAGCCTTACTGATCCCCTTCTCTTAATGAGGAAAGTCAAAATGAGGTGAAAGAATCTTCAACACATGGTGCTGGGAAACTGGATTTCCTAATGCAAAAGAATGAAGATGGAACTTTGTCTTATACCATATACAAAAATTAACTCAAGAATGAATTACAGACCTCCCTGTAAGACCTAAAATCATAAAACTCCTGCAAGAAGATATAGGGAGAAGCTTCATGACATTGGACTTGGCAGTGATTTCTTGGATGACACTAAGAGCACAGCCAACAAAAGCTAAAAAAGAGGAAGGGGACTACATCAAACTTAAACACCGTTGTGCATTAAAGGATGCAATCAACAGAGTGAAAAGGCAACCTATGGAGTAGGAGAAAATATTTGCAAACCACGTATCTGATAAAGGGTTAATATACAGAATATATAAAGCACTCTTGCAACTTGACAACAAAAAAATCAAATAACCCAATTGAAAGATGGGTTTAAAATTGAATGGGCATTTCTCCAATGATTATATACAAATGGCCAACAAGCATATGAAAAGGTGTTCAACATCACTAATTATCAGAGAAGTGCAAATCAAAAGCACACGAGAAATCACCTCACCCCCCATTAGGATGGCTACTATAAAAACACCAGAAAGTAACTGCCTTGGTAAAGTTGTGGAGAAACTGGAACCCTTGTGCACTGTTGGCGGGAATGTATAATGGTGCAGCCACTATGAAAACAGTATGGAGTTTCCTCAAAAAATTAAAAATAGAACTGCCTTATGATCCAGCAGTCCCACTTCTGGGTATATACCAAAAAATTGAAAGCAGGGTCTCAGGTGTTTGTGCACTCATGTTCATAGCAGCAGTATTTGCAATAGCCAAGAGGTAGTAACCCAAATACTTTGTAGCATAGATGAGTGGATAAAGAAAATATGGTATGTACATAAAATGAAATACTATTCAGCTTCAAAAAAGGAAAGAAATCCTGTCGTATGCTACAAAATGAGTGAACCTTGAGGACATTGTACTAAGTGAAATAATTTGTCACAAAAAGACAAATACCATATGATTCCACTTATATGAGGTATCTAAAGCAGTCAAATTCATAGAGGCAGAGAGTAAAATGATGGTTGCCAGGGGCTGGCGTAGGAGGGAGGAGGGAAAAAAGAAGAGTCATTGTTTAATGGTAGAGACTTTCAGCTTTGCAATATGAAAAAGTTCTGGATCTGTTTCACAACCCTGAATATACTTAACACTACTGAACTGTGCAGTTAGAAATGGTTAAGACAATAAATTTTATGCTATGTTTTTTGCCACAATAAATTAAAAAAAAGAAAACCACAGTGAAAGATAGTTTTCTCTGGATTTTTTTTTACTCTGCACTGTCTCCTAAAGAGAAAGCTTTACAAGTCTTCCTCCTGGTAAGCCTCAGGGAAACTTGATCAGAAATGCAACAATTCATATGCAAAACAACTCGCTCTGTGGCATTTCACCTTCCTTTTCCAGCTGTTGCTCATCTTGAAGGGCTGTTACCAGGTACCATCTGCTGGCTCCCAGAGCCCTTTTGTTATCTGTGCCCGAAGATTTCACTGTCTCAAAGTCAACTAGAAGTAGGTGTCACTTCTTTGTACTGAAGCCAGGAAACTGCTGAACCCTAGTACTTCTCATTGATCAAAGCATTTCAAGATGTTTTGATTCACACAAGACGCCATGATCTCACCTTCCATCAAGTTGAATAGACCAGGATGAGCATGAGTGGTAACAGTCTTCTGAAACCCAAATTCAAAAATTGATCAAATGCTTTGCCCAGAAATAAGATGGAGTAAGCTTTGTTTAACTGTCCTTACCAAGATGTCATGTCTGGAAGCCATCTACCTGGATATACTAGCTGATCAGAAATTCCCCCTGCATTCTGTTTCATTTATTTAATAAACTTAAATAGTACTTTCTGTGAATGTGTATCATTCTATTTTATAAATACTAGTTCATCTAATCCTTACAACAATCCTGTGAGTTAAGTACTAATATGATTGCATCTTTTTTTTTTTTTTTTATGATTGCCTCTTAAGATGTAAATTGAAATTGAAGTATAAAGAAGTTAAACTTTTGCCCAAGATCACATAGCTAGTGAGTGGTAAATCTAGATTCAAACCCAGGCAGTCTCGTTCCAGAATTCATGTTCTATATTTGAGGAGAAAAGAGCAAATCTCAAGGAAAGCAAACATCAAGGAAACAGATCCACTTTAAAAATAAATTACTACTTTGGGATTAGTTTATTTTCATCTATTTCCTTTACCAGCTATGGTATCATCTCAATAATGATTATTAAGTACTATTATAATTTTGGCTAATATTGATTGAACTCCTACTACTTGACACTAATTTTGCTGTTTTTACCATACATTTGCTCACATAACTATACTACAGCTGCTGAGTTATTTATCCCCCTTTCGCACACTGCAAAACTGAGGCCCAGAGAAAGAAAATAATTATCCCAAAGTCACAGAGAGCAGAAGCATAAAGTCACACACTATAAAATTATAGCTGGAGCCATTTTTGGAGCCCACGCCACACACATAAACTCTTCAAGAAATCAAAGAAAAACTGGCAGTCCTGTACTTTCATATATAATGAATACATTTGTGAAAAATGAGGACAAGTGTTAGAGGGGGGCCATTGGTCTCTATAGGGGGGCGCCAACTAGAATGGTGGCCCCATGAGAGGTGGGGAATGCACCTCTTCCATTGCAGACCCCAGACCCTATACATGCCCAGTACTCCCCGGGCCAGCAGGTGCTGGGCATGAATAGGGTCTGGTGTCTGCAATGGAAGAGGTGGGGGTCACCACCTGTGCAGATCACCACCTGCAATCTTTGCTGGAGGAGTTGGCAGTGGCACCACCATTCATTTCTTTCATTCATTCATTCATTCATTTATTTATTCGACATTTCGGGAGCACTTGTCCTGTTCCAGGCAAGGTATCGGACACAGGAGGTCTCTGCCTGTAGATCTCTTTTGAAAATTAAATGGGCCAATGCAAGTAAAAGTCTTCATATTGTTTACTCATTGTAAGTGCTCAGTAAATCTACTGATTAAAGCACCCAGTCCTAATTCCGAATTATACATGTTCTAGATCCCAACAGTGTTAGGCACCAACTGGAACTGCAAGATGTACTCACAATAGCTCCTCCGGGACAGATGCTATGATCACCTCCATTTCACAGGTGAGGAAACTGAGGCATGAAGAGGTCATGTAACTTGCTCAGGGTTGTACAGTTTAATGAAAGATTTTCACCCTCCTCCACCATAGCTGATTGATCCAGGGGTGGAGATGCCCTTCTCGGCCAGGCTAATCCAGCAACTCCTTCTGGGAAATGTAAACTTACATGGAGATTTACAAGTAGGGGTGGGTGATGGGGGTGAGCTACCTTGAAACTCTCAGAAGGATCTTGAACGCTGGCAGCTGCTTTTCCTGTAGTGCCCCAGCTCTGCCGTTTCCAAGCCCTGGCAGCTCAGTTCTGTAAGCTTCCTAGTATCCTTCTGGAAACGCTTCCCCTTTTGTTTTTCAAGTAGCCACAGTCAGATTCTTTATTTGCAACCACAGTTATCTTAATGAGTATATCTCTGTTGAATTAGAAATCTGGAGGATCAGCCTGGACATTTATTTTTGGAAAAGGCTGCTGGGTGACTCTGCCCACGGTTAAGAAACACTGCCCGAAATGCCTGAGAAATGGTACCTCGTGCATATTTAAAGATTCTTAACTGCAATATGACATCTCTGCATAAATTGAGTCCAAGTAATTATTTGCAATGAAAATAAATTGGTCTCATAAATGCTCTGCATCACGTATAGATGTAATTTCATTTATGTGACTCTGCTCTTGGAAGGAAATGCCCTTTAAATCAATGGAATTTAGTTGGCTATGGCCTGTTTACCAAAGTTCATAGCTCGATCACCACAAAGCAAAAACAGGCCTCAGTGACACTTATTTAGAAGAATTATTGGCTGCAGTCAGGGTTGCTACAGCAAATTAATTCTCTGAGGTTAAAAAACAAAACAACCTAAGTTCTAGGAGATAACTGAGTAATGCACTGCATGGGACGTATTCAGGTCCTAGCCGTGTCACTTAGTGATGAATTGTGCAGATAGTTTTCTGTGTCTAGTACAGTCTGACGGCGCTGGGCTCTAGGGACTGTGTGGTAGAATTGTTTACTCTTCAGTACCTATTGCACTGTCCCAGCCCCACCCTGTGTATCCCAGCCCCTGGCACTTAGGTATCTTGTTCTGGCCAGTGGGTCATGAGTAGAAGTGACAGGTGTCACTTCTAGGCTGCAGCATTTAAAAGCTGGCGTGCAAGTCTCCAGCTCTTGCATCCCCTGCCTTAGCAACTTGGAAACCATGTGCTGAAATGGTTGTGTCACATGATGGATTGATCTGGATTGCAAGTCACTACAGAAAGGAGAGTTACCAGTAGACTTCGCAACAGCGAGTTGCAAACCTTTGATGAGTTAAGTGTTAAGCTATTGAAGAGTTGGAGGTTTTTTTTTCCTTTTCCTTTTTGCCATTGCTGAGTGTTATCTTGACTGATGAGGTAAATAACTCCATTTTCTCCAGATCAAGGTTTCTAAACCTTGGTGCTACTGACATTGTGGGGGCAGATAACTCTGTTTTGGGGGGGATGGAAGTGGGGGAGCTGTCCTGTGCATTGTAGGGTGTGTAGCAGCATCCCTGGCCTCTATCCACTGGCAATCCCCCATCAGTTTTGACAACCAAAAATGTTTCCTGGCATTGCCACATATCCCTTGGGGGTGGTAATGGGGTAAAATTACCCCTGGTTGAGAACCACTACCCTAGGTAATGAATGAGACTTATATTCATTGTATCAGCCCTAGCATCTTCACTGTGTTGGTTAAGGTATTAGTATTACTTATAACTTGTTCATGCCACAGCGCAAAGAACACTAGATTGAGTTAAGAGACCTGTGTTCAAGACTGAGAGCTTGGGCAAATTACAGACCTGTTGCTGAGTGCTTTGGTTGCAAGGGGCAGAAACTAACTGTGATTAAGTTAAGGACGGAAAGGATTTGTTAGGAGGAGACGGGGAGGGTAAAGGAAGAAGGGGAGATTTGAGCAACTGGGTCGGTCACTCCAGGGATCTTGGCAGCGGACATTGTGGGCTGTCCCTTGATTCCAACAGCCTTCTGCCTGGAACTTCTCTGCTTGATTCAGATTTCCAGGAGACAGGGCGTCTCATTGGCTTTTCTTCGTCATGATATACTCATTAAGATAACTCATTAAGATAGCTTAGGGAGGTAGTAGTGATACAGGCAGCTGTAGCAGTGTCCTTTGATCAAAGCTTCATCAAAACCAAATGTGATGCGGGAAGAGATGTTTCCTGAGGGGGAGGGAGATGGCGGTATCAGAAGAAGAGGAGGAGGGAGGCTGGGCGAGCCGAAGGAGCAGGTGTCTGTTGCAGGGCCCTACTTCCTGTGTCTCTAAGATGGGGATGACAAAGCCTCACAGAGCGTTACGGACCCAGTGAGACGACTGTGAAAGCAGTAGATATCACAGAGGAACCTTGAGATGGCAGAAATGAACGTGACTCAGAGACTAGTGTTAACAGGATGCACCCTGATGCACACATGATGAGGCAGGACTCTGGGACATGCTAGAACTTTCTCAGTTCAGTGGTTGGTTATAGCCAGAAGCTTTGGTTTTGGGGTGGCATTTTATGGGATCTGGGGCTCCTGAGGACATCTCTGGGGGAAATGAGGAACATGAGAAACTTTCATCTGCTCTTTCTCTTCTCTGTGCCCCAACTTCAGACCAGAGAACCAGGCTGTGGGGAGGTCAGAACATGCAGAGCAATGCTTTGCCCCTTCTGTTTGGGAAACCTCTATCCTACCCTGTTCTGCTTCTTGCTCCTGTGGAGCAATGCATACAAATGGTGTTAGAGCAAAATGAGAGATTGCTAGAAACTCACAATCTAATCCCTTGGGCTAAAGAAAGGAAAAAATAAACACAAATGCCAACAGGAGGAAGTTAATTTAAACCCAACCCCAGATCCTGAAAGCTATCGGAATGAGATGAACTCATGAGAACCGGGAGAAGGGGCTTGGGAGGTTGGGGGATGGAAGGCCATGGCCTCTGCCGAGTCTGATTTCGGGTCAGTGCAGAACAGAGAATGTTTACCTGAAATCTATTTGGCCTAAGACGTACAGTCTTATTATTTCTTGACAATGATAAAATTAGATGAATGAAATTCCCATTGTTGTCTTCAAGGTAAGAGAGGCATAAATGAAGCCAGTATCAGCTTTTTCCAAATCCTAAATGCGTTTACTCTCCTTTGGAATGACCACTTTGATTCAGTTGTGCTCTGTCACTCATCAGTAATCCCATCAGGCCAATTTCATGTACAGAAATCTGGAGCTCCAGGGAGGATGTGCTTTGTAAATCCGTTCAGCCGCAGAGGCAGACAGGAGACCATCGCGGTAAGACTACATCGGTGGAACAGTGCCAGACATCAGAGCTACGAGTATTTGATCAATTTAATATGGAGTCAAAGAATAATTGTTAAAAGAAATCATGACCAAAATACATTAGGGACTGTGTCTCTCTGAGAACTAGGACTGGCAGATGCCCCCTCAGCCCTTTGATCCCTCAGACCCACGCAGGATGCTTCCTGGGAAAGAGAGAAAAAGATGTCCAGTGAAAGATGAGAAAGCTAATATTGTTATTTCATAGTCCGTATCATTCACGTTGCACTTGGGTTAGCAGGCTTATTCAGTCACTTACTGAGTGAATGCCTACTGAGGGCCAACTATAAGCAACAAGCCAGGGATGCAAAAGTGAGCAGAGTAACTGCCCTCAAGGAATTTACAGTCTAGTGGAGTAGATCAACACTAATAAAAAATCACACAGTGAGTACAATACTGTAATTGTGACCGGGGTTATGGAAGGGTAGGCATGTAACACTCTTGGAAATTATAATGGAGGAATGGCTCATTGGGCAGGTCACGGGTTACTTTCTTGAGGAAGAAAAGATTTAACTGAAATCCAAAGGAAGAGTAGGAATTAACAAGGAGAAGAGATTTGGAGGTGGGGATGGAGAGAGAGGTCTGTATGTCTGGGTTCCATAGGGTCAGTGAGTATGCTGTGAGATGTACCCCAAGTACAGGGTTTTAGTCTTTATCCTGTTGAAAAGTATTAAACAGGAAATGACACAGTGAGATTTGCATTTTGAAAAGGGCACTCTGGGACATGGTGAGTGCCACATATAGGCTAGTACCGGGGGTATTTGGGAGTCAGGGTCAGACTGTGCAGAACGTCAGGACTGCCAGGTAGGTAAGAGAGAATCCAGGAACAAGAAGGCAGTCTCAGCCTAGGTGGCAGGTGAGCACTAGAAACAAGGTTGGAGGTGACCTCCTTCTGAAACAGTGGCTAGTCCAGCCATGGACTTCTTAGGTACACCTGCCCAGGAAGTAACTGGAGGTGAGAATAGGGAAGCAGCCTCACCTGGTGGGAAAGGGGATTAAAAAAGTAGTGCTGGTTTTGCCAGTCTCCATATTTTAATTCTTGACTCAGAGAAGCCATGGCCTGCCCCTCCTCTGCTCTTCTTCTGATGGACCCTGGGTTCCTATTATAGATCCAGCTCTCTTGTTTTACCATAGAAAATGCAGAAAAATATTGGCTATTATTACTGAATACTTTAGGAGTTCAGAAAATAAATTGTGTTATACCTGTGGGGAGCAGAGAACTCTTGTTGGGTGAAATTGAGATGGCTTTTGAGCTGGGAATTGAGAGATGCCCAAATGGAGAGGGCAAGAAGAGCCAGTGTCTGACCACCAGGAAAAGACAGGAAGAGCACATGTTAAAGAGGGAACAGCCTAAGCAGAGACACTAAGGGAGAGGAGCAGGAGCTCTTTGCAATGACCAGTGGTCAGAAGAAATGGGATTGAGAGGCAGGAGAGTAGTACCTAAGAGCACAGACTGTGGACCCAGACTGCCTCAGTGCAAAGCTCAGCTCTAACATGTCTTAGCTTTGTGACCTCGAGTAGATTCCATTACTGCCCTGTGGTTTAGTTTCTTCACCTATAAAGTAGGAATAAAACCACCTACATTATAGGGTCATTATGGACACTAAATCTGGCACATGGTAAGCACTATATAAGTTTCAGTTATGATTACAGCAGTAGGAGGCACTATTATAAACACAAGTTGAGTCTGTATAAGGAAGGGGTCAAAAACCAGGCTGCAGAGTTTGCAGAAGGGAGGGTTTTCCAGATATTCTGTTATAGATTTCTAATTTAATTCCAGTATGGTTAGAGAATATACTCCGAATGACTTGAATCCTTTTAAATTATTGAGCCTTTTTTCATGGCTAAGGATATTGGAAACTGTTCCATGTGCATTTGAGAAGAATATGTATTCTATGATGGTTGGATGGAATGTTCTATAAATGTGGATCAGATCAAGTTGGTTGATAGTGTTGTTCAGATCTCCTATATCCTTACTAATTTTCTCTCTACTTGTTCAATCAATTGTTGAGAGAGGGGTATTGAAATCTCTAACTATAATTGTGAGTGTTTCTATTTCTTCTTGCAGTTCTATCAGTTTTAGCTTCACGTATTTTAAATCTCTGTTATTAGGGGCATAAATATTTAAGACTGTTACATCCTCTTGATAAATTGATCCCTTTATCATTATAAAATGACTTTCTTTGTCCCTGGTAATATTCTTTGCTCTAAAATTTGATGTTAAATATGCCACTCCAGCTTTCTTTTGATTGGTGTTAGCATGATATATTTTTTTCATCCTTTTACTTTTAACCTTTTGGTGTCTGAATATTTAAAATGTGTTTCTTGTACAGAGTACACAGTTGGGCCTTGCTTTTTTTTTAATCCAATGTGATAATCTGTACCTTTTGATAAAGTACTGAGACCACTTACATTTAATGTGATTATTCATATGATTGGGTTTAAATCTATCATTTTGCTGTCTTTTTCTATTCCCAGTATTCACTGTTCTCTTTTTCCTTTTTTCCTGCCTGCTTTTGGATTCATTGAATTTTAAAAATTAGTATTTTATCTTCTCTGTTGGCTTATTAACTATAATTCTTTGTTTTGTTTTCTTCGTGGTAACTTTAAGGTTTATGGTATACATTTTAACTTATCATAGTCTATCTATATTAAAGTGATATTATGCCATATAAGAACTTGACAATAGTTTGCTTTCATTTCTCCTACCTCGATCGTTTTGCTATTTTGTCATATGTTTTAGTTTTATACATGTTATAAGCCCCGCACTGCATTATTATTTTTCTTTAAACAGTCAATTATCTTTTAAATACATTTAAACAATAAGAAAAAATTGTACAATTTACCCAGGAAGTTCCATTTCTGGTGCTCTTCATTCTTATGCATAGATTCATATTTCCAACTGATGTAATTTTCCTTCTGCCTGAAGGACTTCCTGTAACATTTCCTGTAGTGTGATTTTGCTGTTTGTATATTCTTTCTACTTTTGTATGTCTTAAAAAGTATTTTTTCATTTGCTTTTGAAAGATACTTTTCGCCAGCCAACATTGTTTACTTTCGGTTCTTTACAGATGTGCTGTACTGTCTACTTGCTTGCATTGTTTCCTATAAGAAATCTGCTGTAATTTAAAGGATCTTTGATCCTGTATATTTAACATGTCTTTTTTTCTTCTGGATGCTTTTAAGATTTTATCTTTATCATTGGCTTTGAGCAGTTTGATTATGATGTACCTTGGTGAACTTTTCTCCTCCTCCTCCTCCTTTTCTATAAGTTTTATTGAGTTTTGTTCTGTGACAAATTTAGGTTACTTGGAAACAGTTCAGTCCTTTTGGGTATTGCTTTTAAGGATTTTTTTAGGTAGATCCAGAGCCATACTCAGTCTGTGTTTAATTACTTCTCATTAATAAGGTAAACTCTTCTGTGTTCTCTACCCAAGGTCTCATGGATCATGGGGTTTTTGCAGTCTGCCTAGGAGAGGCCGACATACTCTCGGTTCTGTGTGAGCACTAGGCACTGGTACCACTAATCCTGTTAGGTGGTTCTTTTCCTCGTCTCAGGAAGGTTCTGCACACACGTGTGCTGATCGGGACTCAGCTGACTTCGTGAAGGGAAGGAACGCTCTACACATCTCCAGACTTCTCCCTCTGTGAAGCTCTTTCCTCTCTGGTACTCCATCCTATGAGTGATAGCCACCTTGGTCTCTCTGGGCCCTCAGCTCTGTCTCCTGAGTTCAGGGAGCCTGCCGGATGCTGTTTGGTGTCCCCAACCTGTGCAGTGGTACGGAAACTCTCTCAAGAGAGTAAACTGGAGCACTTGTAGGGCTCATCCTGTTTC
Source organism: Balaenoptera acutorostrata (assembly GCF_949987535.1). Taxonomy (NCBI): domain Eukaryota; kingdom Metazoa; phylum Chordata; class Mammalia; order Artiodactyla; family Balaenopteridae; genus Balaenoptera; species Balaenoptera acutorostrata. The sequence goes on along the minus strand of NC_080079.1, from coordinate 11,283,493 downwards.
TTTCCTGTCTCTCAGAGATCACTGCCCCTCATTGCCTAATATCCAGTGTTTTGGAAACTATTATTTCCTATATTCTATCCATTTTTTGGTTGGTTTGGGTGGGAGGGTAAATCTACCTGTCACTCTGTCTAGGCCATAAGTGTAAGTTCCAGGCTGCAAAGTTTGAATGTCATTCTCTAGGCAATGCAGAAGCATCAGAACTGGAGAATGATGATCATTCCTGGGTGTCCAGAAGGTAACTCTAGTAGTGTTTGTAGGAGGGACTGGAGAAGAAAGTCAGAGACAGGGAGGCTTTGCAAAGCCCTAACAACTGGCAGTGAGGACCCAGAGAAGACATGAATTTAAGAAATTCTAAAATCCTAGTATGGAAAGTATCCTAAGATAAAATGCAAAAGTCCAAGCTTGCATAATAGAAACATCATCTAAAGTAATATGTTAAGAATTTGCAGCATTTTGTCTGCTCCCGACAACTCAAATTGAAGCCTGGATTAAGTTAGAAATAGTGTTTTCTGTAGTGCCCCCCAAACACTAGGTACTCAACACCCTCAGAACTGGAGACTGTGGGACTCATCAGAAGCATCCCACAGGCCCTGCGGAGTCTGATGGCTAGAGATTCTGTAGAATTACATAACCTCAAAGGGCTTCTGGAAGGTTGTTCTTGTTTGGACAACATTTGAGGATATTTCCCATGAGAAATCACCATATTTTATTCACATACATTTGGGAACTTTGTGAGTAGCAGAGATTATTTTAGGTTTTTAGGAAGCAAATCTCCAAATGTGCTTATCACAAAGCCTTTGACTTTTCAAGTCACTTCGGAATGAGAATATTTTTCTTCCAAACCACCAAAGTCTAAATCCAGCTGGGATTTTTACATAGGAACATTGTCTTACCCCAAGTTACTGGTGTGCTTAATGCTAAAATAATATATTTAGGATAATAAAGTAAAGTGGGGAATAAAAAAGCACAAGGCATAGTCGAATAAAATTAGTCTTGAGAAAATGTGCCCTTCCCACTTTGAGGGAGTTGGGCTTAAATGAAGTCTCTTTAAACTTGGTATGGGGAATGATTGTTTGAGGAGCAAAGATCAGAGAATATTAACAAGTTAGTGTTGGAGAAACGCTACTAGAAACCTCTGAGCATCCCTGCTCTGGGGGAGCAGTTCTGGTTGTAAAAATGCTCTCTCTGACCAGGAACGAGGACAGCCGAGAAGCGGGTGTTAGCAGCCTGTGGCCGTGTGTCAGCTTCCTCTCACGGTAGGAGCCTGGGGCCACAGCCGTGCCTTCACCTTGAATTCCTTTAGGTTTCAGAATGACTCACAGACCATCCCCCAAGATTCTTGCTGATAGCCCCATAAGGAGACCTTCAGGAGCTATAAACACCCTTATACACAAACCCTTTACAAAGTGAATGTCAACCAACAACAAAAAGTTACCCTTCCAGAAGGTTAAATCCAGGAAAGATGACCAGTGATTTCTCAAACATTTGAATACAGTATAGCTACTGGAGAATTATTTTCATTATAAAGAGGGAAATGGGTGATCAAGGTGGCAGGAGAAAGAAGAATAATACAGAACCTAGAGAAACCAGTGAACATAGTAAAAAAGAAAATCCCAATCTGCATTTAGTGTGGTTGCTGATAGTGTTAAGTCTGACTACCCCAAACAATGAACGTTTTGTTAGCTCCTTTACAACATTGCTGCAGAATTGTTACCCTCTGTGTGGTGCTTTTGAGGCTGGAACGGTGAACTCTCCGTCCCATCCTTCTGATGCCTTTGGAAACCATGTTTGGAGGCTGGCATGATCGGTCATGGTGGGTACAGCTTTGGCTGCTTAGAGGGCCTTTCTCATTCTCTGGGGACCCAACCCTACTCCTGTAGTCAGGATCCCTTACCCCTGCCATAGGAATGGGTATTTGACCCAGGTCGGCCAATTAGGAATCCTTTATGGAAAGGCTGGTAGGTGAAGGATAGGCACATGACCCAAGTAGGACCATTCAGAGTCTTCTCTGGATGGGTACATAGATGTTGGGAGAGAGAGTAAGTTCCCCTTTCCACTGAAGGTTACTAAGCTTGCAGGTGTAAGTTAAGCTGCTGGCTGAATGCAATTGAGCAGGAGGAGGAGGCCGCCAAGGAAACGTGAACGGTGGAATCAGAACCTGTTTCTGTAATTTTGTTAAGTACCTAAATGAGGCCCGTGTCATGACAGATGGAGGATTTTAGGGATTAATGATTTTTTTTAACAGCTTCATAATTGCAGACACTTATTTTTGATACAAATATGCTTTCTACCACGTGGATTAAAACTATCATTCAGTTCCTTTCCAGTCCGCCTGTCAAGATGACAAATGACCCATACCAGAAAAGTATCAGCTGGCAGAGACTGTCAGTTCATAATTTCACCAGCACCAGAAAGAGTGGTGGCAGCGGCGGCTGCTGCAGTGTCTTTCTTCCTCCAGGAGCTGGATTTCTCTGTGGAAAATCATCCCTAACATCCAGTGCACATGGATAGTTTGAAAAAGAAGCAGTCCTCTTACATAATTGGGGAAGTTTAATGAAAACTGGCTGCCCATCCAGTGGTTGGCTGTTCTTCGTGAATAGTGTTAGCTGGGAAGAAAATAGAAATCTACAATTCCTGAGTAGCTGGAATTTAAAGCATCCTATAGATGCAGGATTGGCCAAACCTCTTCCTGAGCAAAGCCAGGAGAAAGATGGTTTCCAGTCTGGTTTCATCTTTGAGTTTGTGTAGGGATGCAGTGACCATGGGCTGGGTTTTTGATACTTGAGGAAAAGAGAATCCTGTTAGGTATTATTGGAAAGGCCGTGTGTTATTGGAGGAAAGGCACAGATTCATTCTCTCCTTGGGCCCATCAGAAACCACGAACTTTGCTCTGTCCTGCAGGAATCTTCCTTTTCTTGGTTGGCTAATCACGCCCATGGGAATTGTCTCAGAGTACACCCCACCCCCTCATCTATAATTGTCACAAGTGCGAAAGGTCTCTTTCTCTTTCGTATAATCACACATGTGTGCACACACACACACATCAGAAGCACTTTCCTGGTGTGTGGCAACCTGGGGAAGAGTCAGAGAATTTGGAAGATGTCATAAAAACCATTTAGTACAGGGGTTGGCTAACTTTTTCCATGAGGAGCCAGACAGTAATTCTTTCAGGGTTTGTAGGACATACTATGTTGCAGCTACTCAGCTTTGCCATTGCAGCACAAAAACAGCTCCAGACATTATGTAAATAATTGGTGTGACTGTGTTCCAATAAAACTTTATTTATAAAAACAGGTGGCAGCTGGATTTGGCCCGTGGGCCCTGGTTTTCTTACTCCTGGCTAGTCCTATGCCTTAGATGAGGAGACTGAAAATCAAAATGATCTGCTGGCCACATTGCTAGTAAGGAGTCCAGATTTCAGACCCCTGGAGCCCAATCACTTCCACTCACACTGCCTTACACTGCAGCCTTTGGTTCCTGAATCCAGGCAGGGGAGTTATCTAAGCCCTCCTTTCTCTGGAGGGCTACACACAGGCACAAGGGATGAATTCTTTAAAACAGGGCTTCTCGATTTAGGTTTGGTGCTGCCACCTGGGTACTCATGGCTCTGTTCCCACATGAGTTGGAGGCTGGGCCACGTCAGGTCACTGCACGGTCTTCAAGGGAAACCCAAGTGCCAGAAGGGCAACTCTCACGTCACCCCTTCCCAGTGACTGAGAACGAATGCTCTAAAACAGGTATCTTGGGGACTTCCCTGGCAGTCCAGTGGTTAAGATTCTGAGCTTCCAATGCAGGGGGGTACGGGTTTGATCCCTGGTCGTGGAATTAAGATCCCACATGCCGCAGGGCGCGGCCAAAAAAAAGAAAAAGGTTAAAAATAAAATAAAATAAAACAGTATCTTGTAGGCTTGCTGGTGCCAGTGTCCTTGTGGTGGGATGAGCTCCTGAGGGTGGCTGCGACCATATCTCTGTCCATGGCTGCCTCTCAAAATCCAGGTGAGAGAGTGTTACACACCACGGGGGGTGGTGATGGGCTCACACGTCTCCATCAGCCTTGTCTTTGGAGAGAGGCTGAGCACCACGGACAAGATCGGCCTGATGACCATGAAGATTCTCTGTGGCTGGCCTTCCAGGAGGGTGTGTCATCCTGGAAGCCCTATCCCGGGATATTTGGAGTCAAGAGGAGCAGCGGGAAGGAAGACGTAGACCAGCAAGCTTCATGGGACCAAGAGGGTTCCCAAACCTCCCCACTCTGAGGAGGGTCACCATTCTTTGACCTAACAAACCAAAGGCTGCCTGTGACCCACTGGCCTGGAGCAGGATCTGCAGGAAAACATCTTCAGACAGGGCTCACCTGGGCCCGGGATGGAGAGCAAAGGATGTAGTATTGAAATAGTATCTGTGAAAAGTCTGCATTAGAGGACGTTTGAAAGGAATTTTATTTCGTTCAATTAGATGCATTAATAAAGATTGATAGCCATAAAGATGGAAAAAACCCCGACATCTTGTCCCTGCTTATCTAGATCAGCCTCAGAAACCACACAGGTAATTCTGCAAATTCCTGCAGAGGGATAATTCTACCTTCTAATGGAATTAGCAGTATTCAGGACATTTTTTTACTAAGCCTTCCTGCCCTCTTCTTACCAAACACACCTCACCACCATCCCCCAAACCTCATCACTCAGTTGCTTACACCTTTCAGGTAGTCAGACATGCTTAGCTCTGCACCTTTACTCTTTATTTAGCTTGGCTGTAGCATTAATTATTTTAACCTTGTCTCATGAATCACACTCCCCTGATTTTGTATCACTAGGTTAACTTTGCACTGAATATTCTCTGATTCACTTCTATTCTAGAAGGGAATTTGAACTGTAAACAGCTGTAGACAAACACATAAAAGCCCAAATCATCTTCTTTCCACATATTGGAGTTTTGTCTTATGGGAGACTTAAAGATATTTTGTTAATTTAAGAATTTGCAGATGAAATTATATCCCAGAACTCAAGTGGCCCATTTGGTGTCTCTTTCAGTATAAGCTGGACAGAATTGAAATGTCATTGAATCTAATTCTGCTGCTAATTTGTTTAGGGATTATTTGGTTGTAAAGAACAGACACACAGCCAGGGTAACTTAAGCAAAAATCAAAATGAAATTTATTGGAAGAAAACTGGGCCCAGACCACAGAAGGCCAGCTGGGTGTCTTCAGGGACCCAAACCAGGATCTGGCATGTCGGGGCCGAGATCACCTTCTGTGTCTCTTGGGCTCTGCCTCTCATATCTCTGCAGTTTCCGAAGAAACTGGATAGAGCCTTGTCTAGAGCTCAGGCCCTGAACCCCATCCTCTGAGCTCTTTACCAGCACTTGTCACACTCAGCAGGGGTGCCACAGGGCATCTCCAAATACTCAAGAATTTATCCAAACCAGAAAAGATGTAGACCACGTGGAGAAGCGCCTTCACCCGTTCTCTTGGCTTTATATATCAGGTTCTATGTAAGAGAAACATGTGAAAAAGGGGTTCTGCTCCTGTAGCATCAAGTACTTGGAATAATTGATCAAAGCAAACAACAAAACAGCAAGAACTATAACTAGTGGGGCAACTTTTTTTGACAATTATACTTTATTTGGTGGCACATGAGCTAGTTGCCTTGTTTACCTTTACAACAGGTTTCCTTTTGGTTTCTCAGAACAAAAGAGCCCGTTAGTTTTCTGGCTCTCTAAACGTGGGGCAAAACAGAAAGCAGGGACTGGAAAACTCAGGCTATGTGCAATAGCTGCCTGTTTTGTCAGTAAAGTTTTATTGGAGCACAGCCATCCCTTTTCATTTGGCGGCAATGGCAAAGTTGAGTTGTGGCCAACACCATCTGGCACACAAAGCCTAAAATATTTACTACCTTGGTGCTTTACAGAGAGTTTGCTGATCCCTAGACTAAAGAGATAAGACAAAAACTATTTTTACTTCAGTATGTCACAGAGAGATGTCTCAGATGGTTGTGGAGCTAAAAGACAAATGGTGCAGGAGTCTACAACGAGGAAACAGCTTGGAGATCCCACATCTCAAGTTCATGGTGGAATCTGATTATGGGATTGTTCCAAAGAGTGTTAGTAAACCAGGGGCCACTCAGGTAATGTGCTTGATCAAATGTTTTCAAGTACAAGCCGCAGTTCAAATAGTTTGACAAGAGATGGACAAGCTACAGTTCTGTGTGAATTATGACTAGGATCTTGGTGTATGTTGTTGTGACACCACAAGCTATGGATTAAACAATATCCTCTCAAGCCTTGCTGGAACTGTTGTGTGGTTCTAAGGTAAACTCTGATGGAAAGTAAAGAGAAAATACGCAGTTGACAAGAACTGAGAATACAACTTTTAGAGGGCAAACTGATGATTCAGAAGAGAATTTTGATATTTCAAGTTAAGGGGGAAACCTTGCTTGAGGCTGGCAGGGAGAGGCTGTGTTGGTTTCCGTGACAAAGTGTAGCTACTGCCCTCCTCTTCCGGCGCCTGGAGATGCTGAGGGAGGGAGTGGAGCATCCAAGGGACAGTGTTGCCTTGGTCACTCTTCCTTCTGACACCTGGTTAGCACCCCAGCCTCTTCTTCCTTGATGGGAAGTCCCCCCACCTTACCCAGTTTACGTCTCTGTTCCTTCATTTTAATCTGACAGGCCTCCCATCTTATGAAACATTTCTCCAAATGTCTCTTTATCATGTGGTTTACCTTTATAATTGTGCTCTAGCTTTTCTTTTTCTTTAATATTTGAATAAATTAGCTCTTGTGTCGATAATAATGTCAGTGATAACGATATTAGTTATAACCTGGTATTCATCATCTATTGCATACCTTTTTGTAAGTCAAGCATTTGAAATACTTTCACTCATTTGACCCTCATATCAGTTCTTGGGAAGTGAATATAACTATAATTCCTATTTTACAAATGATGAAACTGAGGCTTAGGGAGATTAAGTACTTAAACAGAATAATTCATGTATTCATTCATTCAACAAATATATGTTGGCTGTCACATGTGCCTACTATAGCACTGGGTGTACTGCAGTGAGCACATTGTCATGAAGCGTGAAGCTTGTGCTGCGTAGAGCGACCAGAAAACAAACAAAACAAACATGTGATTCCAAAGTGGGACGAGTGATCAGTATGAAAGGACAGGACAAAGAACAGTAAGCGGACACCATAGGCACATGGCTGTCTGGCCCCCAAGTCCATTCAAACTAAAGTCTGTCTCTGAGATCTATATTCTTTTATGTTTAAAAATTTTTTTATTTATTTTTTAATGGTGTTTTTTTTTTACAAGCTAGTTGATGTCAAAGAAGCTTTTTGAGCCTTTGTTTTTTCATTTATTTATTTATTTATTTATTTATTTATGGCTGTGTTGGGTCTTCGTTTCTGTGTGAGGGCTTTCTCTAGTTGTGGCAAGCGGGGGTCACTCTTCATCGCGGTGCGCGGGCCTCTCACTATCGCGGCCCTCTCACTATCGCGGCCTCTCTTGTTGCGGAGCACACGCTCCAGACGCGCAGGCTCAGTAACTGTGGCTCACGGGCCTAGTTGCTCCGCGGCATGTGGGATCTTCCCAGACCAGGGCTCGAACCCGTGTCCCCTGCATTGGCAGGCAGATTCTCAACCACTGCGCCACCAGGGAAGCCCCAAAATTTTTTATTTTTTTAACATCTTTATTGGCGTATAATTGCTTTACAATGCTGTGTTAGTTTCTGCTTTATAACAAAGTGAATCAGCTGTACATATACATATGTCCCCATATCTCTTCCCTCTTGCGTCTCCCTCCCACCCTCCCTATCCCACCTCTCTAGGTGGTCACAAAGCACTGAGCTGATCTCCTTGTGCTATGCAGCTGCTTCCCACTAGCTATCGATTTTACATTTGGTAGTGTATATATGTCCATGCCACTCTCTCACTTTGTCCCAGCTTACCCTTCCCCCTCCCCGTGTCCTCAAGTCCATTCTCTAGTAGGTCTGCGTCTTTATTCCCGTCCTGCCCCTAGGTTCCTCATGACCATTTTTTTTTTTTTTTAGATTCCATATATATGTGTTAGCATATGGTATTTGTTTTTCTCTTTCTGACTTACTTCACTCTGTATGACAGACTCTAGGTCCATACACCTCACTACAAATAACTCTATTTCGTTTCTTTTTATGGCTGAGTAATATTCCATTGTATATATGTGCCACATCTTCTTTATCCATTCATCTGTTGATGGGCACTTAGGTTGCTTCCACGTCCTGGCTATTGTAAATAGAGCTGCAATGAACATTGTGGTACATGACTCTTTTTGAATTATGGTTTTCTCAGCGTATATGCCCAGTAGTGGGATTGCTGGGTCATACGGTAGTTCTATTTTTAGTTTTTTAAGGAACCTCCATGCTGTTCTCCATAGTGGCTGTATCAATTTACATTCCCACCAACAGTGCAAGAGGGTTCCCTTTTCTCCACACCTTCTCCAGGATTTATTGTTTGTAGATTTTTTGATGATGGCCATTCTGATTGGTGTGAGATGATATCTCATTGTAGTTTTGGTTTGCATTTCTCTAATGATTAATGATGTTGAGCATTCTTTCATGTATTTGTTGGCAATCTGTATATCTGTTTTGGAGAAATGTCTATTTAGGTCTTCTGCCCATTTTTGGATTGGGTTTTTTTTTTTTTTTTTTATACTGAGCTGCATGAGCTGCTTGTAAATTTTGGAGATTAATCCTTTGTCAGTTGCTTCATTTGCAAATATTTTCTCCCATTCTGAGGGTTGTCTTTTCATCTTGTTTATGGTTTCCTTTGCTGTGCAAAAGCTTATAAGTTTCATTAGATCCCATTTGTTTATTTTTGTTTTTATTTCCATTTCTCCAGGAGGTGGGTCAAAAAGGATTTTGCTGTGATTTATGTCATGGAGTGTTCTGCCTATGTTTTCCTCTAAGAGTTTTATAGTGTCTGGCCTTACATTTAGGTCTTTAATCCATTTTGAGTTTATTTTTGTGTATAATGTTAGGGAGTATTCTAATTTCATTCTTTTACATGTAGCTGTCCAGTTTTCCCAGCACCACTTATTGAAGAGGCTGTCTTTTCTCCATTGTATATTCTTGCCTCCTTTATCAAAGATAAGGTGACCGTATGTGCATGGGTTTATCTCTGGGCATTCTATCCTGTTCCATTGATCTGTGTTTCTGTTTTTTTGCCAGTACCATACTGTCTTGATTACTGTAGCTTTGTAGTATAGTCTGAAGTCCAGGAGCCTGATTCCTCCAGCTCCATTTTTCTTTCTGAAGATTGCTTTGGCTATTCAGGGTCTTTTGTGTTTCCATACAAATTGTGAAATTTTTTGTTCTAGTTCTGTGAAAAATGCCATTGGTAGTTTGATAGGGATTGCATTGAATCTGTAGACTGCTTAGGGTAGTATAGTCATTTTCACAATGTTGATTCTTCCAATCCAAGAACATGGTATATCTCTCCATCTGTTTCTATCATCTTTAATTTCTTTCATCAGTGTCTTATAGTTTTCTGCATACAGGTCTTTCATCTCCTTAGGTAGGTTTATTCTTAGGTATTTTATTCTTTTTGTTGCAATGGTAAATGGGAGTGTTTCCTTAATTTCTCTTTGATTTTTCATCATTAGTGTATAGGAATGCAAGAGATTTCTGTGCATTAATTTTGTATCCTGCTACTTTACCAAATTCATTGATGAGCTCTGGTAGTTTTCTGGTAGCATCTTTAGGATTCTCTATGTATAGTAAATATCATGTCATCTGCAAAGTGACAGTTTTACTTCTTCTTTGCCGATTTGGATTCCTTTTATTTCTTTTTCTTCTCTGATTGATGTGGCTAAAACTTCCAAAACTATGTTGAATAATAGTGGTGAGAGTGGGCAACCTCATCTTGTTCCTGATCTTAGTGGAAATGGTTTCAGTTTTTCACCACTGAAAATGATGTTGGCTGTGGGTTTGTCATATATGGCCTTTATTATGTTGAGGTAAATTCCCTATATGCCTACTTTCTGGAGGGTTTTTTATCATAAATGGGTGTTGAATTTTGTCGAAAGCTTTTTCTGAATCTATTGAGATGATCATATGTTTTTTCTCCTTCAGTTTGTTAATATGGTTTATCACATTGATTGATTTGCATATACTGAAGGATCCTTGCATTCCTGGGATAAACCCCACTTGATCATGGTGTATGATCCTTTTAATGTGTTGTTGGATTCTGTTTGCTAGTATTTTGTTGAGGATTTTTGCATCTATGTTCATCAGTGATATTGGCCTGTAGTTTTCTTTTTTGTGGCATCTTTGTCTGGTTTTGGTATCAGGGTGATGGTGGCCTCATAGAATGAGTTTGGGAGTGTTCCTCCCTCTGCTATATTTTGGAAGAGTTTGAGAATTAGAGGTGTTAGCTCGTCTCTAAATGTTTGATAGAATTCGCCTGTGAAGCCATCTGGTCCTGGGCTTTTGTTTGTTGGAAGATTTTTAATCACAGTTTCAATTTCAGTGCTTGTGATTGGTCTGTTTATATTTTCTATTTCTTCCTGGTTCAGTCTCAGAAGTTGTGCTTTTCTAAGAATTTGTCCATTTCTTCCAGGTTGTCCGTTTTATTGGCATATAGTTGCTTGTAGTAACCTCTCATGATCCTTTGTATTTCTGCAGTGTCAGTTGTTACTTCTCCTTTTTCATTTCTAATTCTATTGATTTGAGTCTTCTCCCTTTTTTTCTTGATGAGTCTGGCTAATGGTTTATCAATTTTGTTTATCCTCTCAAAGAACCAGCTTTTAGTTTTATTGATCTTTGCTATTGTTTCCTTCATTTCTTTTTCATTTATTTGTGATCTGATCTTTATGATTTCTTTGCTTCGGCCAGCTTTGGGGGTTTTTTGTTCTTCTTTCTCTAATTGCTTTAGGTGTAAGGTTAGGTTGCTTATTTGAGATGTTTCTTGTTTCTTGAGGTAGGATTGTGTTACTATAAACTTCCCTCTTAGAACTGCTTTTGCTGTATCCCATAGCTTTTGGGTTGTCATGTTTTCATTGTCATTTGTTTCTAGGTGTTTTTTGATTTCCTCTTTGATTTCTTCAGTGATCTCTTGGTTATTTAGTAGTGTGTTGTTTAGCCTCCATGTGTTTGTATTTTTTATAGATTTTTTCCTGTAACTTATATCTAGTCTCATAGCATTGTGGTCAGAAAAGGTACTTGATATGATTTCAATTTTCTTAAATTTACCAAGGCTTGATTTGTGACCCAAGATATGATCTACTCTGGAGAATGTTCCATGAGCACTTGAGAAGAAAGTGTCATCTGCTGTTTTTGGGTGGAATGTCCTAAATTAAGTCCATCTTGTTTAATGTATCATTTAAAGCTTGTGTTTCCTTATTTATTTTCATTTTGGATGATCTGTCCATTGGTGAAAGTGGGGTGTTAAAGTCCCCTACTATGATTGTGTTAGTGTCGATTTCCCCTTTATGGCTGTTAGCATTTGCCTTGTGTATTGAGGTGCTCCTATGTTGGGTGCATAAATATTTACAATTGTTATATCTTCTTCTTGGATTGATCCCTTGATCATTAAGTAGTGTCCTTCTTTGTCCCTTGTAATAGTCTTTATTTTAAAAGTCTATTTTGTCTGATATGAGAATTGCTACTCCAGCTTTCTTTTGATTTCCATTTGCATGGAATATCTTTTTCCATCCCCTCACTTTCAGTCTGTATGTGTCCCTAGGTCTGAAGTGGGTCTCTTGTAGATAGCATATAGACGGGTCTTGTTTTTGTATCCATTCAGCCAGTCTGTGTCTTTTGGTGGGAGCATTTAATTCATTCACATTTAAGGTAATTATCGATATGTATGTTCCTATTACCATTTTCTTAATTGTTTTGGGTTTGTTATTGTAGGTCTTTTCCTTCCCTTGTGTTTCCTGCCTAGAGAAGTTCCTTTAGCATTTGTTGTAGAGCTTGTTTGGTGGTGCTGAATTCTCTTAGCTTTTGCTTGTCTGTAAAGGTTTTAATTTCTCCATCAAATCTGAATGAGATCCTTGCTGGGTAGAGTAATCTTGGTTGCAGGTTTTTCCCTTTCATCACTTTAAATATGTCCTGCCACTCCCTTCTGGCTTGCAGAGTTTCTGCTGAAACATCAGCTGTTAAACTTATGGGGATTCCCTTGTATGTTAATTGTTGCTTTTCCCTTGCTGCTTTTAATATTTTTTCTTTGTATTTAATTTTTGATAGTTTGATTAATATGTGTCTTGGAATGTTTCTCCTTGGATTTATCCTGTATGGGACTCTCTGTGCTTCCTGGACTTGATTGACTATTCCTTGCCCATATTAGGGAAGTTTTCAACTATAATCTCTCAAATATTTTCTCAGTCCCTTTTTTTTCTCTTCTTCTTCTGGGACCCCTATTATTCGAATGTTGGTGCATTTAATGTTGTCCCAGAGGTCTCTAAGACTGTCCTCAATTCTTTTCATTCTTTTTTCTTTATTCTGCTCTGTGGTAGTTATTTCCACTGTTTTACCTTCCAGGTCAGTTATCCGTTCTGCTTCAGTTATTCTGCTATTGATTCCTTCTAGAGAATTTTTAATTTCATTTATTGTGTTGTTCATTATTGTTTGTTTTCTCTTTAGTTCTTCTGGGTCCTTGTTAAACGTTTCTTGTATTTTCTCCATTCTATTTCCAAGATTTTGGATTATCTGTACTATCATTACTCTGAATTCATTTTCAGGTAGACTGCCTATTTCCTTTTCATTTGTTTGGTCTGGTGGACTTTTACCTTGCTCCTTCATCTGCTGTGTATTTCTCTGTCTTCTCATTTTGCTTAACTTATGTGTTTGGGGGTCTCTGTTTCGCAGGCTGCAGGTTCGTAGTTCCCATTGTTTTTGGTGTCTTCTCCCAGTAGGTAAGGTTGGTTCAGTGGGTTGTGTAGGCTTCCTGGTGGAGGGGACTGGTGCCTGTGTTCTGGTGGATGAGGCTGGATCTTGTCTTTCTGGTGGGCAGCACCACGTCCGGTGGTGTGTTTTGGGGTGTCTATAAACTTATTATGATTTTAGGTAGCCTCTCTGCTAATGGGTGGGTTTGTGTTCCTGTCTTGCTAGTTGTTTGGCACAGGGTTTCCAGTCCTGTAGCTTGCTGGTCGTTGAGTGGAGCTGGGTCTTAGCGTTGAGATGGAGATCTCTGGGAGAGCTTTCGCCATTTGGTATTACGTGGGGCTGGGACGTCTCTGGTGGACCAATGTCCTGAACTCGGCTCTCCTACCTCAGAGGCTCAGGCCTGACACCCGGCTGGAGCACCAAGACCCTGTCAGCCACATGGCTCAGAAGAAAAGGGAGAAAAAGAGAGAAAGAAAGAAAGGAAGGAAGGGAGGGAGGAAGAAAATAAAGTTATTAAAATAGAAAAAATTATTAAAAATAAAAAAATAAAAAAGTAATAAATGAGAGAAAGAAAGAAGAGAGCAATCAAACGAAAAAAGAAATCCACCAATGATATCAAGCGCTAAAAACTACACTAAAAACAAAACAAAACAAAACCCAAAATGGACAGTCAGAACCCTAGAACAAATGGCAAAAACAAAGCTTTTGGGAAATCTGAGGTTTTCTGCCAGCGTCCGGTAGGTGTTCTGTAGGAGTTTTTCCACATGTAGATGTAGTTTTGATGTATCTGTGGGGAGGAAGGTGATCTTGACGTCTTACTCCTCTGTCATCTTGAAGGCGCCCCTCGAGATCTATATTCTTGAACACCTTTTCTTTCTGTCCTTCCTCCCTCAGTGAAACACAGTAGCCTAGTGTTGGATGGGGCTTTGAGATCCCCTGGTCCTGCCTAATGTGTCTTAAAGGTGAATTTCTCCACTATCTGTTTTTGTCTCAGTCTTCTTCAGGTATAGAGTCCCTACAACCTTCCCCAGAAGACTTTTCTATTTTTTGTTTCTCATTACAAACAAAGAGCAAGTCCCTTCTCTCACCTTCTTCCTTCCCTCCCTCCCTCTCTGTCTCTCCCTCCATAAGTTTACATCATTTTATTTCTACCAGGGAGTGTTATGTATTTAATTCAATTCATAAACTATTTATTAAGGATGCCTGGGGCTTAGCAGAGTGCTCTCCATAAATATTTATTGAGTAAAGGTATGTGCTAGGCTAAAACGAAGACTAATTTAAACCAGACAGGATCCCTGGCCTCAAGGAGCTGCCCACCGGCTAAGTGAGCTGACACAAAAACAGTTCCTCACAGTACAAGGCAGGGGAGCAGGCACTGGGGAGGCGGTTCACTGGGGTGGCTCGCCAAGAGTTCTGCCCTGCAAAGTTCCAACAGATTGGGTTTGTCTCACCATTCCATTAGGAGCTCACTTCAGTGGTCAGCTTATTTTAAAGCTCTGATTCGTAGTTTGCCCCAAAGTGTGTCTAATGATCTTTTGCCTCAAAAGAGGGAAATTTTTAAAAAACTCATATAAGGCTCTGCAGGTCATTGTTCAGGATGGTGTTAATAGCGCTGTTTCCAGGGGCATGAGTTTGTTAGGGTGGCTTTGCTGGCAGTAGTGAGCAGAGAGGTGACGAAGCGGGAAAGAGAGTGTGGATGTGTGAGACTCGCTCAGCTGTGTGCATTTGACTTGGTTACACAGTCAGTGTCCCCTAAGTCAGTGACTTCCACTTGCATCATTAGCACGTCAAAGAATTGGATGGACATTTGCAGGTGAGTGTGTAATTTCTGACCTCCTCCATAGAACGCTCATTCCACCATTGAAATATGTGTGCCCTTTACTACAGCTCTACAAGACTCCCTGCCATCCTCCTAACATGCTCTTCTCTCTTACCACCTGGTGTTAGCTTCCCAGGGTTGCCAGAACCAATGACCACAAACCGGGTGGCTTAAAACCACAGAAATTTATTCTCACACTCTTCTGGAGGCCAGAGTCTGAAGTTAAAGTGTTGACAGGCCTGTGCCTCTCTGCAGGCTCTAGGGGAGAAGTCTTCCTGACCTCTTAGCTTCTGGTGGCTCCAGCCATCCTCGGCGTCCCTGTCTTGCAGCTGCGTCACCCCAGTCTCCTCTCGTGTGTTCTCTGTGTCTTCACATCTTTCTCTTCTTAGGAAGACGCCAGGCATTGAATTTAGGGCCCATCCTAATCCAGTATGACCTCATCTTAACTTGAATACATCTGCAATGATGACATTTCCAAATAAGATCATGTTCACAGGTATTGTGGGTTAACACTTGAGCATATGTTTCTGAAGGGACACAGTACAACCCACGCAAACCTCACCCTCCGAGATGTAGCTGGACTCTGAATACTTCTCAGCATCTCCAGTGTTACCAGCCCGGTCCCGACCACCTGGGCGAGTATAAGCCTCCTAAGGAGCTTCCTGCTTCCTCTCCTGTCTCCCACCGTCCATTCTCTAGCCTGCAGCCACAGCTGTCTATCGAAAATGCACATCTCTGTATTTCTTCCAGGAACTGAAAACCAAACCAGAACCACCACAAGTAATCCTGCAGTGGCTTCCCACTGGCCTTGGAGTAACACCAAGTCCTTATTAGGCCTCTCCCTTGGTTCACTGCCACCTGCCACTCTCTCCCACTCCTCAAATGCCCCGAACTTCCTCCTGTCCCTGCTGTCGGCACTTGCGGTGGCCTCTGCCTAGGAATCTCTGCATGCCCTTTGCACTCCAGGCTCCATCTTTCTTCCAGGTCTCATTTCCCGTGTTGCCTTTCTGAGAGAGGCCATTCCTCATCTGATCCACAACATCCATCCTGCCCTGATTCCCACCCTGCGTCCTCTCGTCCTTCACACTGTTTGCCTTTCTACCCAGCAGTTACAGTCGCCTACATCATCTTATTCATTTACTTTAATTAGATGTTGTCTACCTCTGCTTCCCTTTATAATGTAAATCCCATCAGAGCAGGAGCCTGGTCTCTCTTGGTGCCTTTGTATCCCCAGTGCCTGGACAGCATCTAGCACAAGTAGGTGCTCAAAATTATCTGTTGAGACTGAATGGAGGGTCGGAGTGAGTGCATTTCTTTTTAATCACAGCAGAGCTTTTCAAGTAAGTTGATGACACTGGGTTTTCTGATCTCCTAGACATGGAAGATGAAGAGAGGGCAATTCGAAGAGGAAGGGGTGCTGTAAGCAGTGAGGAGGGAATCCAGGAATCGTCAAAAAGCACCGCCAGCGTTCAAACGTGTAGTGTGATTGGGGGACATTGCACATGGGGGCAGATGGAGCTAGGCCCCCAACAGCCCAGGAAAACATGCGTGCACACATGAAGCTGTGTGAGCAGCAGGGACTCTGACCCCTGCCCCTGTCCCCTCCCAGCTCCTGCTGTGTCCCTCCTCCCTCGGCCTCCTGGCCCCAAGCCTTTCCGGTTTCCCCCAGAGTCGCTCCCACGAAGTGCAGGCAGTACCGCCTGCGGGCCTGACGGTGGTCTCTCGATGCTGCCCAAACCACTGGTCGCAGGGGAGCCGCTGTGTGCTGGGCCCCAAGCGGGGCTGGAGGGAAAGGCCCTTGCTCTGGCTCTGATGAGAACAGCAGACATTCCTTGGCTCATTCTCTGTACCAGACACTTTATATACATGAACTCACCACATGTCACCAAAGATGGTTTCCTCCCGTCCCCCACAGTGCAACATTTCTAAAATGGGGATGTGTCTTACAATCCGTGACATGGTCGACCCAGTGAAATCCAGCCTTCAGTCCTGCCAGCAGCCCTGTGAGGAGGGCACTATCATTCTTCCACTTTAGGAAGGGGCACAGGGGCTTATGTCACTGGTGGTACGGGGTCGAGCTGGGATTCGGCTGGAGCCCAGAGCCCAAGCTCTTCACCTCTACACTTTATGCCACACCTTGTTACCTGGACACCAGACCACACCATTATCTGCCCCTCCCTCCTGTCTGTCACTTTTGTGACCAGGAGGCCTATGAGCACACATCTGTGTTAAAAATTAATAAACAGAAACCTCAATTAAATAGAGTTGGGAGACCAGAATGGGGAACTCTCATGCCCTGTGAGGATAGCAGAGACCAACAGGAAGAGGAAAGGCTCCTCTTCTTTCCTGACAAGAACTCAGCCAATGATAAGCCATAGACTCTTTGTGTAGTATGTCCTCCAGCTTCCTTGTCCTCTCTGTAAAAGAGTTCTCCTTGCCTCCTTCCCTTGCTGTGTGGGGACTTGCAGGTGGCTCACTGTGGTTTTAGACCCCAAGCTGCAATTTTCTGCTGATGCTGAATAAACCCATCTTTGGTGGAGAGAGAGCTGGCAGTCTTTTTGTTGTAGATCAACATCTGCAAACAAACTCTTTCATACTTCTCAGTCCAACAAAAGACCACCCTGAATGGCCTTTTACACACCCAGAAGGGCCACTGGGTCACCTGCTCCACAAAGAAGTTGTCTCTGAACTCCAATCTGGGCTTTCCTGGAGACCTTGCCTATAAGCTAAGTGCTCTTAGATGCAAGGAAAGGATCCCTGGCCTGCATCGACTTCACAAGAGGACACTCATTTTCTCACTTACCCAGAGATCCAGGGTAGGGGGGAGGTGGGGTCCTATCCAAGCTTACTTCAGTGGCTTACTAATGCTTCCAAGGACTCAGGTGTCTGCCATCCTCAGGGTGTTGTCATGGCTCCCCTCACGGGAGACACAATTATGTCCCAAAGAGAAGAGAGTCCTTATCTCCTTCTCATCTCTGTTAATTTGGACACAAAACCAAACCAAACCAAAATAAAACATGCAAAAGAACAAATGATCAACCGTCCCCACCCCTTCCCTGAAGTCCCCCATGATGTCCCATTGGCCGAGTTTGGGTTACATGTTCAGGCTGTAGCTGTAAGGCAGGCTGCGAGAGCTAGTGCCTGGCCATATCGGGCTGGACAGTATGATGTGATAAATAGCACAGTTTCGTGCAGTCATGGATATTCAGTGATGCCGAACTTGAATCCCCAAAAAGGTTTAGCTGAGCTCATTATCCTCAGTATAAGCAGCTGGGGAAGTAGGCTATATATTTTAGAAAGCGTTCTATCCTTCAAGCTTAAAAATAAAGGGTTTCATCTTTATGTGTCAGTTGTCTGGGAAATTCATTAAGTAGAACCCCTCATCTTCTGAAAATTCCATATCAATTAGGTATTATTTTAAGTGAATAACTTGATCTTCCAATTGGCCATTCATGGCAAAGAAATCCTGGTGCATGGTTGCAGATTTTTGAGCTCTTGACAAATTTGTACAGTCTAGCTGATTCTTAAACAGACTTCACAGATTGCTTTTAAGATGCCTCCATTTTTTTCCTTTTCTCTTGATTTTTTTAGCAGAGTAGAGAAAAATGGACAAAAACTGAAATTTAAGTAGTGCCCAGGCGTTTTTGCTCTGGGCAGAGTATTGGTGGAATGAGACACTTGAGACTCACGGTTTCAGAAAGTTTTGGGCTTATTCTTGAGCAATTGAATAAAGTATGTCCATTTTCTCTTGTGATTCTTAGATGGCCCTCATCAAGTTGATAGAACCGTTATGTTTTACAGTGGAAAGTATATCAAAAATCCAGAGATAGTTTCATTTCTTAAATGAATGATTAATAGTGTATTAACATGCTTAATATTCATATAATCATATATATATTTTACTATTGAAGAAACTGAAGCCCAGATGACTTATTTAGTCACAGGTAGTTACTGGCAGAAGAGCATAAACTTAACCAAAGCACATTGCCACACCCCCGCCTGGATGGAACATTTAACAAGCATTATAGTTATGATGACTTCTTTGCCTTTTCTCTCATTTTCTTCTTGTGTTGCATCAGGAAATGCATCTGGGAAGTGGAAACACTGTAACCCAAATTATATCTAATGATGAATAAGAGTCACAGTGGCCTCCTTGCCAGTGAAACTTGTTTGCTTCTAACCTTTACAAATGCACTGGCCAGAATAAATGAAGCTCTGGAAAGGTCTGTACAATCATATTTAGTTACCTTTGTGACCTCATCCCGGAAAACATTATAAAGGCAGGTTTTTCTGTGTACAGGGAATGTGTAGAATATAAGATTTCTGTCAAAAAGCACTTGAATGGTCTTTAAACAATTGATGTTCAAATATGACTGTCTGCTTAGGATCATAAGTATTTACAAGGCTGACATTTGATATTTTTTATGAAAGTAGAGAAAACACTTTAGCTGCCATTTAAGCTTTGGAGAGGAATTTGCTTTTGCTTTTTGGAGATAAATGTGTTTGTGGTAGTCCTTGGTATTGATTGTCTCACTGCTAGCTTTTAGGAGACTTCCATGTTGAGGCAGACACAAATGTCATTAACATCTTGGAAAAATGTGCTGGTATAAGCTCCCCGAAGGTCAGTGGAATATCATATTCATACTCAGAGACCCTGCAGCACTTAGCGCTCTATCTAGTTAGCAAAAATGTTTATCGAGCCCCTTTTATGGGCCAGGCCCACACTGTGCTGTGAAGTAAGGGATGAGTGAGACATACGCAAACTCTCAGACTTCACGGGGCTCAGTGTCCAGCATGATGTTGACCATGCCCCATTCAGTTCCTTATCAGAGTCAATAAGAGAGTGAAGGACATTTTTCCTTTGGTTTGTAACTTGATTAGCAGCATACAGTGTAGACAAGTGAGATGGAGTTTTTATTATCATTATCATCAGATGCATTAGCGGATGATTATTATGCACCAAGCACTTTCTCATTTTACTTATCCACTCAATAACTCTAGGAAGAAGGTACTGTTGGTTACATTCCCATTTTGCAGATCATGTTCAGAGGCATAGAGTGGTTATGTAACAGGGCCAAAGTCACAGAGCTAGTAGGGAGGAACTGAGTTTAAACCCAGGTGGTCTGACTTCTGAGTTTATCGTTATTAGCCGCTGACTATATCGCCTCTCATTTCATCTGCTGTACTCTCTCTTCACCCACTGACTAGCTGCTCTTGTCAATATCTGGCCAAACATACGCATGCCTACCGTGTTCTCTTCTCTCCTTTGTGTTGTGCTTGGATGCTCAGTTGCTGAGGAGGCCAGGAGAAGGTTGGACAGGAGAAGTATGTGAGCAGCAGATGCCCTCAAAGTACAGCTAAGAAGCCTTGATCTAGAGATCTGCCTCTCCATTGAATGGGACCAACAATTTTAAAGGAGCATCATGTTGAAGAATGAAAAGCCAGGGGTGTGTGGACCACTGCTACTGTCTGGTTTTCCAGCTCCATATCTAGCGACTTCATGACGGTAGTTTGATATCGGCCTTGGTAGGAGTACTTACACTGTGGAAATCAGTAAACTCTACAGATCAGGCCCTCCCCCAACCAGAGCCAATAGTTAAATATTTACTAGCACACCCTTGGAAAAGACTGAAAGTCACCAAAAATCAGTTTAGCTTTAATTCCTTCCTGAACAGCAGGATGTCCCTTCTCTGGAGTCAGGCTCCCAGATCCCAGCCACGATCACCGCCTGGCACCACTGGTTTATTTTCCTCTTCTTAATCACCTCTCCTCTCTTTCTGAAATTCCATTCTGAAGGTTCCTCCATACGTTCCCATCTCCATCCCAATGCTTCGACCAACTTCTGGGCTCTCCTCTGGACTGTGGTAACAGCTTCCTAACTTGTGCCTCTGGACCAAGTGTTGCCCTGTCCAGCAGCTGTCAACACCCTGGTTAACCAGTGGAGTGGGATCTTTCTAAAACACAAGTTCGATCTATTGCTAATCACCTATTTTAAAAGAAACACCTTCATTCGTTGTTGGCTTTTCAGATCTGTTTCTGCCCTTCCTATCCTATCTATCCTATCCAGCAGGCTGGAAGCTTCCTACCCAGCTTCCTCTCGGGCTGCTCCCCCTGCTCTGCCGTATATTTTAGCCTCACTGAGCTCTGCTGCTGGAAGGGGTCACTCTGAGTCCCCACAGGATTTTGTACAGGCTGTGATGAGCATACTCACCCCTTATGCTGAAATCTGTGAATTCCTGTGTCTTTCTCTGGTCTCTGTGGTCCTTGAGTGCCAGGAAGATGAGTTACTTAGTCATTGTTGTAGGTATCCATTGGTTTGTTTACTCCTTACCAGTCCATCGTTTCTGGGGGGAACCGATCATCTGACCCCAACTCCTACTCTGTTTCTGTGGTTCTATGTGGCAGCACTTTTGAACCCCCAGCCAAGATGGTACAGGACCTTGGTTCAAGACGGACCACGCACTATCTTTCCTGATATCTTGGAACTGAAAGACAGCAAGAGCAAGAGAGAGAGAGAGCAGGGAAAGGAGAGCAAGCTCTTAATGCCTGGATGGTGGGATGTGAAATTCAGAATATGGCAGCCATATTCTGAAGAGTGGCCCCAGGTTAAAAGGAACCTAGTCTCTAGTGGAAGACACGACCTGCTGATGTATATAGCAAAGCGTAGATGAGAGACTTGAAAAGAGGGATTCCTAGTTGTGTTCTGTCCTCGAGGCTGGGCTGCCGTTAAAATACTGTGATACCACAGCATCTTTCCAATAAAGAGAACTGCTTGGTTAATCTAGTTTGGGTTGGTATTCTCTAGCAGTCTCTATCAGGAAGGCAGAGTAATACCTGCTCTGAGATAGCCACATCCTAATCCCTGGAATCTGTGAACATTTTACATTATATAGCAAAGGGGAATTAAGGGAGCAGATCAAATCAGAGTTGTTAATCAACTGACTTTAAGATAGGGAGATTATCCTGAATTATGTGCATGGACCCAGCATAATCCCAAGGGTCCTTAAGGGTGGAAGACGGAGGCAGCAAAGGAGGTCAGGGTCCCCAGGTGTGGGGAGGATTCAGTTTGCTGTTGCTGACTGTGAAGATGCAGGAAGGGGACACGAGGAAAGCAGGTGGCCTCTAGAAGCTGGAAAAGGCAAGGAAATAGATTTTCCCCTGGAGCCTCCAGAAGGAACCCAGCCCTGCATTCCTTGATTTTAGCCCCGTATGACACATGTTGGACTTGTGATCCACAGAACTGTAAGACAACACATCTCTGTTGTTTTAAACCACAAGGTTTGTCACAGCAAAAATAGAAAGTTAACACTCTAGCAGCCTTACAACCTTGGAGAACATTTCTACTCTCAATATCTCAAACTTTAAAATTCTTTCTCTGAACAGTTCTCTCCATTTTTGCTCTGTGGTCTTAGCAAGTTCCTTAACTATTGTTTATGTTCTTCAGTCTCTGCCTCCACACGTACATATTTCACTTTCCTCCTAACTATGCAAATCTTCTAACAGCATTGCTGGCACATGGAGAGAGATCCAGTAGAGTAGCGATAGTAGCGGTGCTTTTTTGCTATTATCATAACAGAGGGATTTCTCGTCTCTACAGAACCTAGAGTAATGCTCCTTTTATAAGTAGTTCCTTAAAAAATATTTGCGAAGTTGAACTAAGAGTATGTTGATAAAACACACAAAAACAATTTCTTACAATTTCTGGCTAGTTTTAATTAAGGAAAACTTAAAAATGTTAAAATAAAACTGGTCAAACTCCCACTCACCACATTTTTAGGTAAAATTATAAAGCAGCATCAGCATATATGTCTTACATCTCCTGTGTATTTCTTTTTGAGAACTCAAATGTTTGATATTTATCCTTCTTCTCTGGCTTTTCATTTTTAAATACAAAATATATTGGTTTCTGTCTTATGATGTTTCAATGACAAACTGAAGCCATCTATGTTTCTTAAAGATGAAATGAACCTATCAGCACATACAAATTGTTTAATTAAGAACTCCTCCTAATTTATATTCAGCTGACCAACTTATATGTCTTAAGACCTTCATATTGATTTTACTTTTATTTTTCTTCAATATTTTAAATGAGCAAGATACCCCATAGCTCAAGAGATTTAGTAGCCGTTCCTTCTCTCGAGTTTTATTGTCTCCTGAAGTCTGTCTATAACGTCTTTGTCATTAGTGTGGGACTTCAGTTGCTGTTTACAACATTTAATTACATTCTGAGTTCTCACAAGTTTGTAAATAGCAGCTAAATTTTTATAGTAAAATAAGCATTTTGTTTAAATTTAATTCAGAGCTCTGCGTGAGCTACTATAGATGGGATTAAGTTAATTTGCTTGGGTTTTAATTAACATACTACTGAAAGGAAAGGACACATAGTAAAGTTTGTAGCCAGGCTTGGGAGCTGGAGTTCAGATCTCAGTTTGAACTCAATTTCAGTTTGATGTAAGAAATAAAACATTGCAGATCTATGTAAAATCCCTGTTTCTGCCCCTCCCCCATCCTACTTCTCGCCTCCTTAAAGAATAACTTCTGTCATAAAGTTGGTGAGAGGCATTCTTATGCTGTAAATATTAATCTTACATGTTTTTAAACTTTGCATAAATGGTATCCTACCATGCATATACTTTTTTCAGCTTCCTTCTGTTATATAACATTTTGTTTTTGAGGCTTATCCATTTCGATGTAGCTCTTATTCATTCATTTGAAATGCTTTGCCATGATCGTTTATTTTTCTGTTCTCCTATCAGTGGATTTTGAAATTGTGTCCAGTTTTTCACTTTTAGAAACAATGCTGCAGTGAACATTTTTGTATATGACCCTGAGAGAGAGGTTGTCTAGATTGGAAACACAGGTATGAAAATGCTAGACTTCAGCACGTGTACATCTTAAACCTTCCCTATCTGGTCAAGTTGCCCTCCGAAATGATTGGCACACCAGCTGTGTGTATTAAGTCCTGTTTCTCCACATTCTCACTCTTTCAGGGATCCCAAGACCACTTCTTGGTTCATTGATTTCCTAGAAGGACTCACAAAATTCAGAAGTAGTTTTTACTCATGGCTATGATTTATTACAGTGAATGAATACAAAGCAGGATCAAAAAAGGAAAAGGGCACTTGGGGCCAAGTCTGGGGAGACCAGGTGTGAGCTTCCAGAAGTTCTATCCCGTTGGAGTTGTACAGGACATGCTTATTCCTTTGGCAGCTAACTGCAGCAACATGTATGAAGTGTTGTGTATCTAGAGAAGGTTTACTGGAGCCTAAGGGTCTGGAAATTTTAATGAAGGCTGGTCATACGGCACATATTGCCTTTGTGATTAGCCATAGTTACTGAAACTCCAGACCTGCAGAAGGAAAGAAGCTGTTCACATAAATCGCATTGTTTTTGCATAAATTATCTAAACAAGCTGTGCAACAAGGTTAAAGTATATAAAAAGCCCTTATCAGTTAGTAGCATAAGGAATAGTCCAATATCCAATAGCTCAGTTCCCAGGAGCTAGCCAAGGGCTGGTCATACAAGCAGGCCCTCCTGAGAATGTACAAGATTTGAGCAATCAGGCCTGCTGAGTTAAGTTTTCTACACACTTGCCAACACTGATATTTTCATTTTAAACTTTTAGCCAATTTGATGAGTGTGAAATAATCTCATTAGTATTTCAATTTGTATTTTCTTGATTACAGGTGAGACTGAATGGTTTCCTCTTCCGTGAATTGTCTGTTCATATTTAGTACCTTTTTTTCCATTAGGATTTTGGTCTTTTCCTTATTGACTTGCAGTTCTTTCTGCATTTTGAATATTAATCTTACGTTGGATATGTGTTTCAAATATTTTTGCTCCATCTGTAAGTTACTTTTTCCTTACATTCCTAGTTTTTAACAGTTATTCTATGAACTAGTGTTGAATGTTAGAAAAAGATTTTTCTTCATTCCTTGATGTATTAGTTTCTCGTGGCAGCTGTGACAAACTGCTACGAAGTGGATCACTCAAAACAATACAAATGTATTCCCTCACAATTCTGGAGGCCAGAAGTCTGAAATTAAGGTGTCAGCAGGGTTGGTTCTTCTGGAGCCTCTAAGGGAGAATCCATTCCACGCCTCTCTCCCAGCTCCTGGTATCTACCAGCAATCCTTGACATTCCTTGGCTAGTAGCTGAATTACTCCAGTCACAGAATCGGTCTTCACCTCATCTTCTCTGCTCTGTCTTTCCAATGTGTTTCTTATGAGAACACTTACCGTTGATTTTAGGGCCCACCTGGATAATCCAGGATGATTTCCTCATCTCAAAATCCTTAACTATATATGCAAACACATTTTTTTCCAAGTAAAGTAACATTCAGAGGCTCAGGGATTAGGACAAGGACATATCTTTTGGGGGGCCACCATGTAGCCTACTAAAATTGAGATAATCCTATCATTTTCTCCCTTAATCTGTTAATGTCGTAGATTATATTTATAGATATTCTGACTTCAAACCATCCTTGCAATCATAGGATAAATCCTAGTTGGCCCTAAGTTTTAATAGAATGTGTGTGTATGTGTGTGTGTGAGTCAAATGCAATTTCCTTCTATTTTATTCAGCATTTTAAATTTGTGTTCATAACTAAGATTAGGCTGTAATTTATTTTCTTGTCCAGTTTTCTTTTCAAGTTCCTATAAAATGATTCAACAGCCTTCCCTCTTCTTCTCTTCCCTGGAATCGTTTGCGTAAGGCAAGGACACTTGCCTTTCAAGCCAGTTTGACTTTACTGGGGCTCAGTGTCCTCATAGGTCAAATGAGGGTAATGCTGGTACCAACTCTGAGGATGGTTCACATTTGATGAGATAAGGCTTGTGGTGAAGAGCTTGGCACACAGTGAGTGCCCGGCAAGGCTGGCCACTGGTACTGAAGGTGACACCTCTTTTGCAGAACATCTACCTGACTTTGCAGTTGTTGATTCCTCCTGAAACTGTCCTCTCTTGAGAATTCTCTGACGTTAGCCCAAGCTCCAAGTGAGAAGCAGCTGGTTTAGAGGAAAGAATATTGGACTAGCAGTCAGAAAATCTGGCACAGTGGTTTATTGCTTGGGTACTTCTGATCAAAACACTTATCCCTTTCTTTCCTGTTTTTGAACAGTTTTGTCTCTACTGCTTCCTGTACAGAGTCAGCAAAAGTGTGAAAAAAAGTTCCAGGGACTTCCCTGGTGGCGCAGTGGGTAAGACTCCACGCTCCCAATGCAGGGGGCCTGGGTTTGATCCCTGGTCAGGGAACTAGATCCCACATGTATGCCACAATTTAAAGTTCGCATGCCACAACTAAGCAGCCCTCCTGCCGCAACTAAGGCCTGGCACAACCAAATAAATAAATAAATATTTTTTAAAAAAGTTCCAGAGAGATTTTCTTTTACAAAAACAGCTCTAAATCCCACAAAATATTCCTAAGAGGTGTTGCTACTCTCTGAACCTTAGCCCATCCTCTTCCTGCCTGAAGAAAGAGCCTCATAGGTCGCTTTGTCCCCATCCCCTCAAGAAAAGGGATTTATCTTATCCCAAGGTGACAAGGCACTTTGTCCATTAATGGATCAAGCAGATTTAGTTTGTCTTCCAAAAGGACTCAAGTTGATTAAGAACAACATTTAATGGATAAGAAGAGCTAACTGTTGATTAAAATACTGTTCAACTCAAGGAACCCTGCTGAGGTCACTACATGCATCCCACCAGCCCTCTGAGTCAGGTACTTTCTTATCCTCATATTATTGATGGGGACGTCAACACTTGGAAAGATGAAATAATTTGCCAAAGGTCACAGAAATGCAGACATTTATCTAATTCTTAAGTTTATTCCCAAATTTGACCATGACACAGACTTGCCAAAGAATAGGTGATGGAAATCCCAGAAAGTCTCACTCAAAGAGGAAGAGACTGGGAGCCCCAGGCATCTCTGAACAGCCAGTGTGGTGAGCTGGGGTCTGACCAGATGGTGGCTGGAACATTACAGGGCCTGCTGGGTGAGTGACCACTGTTAACTACACGCCATTCCCCACGCAGAGTGCTCATGTACATGTATTCCCTTGATCTGAGCATCGATGCTAAAGAAATACAGACAACTAAGCTCATCCAGGAGGATCCAAAGCACAAGTTCAGGCTATTTGTCCCCAGTAGTCATTGCCCTACTCAAAAAATTGGAGGAGGGGCAACAAGCCATGAGCATACCATTAGTAAAACATGAGTGAAGACCCTAACCACACCTAACGTCGTTAGAAATTTGACACATAAAATATGACAGTGACTGTGCAGCCTGCTCCAAAGGTCAACAGACCTTCACTGGTGTTCCCCAAAGCTCTGGGGACTGATTAATGGGCCTCATTAGCCACTGTAATCGGGTGTCATGAGAGCTGCTGCTTCTGCCGCCATGGGAATAACAGTTGCCGGCGCAAATGTGCGGATCAGCCCTGCTATTAATGAGGCTCACAAAAGTGGTAAGGCACTTTTAAAAATTACAACTTATCTCCTATTTGGGTTGGTTAAAAGAGAAATGAAAACAAATTGGACTGTCAGATTGGGTAGCCCCTTACGGCTGGTGTAAAGGATTCAGAGAAAGTCATTATCTCAGTTGCAGAAGGCTTTCCTGTTCAATTTCTTAACAATGGTAATGAGGAAAATAAATGTGAAAGGAATGGCTTAGTGATGATATATGTCATCCTGAAGCCATTTTATCACAGGGTGCCAGGATGTCCCAAAGCCTGACAGTATTGCTTCTGGAAGGCAATTCTTCAAGGAGCAAGGACATTTTAATTGTTATTTGTTAAAAATAGCATCTTGCACTTAACTAACCTAATTTCTGGGGCTACCTCTTTGGCCTTTCAGATTGACCCTCGCAGAATTTCTTTGGAATCAATGCTATAATATATGCTGTCATCAGAGTTGGTCTCATAAGTGTTTGTTGAATGACTCTTAAGATTCTGGAGGTGGAAGACCAAGTCTGATTTGGTTCTGTATTCCCACATTGTTGGGGAAGGTTTGATGAATGTATATTAAAGTTCTGGAGTGGAAAATTAGTCTAGGTAGCTTTCTGTATCTGAGACAGGAGTAGGTACTATATGGGATACAAAGATGCAGAAGACATGGTTCCTGCCCTTCAAAAAGCTGACCATCAGAATTAGGATGAAAGACAGGCTTCATGTCACATGCCACTGCCATTTGGTTGGCCAGTTGGTAGTGGCTGCCTGGAGTGTGTGTTGAGAAAATGTTGAGATCTAGTCTGGGCTCAGTGGGAAAAACACTGTGATCAAATATAACATCTATCATGGGTGAGTGGGGAGGAAGGTGGCAGAGTGCTACCTCCATCCCTGCTTCAAAGAGCATAAATAACATAACATAAAATAACATAAATAGCATAATGCAGTATAGCAAGTGTCAAGGAGCGCAAGAACTATATAAATAATACTTGGTGGTAGTTCCACTGAGGGCAGGAATACCTTCCCTCTTCAGGGACAGTGGTTGTCCTGGCCCACTGTGGACAGACTGCATACACATCTTGGGGAAGGTGACAAGTATCACCGTGCAGTTCAGACACATGTGATGGCAGCTGGACTCCAGAGATGGTCCTGAGAGCCAGGCAGAATAGCTTTGTGGTCATCTTGTAACTGACCATATACCCTCTTCCCAACGCTGACAAGCCCCAGATGTTCCTTGGTCTTTGGAAGCTTCATAGAATTTGTCACATAGAAGAGCTTGCCCTTTAGAATCAGATGAAGGGGTTTTATTTCTTATGCCTAAAAAGCAGCTTTGAGAAGCCCTCCAGGTTTGTTGATGGGAACAGATTAGAAACTCTATAGACTGAAAAGCTTACCATGCCATCGGCATATGGAATTCAGAGTAAGACTGACATTAAACCATAAACCATTATTTTTCAAAATGACATGACACTTATATACATGTTGATGTTTAAATGGCTTCTTGCTGGATTTTAAAATTTCTCCTCACTCTCCCTTCTTTGCTGGTGCCTTTGCTCATTGGATAATCCAGTCCTGACTGCAGACCTCCCTCTCAGACAGGCAAGGGGGTGGGGTGGGACCAAGAACAGCACCTTCTGTCACTCTTGGACCATGCCCATATTTACTCCATGCTTCACCTGTTCTAACTCCAGTCTCTGAAAAATATACTTTCTATAAACTCTTTTTGATGCTGTTCCCAGTGGCTTTTGTGCTCTGCCCTCAGAGACAGTGAAGGGACAAAACAGAACAGGGTCAGAGGACGTGCTTGGCACCCAGAAGGAACTGTAATTCATCCTGACACCTTTGCTTTTGGGAGAGCTGAGGCTGCCAGAGAGGGGCATCTCCTGGCCGTCCAGTGGGCATCTTGGTGCTACTCCCACTCGGCATTAAAGCCTTCTCGAGTCCTCATAAGGTCCTATGCAGCCAGCCTGCTCGACTGAAACTAGACTTTGGGGAAATTCCTTGGCTCTAAATAATTCCAACTGTAACACTCTGAAAAGACAGATGTCTCCCCCTAGGTATCAGGAGATATAAAAAGTTAATTCCATCTGCCACCGCATTCTTGAACAAAGAGGGCATTAGTATCCAGCGCTTTTCACATCCACCCCTGGAAGAACAGTGTTAGTGGTGTCTGGTGACTTACCTATCCAGAGAGGAGAAGCTGAGGGCTGGATGGAGATTCTCTCCCTGCCTCTGCCTTGTTTTCCCAAGTGATGCCAAAAAGCCCATCTCGGTCCATTAATAAAACTCATGGCTGAGACACACTCATTCCAACCATCAGACTCAACACACATTTCTTGCTGTGTGTCCTGCCCTAGGCTGGACATTGGGAATCCAAAGACAGCTTCTGTCCTAACCAAGTCACAATCCAGTAAGGGAGAAAGACACATAAATGAACACGTATGACCCAGTGTGATAAGGGCTGTCATGGGGGAATGTACCTCAGGACCATCCTTTTTCATATTTCATAATCTATCCAATAGGAAGTCCTGATAAGATATTCAGAATCTGATCACCTCTGCTCAGAATCCTCTCATGTCTCCCCATTTCTCTTGTCACAAAACCCCAACCCCTCAGAATGCCCAACCAGGCTGCGGCAGCCCGGTCCCCATGGCCTCTGTGAGCACCGTCTTGCTCATCACTTTGCCCCAGCCAAACGGGTCTCTTGCCCTAGGCCCTTGTTGCTATCTGGTCCTCAGCCTGGAATGTTCCTCCCCAACGTGGGTTAACTCCCTATCCACCCTCAGCTTTGTGCTCAGATGTCATCTACTCAATGGGGTCTACACTGACCCCCTATTTTAAATTGGAAGGCTCTTCCTCACCCCCCTGCTCTGGACCCATCTTTCCCTGCTCTAAATTTCCCCATGGCATTCATCACTGTCCAGTGTACTCTGTTTCATTTACTGGTTATGTTTGTTGTTTGTGGTCCCCAGCTGAAGTGTAATCTCCACACGGCAGGATTTTTGTCTGTTGGTTCCTGGATGTATTCCAGGGCCGAGGGTGGTGCCTGGCACATACATGGTAGATCCTCAGCGAGTAATTGCTGGGTGAATGAGTGAGATGGCAGGCATGCACATGCTGCTGTGGGAACAGGAAGAAACTATCACAAGGGACTGGCGTGGATATCCGAAAGGTTTCAGTCACGAGGATGTGGCTTCTGAACCGGGAGTTTTACAGGCAGATAGAGCCATGGTGAGGAGAGAGGAGTTGGGCTGCTTCTCAGACAGTGGGAATAGCGATCATAAAGGCACAGGGGCCAGGAAAAGAAAATTAAGAGAGTGCACTTGTTCCAATGACAATTTTATGACATCTAACTATGCCTATCCCCAGACTCTTTATCTTAAATGATTCATCATGTTCTTTTAAGGTTCTGATATCTCGTAGGTTTAGCTGAATCTGAGTCAAAATTCCTTGGGTTTGCCATACTGCTCTGAAAACCAAATTCCTATCAGAAGATTGAAACTTGAAACCTGAAAATATGGGGTATTCTCACCCACTCCAGACAGAATCCTAATATATTCGAAAGCATGAATCTATACATCTGAAGCTGTGTAGCTAGAAATCCAGAGATTCAGATTTATTGGAATTGATTCTCACAGGGAAAGGGAATGAAAATGTCCGTTAAGGCAACTGATTGGTGGTGGAAATCTCTCCACCCTGCCTTTCGGAGAGCAGAAGCTTGTTGAGTTTGACAACGTCCAATCCACACCTTTGAGGAATGTGACAAGATGCCATATGGAATGTTGGCTTGGATTTCACTCTGTGGGGACTCAAATAGCGTAGGTGAAGTGATATCGTCCAAATTTCTTCAGGATTATAAAGAAAATTAAATTAAAATTGAGGAATTGTATATGTGAAACTTAAAAAACAACAGCAGAACTCTACAAGGTTGGGGTGTGGCATAGTAGAAAAAGCACTAGATTTTGAGGTCTAAACCCAGTGTTAAAGTCCTGGCTCCATCTCCAGGACCTTGACCAAATGACTTCACTTTTCCGAGCCCAGGTTGTCTCAGTAACAGACAGTAGGGTTGTTGTGTGAAAAGGCCCCACCCAGGTGCTCAAAAATTATTAGTGAAATTGGAATCTGGAAGTTATAATTCAGGCAGGCATGCATGGATGTTTTGTAAATAAAAAGGAAGCTAAATCTAGAGATTATTTGTCAAAATGATGGAATGCAAAGATTACAGAAAGAGATGACAGTGACTTAGAGAACACCATTTTATATTCCTTAATGTTATTGATGAAGTTGGTATTCATTACAACACTGATTCACTTGGGATTGAAATGGAATGCCAGATGCCTTGCTGAGGGAGCAGAGTCATAATTCATTACTGTTAAAATAAAATCATTAGGATGACATATTGCCAACATAAGGAACACAGTCACAAAGCTCTAGAAAAATAAACAGCTCACGAGCGAGCTTCCATTGGTAGGAATGCTTGAGTGATTATGATACTATCACTCATTCTTTATCCCAAACTCATCACCAGACATTGGGTGAAGAAAAGAAGAAGAGAAAGATTATGTTTAGGGAGAAAAGGCTGGAGCACTGTGTGCTTAACTGACCTATTTATAACCTATTTGCTGGGCAACTTGTCCTTCTCTTTGGCTGAACAGTATCCAGACATCTTCTCATGTTTGAGGAATCTCCCACCTTCTGTGGCTTGGGAGGAGGCAGGGTCCACTGGGAGAGGGTGACAAAGTCACATCCTTCCTTTTGATGACCCCAGTGACAGAGAATGATCTCTGGTTTCATATGCTTCCCCCGGGTATGGGATAAAGAAAAGCTCATGACTGAACAGCGTTTGGGAAATATTTTGGGGGGTACTTGGGGTGGGCAAGACACCTGTATTTATGTGAAAGTGTGAAGCAGCACATGGGATTTCGAGGATGAAATACATTGCTCTTTGCGTATGACTTGCAAGGGAATGAGTGACAGGATTTGAGCATAAAACGGGGTAGATAATGCAAATGAAAGTGCTTTGCAAATTGTAAAGTACTGGAAAAATAATTTTCTACCTTCCAGGATTATTTACAAACTATATGAGACAGTATGTATCTAAAGTTGCTTTGTGGGTAATACCAAGTGCTGGCAAACGTGCAGGAGAATGAATGGGAAACCTCATCCCCTTGCAGGAGCATGATCAATTGGTGCTGCTGTTTGGGAGAGCAATTTGTCAGCCTTTAGGGAAACTGAATACGCACATACTCTAAGACCCAGCCATTCCAGGGAAATTTCTTACCTCACAAAGAGACTTGTACAAGGATGTTTATCACAATGTTGTTTGTAATAACAAAGTGTTGGCAATAAACTAAATAGGCAACAATAAGAGGAATTGATAAATGTAGTATGTAAAAAGGAATATCATACAGCTGTTAAAAATAACCATCTATGTACCAATCAAGCCCAACAGAAAAAAAGACAAAAGCCTCGAGCAGTCACTTCACCAAACACTGAATAAACATATAAAAAGATTGTCAAGTTCATTGGTTAGCAATTGAAATTAAAGCCATATTTTACAACATTGGCACAAGTTTAACTCTGACACTGTTGAGACTTTGAGAAGCTTGGCGCCATTGGAATACTGATTCTCTGCTGGTGGGAGTGCCAACTGCTGCAACCGCTTTGGACAATAATTTGGTATCTAGTGAAGTGGAAGATGTGTGTACTCCTAACCCAGCAACTCCACTTTGTGGCATAGAGACCCTCCTGCACATATGCTTAAGAGTATTCCTACCAGCTTTGTGATAGTAAAAAACTGCAAACAACCCAAACGTCTGAGGATGGGAAATGGATAAATAATGATATACAGCTATGAAAATGTTATTACAACAGTTACAACCATCTGCAGGAATGAATCTCATATACATAATGTTGATTTTTAAAAGTTGCATAAGAATACATATAATTCTCTCTACTCAGTACTCTGTAATAACCTATATGGGAAAAGAATATGAAAAAGAATAGATATATGTACATGTATAGCTAAATCACTTTGCTGTACACCTGAAACTAACACAACATTGTAAATCAACTATACTTCAATATAAAATAAAAATTTAAAAAAGAATACATATAATTCCATTTATGTAAAGTTGAAAATCATGCAAAACAAGATAACACATTATTTTGGAGTATATAATATATATGGCAAAAACCAGTAAAGAAAGGTAAGGAAATAATAAGCAAAAATTTGGGATTCAGTTACCTATTGTGTGGGGAAGTTTGGTCAGATTGGGGGCACCTTATTTCTATGGTACTGACAATCTAACAGCAGGTGATGGATCACCAGGTACTCATTTTATTGTTAATCTCAATACTCTTTATATATATTAACATCAGTAAATCTCAAACATGTAATACTGAATGAAAAAAGTAAAAAGCCAAATGATATACCCAGCACAATACTGATTGTGGAACAAGAATAATCCACACTAGTAATGTATTGTTAAGAATGCCTCTAGGTGTAAATGAAGCCATACAGGGCAGCTATGTGTTAGATGAACAAGAGTGTAATATAGCGGAATGGGAATAGAATTAGGAGCTGGGTGAAGGAGCCAAAATAAATAAAATTTTGAAATATTAATGATAAAATGGGGCTCTTTGTGAACTCTTGATGCTAATATGGCACAAACTGACTTGAGATGGGCATATTAACCATCACTCTAATTCTATAGTGCATTTGAAATCCCAAAGGAAAAGAAAGATTTCAAACTGGAATAATCAAAATAAAGTGGTAATTCTTATAACATGTTTTGCTTGTTGGTAGGTTAAGAGTTATACCATGGAGATGGACCTAGAAATTGTCATACAGAGTGAAGTAAGTCAGAAAGAGAAAAACAAATACCGTATATTAACACATATATGTGGAATCTGAAAAAACTGGCATAGACGATCTTATTTGCAAAGCAGAAATAGAGACACAGATGTAGAGAACAAACATATGGATACCAAGGGGGAAAGGGGGGGCGGGTTTAGGATGAATTGGGAGATTGGGATTGACATATATACACTATTGATACAATGTATAAAATAGATACTCATGAGAACCTACTGTATAGCACGGAACTCTAGTGAGTGCTCTGTGGTGACCTAAATGGGAAGGAAATCCAAAAAAGGGGATATATGCATACGTATAGCTGCTTCACTTTGCCGTACAGTATAAACTAACACAATATTGCAAAGCAACTATACTCCAATTAAAAAAAAAAGAGTTATACTAAGGATACACAGTAGAAAAAAAAAGCTATTTGCTAATTGTCTCAAATTCTTAGTTGTAAATCTTCCATGAACTGAAATACATACTTAATTTCCTTCTCACCTCTTTTAAGATAAGTTATAAGGGATACCAGGGTTGATTCAAAATAGAGCTCTTTTCATGGTTACTGTCAACGGAACCACCAGCATTAGGAGCCATGGTCTACATTGATTTTGCCTTCTCTTATCACAAGCCAACATTTTTTCATCTAAAATTTCTCTCAGGTATGTCCGTTCTCTCTGTTTTCTCACTCCCCAGCAGTCATTACCACATCACACCTTGAAAGGCTGATGTGGCCTCTATTCTGTTTATTCTGATTATAGCTGCTCTGTTCCCAAATCTGTCATTTTCAGGGTGGTCAAAAATTCAACACCGGTATCTTCATTGTAAAGAATATTTGAATAATTTAATAATAACCAAAGTCATAAGGCAGGGGGAAAAAAACCATTATAGCAGTTAGAAAGGAAAAAATAAAAGTGTCCTTATTTTCAGAAGATATTATGCATCTCGAAAACCCTGGTGAATTTGTGGAAAGCTACTAGAACTGACAAGACACTTCATTCAGTGAGGTGGTCAGATATGAAATAAATATACAAATATCAGAGGCTTCCCCAGATGTCAGCAATACATTATTTAGGACGCATGATAAGAAAAAATGCCATTCCTGTAGCCACCCTTGCTGGGGATGCTGGATTCTCTTGTTTGAGCCCAGAGTGCCACAAGGTCTCTCATGAAAATGATCCCATCTACCTTTGCCCTCAGCCCTTACCACCCCCTTCCAGAGGGCTGGGGGAGGGCAAATGTCATAGGAACTCCTCCACTGTCCTTGGCACATTTTTCCTACAGCACTTAAGAGCTGCAGCCCTGCCTCCAACACAGAGACCTTCAACATCGTCCCTCCCAGTACGTTTAGCTCCTCAGAGTCACATTTCCAACCACACTGCCAATTCAGAAGGCTCTCTGTTCGCATCACTGAAAGGTCCATTTGGCTGGTTTTCCTAGGAAAATGGGGCAGTCTCCTCAGATGGACTGTTGAAATCTCTTCCTCCTGCCAGACGGAAGTGGCTCATTTAGAGCTCTTAAATGACAGATTTCTTTCAGTTTTTTAAGGCTCACCATTTCAGAAATGATAGTTCTGGAAAAAATTCTCTGTGATGGTGGAAACTCCAGCGTCATGTGTGCTGGGGTGGGGGTTAAGTGGAAAGGGGCAAGAGAGGGTTTTCTGGGGTGATGGAAGTGTCCTACACCATGTTTTGGGTGGTGGTTTCACAGGGGTACACAACTGTCAAAAATCACTGAAGAGAATACTTGGGATCCATACGTTTTATTGTCTGTAAATCATACAAAAATAGCCACAGCTCTCAAAAGTTAGGGTGCCTCACTATTGCCCAAAGGCTTCTTAATAATGCAGACATTCGGGGGACTTGGGCCTCTCCCAGTGGAGTTCGGCTCTGTTCTCTGTGGTCTCAGACACGTGGACCTCTTGGCATGCCTTCACTGCAAGATAGAGTGCTGAGAGCATGAGATAAACTATTAAACCCTAAATGGCTGTAACACACAGGCCAGAGATGAACTCTGAAAGAGATGAACCAGTAGATGGTCGATCTGAAATTTAAGTGAGGCAGAGAACTAGTTTCTCTTCCAAGCTCCTAAGAAATATTAATGTTGTAACCTACCAGCATATGTGAAATGTGAAATTCACAGTGATCAAAAATCTCATTGTTCATTGGCCAGGTACATAACTACCTTTTTTTTCCTGTTGAAAATCTCTCTTATTAACTAAATACTCTGAAAACGTGTGGTCCAGGGTGCTTAATCTGAAGTGTTCAAGACAGAATGAGCCCCCTAATTTAAAATATATTAAATATACATCATGGAACTTTAAAAAAAAAGTAATGCAGACATTTAACCCCAGAGATGCAGTCTGTGGACCGTGGATGGGGTCGAGGAAGCTGCGCTTTTAACAAGCACTCCCAGGTAGTTCTTCCACCCTTTGGGAAACACAGACTTGGGCTCTGGGTTTCAGTCTGAGCGCCCCAGACACGGGTCTTGTTGTTTACAGGCTCCTGTGCAGTGTGTAAGCATCACGTGGGCCTGCATCCTTTCCCCACGGTACCCCTGACCCTGCCGGGCCTGGAAGCTTCTATGGGCACATTTTAGTAACACAGACCTGGAGTCATTGGCCACCTCTACTCTGGGAAGAACAGAAGCACAGCCTTAGCTAAGTCCGAAGAACTGTCACCTACAGGAAAGGTCAGGTCAGTTTGCTTTAAATGTCCAGAAAATGCTGTTGTCCCAGCAGGTATCCCACCCTTCTTCTGAGGTGGGATTTGAAGTTTACCCGCAAGCTTGCCCTCAATCACAAGCCTTTCTAACTTCTCCTTCACCCTTGAGACATGGCTAGAAATTTCTACCACTAGAGTCACTGCCGTAGGGTGAGATGCAGTTTCTTTCCAGTAGGTCTATGCTAGAATGTGGAAAAGTGGCAAAGGGCAAGAAGAGGCTAAAGAAATTAGATTCAGGAAGAGATGCCAGGGTATCTAAAAGAGAAATCATCACAAGAAAGGAAGAGGTTTGCCACATGATGGACCAGAACCAGTAACAAGGCCTCAGCGCAGAAAGAAAACGGGTTAAGTTACCCCCAACCCATGCCTGTCGGGGAATCACACACATCCTGGGGAGAAGAAAAGGTTGCAAAGTAAAACTGAAGTCAGTGGGCCCCCCGAAGTCCAAGTCATTCTACTAGGGGTTTCTGTTAGTTATGTATTGCTATACAACAAATCACCCCAAAACTTGTTGTCCTAAAAACACCCAAACCTTATTTCATAGCTTCTGTGGGTTGAGAGTTATTGAGCAGCTTAGCTGGATGGTATGGCTCAGGGTGTCTCACGAGTCATGTGCTGCAGTCAAGCTGTCAGCCAGGGCCACAGTCATCTGAGGGCTTGGCTGGGCCTGGAGGATTCACCTCCAAGGCGGTGCCAGGCTGTGAGCGGAGGGCCCGAGTTCCTTCCACACGAACCTCTCCCCCAGATGCTTTGGTAGTCACAGCATGGTGGTTGGCTTCCCCCACAGCAAGAGATCCAAGGAGAGCAGCAAGGAGAAAGCCATAGTGTCGTTTATGACCTAGTATTGAAAGTCACACAGCATCATTTCCACCACATTCTATCTGTTAGAGGTGAGTCATTAAGTACAGCCCACACTCAATAAGGGCGGAATTCAGCTTCGCTTTTTGAATGGAGGAATATCAGAAAATTTGTTGATATATTTAAAAACCAGCACAGGATCTCACTCCTTCCTCCATCCCCCACAAAGAGAAAGAGGAATAAAAGAGGAAGAAGCTTACCTACAGTTTAGAGAGGTAAACATCTGAATTAACCCTTACGTGTAACACCTGTTATGATACGCGTCAATAAACCTTCTCATTGTTAAAGACATTTTGGGTTAGGTTTTCTGTCCTCACAGCCGAAAACATCCTAATGCTACAGAATGTAGCATGTTAGGGCTCATCATGCAAGTGGGCAGGTCGGATGGAGGTCAGTGAGGCAAGATCCTGTGCTCAGGAGAGCCCATCCTATCCCCAGGCCAAGGGAATGGATCATGATTAATCTAAAGCCAACCATGGTAATTCCATTCCCCTTGTCTAATTGGTTGGCTTAGGCCAGTGGTTCTCAAACTGGAGCAAGAGAATCAGCCTCACCCCAGGATTTCGGATTCAGTAGGTCCAGGGTGGGCTGAGAAACGACATTTCTAAGACGTTCCCAGGTACTGCTGCTGCTGGTCAAAGGACCACACTTTTGAGAACCACTGAATTAGGCCAGTGGAATGGTAAAGGGGGTAGTCTTCTAGGGGGCTCCTGGAGAAGACTTCCTGCATGTTAAAGAGACCAAAAAAGAGGCAGGGTTTTGTTTGTTTGTTGCTCTTGGATGATGGTGTGTGAAACTGGGCTGCCAGGAGCCCTTCTGTGACTGTGAGGACCGTAAGCCAGCAGGCTAATGCTGGCAGAGCAGAAAGCTGGTGAGAACGTGGGTCTGTGAGGATGTCCTGGAGTTTCCGAATTGACCAGGCCTGAAGCTCTTTACGACTACACTTGATTTGTGAGATTATAAATTTCCTTATTGGTCAAGTCATTAGGAATTAGGTTTTCTGTTTTTTCAGCTGTAAAAAACCCCCAAACTCATAAATATACAAAATTTTAAGTTTATAATGCGTGTTGGCATATTGTCTTCCAAAAAGCTGCACCAATTTACACTCCCTTTAACAGAATGTCAGAGTGCTTCCTTCCCTACACCCTTGTCAACACTGGGTAATAGCATTTTTAAAATCTGTACTAGTTTGACAGGTGAAAAATGACACCTCTTGGTGTTAATTTGCATTTCCGTGATTACTAGTGAGACTGAGAATTTTTTTAATATTCATTCTTCTTGAAGCAGATGCAGTGTAGACAAGAGACTGAGCTATAAGCATAATGTCTCTATGATAATCACCATTGATTACTTTTTTTTTTAAGTATATTGTTTTGTTTTGTTTTAATTTTATAGCTACTTTATTTATTTATTTCTTTATTTTTGGCTGTGTTGGGTCTTCGGTTCGTGCGAGGGCTTTCTGTAGTTATGGCAAGTGGGGGCCACTCTTCATCGCGGTGCAGGGACCGCTCTTCATCGCGGTGCGCGGGCCTCTCACTATCGCGGCCCCTCCCGTTGCGGGGCACAGGCTCCAGACGCACAGGCTCAGTAGTTGTGGCTCACGGGCCCAGCTGCTCCGTGGCATGTGGGATCTTCCCAGACCAGGGCTCGAACCCGTGTCCCCTGCATTAGCAGGCAGATTCTCAACCACTGCGCCACCAGGGAAGCCCCCATTGATTACTTTTGGTTACTCAGTTGGGACTGAAAATATGTAGCTTAGGCTATTAACTCTGTTGCAAGCTTGGGTCCACTGTCACACTTGGCAATAGCTGTGTTTGGGCAGGCTTCAAATCTGTCCTGATCACCTGCAGAAAGAAGAGTCTCATCCCCGAGTTTTATATTCCCCCTTTGGATCTTTTTAGCTTGAGTTATGTGCTTCTGTGGCTGCCATTTCTCTCCTCTCCAAAGTGGTCAAGAGTATAAACAGTGCTGACAAAGGCTTCGTTTCTGAAGATGTGTTAAAAATTCATTCTATAAGCAAGGGGAAATCCTTAGACACTTTGCTGCTTCATAAAGCAAAATGCAGCAGATGACTAAGGCCAGATATGTGTCAGGTTGAAGATCATTACTCACAGCAGGCTGTTTGTATACAACTGTACCTCCAGCATCATGTGTTAGAGTGATGGAGCTTTAGAAATGATGTTTCTGACAAGGAGGCGTGGAGGCTTGGAAGCTGGTACAGTTTCTGCCAGTTCCCAGAAACAAAGAATTGTCAGGATTCTTGCTCAAAGTCTGCTCCTGATGTATTTTTTCCCCTGTTTGTGTTTGAAGTTGGAGGCAGCTTGGTGAACAAAAGATTGTCTTAAGAAATATGGTTCTTCATTGGAGAGGTCAAAATGTTAAGACTGAATAAGCCACAGTGAGGGCATAAATTGTGTTTTCTTTGTTAAACACACACACACACACACACACACACACACACACAAACGCTGCCTGGCACACAGTGCTCAAACCTATATGCTGAGTGAAGGAATGAAAGTACACAGACATCTCTGGGCATTGCCGTTCTCTCATTGATCTGTAGTACGATGAAATCTCTGTTACTGGTTTTGAACTGAAGCTCCCTGGCTTATCAAGTAACTAAGTTGTTGAGATTATCCATGACGTTCGTGGGAAACTGGGCCTCCAGCCTGGCCAAAAGAATGATATTGGGGTGGCTTGTTGCCCAGGGATGAAGGTTACTGGGTTGGCTGTTTCAACAAGGCTCACAGGATATTTGCTGCTTTTACCATGACGGTGCACCTGGGCATCAGCTGTGTGAACTAAAATCCCTGGTGTGGGGAAGCTCCTGGAGTGACTGCCTGTCAGGAGTGACTCACATTGACCAAGCACACAAAGCAGAGTCTTGATGAACTGACACCGAGGACTGTTATTGTGAAGAGGTGTCAGGCAACTGAATTGTGTGGCCAGAATGTTCTCTCTCACGTGAAGGCACAATGGTAAGCCAGTTAGCATCAGGAGAGGTTGTTTGTCAAGTTAGAAAGTTAAAGAAGGACATATCAGGCAGGGACAGAAGCACCTGGAAAGCACAGAGGTATGAGAGAATGTCTCCTGTTTGAAAAGCCACAGTTATTCCAGTATTATCCGTGGGTGAAGGACCAGGGTGGGCAAGCAGGAAAGGAAACCGAGGGAGGTAGGCAGGGGATAGATCACGAGTGATGTGGATCATGTGCAAAAAGTTGGAGTTTTTTCCCTCCTCCCACTCCCCACAGAGAGAAATCCCTTTATTTTTGTCTATTATAAAAGCAATACATGTCTATTACAAAAAAAAATATAGTTAAGCAAAAAGAACAAAAAAATCACCAACCATCCCTTCCACCCAAAGATGACCAATCTTATGTCTTGTTACTTGTTCTTCTATGTATGAACAATAAAATGCTATTTTCGAATTAGACTTTTCATTTAACAATATATCCCGAACATATTTTGTATGTTGGTTTACATATTTCTGCCGTATCTTGTAAAATGCTACAAAGTATCTCCTTGCATGTACAGATAAAAGTGAGTGGTGGCCATTTAAGTTATTCCAACTTTTACCTATTATAAATAATGCTGTGATGAATCACCCTTTGCCTGTATCTTTGGCATATGACTGCTGATTTCCATAGGATAAATTTCCATAAGTGAGATTGGTGTGTCAAAGGGCATAAATAGAGTTCAGACTTTTTGTCATATCCAAACCCTTTGCAACATTTTCTCAGAAGCAGCCTCATAGCACAGAATAGTAAACACATTCTGAAGTCTGAGTCCATACAGCCAGCCAGGAACAACGTTATTTTAAGGTCTTCGGTTTCATCCCAAAGTTTTATACAACCTTTTCAAAGTAACTCCATGTTATATATACATTAAAAGAGAGTTTTCCCTCCCAAGTTTTTAAGTAAAATCACAGCTTCAGGACGACGTGCTGTATTTGTTCTTTAGCTTCCTGTAGAGCTAAGAGTTGGCACGATGCTTAGTATGCACTGGGGAGGCGCACCCCAGCGTTAGAAGCTTGGTGTAGATGCTGAGGATGCTGAGATGCTGAGGATTTCCGCTGGACAGTGACGTGATCAGCTGGTCAGATTGGCAGGTGGAGGGAGGCATCTGGAAGGCGCTGGGGCGGCAAGCTTGGGAAGTGGTTACTGGAGATTGAAGGGGAGCTGTGCTGAGGCTGAGTTGGAGCGATTGTGGTGGAAGTGGAGAGGAGGGATGGAAAGAGCAAGATAGCGTGGTTACCCTTTGCCTAACTGGTTATAAAGAACGAAGGATACTGAGGAATCTAGGATGATATGTATGTTTCTGTTTTAATCTGACAAATGATCAAGTGAGAATTTTGTTCCTTCCCATCACGTTTTACCTTGACCACCAGAAAAGCTCCTTGGTGACTTAATGGTCAGTAACAGTATTTGTATTACTTGCAGTGGTTGACTTAGCTGGTTTTGATATTCTGTTTCTGGAAGATGTCTCTGATACATACTTGGAACGAGGCAGTGCATAATATGTAGGTGAGTAACAAATAAATACAACCTGGCTCTTAATTTAGGCAAGTCCTTTCCATGGGTGACATGAACCCAAGGGGAAAGAACAACCAAGCATTTGGATTAAAGCCAGGCATAATGGGGCAGGAGAGGGCGGGAATTGGTTGTGAATTGAATGGACAGACCTCTAATCTCAGATACACTGGTCTGATACACTAATACTTTTAAAGTATTTAAGTTTTTAAAACTTAATTCAACCAAGCAACTCTTTCCTCAGTTCTCCCTGTTTACCATGACCAAATAGCCAGTTTTACTAATTTTTGACACTTCTTTAAAATGTATGAGATAAGCTCATTGGAAATCTGCTTTTAGTCCTAATCTTATTTTATTTTAAATAGAGCTTTGAATTGGAGTTCTGGAAGCTTTCAGCTTTCCTTTGATTGGATTTGATTCTTGTTGGGTAGCCCCTCATTTACTTGTGCCTTTTTTTTTTTTTTTAAATGGGAAACCAATGACCTTTTTAAATTTTTATTTATTTATTTATCCATGGCTGTGTTGGGTCTTCGTTTCTGTGCGAGGGCCCTCTAGTTGCGGCGAGCGGGGGACACTCTTCGTCACAGTGCGCGGGCCTCTCACTATCGTGGCCTCTCTTGTTGCGGAGCACAGGCTCCAGACGCGCAGGCTCAGTAGTTGTGGCTTACGGGCCTAGTTGCTCTGCGGCATGTGGCATCTTCCCAGACCAGGGCTCGAACCCGTGTCCCCTGCATTAGCAGGCAGACTCTCAACCACTGCGCCACCAGGGAAGCCCCTACTTGTGCCTTTTTAATCTTCATTTTTATTTTCTCTTCTCTTCTGTTAACTTCTGGAGACAGAAAACAAGGCTCTAGCTTGGTGCTGGGGTACTTGAAGCCTGAGACTTGGAGAAGGAGCTACTTGTCCTGAGGCAGGCATAGGATCTTCATTCTTTACTTCCCTTTATTAAGAAATGTTTTCCCCTTTCTTTTTTTTTTTTTTAAATTGTATTTATTTATTTATTTTTGGCTGCGCTGGGTCTTCGTTGCTGCGCACGGGCTTTCTCTAGTTGCAGCGAGCAGGGGCTACTCTTTGTTGCAGTGC
The DNA here is from genome assembly GCF_949987535.1 of Balaenoptera acutorostrata. NCBI lineage: Eukaryota > Metazoa > Chordata > Mammalia > Artiodactyla > Balaenopteridae > Balaenoptera > Balaenoptera acutorostrata. Next base: position 11,240,326 of record NC_080079.1, on the reverse strand, counting down.
GCGGGCTTCTCATTGCAGTGGCTTCTCTTGTTGCAGAGCACGGGCTTTAGGCACGTGGGCTCAGTAGTTGCGGCACGTGGGCTCAGTAGTTGTGATGCTCGGGCTTAGTTGCTTTGCAGCATGTGGAATCTTCCCGGACTAGGGCTTGAACCTGTGTCCCCTGCGTTGGCAGGCGGATTCTTAACCACTGTGCCACCAGGGAAGTCCCTTCCCTTTCTTAATGTTATCCCGAATTTTATTTTCAAAATTGCAAAAAGTAAATTGGATTTCCTCCAGTGATCATGCAAAAGATGATCCTGTGCCTCTCTGCTCTCTCCCCACCTCCCTTCCTTCTCCCTTTTTTTTCTTTCATTTTTTTGCTCTTTTGTTTTTTCTTAGGGGGATACTGACTACCCACTTTTTACCAACACTGTATGTACCCCTAAAGAAAGGTCAGTCCCAGCTACTCAACCTTGTCTGAGCTTCCCCATCACTAGCGATGTTTATTTTTGCTGAGATCCTTCAGGAAAAATTGTTGTCATGCACAATATTTGTGTTTAGTTGTGCTTATCAATTCAACTGTTGAAAATCAGCAGCTAATTCTTTGTAAACAGAATCTCTGTGTCTTGTCCCCAAGAATTACAGAGGAGACTATTCTAGAAAATATAGATTATTGCTCAGACGATTCACATACTGATATATTGATAGCTACAGATGGAGAACTTTTTATGCCCCTCTCATGTTTGCAAGAGTGTGGACAACTCATCAGTTACTAAAGTGAAATTTAAAAAAAAAAAAAGATTTTAAATGTGTGCTCTGACCAACTTGAAAATGTGTCAGAATTTTGTGAAAAAATATTTGGAAGTTTATATTGTCCTTTGAGTGTCTCATCAAACTTAGTTGTCTGATATTTTGCTACTATTGATTCAGTGATGCGTCTCTCTGGTATGGAGGGACTAAACATGTAATAAATGTAACACATTTTAATAAATAAGGGAAGCAGTTTGTCCTGGTTAGGATGGTATATAATTACTATAAGGGTCTCTGGAGCCATTCTGTTTTCAAATTCATCCTCCAGTTATTTAATTCCTTAAAACCATAGACAAACATTGTATAAACTAGTAAATGTCTAAATATTGCCTTGTCGTAAAAACTTTCATTAGTTATTTTCCAGATCAAGTGGAAATAATTAAATAAAATAACCCCAAATTATTAAACAAAACAAAACAAAACTTCTAATTATCTGGACCATTCTCTGATGAAGCAAAAAGAGTTCCAAGTTCATTCTTGAGATCTGAGGCAGGCAAACTATTTGGTTTCCTTCAAGGCAACTCACAGGCAAACAGAGTTAGATGGTGTCTGTACTAGCACAGTTTTTATACTGATGAAAAGGACCTACGTAAATACCAATTCAAAGGAGAGAAACATGTTTTGGGAAAAAACAGGGAAGTATGTTTCTGAGACAATGTCAGTGTGTTGAGTATCAGCTGGACCCAAAGAGGATGTCGTTCATCACCTGGTGGGAGGTCTAGGGAGAATAATGCATTGGAAACTGAAGATGGAAGAGGCTGGTGATATTTCTTTGATTTTTATGAGGTTCCAGCGGTGAGAGTTATAACCAGGCATTCCCTATTGTAGACCTTTGCCAGTTTATGCCCTGATGTTGCAATGAATCTCCAGAAGGACTAAGCATGGGCAGGTGTTATTATTAAAGCTAATTAAATCACCCTGAGTTATGGCTTATCCCGGGCATTATCTAGCAGAATGATCATAATAAAGTCTGGAGAAAATAAATAGATGAGGATTGGTTAAGCAAGCAGTTCCACTGGTTTTTCTTTCACTTCAAAAACAAGTCCTCCCCAAATACCAGAAATTATTAAGTCTCACTCACTGTGCTTTGAATTTTAGTAGTAATGCGTAATTGCAGTCTGACCTGTGTTTATCGTGGAGAAGCAGGAACTGATTTTCTTGTCTAGTTTTTTTTTTAAAATCACATTTGCCAAGGTAATTAAATAAGAGGTTAAATCACAATAAATGTCCTGGGGCACTGTAGTCACATCTTAGATGTGAAATAGCAGTGCCCCTCTTTCTACATCTCAATATAGCAAAGTCATTGATGGCTGAGGGACAGGCGGGGAGCAGATTAGTTTTCTAGGCTCTAAACAATAACTACATAATGGTTTGAAATGAAAATGCAAGTTAAATATCATAATTATAACAAAAAAAGGGAGATGTAATGAACTCAAAAGCATCATCCATAGGAAAGCAATTTAAAATGTTCACTTAAAATACAGCCAGTTTGGGGAGGCAATGAGCAGGGGAAGAGTTTTGGAGCAAATACATTTTTTACTGAGGAATAATTGACACATAACATTATATTAGTTTCAGATGTACAACATAATGATTCGATATTTGTATATAATGTGAAATGATCATCACAAGTCTAGTTAACATCCATCACCATTCATAGTTACAAAAATTGTTTTTCTTGTGATGAGAAATTTTAAGACCTGCTCTCTTAGCAACTTTCAAATATGCAATACAGTGTTATTAACTACGTTTGCCATGCTGTATGGAGCAAACACATTTGAAAGTTATGTAGTATCAAATTTTGTGTGTGTGTGTGTAAATGGATGCCTGGGTCATGTATATGTATGTGTGTATGTGTATATGTACATACACACACACACACATATATATATATACACACGTGCATACATGTAAAGTTATAAGTATATTGGCAAAAATGAATGAAATAGAGGACATGGTTAATTATATTAATTTTTATGATCCATGTACCTTGCCAAATAATTCACTTGGCTGGATATGGCATGGGGAAAATGTTTGAAATGAATTGCTGGGTTCTGCTAAGCCTGTGGTGATTGTTAGTTTTACATGTCAACGTGGCTAGGATGTAGTACTTAGTCTAAGTGTTGCTGTGGAGGTATTTTTGTAGACATGGTTAACATCCACAGTCAGTTGACTTTAAGTAAAGGAGAGAGTGGGGTGGGCCTTATCCAATCAGATGAAGGTCCTAAGGGCAAAAACGGAGATTTCCCGGAGAAGAAATTCTGCCTCAGGACTGTAGCATCCTTCCTGAGTTTCCAGCCTGCTGGTCCTATGAATTTCAAACTTGCCAAGCATCACAATCACAAAAACCAATTAAAAAAAATAGATCCCTGTATATATTCTATATACATACATGTATGTATATTTGTACATATCCTACTCCCTGGTTCGGTCTCTCTGGGGAACTCTGGTTGATACCGTCTCAGTTAGCCTTCCATATATCAGACAGTTTCAATCCTCCTGATACGTTTCTTGATTTGAATCTGAATTCTCATTTGATCATATTTAAATTATTTTACATTAATTTAAACCCAAATATTAAAATATGGATGGAATTCTGAAGAAGGGTTTTATCAGGGAGGAAGGTAACTGAGGTAACAGAATGAAATTCCATACTGTACTTTTTCTTCAGAGATCCAAATTTGGGAATTTTTTTTTTTCTTTGAGGTCTATGTTCTGATCTAGAAATCCAAGGCAGGCATTTCTATGATAATATGATTTAGGCAGCTTTTAGATTTTCTGTGCGTATATTTAAGAGAAATATGGCGTGGTCAGTTTTCTTTCAAATGGAAATAGATAGAAAGCCAGGAGTTTTGAATTCGGTTTCGGATTAAAAGTGTTCTCTCTGTTGCTGAGTCATCTCTTCAATGTTTACTTGATGCTAGACCTTGCCATTCAGTGCAGGGAGGTGAAAAGATTAGAAATTGTAAATCAAAGCCTAACCATATCCACTCCAGAAAAATCTCATCATCACGAAAAGCCTCCTCCCAAGCCCTGAAACTGCCTCCTTCTTGCCTTCTCTCCCTGTGCTTTTATTGCACGCCCGATAAATTGCAAGAGTTTCTCTCTTGAGCATGTCTGGAAACTTAGCAGATGGAAATAGTTGTGTTTAATTAATTCCCCTAATGTATAAGATAGTGTTAATTTAAAAAAAACCCATTCTGCATTTGCCTCCCATGTGATTTGGCCTCCTCTTTGCTCATCACTGTGCTTTTGGAATTGAGTACAGTGCAGGTGAAGCCTGGAGGATGCCAGGAGGCATCCCAGGCACAGATCACAGGGTTTACTGTCTGAGGAGGCCATCTCGTTCCGCTTAGCTGGACCCCCACCCAGAAACCTGAGACATCACCCCTCCCAGAAGGGGGTCCCCTCTGTGACTGCAGTGACCACAGCATCCAAAGGAGGAGAATCAGTGCAACAGATGCTCTGTCCACAGATGTCAGAGGAGTAAGTAGGTAGAAGAGCACAAGTGGCAGGAGTGGGCATAAAAGCTGGTCACGATGGCTCAGCATGCTTCCAGCTATAATCTGGGGACAGAGCCAAGCTTGAAAACAAAGAGAAGTTATAAGATAGTAAGTTTAGCTATGAATAATGTAGACTCAGAAAATGGTGTCATAAGAAAAATGGGAGTTTATTTTTCTCATCTAAAGAGAAATCTATAAGGTGGGAAGTACAAGTATGGAAGGAAATTATCAGGGACCCAGGACTCCTGTACCTTTCTGTTCTGTCATTCTTAGTGTATGACTTTGAATCTTAAGGTGGCCTCTTGCGCACAAACTGGCTGCTGGATCTTCAGCTGTCACATCGTAAGTTCCAGGCAGGAAGAAGGATAAGAAGGGTAAAAAGTGCATATCAGTTGGATTAGCCTCTTCCTGCTCCTCCTTCTGCATTCTAGGAAACTTCCCCAGAATCTCCATCTCCTGTCATCTACTCAATACTCTCTTTCTGCTGTATGTCACAGACCAGAACTTGGTTGTTCATAGGCCAAAAATATGGCTACTCCTCTCTGCAGGGGATGCTGAGGGATATAGGTTTTTTTAGCTGGACATATTGCCTTTTTTAGCTGGACATTTCCCCTAACATTAGGCATTAGGGGAAATCAATATGCTCTGTGGGGTAGCTTGAGGAATTTGCCAAGTTGTCTTCTCTCCTGGTGCTGTCATTTATAAAATTATCAAAGCAAACTTTGGCATACAAGTTTGCTATGAGCTGACCTCTCTACTTATCTCAAATTTTACACTGTTTTTTCTGTCCCCCGCCCCCCAATAGCTCTCTTTCCAGGTCTCTGTGTGGCTGGCTTCTTAAGTGTCACCTTTTCATGGAAGCTGTTCCTGAAATTTAATGCCCCTGCCTGCCCAGTCACTCTGATCACACCACTGTATTTTATTTTCTTCTTGCCACTCTCAACCTGGGACAGGTTTATTTGTCTGTGGTCCATGTCTCCTCACCAGAATATAATCCCCTGGAGAGCAGGCACTTTGCTTCTCTTGTTCGGACATTTCAAAATTTCTGTAGAAACATAATTTATGAGCTTACCTGAATTTGAAAAGAAATGACATTTTACAAATCACTGCAATGGCAATTACTTCTTATGTGACGATGAATGAAGAACAATAGCTTGAAGAATGCTGGATCTCTGGGGTCTCTCTTGAGCATATGATCTGCCTCACTGCTCTACATTTGCCCCCAGCTCCTGGTTCAGATTTGGACCTCAACCAAATTGCAAGTTAGCACCTGACTTTGACCCCCAGGGTCACTCTAGAAGAGAAGGAAACTTGACTACAAAATCCCAGTAAGGTACAGGTGTGCCAGGCACCCGTGCTCTGTGATGGTGGGAATGATGGCTGAGTCTGGGGTCAAGAAGAGATGGATACATCCCTCTGACGGATGGTGGCCGTCCCTGGAGTGCTGAGGATTCAGGAAACGATTCCAGGCCTGGGCCTGGGGAGGCAGCTGTGGGGAGGTTCAGGCTGGCATCTGGCCTGGCAGGGCTGAGAAGCAGCTGAGATTCAGCTGTGGAAGTCAGCAGGAGTGCTCCATGCAGACAAGAAGTGGAGCGAGGCCCTCGCCTCCCCAACTTCCCGCAGCCCTTGGATGTGGGAAAGGCCTCCTGAGCCTGCACTTCTCTTAGGCGGTCCCTTCTAGGGACATATTTACATGTTCATTTTCTGCTTTCTGAAGCCTGGAGCCTTCCTCATTATACATTTGGTGTGGGAAAGGGTAAAATGCCTCTATCAGTCAGGGTTCTGCAGAGAAAGAGAAACAGAACCAGTAGGTTCTCCAGAAAAAACAGAACCAGTAGGGTGTAGGATAAATATCTATACTTATGTCTGTATCTGTATCTATCTCTATACATATATATGAAATATGTAATATACACACATATATGCATGTGTGTAAGTGCTTGTATGCAAACAGATGCATGTACACGTATGTAGATATTGACATACATGTATGTATATATTTACATACCTGTATATGCAGAAAGAGAGAGAGTTATTTCAAGGAATTGACTTATGTGATTGTGGAGGCTGGCAAGTCCAAAATTTGCATGGCAGGTTGGAAATTCTCAGGCAGGAGCTGATGCAGTCTTGAGAAGAGTTTCTTCTTTCTCAGGAAACCTCAGTTTTTGCTAAGTCCCTTCCACTGATTGGATGAGGCCCACCTACATTATCAAGGATAATCTCCTTTACTTAAAGTTAACAGATTGGAGATGTTTACCCCATCTACCAAATAGCCCACAGCAACATCTAGACTAGTGTGTGATTGAATAATGGGGAACCATCAGCTAGCCAAATTGACACGTAGGAGTAATCCTCCCAGTGCCCCTGGGAAGAGTCCTGACTCGGCCCTATGCTTCGCCCTCTGCACCTCTGAAGGAGGAGGACAGCATCACGGTCACATTTCTGCCTGACCGAATATTCACACACGTCAACCGGGAGGTGAGTGACACCCCTCCCCACGTCTCCTGCTTAGTTTGAAGCCCTGGGTGCAGCAAGAACCGTGCCACAGAGCTGTGGGCGTTCCAGGGAATGTTGCCCTGCAGTTGTGCTTCTCAAAGCTGATTTCCCTGGCCACCTGCATCAGAATCACCAAGTGTTGTTAAAGTGCAGATTTCCAGGCCTGTCGGTACAGCTGAATCGGAACTCTTGCACTTTGCACAAGCTTCCAAGGTGTTTCAGAATCATTTCCATTCATGAGTCAGTAAAGATCTTGTGGTTTCACCATCCAGCAAATTTCTCTCAGGCTGGGCTGAAATGTATTATTTTAGGGTAATTTTCCTGGAATATTAATGCTTAATGATTTCCTTTAAACTTTTTTCCCCTTTGAATCCAATTTCGCAGAGCCAATCGAATAATTCAAGTTCACGTAATTTTCTAGAGATCAGCCTCCCATTCTTTCCTTGGAGATGGATGTGGGCGAGAAACAGTTAAGTGGAAAACTCACTTCTCTCCTTCTCCAAGCAGCTCTTTGCAGTCATGAGCGTTCTACAGAAAACTCAGTGCCTTTGTGATGGAGAGTGTGCACTTACTTTATTCCCACTGTGTACCGGGTATGGGTCTGATTTCTATGTGGGAGCTTCTTCCTCTACTTGCCTGGGGCTGCCTAGTTTGAGCCTCCTCAGCACCCCAAAGCCCAAATCCTGCAATTTGTGCATAATTCCAATATTCATTTGAGATTCAATTTATTTCCATGTAATATGCATGTACCTACTATGTGTAAGCATCATGCTAGGCCCTGGGGGAAGAGGAGGAAACATAACAAATGTAATGTAAAGAGGTCCCTGCCGTCTGGGAGCTGTGGACCAATTGAGAGAGACATTATTAAACAGCCAATTAGAGTGCAAGAAAATATCAAGTCAGTCTAAGAGGAGGAACAGACTGCTTCCTTCACAGAGGAGGGGGGAGACTGTATTGAGGCAGTGTCATTGCTGCAGGATGAGAGGGAGCAAGTCATCCAAAAGTCAAATGGGACCACAGTGGGGAGAGCAGGAGGGTTGACAACCATGGCAAGCCCTCTGTGCATAAAAGATGTCAGACTGTATTTTTGTAACTGGTTTTAGCTTGTACATCTGGACTGTGGAGATGAATGGGCTTTGAGAAGCTGAGTACCTGGAACAGAGGCTGTTAAATGATCACTGTTCAGTGTGCGGCCAGCTGTGCTGACCAAACCCTGGGCCAGGTGCTCTCAGATCTTCTCTCTCATCGTCACCGCAACCAGCATGCTGCCCGCAAGCTCCCGGGACTGACAAATGGAGCAAGAAAAGCAACCTCCCAAATCCCGTTTTCTCAGAAAAGAAAGGACGTTCTCCCAAAGAAGGTGTATTGGATAGACAACCTGTGACCTCTGAAATGTCTGGGTTCTGTCTTCCCAAGTAACAGGCACTCCCGACCTTTGAGGTGGTGGGCATGTGAGCACTTTGCCTGAGGTGGGGGATGGGAATTCTTTCAGTTCCACTGCCCTCCTTTTCAGAGTGACTTCAGACCTCAAGAGCTACACACCTGCCTCAGAGAGAAGAGGGGTTTCTATCCCAGGTCCCTGCACTGGCTTTGAAATCAGGTGTGGCTCTAAACAGGGCAGGACAGATGCTCTCCTGATGGTCCAGTTGATTTTTCAGCTTCAATCCTGTTAACCTAATGCTACCCCTTGGGTTGTTGAATAATCCCCACCAGAGTCTTCCATACCTCCTTAACTTCCGTTTGAGAGATTTATGTGTGAGTTTGGGCACGTTGTTACCGTGTGCAGGCACTCAGCAGTGTTTGCGAATTAAGACTGATGACATGGGCAGCCACCTACACAGATTGCTTAAAAGTCATTAATTCATGACATTAACGTGTTTGACAGATTTCATCAGATACGAATCAGCTCATTTCCGGGAGGGTGGGGACATGTTGCTTCCAGCGTTTCTGCATGACGGATCACCAAGTGATGGGTTTTCCCGAGAGTGGTCCCTCTACCACCTGCTCCTCAGGAACCCAAGGAACTGGTTCAAACTGCAGATTCCAGAGACGCACCCAGATAAACGGAATCAGGCTCTCTGGGAATGGGACCAGGAACCTGTATATTTATCAAGCTCCCCAGGTGAAGTTTGAGGGCCCTGCCCTGGAGTTTCCCTATGCTGCTCTTTGGCTCTTTCAAGGATAGCAACATACAAGAGGAGGCTCTCTGGTCACTTGAGAGATGTGTGGCTCGCTAAGAAGTTGCTTTGCTGGGTGCACAGTCAGGCAATTCAGAAAGGAATGAGGACGGACAGAGAGGAAAGAACAGAAAGACACAGGAGGACCCAGCCCACACTGCTCACTAATTTTGTAGCAGTGATGGGACCAAAAGTTTGAACTTTGCTGTATCTTGGGATCCTCCAATCAGGTCAAGGGGGAGGAGCCAGCAAGCCTGGAGTTCCTTAAAATAGTGCCCCTCAGACTTGAGACTGGAGGGTGGATCAGAATCACTTGGAGGGCTTGTTGAACCGCAGTTTCTTGGGCGCCACTCCCAAAGATTCAGATTCAGTAAGTCTGGGGAAGGGACCAGGGCAAACAGCGGGGCCCAGGTGTGGGGTCCAGATGCAACGTCTTATGAAGGGAACAGAGCTCTTGATCTTGAATAGGATGCCTCTTTTGGGGGGCGTAGAGGAGAAAAAAAAAAACCCTTTTCTCTCCAACTTCCTAGATTCTCTAGCTAGGGCCCTGGAAATTAAACTGACTGATTAACAAGAGAAAACCAGAGCTTATAGCACGTGCAATATGCATACACACAGAAGAAACTCAGTGCTGAGTAACTCAGAGGGGTGGTTAGAACTTAGGCTTATATAGTTAACATCTGAGCAAAGAACAATAAATGTGTAGAGAAGTGACAAGGAACAGGAAAAGGGCTTTAGGCTTCCAAGGGTAGCAAAGAGTGGGAAGGCAGATATGTGGGGAGAACTAAGAGAAAATAAGGGTTATTCTGGTAAGGTTTGTTATGTAGATTCCTCTGGGTGCCATCTCTGGGCTGGTAAGTTCTCTCCAGTGATTAAAAGTCTGAGTCTGCTTTTAGGCAAATGTGGGGCAGGCAGAGAGCTTTTTTGGCATTAGCTTTTTCTCGGTAGTCTCCAACTCAAAAACTCCTTACACCAAAGTGGTGTATTTTGGGGTTGCATAGTCTGATCCCCTAGAAGGGCCGTGCTCACTCTTGGCCCCATCTCTGGATTTCCTCTCTCACAACTCCTTGTGGCCAGAGTCAACCTGGTGTCTTCTAAGACGAGTGTTCCTCCCCTCATTCTGTGCTCTGTAAGGCAGGGGTCCCCAACCCCCTGGCCGCGGACGTGCAGTGGGCCACGGCCTGTTAGGAACCGGGCCCAGCAGCAGGAGGTGAGTGGCGGGCGAGCTAGTGAAGCTTCATCTGCCGCTTCCCATCGCTCGCATTACCGCCTGAACCACATCCCCCCTTCCCCAACACCCAGGTCCGTGGAAAGATTGTCTTCCACGAAACCAGTCCTTGGTGCCAAAAAGGTTAGGGACCACTGCCATAAGGGATTGTGCCTAGACTGGGTTTCTGGAGAAGATAACATTAAAGGACATGCCCGAGCTCATATTCTGCGTGGGTTTTAGACCTTGGAGAGATCTTAGCAATCACCTCCAAGGCAGTGCTCCTGCACCATTTGACATTTTTGTTGTTGTTAATTTCGGACATTGTTAATTGATCTCTGCACTTTTTCCCACCAGGCTTGGATGCAGCCTCACAATCCTTTCAATACAATACCAAGTTTGATTTATTTAGGGTGATGCTTATTTATGACCTAGATCTAACCATACTTCAGCTTCTACTTATGGAGACATGGAGGCTCGAGGAGGAGAGATGACTTGCTTAAAGCACAGAGCTGGGTCTGGGAATACCGGTACCCTGGCTCTAGGCTGAGGTTTTTTTCTTGCCTTAGTAAATGTTTAGTTTTTAATAATATTTTCCAGAAATCTTTGAATTGGAACATAAATTTTAATAGCTAAAATATAAATTATATGGAATATAATATTTTTCCTATAGACTGGAAATTTCCTAAATGTTATAAAAAATTATAAAGGACTGAGTATCTAAATAAACATTGTTAAGTGGTAAGTCGAAACATTGGCAACCTGTTAAATTCTAAAAATAATGAGTAGATTCTGCACTATCTATAATTTAGGGTTGTAACTAGTGGTTCATTTATTTCACTAAAAAGAGGGGAACAAGATAGCTTAATTTGCAAATACTCAAGTACCTGGCATTTGCAAAGAACAGAGCATGTATCACCTTGTTGAACCCTCATCTCCCACATCATTTTGATGTGCTATCAGCCCCCAACGTGTACACTAGCTATTATTCCCACTCACATAGGGAAGCTGCATTCCTTACGACCATTAACCAAAAGGTTTCAGGGTCATGTCCAAAGTGGAGAACTGGCTAAGTCCAGCATAGAAAGCAGAGGTTGGTAGAGAGACCTCTCACTCCTAATGCTGGCCGAGGAATTAGGAATTCCTTCCAGCTCTCACACTGAATGCTGCTTTGTCTACTTTCCATCATTCTTAGACATCAGGAAGAAGAATTTAGAAACTCAGTGGAGGTGATTCCCACTGGAGGTGGCAGGAGGTTGTACTTGAGAATCCTGCCACATACCGCACATCAGCTCCTCAGCTAACCTCACCATTCTTCATTCTCATTTCATCCTTAACCCCACTCTCTTCTCTCTCTGTGGTTGTTACTACTTTGCCAGGCCCTCAAGGTGGATTAATTTGTAACTTTAATAATGTGGTAAAGAACCTGGAGTTATTTTGCTTGGAAAAGGGGTATAAAGAAGACTGCATAATTTTTGTTTCCTGTTTCCCCATAAGCAGCCCATCTATTTACTCATCATTGCTTTTGGAATTTTAGCCTTTGCATTGGAAAAGTGCTCAGATTACTTTAAGTTTCAGGGATAATTAAGTCTATAAAATGCCTGTTTGTTGCTTTTTGGTTGAAAGTAGTAAAAAGAGGAGAAAACTGGAAAATGGGATGAAAATGTTCTAGAAAATTAACTCATAGTAGATCTGTTAAAAATTCTGTAGGGTTATTAAGATACAGGTTCCCTGTAAGGGAACTGTGGCCCCTTAATAAGGCTGCTTCTGAATAAGAAAAAAATAGAACACATTATAGTAATTTGAAAAAAGAATCTTCTTGTTGAAGAAAACATAATTTAGGACCTTTCATTTATTCTTAGCTTTCCAATATAATACCCTACATATAATACATACACGTGTGCACGCGTGCATGCGCACACACAAACACACACACTCTGAGAGACCAACTGGGAAAAATTTTGCTGGCTAAGGAAGTCAAAATCTTACAGATAATCTATTAAGATTTCAAATTCACATACAGGAGCTTTGTATTAATAAATGGAAGTGGATTCTTTACTTGAGCGTGAATAAATTGGAAACAATTTAGAATTAAGATTGGAAAACCATGCTTTTTCTTCCCTTTAGATTGAATTCAGACTTGCTTTGAATTGAGCACTGAATAGTCCCATGATGTTTGTATTAGTTTATGCCTTACAAACTGCTTTCCCATTCATTATAGCTTTGGATCTTCCTGCAATTCTAAGTCACGTAGTGCGGTGATCATGATTATTTTTTTCTCTCCATGTTACAGATGAGGAAACAGTGCTCCAGAGAAATTGGTGACTGTTCAGCATGAAGCAGCCAGTAGTGGTAAGGCTGGACATTGAATCCAAGTTATCATCACATTTTGTTTGTTATTGTCTAGTATCGAGTGTTTGCTCTGGGTTGGGTGCCAGACTGGGCACAGGGGCCAAAGGCGATAGAAATAGTCTGACTACAAGGAGCTCTCAACAGTAGAAGTCCAGAGTACACAAACTATGTGAAACTGTTGGACTGGGGAGGATTTGCTGATTGATTCTGTCCGAGGGGAGCTGAAGGTCCTATAATGCTCCCCAGAGTGATAGTCCCCCTGGGGGTTGACGATGAGTGGGGTCGTTGGGTGGGGAGTTGGAGGACAAGAGGGCAAAGGAAGGGAGACACAAATGTCCAGTGGCTGGGAAGACACAAATAGTCCAATGGGACTCAACCCACAGTTTTGTGCCTGTTGAGCACTTCTGTTCACTAAAAGATGAAAGTACTATTGAAATCTGTTCTTATTTTCTTGCCACTCCAAACTATACAGTGGAACTGGGAATCCCTGAGAACTGGAATTTCTTGTTGACTTCAGAAAGGCTAATTCTCATGAGGCCGAGCTGCATGGTTAGACTCCTAGCTCTTACTGATGCTGTCAAAGAAGAAAACTTGTCTCTTTGCAAAGTTTCAGTTCAGTTTTTGCATTATTTTCTTTGACATAAAAAGGTAAAATCAATCCAAGAAGAATACTGGCAAACTCAAACCTGTCCATTTCATTAGTACATTGGTTTGAATAATACATATTTACTGATTGTTTTGTGACAGGACCACAAAAAAAGTTACATATGATATTCTTAAATTGTAATGAAATCGCTGTCAAGTCTTTAGGGTTCAATATTCCTTGAGCAGCAGGTGATAAAATTCAAAAAGATCAGTGTAGGCAATTTTCTGGGCTCTGCTGGAATGATTAATGGTTTGGCCTTGATTTGAATTGGGAAAGAGGTATAAGGCAAGATCAGTTATAGGCGAACTTGGACTTCAATACCGTGGAGCAATTGGTGATTCAGCGCTGTCCTCTGAACGTATCTGGGGGTAGCGGGAAGGGGACAGTGAGTGAGGAATGCATGGTCTGGGCCATTGGGCTCCAACTGGGCTCACATGGGGCTTGCTGGCACGTAGTCTTCTAACTGAACTGATACTACAACATAAACTCCTGGCCTTATTAGCTGCTTCATTTGTTATTTTCTGCTTACGGAAGTATATATCCTCACTGTTAAACATTTGCATATTATGAAATATCTGGCTTGCTAAGCGAGAATTCACCACCCCTCTCCCTATCTCAGAGAAAACCACCGTTATGAGTTGGGTATTCTTGCAATTATTATTTTTTTAAATTTTATTGAAGTATAGTTGATTTACAATGTTGTGTTAGTTTCTGTTGTACAGCAAAATGACTCAGTTGTATATATATATTCTTTTTCATATTCTTTTCCATTATGGTTTATCACAGGATATTGAATATATTTCCCTGTGCCTTAGAGTAGAACCTTGTTGTTTATCCATCCTATATATACTAGTTTGCATCAGCTAATCCCAAGCTCCCAATCCCCGACCCCCCTCACCCTTGGCAACCACAAGTCTGTTCTCTATGTCTGTGAGTCTGTTTCTGTTTTGTAGATATGTTCATTTGTGTCATATTTTACATTCCACGTATAAGTTATATCATATGGTTCTTGCAATTATTTTTGTGCTCATACTGCCACTCATTTATTTATTAACATAGGAAAGATCAAGTAGTATATTTTGAGCATGATTTGTAACTTAATATCTCTGTGCATTAAAAAATAAATAAATAAACAATCTCCATGGGCCTAGGCCTGGTTCGCTGTCAGGCTGTCTCTGGTCAGCAGCTGCCTGGCCCCCGTCCTCACTGTCCTCCAGTCAGGCCTCTTTCAGCTGCCAAAATAGCATTGTTCCAGGATTAATGTTTTCCTCAACTGGAGTTACTTAAGCACGCTGGGCGTGGGACAAGAGATCTGCTCAGGCACTGGCTTATTCTTGCCGTGTGTGCCTGGTGCCCTGGGACCTTGCCTGGGTTTTTGTTTTTTTCTTGGCGGGTCTTCCTGCTCAAGGAGACTAAATAGTGGAATGGATCAGAATTTGCATTCTGGAGTTGGTGGCATCCAGGTTTCTTAATCTCAGTAAGCCTCAGTTTCCTTGTCTGTAAATGGAAGTAGTAATGGTACCTACATTACAAATTTGTGCATGTGAGGATTAATTGAAATCCTTTATGTAAAGCACTTAGCCCAGTGCCTGTGACATTGTAAGCTCCCAGTAAATGACAGTTTATATCCTCTTACTAGGTGTGCAGGCTCAGGAGGACAAGGACTGGCTGTCTTTTCCCTGCTGTATCCCCAGTGCTTGGCTCATGGAAGATTCTAGATAAATATTTGTTGAAGGGTTTAATTCCCACTGGTTGCCTGCATTGATCAGGGGTCCTTTAAGGGACCCACTGACCAGGGGTCCTTTAAGACCCCTTCAAGATCAGGCCAGTCTTTCAAGTTGGAAGGAGAATCTAGAAAGGAGAGTTGGAAGGTCAGAGAAAAGTCATTAACCAGCCCTCCAGAAGTACTAACCTGGGTGGAAAAGTCGGAGCTTGCAGGTAAAACTGAGAAACTGCCACTTAGGTCCCACTGCTGGAGCGGGGCTGCCCAGAGGCGAGGCCAGGGCAGAAGTCTCTTGTCTCTGTCTGAGGTGGGCCTGGACGTGCTGTTGGTCAGCAGGGTGGCATTTGGGAAGAAGAGCTGGATGCACTTTGAGGGGAGAACAAGGGGAGCTGAAACCCACCTGCACTTCAGCATCTCTTTTCCCCTTGCGTAGCCATGACGACCTTCCAGAAGTAATGGTGCTGCTTCCCTTCCGCGTTGCAGATCATAGCCGAATTTCTCCTCTGGCCAGCTCTCCGCCAGATCCATAAATGTGCTCCCAGCTCAGCCAAGTTGATTCAGCCAATGAACCACTGTTTAAAACGGATTCCTGTGCTGGAGTAAAACACAACACTTCGGTCATCAAGCTGCTGGTGAATCCCACGGCTTTTTGCCAGGGTGATCGGAATGGCTTCCGACAGCCGGCTCTACCACGCTAGATCTCCTTACCCCTGTGAATGGAAGGGTCCAGGGCCCAGGATGGGTATGCACAGATGTCCATTGTGTGGGCCTGTCTCTGAGTATAATGATGCTGAAGCTTATTAGCTGTGGTAGCAGCGAGGTCTTCTGGGAGTTCTCTAGTCTATAATTGGGTTTTACTGTTGTGGGTTTTGTGAGTGTCAGAAATAATGAGATGACATTAGGATCTGACATGGCATCATTAGAGGACCAGTAATGTAGATTATGAACATGCATTCATATAAGGGAGAGTAATAAATCAAGTGGAAAAATGCTTCAGAAGTAATGAAGGTCATGTCCAAATATATACTCTTTTGATGTACATTAACACCAGCAATGAATAATTCATGGCCCTATCCTCCGGAGGTTTGTAGGTGCCCAGATAAAATAACAGTTCTCTGGCCATCAGAAAAACCCATGGTGAGGGTCTTTGTTAAGAAGTCTGAAGATCGTTTGTGCCACGGATAGGGTTGGGTGGGATGCTGATTAGTTCTTCAGGAGTGGGAGGCAGGGCACGTGATAGCACAGCTTTCCAAAATGGAATTCTCCCGAGCACAGTTTTATATGCCTCTACACGATTCCAGCAATATTATGGTTTTTGGGAAAAAAAAATTGTTTAGCAATTTATAACAGTCATTAAATTGCTCTGACTTATGAATGAACATCATTTTCCCCTCCAAGAAACACTGCAAGCTATGTATTTTACCGCACTTGAGAATGAACCAATGCAAATGTTTGTCTCTGGATATATAAGTTCTTTTCTCATGTGCTGGGTATTTATGAGAGTTGGCACTGCTCTGCTCATTATTAAATTCAGAACTTTTAGCACCATTGTTCAGAGGAAAAGGAAGGCTGGGAGCTATATTTGTGGGTTGCCAGTTATGTGGCAACTTTTTCCTACAAATAGAATGTCAATCCAGATAAAGTGTTTTCAAACGCCATGTCTTTTGCCCCCAAGCCTCTCACCCCAAGCCAATCTATCTAATACTATCCCAATGATAGCCAAGTAGCACAAGCTTTTGGGGAGGGTGGAATGTCCGTCAGTGCTGGTCCCTGCCTGTCCCTGTCTACCTCCATCTGTCCCAGTGTATCTCTTTCTGTCTCCATTCTTGTCTCTGTTCACTCTGTCGGAAACCCTCTCCTTACCTTAAATTTTTTTTATGCTGAAGGATAATACACATACAGAAAAGTGCCCAAATCATGAGAACTCAGCTCAGGGCACTCTCGTAAGCTCTAATCAGCATCCTAGAAGTCCCCTTGTAGTCCCTGCCTCTCTGCAAGGGCAGCCCCACCCCTACCTTCTAACAGCATAGACACATTTGCCTGTTTCTACCCTTTACATGAGTGGAATCACATGGCTGTTTTTCAACTGACATTTTGCTCGTGCGCCGTGTCCACATTGTGCGTAGTTGCAAGCTGCTCATTCTCACTGGGGACACTGTGGCACTGAGTGCATACACCACAGTTTATTGATCCATTCTGCTGTCAGTAGGCCTTGGGAAGTTTCTGATTAGGGGCTGTTAAGGAGAGTGTCCCTAGGAACATTCTAGAACATGTCCTCTGTTCAGTGTATGCCCACATTCCTGCCATGTACGTATTCAGAAGAAGAAACGTTGGCTTCCTGTTCTTTTTATTGCAGAGTTTACCTATCCTTCAGCCATCTCAATCCTCATCGAAATGAAGAGGGAGACAGTGCTGCTTAGGCCATAAACTCAGGTGTGCAAGAAATATCACTTTATTTTTTTACTCAAATCTGAACTCTTAAGTTCTCACACTACCAGGCTGGGGGAATCTCATCCTAGTCATTTAGGGATTCCCTTTATTCCCAGGATTGTGACTGGAGCCAGGAAAGGGAAGGGGCCTCTAGCCGCCGTCAGTCCCTCTGCCGACCAGGTCACCGTTCAGGCCAAAGGCTTGTTCTGCGCTGTGCTGGGGGTGTGCAGCTGGGGGGAGGCTGGGACCCTCGCCACCTCTGACCGGCTCCTTCAGGGCCCCCCGGGTCTGACTGCCTCTCTGGGGGGCGCCAGATCCCTGCCACTCTCCTCCTCGCCTCAGGAAATCTCTTCTTCAGCAGGAAGACACTCACTGCATCATCCTGCTTCTCTGGGACCCCTCTGCCACTTCCTCAAGTTCTGCCCAACTTGGTGGGCCCAGGATTTGGGAAAACAAAAGCCAAGATGTTTCAGGCTGGTCGCGTTCTGCTCTGGCACATTCCTGCCACCTGCTTCAGTGGGGAAAGGTGACAACTCAGGAGAAAAATAGAAATCATCTCCAGGTGTCACAGTCTGTGCTTGGCTAACACGTCGGGAGGGTGGTGGCTGGAGGCACAGGTGACGTGGGTGGTGCCACTTGATAAGAGCTGCTGTCTGTGGCCTCAGGCACTGCCCAGGTATGGCCGGCTCTCTGTTATGGGGCTCTTGTGATCCCTGTTGGTCCTCTCCCAGGAAGTGGGGAAAGGGTCTCAGGTGGAGAGAAGGAAGGCATGAGAGACTGCGAGCGAAGAACGAGAAAGATGGAAGCTGTTGGGGGAACATAGGCACGGAGAGATTGTCAGCGAGAAGACACAAGTGTCAAAATAGAACAGTTACCAACCCGGGACATGTGCTAAAGTGGCTGAAATGTTGACAGTCTGACAGCCTCGTGTCCTGAGAGATGCCTGCAAGCTCCTGTGGTGGGAGAATGCTCACCCCTGTTTTCATTTTCTAGGACTTCCAGAACAAAGTACCACAAACCAGGTGGCTCAAAACAACAGACATTTATTCTCTCACGTTCTGATGTCTAGAAGTTCAGATTCAAGATGTTGACAGGGCCATGCTTCCTCAGCGGGCTCTGGGAAAGAATCCTTCCTTGTCTCATCCTAGCTTCTGGTGGTTGCCAGCAATCTTGGCCTTCCTTGGCTGGCAGCTGTGACACTCCAGTTTCTGCCTGCATCTTCACATGGTCATCTGTGCATGTGTTTTCTTCTAAGAATGCCGGTCATTAGCTTAGGGCCCATCCTAATCCAGTGTGACCTCACCTTAACTCATTATATCTGCAAAGACCTAATCTCCCAATAAGGTCTCATTATTATAAAGTATTGTCTCATGTGATTATGGAGGCTAAGTTCCACAATCTACCCTTCAAACTGGAGACCCAGGAAGGCTAGTGATGTAGTTTCAAGGCCTGAGAGCTATAGGGCCAATGGCGTAGATTCCAGTCCAGGTCTGAAGGCCTGAGAACCAGGAGCAGGGAGGACAGGAGAAGATTGATGTCCCAGCTCTGTAGTCAGGCAGAGGGAGGGCAAAGCCAGCCTTTCTCTGTCTTTTTGTTCTACTCAAGCCCTCAGTGGATTGAATGATGCCCATCTGCATTGGGGAGGTCAACCTGCTTTACTCAGTCCACCAATTCAAATGCTAATCTCTTCTGGAAACACTGTCACAGACATGCAGAAATAATGTTTAATCAGATATCTGGGCATCCGATGGCCCAATCAAGTTGACACATAAAATTGACCAACACAGAGGCTGTTTATAAAGCTGTGAGCAGGGTTAAGAGAAAAAACTGATGGATAGTGCAGGGCCCTGGTATGTTTCTATCACCCCTTGGCTTGAGAGGGCAATTGCTAGAGCCCAGAAGGAGGAGCTGAAGCTGGAGGAGAGGGCCTCCCAACAGGAGCCATGGCCTTTGGTAGAGGGACCTGGCCAAACTGCAGAGACCAAGAATGGGCCAAGGGGCATGGATACCCCAGCCTCACTTTCCTCCCTCCCTCTATTTCCTGGCAGTGTCTCTCATGGTAGAACCAAATGCAAGTCCTATGGGCACCGTCCCTGAGGAGCTTCCAGGACACAGTGCAGAGTAGAGGAAGGTGGAGGGTGGAATTGGTGGTTAGTGTAAACCATCCAGACATGAAGCTGAGGTTCTTCTTCTGGTGTAAGCATGGGGTGAAGAGGAACAAGCCCAGAGAGTGGGCCTTGCCAGCATCCCAGGCTGAGGAGGAACAAGCCCAGAGAGTGGGCGGAAATCCATGCCACTGAAAAAACCCATTTGCAACTAATGAGCTGCAATTCATTACAGGCAATTTCTGCAGGACAGTTTCTAGTTTTCAATCAGCAGAATCAGTTTCTTTCTTTCCATGAAAGAAAAAGCAATCTAGACCTTTTTGGATAGAGAGTTAAGAAAACACCAAAATCTTATGGCCACAAATGGTTTTGCCAAGAGTTGGAGCACTCCTAGAACAGAGAATGACAAAGATACTCAAAGGACAGCTGATGTGATTATATTATATAAGTAATTCAAACCATTGCACCTTAGATTGAGTCTAATAATCTAAATATTTCAAATGGATACTAATTTATCTGGATAATTAACTCAAATTTTCTCCTCAAAGCATGGTCTCCCTTTTTTTGTACAGAATATCTAATTTATGAGAAGTAAAATTAAATCAATAGATTTTTCAATAATATGGCACGACTTTCTTTTTTTCCTTTTCTCCTTTTGACAAGTGAACTCAAAGGTGACATACATAGATTTTTTTCCACCCGAAGGCATTTAAAACACATTTTTCATGTGTAAGTCAAATGAAACATTACATATTAATCTGTACGGTGAGATTTATTGAGGTTTCTGGAGCTGTTAGGAGTTTTCAAATATGTGCTTAAAAACTTCTGGGTCATTTCTGTGATTTATTGTGAGGTAATACATAAATACACGTTTAGGTGCCCATTAAGAATAGATTTGAGTCCCATAATCTGGAAATTACTCAGTTCTTCATACTTCATAATACATCACGTTCGCTGGTGGTATAGAACCATTATGATATTAATCGTAATAGAAATATACTTACAGGAAGGTTAAAAGACAAGATCCACTTCTAATGGCTCTTTGAGACACTTGGAGCAAGGTAATGCTTTGTTGGCATATTTGTAAAAATTTGAATAATGAGATTGTAAGATTTTAAAAGTATTGCTGAGTGCTATTTTAAAATAACATTTCTTGTAAAATATTTTAAAATATAAGCTTTCCAAATAGCCAGATGGGGCTATTTTTTTCCTTTTCTGCTGTGAAGATGTCCAGGAGCCTGTGAAATGTATGTGTGAAGGGAGTCCCTAATGAAGCATGCCAAGGAAGCTCTCTTCTGCCCTTCTGGGGATGGGTGGATGCTATGTGGAAACTGACAACTGCATCTACAGAAGCTGTGGGAACAGTGGCGTGGGGTGTCGTATGAAGACCAGTGGGTCACTTGCTAAAATATGCACGGCGGGGGTGGGGTGGGGTGGGGAAGGATTTTGCCCTGAGGGTGCATTAAAGCTCTGATAGTCTGCGGGTTCTCAGTTTAGTTTGGTCTTGATCATGTTGGTTCTGTTACTGCTCCCCCCCCTCCCCCTGCTGAACTCTGTTGAGATGAGTCAGCTTTTTCAGTTTTTTCATTGCGGATGAAGCAATGCAGAAGCAATGCAGAAACTGAGACAAACACCCTAGGAGAATTGCAGATTCTTCACTCTAGGTACCTGGTTCAAAAACATCTGAAGATTGGAGTTACTGGGACCCAAATTCTGCTGGGTCTTGAGCTCACATTTAGTAGTTTAACATGATGGCTAGCTGGTTTGAAAACAATCCTTGGTATTCATGATCTTTTTTTCTCTTCTAGAAGGCTTAATGTGATAAAATATGCTGACTTCCTCCTGGCAGTAGGGAGCACATAGGCATTGGTTCTTGGCCGTAGATGCATAGTCACATCATTTAAGGACATTCTGATGAATAAGTATCAGTGCTTAGCCACCTTCCCAAACCTATCGAATGAGGTTCGCTCAGGACCAAGGTTTGACTGCCTGAACGGCAAAGGCGAGGTGGGGTGTAGACCACTCCTTTCCCTCGAGTTTAGGCCCTGGAGGTGTTTCTCCATAATTCACCTAACAAACTACTCCCAGGAGGACATTTGCCTGAGTGTGTTTAGTTGAGTGGGAGGGTTTTGTATGGAGAACACAAGATTAGGCTGGGATGAGTCTCTGACGTTGATGGGACTGATCTGACCCATGGACTGTCTGAGTCATAGAGAGAAAGGCTATGGGGAAAGAATGAAGTGATGAGACATCATGGCATAGCTTTGGGTGGGAGCCATGACAACATATGAGGAAGAGAGGATGTCCCCCCTCCCAACACCTATGCATGGGGCACTGCATGGCTTCAGAGCAGGAAAAGCAGCTTGTTCTGGCCCACGAAGGCTGGTGGCATTGGGAAGATGGAATGACTGCCCCCTTTACTTCAGAATTAGCATCAGCACTTGGACACTGGCCTGCAACCCACCAACCTCCTGGCTTTCTGCAATTGCTTTGCTTTCCCCCTGCATGTATTTTACTTTCTGTATGTATGCACAGGTTAGAACCAGCCTGTCTGCAAAAAGGAAAAGGTGATGTGACTGTATCTGTTTGAAGATAAATCCCGCCAACTGTGTAATGCTACCTGAGACCAAACTAGAAGCAGTGCCTTGCTCCCACCTCTATTATAGCTGGGAGTTTCTTATCTGCTCTGGTCCTCACTCCTTAGCTCTCCCACCTGGGCAATCTCTTGACCGGCCAACAAGCCATTGAACTTGTAAGGATAGAAACCTGATATTTATTCCTCAAAATTAGAATGAGGGGAAAAATGTAGATAGTCTTCTATAACTATAGCATTGGAAAGGAATCCTCCCAAATCCCATTTGTTTACTAAGTTTGATGGTGGTTGTACAAGTCAATGTTAGATAAACCAGTGCAAAGGCTGAGGAGCTCATGGGGTACCACATGGGCATCAATCTTTATTTCCAGGTGGACTTGACAAGTTGGAAAAGGGAAAGTGTGTCATAAACATAACAAGATTCAAGCATCCAAGTGTTTTGTGTCCATTTGTTTCTAAGAGGGAAATATTGCTTCCTTATCAACTCACTTTATGGACTGACCACGCATAGCAGTTTCTGTGGGATAAATGATTAACATGAGTCAAAGCATAAAAAACCTTCTGTCTTCAGATATTAGCACTTCTGTGGGATTTCTCCATTCTTGTATGATATTAATTTGCCTCTGTGTATTCAGTCAGGACAATGCCATTTCATAGTTTCAGCTTTCTTTTTTAATAAATTCACACAAATTTGTTTCAGTAGTTCAAACATATACAATCTTTTTCCTTTATCCTCAGCTGTTTCTGAATTCAGAATCTTGAGAGTGATGGGTGTTTCCCTAATATAAATTTGCCTAAATTATTTTATAAAATTGAGGACCAAATGTAATTTCTGAACTTCACACAATCAATACATTCTTGCTGTTGCTGTAGCAAGATTGAAGGTTTCAATTACTTGAAGAAAATGTCCTAATTTTAATGAAATACATTGTCTCATGCAAAATTCTAGCCTCCACAGTTTCCTCTATCACATTTCTGACAGGTTTTATCATGCTTATTTCAACTCTGACAGTGTTCTAAGGATATATTCAATTCTTCATTAATAATATATAAATTACCTTTTTTTCAAGGGAGTAACTGGGGTCAGAACCCAGGTTCCAGGCTGCTGGACTGTTGATTTGGTGCTATTAATCAGGGTCTAGTAGACACCTATAAGGAGAGGTGGGGGAGGGGACGGGGGCTGTCCCTTCCACTCTGAAATCTCCCTTGCAGCAGTTTACCCTAGCAGCTTGGTTTCTGCCCCCTGGTTCTCTAGTTTATTAAACTAAGAGTGAATTCTAGACCCAAGCTGGCCCAGTTAGATTTGTTCTCTTGAGAAAACAAATGCAGAACCAGAAGCAGATCATGGAGAGATGTTGTGTAATAGAGAATTTGGCCTCTGTCCCTAGTTCCTGGGAGGGAGCTTCTAAACTCCTAGAGTATCCTGAGTGGCAGGAATGTCTTTGTTATTCATGGTGGCCAACTGGACCACACCTCAGTTTATGCTAAAATGACTCCAGATGGGGCTGGTCACACCTGAAAGCTCAACCATGTAATTAGAGGGTTGAGCATTGGGCCAGGTGATATCATCCCAGCCTCTGGAGAGGTGGGCTGGAAATCAAGTTCAGTCATCTGGATGATGATTCAACCAATCATGTCTGCCAAATGTAACCCCAACAAAAAGTCTGGCCACCCAGGCTTGGATGAGCTTTCTGGTTGGTGAGCACAGATGTTCGGGGAAGATGATGTGCCCTGATCTCATGGGGGGACATAAAAGCTCTGCACTTGAGACCCTCCCTGATCTTGCCCTGTATGTCTTCTCATTTGGTTAGTCCTTTAAAATAAAACTGCAGTTGTGAGCATAGTGCTTTCCTGAGTTCTGTGAATTATTCTAGTGAATTATTCAACCTGAATAGTTCGTAAGAAACTTCTGAATTTGTAGCCACTTGTTCAGCAGTGCAAGTGGCCTGGGGACCCCAGAGCTCATGGCTGGTGTCTGAAGTGAGAGCAGTCTTGCTGGGGACTGAGCCCTTGACCTGTGGAGGCTGTGCTAGTTCCTGATGGTTAACATCAGTATCGAGTTGGCAGTACAGCAGTAACCAAGTTGTATTATTAATGTAGAAATTTAGAGAGAACACTTCAGGCTCCTTAGCTATACCACAGCTCATGAGATACTGCAGTATCCTTCCAAGAATTCCCTTTTATCCTTCCCCCACACTTCTTTCTAGCTAGAGTGGGACTACCATTTGTGAGTCAAAGAAACTTTGGTAGTTCAGGCAGGAAAGGAGGCCATCAGAAGCCTGTGGGGCCCTCTCCCAGCTGGGATCTTGTTAAGTCCTACCTGTTCTGGTGCCCTAGAATCTGGCCAGGTGTAAGCCCATGGTCCCTGCATGACCCCATGCCATCTTGCATCCTCTGCCCCAAGTCTGGTTTAGGGCTGCAGCCTGACTCTGCTTTTCCTTCCTGGACTGCTCTGCTGTTAGCCTGTGCTGTAGTAGATGCTTGTGGGGAGTATGGACAGGAGGACCTTGGGATACTTCCTCCAACTGTGACCTCTAGAGCTGCCCTGGGCTGCTTTTATGTTAAGTTCTTCCATCTGCCATCCACACCATTTTCTGTTTGGCTACTGTTTGGCCTATGTGTTCACATTTTTGGTGTTTTAGTTTTATTTAATGACAGAATAGAAGAATTTTATTGTCTCCCTTTTTTCTGTAATTTCTAAACATTAAAGGCTGATTTATGGGTTACTAAGGGATATCCAATGATCTGTATTTCCAATATGCACTAATGGACAGTACAATTAATATTTAAAATATTTTCTAAAATATTTAAACTAAATTTTAGGCATAAAATGGTACATACTTTTTTTTTTTTTCCCTTTGTGGCCTCCCCTTATTTCCTGCTCTTTTCAGATTCCTTATGTTATTACTGAAATGCAGTTAATTGGACTGTCAGTACTGTTTTAGCTTTCTACTGAATTTAGACAATCTTCCAGTGATTTCACTAATCTAAATTACATGTGAAAAAATTTTAAATGTACATGAAAAATTTTATGTGATCATATATCAGTGTTAGGAGTCTTTAGGGATGGAGACATTTGCAAGTTTCTAGAGCATTTCCGATAAGTACCAAAGTTGGAAAGACTGCTTAATGGTTTTGTAATTCTTCTAAGTGCATATTTTTACAGTGCCCTATCTGTCCCTCATAATTAGCAATAGACTTCTTCAAATAAACAAAAAGGGGGATTGTAGTGCTTATTTTAAATAGTCCAGGAAGTAACGAACTAGTATTTTATACCAGGGCCAATCTTGGAACAGGGAGAAGAACCCAAAAGATTGATTTGGAGGAGGTCACTGAAGAGGAAAGAGCAGAGCAGTGTGAACCCTGGGGGCAGGGGGAAGGAAGCCCTTAGGAGGATTTAGAGGAGTTATGACAGAGAAAAGAAGGGAAAGGGGGTGTAAGCTACCCTACAGTCACCTGTTACTGCCCTTGATGTCCTTCCTAACCCTGGCTACAGTTTGCTGCCCAGGGCCTCCCAAGTGAATAAGCATTTATTATGGGAAACCCCTCCCTGGTGGATAGATTGTGTTCACTATGGAACTGTTGGTTAGGGTCACTCATTCCAGAGCTTCATCTCAAAATTCCAGTGACAGGTGACCTCCGTGATTTTTTCCAGTTACCTCAGGTAGATAAATTGATTTCTGATGCTTCACGCAAAGTGATTGGCCAGGGCTCAGCCTTGAGTTTATTAAACCTCCATCCCTACCCATGCATCACCCTTGTCCTGTGGCCAACAGTCAAGCCTGGCTGACATTCAAACCTGGAACCCCAGGAGAACCAGAGAGAAAGATCAATGTCAAGGAATGCTGCAGTTTCAGAGAACTGGAGACTTGGAAACTTGGAAACTTGCACAGCTGAGATCTCACTTGATAAGTCAACAGGCAACAGATTTCATTTTTTGTATTGTTGATACGCGTTTTAATTACAAACTTAATACACATTGATTGCTAAAAATTCACACCCAACAGAAGAGTATAAATAGTGGAAAACTTTTATTCGTTCAACCCTCTTTTCTGTCCAATTCCCCAGGCATAACATTGTTAGCAGTTTGGTGTGTACTCTTCTGGACCCTTAGCCGTGCCCATGAACAGAAACACACAGATACACACACTTCCAGGGCTTTTGTTCTTTTCATTTTGGCACATGTTTTAGAGTTGACCTTTGTACCACCGTCTTGCTCTGCCTTAATGTATTTCGTCATTCCCTATTGGTGGATATTTGGGTTGTCGCCACCTATTTGGTCATTCAGTAAATATTTATTGAGCATTTATTAAATGCCAGCCTCCAGTGGAGGCCAGGATTCCTGCCCTCATGGAGTTTCCTGCAATGGACACATGCACCGCCTTCTTGATCACAGGGCACGTTTTGGGGTACAGTGTGAGGATTTCACATGTTGAGGGTCCTGCCCAAATACCACGTATCTAACTCTGGATTGTGTCTTTTAAAACTCTGTAACTTTTATTTCTATGCAGAAAGAGTAGTTTCTTTTCCAGGATCCTGTCTCCTGTGGACCTATGTGAAAGTGATTATATTTTAATCAGAAATGCTGAAAGAATAATTGAAGTCATAATGGAAGAGATGGGAGAGTGACTCAGGAAAAAAAGAGGTCCTTTTCTGTGTCGTGGACGTCATTTCTGTATCTTCAGCCAGGTGCCTGCAGAGGCAGCCAAGTCTATTTGGCAGTTTCCTCAGAAGAGGCACTACCTGTGCTGAAATGGAAATCATGATTCTTGGAAGACATTCCCCCAATGTTCCAATGAATGGATCAGTGCAGATAACCTCACTAAACAGTTTCATTTAAGTTGCTTGGGAAGCATTTTCAACTAGTGCCAACTGGGACGGCAGGCCCATGTGGTTTGTTCACTCACGTCCTTGTAGCTGCAGTGGTTGCCCTACTGAGATTATTTTATGACAATTTGGGTGATCAGTAACACTTTCCTGTATA
This sequence comes from Balaenoptera acutorostrata, assembly GCF_949987535.1. NCBI lineage: Eukaryota > Metazoa > Chordata > Mammalia > Artiodactyla > Balaenopteridae > Balaenoptera > Balaenoptera acutorostrata. The sequence continues at coordinate 11,213,321 of NC_080079.1, read as the reverse complement.
CATTGCCTAAGACAAATGGTCTCCCCTGCTCTTTGGTGCAGGATGTTGGAATTTCAATCAAGTAGGCACCAGGGCAAGTACAATGGCATGAGTTCAGTCATTCATTTATAATAGTCATTCATCCATTCAACAAACATTTACTGTGCCCCTGTTACAGGCACTGATCTAAGTCATGAGGAAGAAACTCAGTGCCTACCCTATGGAGCCTACAGTGTAGTGAGAACCATGGATCAGATAATCAAACAATGAAACACTAAAACAGAAACTGTTTATAGTATGTGCTAAAAATAAGAGGCACATGGTGATGGAGAGGCTGTAGAGGGAAATCTGACCTATTCATGAGGGATAAGGATGTACTGAGAAAGTGATCCTTGAATGGAGATCTGATAAAGATGGGCTTTGAACCAGGTTCAAGGTGAGAGAAAAGCATTCCAGAAAGATGAAGCAGCAAGTACAAAGAGTCTGAGGTATGAGGGAGCATGTGTGTTCCAGGAATTGAGACGAGGCCAGTGTGGCATTGACTGAAGGTGAACAAGTCAGGATGGGTCTGAAGAGGAGGCACTTAAATCCGTTATGCAGAGCCTGGTAGACGTTGCTGGGAATTCCTTTTTTTAAATCCTAATACCAACGGGAAGCTGTTAAAAGGTTTCAAGAACAAGTGTGTGTGTGGATGTGTGCAATATACATGATTTGATTTCCATTTGGAAGGCTGTCAGCTGCAGTGTGGGAGGGGGCAGGAATGGAGATGGAGGAGCAGTTAAGTAACCAGTGAGAGATGATGGAAAGTTGGACTGAGAGAGTAGTAGCAATACCGACCTTTGAATGCAGTTCAGGAGATAAACGTGACAAGATGCAGTTTTGGATTTAGAAATGGAGGTGATGGAGAGGTTCAGGGTGAAGGGTGACATTTAAGTTGTCAAGACATTAAGTCTTGACTTGTATACCAGGAGGGACAGTGGAGCCATTCACTGAGATGGAAAACACTGGAACAGAACCAGGTAGACAAGGGAGTTGTCATAACTCTTGGAAAACAATGAGTTCTTCCTTTTGGTGCTCTCTGGGGCTTGCTTGTGCATACCCTGCAGCTCCTCTCCACACAAGGAAGAAGCTACCCCTGAATTTTATGCCACCAGCACCTCTGGGAATAAGCTCTCAGATTTCTCTTCAATTAACATCACCAAATTGCTATATTTTTCATACTCCTCAGGGAACTCAATTTAACCTCTGGGACTTGAGGGATGAGTAAGAGTTCATGAGGTAGAGAGGATGAGGGAAGGGCATTTTGGGCACAGAAATAAGTCAAAGTGCAGGGTATGTTTGGGGAGGGGCAGATGGCTGGGAGCTCCTGGAATGCAAGAGCACATGGACAGGGAAGTGGTGAGAGAAGAGGCAGAAATTTGAAAGGACCAGACAGTAGAGGCCCTCCTGTGCTAAGGAGGTTGGATTTGAACCTGCAGATGGCCGGAGCTGCGACAGATTTCTGAGAAAGGGAGTGGGAGGACCGTCTTATCATTTAGAAAAAAATGACTCAAGGGACAAAGTGAAGAATACATTGGAAAGGTGAGATTTTAGAGACAAGTTTCTAGATTTAGGCAGTTGTTATGGGTTGGATCATATCTCCCCAAAAACATATGTTGAAGCCCTAACCCCCTGTACCTATGAATGGGCTCTTATTTGGAAATGGGGTCTTTGCAGATGTCATCAAGTTAAGATGAGGGCCTTAGAGAGGATCTTAATCCAATATGACTGGTGTCCTTATAAGAAGAGGGAAATTTGCACAGAGACACACACAGGTAGACACACACAGGGAGGATACCATGTGACAGTGATGGAGGCGGAGATTGGAGTGATGGAGCTGCAAGGAATACTGAGATTGTCAGTGACATGAGAAACTAAGGGAAAGGCATGGAACAGATTATCTCCTAAAGCCTTTGAGAGAGCATGTTCCTGCCAACACCTTGATTTCAGGCTTCTGACCTTCAGAACTGTGAGAGAATACATTTCCATGGTTTTAAGCCACCCAGGTTGTGGTAATTTGTTACAGCAGCTACAGGAAACTAACATAGCAGCCTACAGTATTTCCCGAAAACCAGCTAGCCTGGGACTCATACTAAGAATCTTCACAGAGATGGATGTCCAACCACAGGGAGAATTCAAAACTCAAACTTTATTGGTCAAAGGAGGTCCTGACAACATTCAGTCGTGCAGGCAGGTCCTCATGAGCCATGCTGCTACCGGCAGTGGAACCATGATCACCTTCTGCCTCACTGGACTCGATGAAGCCACTCAGGAGAGAGAGAGCAGTCACACTGAGACAGCCACGTGCTCCACTGAAACCCCAACTCACGCCTGGAGTGCTAAGAGCTATAATGGAAATGCAAGAGTTATGACATACTCCGGATGCTTCTGAGGCTTTACAGCCTGAGGGTTGGTCTCTGACAACTAAAGTTGAGTCAGACTTGCCACTTGCCTCACATGGTGAGGTTGCTGGTGGGGTGAGAAGGAAGCTTCTCGTCCTACCTTCAGGTTTAAGCTGCTGCCTCCCCCGTCACTGACTGCAGTGACAGGGTAAAAATGAAAGTGAGAACCTCACTCCGTAATTAAAGAATGCAAATCAGAGCAACTAAGGGATGCCATTGTTCACCCATCAAATTGGAAAACAATGAAAGGAAGTGCTGTTGGGGACAGGGGAAGGAGGCTGTGTGGCTGTCAGTCTCAGAACGCTGGCGGGAGCGGAAATGTTTGCAGCCTCTTAGGAGGATAATCTGGTAATGTCTACCAAAATGTTTAATGCATGTACACTTTCCTGTACATTGCAGGTAAGTTCCTACATGAGTATGAATTCACCCTATGGTTATGCTTGCAAAAATTTGCTAATTCATATGTGCAAGGATGCTCATTGTAGCACTGCTTATAATGGACAAAAATAACTAGAAACAACTTGTGATAATTAGTTTTATGTATCAACTTGACTAGACTAAGGGATGCCCAGATAGCTGGTAAAAAGTTATTTCTGGGTGTGTCTTTGAGAGCGTTTCTGGAAAATATTAGCATTTGAATTGGTAGACTGAGTAAAGAAGATCTCCCTCACCAATGCAGGTGGGCATCATCTATAACTAAAACAACCCAATTCAAAAATGGGCCAAGGATTTGAATAGACATTTCTCCAAAGAAGAGATACAAATGTCCAATATACACATGAACAGATACTCAATATCACAGTCATTAGGGAAATGCAAATCAAAACCACAGTGAGATACCACTTCACACCCACGGATATTATCAAAAAATGGAAAATAACAATTGTTGGTGAGGATATGGAGAAAATGGAACCCTTGTACATTTCTTTTTTAAAAATTTATTTTATTGAAGTATAGTTGATTTAAAATGTTGTGGTAATTTCTGCTGTACAGCAAAGTGCTTCAGTTATACGTATATATATTCTTTTTCATATTCTTTTCCGTTGTAGTTTATCACAGGGATACTGAATATAGTTCCCTGTGCTATACACTAGGACCTGTTGTTTATCCATTCTATATATAATAGTTTGCATCTACTAATCCCAAACTCCAAATCCATCCCTCCCCACACCCCCTCCCCCTTGGCAACCACAAGTCTGTTCTCTATGTCTGTGAGTCTGTTTCTGTTTTGTAGATAAGTTCATTTGCATCGCATTTTAGATTCCACACATAAGTGATATCATATGGTATTTGTCTTTCTCTTTCTGACTTAGTTCACTTGGTATGATAATCTCTAGGTCCATTCATGTTGCTGCAAATGGCATTATTTCACTCTTTTTTATGGCTGAGTAATATTCCATTGTATATATGTGTACCACATTTTCTTTATCCATTCATCTGTTGATGGGCATTTAGGTTGTTTCCATGTCTCGGCTACTGTTAATAGTGCTGCTATGAATATAGGGGTGCATGTATCTTTTTGAATTATAGTTTTCTCCAGATATATGCCCAGGAGTGGGATTGCTGGATCATATGGTAACTCTATTTTTAGTTTTTTGAAGAACCTCTATTTTTAGTTTATTTTTGTTTTCCATAGTGGCTGCACCAATTTACGTTCCCATCAACAATGTAGGATGGTGGAACCCTTGTACATTTCTGGTGGAAATGTAAAATTGTGCAGCCGCTGTAGAAAATGGTTTGGTAGTTCCTTAGAAAGTTAGACATAGACTTACTGTGTGATCCAGCACTTCCTCTTCTAGCTATATGCCCCAAAGAATTAAAAGCAGGGATTCAACAATACATAGCCAAAAGGTGGAAGCAATCCAAGTGCCCATCACAGGTGAATGGATAAACAAAATATTGTCTATCCATACAATGGAATGTTACTCAGCCATTAAGATGAATGACATTCTGACACATGCTACAACGTGGATGAACCTCAGGAATGTTATGCTAAGTGACATAAGCCAGACACAAAAGGACAAAAATTGTATGATTCCGTTTGCATAAGGTATCTAAAATAGACAAATTCATAAAGACAGGTTACCAGGGCCTTAGGGGAGGGAAGAAGGAGAAGTTATTGTTTGTGGGTATGGAATTTCAGTTTGGGATGATGAAAAGTTTTGGAAATGGATAATGGTGATGGTTGCACATGGTTACACATTCAACGTTGTGACTGAATTGCACTCTTAAAATGGTAATTTTTATGTTATGCATACTTTACCACAATAAAAAAGTAAAATAAAACATAAATTAAAAAAACAGAGATGTATGTTATATGAAATCATCTTCCACACATATATTAAGGGAAAAGTCAAGAACAGCATATATATATTTCTATATAAATATTAATATATATATTTCTATATAAACATAACCTTAATTGAATATTTTAAAAGCATATGCAAATATGCACAGTTACATGCTTTACTATTTTACTGGAAGAATGTGCAAGAAATGTTGATAGTGGTTGTGTTTGCAGAGGACTGGAAGTAGGAGGGGAGAGCAAATGGTCCTTTTTTATTTTAAACATTTCTGTTTAGTTTGAGGTCTTCTTTCCCCTTTCTGTGCATGATTATCTTATTAAAATAATGATAATGTAAGGTAGGAGCAGGGAAGCTGGTGGGAGTTCCCTTGAACTCACTTTCTCACATTCACAGGCCACTCCTCTGTGGAACAGCCCTGAGCCCGGGGGCGGTAACGAGCCCAGCAGAGCCACTGGCCTCCCTGGGCCTGGGGTCCCTAGTCCTCTCCAGGACCGCATGACATGGGGCAGGCTGACTACTGCAGTTACATCCTGGAATGAAGTAAACCCATTAGCCTGGGGCTCCAGTTTATGGAAGACCAGTCCATTTCACTTTATAGGCTAAATTACAGAAGTATTCACCATTGTTTTATATAGTCGTTTCAGTAATAGATAAAAGGGTACCTTGCCTCAGTAAGAGAGTGAGAGAGAGAACTAGTTATGTCTTTGAACAGTCATCTGTTGTATGTTTAATGCCTGCAAATCAGTGATGTTAGCAGAGTCAAGTTTCCTGGAAGAAACATCCCATGCTCCTAGATGTGTATGGACTTTGCAGAGATTCAATGGAACTGTTTACATTAGCATCAGTGTGAGGTGTAGTCATCATTCCATCTAACCTGTGTCAATGGAGTGGGGCCCTGATGTCTCCTAACTGCCTTCTTGGGGGAAAACAGATTCCTTGGGCCTGAGCTATTTGGTTCAAGGAGTTGTTTGCCAAAGTATACCACAACCTAACAGGAAAGCAGTCCCACGTTTTCCTAGAAATTCAAAGAACCTGGCTGTCACTTGTGTAGGCCAGCTGTTAGACTGAGCTTTTTGAGCTGGAGCTTTTTGAGTGTTTCACACTGTCAAATGGCCCCAAGAGACACAAACAGACACCACTCCAAAACCAGAAGGATGGGATTTTATTGAAATACCTGATTAATAAGAAGTTTCTAATTGATTCAAAAGTTTAATTTCCCTTTGGAGGAGGATTGATAATTTTAGAAATTAAAGTGCTACTGAGTGGGAAAAGAATCAAGTTTTTCAACAGTAGGTTTCAAAGCTGGAAGAAAAACATTTTATTGCTTAAACAGAAACTCTTCATTGTACTCAATCAAGTGTGTTTCAAAGCACACAGTATATCTCTGGGGTACATGTTGTAGCTTCTTTGAGCATAAGGTTAGTTCTAGCAAGGACCTCCTGGGGGCTCCAGCCTTAGTTCCATGAGATATTTCGGTTAGGATGGTTAATAACAGAGCTGGCATCGCCAAAAATCCACATTGCAGCTAATGCTTAGATGCGGGAGCTTTTTCTATTCGGAAGGAGGTGCTCATGCATTTCATTTGAAGAGGCATAAACTCCAAGTAGTGATCACTTCTCCAGTTCCACTTGACAAGGAGGGTGTCTGATCATCACTAATTCCTTTGGTGTCTGCACCGTGGCACCAGCTGTGTGATGAGCGTATTTGGAATTAATCTGGATGTAATGTGGCATCCTTGTCATTAGCATGGGTTAATCTCCTCAAAACGAGAAGCTCCTGGGTACACTTTCTATGCAAATACCTAAGACAGAGGGAACAGACTTGGCATCGGCATTTGTGGGGAGACAGGAAGGTGACACAAACCTCATTTCTGTGATGCTTGATGACTCAGATGAAGTCCTCAGTGCAGCCTTGAAACGGCATCATCCCATCCCTAGGAATGCAGTCAGGATGAGACAGGAAGAAGGCACTGGATAACAGGGGCTGAGGAGAGGGCCGGCCGATGCTCCTGTGAATCAGGTCTCGCTGCTTTCCTTGTCAGAGCCGTGCTCGAGAAAGTCGCTCTCATCTGAGACGAGAAGAACACAGTGGGCCTATTAGCCGGTATAAATTAGACTAATGTGGTAATGACTGCCTGCCAGTCCTTTTAGGAGTTATACCAAGACAGAGTATAGCCTTTTTTTAGTAGAATATTCTGGAGACAAATCATGATTCACTGTCACGTGCACTTTCATCAACTGTGACGTTCCCCCCTCCTCGTGCATCGGAAGCCATAATTTGCATCATTTCCTTGTTTTTTATTAACTTTGTTTTATTTTAGACTTTAGCGGTTTTGTTTGCTCACTGACTCAACCTTTTCCTAAAGAAGAAAAAAGGAGGAGCAGGTCCTTCCAAGGTTTAGATCCACAGGTATTAAGAAGGGGGCCAGGTCCCTCATTCCCCATCGGGCAGTTTCCTGGGATCATCCTTCTTGATGTTACCCTGTGTCTTTGCATGTGCTGATGTCCTGAACAGCCCCGTCCTCACCGTGCACACCTGGGAACCTGCTCTTCTTTCCAGTGTCTCCCCTGTGGAGCCTTCTCTGCCTCCCCCAGATATCTGTCCATTCAGAAAACATTTGAAATGATGTAACAGGCCCTTGCTGGAGCACTGGAATAGCACAGTGGTTACAGCAGACCCAGCATCTGCCCTCCTAGAACTGAGAGGTTGGTGAGGGTTTTAGACAAAAAAGTAGGTAGATAAATAATCATAAATGGTTTAAACAGTGGTAGTTCATATAAAGATAACTGGATGCTAGGATGGAGAATGATAAAGGAACTCAGAGGTAAGGAGGTGAGAGGAGGCCTCCTCGAGGAGGAGACTTGTGATCTGTCCCTCGGAGGATGAGAGGGAGACTGCTGCCCCTAGAGCAGGGGAGGGAAGGAGAAGGAAGGAGCCTGAAGAGTCTGAGGGACTGGAGGAAGCCAGCGGGACGGGCGGGAGCGTGGATTAGGGGCTCCCTGTCTGGGTCTGCAAACCTTTTGCGCATGTTCCCATGCAGGGCGTGTTACAGTTCCCTGGGTTTGGTGTCTGAAAATCTGTCACCTGTCTCTGTGATCCAGTCATCTGGCGTCATCAGCTCTTGGTCGCCTACTGGGCGCATGGTAGGTACGCAGCAGGTTTTTGAACGGAGGAGTCAACTCAGTGTCCTGTCTGTGCTGGGGACTGATTGTGTGCCTCCTTCAAAGCCGCTACCTGGAAAGGCAGGTAGCAGGTCCTCTGGGCATCAACGGGCTGTGGTGCCACAGGTTCCGTGGCTGGGATCGTCTCTGGTACCCTCAGTAGACACAGAACTGCCCAGACTGTGTTTCATGGTTGTTGCATTGATATTTCTACCTGCAGTCCTTGCTCTGGCTGACTCTGGTTGCTTGGATAACTTTGCAGCAACTTTGGCTTAATGCTGTAAATGAATTCCTTAGCCAGCGATGTAGTAATATAGATATTCCAGGATTTGGGGCTGGAACAGCCTCGGGAGATCATCAGCTCAGCTTTCTCATTTAATGAAAACCAGAGGGTTAAGTGACTCATCCAAGGTCACATGATGAGGTGTTGGCAGGAAGGAGACTCGTGCCTGGAGCCCTTGACCCCTAGGCATTGCTATTTCCACTATATACCTGGTCTCCAATTAGGCCTCAACTCTCCATGTAGGAGAGTGGGGTGAGAGCATGGGCTTTGGAGTCAGGCTTCCTAGCTGCCTCTGCTTCACTGCCTATGCTTGGCTATGACATTGAGCAATGCCTCAGTTTCCCTATCTGAAAAATGGGGTAACTGCTAAATTTATCCTTTAGTGCAGTGACAATTAAATAAAATAATGCATACAAAGAACCTGGTCTTTAGTAAGAGCTTCATAAATGTCAGCTACTATTATCTTTTCTCCAAGCACTATGCTGGAGTCAGTCAGCACATATTTTCAACAATCCTTTCCTCTATTTATGCATTTTTTTTCTAGCTACTGAACTGGATTTTATTTATCCATCTCTCCCTGGGCAAATGTCTGTACTGTTGGAAAACTTATAAATCCCAAGCTATTGTTTCCTTATTAAATTTTAGGAAATGATACAATGCTTATGATGTATTCTTGCCTAATGCTGACAGTGTTGGAAGGAGGCTTATTATGATTAGAGAAGTTAATTAGTCATGCACAAGCAATGCAAATAGCGTGGAGGAGAAGGAGGTCTCTGTGGGGAGAAAAATGGCTTGAACTGTGGTCTTGAAAATGAAATTATAAATGAGACAAGGGATTTACATACATAAAATCCATCATGATAAAGAGAAATGGAGAAAATGCAGTTGGAATTGAAAAAGTATGAAAAGGCTTCAGTTGTCTAAATGGAACGCTAAGCCTCATGTCTTCCATTTATCAGGTGCTTAATAAGGGTGTAAAGGGATGGGTACATGGGTTGGGAGTCGGCAGATGGGTGACAGCCGGATGCATAGGTGGGTGGATGGATTTGTGGACGAGTAGATGGATGAGTGGACAGATGGGTGGGGGACGGATGGATGGGGAGATGGGGAGGTGGATTAAAACAGAAGGGTCACCTGATTTTTGACAGTAAGACACCCGGGGCTCCACACCTCTGGCTGTGACACTGTCCCATATACATTGTAAGTTTCCAGAATGACCTGCAGAGGAGGCTGTGATGACTGCGGGGCCCCACCTGCCCCCAGGAGAGCCTCAGGCCTCTTCACGCCTTCATGCCTTATGCTCTGATAGGCCTCAGTCACCACCGGAAGCGTGAGCTTCCCAGGGGAGCATAGCCACTGTGACGGTTCTCCACGCAAGACTTCGTCATTTGACCCAGTCCTCCACCTCACCTGCCTCCCCAGCTTTTCCCCAGGACCATTTGGGACACTGGGATTACCGTCAGCAAAATTCCATACAACATCGACCTCTCCTCTGAATGTTTCTTCCACCTTCTTCTATCAGCAGAAATTAAGCTATGCCCTGAGTATCTGGCTTCTCCTACAGCCCTCTCAGGAGTGGGCTATTGTTTTCATACCGCATTTCTCGGAGCCCAGAGAAGGGTTAGGTGCCTTGCTCGCTCCCATTGCTGGCTCTGCCCTCCTCCCTTCAAAATCCCAGCTTCTCTCCAGCACGCCCCCTCAGGCTGTCTCACTGCTGTCACTCAATGCTGCAATCCTCATCTCATCCTGGTCCCCCTCCTTTTACACTCCCTCCTTCACTGCAGTTTTTAGCACATAGTAATCACAGCTAACACTTGAAGAGTATTTCCTATGTGCCAGGCACTGTTCTAAGTGCTTGCTATATTAACTTATCTTCACAACAACCCTCTAAGGTAAGTATTATTATTATCGCCATTTTAAAGGTGAGGAAACTGAGGCACAGACAGGCTAAGTAATGTGTCCAAGGTGATACACTGCTGGTCCTTGATGGAGCCAGGATTTGAACTCAGGCAGCCTGGTTCATTTTTCTATACCCCAACGCTTTGGTCATAATTCTTACTGATTTCAACATCTTCTAGAGTAGCGCTATCCAATAGAATGTTCTATCACGGGAATGTTCTACATCTGCACCTTCCAGTATAGTAGTGTGGACCCTTAAAATGAATTTTTAATTTGAGTTATTTTAAATGTGAGTAGCCAAATGTGGCTAGTGGCTGCCATACGGGGCAGTGCGGCTCTGGAATCCATGCAGTGTCTGGCTTTTTAGTTCCTTGTCTTGTTAGTATCCAGCAATCGTTGCTTCCATCCTGTGTAAGCCCCAGGATTCCCATGGTCGTACTCTAATTCTTGTTTCTGTTGAAATGTCACTAAATCCAAGATCTTGGATTCAAGCATCTCAACCTGAGACCTACCTCACCTGTATTTCCAGCACATTGTCTCCAGTGCCATCACATCAACAATTTTCAACATGATCCACACCTTCTAACATTTACCCTGCGGTGTTTTTACTGCCCAATACCCCTTACATCCAGACTTCTCATCTAGCTTAGAGATAAGATGACCCATTATTACAATTACGCCTTAAAGAGGTGTTTGACTGCGTAGCTAGTGACATCCAGGTCCTGGGGTCCTCATTTGCAGGGGATCCTTCCAGGACCCTGGGAGAGGCCCTAGAAAGGTCAAAAGGTCACACGTTATTGCAAAATTTGCAAAGTGAGATATTAAACCACAATCAGTTAAAAATCACTGTCTTTTTCTATTCAAACTTCCCCTCTGTTGCAAATGCTTTTTTGTTGGGTAGGGTCGAATTGGCCAGAGGCAGTTTTCGGATGTGGCTAAGGGGAAGTTGAGTTGGCGATGCATTTATTTTGGGTTAGTGGGATAACATCTGTGTATAGTAATGATATTACTAGCTGTCCTCATGTAGACATGGTTTCTGGAATATTCCTACTGCCTTCTATGCTGACCCATCCATCATCACAACACAAGGGGTCAGAGCCTGAGGTCATATGGTGCTATGAGCGTGCCTTACAGAGCCCAGTACAGGAAATGTCTGGGTAGTGGGGGAGAACCAAGCTTCAAAATGTGTGGACCAGAAAGCAGTCTGTGGAAATTTCTCGTAGATGCCTTGGAGGAAAGAATATCCTCAATGACACAACATTTATAAAAAATAGTGGATTTATAAGGGTGAATTCATGGGGAAAAATGCTGTGTATGGGCAAAGGAGAAACTCCTGGGAGTTGTGAATGCTTAATTTGGGGGAAAGATTCTGTCAAGTTCTAGAGAAGACTATATAATTCTTCCCCCAAATTTGGCCTCTTCCCAAAGCAAATTCATGCAAGATGCTAAAAGCCTCAGTTATTTAGTTTGTTCCATGGAATCAGCTTTGTTCAGATGCTCCAGAAATCAAGAGGAAACTTGCAGAGGACTTTCTCCGATAAATGAAAGCGCATTTTAAATTTAGACTTTTTTTAAAAACAGAGGCAGGAGCTAATGTTTTTATTATGTCTTTATGAGCATAGCTTGGTGTAATTTCTTAGCATTGCCACATATTTTAAAATAAATTTACTTTCCATATGTATCTACATATATATACACGTGCACACATCTGAGGGATTTTTCATAGTCATAATTGAAGAGGATTTCTTAAAAGTAAATAAAACTTTAAGGCAAAAAAACCCCCAAAACACTTATAAATCCACTATTTTTTTGATGGGCATGATATATATAATAGAATCTATCACTTTTTCTGTATTTGTAGCATAAAACCTATAGCAGTATTACACACAGTAAGTATATCTGTGTGAAGTCACATGTTTTATTTCTGCAACCCTCATAAGAAAAAAAACAACAGATATCAATCAACCTTGTTAGAGGAAAGACTGACTTATCTTTCTGTTCTCTAAGATTATTGTCACATGAATAGGCAAAAGAGGGCAGGAAAGAAAGTAATACAAAGTTGTAATACAAAGTAATACAAGCTTTTATTAGACAGCTAATAAAAAATCATGTTATTTTTCTGGATTTTTGTGATGTCTGTAGTAAGTATTGAGTCTCAAACTTATTATTTTCTCATTCTAAAAAAAATCACTTTTGTATTTAATTTCATATTTGTGATTTCGTAAACTTTCACTTAAAGAGGGCACCCAAAACATCTACATTTCAGGCCCCCCCAAACCTGGATTCCTCCTAATGCCAAAGCCTAACCCTTAACTCTCTGGTCCCGCCCCCCAACCCCCCTTCACACACACCTGACAGTGTTCCAGCCCTGATTAAACCAGACTTCCTGTTTACTGCCACCTGAGTGTCGCTGGAAGAAGACACATAACTGGGATGGCAGTTTCTGACCTCAAAATGGCTCTCGGCACCATCCTGACCCACGTTGTTTCTTGGTAGATGCACCTCCCTACTCTATTTGATGACCATTTCACACCTGTGCTTTCCTCAAGCCTCCAACACCTTTCCCTGTCGACTCCCTTAGCTGTTCTCATGTCACTGAGAATACAGACGAGAACCTCCCGTCTTCCCCTATCTGCCAGCCCGACTCCTCTGTGTTGTCCCTCCCGTCGTCGGTGACAACGGAAGAGCTCATGTTACCGTCTAAGGCAGCTACTCCACTAGGGCGGTAGCTCAGCTCTTCTGGAAAGTGCAAGACCTGTGAGCGTAACAGGGGCTGTGGGTGTCCCGCCCGTTCCCCTCAGCCCACCCTGGGCTGGAAGCCACAGGGAACAGCGCTCTAACCTGCCAACAGTCCCCAAGGCTGTTCTTTGGCCATGAGTGTGGGGACGATGTGGAAGGGCCGAGTAGCCCTTGGTCAGTAGGGGGCAGGAGTGAGAGGATAAATCCTCCAGCTCCTCACCCTCCGTGAAGCAGTTCTGATTCGAGGAGTCCCTGGCTGGACTCAGCCCCATGTCCACAGCCATCAACACAGCCTCTGTTGACTTCCATCCCTTCCATGTCTTACTTTCCCAGGCTCTCACTGTGCTTCATAAGATCCACCTCCCGAGTTAACTACTTGCACCTAAATCTTTGCTCAGGGTCTTCTGTCTTCAAACTGTGTCCCAAACCCACTTGGTTCTTACCACCTTCACGGTCACCGCCCCAGCCTAAGCCACCTTCATCTCGAGCCTGTAACACTGTGATGGGCTCTCAACTCCTCTCTGCTGTTTGTGCCCCATGTGGTCTGTTCTACGTGGAGCAGCCAGATGGTCTTGATCTTTAAAGTGCATAAATCAAATCATGTGACTGTCTTGCTGAATATCCTTGGATAGTTGTCTGTCAAATCCAAGCATCTCACCATGGTCCCCTCTGCCTCTCTGACCCTGTCTCATGCCCTCTCCCTGTCACCCAAGCTCCAGTAACACGTGTCTTTGCTCTTGAACATGCCAGTCTGCTTCTGCCTCAGACCCTCTGCTTCAAATCCTCCACCTCGGTGCCTGCCTATGGGTGAGTCCTTTGCATAAATTAAATCTCTGCCTGAGTGTTACCTCCTCAGAAAGGTGACCACTCTGTGATAGAAGGAATAATGGTGCATTCAAGATGGCATATCCTAATCCCCAGAACCTGTGAATATTTATCTCACATGGCAAAAAGAGACTTTTGTAATTCAATTAATGATCTTGACATGGAGATATTATCCTGAAATGGATGGCCAATGTAATCACTGTGTAACCCTTTTAAGGCAGGAGGATCAGAGCAAGAAAAGGCAATATAACAAGAGAGAGAGAGAGAGGGAGAGGGAGAGAGAGAGAGGGAGAGGGAAAGAAAGAGAGAGAGAGAGAGGTGCTATGCTGCCGGCTTTGGAGATGGAGAATGGGGTCAGGAGCCAAGGAGTACAGTCAGCCTGTAGAAGCTGGAAATGCAAAGAAATGGATTCTTCCCTAGAGCCTCTGGAAGGAATACAGCTTTGCCAACATCTTGAATTTAGGGCTTTTGCCCCTCAGAAATGTAAGAGAATAAATCTGTGTTCATTTAAGGCACTAAGTGTGTAGCAATTTGTTACAACAGCACTAGGAAAGAAATACACCTGCCATGAACCTTTATCCTGTGTTACCTTCTCCCCAGCACTGATCACAATCTGATCAGTAACATTTATGATTTTTTTGTTTGTTTACTTGTTTGTTCCCTGTGACCTCCATTAGAATGTAAGCTCCACGAGGGCAGGGACTGTGCACTGTCACTGCTCTGCTCCCAGCAGCATGTGGAGGTGGGGCTGTGTCTTTGCACGGTGTGTGGGGTCATACATGTGGCCCTGCCAATCCCATGCCTGATGGTACTTGTTGAACACGTGATGAAGGCTGTTCTCCAGGATGACCATTGAAATATGCTCTCCTTTACCTACAGAGACAGGCTACCCTCCCTCCCTTAGCTGAACCTTCGTTTGAGTGTTTTTCTTCCCAGAATTGGTAGGTGTGCCCTGAGCCAGCCATACCTACCACCTGATCTCCTCATGGGACCATGACATTGGCTTGTATCTTTTACTTTCCAGGACCATTCAGGTTACACCCAATAATGTGCATGATTATAAGTATACTTCCCAATTAGAAAGATAAATCAGTGGTAGAGCTGGGCCTCCTAGGGGGACAGGAAGCCATTTGGATTCCAGTGTCATTCTCAAGGTCACATTCTTAATCCCCCCACTCATGGTGGCCATTCACTGTTCCCTTTTCTGGAGTTCAACCCTCATGGTAATGATACTTTCTGCCTATTTTTACTACTACTGTGAATATCTTTCTAGCCTCATAGCTTCTGTGCACATGGACTTTCTACTATCTCACATCACCTATGATTGCTACACTCTGCCTTTCAGAGTGGAGTAAATGCTTGATTTACATACATCAAGTGGGTTCCTTGTTGTCGCCAACAGTGAAGGAAGTCCAGGTTTTGTAGGTTTGCGATGTAAACTGCTCTTGATCAAGTTAGCACATAGATTAGCAAGGCTGCGAACTGAACACTGAACAGTTTGCATTGGAAGTCAGAAATTTACCAACTCATCTCCTCATTAAAGGAGAAATCACCTTGAACAACCACCACAGGCTTGGTGAAATTAGCATTTAAAACAATTGAATGCATTTTTCATCTTTTATGTCATTATAGGCTTTAATGGAGTAAATAGAGAAGGAAAAGTTAGTAAAATACGAAAGGGAGAAATTAGGCAGGCTGCTAATCCTTAGCAGAATTAAACACAGATGCCTCAAAGGTATTTCTAGGCTGCTTTACAGAAAATAGCTAAATAATTCACTTTATGAATCCTCTTGTGGCAGCAAATGCCATGTCTTTAAAATGTTGTAACATCTCTTTGCAAGTTTCTCTGGAAAGTTACACAAGGAAGGGCTTTTAGGTGGCAATGTTCCAAGTCTCTAAGACGTTTTAGCCCTGTCATTTAGGGGAAGTGGAAATTGTCCTGGTGGACCGTGCAGCTACCCCTGGCCCTGGGGGGTGTGCTAGGTGGAGGAAGAGGAAGCAGATCGCTATCACTCTGATTTTCTGGGAGAAACATCTTCCAGTGACAGAATGGTAAAGATATGTTGCGTCTGTGAAACTGTGTACTTGGTTCTGGGATTGTGGGTCTTTAAATGGCGGAATCATCAAAGGCAGCCCTGGGGAGTGGATGGGGCTTGTTACCCTGAATCATTTCCTTAGGGCAATGCATTCGTTCATCAACAAATGTTTCTGAGCACCTGACTGGCGCGGTGCTGGGTGCTGGCGCGATTTGGTGGTCAGCATGCCAGGCCTGGTTCCTGCCCTTTGGAAGCCTGCATTCTAATGGGACAATTAGTGAGCACGGAAACACATTTTGAGAAGTGCTGAGGAAACAAACTGTGTCGTGATGGAGATCAGCAGAGGAGGCTTACTTATGATGTTTAAGCTGAAACCTGGAGATGAACTGGGTGGAGATGAGGAGTCATTTCTAGCAGAGGGATGGTTTTGTGCAGAAGCCCAGAAGAGCCCCGTGCATTCCAGGAGCTGGGGAAGGCAGGCCTGCCTGAGTTAGAGCAGGCAACAAGGAGAGTGTCAGGGAAGAAAGACTTTCTTCTACCTTCTTAGGTTCAGTGCCTGGGGCCTGTGAATTTAACTGAAAAGACAGATTAACAGGTTAATATTTTACCTGCACAGAAGCATACAGAAGAGAAATGAAACTCAAAAAAACACCAAGACTCAGGGGCTTATACACCATTTTAACAAAGGAAAGGGGGTTTGCATTTCAAAGGATGATAAACTGTGAAGAAGTGAGTAGGAAATGTATGGGAGGAGCGAACAGAAGGTAAGGGTTATTTTAGTAAGGTGCGTTTACGGAGATTCATCTTGGTGCTGACTCTCCATCTCCAGTAATAAAGCATAGGAGGGGAGGGCGCCTTCACAAAAGGAAATTTATGATCCTCTTTTATGAAGAAAAGTGAGGTAAGAGAACTCTTCCTGCATCTGTTGATTCTCAAGTCCTTCAGTTCAAAGTCATCTTTGTGCCAAAGTGCATATTTTGGCCTGGTTTAACCCGATCCCCTTCAAGAGGCACAGATGATGGGGGGCAGAGGACAGAGGCTATACAGTGGAGGGCTTGTGGGCCATGGTAAGGCCTTTGGATTTTATTCAAGATGTGACAGGAGGTACCATTGAAGGAGTTTAAGCAAGGGAGTGACATAATCTGATTTACATGTTAAAAATTTGCTCTGGTGTCTTTGGGGAGAATAATCATCTCACTCCACTCGTCTCCATTTGGGAAGTAAGCTCAGGAGAGAGGGTGTGGAAGCTAGTGTGAGGTCAGCCAGTCAGCAGAGAGCAATGGGTGTACTTGGGGGGACTGCTGCCCCTGGCTAGAGGCAGAAGCTGGGCAGGGTGCCGAGCGCAGTGCCTGCTGCTGAAGCCAGGTCCAGAGGACACTCAGAACGAGGGGGCAGAGGCCCGGGGTCATCACGGGGCAGACTCTGCTGTGGTGCTTCAGGCCCCCACTGGGAAGAGAGCCATGGTTGGGCGACCTCCATGGGGTCCTGGGGAACACCAGGGGCTCTAGGAGAGGTGAAGGGAAAACCGCTTCCCTCAGTTCTCAGCGTTGGGAACCTGGGGAGAAACCCTTGGGGTCAGAATGGTGGAGGCCCATAGAAAGAGGGCAGATGTTGTCTTTCCTGCCTGGTGGACGGTGGACCAATGCCATGGCCAAACTCACCATTTTGGCCTAGTTCCCCCCTCCACACACACACACACACACACACACACACACACACACACACACACACTCTCACTCACTGACCCCCAGTCCTGAGAGTGAAGTGGACATGGCTCCTGAGGTAAGGCAGGAGTAGTGTGGAAAGTGGACCCTGACCTAATTATCTCTGTCGGAAGCTGAAGGCTCCATTTGGAATCAGAGAATGTGCCTGAAGTCTGAGGTTCTCCCCACAGCAATGGGGTTAGTAACTACTTTAGAAAGTGAGCCCCAGGGCAGGACTTTGAATAAATGTGCAAAGGAAGAGCAGAGCACTGTAACCTACCACAACTCCCCCTGCCCCAGGGGAAGCTCTCCTTAATTCTTTTCCTTCTCAGTAAATCAAAAATAAGGAAAAGACACAAAGTTTTCGGTCTTCAAACTGAATCTCTAAGGGGAATATAAGCAGATCTTGAGAAAGATTCACTTGCACTGTGTTGAAATATAAGATCTTAATCATAATGACTGAACAACAACAACAACAAAACAACCAACATGAAAACTATGTAGTAACGCTACAGAGAAGAAGGAAGTGGAGGGAAGGACAAAACATGCAAAAGAAGGAAGAGAAAGAAATGAAAGATACTTCTAACAAATGCTTTGCTATGTAGAGGAACTTAAATTCAATAAAATAAGAGCTTAAAGAAGAGATAAAACATAGTAGTAGATATTGGGTTATATATAAGGGAGATATTGAACTTAAAATAATAATGAACCCACAAGAAAGAATACAAAATAAAACAAAATAAGAGCTAGAATAAAAAGCTGACTTATCATAATGAATGCAGAGAATAAAAACAAAGATATTGAAACAGAATGTCCAATTCAGAATAATTGGCATCCTTGACAAAGAATCCAATAAATGGAACAAATATTATTCAAAGATATATTGGGGGAAAAAAACCCATTTTCTTCCTAAAATGAAGCCTCTTCTGATAAAAAGGCAGTAATGATCATTGTGTCGTTTTTACTGCCAAAAATAAAAAAATACAGAATGACCAATACTAAGACATATCCCAATAAAGATAATAAAATGCAAAAGGAAAGAAAGAATTCTTCAGGTATCTAAGGGGCAAAGCAGGTCACATTTGAGGTGGAGCTTGGGCAAAAATAGATAAATGGGGACAATGTGGCAAAAGAGCTGGGTGAGCATTGAACTCGTGGCTGCATATAAAAAGAGCAAGTTGCATACCATAATGGTAGAGGGCAAATGTCGTAAACCTTTAAAATGTGCTCAATACTGTGACAGCAACAATGAGAATAACAAAGAAATAGGTGAAGGAGATTAAGAGGTACAAACTTCAGTTGCAAAATAAATGAGTCACAGGCATGAAATGTACAGTGTGTAGAATATAGTCAGTAACAGTGTAATACCTTTGTATGGTGACAGACCATAACTAGAATTATCATGGTGGTCATTTTGAAATGCATAAAAATATCAAATCACGTGTTGTGTTAACAGGAACTAAACACAGTATTGTAGGTCAATTATACTTCAAAAACAAACAAACAAACAAACAGAAAAAGAGATCAGATTTGTGGTTACCAGAGGCAGGGCATGAGGGGAGAGGGGATTGGATGAAGGCAGTCAAAAGGTACAAATTTCCGGTTGAAGGTAAATAAGTACTTGGGATATAATGTACAACATGACAAATATAATTAACACTGCTGTATGTTATATACAAAAATTGTTAAGAAGAGTTCTCATCTCAAGGAAAAAATTTTTTTCTATTTAGTTAATTTTGTATCTATATGAGATGATGGGTGTTCACTAAACTTACTGTGATCATCATTTCATGATGTACGTAAGTTGAATCATTATGCTGTACATACATAATACATAATACATACAGTATTGTGTGTCAACTATATCTCAATAAAACCGGAAGAGAAAAGAACAGTAATATTGTAAATGAAAATTAGGGCTGTATTTGTGTGCGAGATGAGAAGAAGGAGAGATACATGTTTTTATTCATGGGGAGGATTAAATAGATGTATCACATATTGGTAGGTCAACTAATAGAGACGTTCAAGCTTACTTATAAATGTATAAATATAACCACTTGAAGAACTAAAAGCAGATGAATAAGACTTTAAAAATATCAAAAGAAAAAGCAAATGCTCTAAATAAGACTGAGAAAAGATAACCCATATAGCAAAAAGAAGCACTGAAAACTTAAAAAGAAGCACACACACAAAAGAAGATGATGGAATGAGGCAAAACAGCACCAGTAACTATAAAAGAGCCAAACTCATTCACTAAAGAAAGAAAACCTCAGGCTCAGGTTTTTAAGAATTCAATTTTTGAATGAAAGACATTCAAAGTAAGTGATTTAATAATGTTAAAAGCAAAGGGCCCTGCCAACACCTTGATTTTAGCCCAGTGAGTCTTCAGATCTCCTGAACTGTAAGATAATACATTTGTGTTGTTCAAGCCACTAAATTAGTAAACTAATACATGTACCAAATAACAAAGCATCAAATTATATAAAGAATAAAGGGCAGGGAATACAGTGAGAAATACACAGAAACGTAAAAGAGATTTTAACTCACTCCTGTTAGCGTACAAAATTGGGTCAGAGATTGCTAGCTGCTAGTCAGAATCTGTGTGCTCTTCTTCCCAAGTACACAACTGGACTACATTTCCCAGATTCCTTTGCAGCTAGATATGGCCATGTGACTGAATTCTAGCCAACGTGATGTAAGACATTTCTGGGTCAAGAGTTTCAAGAAACTCACTCTGCTCCCTCTTCCCTCAAGGCAACAATGAGGCCTTGGGTGACGGAGGAGTCTCAAGGTGGAAAGAGCTGGGTTTTTGAACCACTGACTGGAGGAGTACCACCTTGTGACTAGGACATTTTATGAGAGTGAGAAATAAACTTCTAGTGCATTTGAGTCATTGTATATTTGGGGGTCTTTTTGATACAGTAGTCTAGTTTAAGAATTAGGTAAAATAGAGGAAAATATGTTTAAGAATTTTTAAAACCTGGGAATTAAAATTAATCAGATCAATTTAATACACATTGGCATATCAGCTAATGGAGGCTACACTTATTTTCAAGTGGTCTTTTCATATTTATAAAAAATGACCATATAATAATCATGGAGAAAATCTCAATAAATTCTATTAGGTCAAAAGTGTAAGATTATATTTTCTAACCACTATGCAGTAAAGCAAAAGTAACTGACAAAAACAATAGGGTTCCACTTTTCCTTCCAACCCCAGTACTTTCACAAAAAAGAAGAAAGTATTTCTTAAATTACCCTTTATCTCTCCTTTCATACCTTTCTATAATATTTGAAATTTCTTACTTGATTCTTATATTATTTCTTAAGAATCGGGGCAAAAATGTAGGGGCAGAAATTGGGTTAGTGATTTCCAGGGACCAGAAATGGGGAAAGGAGATGACCTACATCTCCTTTAGGTAATGAAAATGTTTAGGGGTAATGAAAATGTTCTGTATCTCAGTTGTGGTGATGGTTAGATGGCCTTATCCAAACTCACTGAACTGTATACCCAGAAGGGTAAATTTTGCTGTATGTAAATTATACCTCAATAAACCTGAACTTAAAAAAAATAAAGTAAAAGTAAATTTAGGTAATAGAGTAAATTTATGGGCAATGAAACAGTGGGGTTTTTTTCTTATTCTTTTTTTTGTATCAAAAAACACAGTAGTAATGTAATATAATATAATCTAATGTAATGTAATGTAATTTAGAATGCCTGTTAGAACCCAGTGCAGTCGCCCCTCCATATCTGCAGGTTCCACATCCTTGATTCAACCAACCATAGATTAAAAATATTTGAAAAAAAATTCCATAAAATTCCAAAAAAGCAAAACTTGAATTTGTTGCATGCAGACAACTATTTACATAGCGTTTACATTATATTTACAACTATTTACATAGTATTTACATTATTTACATTTACATTATTTACATTATTATGTATTATAAGTAATCTAGAGATGATTTAAAGTATATGGGAGGAAGTAGGTTATATGCAAATATTGCTTCTACACCATTTTATATAAGGAACTTGAGCATCCGTGGATTTTGGTGTCTGCTGGGGGTCAGGGAACCAATCCCCTGCAGATACCGAGGGACAACTGTAGTGCACCGAATCATCTGGGTTTCAGATCTGGCTGTGTTGCATTTGGAATTAACCATGGCAAGTTGGTACTGCATCAGTATCCTCTAGCATGGTACAGTACCAATATCCAGGCTGTACTTCAGAATCCTAATATCAGGGAACACGTGCTTATTCTCTCACTTGAAGAGAGAGACAGATCACCTCTGCATAAACACATTCCAAACCCGAGATTCAGCAGGATGGAGAGAAATCCTTTAGGACACATCCTGGGACTGGCACCATCGCCAAGCTCTGCATTTACCTCCTTACGACTGTAAAAGCCATATCAATATGTGGGAGGCTGGCCCTGAAAATCAGTCATCCTGGTGCTCATTATCTAGAACTTTCTAGAAGTGGACCATTTTATTTTATTTTAGAAAAGAATGTCAACAAGAATTTCAAATACAGTTTAACCAATATTTAACAACTATGACATCTCCCTCCCCCAACCCATTTGAATACAATATGGACTCAACGTAAAGGTGCTAAAATCAGAGGGGTTTGGAGGGTCACTACTGAAATGCCAGTTGGCGTGTTCTGGTGCAGTGGAAATAGTCTGAGTTGGATTCTAGGCCCTCTATTGCCTGGGCCCTGCCTTCCTCTCCCGTGCCATCTCTGCTGCAATCACATCAGTCATTGCCAGTGTTTGAGCAATGTCAATCTGTTCATTTCAAATCTCCAGGTGTTCACTCATGATTTTCCCTCTGCTTCCTCATCTTTCTCTGCCAAGATACTCTTCATCATCCATCTGTCTACTCCAGGAAGCCTTCCCAGAATTTTTTGTCTAAGCTAAGGACCCCTAATGTTTGTATTCACAGCTCCTTGTGCATACGACTATTTTCATCACCCACCAAATAGTATGTGTTCCTGTGTCAGTCTTCTAAACTGGACTAGAAACTCTAAGAAGGCAAGGTCTCTGAGAAGTAGTCACTACTTTGCCCAAGCAGTCCAGTTCACTAAGACGTTACTTTATTAATGCAACTAAAAATTCAACCAACCAAAAATGATTTTGCTTCCTTGTATGTTGAGCTAATCTGGAAAGAAAATGGAAACCACATGGACAATTTAGTATTACAGCAGAGAAAGGGGAAATTCCAGTGGAAAACTTAGTCTTAACCTTATCACCAGGTAATGCTATGAAT
Organism: Balaenoptera acutorostrata; assembly: GCF_949987535.1. Taxonomy (NCBI): domain Eukaryota; kingdom Metazoa; phylum Chordata; class Mammalia; order Artiodactyla; family Balaenopteridae; genus Balaenoptera; species Balaenoptera acutorostrata. Next base: position 11,190,681 of record NC_080079.1, on the reverse strand, counting down.
GTGCCCTTATCTCATCTATAGATGTGCTGAGTTTCTTTTCTTTTCAGCTGTGAGGCTAAAGGGCTGAGGAGGACAATTTACCTTACTTCCTGGTGAGGGTACAGGAACCTGTGGACAAGGAAAGTGAAACTACATTGACTGGTGCAAATCAGGGCCAGAGTTGTATGGTGGACGCACAGGCAGGTGTTCTGAACTCTGGATGACGCTCAGATGCTGAGTCAGGAATAAGCCAGTGGTCAGAATGCAAGAACCACTGACCCAAGTGAATGAGGAAGCAAATCAGGACAAGCTAGAAACTCTAGGAAGGTGGTTCAGATCAAGCTGTGTGGCTGGGAGGGTTTTGGCTGGGTGGGACCTCTATCGAACCCCCTGGGGATACTCTCAGGGGAATTTCTGTTTATAGTAATAGCTTTTATCTTTTTATTTCAACATGAGATTTTAAAAAAATCACAGCAATATATGCCTACATTTTTATTATAAAAATTCAAACATTTCAGATTCTTTACATTATTTTAAGTCAGAATCTTTTTTCTCCTTCTGTTTCCTCCCAGTAAATCACAGATAAGAATTTGCTGAATGTTCTTTCAAACATCCCTAACGTTTCACAACATGCATTTATATCTGTGTGTGTGTGTGTGCAGTGTGTGCACACATGCGTAGCTTTGATTTTTTTTTTTTGATACCATTTTAAATATACGTTCAAATCGTTTGGCCACTTTTTAATTGGATGCTTGTTTTCTTAATAAGAGTGAAATTGGCAAAAGAAAGAAATAGATCAATAGAGCATAAGAACTTAGAAATACACTTATACATACATAATCAATAAATTTTTAACAAAGGTGCAAAGGCAATTAAGTGGAGAAAGGATAGTGTTTTCAACAAATGGTGTGGAACAATCAGATATCTAATTTTGATCATACTTCACACCATATATAAGGATTAACTCACAATGGATCATAGAGCTAAATGTAAAACCCAAAATTCTAAAATCTCTAAAAGGAAACAAAGGAGAAAGTCTTCTTGGGTGAAGTAACAGTTTCTTCAATGCCACACCAAAAGCACGATACATAAAAGAACAAGTTGATAAATTGAACTTCATCAAAATTTTAAAAACTCCGGCTCATCCAAAGACACTGTTAAAGAGAACGAAAATGCAAACTATCCACTGAGAAAATATTTGCAAATCATATATCTGGATAAAGAACCTGCATCTATCATATGGAAAGAACTCTGAGCAGAGTTTTAAAGGACAAATAAAAATTACCTGGGCAGGGCTTCCCTGGTGGCGCAGTGGTTGAGAATCTGCCTGCCAATGCAGGGGACACGGGTTCGAGCCCTGGTCTGGGAGGATCCCACATGCCGCGGAGCAACTGGGCCCGCGAGCCACAACTACTGAGCCTGCGCGTCTGGAGCCTGTGCTCCGCAACAAGAGAGGCCACGATAGTGAGGGGCCCGCGCACCGCGATGAAGAGTGGCCCCCGCTTGCCGCAATTAGAGAAAGCCCTCGTGCAGAAACGAAGACCCAACACAGCCATAAATTAAATAAATAAATAAAAATAAAAAAATAAAAATAAATAAACAGGAGCTGTAAAAAAAAAAAAAAAATTACCTGGGCAAAGGAAGATATGGTATTCCAAGGCAGATGGACAGGGCTAATAAAGGCAGTAGATCAAGAACACCACAGTACACAGAGGGAAAGGCAGGATGTAGGACTGGGGAAGAGGCTAGGATTCAGATCATTTTTGTAAAATATTATGTTAAAGAGGTTGAACTTTATTCTGGGGGTAATGGAGTAATTTAGAATATTTTTAGTAGAGTCATGACATGGACTGATTAGAATTCTTAGGTAGCTCACTCTGAAGCCTATGTGTAAGATGTATTTGAGGGAGAAAAGTATGAGCCAGAGCTGTTGCAGCAGCCCAGGTCAGAACTAAAACAGTAATAGTAGGAATGAAGAGGAAGGGGAAAACACAAGATACTTAGAAGATAAACTCTACAAAATACTTTATTGCTTGGACGTGTGAGATAAATTTAGGAGGCAGAAGAATAAATACTGGCTCTCAAATTTCTTTGCTAGTGATACACAGAATACAAAAGGTATAGTTTGACAAGTTACAATCAGTTCAGTTTGAGATACATTGTTTGAGTATGAGTCTGAAACTCCAAGAAGAGTCCTAGATATAGAATTAAGTTAATTTTTTTTCATACAAAGTTATCTAGCACAATATACTGATAATCAGTATAATGCCAATCTATAAAAACACCAAGTTCTCATTATATGTGGGTCATTTCTTGAGCACTCTGAACTGTTACATTGACATACAGTACTTGCCCACTCCCATGCCAACATTACACTAGTTTTATTTTAAAAGTCTTGTTATTGCATAAATAAGTCTCCACACCTTATCACTACCACACCTTCTTCTTCCTCTTCAAAAGTGTCTTGGCTGGGGGCTTCCCAGGTGGCGCAGTGGTTGAGAGTCTGCCTGCTGATGCAGGGGACACGGGTTCGAGCCCTGGCCTGGGAAGATCCCACATGCCACAGAGCGGCTGGGCCCGTGAGCCACAACTGCTGAGCCTGCGCGTCTGGAGCCTGTGCTCCGCAACGAGAGAGGCCGCGATGGTGAGAGGCCCGCGCATCGCGATGAAGAGTGGCCCCCGCTTGCCACAACTGGAGAAAGCCCTCGCACAGAAACGAAGACCCAACACAGCCAAAATCAATCAATCAATCAATCAATCAATCAAACATACGCATCTGATTCAAGATCCTCATTAAAAAAAAAAAAAAAAAAAGTGTCTTGGCTGTTTTGGTTCTTTTTTTTTTTTTTTTTATACAGCAGGTTCTTATTAGTTATCCATTTTATACACATCAGTGTATACATGTCAATCCCAATCTCCCAATTCATCGCACCACCCCCCCACCCCCCTGCCGCTTTCCCCCCTTGGTGTCCATACATTTGTTCTCTACATCTGTGTCTCCATTTCTGCCCTGCAAACCGGTTCCTGTACCATTTTTCTAGGTTCCACATATATGCGTTAATATACGATATTTGTTTTTCTATTTCTGACTTACTTCACTCTGTGTGACAGTCTCTAGATCCATCCACGTCTCAACAAATGACCCAATTTTGTTCCTTTTTATGGCTGAGTAATATTCTATTGTATATATGTACCACATCTTCTTTATCCATTCATTCGTCTGTTGATGGGCATTTAGGTTGCTTCCATGACCTGGCTATTGTAAATAGTGCTGCAATGAACATTGGGGTGCATGTGTCTTTTTGAATTATGGTTTTCTCTGGGTATATGCCTAGTAGTGGGATTGCTGGATCATATGGTAATTCTATTTTTAGTTTTTAAAGGAACCTCCATACTGTTCTCCATAGTGGCTGTATCAATTTACATTCCCACCAACAGTGCAAGAGGGTTCCCTTTTCTCCACACCCTCTCCAGCATTTGTTGTTTGTAGATTTTCTGATGATGCCCATTCTAACTGGTGTGAGGTGATACCTCATTGTAGTTTTGATTTGCATTTCTCTAATAATTAGTGATGTTGAGCATCTTTTCATGTGCTTCTTGGCCATCTGTATGTCTTCTTTGGAGAAATGTCTATTTAGGTCTTCTGCCCATTTTTGGATGGGGTTGTTTGTTCTTTTAATATTGAGCTGCATGAGTTGTTTGTATATTTTGGAGATTAATCCTTTGTCCGTTGATTCATTTGCAAATATTTTCTCCCGTTCTGAGGGTTGTCTTTTTGTCTTGTTGATGGTTTCCTTTGCTGTGCAAAAGCTTTTAAGTTTCATTAGGTCCCATTTGTTTATTTTTGTTTTTATTTCCATTACTCTAGGAGGTGGATCAAAAAAGATCTTGCTGTGATTTATGTCAAAGAGTGTTCTTCCTATGTTTTCCTCTAAGAGTTTTATAGTGTCCAGTCTTACATTTAGGTCTCTAATCCATTTTGAGTTTATTTTTGTGTACGGTGTTGGGGAGTGTTCTAATTTCATTCTTTTACATGTAGCTGTCCAGTTTTCCCAGCACCACTTATTGAAGAGGCTGTCTTTTCTCCATTGTATATCCTTGCCTCCTTTGTCATAGATTAGTTGACCATAGGTGCATGGGTTTATCTCTGGGCTTTCTATCTTGTTCCATTGATCTATGTTTCTGTTTTTGTGCCAGTACCATATTGTCTTGATTACTGTAGCTTTGTAGTATAGTCTGAAGTCAGGGAGTCTGATTCCTCCAGCTCCATTTTTTCCCCTCAAGACTGCTTTGGCTATTCGGGGTCTTTTGTGTCTCCATACAAATTTTAAGATTTTTTTTGTTCTAGTTCTGTAAAAAATGCCGTTGGTAATTTGATAGGAATTGCATTGAATCTGTAGATTGCTTTGGGTAGTATAGTCATTTTCACAATATTGATTCTTCCAATCCAAGAACATGGTATACCTCTCCATCTGTTGGTATCATCTTTAATTTCTTTCATCAGTGTCTTATAGTTTTCTGCATACAGGTCTTTCATCTCCTTAAGTAGGTTTTTTATTCCTAGGTATTTAGAAAAATATATAAATAGGATCCTTCTGTACATAGTGAAGTGTTACTTGACTTTTTCCACTTGGCACTATGTCTTGTAGATGTTAAAGTGCCATTGCATCTTGACAAAAATCATTTGAAAAATTGTTCCAGAATATTCCACACGATATAGTGGTACCAAAAAATATTTAATCTGTTTTCCTCTTGATTAATATTTGTTTTTCATTATTCAATTTTGGGCTATTTAAATGGCTACCTTCCTTATACATACACCTCTCTACAGATGGGCAAGTATATTGGTAGGATAGCTAGTTAAAAGTGAAATTGCTGGGTTGAAAAGTGGGTATCATTTAGTCTACAAACTGTTTATAGATAGCATGGATTCTGCAAATTGCCTTCCAGAAAACTTAACCAATTTTTGCTCCTACCTTGATATACGCCTTGCCTGTTTCTCCACATCATTACAGAGAGATATTATTCTGAACCTGAGGTCCAACACTTGTGTTCAGCTGCCTTCTGTTTCCATTGTCACCAGCAGATCACCTGATGAATGACCCTCTTCTTCCTCTACCTCCCACCGGTACTCCACACTGTCTAAGTGTCACTTCCCTTGGCTGGTCTCCCCTGATGCACTAAACTAGGTTTGATCTCTCTATCAGAAACTCACATTATAGCGTACACTTTTTGTACTTATGTATGGCAAATAATTATTTGTTTAATGTTTGTCTTAGACTCATTCATTCATTCTTATATTTATTCATTTATTCATTCAAAACACTGGGTGACAGATTCAGTACCTGTCAGGTGTAGGGGTTAGGAGCCCAGCCATTGGACTCAGACTTCCTGGGTTCAAAAACCAACCTCGTTTCTTACTAACTGTATGACCAAGGTACATAACTTCCCTATGCCTCTATTAGTACCCACTGCATAGGCTTGTAGGGATGATTAATTGGGAGAGTGTATAAAATACTCTAAAGGGCAACTGGTATATAGTGAGTGCTAAATAAATTTTATCTATTATATCTTATTATATGCCAGGCAGTGTGTCAGGTGCTGGGGATCTAACAGGGAAGGAGACAAAACTGTCAAAGAAAAATCAGACTAATTTCACATTGATTATAAAGAAAATAAATGCAGGGTGGTGGGGAAAGGAAATTTCTCTTACATAGTGTGATCAGGGGAGGTGTCTCTGGAAAGGTGACTTGTGAACTGAGGCTAGATGGATAAGGGTGGCATGAGCTCTACAAAGAGTTGGGGGAAGAACATTTTAGGCAGAGGAAATAGCAAGTACAAATGTCCTGGGGCAGGAACATGCTATGTAAGAACATAGCCCATGTGATGGGAGAATGGAGAGCAAAGGTGAGAGTTCAGGTCTGGGTCTTGTTCACTATAGGATCCCAATGCCTACTCTGGGGCATATCACTGTGTAGGTATCTGGCAACTTCATAGAATAAGTGTATTAGTGACAAATGGATTAATGAGTGAAGAAAGGATGATATGAATGGGTTAGAGGCCTTCTTTTGCTCGTAGGTACCATCTACCCATTTTCATTCACTCCAGCCTCTGGAGAAGAAACAGGTGAGCGTGGCCAGTTGGAGAGTGGGAGCGGGGGGTAAACATTTCAGTCTGGATAGGATTTGAAGGTCCCTCAGATCATGCATGGCACCTAGGTATGGTCACCTGCCAAGAAACTGATATGCATCTGGAAGAAGGAATTTTTGTGGATCATGTGCACAGAAAAGGTGACAATGGACATTTCAACCGGACAAGCCTGGAAGGGTTTTCACGGAAACCTCCTATTTCCAATTTTGAGTTTGCCCGAAAGCAAACTCGGTGAATGCTCAGAGTTCAATCCCCAGGCATTTGCTTCCTGTGCCAGGATGGCCTGGGGTTTCTGCCCAGTGACTGGTGTCCCGATGCTGTGTCCACCCATGCACAGACATGTGCAGCCAAGTGCCCGCAAAGGTACCCCCTCTGCAGACTGCACACTGGTCTAACCCTCTGGTTGGAGGTGATTGCCTAAGGCAGCAGAATAGCAATATTTAATAACCATGTCAAAGAGAAGTAGGGTCCAAATTAGCAGAAACGCAAGAACCCGAGTCTGGTGAGATGGGATTAAACAAAAACTATTAGCATTGGTTTAGCACTGTAGATTTTCCAAGCTGTTTTTAAGCATATACTGTCTTATTTATTATCATGACCACCTCAAATGAGAAAAATAGCTTACTGCTAGACTATGATCCTAGGCCAAAATCCCAAGCTTTTCCCATCAGTCAGTGTTCATGTTCTAATCATAAATTACAATGCATCGGAAAATCCAACCTTCAGAGCTTCTTTATTTTTCTAGGCAGTTTTAACATATCTATATTATACCTATATCTATTAATAAGAGAAGTCAATTTTAAATTGTCAGTATTAAAAATATTTCTATTTTTATAAATTGAAATAATAACATTTTATTTTAATCAAGTCAATATTTAAAAATATTCCTTTCTTCATTCATGTATTCAACATGTAGTTTTTGAACCAACTGCATGCCAGAGCAAAGGTTTTCGATTTTCACAAATCCTTAATAAGTGGGATGAAAAATAAAGCAGTTAGCATTGTTTTCCTGTTCATATTTACCAGCCTTCAGAGTCCTTTTATCTTGCGGCTCGCTTTAGGGGAGAAGTCCTCCAAAGAAAGTGTACCCCTCCGCCCCAACCCCGGGGTTGAGTCAGACAGGTTTATTTGTTTTGTTTTTCATGAAATCTTTAACACCGGGGTGATCTTGTTCATGAAACTTTCTGAATTTAAAGGGCAGGGTTGCCACGGCAACTAGTGTAAATGGACAACTCCTGTAACAGGATGAGCAGCTGCCTGGAACATTTCTCCCACTGGGGTCTGCCTCTGCCTCCCTGCAGTCATTGCTTTACTGGGGCTTCGCAAGAGCTCAGCAATATATTCCAACCCCAAAACAGGCCACGCCTGAAGTCCCTGCCATACGGCAACCTCGGGGCCAACTCTGTGAATGCTTACGTTTTCTAGTATCTTCACCACAGTTTTTATTCACGTCATCATAGGACTTGCCAATAGGATGAGAGACTTGTGTGATGGTAGAATTCATGTTCTATCTAGAGAGACGAAAAAAATCTTTCCTAGGCCTATAGGAGCCAGAAGAACCAGAGAAGAATAGGAGAAAAGCTCATATTTTCTTATGCTTTGTTTTTTACAAGACAGATGACTCTAGAAACACTACAAACTACGCTCTCTAAAAGGGGAAAGAGAATGGACAGTCTTTCACTTAACTAATATTTATTGCACACTACTGTGTGCTACACACTGTTTTAGATGCTGGAGATTCAAGGTGTAGGAGTCGGGTGGTTTCCAGTTAGTGCCTTGCTAGCCGTGTGTGAACAAGGGTGCTTTATGACTTGCTCAGTGGAGAGAGTGCCCTGGAGTCTATCTTGCATGGTCTCCTGTATACAGTAGGTGCTTGACAAACACTGTCAATGACAGTAATGAGGATGGGGAACAGGAAGGTACAATACAACGGACTTCAAACAAAGAGGCCTGGTGACCCCAGGCAAGTTACTTTGGCCTCTCTGAGCTGCTTCATTTTAAATGCGGGACTAGTAATATCTCCCTTGCAGAGGTACTGTGAGAATTTACCAAGGTAACGCCCCTGAAAGGTATAGTGTAGTGGCGGGCAGTAAGGAACCTCTGGAGGAACGTCTGTAAGGCTGCAGCAGGGTGTTGGGGAGGAGGATGGGGAAGCAGCAGGAGCTAGATCAAGCAGGCTGCCAAAGGGGGCGTATTTGCCGTTTTGGACCATAGGGAGCCCTGGAGGGTTCTAAGTTACGGGACCAGCTCGGTTCTGCCTTGTGGGAAGCATCCTCTGGCTGCAGCCTGGACAGCAGCCTGGAGCTGGGAAGGACAGCCGGCAGGCTTCTGCCCTAATGCGAATGATTCATGATGACGACCTGTGCAAGGGAACATGGCCCATGTTGGAGGGCAGTGGTTGTATCCAGGTGGGCACGCTGGGAGGTAGAATTAGCAGGACGTGGCGTTGGTGAGATATGGGTGGGAGATGAAGGAGCTGTTCAAGCGCAGAGGAGACAAGATGACATCCTGATGTTTTGTACAGCTGGGTGGAGAGTGATCCACCCAGCTGTACAGCTGTCTCAGGGTGGAGGCGTCCAACCTGAGACGTGGGGTAAAGGAGCAGGACTGAGTTTGCGTGACAAAGGGCAGAGTTTAACCTTGTACACATGGAATCTGAGGGGTCTGCAGGCTGACCCCCAGTGGGGTGTCCAGGAGCTGGCACCGAGCCAACAAGCCCTGAGGGCGAGTGTGTTTCTTCAGGGAGTCTGGAGTCAGCTGGTCTGTGCTTGTCTTTCAGCATATGCCTTACTAATCACATCACTCATGTTTCCTCGGATACCCCCTGGCACACAGGTGAATGAGACAGATCTGGACCCACTGGAGTTTCCACTCTAGTGTGGGCGGCATATAGCCAATGTGTGACCAGGATGTGGATGGGTTAATTTACCCCCATTTGGAGAAATGGAGGCAAAGAGGTTGGAGTGTTTGACAGTAGCTGGTGTGGGTGGTGCTAGGGTGACTTTATACAGGGCAGTTAGGGAAGACATTTAAGTCAGGTGACTATTTAAGATCAGGAGGAGGTGACATTTAAAATCAGGTCAGGGGACTTCCCTGGTGGCGCAGTGGTTAAGAATCCGCCTGCCAAGGCAGGGGACATGGGTTCAAGCCCTGGTCCAGGAAGATCCCTCACGCTGCAGAGCTACAAAGCCCGTGCGCCACAACTGCTGAGCCTGCGCCCTAGAGCCCGCGAGTCACAGCTACTGAGCCCACACGCCTAGAGCCCGTGCTCTGCAACAAGAGAAGCCACTGCAATGGGAAGCCCGTGTACCACAACAAAGAGTAGCCCCTGCTCGCTGCAACTGGAGAAAGCCCATGCGCAACAATGAAGACCCAACACGGCCAAAAATAAATAAATTAATAAATTAATTTAAAAAAATAAAAATCAGGTCGGAAGAATAAATGACCTCGGGCAAGTCACATCGTCTCCTGGAGCCTCAGTTTCAGCGCCTGCGGGAATGATGGTGCTTTCTTTACAGATCAAATGATACTGTCTATCAATGCAACTCTTAAGTTCCATAATCATAAGGTGCTGTTACCAGGTAACAGTGGAGGTGTGGGGAGGTGTGGGCCCTCTCCTAATGTCCTTGATGGTACCAGAAAGAAGGAAGGGCATTTGCTTACTGCCCAGCAGTCTCCTTAGAATCAGAGGTCCTGGCCTGGTGAAGGAGTCAGGCCTTAAACTCAACGCTCTGGCCCCCAACTCGACCTCCTCCAGGACCAAGGGCTTGGGTGGGGATTCAGGCCTTGGCTGCATTGTGCTTTGTGGCCACAAGAGGGCTCACAGCTCCCAAACTTTTCCTCTAATAAATCTTCCTCGCTCTCTTTGTTTCACTGAACGTTTGAAACAAGCGTCAGACAATTATAAGCACTTCCATAATAGCTAAACATTAATTTTAGCATCTTAATTTTATAAATGTTTAAATGCATTGCTCATGCATAGCTGTTCAAATGCAGATGGTTAAATCAAATGATTGCGTTTGTAATCTTCTGGAAGTTTTTCCTTTGAAATTAAATGTCCCTATTAAGAGTTTTCTTTTGCTGTCATCCTCAGTCAGCTGTTTGGTTCCATTCTTGGTGGTGATAGTTCTCTCCCCACCATATGCATGTTTGTGCCTTGATTTCCGTTGCCAGATCTGTTAGGCATGTGGCATGTGCATGAGTCCTGCTTAATGATTCGCTGTCTGACCCTGCAGTGTCAAGCTGGAAATAAGCAAAAAGAGGAATCTCCAATAACGGGAGCTCTGGGAGTTTGGAAAGCTCATCACTGTGCAATAGAGTTCATGGTTTTCAGGTTGGCACAAGCAGAGGCAGGGGAATTTGGATGCAGTGCCAGCCTTTGCACAGATGGAAAAAAAAATGCCACGGTCATGGTGACTCCTTCTGTTGATAGGAGGTCAGCAGATGGCCATGAACGTCCCCCTCTAGAGGGCACTTTCCCGCTGCAGTTCCTCTGAGCATTGGTCACAGAGAAGAGCGGTGGGCCCAAGGCAGTAATCAGGGGGAGACGTTTCCAGCCCACTGACTCCAGAAGCATTTGATCATTGTCCTTGGCCACTGCACAGCCATCACTTGTGATAAGGACCTTGTCACCTGGAGGGCATTGGAACCTCAAGTCTTAAGCCCTCCTGAGTAGAGGGGACCTTTTCACAAGGCTGTTGACACTGGCGCCAAGGAAGAAGGCTTCAAGAGCAGTCTGAATCATTAAAGCTGAACCATCTCCTGAAGAGGCATGTTGGTTCGCCTCTATCTTGGACCCCTCGCTAGCTGTTTTCATTCTGGGCTTGCTGGTCTTCAGGATCTCTGTCGACCTGGCATGGGGCAGATCTGTACAAGTCGACCTCGGCAGCTGTTGTGGACGGTGTGGATTTGGGAGGAAAAGGAAGGGCATCCTGCGTTGTGTGCGTCTTGGTGGCAGAGAAGATTCTGCCAGAGATTCTAGAAGCTGAACGAGGGTTTGTCCCTGGTCCAGACTCAGCCACTCTGATGCCCCACCTGAGAGTATGATACACCGATGGAGGGACCCTGGGAAGTGACTCAGAGCCAACAGGGTGCAGCTGAGGGTCCACGGATAGAGTCCTAACCGATTGTTCTTTGGTGTGTGGGCACCGTGTATTTCTTGCTGCTTGGATCTCATTTGTTCATGCTTATTTTTGTTTTTTGAGTCTGGTTCTTTGTCTTTTCTGTCGATGTTATAAAATCCATTCAAAGAATTGCTGCTAAGAACTTTGGTTTCCTCTTCTTTACCGAAGCCCTTGATTGATGTAGCGACTGAGAGAGCAGCTCGTCTTCTTCACTCTCAATTCTTTTGTTTTCATCTGAGACTTTTCTTTTTTCTGCACGTGCTGTGGGCCCAGGTTCCACAGATTTTCTTCATCTCAGGCAAATCATTTCCTGAAGCAAAAACCACCACACTTGCCCAGCACTTGGCGAACCTGCCAGCCAGCACCACTCCCGGCTCCCCCTGGATGGCTGCTGCGCCCTCTTCTTAGAAACTCAGTGCTTGGGGCGGTGGGTTTTCTGGTCAGTCCCTGGGTGCAGCTCCAGCCTCTGCTATTTACGCCTGTGTGACTTCGGGTCCAATTCTTAACTTCTTGGTGTCTCAAATTCCTCATCTGAAGAATGGGCATAGTAATGGTCTATAGCTTATACCGTTGTAATAAGAATTAAATTCATGAAGATACGTAAAGCGCCTAGGCCAGTGCTTGGTACACGGTGAGTGCTCAGTCGATCACAGTAGCTCTTGTTGTTACTGCCTTCGCCTGTGTGTTAGGAGGCCTCCCTGGCGGGGCGGACGTAACGTGATCCGCGTAGTTGCTGGCACACCGTAGGTGCTCAGCTGCCGTCATTATTACTGTCCTTCATCTGATGGACTGTTTCTCATCCTTCAGCTGTGGGTCAACTCACCTCTGACCTAACTTGCTGACCCTATCTGCTGTTGGTCAGCAAATGTCCTGACCTTCCTTGCTGTTGGTTGAACTTAGCCCAAAAGGAGCAAGTGGGAAGAATGAAGAGATGTAGGTTAGGGTTAGCAATACAGATGTGATAGCAAAAGCCTGCAAATCAACATGGGCTCCCCTTGGCTGGTGGTACTTCCCTTGGGACGGGCCCGTGATTCCAGTTTAATGGGAAAAATCCGTGCACAGGTACTTGTGGAGGTGTTGTTGTAGGATCAGGCCCCCGTCCTTGCTGAGCACCACTGGTCTTCTGGGGTTTGTATTTGTTTCTCTGATATCTTCATGTTTATTTTCCTTCCCCCACCTCCTTCTCTCTCCTTGGGATTTAGTACAGTTTTGGTTGGAAAATTGCTGCCTGTGTGGGAGGGTTGGAGGGAAAGGTTTGTGTCCAGGGACAGGAGAGTAGCACATTTTAAAGGCGGGCCGTGGTGGCTGCAGGAAGACAGAGGTGCGGGGCCTCGGGAGGAGTGGGGGAGGGGAAGAGCTGGGCTTGGCCCAGGATGGTCCCATCTTCCTCCTCATCCCCAACCCTGTCTACCCTGTTCTTCTCACAGCCCGTGGCCCTCCCCGCCCACTGTTTTCAAATACTTCCTTGGTAGGAGAAGAGTCTGGCTAGAACTGTCTAGTGAAAGGACCATCTCTGCATTCTAGGAATCTTCAAAGTCAGGGATGCTGATGCTTCAGGCTAATATCAGGCCAGTGGGAAGAAGCGTTCGGCCAGGCAGGCACATATTTTGAACAAGATGGAATCTGAGATGGAATCCTCTCTGAGAATTCTCACCCATAGCACGATCCTTCTCCTTTTAAAATATTCCTTAACAAATGCTATTGCACGCATAAAGATGCTAACAGTAATAATACCAACACAAACATATCTTGAGCATTTGTCATATTCTATGTGCTGTCAGCATTCTGGATGCATTTTTTCCCAGGTAACACCCTGTATATCGTCTCATTATTCACATTTTGCAGAAAAGGAAACTGAGATTTACAGAGGTTACATGACTTGCCTAAAACCACATAGGCAGTAAAATGTAGAGGCAGTATTTAATATCAGATAAGCTCTTAGAAACCTAACTCATAGTAAGAAATTGCATGAATTTTTTATTAAAGTATGCATGATATTTGGTAATTATTTTTCTAGACCAGTTTTCTCAAATTTGGAGGACTAGTTAAAACCCAGAACATTGGGCTCTATTCCACAGTTTTTGATTCAGTAGATCTGGGGTGGGCCAGAGAATGTGTACTTCTAACAGGTTCTCAGGCGATGCTGTTCCTGCTGGTTCAGAGACCACGTGTTGAGAACCACTGTCCTAGACCAACTGGTGGCTGTGCCTTGACTGGAAATGTTCAACTATAAAAGCATTGTCAATTTAGACCCAGCTTGCAGAGATTCTGATCACGTGACTAGGGCTAAGATGTCAGTTTGCACAAAAAAGATAAGGTCTTGTCAGTGAATCCACAGCATGCATGGTTATGAAGAAGAGGTGTAAACTATAAGAAAAGAAACTGCTCTCTGGCATTCACAGGTGGGCTAAGTACAAACCAATAATTTATCAGCCGGTTGTTTCCCTAAAAGGTGACATAAATTGTGCCCTTGGTGGCATTAAATAGCACTGACCCACAAAATGAGAAAGTTTCTTGTTTTACAGTTCTCTTTCTGTTCCAGTGATGTCAGTGAGAGAGCTTTAGTTTTGTGCTTTTTCCTTTAACACCTCTCAAAAATGCTCTTTAATTTCCTCTTTCAACAAAGCCTCAAGACAGGGAACAGTAACCAGAATTTAATACACTGTTTGTTTTTATTGAAGTGCTTTATTTTATTTTTAACTCATATATACCCTATTTAAACAGCTTGGCACAGATTGTGAAGACAGACCGCCTTGGCTTTAACCGGTTCTGCCAGTTACCAACTGTGGGCAAATTTCTGAACCTCTCTGTGCTTCAGTTGCCCCAGTTTTTAACAAGGATAAATAGTCTCTGCTTCAGTGTTTTTATAAGAATTGAATGAGTTAATATTTATAAAGCACTTAGAAGATTGTCTGGAATATCGAAAGTGCTATATAAGTACTTGTAAATAAACACATGAGTAAATAATTCACAGAGGTATGAAAAATATTGTCTTAAAGCAATTAAAGGGCAGAGAGGGTGTGCTAGAAACCGGAAGCTGCCATGCCCCTCTCAGCCCACGCCAGGCATCGCGAATGCAAGGTAGCCACAAGCAGTAGTTGAGACTTAACACTTAAGACAAAGGTCCTTTTGCTCACCCTGGTCCAGCCACTCCAGCAGGCCCGGAAGGGGGCTCAGGTTGAATGAAGTGTGGCCTGGCAGCAGCTCTGGTCAGGGCAATGCCCACAGTGGTGAGAACAGTCAGGGAGGCTGAAGGAGGGCAGTTGAGGCTCCTGCCCAGACTGGCCATTACTTTTTTGTCCTCATGAACTAAGGGTCCTGAGGGAGCAGTGGTCCACTGTCCACTCAAAGCCAACCAATGGGAGTGTCTAAGGATACTGGAAGTGGAGGTGTTGGGGCCATGAGGCACATGGGATGGGCACCCAGGTCAGGGGGGTACTGTGGAGGCAGACAGGCCCTGGGCCCACGTGTCTGCTCCTCATTAGCCAGCCTTTTGACATGCAGCCCTCCTGAGCAAAACCCAACTGCGTCTTGTCCGCCATCTTGCCTCAGTCCAGGCTTCCCTTAGTTACCAGGGACCTTGTTTAATAAAAAGTGGATCCAGAGCCAGTGTTCCCAGAGATTCTCATTCAGTAGGGCATCTGCATCTTTAATCAGCACATTTGTGATTCTGATACTTCCGGAAATCCTGCTTCTGCCTCTCTTTTTTTTTTTTGGCCATACCCTGTGGCTTTCGGGATCTTAGTTCCCCGACCAGGGATCGAACCCGGGTCCTTGGCATTGAAAGCGTGGAGTCCTAACCACTGGACTGCTAGGGAATTCCCTTCTGTCTCCTTTTAAAGGGGGATGTTCCTTTGTCTTTATTGCTTTAGAATTTTCTGTGTAATTTTTTTGCTGGCACCACGTCTCTTTTGAAAGGAAGAGAGTGAAAAAGTGCTGCCAGATAGATATGAGTGATGGCATTAAAATGAAGGATGAATTTACAAAGTGCAGAGAGCTTTGAAAACATTAAGTCACTTTCTCCATTTGACCTTTTCATTCCTTGCACATTATGAAAAATTAGGTAAATTGCTCTTAGGTTATTAAGCAGAAAGTTATGTGTGCCTAAAATCTTTAGCCAAAAAAAAAAAATCAGAGCTTTTATGCTTTTATTATCGTATATTAAAAAGTTTGGGCTTCCCTGGTGGCGCAGTGGTTGAGAGTCTACCTGCCAATGCAGGGGACACGGGTTCGAGCCCTGGTCTGGGAAGATCCCACATGCCGCGGAGCGGCTGGGCCCGTGAGCCACAACTGCTGAGCCTGCGCGACTGGAGCCTGTGCTCCGCAACAAGAGAGGCCGCGATAGTGAGAGGCCCGCGCACCGCGATGAAGAGTGGCCCCCGCTCGCCGCAACCCTCGCGCAGAAACGAAGACCCAACACAGCCATAAATAAATAAATAAATAAATAAAATAACTAATTAAAAAAAAAAAAGTTTAACCCAATATGAGTTTCTGTGCCAAAGTATTGAAATAGGAAGCCTGGAGTGCTAGGATATTACAACCCAGTTTTTTGTTTGTTTACATCCAGTGGAAAGTGTGCTCCATGGCGCTTGCAATTTAGAAAAAATCAGTTGCCGAAAAAGAACACATTGTTAGGCACAGAAAAGAGGAATTGCAAACACAGATGAGAATGGAAATGAGAACAAAATGGTAAACAGTATTAGCTTTGAGGGATGCTGTGAATCATTGCTGTGCATGTTTCTTTGGTTGATGGAAAAACACCAAGATGGGAAATTCTTCCAGTGGGGGATTTTTTTTTTCTCACTGTGGTAAAATAGGTATAACATAAAATTTACCATTTAAACCATTTTTAAGTGTACAGTTTTGTGACATTCAATGCGTTCTCATTGTTATATAACCATCACCAACATCCATCTCCAGAATGTTTTCATCCTCCCAAACCAAAACTCCATACCCATTAAACCCTAATGTTTGATTCTTCTCCCCACCCCGAGACAGTGCTACTCTCCTCCCCATGAATTTGACTACTCCTGTTACCTCTTATTGTAAGTGGAATCATATAATACTTGTCTTCTTGTTTTGGCTTATTCCACTTAGCATAATGTCCTCAAGATTCATCCATGTTGTAGCAAGTGTCAGCCTTTCTTTCTTTCTTAAGGCTGAATAATATTCCATTTTATGTATAATCACACTTGGTTTATCCATTCATCTGTCTGTGGACACTTGAGTTGTTTCCATCTTTTGGCTATTGCCAATAATGCTGATATAAACATTGGGGTACAAGTCCTCCAGCAGGGGATTTTAATAATAAAAAGCAATGACCCTTTCCCACCTCCCCCTGGCGAGTCTGGTCTGATATTCCAGAACTGGCAAGGCTGCAGCTGCTTGAGTGACACTCAACTTGAGATACACTGAGTGAATGGCTGAAGTCCCGGAATCACTGGCCAAGCTCTTCCTAATTTCTCTGGAAGCTGAGTTTGCTCATGCAGTGTGACAGTTTAGAAGTTCTCACATTTTTTCCCCAGAAAGAGAATGTGGGGAATGGTCATCAGCCTACTTCCTTTGAAGGCAGTTTTCAAAGTCCTTGACCTCTTGGGAGCAGTGGTGGGTGGTCACACGAGAGCACCTGCTTTAAAGGATGCCGCTTTCTTGGTTCTGGCCCCTTCAGGGTGCCTCTGCCTCACTCCTCCCTTTAAAACTGGCTGGCAGAAGCGCTCCCCTGCGGCACTTCCCGGGAGGTCGGGCCGTTTTCAAATTCAGTTTTTGAAAAGGACTTTGAGGATAAAAGGGGGTGCCTCCTCTTCATGCTGCTCCCCCCTTAATTTAATCTGGTCTTGCAGGCTCTCCCTAAAACCAGCCTTCTGTCCCCACCCTGCAGCGATGGTGGGAGCTGTCAGCTAAGAGGCTGCTGCACCTGTCCTGGCAGCCCTCCTCCTCCTGGAGTGTGGCCTCGCTTACACCCCAGAGGCTGCACAACCTTCCTCCCAAAATGATCCCCTTGGCCCTTCAGCCATTTCTCTCCATCTTTTCCAAACTCATCTCACTGGCTTAGAACTTTTGCAATGGGGAACCCAGCTCTGCCAGGGCACGGATAATCCAGATCACTGAAATAGACTCTTTGAAGCGCAAACCTGGACAACGCTCATGATTCTTACTGGAAGTCTTTCAGAAACCACATAGCATCCTTAGGTTCTGTTTTGTTTTGTTTTGTTTTAGCAGATATTCATTTTTAATTAATTAATTAATTAATTAATTATTTTTGGCTGTATTGGGTCTTCGTTTCTGTGCGAGGGCTTTCTCCAGTTGTGGCAAGCGGGGGCCACTCTTCATCGTGGTGCACGGGCCTCTCTTGTTGCGGAGCACAGGCTCCAGACGCGCAGGCTCAGTAGTTGTGGCTCACAGGCCCAGTTGCTCTGCAGCATGTGGGATCTTGCCAGACCAGGGCTTGAACCCGTGTCCCCTGCATCGGCAGGCAGATTCTCAACCACTGCGCCACCAGGGAAGCCCTGTTTTTTTTTTTAACATCTTTATTGGAGTATAATTGCTTTACAATGTTGTGTTAGTTTCTGCTGTATAACAAAGTGAATCAGCTATATGCATGTGTGTATCCCCATATCCCCTCCCTCTTGCGTCTCCCTCCCACCCTCCTTATCCCACCCCTCTAGGTGGTCGCAAAGGAGCTGATCTCCCTGTGCTATGCAGCTGCTTCGCACTAGCTATCTATTTTACATTTGGTAATGTATATACGTCAGTGCTACTCTCTCACTTCGTCCCAGCTTACCCTCCTTCCCCCGTCCTCAAGTCCATGCTCTACATCTGCGTCTTTATTCCTGTCCTGCCCCTGTGTTCATCAGAACCTTTTTTTTCCCTTAGATTCCATATATATGTGTTAGCATATGGTATTTGTTTTTCTCTTTCTGACTTACTTCACTCTGTAGGACAGACTCTAGGTCCATCCACCTCACTACAAATAACTCAATTTTGTTTATTTTTATGGCTGAGTAATATTCCATTGTATATATGTGCCACATCTTCTTTATCCATTCATCTGTCGATGGACACTTAGGTTGCTTCCATGTCCTGGCTATTGTAAATAGAGCTGCAATGAACATTGTGATACATGACTCTTTTTGAATTATGGTTTTCTCAGGGTATAGTCCCAGTAGTGGGATTGCTGGGTCATATGGTAGTTCTATTTTTAGTTTTTTAAGGAACCTCCATACTGTTCTCCATAGTGGCTGTATCAGTTTACATTCCCACCAACAGTGCAAGAGGGTTCCTTTTCTCCACACCCTCTTCAGCATTCATTGTTTGTAGATTTTTTGATGATGACCATTCTCACCGGTGTGAGATGATACCTCATTGTAGTTTTGATTTGCATTTCTCTAATGATTAGTGATGTTGAGCATCCTTTCATCTGTTTGTTGGCAATCTGTATATCTTCTTTGGAGAAATGTCTGTTTAGGTCTTCTGGCCATTTTTGGATTGGGTTGTTTGTTTTTTTGATATTGAGTTGAATAAGCTGCTTGTATATTTTGGAGATTAATCCTTTGTCAGTTGCTTCGTTTGCAGATATTTTCTCCCATTCTGAGGGTTGTCTTTTGGTCTTGTTTATGGTTTCCTTTGCTGTGCAAAAGCTTTTAAGTTTCATTAGGTCCCATTTGTTTATTTTTGTTTTTATTTCGATTTCTGTAGGAGGAGGGTCAAAAAGGATCTTGCTGTGATTTATGTCATAGAGTGCTCTGCCTATGCTTTTCTCTAAGAGTTTTATAGTGTCTGGCCTTACGTTTAGGTCTTTAATCCATTTTGAGTTTATTTTGTGTATGGTGTTAGAGAGTGTTCTAATTTCATTCTTTTACATGTAGCTGTCCAGTTTTCCCAGCACCACTTATTGAAGAGGCTGTCTTTTCTCCATTGTATATTCTTGCCTCCTTTATCAAAGTTAAGGTGACCATATATGCGTGGGTTTATCTCTGGGTGTTCTATACTGTTCTATTGATCTATATTTCTGTTTTTGTGCCAGTACCATATTGTCTTGATTACTGTAGCTTTGTAGTACAGTCTGAAGTCAGGGAGCCTGATTCCTCCAGCTCCATTTTTCTTTCTCAAGGTTGCTTTGGCTATTCAGGGTCTTTTGTGTTTCCATACAAATTTTTTGAAATTTTTTGTTCTATTTCTGTGAAAAATGCCATTGGTAGTTTGATAGGGATTGCATTGAATCTGTAGATTGCTTAGGGTAGTATAGTCATTTTCACAATGTTGATTCTTCCAACCCAAGAACATGGTATATCTCTCCATCTGTTTGTATCATCTTTAATTTCTTTCATCAGTGTCTTATAGTTTTCTGCATACAGGTCTTTCATCTCCTTAGGTAGGTTTATTCCTAGGTATTTTATTCTTTTTGTTGCAATGGTAAATGGGAGTGTTTTCTTAATTTCTCTTTCAGATTTTTCATCATTAGTGTATAGGAATGCAAGAGATTTCTGTGCATTAATTTTGTATCCTGCTACTCTACCAAATTCTCTGATTAGCTCTAGTAGTTTTCTGGTGGCATCTTTAGGATTCTCTACATATAGTATCATGTCATCTGCATACAGTGACAGTTTTACTTCTTCTTTTCTGATTTGGATTCCTTTTATTTCTTTTTCTTCTCTGATTGCTATGGCTAAAACTTCCAAAACTATGTTGAATAATAGTGGTGAGAGTGGGCAACCTTGTCTTGTTCCTGATCTTAGAGGAAATGCTTTCAGTTTTCACCATTGAGAATGATGTTGGCTGTGGGTTTGTCATATAAGGCCTTCATTATGTTGAGGTAGGTTCCCTCTGTGCCTACTTTCTGGAGAGTTTTTATCATAAATGGGTGTTTAATTTTGTTGAAAGCTTTTCCTGCATCTATTGAGATGATCATATGGTTTTTATCCTTTAATTTGTTAATATTGTTAATAGTGATTAAAGGGATATCTGGCTGCTCTGCCTTGTGGGACCACTGAGACTTTGTCCTATTATTAATCTTCTGCTTCAACTCACCAGGACAAAACCAAAGAAACTCTTCTGGGTTGTTGGCATCTCTATTTTGCTTTCTCTCTGTGTAGATTAAGGATGTTGTTGTTGTCTAGATCTACTGATGATGAACCTAAAAGGGAGGGGGGGCTGTTACCTTACTACTTGGACAAAGATTGGGAAGAGGGGAGATACGGCACCCGTTCTCATTAGGATCCTTGGCGTGGAGAAGGGGAAAACATCTTGTGAATATCACTTATTACTCAAGTGTCAGAACATCTTGTGTCCTGGAAAGTTATAAAACAGACCTGTGAATTGAATAAGGAGGTGAGCTTCAGGTAAAATGGGAAGGGGCCAGCTTTGTCCTGGTGACATCACTGTCTCCCACTGTCCCTTGCTGACAATTCCTGGTCATGCACGTGGATCGCTAGAGGCTAAGGAGAGAGGGGGGAATCATTCTGGAATGGAATTTTATTCTACGGCTGATGGATGGACAGAATAGCCACTCTCAAGTCTCCTTGCCAGTGCTGGTGCCATTGAATGTAACCCTTAGTCATTGGCTTTTTGCTCCATGGGAGTTGATCTTGCTCACTAAACTTTTGTAGCCCCTGTACCTCTTTGTCCCCCACATATCCCTCAACAATGCTTGGCACATGGTAGATATTTGGCAAACACTCTGTGATTGACATAAGAGATTTTAATAATTCAATCAGGTCTCGATGACAGAAAAAAATCCTAATCAAACTGTCTTAACCAAAACCAGGAATGCTGTGGCTTAGAGAAGTGGGAAGTCCAAGTATTAGTACCTTTAGGCCTAACTTCCCCCAGGGCCTCTTACTATGTCAGTGGGGCCTGATCTCTCTAAATCTTATCCCTTTTCTCCTCCATACTAGCGTAATGCTCAGGATCTTTGTGGTGAAAGGGGCCAGCTCCAGTCCCACCTCCTCCAAGGTCTAAGTTGAAGCAAGAAGAAAAGTGCCTTTCTCAGCAGTGGGAGGAGATGTTGCATTGTATCTCATTGGTTCTAACCAGGTCATGTGTCCATGCCTGACCAGTCACTGTGGCCGAAAGAATGTATACTCTGATTGGCCAGGCCTGAGTCAAATGCACATCTTTGAGGCCAGGGTGAGGTCAGCTTTACTGGAAGCACAAGATGTGAGGGTGGAGATGCTGATTGTCTTAATCACCTCCTATTCCCCTCTTTGGTGAGGGAGGGGTTCCTGACCTGGGGTTATAGGGATGGCCAACATAGGACACATGACCCCTGGCACTGGATAGGTGAGGTAGACAGTGGTTTAGTAGTGACATGCACTCATAGTCCCAGGAAGGAGGACACTGCGTGGCACACAGGGCTACATGAGGGTTGCACCCAGGAATAGCATGAACAAGTGGAGTGACCCCCAGTTTCCATGGGAAGATGTGATTGGCCTGTTTGAATAATTTTGCAGGTTGGTAGGGAACTGAAACCTGGCACTTGGGATAAGCAGAAACTGTACCTGGTTCCTGAGTGACAAGGAGGTCATTGTCTAGGGGCCTTATCCACAAGAGCAGAGCAGGGAGGGAAATTAGCAATTAGGCCATTTGAAGCCCTCCTGGTTTCACCAGATGTCCCAAAAAATGAAGGACTATTAGCATAAGAAGGACAGATTGATGCTGGGTAGAAAGACGACAGACATCCACTATCCCTGAGTCAGGAGGCTTCCAGAAAGTGGTCGTTGGCAGCTGGTCATCAAATGCCAGTTCTTTTGGACTGGTTATCCTTATCCTGACCCAGTATTGGGAATCTTGCATAAATGCCTCTAAGGTCTTAATGGAGAAGGTTAGGCAAGAAAGTGTGGATGGCGCATGGCAAAGCCCTGAGGACACCTATCCTGCGAAGGTGGGTCATGCCTTTTGGGAAGAGAGCCCTAGTTATAGAAGTTTCGAAATGTCAGCCTTCAGAGACACCCTGGATGGAACACACAGCTCCACCCCAGGCCACTTCACTCCTCTTTCCTCATGTTCAGGGGCCCTCAACCTATCCAAATGTAGGTTGAGTACATCAGATGCCCAGGTGGACCTGATTCCAAGTCTGACCATGAGAGAAAATCTTTGTTATCCAATTGGAATCATTAAAAAAGAAGCTGTTTAATGCCTCTGGGGCACAAGGCTGGAGTTGCTGCTGATCAAAGCTTACCAGGATCATAGGTGATTTGATCTGATAATTACTAAAGCAGAGGTTCTTGAATTTTTTTCCTATGAAGCTTTCTGAGAATCAGATAAAAATTATGGACCCTCTTCTCAGAAAAATAAACACATATTCCAAACTTTACAAACAACATGGGGGTTTCATGTTATCCTTGAAATCCCATACATTATGACTAGAGAACTCCATGGCCTTGGGAGTCATATTTGGAGAAGTTGGTGAGTAGCAAGTCAGGTAACGCAGACTTTATTCCCAGTTCCGTCTCTGCAAAGGCTGTACACCTACAGGGTAATAGCTTTTGGAAATCCAGAAGCCTGTGCTGTTGGTCACTGGCAGTGCTGTTTGGGGCCCCTGTGCCAAGATGTGTGCATATCTGTCCACTGCTGCTCTATACACATTATCCCCTTGCAGTAGGGTCTCCTTAAGCTCTTTGAGGAAGAACAAAGGACACAAAGGGTGGAAAAATTTCTTTAGAAGTTGGGCTCCAAGATGCAGTCTTAACATGTATATTAACTTGTGACACTCATCAATGTCACTTGCACCATGATAGAAAAGACACATGTTGTCTGCTTTAAGCTCATGTGGCAAATGGACTTTCAGGCAGATGGACGTAACACAAACAGGCATAGCTGCTGGAGGTGGCTCTGCACCCAACTCTTTCCTGAAATCCTAGTTTGGGCCAAGGAAGTGATGAGCAAAACCAAACCGTGTGATACCATACTTAGCAGCTTCCCTGAAAGCTTGAGTTTCGCTCATTTATTCATTTGTATGATAAATATCACTGTTTACTGAGTACCTACTATGTGCCAAGTATTTTTCTAGGGGACATAGCAGTGAGCATGGAAAAGATCCTGTCCTATTGGAGATTACCTTCTAGTGAGATCTGTGTGGTGGGCATCTTATTGCGTAGTGGGCATTTGAAATCTGCCTTCTCGATATCCATTCACCCTTCTTTGGCCATAGTAACTGACTTAAGCTCAAGGTTCTACCTGCTTTCCACTCTTGTTCCTCTTGGTTTAAGGGATGGGTTTATGCCCCAGAGTTATCCCAATCGCAGTCGCCAAGCATAGTCCCCCACCGTCATGGACCCATGACCCAAGCTGGTCTAATCAGAGCAAGTCTCAGGACTTTGGCAAGAACTACTGGAAAACAAATACACACACCCATATTTGTTTCTTTGCTGAACTTGAACCCAGGAGGCTGTAAGATGGAGCTGCCCAACAAGGAGAGAACAAATCTGAGTTGAAGACAACAGAGAAGTACTATTGAGTGATGTGCAAAGACAGCCTGAACCCAGCATCCCCTCTGGTCACTGGCCAGGGCAATCTGAGTTGGGTTTTCTATCAGTTGCTACTAGAGGAATCATAATTGATTCACCCGCTGGCCTGGAAGACTTGGTGAAGTAGTTTCAGTTACAGGCACGTTCTGAGTTCCTGGTGTGTTTAAGGTTCTCCGAGGATATATATGCCAAACTACAGAGCAGGTGAAGGTGGGCCTTGTCACCCCTTCCTTCCTATCATCAACCCCTCTGCTCGCTCTCCAATATCCTGCCCCAGGCAGCCTTCCTGCCTTTGCCAGGCACCGGTCCTGTGTTCCATTTCTGCTCTCCCAGCATCCCATCAATCCCCACTTGGATGGTGAAGGCCAGGGGCCTTGGCCTGCTGGAAAGGACACGGAGCCTGTTACTGGAAGACTTGCCCTTTAGTTCGGCTCTACAACTGACCATCTAGGTGGTCTGGGTGAGCCACATAACCACAAGCTTTATCTTCTAAAAAAAGTGGTGGAGATAATAATAATAATAATAATAAAAACTTTTCTTCCACGTGTGATCTTGTGGTGAGGATCAAAGGAGGTAATGCATGGGAGTGTGTGTTGTAAACAGCAAACTGACATGAAAAAGAAGATGCCCGTTGTTAAACAGCCTGAGGTATGACTCTGCTTCGGAGAATTTATGCTTTAAAAGGGGATCTTTGAAGAGGAAAGACTTCCTTGCTACACAAATGAAGCTATAATGGTGAAATAACAGCCTTTAGCAAGCGTTGATGTTTTGAAGGGCCAAATCTCAGTTATCCAGCGAAGGCACTGCTCCCCGGCCTGGCCCTGCAGCCGACTTCATCCCCAGGATAGCAGTTATGACTTGGAGGAATCTGGTTCATAAAGGAGAACATTTCTCTTTTCCTTGGTGGATGTTTTTGCAGCACTCACAAGGCAAGAGTTGGTGTTGAGAGAAAGGACTGACCGGGCAGCCTAGTTTCCTGACAGGACAAGAACATGGGTGGGGAACTGCGTGGAGCTACCCTTTCCTCCTTCTGGAGGTGAGAAGGTGACCAGCGCGTGCAGCTCCCGGGAGAAAGATTTCCGGCTAATGAAGGCTAAAAATTTCAAAACGAAGAGTTGTCCGAGAAGAATGGGCTGGAGTATTGAGCTCACCAGTCAGATCAGGTCAGCAGCCAGGGAAACAACCTCTACTGTTATCTGAGTGCCTCCTTGCAAGAAGCATTTGAGCAGCTTCCAAATACTCCCTGGAAGAGACCTTTCCGTTTGGGTCTCTGAAAGACAACCATGGCAGTTGTGCTGAGTGCGTCTGACCCCATGGCAGTCAGAATACTTGGACGAACTGAGGAGCTGGCATTATTTGCTTGGGGGATCCCACTGAGAATTTTCTCCGCATCCTGTGACCTAATTTTTTCCTTTGTTTTCCCTCTTTTTTAAAAAAGTTAAGATATAACTTACACACAATTAAATACATAGATTTAAAATATACAGTTGGATGAATACTGACAAATGTATGTACCCATGGACCCAGCATCCCAGTTAAGCACAGAATATTTCTAATACCTCAGGAAGTTCCCCTGTGCCACTTTCTCGTCGCCACCCAGAGGAAACCACCGTTTCCCTCTCTATCACCATAGCCCAGTTTGCCTGTTCTAGAGGCTCATATAAATAGAATCATATGGTATGTTCTCTTTTATGTCTGGTTTCTTTTGCTCAGAATATGTTTTTCAGATTTATTCATGTGTTTGCATGTATCAGTAGCTCATTCCTTTTTATCACTTAGTGGTATTTCATTGTATGACTATGCCACCATTTATCCATTTCCTGTTAATAAGCATTTGGCTGGTTCCAATATTTGGTTATCATGCATAAAGCTGTAATGAACATTGGTACAAGTCCCCTGGTGTTGGCTAGCACAGAGCAGGACCCCGAAGAGATGGGTGGAGAAAATGAAAAGAATCGAGGGGACCAATACAAATTGTCAGTTTTTGACAAAGCTGTCAAGGTAATTCAACCTGAAAAGATAGTATTCTTAACAAGCAATACTGAGTAACCGGATATCCTTATGAAAAAAAAGAACCTCAGCCCCTACTTTACACCACATGCAAAAATTAATTTGAGACATAACATAGACCTAAATGTAAAAGCTAACATTATAGAGCTTCTAGAAGAAAACATAGGGGAAAATCTTCACAGATGTGGAGCAGGCAAATGAACAACCATGAAAGAGGAAATTGATAAGTTGGACTTCATCAAAATTAAAAATGAGTGCTCTTCGAAAGGTACTGTAAAGAAAATGAAAAGTTAAGGCACAGGTAGGAGATATTTATAATATGTATGTCTAAGAAAGGATTAGGGTTCAGAATATATTAAAAACTCCTTCAAATCAATAATAAAAACCAAAAATCCAATTTAAAAATAGGCAACAAACATGCAGAGATACTTCACAAAAGAAGATGAAAGAATGGCCAAAACTCACATGAAAAGGTGCTCAACATCATTAGCCGTCAGGGAAACACAAATCAAAATAACAATCAGATTTCACCCAAGATGCAGCTAGGTGCCATTAAAAAGCACAGGACTGTGAATGAGGGAACTTGGGTTCTGGTCCCGCTCCTGGTCCTGCCCCTGACTCCCTGAGGCGGGGTCTTGGCAAGGCCCTGGACCACCCACAAGCGAAGGAGCAGAACTAGCTGTGCACTAAGAACAAAGACTTCTTAATCTTTAAGTTTTTTCCCTTGCACTAATATTCCAAGATTCTAATTTGTGACAGAGCATCTATGGCAATGAGAATCCTATTGGTGGCTCCCTTACAAAGATTTCTTTTTGGACAAAGTAAAGGTAGTGTTACTCTGACTTTTCACATGATGAATTTGAAAATAAGAGGCAAAATCCTACTAAAAAAGAAAGTTTCTAACTTAAAGCTTTCTAAGAACTGAAGTAACGTTTTTCCCTGAAGACTTCATTAATTCATACATTTTCTCCTTTGATGGCCTAACAACTACTCTGAAGATATTAAAGGGTTAAATCACTTTCAGTGTGCTTTATCTCTTTCCAGGAAGTAGGAAAATTACCTTTTATTATGTGGAATTTGGCTTAATGCACTTCAGTATTGGGTCTGCAGTGCTATATCCTCAGAGGTCTTATAAATATTACTACCAGAAGGTGAAAGAACTGAGAATATTTAACTTGGAAAAGAGAAGACCTACTCTCTCTCTTCCTCTCTGTCTCTCCCTCCATTCTTATCTCTGTCTCTCTTCCTTTCCAGTTGTAGAATAATTAAAGAGCCATAACACAGAAGAATAGGCATTGAATATATTCTGTGTGGTCCCCAAAGCACAATTTGGAGCCATGGATGTAGGCTACAGGCAAGTCTGTTTCTACTCAAACGTCAATGACAATAGGTCTCTCCAGAGATGGAATGAGCAGCGAGTGAGTTCCTCATCCCTTGAGGTGTTCAAGCAGACAGATGTTTATTGAGACCCTTGTGGAAGATATTCATGAACCAAGTTGAACTTGATGACCTCTTCTGAAATTCCTCTTTGATCCCTGGTGTTTTAGGCACATCAGCAAGTTCATACCAGGCAACCACAGTGGAAAGCCTGGATGTGTGGGTCTCCATAGGGAAGGATCACCATGCTGGCTACCTGTTTCCAGGCCACACTCTTAGAGCAGCTAGGTGGGTATCACTGAGATACAAAGTATAACTTTTGGAAATGACATAATAAGAAATTGTTGCAAATTTGTGTTTTCCGAAAGTGGCTTTGGTTTTTAGAAATAGCCAAAAATCTGATCAATATGGGATCATCATACTGGACAATACCATTTGGGAATTTAAAGAAAAAATCCAACAGCAGAGGCACAACTGCGAAGGGATGAGGGTGATTTTCTTGGCATGCCCACAAGCTCAATATGAAATATGAGAGATTTTCCCCAAGTAGCACTTTGAAAATGTGTGCAGCCACAGAGGCATTGAGGGAAGCTGCACCCATTCGAGTGTCTACATTCTGAAGTGATTTTTCAAAGATCAATCTCACATTTTACAGTTACGGTGCTCACTTTATCTTGGTAAGGGATTGGCATGTTTCTTTCTTATGATAGAACGTTTCTGAGACTGCTAGAGCCTCTGACCCATGCTTCCTTCTCTAGAGAACTCATCACGTTCCATGGGGGTCTTCTGAAGACCCAGCAGGGGCTGCCAGGCCGGGCACCTGGCTGGATTGTTTTATCTAACCTGCTTTACTTCACTCGCTTGTCCACTCATGTATGTGCTGCTGCAACACCATGGCACTTCGAAGGTCTCTACCCTTTGGCACATGTTCACAGCTAGACAGCTGCTGGAGCTGGCCACCCCACACCCATGGGAGTGGCCTCCCGCTTTGTGGGACTTGGGACACCGAGGATGGCATCTTTAGTCCCTTTCATGGGGACTGCCCTTCAAGAGGGACCTGGCTTAGATAATAAATTCTCTGTGAGAGAGAGAGAGATGGACAGACACACACACCACGGAATATCCTGATCCAGGTTTATGTAATGAACCAGGCTAGAGCTTTCCCTTGACAGCTGACTTTGGTAAACAAGAAAGGGGATTATTAGAGCAGATGACAGAGTTGCCAAAAGGGTGGAGATGGAAGTGACTGGGCAGCTGAAGAGGAGCCTCTGGGGGACATCGAAGCTTTGTTTAAAGGCAGTTCTGTAAGTCTGCATGACAAAGCAAAGGCAGGGCAGCCTTATCGTGGATAACTCTTCTACTGGTTAAAGACTGAGGGACAGGACAAGAACTCAGGGAAACACGCTAGTTTTCTGCAATCTGCACGGTTGTGGCATGGAAGGGGGTATCCTGGCCTATGTTAGTTTGTTCTACCTCAAACATTTTCCCTCCTCCAAAGCATCAGCCCTGTATTTGGGGGTCCACTTTCTCCCATTCTCAGCTCAGGGGCTCTGGGTGAAGGTTCCACTCCCAGCTTAGGGATGAAGCATGTGACCCAGGCCTGAGACAATCAAGCCATCATGATACCCAGACCATGGTGATCGCTTCAGGGCTGGGCAGTGCCAATGACATTCAGTGACACTTTTGTTGGGACTGCTGGCATCAAGATAGAGGTCTTTCCCGTTAACTTTGATCCTGTGAGCTGGATTTCTGGCAGTCATCTTGTAACTACCAGGAACCCAAGACTGAAGCCAATACAGTGCAGACAGAGCAGAGGTAGAAAGAATCAAGTCCTGGTGACATTGCTTAGATCCTGAATCCAGCTGTGCCTGAAGCCTGATCTTCCCCTGAACTTTCAAATTCTTCTTCTTTTTTTTTTTAAATGAATTTGGGTTGAGCCATCTGTTCCTTGGCACCCCAGAAGTTCTGACTGTATTGGTTCTGTGCAGCTAGCAGGCAGGGGGTGGGAGCAGGTGGGGCAGGACTAATGCACTGATGTAAGTTACAGGACGGCGTTTTGTTGTAATTCCCTATAAGGAAGAGATTTCAACAGAGCTGTCTGAAGAGGGTACAAGCTCCCTCAAGGGTGAATTCTTTATCAGTGGCAGGATTTCCAATACGTACAGGATGACCACATTGTGGGGAGAGCACAGAATCAGTTCAAGCATCAGATGGGGCGTTGAACTGGGCAGCTCTTTAGATCTGTGTTTCAAAGTCACTTCTTCATGATGGCAGCAGTGAGGTCACATGCCTTTTCAAACTCCTTCTCTAGGCATCTCTAATACAAGCAAGAAATGATCAAGAAAATGTTGCACAAAGATTCTAATTCTGTGATCTTTTTTTTTTTTAAAGAATCAATTTTATTTATTTACTTTTGGTTGCATTGGGTCTTCGTTGCTGCACACGGGCCTTCTCTAGTTGCGTCGAGCAGAGGCTACTCTTTGCTGCAGTGCGCGGACCTCTCATTGTGGTGGCTTCTCTTGTTGCGGAGCACGGGCTCTAGGTGCACGGGCTTCAGTAGTTGTGGCATGCGGGCTCAGTAGTTGTGGCTCGCGGGCTCTAGAATGCAGGCTTACCAGCCGTGGCACACGGGCTTAGTTGCTCCACAGCATGTGGGATCCTCCCAGACCAGGGCTCGAACCCATGTCCCCTGCATTGGCAGGTGGATTCGCAACCACTGCGCCACCAGGGAAGTCCCTAATTCTGTGATCTTGATAACAGTCCCTGGTGGGCAGGACCAACACAATTAGGTCTCCACCATGAATTTAACCTTGGTCCACCCTTCAGCTCTGCCACAAGGTCAATCCACTCTGCCCTCCAAACCCCTTCCACCTTCTGCCCCCTTCACCTACTTGTGCTCTTGCCCTCACTTGGAATTTCCTTTACCTTTTAAGAACCAACTCTCCTTGACAAGGCTTTGTGCTTTGGCCACCCCAGACCAAAGGAATGACTCCAACCCTGATCTCTGAGTGATCCAGTTTTCTGAAGCACTCCTTTGGGACTGATTGGTACTGCTTTGCATAGTTCCTTAATGTTTCTTCATGGTTCCTTGTCTGCCTATCTCCTTGAGGGCAGATTTGGATTATGAATCCTAACACCCAACACATGGCTTTGCAGAGGCTGTGCTCAGTTGATGCTTATAGGTAAGTGATGTGTTAATATCATGGGCTCTTGTTAGTAATCTGGAACCTGGCCACCTGACAGTCTCGGATCTGGGTCATTGGAGTTCACTGAGTTACTATGGGCTCTCCTACACCACAACCCAGTCCAGTTGTGTCCAGGGTAGTTGTAGGGCCCAAGGCACAGAGGAGACAGACCCACACCTCCTTCCTCCAAGTCCTTCCTACTCTATCCACATCTGACACCCCATGTGACTGATTTATATAGTCATTCATTCATTCACCAAATACTTACCAAGCACAGTGTGCCAGGCATTGTGTATACAGTGACAAGCTAACTAGATACAGTTCCTGCCTCTGGGGCTTCCGGGATGGAGTCCCTTCCACACAGAGCCAGGATTGTTCCTCATCTGTCTGCCTCTCTTTCCTAGACCCTGAGATGTCTTGGCTCAGGAATCTTGGATCCATCATATGTCCCTTTGGAGGTAGGGTCTCTTTGCCCTTTGCTGATGCCTAAGGCCTCCTCCTAAGGTCTTCTTTCTTCCTACTCTCCCTCTTGTCTGAGGCTGAGCTATGGCTCCTCATTCCCAGGAACCACATTCGAATCCATTTTCCCAGCTCACAAAACCCAGAAGAGATCTGGGCTCCCCAGAGACAACCTAATGGTTATGGTTAATATGAGTTTTGCATCTTGAATGTCCATTTGTTTTAAATTAATAAAGACAAGTGCAAATTCTGAGAAATATACACAGTCCTGACAGGTGATGGGAAAGCAAAGCCTAACCCTCACTGGGCTCTGGCTTGAGGTCCCGATCCTCAGGTCACCAGTGAGGATCTGGCCTTTGACTCTGAACCCTGAGGATGAGGCTCCTGGTCCTCCTTGCAGCCCCTGCTGCCTCAGGTGCTGATGACAGTGCTGTGTCAGCGATGAGCGACACTGACCGCCAGGGTAGGGACTGTGCCAGTCTCTTTTTTCACATTTCACAGCGCGGTCCAAAGCTGCTGGGGGCTGTGCGTCCAAAGCTGCTGGGGGCTGTGCGGGAGGGGTGCCCTGGCCAGGCGCTGGTGGCATGGCGAGGAGTCAGGCTCGCCTTTGCTCAGTCTGTGCCAGGACCCTGGAGTCTGACTGGCTCTTCCTGAGGGCAAAGCAAAGCCTGCGAGTAATCTCGGGGGAACTTCCTAGAAAAAAAGAAATGATTCCAGGTTAGAAAGATGTAGGAAGGGCAGAAAACGGATGGGAGGGAGCGCTGGCTGGCACGAACAGTGAGTGCCAGGGCTGTCTGGAGCCGGAGAGAATTCCCAAAGCGCTCTCCTACTACCTGCCCACGTGCGTGCGTGTGCCAGGGAGCTAGACACCCCGAGAGCGAGAGTCAGAGGCCGAGCGAGGAGACGCAGAGGGGCCGCAGGCAGAGCCCAGGGCGCGCGCTGCCCGGGCGCCGAGCCCAGGGGCCGCCCACTGGCTGGGAGCGCGCAGGGGAGGCGGCGGCGGCGGCCGGGCTTCCCCGGGCTTCCCCTAGCCTGGCCGCGAGCGCACGGCGAGGGCTCAGGACGCGGAGGCGGTTCCCAGCGCAGGGGAGCGGGGAGTCCCCGAGGCGTCCTCCGCTCGGGGCCGGGAGCGTGGGAGCGGCCAGCGCGGCGTCCCTGAGCCCCGGAGCCTCAGGCAGGAGGTTTGGGCTGAGCCCTCCCCGCCACCCGCCCGCCCCTCCGGCGCCCGCCCCCCGCCCCCGCCCGCGGCCTGGAGCGCGCCTCCCTTGCCGCCCCGGGTCTGGAGAGCCGGCGCCGGCCGAGCTGCGGGGGAGTCGCGGACAGCACCAGCCGCAGCCGCCGCGGGAGCTGCTCCGGCCGCACCATGCGAGAACTGGCCATCGAGATCGGGGTCCGAGCCCTGCTTTTCGGGGTCTTCGTGTAAGTAGTGGCGCGCCGCGGGCGGGGGCGCACGCATGGACTCGGGGATCCACGGACCGAGCGTCTCGGCGCCCCAAGTTTGTTTGCGTCCCGCCGGGGCCTGGATTCGAGGGCCCCTCTCCGCGCTAGGGATGTCCTAGGGGACCAGGAGAGACCCTCCCGGTCTCCCTCCTGGGACTCTGCGCGTGAAGGGACCCGCGTGCGCGAGGCTGAAACCTGTTCCCGACACCCGCGTCGCGCCGGGGAGCGGCTCCGGCCGCCGCTCGGGTCCCCTCGCCTGCGCCTTTCACCGGCTCCGCACCACCTGCCGGGGGATTCTGGCTGCCTCCCTGGACGCAGACGCGACCCTCGTTGGCGTCCTCGGGAAGTTTCTCCTTGTGTGGGATCTTCCGAGCCCGACGTTTGCAGCCTTCGCTCCTAGCCACATCGCTTATTGCCCGCCGCGTGCACGTCCCTGGCTTTGGCGCCGCGGGTCTGGGTGAGTGTTTTCGCTGGAGGCGTTTGCCGTAGTTCTCCCGCTGGAAAACTGTTGCTGCGGAGGCTCGGAAGTCCGGGGCCGCAGCCTGGGGTGCGGGCTTCATACGCCCGGAGCTCTGTGCCGAGTCCGTATCCGCTTAGGGCAGCAGCGGAATGCCCGGTGGGGCCCCGAGCAGCGGGTGCCCGGAAAGAGCGGTCTCGGAGGGGGCGCTAGCGCAGGTTCTCTCAGAGACATCTGAGCCCCAGTGCGCCCCGGGGACCCGCCGCCCGCCTCCCGGCCCCTGTCGTGTCTCTGCCTTTCAGATCCAAGCCCAGAATACCAGCTCAGACCCACTTCACAGCCTCCTATCATCTCCTGTCACCTAGGCACCCACATCTACACTTGTCCCTCCGTTAGGGGGTCAGGTTCTCTCTCCTCCTGCGCCCATGGCTGTTTTCAGACACATTTTACATATTTAAGTTGCATGAACTTTCTGGATTTGACTTTTTTTTTTTTTTAAAGCCCACTGAGCTATTCCAAACAGGAGGCCCCTCTCTGGATTTCTGCTCCGATACGGAGTCTTTGGTGGCAGGTGGGAGGCTGTGAGATGACTTCTATTCCGTGCAGCCCAGGGTATGCGCATACAAAGAAATGCCCTTTCTTGCATGTTTTTCTTTACGAGGGGCTAAATTCATCTGGAGTGTTTATTCACACCACCAGAACAAGCCGTGAGCTCCCCCAGATGCAGAAAAGACCCCTCTCCTAGCTTCTGACTAAACACTAGTGTTACTCAGTGGGAAGAAGGAAGGAGAACTTCGGGTGGGTCCTGATGCACTTGGGAAAACAGAAAACACTTTTCCCTCCTCTTAATCTATTTTTCTACCTTTGGAATATACATTAAAACTAGTACTTGCCTTGTGGTCAGTTGGGGACAGTTTCCAATTGGCAGATA
The DNA here is from genome assembly GCF_949987535.1 of Balaenoptera acutorostrata. Lineage (NCBI taxonomy): Eukaryota > Metazoa > Chordata > Mammalia > Artiodactyla > Balaenopteridae > Balaenoptera > Balaenoptera acutorostrata. Next base: position 11,157,106 of record NC_080079.1, on the reverse strand, counting down.
GGCTAAGCCTCATTAAATTATTGTGTGATAGAAATGATAAAATAGTGTTCAGTGCACAGAAGAATTTACCATTTGTTGGGTGAATGTGTGAGTAATACTGAAATAAAGTGAGGCAGGCTCTTTTTTTTTTTTTAAGTTATACAATTTTTTTAAATTAATTAATTAATTAATTTATTTATTTATTTATGGCTGTGTTGGGTCCCCGTTTCCGTGCGAGGGCTTTCTCTAGCTGCGGCAAGTGGGGGCCACTCTTCATCGCGGTGCGCGGGCGTTTCATTATTGCGGCCTCTCTTGTTGCGGAGCACAGGCTCCAGACGCGCAGGCTCAGTAATTGTGGCTCACGGGCCTAGTTGCTCCGCGGCATGTGGGATCTTCCCAGACCAGGGCTCGAACCCGTGTCCCCTGCATTGGCAGGCAGATTCTCAACCACTGCGCCACCAGGGAAGCCCGAGGCAGGCTCTTTTGATTGCCGCTGGGAATTGTCAGATAAAAAAAGGGTCCAATAATATGTAAATATTTGTATTGTTTTGAGATATCCCTTCAAACATCCCCCCAAACATTTACGGGATGTTTACAAATATATAATGAATGGTCTATGCAGTGGATTTGGGAATTTTTGATAATTATCATTTTATGTGCTTCTTGCTTCCTCTAAGGATGTTATGTAAAAACCAGGCAGTTTATATTCTTTTCTCCAAACTTCCCCTTTGTATTAATTACTTACTGGGGGATCTGCTATCACCCAAAGGGATACGCTTGGGCACTGATGGCATTTTTGGATGATTCCCTGGTTTCATATCAAATTGGAAATATTAACAGTGAGTCCAACTGTGGCTCTTTTACCTGCAAAGACCAGCTTTGGTATCTGTGCAAGACTCCCTGGGAATCTTGGAAGCTCAGATGCTGTTATCATCAGGCAGATAACGACTTCCGGGAGAACCGGTTTGGAGCACACAGATACAGATGACCCTTTGTTTTCTCAGATAAGCTTCTGGCGAGATGACAGAGGCTGACTTTTGGGGGGAGTTTCATTCTTCCTTTTGCCGGTGCTGGTCTGATGGCAAGCTTCAGTGGCTTGAACTCCCCTCTGCTCATGAAGGTGGTGGTCTCAGTGGCAGGGCTTCACTCCAGTAGGCTTAGAAAGTCCCTCTGGGCAAGCCGAATCCAGTTGCTCAGCTGTGGGGTCCAACTTAGCTGATACTATCTGGTTTTGCTTGGTATAGCTACTTTATTTCTCAGGATAAGAGAATAATCTTTTGGGGGGGGGGATACCTTACGTCTTTGCAAACTTGTGCCTCTGGGGGAACATCATCTGTGGATGCACCTGTTCTCTGATCAGATTTGCTCGGCATAAGAGTAGACTTCCTCCACCCAGTGCCCACGTGCCCCCAGAGATGTGAGGTTAGTGCTAATGCAATGCATTTTTGGATCCATAGGTAGTAGGGATATCTGCTTTCCCTTGTTCTCTTAAGGAACTGGTTCTCTGTCTGTAGACGAGGTTTAGTGCCAAGGTTTGATGATTCAGGGTTCCAAGAGGAGGCTTTCCATGGGACGCTCTCCATAGAGCACCCAAGAAGTACTTGGTGCTGCCTGAGAAGCTCAAACCACTGAGAAGAAAATTAGTAACGAGTAACGAAAATCAGGGCTGGCACATAAAGTTTAACCTAAAAGGAAATAAATTGGTTTAAGGAATCAATGTTTAGGAAAAATCAAATTATGATGTGTAGCTTTGAGGCTGAATTTAGTGCTGTGAGGCATGTGGGCCTAAAGGTCCAGTGCTGGCTTTAGCAGGTGCAGAAACACTCAGAGAACCTCTGCTGGCGTCTTGGGTGGCAGCAGGACGGAAGGAGCCCGCGGGTGTGCCTTCTCTCTGCCTTGCCCGCAGTCCCTAAGTAAGAGCAAAGGGGCCTCTAGGCAGGACCTGGGGTCTTCAATCTCTCCCTCTGTCCCTCCATCCCTCCCTCCTTCTCTCTCTCCCTCCCTGTGGTTTGGAGGCTCCCTGTCTGACATGTCCTTCCAGGAGCTGGGGTTCTGCTTAGGATGCCAGGCTGCTCAGGGAACAGCGTTTGCCTCACCTCAGATCCACCCAGCATCCTTCTTTGAGCTCTTCCTATGCAGGAGGCCTGTGCAAGTGCCGGGGATGGTTGGGGACTGAAGGCCAGGCGCCTCCAAGGAGCTCGAAGCCTGGCAGAGCCAGCACACCAGGCACCACTATTTGTTATCCCCTGCCTCCCCATCCAGTCGGCAGATGCATATTTGGCCTCTTCTAGGTGCCTGCAGTTGTAGTAGTAATTTTCTTTCTCTATCATTAGTAAACTTTAGTATGTGTAATTCCAAACAGACACAAGGAAACTTGGCACTTTAGCCGGTTCAGGTGACTTGCTCGAGGGCCCTGGCTGTCAGGAGGATTTTTGGAATATCGACTGTAGCTAACAGATCTTTCTTCATTACCCCTCAGAGTCCAGTTTAAGACTCTAGAGGGGGGATGGTTATGGTAGTTGGAGCAGAGTGCTGAGTTTTACTTGGAGGAATTAATTAGTCCTAGGAGGAATGACAAGGAGGAGACAGGTGCCAGGGAAGGCTTCTTAGAGCTGACCTCTCTCACCTGAGTCTTGAGCACTGCATGGTAGGTGCAGAGCGCCTGGGCCCAAGGACCTTCCTGCAGACAGAGTGTCCTGGAGCAGAAGCCTGGAGGCACATTTTGGGTGGGATCAGGTCACCACGTGTGGCCTCAGCACAACGTGTGGGTGGTAAGAGGGGCAGGAAGTGATCCTGGGACAAGAACGCGGATGGTCTTAGTGCCCTGTCAGGAAGCGTGGACGTTCCCTTGTAGGCACTCACTGGGGAGCCCTGGGAAGTTTGAAACAAAAAAGCACCGTGATCAGATACATGCCCAGTGGGGGAAAACGACAGTTCCCTTGGGCACCTGGGCCCCGTTTCCTTCTGGGAGTGACCGTGCACAGCTCTGGCGCCGCTGCTGGGCCCCTCTGTGCTCTCCGGGAGCCCACAGTTTATTCCGCCTTCTGTGCAGGTTACACGTCTGGAGTCTGCATGTCTGTCTTCTTTGCTTTCCGCACTCTCCCACCTGGGCCTTGGGTGGTCGGCACCTCGGGAGAGCTCCCCAGAGGGCACTCAGTTTCTGATGATTGTGATTATAGACCTCTGAGTGTTCTGCATCTATCCAGAGCAAGGCGTCCTGAAGGGCAGTCTGCTGACCACCTGCACCTGGATTACCTGGGGCTCAGTTCAGACTTAACTGGATCAACCTATGGAGTGGAGCCCCGGGAATCTGCATTTTCAACAGGTGATCCTTCTCTCCACCACGTTTGGGAACTACTGATGTGCAGTTTACAGTAGCTTGAGACCCTCTTGTGGTCAAGGGTTGCCTCTAGTTCTTTTCTCCTTTCTGGCTACACGGAAGACTAACGTTCCCAAACCCCTGCCTTTAGGTGGGACCATAGGGAACATGGGAAGAGTGACAGGTGTCACCTCCAGGTTGAGGCAACATCATTCCCGTTCAGTGGCCTGTCATTGTCCTTCTCTGTTGATGGCGAGCATAGAGCTCTGTGTTGAGATGGCAGAGCTGCCAGATGCCAACAGCAGGACAGCTGCTATTGGAGGTAAGCTCTGTGGAACAGAAGGAAACTTTTTGCCTTTGGGGACTGATTAGCTCCAGTAGCAAACATCTATTCTATTATATCTAACTAATACACCTGTAATAATTTTGCTCCCTCTCTAGAAAGAGAGTTGTTTGAGGCAAAGTGTAAGTGTTAGACCTTGGGCTTTGGAGCTGGAAGGTCTGGATTTGGATTTTGGCTCTGCCACTAACTAGCAAGTTGCCTAAAATCTCTGAACCTCAGTTTTTTCATGGGGGAAGTGGGAATAGTTCCTACTTCATTGGGTTTTATTAAATAAGGTGCTGTGAGTGCCTACGGTACATATACCAACAACTAGGTGTCTTCTTCCCACTCTTGTGAATTCCTGTTACTTATATGTAGTGTCTAAGGATGGCAGTGTAGCGTAGTGGTCACAGTCATGGCCTCTGGCATTGGGTTACCAGGGCTTGAATCCTGGTTTTTCCACTTAGCTGTGTGAGCCTTTTAGCAAAGTGTTTATCCTGCTTCAGTCTGTGCTTCTCCGTCTGTTCGATAGGAGTATTAACTGCATCCATGGATGTAAGCCCTGTGAGTATTAAACGAGAAGAGTCTCAACAAATGGTAATGTGATTATTATTATCCTTTTATTAAGATGAAACCATAATATACACTAAAGAGAAATGCCATAGGTAGCTAATGATACTCTTATTACAAATGATTTACTACAGGATTTCTATAAAATAATAGACTCCTTTAAATATATTTCAGATGATTCCTTTTAGCCCCCCAAAGTGAGGTATGTAACTTCCCATGAGTTCATTTAGTGAGCTGTACCCCCATTTCTCAGCGTGGGCTGCTGTCTGTCTGATCGAAGGTGTTAGGGGATATCTCAGCCCTGTAGCTTCTCAATGGTGACAAATTGCTGGCCTTTTACAACAGTGATTCTAGGACATTGAATCAGAAATGTTATCAGCCTAACAGCATTTGATAATGTGTAAGGAAAATGCTGTGTTCATATCATTTACTTCTGAGTCTGTGTTCATCATACAGAGTTCTGCTAGAAGCCCGGTGCAGACAGTTCTTCCATCAGACACCCCCTCCACCCCCAGCTGGTGTATGCTGGACCAAGTATGCCCAGCACTTCTCCCCCGCCCGGGAAGGCGTCTGCTTTGTTATCTGATAAATGGAGCATCCTTCTGTTTGAAATATTATTTGCCACTGTAAAATGAGTCGGCTGTACCCAGAATTCTGAGAATTGTTGATGTTTTTCCACAGGGAGATAAATGCTTATAACACCATAAAAGGAGATCATTAGTTTCATAGCTTTTGGATAAAGTTATCTCAATTAGTTATAAAGATTATGCCTTTTATGACCCACACAAGGCTTGGAAAAGCTCCGTACCTCTATTTTTCTGTGATTGTGTTTTTAAATATGAAAATCATCTTAGTAATATTGCTTCTTTAAAACATATAATCTTAGTGTTCTGTGGATGAATTAGAAACTCTGGTTCACAGTGAGGAAGTGAATTCGTACAGGACTTGGAGATGCCCGGGATGGGTGAGCAGGAAGCTGGGAGGGGCTGGGTCTGTGGAGCCCGGGGACGGCTTCATCACAGTCTTTTAATATGTGACTGTGAAAAATTGTCCTGCCAAGGTGAGGCACAAGTTGTTACTATGTCTCCAGCAAAAACAAAGGAGCAAGAAACAGGGTCAGAAGCTGCAGGTGCCTCTAGGTTGGTTTGCAGAGAGGGCGCAGTCTGCTGATCAATGCTAGACATTTCTTTCTCCTTTTCCAGAGTTTTTATTGAAATATTAGTTTGAAACATATAAAATTGCTGATATTTGACTGTTTTGACCTACAGAAACGGGAATTTCATTTTAGTCCAACCTAAAAATAATATACACAAAGAAAGGTGTATGATTCATAATTGTACAGCTGCCCAGAATACCTTCCACCCTCTGAGCCCCCTTCTGCCACCCTGAGGGTCTCCATCACTCTGACTTCTTCTAACAGCATTTTTGAACTCCGTGTAGATGGTAGCATGCAGTGTGTACTTTTTTCTGTGGCTTTTTTTGGGTTTTGTGCCCGGCTTCTTTTGAGACTCATCCATGTCGTGCATAGCTGCAGTTTGTTAATTTTCTTTGCCGTAGAGCATGTCATTGCATGATGGTACCTCTTCATTTACTCATTTTATGGATATCATTTATGGATATTTGGGTTATTTATGGTTTTGGCTATTAAGCATAATGCTGCTTTTGTTTTTAATGAATATATTTGTAATTCCTGTGGCGTATGTCCTGAGGAGTGGAAATGCTAGGTTACTCATCTGAGGTTTTTAAAGAGGATTTGGCTTCTTTCTGTCTGTCTCAAATTCTGCAAGAGAGCTGCAGTCTGTATGCTGCTTTAGTCTCCATTCGTTGGTCAGTTGCTTTGTGTAAAGGATGTGGTGGCCCTGGTGAATGACATGAGGATGCCTAGAGCCGGGTCCCTACTCTGCAGCAGGGTGGGCAGCATGGCACCAAAGTCAGCTCATGGGCTTTGGAGTTAAGTCCTGACTGCTGATGATAAAGATGTGCCTCGGCTTCCTCATCTGTAAAGTGGGGACAAGATATCTGCCCAGGAGGCTTAAAGATGAAGGTATGTAATATGTGACACATGGTAGTTGTTTAAGCCAATCTCCTTTCCTTCCTCCGTCTCTCTTCCTTCGTATGGGGAGGCCGAGATACAGGTCAAAAGATATCTAATGTCACAATGTAATAATAATAATGAGTGTAGCTTTCAGCGCCACAGCAGCGATGAACCTGGAACTGGGATTTAGGAAGTTTGGGGAAAGTGTTCTGAATAATTGTCCAAGAAGCCATTGAGAAAGAGAAGTGGTTGGTATGTGTGTATGTGTAGGTATCCTTTAATAGACCTGTTTCTCCATCTTGGTTAAAGGCAACAAGTTTCAACAGTAACAGGTGCCAGCTTTGTACTAGGCACTTGTCACACCCTAGATGACTTAATCTTTGCAGTCCGCCACCCCAAGAAGTGATACTGTTGTCCTAATTTCCAGAGTTTAGAGTTAATGCTTCTCAAATACAGAGAACTCTTACCAATCAGTATGAGAAGAAAAGAGCTTTTCCAAAAAAAAATAATAATAAGGACAGTGGACAGAACAGGGAACTAACAACAATACAAATAACCAATCTTGTTTAAATCTTCGATTTCCATAGAAGTGCGAAATATGCATCTAAAAACAATAAAATACATTGCATATAGATTAGCACAAGCTTTTTATGGGCTACAATGAATGAATGCAGCCACCGAAAGTAGTTTTGTAGATAATGTAGGTAACTATTTGTTAGCTTGGAGGGTATCCATAAACTGTTAAGTGATAAAAAGCAGGTTACATAAGTATGCATAAAGCTACTGTAATGTGGTAATTAATAAAATCAGTTTGTATCTATGTCTGTAAGAAAATAGCTATAAAGATAAACAACAAAATCTTAATGGTGGTTATTTCAGGCTGATGGGATTATATAATATTTGCTCTTTTCTTTATACCATTTGTTGTGTAATTATTTTACAGTAAACATTTATTACTTTCACACATAATTAGAAAAATTGATTTAGATTTTTCCTGTTATGGGGAAAAAAAGAAGCTAATGAAATATCCTAGATAGGATACTGGATGATTGTTTTGTGATTGTTTTAGAAATATCTGAAGTGGGAATGTGTCAAAAATTAACCCTCCTATATTTCATATCAACTAAAATATTTAAAGGAAAATCAGGAGGTAAGAATTAACATGCAGGATGTGCAAGGTGAAATGGATATGATCAGATGCTGCAGGTGGAATTGTAAAAGGACATAACCGTTTTGAAGAGCAATATTGCAATGCATAGACAGTCATAAAGTTATTCCTGTCCTTTGACTTAGAACTCAAAAAATATGTTGAAACACTGATGTAAAAAGTGCAAAATCCTAAATCCTCATGTATAAAGATGTTCATTGCTGTGTTTCATACAAAGCAAAGTAAATATATTTGTCAAATAAAAATAAATTAAAACTCAAATAGTCAACATTTGAAGAACGGTTTCATAAATTATGGATACAAAGAAATACTATATAGCTATTAAAATAATCATTTTGAAAATCAGGGTAAAATTTTATGATGTAACAGTTAAAGCACTATACAGAATATATCCTATTTCCAGACTGTTGGAAATATATCTGATTTGGGCAAATATTAGAAAGGATTACACAAAAGTGAATGTGATGGGAATGAATGTGTTTCTCCTCACTTGAACATTATTTTAAGATTATAAAATAGTTTTAAATATTAAAACAGTACAAAAAGTGTAAGTTTTCCTGAACTCCGTCACTTATCTCTGCTAATTCCATTCCCTTCACTTTTTAAAGTTAAACTTTTAAACACATATTTATATATTTTAAAAACTGAGAACACATTTTATCTATAGTAATTTATTTTTTTTACTTAATGTATTGATATCTTGGAGATATTTTCTGTCTCTGTAGATCTACTTGTTCTTTTTGCTGGCTTTGTGGTGTTCACCTGATTACCCTGTACAAGGAGTTATAGGGTGTTTTCATCTTTTGTTATGACAAACGGCATGGCAATTGTGCATATATTGTAATGTACCTGTTAAAGTACTGTTGTCATAAGCTTGTGCAAATGAAAATGAAATTTCTGAGTCAAAGGTCACATGTATTTTGAATTTTGATGGGCACTGCCAAATTGCCACCCAAACTATTGGTTTACATTCTACCAATAGTTCAAAGGTGTCTGTTTTTTGACATTCTTGCCAATGTTGGATATTATTAATGTTTTATATTTATACCATGGGAGAGAATGTAACATTTATATCTTTTCACTCATGTATTGGAAATTTGTATTTTTTTAGGTGAAATATCTTGTATTTGCCTTTATCCATGCTTTTATTGGATCTTCAAATTTATCTTACTGATGTGTAGCAGTGCTTTATTCCTTATAGTTATTGACCTTTTATTTCATAAGTTGCAAATACTTTTCCTCTGTGGTTGACTTTTAAGTTTCTTTGCAATTTCTGTTATTGTGCACATTTTAATGATGTAGTTAAATATATCAGTCTTTTCCTTTATGGTTTCAGAGTTTCTCTTCTATTTAGAAAGTCCTTTCTCATCTAAAACAGAAATATTCTTCTGTTTTGCTTAGTATACTTTTATTCTTTAATTTTAATTCTTTAATGTATGAGAATTTTTTAAAATTTATGGAGTGAGGTAGAGAATTTAACTTTTTTCTTGCCTGTGGTTTGTCAATTATGAAATAGACATTGTTTTCTCAGTGACATCTTAATCACATACAAGCTTCCATATATCCATGGATTGCAAGTGAATTCTATTCTGATTATCTGTGTGCCTGGTTGCTCAATATAACATTTTAATTATTGTAGTTTTATAGTTTATTGAGATATCTGAGGGGAAATGGCCCCTTCTCCCTGAGAAGGGACATAGGATGGTGGTTTAGACTACAGGATCCAAAGCCAGGATGCCTGAGTTCAAAGCACTAATCTGCTATTTACTAGTTACATGAACTTGGGCAGGTTGCTTTATCTCTCTGTGCTTCAGTTCCCTAGTCTTAAATATGGGGGTAATTATAGTGCTAAAATAGTTTCATTGAATTGAGATCAGAGGCTGTGGCTTGCGTGATTTCTATGTTTTATAATTTATGATTTTCTGTATGGCCACATACATAGTCAATTTTTAAATTTACATACAGTGTAAATTTTTGTAAATTTACATAGTTTGAACATAATGAATAGTTTCTGTATGTTGGGTACAAACCTCTAAATATATTAAAGCAAGTTAGCTGTGATATTCAAATCCTCACTCTTTTAAATTTGTTCTTTTTAATTTGTTCTTTTTAATGTGAAGATATGCTCCCTCTGTCAAACTGGGGTAATTAAAGCTTTCACATTTTTTGAGATAACTAATATTTCATCGTATTGCTGCCAACTTATTCTCTGTTTTCTTTAAGTGGTGCTTCATTTCTGTGTTTTTTACCCTTTTGTTTCTTGCTTTAGCTGAATAGCTTAAGTTTTCCTTGCTACCTCCCATTTTTTCCTTTAGTGATTTAGAAGTCAAATTGCTACGTCTACATTTCTAGTTAGTGTTCTTAAATTTTCTTTCCTTCTGATGAATTGAATGTTTTATTATTATGAAGTTTCTATCTTTGTGTTAATATTCCTTATCTTAAAGTCTACTTTATCTAATATTAATATATAGCTACATTATCTTTCTTGAGATTAATGTCTGCACAGAATGTATTTTTCAGTCCTTTTACTTTCAACCTATCGGTATTTTTATGTTTAATGTATGACTCTTGTAAACAGCTTTTAGTTGTATCTTTTAGTTTTACCCAGTCTGACCAGTCTCTGCCATTTAATTGGAGTGGTTAAGTCATTTACAGTTAATGCAGTTGATATGGTGGGGTTTAAGCCTACCACCTTGCTATTTGATTTTTATTTGTTCCATCTGTTCTTGTTCCTCTTTTTCTTTCTTCTTTTAGGCTAATCAAACACTTGCTGCTACAATAAATCCCCTACATATGAATGAGTTCCATTCCAATAGTGTGTTCCTAAGTCCAATTTGTTCCTAAGTCCAACAAAGTTAGCCTAGGTACCCAACTAACACAATCGGCTATATAATACTGTACTGTAATAGGTTTATAATACTTTTCACACAAATAATACATAAAAACAAACAAACACAAAGAATTAAAACATTTTTAATTTTACAGTAGAGTACCTTGAAAAAAGTACAGCAGTACAGTACAACAGCTGGCATATAGGGGCTGGCATCGAGTGAACAGGCAAGAAGAGTTACTGACTGGTGGAGCGAGAGGAGATGGGAGATGGAATAGCTGAAGGATGGTCAGCAATAGGAGACAGAGGGCAAGATGCAATGTCACTCACACCTGACGTTGGTGGAACGCACATTCGCATCTTTGAAAGTTCTCACCTTGAAGGTTCGTATGTAGAGGACTTACTGTATTCCACTTTATCTCCTTTATTGTATTTTAGTTTCACCTCTTAAAAATTTTTAGTAGGTTCTCTACACATTACAATATGCACTTTTTTTACTTGTCACCATGAAGTCAATATTACACCATTTCATATACAACGTAAAAATCTTTCAAAAGCATTTTCCCCCATGTCTTTGGTACATTGTCATAGATTTCACTTTTATGTATAAGTCCCATAAAATATTTAAATTTTGTCTTTAGCAATCAATGTGCTTTAACAGAAATTAAATTTTTAAAATAGATTTACCTACATATCTACCATTTCCAGTACTCTTTATTTCTTCTTTCATATTTGGTTTTCCCTTTAGGATTATATCCCTTCAGCCTGGATAACTTCCTTTAGCATTTCTTGTAGGGTAGGTTTGCCAGGAATGAATTCTCTTGGCTTTGGTTTTGTTGGAATTGTCTTTATTTTGCCTTTACTTTTGAAATATTTTTGTTGGTTATAGAATTCTAGATAGACAGTTTTCTTTCAGTACTTCAGAGTTGGCTTTGAATTGTCTTATAGATTTTATTATTTCTGATGAGAAGTCAGCTGCCCCTGTTTTTGTCACTTTCCTAAATGCCACATGTTTTTCCTGTTGGCTGATTTTAAGACTTTCTCTTTATTTTTGGTTTTAAGTAGTTTGGCTATGATGTGTCTGGGTTGGTCTCATTTGTATTTTTCCTACTTGGGTTCATGGAGATTCTTGGAGCTACGGTTTGATGTCCTTCATCAATTAATTATTCTCAAAACATAGTTTTTCAAATATTTCTTTTGCCCCACTCTCTCTCTCCTCTCCTTCTGGTTCTTCTATTACACAGGTATCAGACAATTTGATATTGTTCCACAGGTCTTGGATAATCTGTTCCATTTTTTAAAAAAAATTTTTCTTCCCTGTGACTTAGTTTAAGATAATATCTATTGACTTTTCTTCAAATTCACGAATTCTTTATTCTGCTGTGTCTATTTTTTCTCATGGGTAAGCCCATGTCATAAATGTTTTGTTTCAAATGTTCATTTTTTTCAGTTATATAGTTTCCCTTAGATTCTTTTTTTAGAGTTTTAGTTTCTTTGTGATGTTATCCACCTGTCCACCTATTCTTTTCATCTTTCCCTAGAATTAAACATATTTATAGTAGAAAGTCCTTTTCTGCTTTTTCCAGCATTAGGATGATCCATGGTTATGTTTTTTTTTTTTTTTTCCTGTTGATTATGGGTCACATTTTCCTGCTTCCTTGCTTGTGTAGTAATTTTTAATTGTATGTTGGACACTGAGTGACACATTGTGGAGATGCTTGATTGTTACTGTCCTCTAAAGAGTGTTGAGTTTTATTCTTGCATGCAGTTAATTTACTGTTGGGCCACCTTAATCCTTGGAGCCTTGGTTCTAGGCTGTGTTTGCATAAGTCTATCTTGGTTTTGCCTTAGATCCTAGGGTGCATCCTTTAGTCCTAGGATGTGTTTCTTACTCCTGTGGTTTGGCCCTTCTGAGGTTTCAGGAGAAAATGTATCTTGGGGAAACTTCAACTCCAAACTCTATCTCCTAGCACTAGCTAGCTGCTGAAGTCTCTCCTTCACTCTTTAGACTGTGACTGTTACTTTCCATTGGGGTCCTTGTAGTCCTCTCCTGCATGTTGCAATTTCTGAGTTTGCCAGTGATTTGAAGGAAATTTGTGCATTCAATTTTGTGTACCCCTCTCTGTCTAAACTCCTTAACAGGGATGTATCTCATTTCTTGTATCATCCATTATTTTCTTCCCATATGCTTTATGCTTTATCTTTTCCTTAATTTTTTTCATATTCTGCTTTGCTAATTGGCACCCCTTGAGGCTCTTCAGCCTAGCTATGGATTTTATGTTTTTCATTCTTTTTAGGGAGGTTTTGAGAGGGAAGAAAGACAAAATGTATGGGTTTAATTAGCCATCTTGAACTAGATGTCTCTTTAAAAAACATTTTTCAAATTTTTCTTTGATACAATGTTTACATTTTTGTATTTAAAATTATATTAAAATCCAATTGATTCTTTCACACATGAATATTTTTATGGTTTTCTGAGCCATCATGTAAGTGGCCTCTTCTTTGCCTATATAATAAAATCCTACCTATTTTCCAAGACTTGGCTCAGAATTTGCTTTTCTGTGATATCTTGTCTAAATATATTAGCTCTGACTAAATGTATATAATACTGATGATAGAATTATATAGAAGTCCCACATATATCTTTTTTTCTTTAATGATGGAAATAGTTGGTTTTCTGGATGTATGGTGTTTTAATTCAGTCTTGTGGACCAGTGAAAATATCTTCAGTCATGTAATGAGAACATATTAAATTAGATTTTAAAAATATTAATACCTTATTTATGAAAAACCACAAGAAACAAAGATGCTTTGATTTTTTTCCTGATGCAAAATATCCTTTTATTGTTTCCTAAAAATAGCAAACTGGGGTTGTTTGGCTCCAGGGATGATGAAGATGATATGATAATAATGATAGCAGTAACTAATATTTATTGACCACTTACTGTATGCCAGGCAGTGTGCTAAGGCAATTTACTCTTTAAATCTTCAAACGATACTATGAGATGGGAATTTTATAATTCTTCATATTTTTGGATGAGAAATCTAAGGCTTAGCGAGGTTAAAGAACTCACCCAGTGTCACGCTGTTAATAAGTGGGATGAGAGCGCTTTCAGTGAAACATTGAAATTGAGTGTTTAATGCGATGGAACAATTTACATCAGATTTGGGTAGAGAGGGGAAGAGAAGAGACTGGTGGTGAGGCTTTCTGGTAATTAAATGACCCTGACAACTTCAGTGAAGTTATGGACATGAAGGGGATTGACGTACACTGAGCAAATGGAACTCTGACATTTTACCAGAAGGCACCACAGAGTGAATTATATTCTACCCTGTGTCTGACCTGGCAGAGTCTCTAGACCTTGTCTCATCTGTCTTCCCCTCCTTTTCTTTTTTTAAACAGAGGGCGTTAATCAGACCCTCCTTGTTCAGCGGCAGAGGTGAACCTAGAACCACAGTCTCTTGACTCGTGGCCCCAGGGACTGCTCAGCGTGTGACTTCCTCTATTCCTAAGAAGGCACAGGTCCTGCGCATTTAGGATCGTCTTTTCCCCATCCTGTCAGGATCATTTGAATGCAGCTGTGTTTCTCTACAGACTCTGTGGGGCAGCTAGCGGGGGAGCTGCTTTTTTTTTTTTTTAAATCAAAACACACCGTTGCTCAAAAGGAGCAACATCTTTGTGCGACATCTCCCCACCCCACCCCTGCTTCCGGTTATAAGATGAATAAATCCTGGGGATCTACTGTACAGCATGGTGATTATAGTTAATGATACTGTACTGTATACTCGAAAGTTGCTCAGAGAGTAGATCTTAAATGTTCTCTTCACAAAAAGGAAGTGGTGGTTATGTGACACGATGGAGGTGTTAATTGGCATTATTGCAGTAAGCATTTTGCAGTATATGCATTATCAAACCAGCACGTTGCACACCTTAAACATACACAACGTCAACTATATCTCGATCAAGCTGGGAAAAAAAAGTCCTGACAGCTCCCTCCCACGTACTTGTCACACTTCCACAGGACGCGCGAGAGAAAGGTGTCCCCAGGCCGCAAGAACATGAGGTGACGAGCCAGCCATGCCTGAGGGTGGTGTCCGCTCCTCGTGGTCAGCCTGTCCTGAGGCTTCCTGTGGACTTTGTTCTAAGTGTCAGGACAAGGGACGGAACCTAAAGGTCAGGGGTGGGTGTTTCTGGAGGTGTTTTCTCTACAAAGTCCAGCTTTAAAAACTGGGGGGGAAAAAAAAAAAAACTGGGGGGGAGGGCACCACATGTTACACTCAGAATATCTGTACCTTGGGCAAAGTATCTGTAGATGGTGACACATAGCTTTCTTTGGTCCAGTTCCCTTGTCCTGGGAGCAGGAGTGGATGACATATAAGGGAGCCACTGCCCTCACTTAAGATAGCGTTGAAATCCCCTCCATTCCTTCACTCCTGTAGCCTCAGAGGTACATTGACTGTGTCCCATTGTGCCAGGCCCTGGACACAGAGATGAAGAATGCCACATGCCTCACTAGCCCAGGTCATGTCGCCAGTGGACAGCAGAGCCCGTGGATATTGGGATACAGCCAGACTGGTCTTTCGGGCCTGGGGACCTGCCAGTGCAAGAGGACTTGCCAGGAGTTCGGGGGTGCAGTTGGGGCTGAGGCCTTGGGTGGAAGAATGGCAGCGCTCAGAGCAGGGTGACAAAGTAGAGTGGAGGACCTCAGGGAGCAGCTTTGCCGGTGGCCAGCCGTGCCCTCCTCTCGGTAGACCTTGCCTCTGGCTCTTCAGCCCCAGGGCCTGCCCTTGGAACTGCTTTGCCATGAGAAACAACAGCTTCTTTCTTTTTGAGTGCTTACCCTGTGCCAGGTGACATTCTTATGCTCTGTGGGCAGTTGGCTCATCGCATCCGTACAGCATGATGTGGGTGCTGCCATTTCTTCACTTTGCAGGGGTTGGGGGGTGAAATGCAGGGAGAGGAGTGATGTGTCCGTGGTCATTTGCGTATAGGTAGCGGAGGTGGAATTGGAGGCCAGGCCCGCCGGGCTGTGCTCTCTGTTCCCATTGCTCTGCTGCTACAGCTGGGTGGGGGGTTACTTTGTCCCAAGCCACCCACACAGCGGCCTTCTGCCCACCGTGCCTGGCGTGGATCTTGGTCACAACAAACCTGTAGTGCACCCGAGTCCAGGGTTGAGGATCCCAGACTGCCGGACGTCCAGTGCTGCCTCCGTCTTGGCTTGGGTTACTTTAACCCCTCCTTCAGTTTACTGATCTGCAAAGTGGGGATAGAAATAGTACCTGCCAGAACCTGACAGGGTATAAATACTCGCAGAGCGGTGCCTGGCATGCAGGGAGCACAACACAGATGTAAGCCGCTATCGTCATATTCGCAAGTGCTCATCTAGAAATTTCCCTTCCCTTCTTCTTGCCCCGTCTTCAGAGCAAAATGTCTTTTTCTGTGCTCTTCTGCAATGGCCCTCTTATCACCCTGACCTTATCTTGCCTGTGAGAGCCGTTTGTTTATAAGAATTATGTGTCTCAGTTCACCGTAATCACTGTTTCTTTCTTGACCAAATGGAACCTCTCCCTCGATGTCAGCAGGCATTGTTGGAAAATAGTGCCTGCCTTGGAATAGGCAACATAAAAAGCATCGGGAGCCTCGGAAGAAGCTTGATTAATTACCTGTGTACTTTATGCCTAAAGTGTGAACTGTGGTTTTCATTTTCTCAAGAATGTGAGCCGTCTGCTTTGAATTAATCCAGGAGAGCAGTGTTTTTTTAAAAAAAAAATCTCCCCACTGCTGTGTCAGCACTTACAATTACTGCCTGAGGGTTTTCTTTTTCCTTCTTAGAGAATCTTAAGGTATGTTGAATAATTTTTGGATTAAGTTTAATTATTTCAAGTTTGAAAAAAAGAAGGGAAAAGAACTTTGTGAAGATTGTGCTCAGGAAAGAAGTGTTCCCATTGTCATTTTTTTTTGTTCCTAAGGTGTTTTGAAAATCACTCTGGGTTTTTCTGCTGGTTATGCTGGAAATCACAAGTCCTTGCTTACATCAGGAAATCAGAAAGCAAGGCTCACTCCGGATTGAGACGGGTTCGATTTAACACTGAATAGAGTCAAGTCCTAAGTACAAATCAATGTCAAATATAAATAAGTCCAGGCGCAATTTCTCCGTGTGGCCTTGGGTTATGAAAGCATTTTCCCACTTGACTACAAGCTTCTCAAGAGGAGAACCCTTGAGTTTTGTGTTCACCAGTCTCTCTCCCACCCCTGATATGTACCTGGCGCATAGTAGCTGCTCAGGAAATAATAATTGAGTGAATGACGTAACTGTGATGAGGTGACTTCAGGTCACACTTTCACCTACTGGAGGAAGGAGCTCTTCCAGCTGGGACCCCCTGGGCCTGCATACAGGAAGACAGAAGCCAAGGCTTGTCCTTTAGATGTACAGAGAAGCTCGGAAGAAAAGTTGCAGGAGAGCATGGGTCACTAAATGGAAGACAACTTTTCATCCCCAGGAAGAAACACAATGAAGAAAAGGCCAGGAGCTGCACTGAGATGCCCTGTGGGTTTGCAGCTGTGTCAGCTCCCTGGGATGCATGGCAGACCCCTCATTGGGCTCTGTCATTGTCCCTCTTGTAGGAACAAGCAGGGAGGTGGCAAAGGTGTCAGTGGGGTAGTGTGGCCTTGTGTGCGTTTGATTAAATGTCCAGACACACACTAGGCTTTGCCAGGTCTCCACTGCGGCAACCCCCCACCCCCCATCCAGGGCCCACGCCCACTGCTGTCTGCACAGCCTTCCCGTAAGGGGTCCTTAGTGGAGTCATGCCTATTTCCCCATGTGCAGACCCCACGCTCAGTTACATCCCATCTCTTCTTGGGGGTTAGCTGCTTTGTTTGGTTGCATTACCTCCGAGCTGAGGTCTTCCAGGACCTCAGCTTTTAAACAAGTTATCTTTGCTAGACTTCTTTCTTTTTACTTTAAATAAATGATTATTTAAAATTATGAGACAAATGTAGGCTCAGTGCAAGAAACTTAATAGAGAGAAAAAAATTGAAAGAAAATGGAATTATTTATGATCCTACAACCCAGAGAAAACCAGAGTTAACATTTTGGTTTGTATTCTTTTAGTCTTCTCCTGCTCTCCCAACCCCCAACTCATGCCATAAGACATAATACTTTTTATGCACAAAAGGTACGCCTCGTCTGAAATAAAATTTTATAGGCTGCCTTTTTCACTTGACATTACACCCTCAACATCTTTCTATACCAATAAATATTCTTCCCCAACTTGCTTTTTTAATAGCTGTGAATGGTGACAGAATATGCTGCCCCAGAATTGGCATAAAGATTATTTTGGGAAGAGGGCAATTGAGAGGAGGCAGATGCAGGAAAGGCTCCCTGCCCTCCCCCTATTTTCCTAAAAGCAGGGCATTAACTTTCAAGGGTGTCCTTCCTCCCCTCTCTATCAGGAAAGACAGAGATTGGTCACTGGAGACAGCACCAGAGGAGTCTACATAACAAACTCCACAGTTAGCCTTTACCTACCATTAGTTTCTGTCTATGTATTGACTTTCCCACAGTTTGCTGCCCTTAGAAGCCTAAAACTTCTTTCATTTGTCCTGTCATTTCTTCACCAATTCATTGCTCTTTATTGGGGATGCTATATAAGCTGGAGTTCTAAGCCACTGCTTCCAGTTACTCATTTTTCCCTGGGTATCCCCTGTGTATATATGAGGTATCCATGTTAATAAACTTCTGATTCTTTTTCTCTTGTTAATTTTTTTGTCTTTTGTTATAGGGGTCCCAGCCAAGAACTCAGAATGGTAGAGGGAAAATTGTTTTTTCTTCCCCTACAGCTGCAACACAGTCCATTAAATTAGGCAAATAATCTAATACAATAAGCAGACTGGAGTTGGACATTAGTGGTCTGTCTTTGGTTTTTAGTTGATGTAGACAACCCTGTGTTGAACATCCCGGCTCATGCCTTGCCATGCACATCTCTGATTAGATTCTTAGGCTTAATTCCTGGATGAGGGATTTCTGGGTCAAAGCATTTTTCCCTCTACTTTCATCAGCTTGCCCTCCAGAAAGTTTGTACTAATTAACGTTGCTCCTTGCAGTGGCTGATCTGCTGGTTCTCCTCACCATTCCTGCTCAAATGTCTCTTGCTGGAGAAACCTCCACTGAACATTCTGTTCAATGTCTCATGCCCCATCCTATCACATTATCATATTACCCCATTTTATTTTTTAATAGCACTTATTTTAATCTGTAATGATGTTGTCCATTATTTATTGGCATCCCCGTTTGTTGGCAACTCACTCTGTGAGTGCAGGGACCTTGCCTGTTGGGGGTCAGTGCTGTTTGGCAGTGCCTTTCAACCATTCACCCATTTCCACCACACTTGTGTATCTCGGTGTGCAGGACAAGTTTGCTGAATGAACATATGTTTACCCACAAGGTCAGTGACACTTGTATTATCATGCATTAAAAAAGTTGTTATCTTTATTCTAAAACAAAGGATGCCAAACGTAACTTAACCCATTGCTGGTGACCAGTGGCCCTCAGGTGGTCCCGGGATCCTTTGGTGTACTAAGGTATAAGGCCCCTTTCCCAAACAGTAACTGGGTTTTGTAATTACTGTGGTTTGTTTCTTTTGGCTTAATTTTTTTCTCTGTTCTTGAAAGGCTGTAGACAGTATTCTTACTTGAAGCAAGTTATGTTTCCACTTCTGATTTGGTGCTACTAATCTGCTAAGGCTTTGAAAGGAGAGAGTCACCTTACTTAAACAGTGTAGAAAACAAGAGTGAATAGGTTTAGCTTGAAGGACTGAATAGCTCTGCTGTGTTTAAGTGCTTGGGTATTCTGTGTGCCCAGAGGCTCTTTTGACTGTTTTCTGTTTCTTATAGAGGGATGGTGTTGATAGCTGAGTTCTATGAGCGAGGTATTGCAATTCTTGTTACTGAGTCTGTCCCTCCCTTGAGTACAACGAGAGAATGGCTAATACAGTAGTTAGATGTTGAACAAGTAGTGTATCCAGAGAATACTGGCAGTGGCTGTGCATCTGGGACATGGCTGGGCGATGCTGTCGAGGGTCGTGCCTCTGGACTCTGAATCTGGCCTCCTCTGTCCAAGGTTTTTATCAGCAACTTGGATAAAGACATAGAAAGCAGGCTTATCAAATTTGCGAATGAAACAAAACCAGGATGGAAGGCTAATACATAGGATAATAGAATCAAGATTCATAAAAATCTTGGCAGGAATGATGGGTCTGAAACTAACAAGGTAAGCCCTAACAGGATTACATGTGAAGTCCTGCGTCTCACTTCAGCAGAGCCAGCCACAGCTGCCAGCGATGGGAGGGGCCTGGCTTGAAGGCAGTTTGTGTGCAGAGGACCTCGTAAGGCCTGCGGGTTTCCTAGATGCTAATTTAAAAAGCTAATTATGCCTTACATACTATTAACAGCAGTAGGACCTCCAGATCTAAGGATGGCAAACTGCCTCATAGCAATTCCTTCCTGGAGCACTTCTCCCAGCTGTCCCTCTCCCCACAGCCTTACCCAACTCACGTGGTGTTCAGGCGCTAGCTGGGCTCCTACTTTCTCTGAGGAACCTTCCCTGAGTCCGCAAGATGAAGTGAGTTATGCTCTCCTGGGTGCTCAGATAGCACCTTTTCTTCCCCATTACAGTCTCCCCAAGCCTCGTGGCCATTGTCTTTCTGATTGTCCATCTTCCTCTTTGGACCCAGGGCTCCTGGAAGGCAGGGACTGTATCTGCCTTCTTGGACGCTCCATCCCGAGCAGTGACACTGTGACCGGCACACAACAGATGCCCAGTGGATGCCCTGGTTGGGGGTATGTCCATTTTCGGAATATGGGTTAGGGTTTTGGACTCTACACAGTTGGATCTCGTACCCCCATTACTACCGGGTAGTGACAGGTTTGCAGACCTTGTCCTGTGGGGAACAGGTGATGGAATTGTGGCAGCTTAGCCAAACCACGCTCAGGTGTGGACCGCCAAGAAAGGAGGGTGTGGACCATCCCAGAGGTTCCAGGGCAGTGCAGGGAACAGCAGGGAGAAGGGACTCCTTGGTTCCTTGAATGGAAGAGCGTGAAAACAATTGGAGCTGTCCAAGTGCATACGACCGCTTGCTTGGTAGGAGTCTCCCATCGACTGCGAATGCTGAATTGGGGAGAGGATTTTTAAATTGACAGTGGAGGAGTTGAAAGCTAATGATAATAACAACAGCTAACTTCTCCAGGGCCCTCCCCAGGCATCGGGCAGTTTGCTTAACTGAGTCTTCATGGCCTCCCTGTGGGGTTTGGTGCTCCTCTTTTCTCTGTTGGGCAGATGAGGACTCCAGGACCTTGTGTCAGGCCACCCAGCTAGTAAGTAGCAGATAACTAAAGTCTGTTCCCGTGCTAACGGCGTCTGATGCTGGGATTCTGCTGTCTGGGGGTTGAGCAGTGTCTCCTCCAGGATCTGGTAAGTGTAGAATTCAGTGGCCGCGGAGTTGTGCCTGCCTCGTAGGGTCCCTCCCCACCTCCTCCGTCCATGTCTTTGGGTCGGCAGCTGACCCTTCGCTGGCTCGGTGTATGACCCGCTCTGGTAGGACTTCCCCCTCCCCCGCCCCGGGAATGGCAAGTAGCCAAGTTCGGCTGCATTGTTAACATGCAGATGTTGGTCTTCTGTGGGCCTCGAGGCGTTGTGGGGTGACGGAAGACCTCACAGATCCGGAAGCCAGACAGCCCTGTGTTCGAGTCCCCGCTGCCACTTGCTGGCTGTGGGACCCCGGCCCAATCACTTAATCTCTCTGAACCTCAGCTGTGAAATGTAGACTTCGTCTCCAGTTCTGTAAAGCACTTGACCCAGGAGGCCCTCTGACAAAAGATGGCTCATCTGCTGTCGGGTTCTCAGCTGTGTTGCTCATGGTTGAGGCGGTTAGAACTCTGTTGTCCGGATAAGCTGAGCCTGTCCAGGAAAACAAAATTGACTTAAAATTTCCACACCGTGTATGTGGCACGTGGAGCTTTCCCTGCCTAGTAGGTGTCAGGGCAGAGGGAAGGGGGAGAATCAGATTGTTGAACTCGGCTGGCCTCGCGCTGCCCCGCAGGGTTCCATGTCCAGGCCTTGCTGCCTCTTGTCATCCTGACTGCCCTTGGCTTTCGCAGTTGTCTGGGTGGGTGGGTGGGTGGGTGTGTCTCCCCGCAGTTGTCTGGGTGGGTGGGTGGTGTGTGTGTGTGTGTGTGTGTGTGTGTGTATCTCCTCAAGGTGTTTTCTATATCTCTCTTCTGTAGCCAGAAATACGATTACAGACCATTTATTAGAGGAACTATCAGTAAATATGTGAGTGGCTTTTTTCTCTGAAATTATGGAGAAGGATCATTCATTCCTCAACAAATTCTTTGGAACACCTGTTAGACATCAGGCAGAGCTCCAGACCCCGATGATATAGCAGTGAACAAAACAGAGTCCTTGTCCTCGTGTAGTTTACATCCTAATCTGGTGAGAAGGTACCAGATTAATAAGTATACAAGTAAAAATACGGTCTGTTGGATGGTGATGAAAAGTAGAAAAAATATATGCGTGAGGAGGAGAGAGAGGACTGATTTGGGATGGGGTGTTGCTGATTTACGGAGAAATGCTTGAGAAAACCTGGTGGACGAGATGTTCCCTGAGCAGCCGCTGAAGGAGTGAGGAGTGAGCCGCACACGTGTCGGGAAGAGCATTCCTGGTAGAGGGAACAGCATGGACCAATTCCTGACGTCGGGCCTGCTTGGCAGCTTCAAGGAACCTCAGGGAGGCCAGTGTGGTCAGAATGGAGTGAGGGAATGATGAGGACGATGGCAGCACAGACCGACTGGGCAGTGGATCCTGGGCCCTGGGGCCGGCTTCCTTGTGCGTCTCTGCTAATCCCCACTGTCCAGAGGCCCTGGTTCTCCACCAAGAGGCAGGGTGGGGAGGTGACATACCCAGGGTCACAGCTCCGAGTGGAGAGCCCGGATTCTAACCCAGACCCACATGGTTCCAACGTCCTTGCACCTCCCCGTGCTGGGCTGGTGGCAACTCCACTCTTCTGCTCTGCAGAGCCATCCTCCTGGTTCCCTGTGCACCATCCCCAGCTCAGGGCTCAAGACCTGCAGAGGCGTCCACTGTGCCGACCATTAACAGAGACCCGCTCCCTCCTCCTCCCCGTGAGGCGCTTCCTGCCCAGGCTTCAGCCTCATCCCTGTGGAAGTTCTGCGGGAAGAGTATTTATCCAGGTCAGAATTGGAATAAATGAGAAGTTATTGTTTGAGGACAGGACACGGAGTCAGTACTGGCCTCTGTTAGCAGGGGTGGGGGAGAGTGCCAAGTGACCCTTTCCAGGGCCCTGAGGGTGCCTTTGAGAGAGGCGGGCTAGGGTGGTTTGCTCTTGTGCAAACAGGGGCACTTAACAGGGCGTGCTCTGAGGGGTCTCATGAGCACTGAGGTAGTTAATGCATATAAAGCACTCAGGACATGCTGGGCATGGCGTGAATGCTTGGTCAGCGTCCACCGTGGTCACCACCATGGGCCTGGCACTGCTCTGGCCCCCGGGATGGAGGGGGAGAGACAGGCAAGGGCTGTGTTCTCATGGTACTCCCAGCCTGGCGGGGCCACCGGAAATAAGCAAACATTTGCGTGGTAGTAAGTGCTGCGGTGGAAATTTAGTGTGATGTAATAGCGACTGAGAAGATACAGCTATGTTAACATTTGGGGGATTTTCTTCTTGTCCCTCTTTTTCTCCTTTGAGTGTTTGCATGTCGTATAAATACCAACAGCAACACAAAATGGGAGAACACAGGATTCTTCTTTCACCTAGGCAGGCAGCATCTGGAAAAGGCAAGGAAGTGCGTTTCCTGTCAGAGCT
Source organism: Balaenoptera acutorostrata (assembly GCF_949987535.1). Lineage (NCBI taxonomy): Eukaryota > Metazoa > Chordata > Mammalia > Artiodactyla > Balaenopteridae > Balaenoptera > Balaenoptera acutorostrata. Next base: position 11,134,004 of record NC_080079.1, on the reverse strand, counting down.
TCCTGAAAGGAATGCAGCCCTGCTAGTGCTTTGATCTTCGCCCAGTGAGATCTGCATCAGACTTTTGACCTCCAGAACATGTGTTGTTTAAAACTACTAAGTTTGTGGTCATTTGTTACATCGGCAATAGAAAGCTAATACAGTTGGTTTGTACGCCTGTGCCTCCCCCTAGACGGTGAGCTCCCCGAGGGCAGGGGCTGTGCCTCATTCACGCTGGACCCCAGCGCCTGGCACAGTCTTCGGGCTCAGCAAACATCGACTAACCTCTTCGCACCTGCTCAGGAGCTGCCCCTCGGAATTAGGGCTGGCGTGGCCCCTTTGATTCTCTTCCCCAACTCAAACTCTAGTCTTGGTGTTGCCCATTGGGAAAGGCCTCCAAGGCTTAGGGACCTGCTGCCAGGCCAGACCAGTCTCAGCCCATAACAGGTGGCATGGATGGAGAGAGCACTGCCTGCTTGCTTAGCTCCCGACTAACAGGGCCTCCTTGAGAAGGGGAGTCCTCATAATGTAGAAGGATTCATGGGCAGAACTCAAAACATGCACATGTTTTTTGATGCTGGTTACTGTGGATTCCTTGTAACATTTTTTAAAGGGCCATTATTGATTCATTCAGCAGGGAAATAAATGAGGTAAAGACAAACCAAAGAGAGAATTCAAACAAAAGAAAAAAGAACAGAAAAAGTGGAAAGAATGAAGAGATATGTCCCATTGACCTTCCGAGCTGCCTCCTGCCTGCCTCACTTTGTAAGGAGGCTCCAGAGCAGGGGTGCCTCACCCTGGATGCCCGGAGAGTCTGATTTAATTGGTCTGGGGCAGGGCAAGGACAGTGATATTTTTTAAAGGTTCCTCCAGTGAGTGTACTATGCAGCAGGGGTTGAGAACCACTGACCCAGGGCATTCTTAACTTTGCTCTGTTCTCCTGTTAGAAGGTCTCCAAACCCTAAAAGTCATTAAATGTTATTTCTTAGAGGCCATTCAAGCGTTTTACAAATGGAAAAACCAAGGTCACAAGGCACTTGGTGGCCCAGTTAAGACCAGGGCCTCCGTCTGTGGACTTTTCATGCCCTCCATAGATCCAATTGGTGCTGCCAACAGCCTCAAATCAGGATGATCGCACCAACTTCCATCTGTGAGTGGCTTTCTTTCAGTTTTTCAAACTTTTTTTTGCTTCTTCCGAAATATTCCTTTTAAAGATCTGCTAATGCTTTGATATGAACATGGCCCCTCTGTCTCCACCCTTCTCTTGATCAGGCAGGACCACTTGGTGAGTATATGAGCACAGGCTCTGAGATCTTGCTGCACTAATACTGTGTGGCCTCTGAGAGCCTCAGTTTGACCATCTGTAAAATGGGATAGTACTAGAAATACTCCATAGGGGTTGTGAGGTTGAAAAGACATATGGTACATTCAAAGTGCCCAGAACAGTGTGTGGTACATGAATGCCAGATGTTATAAATAATATTATTGTTTTACATTACTATTAATATAGGGAAGAGAATGGGAGTTCAAGCGTCAGAGCCAGTAACAAGTATCGACGGGCACATCATTTTTCACTGTTGCTTTTTGGCTTGCTTTGGACTGTGTCTGGTGGTGGTCACTCCTTGACTGGACATGGTGAGTCCTCCCTTGGAGGAAGTAGTTGTGAGTTTCTAAGCGAGCGTAGGGTGACAGGAGCCCTCACTTTGGAGCGAGGGCTCATTGGGCATTTATCCCGATTAAACCTACCTGTCTTGAGGTCAGCCTGCCCAGGGCCGTCTCCTGTAGGGACCCAATCTCCTTGGACAGAGCTGAGCCCCTCCCTCACTGTAGGATTCAGAAGGGACCTGCTGCCTTCTCCTGTGTGTCTCCATTACATAAAAATTTTCCATGCAAGTAATTGCAGAATGGGGTAACAAGGAGGATAACAGGGGGAGATGATTGTGGATAAATCAGCTTGATTACACACTTTCCCAAACTTGATTATACAAATTTGCAGGGCTGTGCAAAATCTTGAAAGCCAATTAAGACCTTCCAGTAATGACTGCAGATTCCGGGAAAGTCTCTCTCATACGTCTAGCAGGTTGACCAACAGGTTGAGAATGGTGAGTATAACTCTTCTGCTTTTGATTTTTTATATTTCACAGACAGCTATGGAGTTTTATTGTAATGTTTTTAAGCAAAGCAATTACACGTACAGGTGGGAAGGTACCCACTCTTCTGCTGACTGGGCATGGAGTGATGTAGACGCACCTTTGGTATTTTGCAAGGGGATCATTCTGGTTGGTAATATTACCAGTTGCACTGGGTGCTGATCCATTTAAAGGCACATGATACCATTGATAAAATAAATAAAGGACTTTGGGAGGTCATTTAAGGCGAGAAGCAATAGTTGATTTATTCAGTAGCATACTATTAGCCTCCTTTTACCAATATTACTTAACCTTTAAACTCAGGGTTTTTTCCTTTTTTCAGCTTTATTGAGATACAATTGCCATATAACATTGTGTAAGTTTAAGGTGTACAGCGTGTTGATTTGGTACACTTATATATTGTGAAATGATTAGCATTAGCTAATACCTGCATCACATCCCATAATTAATATTTCTTTTTTTGTGGTGAGAACATTTAAGATCTACTCTCTTAGGAAATTTCAAGTATATAATACAGTATTATTAACTATAATCACTATGCTCTACATTAGAGCCCCAGAACTTATTCATCTTAATAGTTGGAAGTTTGTACCCTTTGACCAACATCTCCCCATTTCACCCACCTCCCTGGCCGCTGGTAACCACCATTCTAGTCTCTGTTTCTATGTGTTTGGCTTTTTTAGATTCCACATATAGGTGAAATCATATAGCATTTGTCTTTCTCTGTCTGACTTATTTCACTTAGCTTAATGTCCTCAAGGTCCAGCCATGTTGTTGCGAATGGCAGGATGTCCTTCTTTCTCAAGGTTGAATAATATTCCATTGTGTATATAGATCACATCTTCTTTATCCATTCATTGACAGACAAGGCTTGTTTCCATATCTTGGCTTTATAATCCTGTACGAAACATGGGAGTACAGATATCTTTTTGATATCCTGTTTTCATTTCCTTTGGATATATACCCAGAGTGAGATTGCAGGTTAGCATGGTGGTCCTTTTTTTTAATTCTTTTGAGGAACTTCCATACTGTTTGTTTGTTTGCTTACCAGTTTTATTTTTAAAAAATTTTTATTGGAGTATAGTTGATTTACAAATGTTGTGTTAGTTTCAGATGTACAGCAAAGTGAATCAGTTATACATATATCCACTCCTTTCTTTTTAGTTTCTTTTCCCATATAGGCCATTACAGAGTATTGAGTAGAGTTCCCTGTGCTATAGAACAGGTTCTTATTAGTTATCTATTTTATATATAGTAGTGTGTATATGTCAGTCCCAATCTCCCAATTTATCCCTCCCCCCTTAGAGTCATGGATGTAGAGGAACTTCCATACTGTTGTCCATAGTAGTTGCACCAATTTACATTCCCACCAACAGTGCCCAGGGATTCCCTTTTGTCCATATCCTTGCCAACACTTATCTCCTGTCTTTTTGATGATAGCCATTCTAATAGGTGTGAGGTGATATTTAATTGTGGTTTTAATTTGCATGCCCTAAACTCAGTTTCTTAATAGGCAAAAATTACCTTGTAGGGTGTGGTAACATCTGAATGAAATAATATATGTTAAGTGTATAATTCCACAGCTGGAATGTAGGTGTTCCCATAATTGTTAAATTCTGCATTGTTTGGGAGGGGAGATTTGCAGCGTTTGGACAGAAACTCTGAAGTTATCCAGTCCAGTTCCTTAATGAGAAAAATGAGGAAAAGACTTACTTGAGTTGATTTACCAGCTAAGCCAAAAATAGGTGTTCTGGCTCCCAGTGTTGGTGGCTACTGCCTGCCTGGGACTGGTTCCCAAAGCCAAAAGGAAACCCGTGGCTGTCAGCTCATAAGCAACTGGAGATTCAATCCAGGATGGGGAGTGAGAGCTCAATTTGGGAAGACCAGAAGTCACGGGCAAGCTTGGCCATGGGAGCAGATGTGGTCCCCACTGCCTGATGGCCTTTGCCTTGCGGGGCCAACATTATTCATGAAGGGCCTGGAGGGAAGGAAGGGAGCTTGAGAAAGAGAATGTGAGCAGGGAGAGGGATGGAAGAACAAGAGAATGTGTCCCAGGAGCCCAGGGTCACAAAACCCACTCAATGGGTGGGATGTCAGTGCTTGCCGAATGAATGAGAGAAGGAGTGGGTGATGAGTATTGGGCCTGCTTTCTGTGTGCCAGTCATCTCGTTTATAATAATCCTTCTGCAGATGAGGCACAGAGAAGTAAAGTGATTTCGCCAAGGTCAGACCCAAGGAAGTTCTTTCAGAATCTGTGCTTTTCATTTAACTACCTTGCTGTAACTGCAAATGAATGGATGAATAAGTGAGTACATTTCCATTTTACCTATAAAGAAGTAACAACATTGAAGGGCAAGTGACTTTCCTATAATTACAGAGTAATCAGTGGTAGAGTCAGAGCTAGTTAGCTGTTTTGATTCCTAGTTCAACGAGCTGCTAACTTGCACCGGGCAGTGTCTCTGTACCACCTGGGCAGGCCCTGGGCCCTCCCACTGCCCCCTCCACTGAGCCAAGTTATTATCTGCAGCCCACCCGTGGCCACACGCCCCCCTCAGAGCGCTTTTGCCCATGTTTCCAAAAGTGGGGGCAGTGGAAAGAGCCCAGGATTATGGTTAGAAGATCTGAGTTTGGGTTCCAGTTTGGCTGAATGACCTTGGGCAGGTGAAGAAGACTCGCTGGGTCTCAGTTTCTCTCTCTGGAAAATGGGGATAACAGTGCCTCCTTTTCAGTTGTGAGGCATGATTGAGAGAAGGTGTAAGACATGCCTGGCAGGCTGCTGGCAGGTAGGAAGCACTGAGAAAGTGATCAGTTTCCCTCCTTCAGTTCCCTCTCTCCCTTCTTCTCTTTCTCCCTTCCTCTGACTTAAGATTCCATGTGGCAGAGGATTGGCTCTTTATTGAAGCAGCTGGATTTATTTGTTTAGTCTTGATTCAACAAATATTTATTTATTTATTTTTAATTGAGGTATAATTGATTTATGATACTATATTAGCTTCAGGTGTACAACAGAGTGATTCAATATTTTTATAGATTATACTCCATTTAAAGTTATTACAAAATAATGGCTATATTCCCTGTGCTGTACAGTATATCCTTGTAGCTTATTTATTTTATACATAGTAGTTTGTGCCTCTTAATCCCCTACCCCATCTTACTACTCTCTGCTTCCCTCTTCCCATTGGTAACCACTAGTTTGTTCTCTATACCTGTACGTCTGTTTCTGTTTTGTTATATACATTAGTTTGTTTTATTTTTTTAGATTCCACATATAAGTGATAATATTTGTCTTTCTCTGTCTTACTTTGCTAAGCATAATACTCTCTAGGTCCATCCACATTGTTGCAAACGGCAGAATTACATTCTTTTTGATGGTCGAATAATATTCTATTGTATGTATACCACATCTTCTTTATCCATTCATCTGTTGGTGAACACTTAGGTTGCTTCCACATCTTGGCTATTGTAAGTAATGCTGCCGTGAACATTGGGGTGCATGTATCTTTATGAATTAGTGCTTTCATTTTCTCTGGATATATATCCAGGAGTGAAATTGCTGGGTCATATGGTAGTTCTGCTTTTTTGAGGAAGCTCCATACGGTTTTCCTTAGTGGCTGCACCAATTTACAATCCTACCAACAGTCTACGAGGGCTTCCTTTTCCCCAGATCCTTGCCAGCATTTGTTATTTGTAGACTTTTTGATGATAGCCATTCTGACAGGTGTGAGGTGATACCTCATTTTGGTTTTGATTTGCATTTCTCTATGATTAGTGATTTTGAGCATCTTTACATGTGTCTGTTGGCCGTCTTCTGTTGGTATATCTTTTTTGGAAAAACTACCTATTCAGGTCTTCCGCCTATTTTTTAATTGTTTTTTTTTTTTTGATATTGAGTTGTGTGAGCTATTTATATATTTTGGATATTAACCCCTTATTGTTCATACCGTTTACAAATATTTTGTCCCATTCAGTAGGTTCTCTTTTTGTTTTGTTGATGGTTTCCTTTGCTCAACAAATATTTATTGAGCACCTACTACATACCAGGTGCTGTTCTAAGCCCTGAGAATACAGCTCTGATAAAATGTAGACAAGAATCCAGGGTGCCTCTTGGAACTGATGTTCCACTGTGGCTCTTACTGTGCCTCGTGCTGCTGTATCTTTTCAGCTGTGATGAGGACCTGGTTATCTTCATCCCCTTCTTCGGAAGATTTCGAGTGAGCAGCTTCATCCCAGCCATAGAGCCCGGTTATACCAAGGGGAAGCCATGGCTTGGTCCTTGACTCAGGAGCTGGCCATTGTTGGGGCCACAGATGCCAGCATGGGGGTGTCTCCAGCTGTCCACGGTCAGGCCTATGTCCACAGGCCCCTGGCTCAATGTGACTCTGTACTGAGGAGCTCAGGGTTTGCAGGGCAAGTGGCTACGAAAACACTTAGTGATGCTCACCATCAGCAACAAACTTTGGGGGCAGAAACGAGGCTTTATCTGCTTAAAAACCACAGGCCTGGCCATTCCTGTTCTCAGCCCTGACGTGGGCCCTGCCATTAGCCTCTCATCTGATCACTACTGTCCCCAGCCCGCAGCCTTTTGATTCACGGCTGTTCCATCTCACGCATCAGCCTCCTCTCGCCTGCCTGCCTCACCGAAGACCGTTTTAGGAGAACATGGCCTTATCCCTCCACCGGGGAAAATTGGCCGTGGAGAGAAGGTCAGGGGCTTAGTCCAGGTCAAGACTTGGCTGCTTTCTGCAAAGGACTCAGGTAAGAAAGACCCGATGCCGCCCTTCGCTGTCGGTAACGGACGGACACCAGGGGAAATCAGATGAGGTTATAAGGGAGGGGAAATCTCAAAGACATATCGCAGTCTCCTGTTTAGAAACAAGTGCTCTCTGGCTGGTGTATTTTAATTAAGATTACAGCTCAGAAACCTCTTAAATTAAGTTCTGTCTTCACTGTGTTTTGCACTGAGTGTTGAGGGGCATTTCTTCTGCCCCACTTCTCTGCTCAGTGGTGTGTCCTGGGATATCTTTCTGTGACCTGGTCTGGGGATGGGTATGTAGAATGTTCCAGAGTGCTTTACGCTCTGGCTAAATTCCTAAAGACTCCTAATTAATCCAGGAATGAACGGTTCACTGGGCATTGTAGAGTCGAAGATTAATTGGAGACTGAGGTCTCTCAGCAAAGAAATTACACACTTTTCTCCCACTTGCATCTTTTACTAGTTTTTTCTTTGGAGTGGCTTTTGTTTGCCTGTGGCTCAGATACAGCACACTGGTCTCTGCACCAAACATCATTTTCCGATGGGAAGGGTGTCTGGCCCAGAGAATATTCAGTCCTGGAGGACTCTGTGTCGCTGGCCCTCCTGGGAGATGAGGAGCTTGTGCTGGGGTGGGGATCTGGGCTCCAAGAAGTCCTGGCAGCCAGGTTTCCCTGAATCCCAAATGCAGCGGCTTGGCTCTGCCCCTAGTCTCCGGCCACTGCGGGGCTCATTTCCACAGGCCCCTCATTATCCTACTTATTAGGCACCTGCTTTCCAAGGCAGCATCTGAGCCAGGGAGAGGGCTCCTCAGCACCCCAGGCTCTGGGGCACCTTTAACCTGAGGGTTTCCAGGTATGTCCAGGTGTGTGGCTTTTTGAAGCCTGCTCCATTTCTCTCCTTTCTTCTTTCTGATTTTTTGCATTAATCTTCCCATTGTCACACTTTACTGAAATCCATTCAAAGCTAATAATACTTTCCAAGAGTATCAGTTGCTTTGGCTGGTAAGACACAATTTTGTAAGTGTCTTTATAGCCAATGAGTGAAGCCATTAGAAAAAAAAAATCCTTTTTGTTGTGGAATTTTACAACACAGTCCACCAGTTATCAGCACTTTTGTTTCATTTGTTTTCCTCCACTGTCCCTGTCTTTTGGTCTTTTTGTGGAGTATTTTAAAGCAAATTCCAAATATGGCATCATTTCATCATTTCACATCTAAATACTTCAAAAAGTAACTTTAACCAGTGAGAACTAAAAAATAAAATAAGATAAGCAAAACCTTCAATTGCCTTCCCCCCTCCCAAACCACAATACCATTTGTAACACCCAATAAAACTAACACTGATTTCTTCGAATCAGGATCCAAATAAGGTCCACACATGGTTACTCGGTGTGCAAGTATTTTAGGAATGATTTTTTTTAATTTGGAATTTTTCAGTGATTACTATGTCAGTGCCAGTTGTTGAGTGCTTCTTGTGGGCCCTGATGATGATACCAAATTCTCACTACATCCCAGCAGGGTGTTCTGCCCATTTTATAGATGTGGAAGGGGATTCAGCAGTTTGCCCCAGGTCATGAAGCCCCAACTGGCCCCGATATGTTAGCTTTTGCAGCTTGAGTTTATGTAGAACAGGATTTTCTGTTTGAGTGCAGGCAGTTAAAACATTTTCAGTCTTCTGTTGCTTCCTTCCAAAGAGAAGGCACCCTCGGTAGAAATGTTTGGAAATAATTGCTCTAAATGTTTGGACTTCTGGGGTGATGCATATGGTTTCTGAACATTGTGCTTCTGCAAAATAAGCTTCCATTTATGCCTGTGCTCCATCGCAGGCATGTCCGAATGTGTTCTGCTTTCTCTGTGAAGCAGAAGTAGTTTTGAATATGCCACTGCTGTTGGAGATGACTCCTGGGGGAGGTGACAACTGAGCAGAGAGCGGCCCGGTCTTATGCTGAGTCCATGCAAAGTCCTCACATTCATTCCTCATCATGGCCCTCCAGGTAGGTGGTATGGTTATGTCCATTCCCCGAGGAGGCAACGAGGACTCAGAGAGGAGATGTCACTAGCCCAAGGTCAGAGCTAGTAAGTGGCAAGGGTAAAATGTAGGCTTGTCACTCCACAGCTCTGGATGCTACCATTGCACTTTCACGGCAACACTACCTTCTGTGCTGTTTCCCCTACTCAGGGTCCTGCTCCAGGACCTCACTATGCCAATGTTTTATCCTGGAAATTTTCAAATATACAGAAAAATTGAGAGAGCAAAACAATTCCCCATATACTCCACCTAGATTAAGCACTTAACGTTTTATCCTATTTGCTTCATCTCTGTATTTATGTTTCTATATATACTTTTCTGAACTATTTGAAAGTAAGTTGCTGACGATCATGATCCTAAATACCCTAAATGTTTCAGCTCCTTCTCCAAAAAATATTCTTCCACATTTTTGACCACATTGAAGGAAATTGTAACATTCCCTTACTGTCACCTAATATGCAGCTCATTCTCTAGTTCCAAAATTTCCCGAGTCATCCTCAAAGTTTCTTTTAAATAGTTGAAAAAAAATTTTTTTTGACCCAAGATCCAGTCAGAGCACAGCGGTTACACTTGGTTGTCTTATCTCTTCCAATTCTTGTAATCTGGAACATTACAACTTTATTTCTGGGCTTGTCTGTTCCTTTGCCCCTGTATTTCCGACAAGCTGGCAGTTGAGCCCAAAGTTCTGATTAGGTTCAGAGTATACATGTCTGGAAGAATGCTTCATGGGGATGCCGTGCACTCCATATAGCCTGTGTCAGGGGTCCACAGGGGTCTGTGATCCCAGCACTGGTGACCACAGGTAGGGCGTGCAGGTTAGTGCCATTTTTCTAAAAGCTGAAGAAGAGTTGGTGTGAGCAGAGCATCTCTGAGTTAGTAGCTTTGCATTATCCATGCAGTCTGTTCCTGGTCCTCTCTCTTCTTTCCTGAGCACTGGATAGATGCGGGACATCTCCAGGCTTGGCCCACACGTTTCCACTGTCCCACCACTTACCCCATCCCACCCCATCATATTTAGGAGGGCATAGCTGAGGAGTACATGTTTTAATCACCTCTTATTTGCCCCCTTGGCGAGGGAGGGATTCCTGCCCTGGAGTTGAGTTATAGGGATCCTGACCATTCATGACAGCCAACACTGGACAGATGAGGCTGAAAGCAGTTTATTAGTTACAGATTCACAGCCCACTGCGTGTCACACAGGGTCACACAGGAGCACACTAAACAGCCGGGGGCAGTGGGAGGCAGGCTTTGTAGTATCAAGGGGGTGGGGTGCCCCCTGCTTCCTGTAGGAGGATGTGATTGGCTTGTTAGAATAAGTCCATGGGCTGGCAGCGGACTGAAACCTGCTGCTTGGGGATAAGCAGGTGCGTAACTGGTCCCCTTGATAAGCAGGGTTGTTTGACTGAGGGAGCTGAGTGGGAGGGAACTTGTGGTTAGGACATTCGAAGCCTTTGTGGTTTCAGATATCAAGGGAGGACCTCATATCAGGCCTTAATTTTCGGCTTTTTGCTGTAGTACAACAACGCACCTACAGTTACTCTCTCCATGCAGACACCCCCTCAGCACTTCATCTTAGTCATTCATCTACTAGTCATACCAACTCTCCGAGGTAGGTGCTGTTATCAGCACCACTTCATAGATGAGGAAACTTAGGTCCAGGAGGTGAAGTGCCTTGACCAAGGTCCCACAGCTGGAAGGGATGATTGGAAACCTCACCCAGGCTGCCCTCGGGAGTCTGTGCCCACACAATTGAAAAGGACGTTAGATTTAGAGTTTGGGGAGGAGGATGTGAATCCAGGCTCTGCCTCGGTGGGCAGTTACACTTGCTAAGCCCCAGTCTTTTCATTTATTGTGCAAGAGCAAGAGGGACCATCCCAAGAGGGTGCTGGTGACTCTGGGAGATGTTCCTTGTCTGGTCCACGGCTGGTCTCCTGGATGCAATTCTCCTCCATCCAGGTGAAGGGCAGGTTGCTTTGATTAAGTCTACTGCTGCGGGGAAGCTGCTTTTCTGAATGACAGGGAGGAGGGAGGTGGTGGGAGCAGCTTCTTGGGGGTCTTTATTTCTCTTTCCACCTCCTTCCCAGCGTGTTATTCTTTCCTTTTCTCTTTCACAACAAACAGCGAACTGCTGTCTGCAAGAATCTGATCTCAGTCGTTCACACTGCATGAGAATTGAGATCGACATGTTGCATTTTCCCAAGAGTGAGGCTGTATTTCTAATTGTGGAAAATTATATCTCTTAATAAAATAATTGCAGATGCCATTACATTGGTGGGAGGTGTGTGTGTGTGTGCGTGTGCGTGTGCGTGCGCGCATGCGTGCATGTGCGTGCATGTTCCTTGACCTCCTTAGAATTCCAGACTATGTGCTGAGGAAGACATGGAATAGTGGACATTCTATAGCCCATAGAGCTGTGCAGACTTAGGTAAGACACCCTATGTCTTGTAGCCTCAGTACCCTCATCTCTAAAATGGGAATACTGTAACAGTAATTTCTACCTCATGGGGTTCTTATGAAGATTAAACAAAGTAATGTTGGAAAGCACCACGTAAAGCACTTGGCACAAGACGGCTCCAAATGTGATAAGTATTTATTATTATAATATAAATGTGTTAAATTGTTATTATTATAATCGTTACCCTTGTCTTTGGGGGTGGCCAAGCTCCCCGACCCAGGGTAAGTCCTGTCCGGTGGCTGGTCGCCGGTTTACTGGCTCACAGAGATAATCCATCAGTATATTCTTTCAGTGGCCTGTCCCCAGGACTAATGGAAAATCCCAGTGCCTCCTCCATGCCAGTGGAGCTGCTTGCCTGTTCTGCTGACCGTTTGTAAGTGTTTTCCCTCTTGCATGAGAGAGGCCCACTAGAGAGGAAAAGTCAATAGTGCAATTAAGAAACATGCTCTGCTTTTTGCTGTCGCCTGGAAAGCTTTATTACGTGTCTTGTTTTTTCCTCATTCGGATCACGCAAGGTTCAAAAGTGACCTTCTGGGCCATTGTTTCCTCATAGAATGGCGAAAGGATGTGGTAGTTGTTGACATTCACCTGTGCTGTCCAGTCTCCTTCCTGCAGCGTGCAACCTCACTGCCCTGGGTGGGGCGGAAGGGGGGAGGGGAGAGCTTCTTCCAGCCGCTCATCATGTCATCAGCATCCTTCTTGTTCATGTTTGCAAGAACAGCGGCCACCTTTGGCTGAGCCCTTTGGTGCCCCAGGCGCTGTGCCAGATCCTAACATTTATTACTGCTGACGATAGCAGTATTATTACTGCCCTGGGAGGTACGGCCATCCTGGGATACGAGGAGGGAGATCTTAAATCTCAGAGAGGTTAAGTGACTTTTTTCAAGTCACCCAGCTGGCAAATGGCAAATCAGGGATTTGAACCAAGTTAATGGTCTGATTAAGTTCATATTCCCATACAATCTTGTGTTTTTTATGGTTGGGGGAAAGGATGTTGAAATCTGAGTCTAGTATGTGACAGAAATGTTAACCTATCTTGAAAAAAGCATATTATCAAGGTACATGAGTTAAAGGTCATTGACAAATCTATGGAATCCATTATCCTTTAGATAATGAGGAGACCCTGGGGCTTTGAGAACTTGACTTTGAGTCAGAAGAGGCACAGGGGACAGTAGCATCGTGGTCGCTTGTTCAGGGACTTGCTGTTCCTGATACTGTGATGTCAAGAGTGGCCATTCCTCTGGGTTCCCAGATTTGGGCTGAATCCCTTGCTACATTGAGCAGGTGGACAGTAATAGATTCACACCCTGGAACATCCCTAGGGGCCCAGGGTCCTCACATGCAGTTCCAGGTTGGAGGCCATCTCATGGGTCCAACTAGTGAGGCCCTCCAAAGTGGAGTGGGGTGGCGAGCTTCTGTATAGTCAGAGTTCTGATACCTGTAACTAAAGACCTTGGCATCTCATTCCTCAATCAGGTGGCACTTAGCAACGCTTGACTGTAATCTCCACGAGAGTGGGACTGTATGTGTTTTCTACACCAGGGTTCACAGGACGGTACCTGGTACATCACAGGCACTCAGTAAATGTTTGTTGAATGAATAAGCAATAGGCAAAGATGGAAGTCCACTGTCTGTCCCTACTGCACCCCTTCCTCTATAAGCAGACATGTATCCTAGGCTGCTTAAGGGCAGGGTGAGCTATGCACACAGGACTAGCCACCAGGAGAGAGTGTGTGTGCGTGCATGTGTATGTGTGTTTGCGAGCGTGTGTGAGCGTGGTGTGTATCTGTCACCACTCTAAATGCTATCCTAGCTGGCCCTGGTCTGGGGATCCTCCAAGGGGCAAAGTGATGTTTTTATTTGATGCCCGGCTGGGCCTGGAGAGCCTCCCATGGTGCAGTGCGTGACACTGGAATTGCATCTGCTTCTCCTTGGTGAGGTTCAGGGGACCACAGAAGGGCGACAGGCCGTGTGTTTGTGATTTGGGGAGAAGGAGTAACTGGCTGCCTACTTGGAACACCACGATGTTTTTATCTGCGTGGCGTTGGCTTTACTCCTCCTTCAGCCTTCTGCCTGCTTTTCACTCTGTGTCAACATCAGATCTCCTTCTGCCTCTTTCCTATTTCAGTTAACCTTGGTGGGTCTCCCTGTATCTTAGAAGATTGCTTGCTTTTGCTTGCGTTCTGCTCACTCAAGTTCTGGCTTGGTGTGTGTGTGTGAACATGCATGTTTGTGTGTGTGTGTGTATGAGGTATGTAGATAAGAATCTGGTCTAAGGAGGATTAAAGCATCTATACTATGCATAAACTATGCATGCATTGAAGAGAGAATTGCTCGGCATCAAGTCAGAAGAATGTCTGAACTTTCAGTGTATGTTTTCCAAATTCTTCTAACTGTATCATCAGAAAACAAAGGAGAAAACGAGTAACACTGTCCCAACTTTGAAATGAAGATAATGTTAGCTTAAGATAACTGTCCAATTAAAACAGCAAAGAAATTGGAAGGAGCATGTCTTGGATCAAAATCCAGCAGCAAGTTACCTGACTTCAGACAGTTATCATTTTCACGAAAGAAAATTATCTGTTTCCTTTAGTAGTAACTCCATGCTTTTCATATCAAAACATGTTGATCTATACAGTTTAGACATTTTAGTTTATTTTGGAATCTCAGTTAAGTGCAGTGGTATTGTTGACAATAGTTAAGATTCAGTGAATGCCTTTGATGGGGGAAGAAGTCAGTTATTTTTGAGGCTGGACTGGCCCTGGCTGCTGAATCAGAGTTTATCAGTAACAATGGAGAAAACACTGCTTTCACACCTGTGTGGTCTCATTAACTAGCATCTGTTCTTTGGAACAATTAATAAATGATACTTTCTGACCTGTTAGATTTCCTTCTCACATAGAGCCCTTCCTTTCTGTTTACTTTTGGTCTTAAGTCTGATGAAGTGTTAGGAGTCTTCTCTGCCCTTCAGCCTATCAGGAGAGAAAATGGATAACGGGGCCAGTTAGCCATGTCATTGGAGGATCGTCACATCAAATCTCCTTTTCTCCATGAGTCTCTGCAGTGATGCAGAAATGCCGTTCACAGTGAGGACAGTTTTGATTCTCAGCCTCAGGCTATGAGGAACTCTGCATCGGTGGATCTGTCAGACCCTTTCTGGGCATTGAGATGTTTTCCTCTGTATTGTATTTATTGGAAATGAAAGTAAGCAATGTGGTTTTACACACCTCGCAGTGGTCAAAGAGTTGCTACACTTTCTTCAGCCTTTTCTTGAAAACTCAAGGACCTTGGTCATTATACTGGCCTGGGGTATGCTGATGCTTGCAAGCATTACTAAGACCAGTGGGGCTATTTTCTTCTCTACCGAATGGCCCCAGATTGCTGTGCTTTTGAGTTGTCATCTTTGTTTTTCATCTTTTTTCTGCCTTTCCTGTGACACAAGTGGTGCTGGAGAGGATTGTAGGGGCTTTGCAAGGTGGATTTAGATTACACACGGATGTGACCTACCTGACTCGACACCACGGAGGGGGCACATGCGCCCCGCCTCCTCTCCTTCCATCGCGGAAGGTCTCGTTTAACCTCACAGAGAAGGCAGGCCTCCGCCCAGAGGCAAAAGCATCAAGGTAGAATTTAAGAGCGTGCTTTTGTTTTCATTGTATTTATTATGATGTTTACCAGCTGTTTATAGAGGGAATCCTGATTTCATAATTCAGCAGTAACATGAAGTTTCTTCTAGAATAAACTCATTTTATTTTATTTATTTTTTTCTCAAACTTCTTTATTGAAGTATAATTGCCTTACAATAGTGTGTTAGCATCTGCTTTATAACAAAGTGAATCAGTTATACATATACAATATGTTCCCATTTCTCTTCCCTCTTGCATCTCCCTCCCTCCCACCCTCCCCATAAACTCATTTTAGTTTACAAAGTCTGAAGAAAAGTCACAGTACAGGTGGAGGGCGGATCAGGCAAAACCGGCCAACTTGGTTCTTAAATGGCTGAAGTTGGGAAGCACTGGCTTTCCCCGAGAGCTCTGTGTCTCCCACTGTAGCGCTCACACCAGTCTTGTTAAAAATGAAGATTCTGAGTCAGTAGATCCTGGCTGGGGCACAAGACTCTGCATTTTTAGCAAGCTCCCTCCTAGGTGATGCTGACGCCCTGGCCTCTGGCGACTCCAAGTTTGATCCACAGATCAGCAGCATCAGTATCACCGGGAAGCTTGTTGGAGACGCCAGCCCTCAGTCCCATCCCTGGACCTGCTGTATCTTCAGTCACCAGACCCCCAAGTGGTTCCCGGGCACATTAACATTTGGGAAGCCCTGATCGTACATGCTGCTGCTGGGGGTTCCTCAGTGTGTAGTGAGCCCTGCCGAGCAGGCAGTTAGAGCCCATGCGTGAACTCCTCACGTGGAAGCGGGGTTTCCATTTCCTTGTTTCCAAATCACTTTACAAAGAGCTCATGGAAGGATGTTTCCAGGCCTGGCATGCCCTCTCTTAGGAACACACCTTCCAGAGCTTTCCATTCCACCACATATCCACCTCTGCTCCTGTTCGCATTTTGAGACCCATGTCCTCTGCGTAGCTGCCTCACTATCTGGATTCTCAGAAGCTGACGCCTGTGGCTGGTGCATGGCTGGAGAAGGGACATCTATCTTTCTTGGTACTGCTCCTCCCAGAGGATATAATTTGCTTGACAGATGTGTTCTGGCTGCAGCCACTCAGGGTGGGGTGAGGAATCGT
The DNA here is from genome assembly GCF_949987535.1 of Balaenoptera acutorostrata. NCBI lineage: Eukaryota > Metazoa > Chordata > Mammalia > Artiodactyla > Balaenopteridae > Balaenoptera > Balaenoptera acutorostrata. Next base: position 11,117,900 of record NC_080079.1, on the reverse strand, counting down.
GCAAAAGGCTGGGTGCATGAGGCTTTAGAAAATGGCTGTGAGGATAGTGTCCCTGGGGAGACAAGGAGGTGAGGAAGGACAGTGCTCAGCGGCGTGCCGGCTCCCTGGCCCTGCGGCCAGCGGTGTGGGGAGGACACAGGAATCAAGGCTCTGGGGTCTCTGAGAGTGGGAGCTGCAGGACCATTACAGTGATGACAGCCTGTGGGTGGCAGATTGTATTTGGAAGGTGGCTACAGCCATATCTCTCATCTTACCTGCTTTTCTGTAATGCGGACTTTGCTACACCCCTGCCAAGAGGTAGAGTAGGGTCCCTTCTCTTGAATCTGGGCTGACCTTATGTAACCCAGTGATGCCACAAGACTTTGGAGGCTGGGTCAGAAAAGCCATTCAGCTTCTGCCTGGTCCTCTTGGAACCCGCATTCTGGATGAAGCCAGCAGAATGAAGAATTCTGACTATGCTGAGACTGCGGTGCTGGAGAAGTATGTGAGGTGCTCCAGGCGGCAGCCCCAGCTGAGCTCCTGGCCAACAGCCGGCACCCACGGCGGCTACGTGACAGGCCATCCTGATGTCCAGCCTGGTCAAGCCTTCAGGTGATGCAGCCCCAGCTGACATCTAACTGCTGTGACCACATGAGAGATTCTAAGTGAACTCTGCCTAGCTGGACCTTCTCAGTTTTCTAATCCACAAAATCATGAGCAAAACAAAATGACTGGTTTCAGACATTAAGTTTTGGGGTAATTTGCTATGCAGCCAGAGTAACTGGAGTATTCTGAAAGCTTTGGTTTTTACAAGTGTATTCTCGAAAACAACTCTAAAACAAAATTCTTTTTCCTTAGTTATATTTAAAATGTTTTAAAAACACTGGGGTGCAGTGAGTAGGTTGTTACAAAATGACCCCCCCCCCAAAAAAGCCTGAAAACTGTCTAGTAAAAACTTGCAGATGGAGGCAAGAGTAAAATGATAAGGGTGATAAAATGCTGCTTTCTGTTCATGCTCTGTTAGGTACTTTATATTCTTTCATTTTATTTTTACTCCCACACTTTAAGGTGTGCCCATTCTATAGGTGGGATGACTGAGGCTCAGAGGTGTTAAGGAACTCACTAAGAGCCGCACAGCCGGAGCTGGAGTTTGAACGTGGATGGGCCTGACTCCATAGCCTGTCCTGCAGCAGATGGAAGAATTGTTAGCATGGAGAGCTAAATCTCTAAGTCTCCTCTCCTTAAGGACAAGGGCTCAGGACCCTTAGGGGTCATTCCGTTCAGTGCTGGGCCCTTCATGGTCACCTGGGGAGTGTTTTAAAATGCACATACCAGGCCCAGTCCATACCAAGACTGTAGGTCTGGGGTAGGGTGTCTCCAGTGGTTCTGACCCATCTCCATTTGTCACCTCTGGCTTAGCCCAACCTCCCGTGTTGCAGGTGAGGACACTGAGGCCCAGTGAGGAGAAGTGGCTTGTTCTGAAGCACAGAGCAGCTTAATGGCAGAGCTCGGGCAGAGAGCAGGTTTCCCAGCGCCCAGACGGCATGCTCCCCCGTGTCTCACTTTGGAGGAGGCTTGGAGGGCCGTTAGCAGAAGTTACCTTACACATCGATGACGGGATCTCAGGGCACTTGCAGTAAGATTCTGCGGTAGAAATGTTCTGGACACAGTGCTGAACGAAACAGTCAGGAGCCGGCACCGCTTTCTTCTTGAAATTACATAAATACACGGACAGAGGAACAGAGTTTTAGGACTTAAAACCTCCACTGGGGGGAGAGGGAGGGGAGGAGAGGAAGAGAGAGAGACAGAAAGAGGGAGGGATATGTATAGAGAGACACAAAAGACAGGTTGAATTTTAGGTCTCTTGTGGGTACATGATAGGATTCAGCATGAGGCTGATCAGACTGAGGGTGTTTTCTGTGGCAGCTGTTCAGAGTCCTGAACAGACATCAGATTCTGCAGTCGCTGAGAGTCCCATCCTGCTGGGCTCTGAGGACACAGCCCTGGAGTGACCCCCAGCCTCTACACCCTCCCAATGTAGCTGGACATACAAACAAATCATGATCATACAAAGGCCCAAGTCTAGGGTAGAAACCAAGGCTGTGAGACCCCTGATTCTGTCCCAGGGCTGGGATGGCTTTAAGATGACCCACCATCTAGGTTTTTCCTAAGACTGGGGCTTTCCCTGGGACACAAGACTTTCAGTGCTAAAACCAGGAGAGTCCTGGGCAAACCCAGACTGTTGGTCACCTGGGTGTGGTTTCCTAGAGATGACAGCTGACCTCCAACTCCTCCCCATCCCCAATCCCCCTCCTCTTCATCCTGGTAATGGTACCTTTTCCTGGAAGCCCAAGCCAGAGCCCTTGGAATCTGCTTTGACCACCCCACCTCCCATGTGCACGTTCTTCCATTCTGTCCTGCCCTTTTCTTCACTCTGCAGCTGTCTCTTGCTGGGACAGCTGCCATAACCTCCTAACTCTCTCTGCCTTCCCTTCTCTGTTCTGCTCCAGTTCCCCATCTTCGCCACTATCTGGAATTGGAAATTTCATTCTACACTTCTCTGCAGAATTCATCCTTGGTTCCAAAGCCAGACTCGTTCGCCTGGCACTCAAGCCCTGAGTCACCTGGCCCCTGCGCTCTCTCCGCCACATCTCAAGCCATTCTGAACTGAACTCACCAGGTCAAGAGCTGAGCTGGAGAGCTGGGAGGCGGCCCGATGGCCAAGAGCTGCAGAGCAGACCTGCAGTCTCTGTTCTTCCCCCCAGGTTTTCTCTTGGTGGTAGTTCTCTTCATCCGCCTGGGTGTCTGGGGCTCCCAGGATGTGAGGGGTCGGGAGGTGGCGAGCTGAGGAGATGGAGGTCTAGAGCTGTCTGCTTTCCTGGAAGCAGCCCCAGGAAGCACCGCATCCCCCTCTCCCTTCCTCCTTTCCTCTCCTCTGTGTTTCTCTCCTGTCTCTACCTTCCGTCTTCTCTCGAAGCTCAGTCTGCCTCCTGGTGGTGGTGCTGGTGGCGGGGTGCCGTCTGGGGTGGCGTGGAGGGAAGAACACCACTGGTTCTTTCTCTAGTCCTGCCTGCTGCTCCCTCACCTTTGTTCCAGCTCAAGTCGATTTCGTTCCCAGAACCTGTGCTGCTGGCCTTGCCTTGCCCCAGTCTGAGCCACCATTCTCGACTTCAACTCCCAGTTTACTTTGGATCCCCAAGTTTCTAGAGTCTTTGTATGTCAGCCTCACAGCTGTTCTCTTATGCCCACGATTAGTCCTCGCTGGCAGGTGGCGACAGGAGATTCTACAGTCTCGGTAACTACCTCCATCTTTCCCCAGTTGGAACTGGCCGAGAACCATCAGCCGGGCCGCCTGTCCTCCCCCCGCTCCCCCAGAGGCCGGATCGTCCAGCTGAGCGTGTGCAGGGGCCACCTTCTCCAGTGCTCAGCCCTCACGCCTCTTTCTTTGTTTCGTTTCAGTTTTACGGAGTTTTTGGATCCATTCCAGAGAGTCATCCAGCCGGAGGAGATCTGGCTCTATAAAAATCCTTTGGTGCAGTCAGACAACGTACCTACCCGCCTCATGTTTGTAAGTACCATGATTTCATGGCTGATTTGACCACTCTCCCAAGTATGAACCAAATGGGCTTTCATTTCTGCATTTCCAACCCCTGCTGATGATGGCAAGCAGCCTGAAAAAAAAAAGAGGCGAGCTGCCCATCAAATTAAAATTCAATTCCAGATCAGGATGGTCGCCGCTTGGTCATGTGAGAGCAATTGCCTGACGCTTTGGAAAAGAAGGGCCCTGCTTACCTGAGCTAAACCCGAGTTGTTTCCAAATACTTAGAGTAAAATAAGATGAGAAACTAGTGAACAGAGTTTCCTGCTCCATCTATTTTTTAAAAAACCTCAATGTAGCTGTACTCAGGTAACCACTTTTCTGGGTTTTGCTGGTCAGTTGACCAGTGATGAGACCACTATGTGTAACTCACCCCTGACAGCATCTCTGGTCCTAGGATAAATGGGCAAGCACCCAAATAGCTGGTGGATATACTGGGACATTTTTACCTCTTCGCTCTGCCCCTTGTCGATTACAGTCTCTTACACTTCCTCTACTGTGTGCTGGGCCCTTGGCTGAGAGCGTAAGAAAGGGTTATCTCATTTAGTCCCACCCAGTATCCCAGTGAGGAAGATGTCATTATTGCCCGAATTTTGCAGGTGCAGACCTGCATCCCAGAGAGATGAGGGAACTTGCCCAAAGCCACACAAGCTAGAGAGCAGCAGGGCCACGATTCGCATCCGAGCAGCCAGCTCTGAGCCCTGCTCGCGGCCAGGAGGCTGCCCCGCAATCGGGAGCCGAGTGTCCAGGACTCCTGGCTGAAGCTCACTGGCTCCTGGAGAATTGCCTTCAGGCCTTTCTGTAGCAGAGGCGATATTGAAGCTCCCTCGTGTTACAGAACAATAATGCAGCTTCTGGGTGGGCAGCCTTGTAGCTTGAAGCTTTTTCCTATTGAGCAGCCATTGTGTGTCTTGCCTCTGGGAACTTAAATGACTGTTCCAGAGCTTTTATAGAGAACATGAGGAATATTTTTGCATTGTGAAAGAAACCCCTCTGATTTTGTGGAGGAAATCTTATTCATCGGTGATGATTGGAAAGATCTTTGTGTCTGCAAACATCCCAAAGTGCCCGGAACACTACATGAGCATTACAGTATTATTTTAATTGCTTTTTCATAATTACTTTTCTGCTGGAAAATAAACTGGATTTTTGTAAATATCGGGGAAATTGAAAAATGTAGGGTGCTTGTGAGTAGGGTATTACCTTACACTTGAGTATTAAAATCAGATTTTTTTCCATTTCTGCTCTAACTCAAATCTTCCATAAATCCTAGAAATAAAGTAACTAGTGTGTGTCTAACTGGTTTACTCCATGGTTTTAATAGGGAAAGCTTCTGTTGATCACTTGTTTCCATTTTCAAAGATTTCACATTTCGTGTGCTGTAAAACCCAGTTTGGAGTGAATGTTCATTTGGGATATTGTGAGAAATTTGTGGCTGTGTCCTAGATTTGTGAACAGTGGATTGTTTTGAAGTCTAGATAAAAACGCCACAAATATTCTGGCTGCAGACACAAATAGGATGGAGCACATTTGCATGCTGGCAGTGAAGGGAAGGAGGCAGTAAAGGAGTTCTTCAGTGCTGTGATTCTCGGAGAATAGAGGGGTATTCAGCCACAAACACTGATTCATACCCTCTAGTCTCCTAATGAAATAAGTTCAACCTTTTGTTTTGTTAATAGTAGTTGATGAATTTCATTCATTTGGTCACAAGATTTAGTACGATTCCATAATAACACAAGGAAAGCAGTAGATACATTTAGAAGATGTGTAACACAAGATGAAAAATGCTTTGTCACCACATAAATTAGGTTTGTTCTCCTGGGTTTTATTAAGAGTTTAATACAAGACATCAGTTTTCTGCTTTTGATCCTTTTAAACCTTCTGGTGTTTATAGAAGAATTTGTAAGAGAACATATTTTCACTGTTTTTAAAAAATAGCTTGGTTTCCTTAGAAAGCTCAAATTTCATTATTTAATGCATAAACAGAATCCTGGGATCTCCTCTACTTCTGTTTAGAATGTTTTAATATAAAGGCAAACTTGCTAACTTTCTAATAACCAAAGTGTTTTTTAAAAGCAGCTGCTATAACCCTGATGTTTCTTTATTTGGGAAATTAGTGTCTCTGGAGTTGTGCCTGTTTGCACACGCGCATGTGCGCACGCGTGTGTGTGTGTGTGTGTTTTAAAGGAGCTACTTGTTCAAATGTCACAAAAATAATATCAGAATGTTAGGGAATTAAGTGAGGAGTAATGACATCACCAAGAAGCCCTTGGCTGGCATTTCCTCTGTCCTTGGCACCATCAGCTGAGGTGACTATATCTGTCAACATGAAACTTGGGTGTGGTTGGACCATTTGATTCTAGGAGCTTGTTTCCCTTGATGACTCTGAGCTCCTGTGGACCAGAGAGTCAGGCTGAGAACTCTTTTCTCACACACTGAGTCTTGACTTAACATTTCCTGGATGTTCCCAACCATCAGCTGCTCCCTTATTCAAAAGAGGTCATACTTCCTTTCTGAACATGTGGAGGTTATCAGATCATCTTTGAAAGCCTACTTTTCGGTGTAGGAAGACTCCTTTGGTGTTGGGTGTTGCTTTTCAGTACCCTCCTTGTTGTCTGTAGTAGTCGTGTCTTTGTGTGTCCAGAGAACACTTTTGGGAGCTGGATGTGGGTGAGGAAAGCCATAGGAACTGCAGGCGATGGGAAGTCAAATCAGATTTGACCCCTGCAGGCTCCTGGGGGACATGGTACTCTAAAGCAGAGTGGAATCTGGAAAGAGCCAGAGGAAAGGCTCAGGTGAACTGTTAGGGATGTTCGTCATCACCCTCATCATTATCCTCCTCCTCCTCCTCATCAGCATGGTAGTAACAACAACAGGCAACATCTCTTGAATGCAGGCACTGCGCTCATCATTTTACAAACAGCATCTTAGTGAATTCTCTCAGAATCCTTTGAGGTTGGCACTTATGTTATCCCATCATTTCAGTGGAGAAAATGAAACTGTCATGAGGTTAAACAGCTTATCCAGGGTTTACAACCATCAGTGGCTGGACCAGGATCTGAATGCCAGCAGTCAGACCGCAGATGGCCTTGGAGCCACTCGCCTGTGCTGCCTCCTTGGGGGCTCGGGTGAGCTGGACAGGTGGTGAGTGCAGCGTGTCACACACAGAAGAGCAGGTGTAAAGGCACAGGCACAGCAGAGCCAGGGCCGTGTGGGCCCCACGAATAGGCGTTGGCTTGGAGTGCTGTGTGGTGCAGGGAGCCGAGGGTGGCAGGGATCCAGGCAGATTGTGGACAACTTCAGGTAAGTTAAGTAGTAGTTCATTCAGCGGAAAGTTACGAAGCACCTTCCTTGAGCCAAGCCCAGCAGCAGGTAGTGGAGGTGCGAAGCTGAATAAGGTGTGGTTTCTGGTCTAGTGGGGACACAGACATGAACATGAGTCAGATGGTTCAGCGTCACAGGAAAGCCCTTGAAGGGCAGGCAGGACTCAGGTAGGGAACTGAAGGAATGGTAAGTGTTTCCCAATTTCTTTCCTTGGCTTAAAAAAAAATGTACCCAAGACCTGTCCTTTGCCCCTCGTTTTGCTCTGGCCATGATACTGATATGTCCAGAAGATTTACTTCTGTAGAATATTACTGAGATTGTGTTGATTTGATAACAGGGGTTTCTATTCTGGATAGGATGCTTCTAAGGACGATGGAAATAAAGTCAATTTGGGGGGAGGAGGGAAGGAAAGGAGACAAAGCTGGCTTGTGATAGTTTAATTTTTAGACACCTTTGAAAAGTCTTCACTCTCGGCTTTGTGACGGGCTATAATTGTTTGCCCACAGCAGGGCCTTTCCCAGGTGTCTGCTCGTCCTGAGATGTTAGAAGCACCGCGCAGCACACCTTTCTGTCAGGTGCTGGGAATTAGGGCACTTTGGGCCCACTGTTTTGTCTGATGTGGATGAACCCCAGGGACAAGCTCTTCTCTGGCTAGCACCCTAACATCAGGTGCCCTGGCTTCAGCCGCTTTGGTGGTTAAAAGCGCTTGGCACATTCATGCCCTTCCCTGCACACACAGTGCTCCATGCTTGGCAGATTCCCAGAAGCATGCTGGCCACACAGTGCCTTGTATCAGTGCCCAGGTTTACCCACTGTCTGCGTGTAGCAGTGGCCGGGACGGATGGCACTTCCTGTGTTGGTTTCATTGGTGGATGCACAAGGCAGGGCCCTTGCTGGAGACACTGGTCCTGTAGGGCACAGGCAAGGTGCCTGGGCTAATAGGGCTCTTCCCTGTGCCTGACCTCCCTGCACAGATGGGCTGGAGCTTAAAGCGCTCTATTCCCATATGTCTGGTCACAGGATCCTGGCATTGGTCATCTGTTCACAGGTTTCCCTGGTGAACAACAATCAGAATTTCCTGGATACTAACTCTCCGCTGGGCCTCATGGGTGAGCAGTTGGCAGGGGCTCTAGAGTGGACTGCCTCGGTCCACTCCCAGCTTTGCTAATTACTAGCTTCGTGAATTGGGAAAATCACCTCCCCTCTGAGTGCCTCAGTTTCCTTATCTGTAAAAGGGGGCTTTAACAACACTTTCCTCCCTCCCCAGGGTGTTGGGAGCTTCAAATAGGGTGATAGACTTACAACACTTCACTTAGGGTGTGATCTGTAAGAAGCATTCAACAACAACTCAGTGAATTTAAATCCTCGCAACCATGCTTTGCTATGTATATCATCACTATACCCATTTGATAGATGAGGACACTGAGACTGAGACTCAAAGGTGAATAGGTTAAGTGACATACTCAAGGTCGCAGAGCTGAAAATGTCAGAGCTGGGGCTTGAGCCTGGTTCTACTAGATCTGGGTCTGTTCCCCACGTTCATTTTGCTCCACGTGTTCATTTTGCTCCACAGAGCTCTGGCTTCCTTGCCTGTGGAAGAGCATCGTGCAGAACCAGCCACATCCCAGGCTCTGCTTAATGACTTTTGTATGTTATCTTGATATGTGGGTGCTGTGTAGCACATTTAATTAGCAGTTTACAGGATGTTCTTTGATACAAGATGATCTCACGCTCAGTTTCCTTATCTGTAAGATGAGGCTGTTGGGCTAAGGTGATCACTCTGATTCAGGACTCCAACCCAGGTAGCACGGCAGCCCAGGTTGGAGCGTCATGGTCCCAGTAGCTGCATGAGTTTGTGTGTTCCCTTATCTCCCTGAGTTCCAGTTTTGTTTTCTGTACAAGGAGGATGTTTCCCCCAGCGGAGTAGCTAGAGGATTAGACAATGTGAGGAAAGGCCCTAATACATAGTACGTGCTTAATTCATGACAGCTGCCACTAACACTTCTATGACTTATCCATGTTCCTGGAAACAAGCCCCATTCTTTCCTTCTCCAACTCCAGAGTAAACGTGTTTACCATGCTTTATTAATGCTTCTTGCTTCTGAGGTGAGAACGGCTACAGCACGGGTTAGAAGCACAGAGCTTGATTTAAACAGACTGAGTGCAAATTCCCACTTTACCACTTATTAGCTGTGTGACTTTTAGCAGGTTGCTTAACCTCTCTGTGCCTTAGTTTTCTATCCATTAAGTAAGGAGCCTGCTTCATAGGGTTGCTGTGAGGATTGAATGAGTTAATTTACACGAAGTGCCTGTAACAGACCATGTCATTAGTGAGTTTTCAGAAGAGTAGCCCTGTTCTCATAACTAGTGGGGAAAACTCAAGCACCGAGAAGTGTCAGTATGTTCTTTGCATCCTGAAGCAGTGAGTGGCTGGAGTTCATTGTCCTGGTCTCTCTCAGGTCCCATTTAATAAGCACAGACAATTCACTCTCTTCCCACTGGGACATTCCCAGGATTTTCCAACTTTTTTTAAGCCATGGAAACATTAATCTAAGGGAAACAATCCCAGGGGAAATTTTGCCTGTCCCTTTCTGTCCTCCATCTCCACACCTGTTTGGAGGTAGAAGTAACCACTCCCACCCCTGTGTCTCTGTGTCCATCTTCATCTCCTCCATGGGCTTGGGCAGCAGAACAGTGCCTTCTAAAGGTGTTTGTCAGAACGTGGAAGGGGCGGGCATCGGTTTAACTCAGTCCGGTTTGCTGAGTGACAGTGGGGTGCTTCTTTTTTCTTCATTCTTTCACTCGGTTCAGAGGTGCTTTTGCCCCGGAGGAAGTTGCTTTCCTAACGTGTTGGCTTCTGGGGCTCATCTCTTAATTCCAACTTCTGGTTGAAAGATGGTTATAAAAAGCTGGGGGGGAGCAGGTGGTAAATGTAAGTAAGTCTCCGTCCTGATTTGAGGACTGCGCTGCCCAAGGATACGGCAGATATGTTTCCAGGAAGAAGGAGCGAGACCAGAACCGAGATGCCATTAGGATGATAGGAGCAGAGAAAGACCCCTGACAGTCACGTGCAGACATTTCTGTTGCGGCCGCCTGGGCGGGGGGCTGGGACCCTAGCCTGATGGCTGCAGTTCCTCACCTGCGAAGCTCGTGAGATGGGAAGCCCTGGGCCCTCCTGGTGCTTAGCCTTGGCCCAGGAAGCAGTTTGTCCTTGGTTCTAGAAGACAGACCAATGTGCGTCTACCTAGGAGAGTTAAAGTGCTGTCTGGTTGGGCGAGTCTGGGTGGGGATGTAATTAGGAGCAGGAGAGCTGAGGCCGCGAGCAGTGCTAAGAGAGACCCCCTTGGCCTTGAAGCTGTGCGCTTAGAGCCACTGGGCATCTCTGATGCCTTCTCCGGCTCCAACTCTCGGGCTTGGAGCCGTGGTCTCCCATGCGGTGCCCCATCTCCTGTTTGGTCACCACAGTCCTGCTCAGGATCATCTCCTGTAGGCGGCCTCTGGAGCCTTGGAGGGAAAGTCTCCCCGAATCATATTTTCTCTGGGGTTCCATTTCTGTCTAACCTCAGACTGTGCCAGCTGGGATTGTCCTACAGTATTTTCTTCAGTTCTCCTTTCTCATATTTAAGGTTTGACTGTCGGTGGGGTCATTGCAGCACTGTTCACTGTTCAGTGAGCTGCTTTCTCCTGTTTGGGGGTGGTGGCTGGTCTATGGTACCCAAAGTGAGAGGAGACAGAAAGCTCAGGACTTCTTTGACCTCGACTGTAACTTTGGACTTCCATAAGCAGGGGCTTCAGCCATTGCTCTCTAAACACTGAACGTGTGAGTCAAAACTGATGCAGTGTTTCTCAGTCCCCGGCATCATTTGAGATGCTTGTTACACAGTGTAGATTCCCAGACCTGTCCTGTATGAGTGTTTGAGGGACGCAGCATTGTGACAAGCCCGGCTGGTATTCAGGTGTGAGAGCCACCCAGGCACGTGTGGAAACTCACAGACTTGCTGGAACTCTTAACTCACAAGCGAGTGTTGCCTTTTTGAGTCGCCCCTGGGGAAATCCTCTGCTTCAGTTCTGAATCTTCTCTTGTACAGCTGCCCTTAGACGTGTGTCACAGTCTTCTGAATACCCTCCATGGCGATAGGACTTACTGATGTGGCATTTTAATAGCCAAGTCATTCAGGGCCACTGCCGATAAGGAGGCTCATCAAGCTGGTTACTACCATTTGTGGTCAGAAAGAAACCAGTCAGTAAGGAGAAGGGTTTTCATGTCTCAGGAACTGTCTCTGAAGACAGCTCCCAAAGAGGAGTTCCCAAGATGCCTTGAGCTCTGGCAGTCTGGCTGTAGCAAGTGTGCAGGGCATCCGAAATTATTTTGAAAGACTGTGTGCATTTGGATGAATTCTGTTTTTTAAAAAAGGAGAGTATCTTCTAGCCATGCCTTAGTCCTGTTAGAAAGCCCCTCTCCAAAAAGTGACACCGATTAGAGCCCAGGTGGAGATTTCCCAAAGTGGGAATGCTGTTGGTTAATAGTGACACACCTCACTGCTCCCACCATCTGTGAGCCGATTGTAGATTTGTGAGATATATAATCGCTTTTGATTGTTATCCTGAGACGTTATAATCATAAGGAAATAACATAAATAACTTTTTCTTGATTGTTGGAATGTTGAAAACAATGTACTAATTATAGAATGCTGAGTAAAGATTAGACATGAGAGGCAGAAAACCTGGCCTCCAAAGCCTGGCCTTGCTACTCACCAGCTGTATGTCCTTGGGCACATCCTGTAGTCCCCAAGCCTGGCAAAGAATTGTCACAAAGCCAGCGTGAGGATTTAAGAGACTCCAGTACCTGACGGTACCCAAACGTAGTTCCTGCCTCATAGAAGGTTCAGTAGTGAGTGTCGCTTGCATCTGAATCCCACCAGCTTGGTTCATTAAGCACTTACTGCACTCCTGAGTGCTTTGGTCCAGGGGAAGAAAGGAGATGGAGGAAGGGAAGAGGAGAGACTTCGTGGAAAAAGACTAACCTCTCCTTTGCAGTGGAAATGAATATTCAACAAAAGAACATCAAAGGGGAATGAATCAATCAACTCTAAGGAAGTCCCATGTGCTCCCATGTTGCCAGAGTGCTGAGGATGGGAGGCCAAGCGTTCTTCCACGCCTCTGCAGGGGAGGACGGGAGGAGGGTTACTGGCAAAGATGAGTCATTATAATTATGGACTGTTCTTTTCTGTGTAAAAAGCCACCACTTTAAACGTGGCTCCCAGCAATTACAAATCAGTTATAACCCATAATCAGACCTCTGACTTTTCAAGTCTGTGGAGTCTCTAAGTATAGATATAAATCCTTCTTCGTTTGAGGTCAGGAGTTCAGTAAGATCATTCAACTAGTGAGTCTAAACGAAGCTAACTGTAGCTAATTATCAATCAGCCCTCTGATAGCAAACTGCTATCCTCATAAGGGATCATTTGTTATTTCTTCCAGGCAATTTCTTTCCTCACACCTCTGGCTGTTATTTGTGTGGTGAAAATTATCCGGCGAACAGACAAGACTGAAATTAAGGAAGCCTTCCTAGGTAGAGTATTCACAGTTCCTGCTTTAAGGGATGGGGCTGAACTTAATTATTTAGGTCGCTAGATTTTGAAAGTCTCAGTTGCACCCAGCTGATTTTTCTCTTCGTCAAATTAAGTTTGGAAACACAAGACAAGGTAAACTTTTATCCCTAAGAAGAACCAGTGCACGGATGGTAAGTACCTTATCTTCAGGGTCAGCCCATTGCCGCTGTCCGTTGTGCTGAAAGTGAGTGTCAGACTCGCCATCAGAGCTCTGTGCTTCCCTGGCACGCCAGAAGGGCAGCTCTTGGCTGTAAGGGAAAGTGAATCTGAAACTTTGTCATCACTGACTGTCCAACCCCACATTTGTGGCTAATAGGCCCATATTTAAGGACAATTCAAAAATCAACCACAGACTCCTTGACCAATCACCATTGGCTAGAGGCAAAAATGTGCAAAAGCAGATGTAAAATATAATATAAATTGGAAACAAACTCCATAACTCATCTTCAGTTTGGGGACATTTTGGCAGTTAATCAACTGTTATTATCTAAAGAATGCTCCAATCTTTGCCATTGATTATAACACCATCGTTATCAGTTCTCCCCAAGCTGAGCCATATCTGCATGTGACATGAGTCTGACATTTTTAGGGTTAAATCCATTTTTTTCTGATCTGCATATTAATCAAAAGACTGAGAAATGACAGCATTAAGAGAAAGCAAAACTATTTGGCTTGTTTAGCAACCAAAATAAACTACCTGGAGGCCAGGTTTTTAGCTTTTTGATGGTTAGGAAAACTGAATTAGGTTTATTTTTTGACATGACACGTTAAATTTACCCAACCCATCACACACATTGTGTTTGTTGGTGTGTTGTATAGGCTCACCATTCAGTTAGGTAGTAAATCTGGAAATATGAGATTCTTCAGTAAAGGTTATATTTGTTAATTACTGGGCTTTGAGGAAATGAAAATGTAGCAAAACATGGTCTCCCTTGTTCTTTGTAAGGGAAGGAAGATGAGGGTGAGATCTAGGGAAGGCAGAGCAGTAAAGGGACAGGGAACATTCTTACATAATCAGGCTTTGGTTAGGCTCTGTCTAATTGAAAAGAACAGAATTCCTCTGAAATTACATCAAATAAGTTAGAGGTTTGGTTACAGGGCTATAACAAGCAATCTCACAGACATCCAAGAATAAAAAGGACAGAGGAGCCTCATGGGGACGGAATAGGTATCCAGGCCACGAGGGGTGGAGGCGCCCCTGTCACCTTATGACCCCTCCTCTCTGCGATGTGCCCATCCTCTCCTCTCACTCCCTGCCTCAGTCTCCTGTCTGGACGTCGTTTCTGCTGCCTGCACCTTTGGTCTGTGTGAGGTTTGGGCTCGCAGTGGTGGGTGCCCCTGGCCCACACCTGTATGACCGTTCAGCTCCAGTGCCACCTCGAAGTTTCACTGCATCTCGTGGTCTAGACTTCCCAGGTGGAGACTCGGGCTCGACTCATTTCTCAAGCCTGGACACAAAAGTCCTGAGTCTCTGGCCCGCCTGTGGATGCCTTCCCTGAAGTCAGCTGTGTACCCCCGGCTGCTTAACTGTGGTTTGAAGCTTTGGTCGTCACATGGTCTCTGTCTCCTCAGCTGAGGTGGTGGAAAGGTCAGGTTTTCCAGGAAGGGCGTAGGTGCCCTCCCACATGTGGCTCGAGCATCTGGACAGATATCACTGTGGTCCCCCAGATGTCCCTTTAGGAGCCCTCTCAGTTGACCTGGAAATCCCTCTGCTTCACTTGTTATTCTAGTCGCTTCCTTGACACGGAGTCCCAAGATATGTGACTGTGGGTAGGAACTGTCTTTCATGGTTATGGTTATAATTTACTGCCCGCTTTTGGAGCTGGGCTGTTGTTATGGCAGTGAGTAGCTTACAGTAACTTTCCCTAGACCTTTCATTCTCAGCTAAATCTCCCTTAGGATGACATCTCAAAATTGCACCCCATACCCGGCCTCCTATATGTTAACAGAGAAGGCGGAGTTATTGGATGTTCTGTTTGCCTAGATAAATGAGAGCCTGCCTTGTAAAAATGATGAAGAACCTCCCATTGTACACAGTTTGTTTTAAATTGCTGCTTTTAGGAAGCCTTGGAAGTAGGGGTTGGGGAGAGTGATCTTTAAAAACCAAGGACAAAAAACTAGGTGTGTAGCTTTTCCACCGTTACCTGGGATGCAGGACTTTCTCAGTGAGGGTGGTTTAGTCCCTTCTTTACCCAGGCATCTTCAGCAGACCCGAACCCTGAGAGCTCCCCTGATCTGCCTGTCCACAGCAGCCCCCTTTGTGCATCTGCTCTTGGACAAGTGAGGCCTGCCCCACCCAGCATCGGGCTCTAAGGGATTTGGCTGCAGAACAGCCAGGTCTGTAAAACGGAGAACCCTGTTTTGGAAGGACTGTGGTGCTGAATTCCCAGCAACAAAAGTAACAACAACAAAAGCCCCTCTTAATCCTCTGGGGTGCTTATAAGCAGGAGTGCCGCACCTCCATATAGGCCACTTGCAGGCCAACTCACATGACACACTGCTTTGAATTTCTTTATCAGACACAGTCTGGCTTGTCTTTCTGCCTCTTCTCTCCAGCCCGCAGTGCTGTGGGATGCTGTAAACACAGCCCTTAGGAATCAGACCCCCTGGGTTATTGTTAATCAACAAGCCACCCCCTGCCCCCATGATTGGCGCCATTTCCTGCTTGGCCAGCCTGTCACGCGTCTAATCTCAGCCCAGCCTTCGCTCTGGTATCAGTGAGAGGGCCCCTATCTCGGTCCCCCTGGGGGTGTGCTATTCAGATGAACATAATAATCGGTTCATTTTACTTCCGGAAGGCTGCAATGACTTCCACCCTAAATATTGTTGCTCCAGATCCCCACTCTCTTCCGTCTCCTTCAGGCTTTTGGATCAGAGAGTGAAGCTGCCAGCTGTTGGTGCTTATATCACATCCACACATTTTCTAGCTCAGCTGCTTGAAGCTTTTCAGAGAACTGCTTTGGGCTCCAGTAAACCCAGCTGGTGCCGAGGTTGAGGACGTGTATGGTGTTCTGGATTGATGTAGCAGTCTCTGAAGTTCCCCAAGGGCATTGGGAGGTCAGCTAGTGATGCTTGTTCCCAGAGACCTTCTCTGTGCAGAGGCCATGCTAGGACCAGGATAAGAGGGAGTCTGGCCCCTCTGGGAAAACACAACAGTGAGCCCGCTAGACTAGCCCTGACAAGAAAAGACCCCTGTCATTTCAGGGCTATTTCACAGCCTGTTAATTGTCGTGGCTCTGGGAGAATTCTGCAGTGAAGGTGGCCCAGGGCATTTTCCCTCCTCTCTGCAAAGGAGACCTCTCAGCAGTGCTGTGAGCATGTGAGAAAGAAGGGAAGCCAGCGTTTTAGGAAGGAAGGGTCTGTGCGTGCAGAATGTAATCATATCTCTCCAAGTCCCCCCACTCTTGCTTCCAGTTTATATACCCCAGTTGCGTGCTCGGTATTTTAAAGGTGGTGGCGTGCTGCTGACTCAGGCTCTGCTCTCCACCCCGGTGGCCCATCCCTCCTTTGCTGCCACAGTCAGACATGGCACTGCTGCCCATCCCCCGCTTAGGGGATTAGTTTCCCTTTGACAAAGGTGTTCATTTGAACTGGTCCCTCCCGTTCTCTTTGCTTCCCATGACTTGTAAAAAGCAGGTGGGTTCTGTCTCCACCTCAGTGGCCTGTGCCCTTGGTGACTGTTGACTGTTCACAGTACTTTCTGTTTGCAGAATAACACATTTGTCTCCCTTGATGACCATGAATTGCTCCAGGCAGCTCCTTTCCGAAAATGGCCCTCCACTGCTATTTTCTTACGTAAATCTCAGCTAGTATTGAACAGTTAATACTTGCCGAAGGGAAATCGTAACTCACATGCTTTATTATTCAACAAAGCAATGGAACGGGGCATCAATAGGTTTTTATTGCTTATGCAAAACATTTGGCCTTCCATCGCATTGACTTGCCTTTTGTGCAGTCTTGATAAACACAGGAGAGAGGTGCAGGGTCCTTACAGGGAAAGCTCCATGACTCATTTCATCTGCACCCTTTGGACGATCTGTGCTTCATCCAGCAAAGTCCTTCCAAGCTGCTGGGAGAAAGTCCCCGTGCTGTCTATTTTTAAAGGATGTAATCCAGAAGTGCCTACTGTTTTAGGTGGCAAGAAGCACCACCTGGGCAAATCTTTTCAAAAGCGAACGAGGTTTTGGGGACACTTCACCTTCTCAGAAACGGTGATTTGTTTGATAACAAGTGGACAGCCGTCGGCAGGAGACGGGTCAACAAGGAGGTGATGGCTGAGTGGGCACGTCCTACTTGCAGTAGGATTCCAGCAGCTGCTCTGATTAGAATTGTGTCTGAGAAGATTGCCAGAAGGAAATTAAAAAGTTATGTTTCTTGCTACCTGTAAAAGAGATTCTACATGCTGTCCTATTAAATCTGTTCCTATCAGGCCAGAATATGATAGGTGGGCTTCTCAGTGATATTGAAAATTTCAGTCAAGGAGGAGAGATCAATTTCATGTCACAGGGGCTTGGAATTTTACAAGTCACTCTCCAAAGTCCTGTTCTAACTACATTTTCCTTTAGCTGCTCAAACTTGCCTCCCTTTTTTAATTTGCTCATGTTTCTATGGTCATAAATTAAATAGTAGTGTGACAGAACAGAGGTGATGGTGATGATGATGATAATGATGATGATGATGGTTTTGATTTGCGATCCCGCTGGTTATTTTTCTGTCTGTTGGTTTTGTTTTGTAGCCGTGTCCTTGGCTCTTGCTTTGAATGGAGTCTGCACAAACACTATTAAATTAATAGTGGGAAGGTAAGTTCCAAAAAAGAAACAAATCAGCAACTTTGATTCTCAAGGTTGTCTATGTAGGAGCCTTGGCCACAGGGCACTGGATGGGACAAATTTGAGCTCTTCTGGTTTTCCGTTAAGTTGTTGTCCTTCTGAGATTTCTGTCCTCAACACAGATCTTTCCTCTCCTTTGAATTACGAACTCAGTATTTCAGAAAGCAAGGCATCCATAGTAAAGCAGTGTCCACTGAGTGCACTTCCTTGTGGACCAGAGCCCCCAGCTGGCATCTCTGGTCCATCCACTGATGTTCCATCGCCTCACCAGACACCCACTCACTTGCCAGTTTCGGCCTCCAAAAAATAAATAAGCTTTCTTATTTATCGTTCTCTTTGGAATAAGAAATATGGATTGGCACTTGAGCTTTGGCTCATGGCACGTTTCTCTTACTCCCCTGGGAAGTGATTTCTCTTCTCCATTTATCTTGCCTCCTCCCCCAACTGCTCTGGAAGTGAGCTAATCTCTGTAGAGACGAACCGTCAAAAGACCCAAATTCAGGACCTGACCTTGGCCCTGACTGGCTGTTGGCCTTGGGCAGGTTGGTTCCCCTCTTGGAACCGCAGCATCGGTGATCATGTAAACACTTGGTGCGCGGTGCTGGCCAGGCATCGAGGGGGCAGAAGAGGGATACAGATCGGGCAGTGCGTGGCTTGGGGCTGCAGTGTCCTTGCAACTTTCCAGGCTTAGAGTTGCTGTGGGGTCTGATAAAATGCCGATTCCCAGGCCGTGTCCACTCTGAGGTTCTGGTTCAGTAGGTGAATAGCCACACTTGGAGAAACACTAGCCACATAGGGGAGAGACAGTAAGCCAGCAGTTCTGATAGATTACTGATAATTGATATGTTACAGATACCGATAGATTGTTAGTGGGCCCAGGTCCCAGAGCTGGAGGACCAGTGAGTCAGTCAGTGTGAATTGTGACCCAGTACGTACAGAAAAGGGGGATTGTGTTGACAGTGCTAGCAAGACCTTGTCCACGGCAGGCGTTCAGCAGAGGTTAGCTGAATTAATGTGAAGTAATTCACCATCACACATCTGTGTGAGAATCCACACTTGAGTGAGGTGGACAAGCATGGGGTGAGCTGTGTAGGTACAAGAATCCAATTGCTGGGATTCAGAGCTTGTCTTTGCCACTTACTGGTTGTGTGTGACCTTGGGCAGTAGTGTAATCTTTCTGAGCCTTCATTTTCGCACCTGTGAAATGAAGGAGGTCCGAGGGCCTGCCCCAGGGTTGTCATAAGAATCGTATGACACATAGAGTCACAGATGTAGAGAACAAACTTATGGTTACCAAGGGGGAAAGAGGGGTGGGACGAATTGGGAGATGGGGATTGACTTATATACACCACTATGTATAAAATAGATAACTAACGAGAACCTACCGTTTAGCACAGGGAGCTCTACTCAGTGATCTGTGGTGACCTAACTGGAAAGGAAATCTAAAAAAGAGGGGAATCTATGTATACATATAACTGATTCACTTTACAGTACAGCAGACACTAACGCAACATTGTAAAGTAACTATACTCCAAGAAAAATTTTAAAAGAAAATAAAATTTTAAAAAAATGCACCCATGGGCGGTGCTTAGTGCTGGGTCTGGTATGCAGTACGTACTCAGTACATGTTAGCCGTGATTGTGGCAGGAGGCTCGGCCTCGGGGCCGGCTTGTAGATGCTTCCCTGTAGAGCCTCCCCTGCAACCTGGACCAGGAGCCGACCTGGCGACCTTGTGCTCTGCATCTTGGAGCTGAGCTTTCAGGTCCTCTCAGTGAGGTTAAGTGAGACCTGCTATTTAAGGAAGGGCAGGCAGTTGGCCGTCCAAATTCAAGATACAGGGCCACGAGGAGGCTGGAGGCTTGGGTCCTGGAAGCAGCCTCCGAGTAGTGGACCCATAGGTGGAGGCAGGAACTACCCTCTACTCCGCCGGCCCTGTGCTTAGGTGGCTCCTGGAAGTCATCTCACTTGACCTGCAGGACCTCACCTTTGGGTAGGTATTGATCTCCCTTTTTTACAGATGTGGAAACTGAGGCTGGGGTGGGGGATGGCTACATGACCTTCCCAAGGTCATAAAACTAGTAAGTGGCAGAGTGGGAGTTCCAGCCCAGATCTTTCTGACCCCAAAGCCTGAGCTTTGCCTAAGCCCATAGTGTCTTTGGGGCGGGGCGGGCTGCGCTGTTGATGGCAGAAGAAGGAGCTAGGACAGCAGGGGACAGCGGGGTTAGCTTGGGGTTTGTTTGTGATGGCAGCGTTTTATATTGAAAATGTCCATGGTGTCTTTTGTAGACCTCGCCCCGATTTCTTTTACCGCTGCTTTCCAGATGGAGTGATGAACTCGGAAATGCACTGCACAGGTGACCCCGATCTGGTGTCCGAGGGCCGCAAAAGCTTCCCCAGCATCCATTCCTCCTGTAAGTTCAGTGGCTGGGACACTCTGATTCCTGGGTCATGTCTCCTGATCACTTTCTTTGGGAGTTTAGGTAGAGAGAAAAGAGTTGATACACGGAGGTCGAGCACGGTTCATTTTTCTTCACTGGTTGGCTTAGAAACAAGATATTTAATAGGAAATAATAAGCCTGAGGACAAGGCTCTGGAGTTTACAAAACATTGTATATGTTGCTTTTGTGAACTCGGCAGAGTGTAACATGTGACACTTTACCCTTTGGCAGTACCAATCAGAACTTGACAGTGCAAGGGAATTAACCATGTTCCCTGGGACCTTATGCCTTTCAGCTCAGTGTTCTCTCTAGTTTACTCCTTCAGTGAAGGTAGTGTGTGTGTGTGTGTGTGTGTGTGTACCAACATATAGTATATATATGTATATGTATATAAATGAACATACACCCTCCCCAATATATAGTCTGATTATGGGTATGTGAGCTGGGACCAGCCTTAAGCAAAGAATAAATAACATGAATCAGGTGCGGTGTGGTATAGTGCAAAGCATACAGGTCTTTAAAGTGTGACACATCCTGACTCTGCCGGGTCCTAGCGCTGTGACTTAACCTCTCTGTGCCTCAGTGCCTGCTGTGTAAAGTGGGAATAAGGCCTCCGCTGTTGGTTGGAGTGAGGGTTAAAATAAGCGATGAGGATCACTGACATTTCTGGAGCGTCTGCCAGGCCCAGATGTTAAGGTACATTATCTTATTTAGTCCATTCAGGATCTGTCAGGTACTTGGTATCATGCTTCAAATAAACCCCAGTCATCCATGCATTGTTTAGTCTCAGGGCTGAGGTTCCCGGAGTGTTCTGGTTTGTGTCTTCATTCGTTCCCTCAGTGTTTACTGAGTGGCTGAGGTGCCAGGCACTGTGATAGGTGTTGGGGACACAAAGATAAGTGAGACACAGCTCGTGTCCTGGGGAGTCCATGGGCAGTGGCAGGCTGTATATTTAGGTTGGTGATTCTGGGATCATTGGAGAGGAACCAGGCCCACAGGTGACCACCTGGGAGAGGACAGCCTGCTCTCCTGACCCGGAGTCCTTGATTCCCCACAGGTCTGATCGTTGTTTAGCTTTGGCGAGCCTGTTACCTTAATCTTTTCTCTTTTTTCTAAGTACCTAATACACACCCTGATAGTGGCTGGATCAGGGAATAACTGGACGGCCTTTCCTGCAGAGTGGTTGTTGGGCGTTTTGCTCAGAGTCATTAGATATTAGGGCCTGTCAACCATGTAGAGGTGCCCGGCCCTCTAAGTGGATCTCCATCAACCTGTGCCACAGCCCTGCCAGGTCCGGTTGTCCCCACTTTGTGTACAGGGACAGTGAAGCTTAGACAGACTCAGCAACTTGTTCAAGGACACTTAGCTGACCTGCATGCCAGCCTCTAACACGATAGTGTCTTGGGCTTTAGGTGATTAAATACAACAAGGTGTTCACAGCACACGTTCATTTAAATAAATAACTCATTTTCTCCTCTAGTTTACTGGAGACTTTAGTGGGTTGAATAATGGCCCCCAAAAAGGTATGTCCAAGTCCTAGCCCACAGAACCTGTGAATGTGACCTTATTTGGAAAAAAGTCTTTGCAGATGTCATTAAGTTAAGATGAGATCATCCTGGCGTTAGGGTGGGCCCTAAGTCCAATGACAGATGTCCCTATAAGAGAAAGGCAGAAGAACATTGAGACTTAGAGATGCAGGGAAGAAGGCCACGCGAAGGCAGAGGCAGTGATTGGAGTGATGCAGCCGCAAGCCAAGGAACACCTGGAGCCACCAGAAGCTGGAAGAGGCAGGGAAGGAGCCTCCCCTGGAGCCTTCACAGGGACCGTGGCCCAGCCAACACCTTGATTTTGGACTTCTGGCTTCCAGAACTGTGAGGGAATAAATTTCTTTCATTTTCAGCCACCAGGTTTGTGGTAATTTGTCACAGCAGCCCTGAGAAAAGAAAAAGGAGACTTAGACTGAACACATTGGTTCATGGAGAGGGTTTGGCTTTGGAGTCACGGGGGAGATTGAGAGAAAGCACACTCCTGGGCGTGCTTCCTAAAATGCCCTCTGAGGTTAGTATGGCCAGGGGCACAGCCTGCGTGACGGTGTAGGGTTCACGGTGCTTCTAGGCTCTAGTCACTCCCGTTATTTAAGGTCACGCATCCATTTGGAATCACTTCCTGTCCAAGTTTGTTCTTCCTCTCTGAAGTCATGTTTTGTTTTAAGTGAGTCTGTTTCGGAGGCAGTGTAGGTGCCCGCTGGAGGAATGCCTGCAGTATTGATTTCCTGTCTCCTTACTGTCAGGGATTCCTGTGCTGGCATTGTTTAGAGGTACCTGGGATGGTATTCACCTGGGGTCCGCTTCTGTCTGCTCTCCATCTGTATCCTTGTGGGGTCACTCAGGTTCTCTGTTGTTTTAAGACATGTTCTGTTCTCCCAAAGACTTGGTGCTGAGCTTCAAAAATTATAAGCAGTAAGAAGTGAAACCCTGTGGGAAGACCTTAATCCTGGCTTTCAAACTGTTAACTGAGGACTGCAGCACAATTTCGTAGCTACTGTTGCATTTGAACTTGGGAGGGAAATAGGTCTTATGTGAATAACTCAAGCTAGAAAACTGCTGGACCACAAAGGGTAGAGGCCGGGACCCACAAAAGTGTTTCTTTCAGAGGCGCACCCTCCCTGTCAAATGCGTTTCCTGACAAGTCTGGCCACCAGCTGCCTTGTCGAATGCCAGGTTGATGTCCCGTCTGTGCTAGACAAGTTTTTTGACAGAGGCTATTACTATCTTTTGCTTAAGATGTACTTACAATGTTACAGATTTTTACTACTTGGCAGACACAGAATCCTCCCCAGCCTCTAGGCTTTGGGGAGTATTTTCATCTGCTCTCTTTCTCTTTTTTATGACAGGTCAGAGATTGCCTTGCAGGGAGCTGCCATATCCACTTAGAAAAACCATCAGTGCTGTTTTCTGGATTTCTTATTGTAGCTAATAGGAAGCCTAGTGGTTGGTGTGACTCTTTGCTCCTCCCAAGAGGTGGCAGACCTCAGAGGGCGTGACCTCAGTGGACTCCCATTTTGTGTACACACTCTTTCTCCCTTCAGTAAAATCAACTTCGTGGGTTGCATTTGGGTGAGTGGACACAGGGGTCCTGGACCAAGGGATCTCGGGAGACGAACTCCCCATTCTAGGTAAACATGGGCTCCTGTTCTGTTCACAGGTAATTGGTGACTGGAAGGTAGTCGATGTCCACATGTCGTCCTGCAGAACAGTTGGTTTTCTTTGAACACAAGAACAAACATTGATTACTTTTGGAAACAAAAGATCTTGTTCTCAGTTTATCGTAAGCAGCCCAACGGCACCGCCCTGAAGGGCTCACGGGCCAGACTTTCAGCAAACGGCACGTCCCTGCGGTAGCCATGCCGTGGGACTCGCTCTGTGAGGCAGCCTAAGCCACGCTTGCTGGAAAAGCAGAGATCGCAGTTTCAAAGAGCGAGTGATTTCCTTCAGAGTTTTGAGAAGCTTGGGGTTTAAAGTGGAGAAAGGCAATGTGGCTTTAAAGCAGGGATATTCTGAAAAGGGGATTGTCTTTCATCATACCATCTCAGCTTTTGATTGGGTGTTGTTTCAACTTCCAGAAAGAGGATAGATTTCAGAGAGAAAAATTGAAAACAAAAACAAAAACAAAAAACCTTACTATTGCCAAGTCAATCTATTAAGAAACTTCTTTTCTATAAAATGGTAGGAATGAATAAAGTGATACTGTTGTCCAGGGGTCGGCAAATGACAGCATGTGGGCTGCCTGTTTGGTAAAGAAAGTGTTATTGGAACACAGAGATGCCCATCATTTACGTATTGTTTATGGAGGCTTTCACTTTACAATGGCAGAGTTGAGTAGTTGCAGAGAGACCTGGCCTGCAAAACTGCAAACATGTTGCCCATACTCCAAACAAATAGTATTGAAAAGCATTACCACAGGGGTCCCAGTGGGGGAGGGATGAATAGGCAGAGCACAGAGGATTTTTAGGGCAGTGAAACTACTCTGTGTGACACTGTAATGGTGGATGCCTGCCATGATACATTTGTTGAAACGCATAGAATGTACAACCCCAAGACTGAAGCCTAATAAAAACTGGACGTTGGGTGATTATGATGTGTCAGTGTAGGTTCATCAATTGTAACAACTGCTGGAGGATGTTGCTAATGAGGGAGGCTCTGCATGTGTAGGGGCTAGGGGTCTATGGGAAGTCTCTGTACCTTTTAAAATTTGCTGTGAACCTAAAACTGCTCTAATAAACTAACGTCTAAGAAAAAGGCTTTACTAAAGCAAGACCAGTGCGCTTGAATTGTGCACATAGATGTTTCATTTTAAAACAAGTCCACTATCGTATAAAAAGGGGGCATTTATGGGATAATCAGTGCTTGTGGGATGCATTCTTTAAATGACAGACAAAATTTCAAGGCATATCTGGCCGATGGTGATTTAACAGATTCTTGTTGAGTACTTAGTGTTTTATAGGTACAGGCTTGCACTTGGGGAGGGTACCGGATGCTCAGACGTGGCCATGTGCTGTTTGGGACCAGGGCAAATACAAGGTGCTTTAACACAGTGCTCTGGGATTGGGGAGCTGGGAATTCCAGTTGGGGAACAGGGAAAGCCTCTGGAGGACAAGCTCGTTCTCCTGTCATTTCCCAGGAGAGTACACATGAGCTAGGTGTTTTGGGTCATTTATGTTTGAAGTGTCTTTATTCTATTTTCTAGCTGAGTGTAGAATTCTAGGTTGAAAATCAGTTCTGTGCAGGATTCTAGTTTACCGTGTGCTTCAGAGAGACCCAATGACATTCCCTGCTTTCGTTTTGCTTTTCTCTTTCTCTCTCTGGAACCTCTTAGGAGCCTTTAGCTCTGGTCATCTGAAGTTTCGCAATGATGTGCCTTCCTGGGGCTTTTTTCTTTGTATTTACTGTTCTGGTCTCTCAGTGGGTCCTTTTATTCTGTAACTTTGTGTACCTCCCTCTTACATTCCCTATTTCTTTTCTCTGGATCCTGTATTAGGCAGATACTGAATCTCCTGGGTTGATTTTATCTTTTAATTTTATTACCTATTGTCTTTATCTTTTTGTTCATCTCTCTAGGAGATTTAAAAAAAATTTTTTACCAGCCCTTCTACTGAATTTATTATGATTTTTATATTTTTAATTTCCAAAAGCTCTTTCCTGAACTCTGATTTAAAAAAAAAATAACGTCGGGTTCTTTTGTCATAAGTACAGTGTCTCTTTCTTCTTTGTCTGCAGGTATCATCTGCTCTCGCCTTCTCTTTATCTGCATGTTTTTTGGTATCTGGCTTTCCTTAAATATCTGGAGATCTTCGGCTGGATGTTCTTATTTAGCGTGGGAGCCCTGAAGCTAACTGGACGGAACCCCTTAAGTGGGCTTCACTGAAGGGTGGGTGGGGGGTGAACTGGTTGACCCTGAGTGTTAGCATCTGGCCTTTCCTTAAAGGCCGTTCCATTCCCTGGAGGGGGCACCCCCTTCCCTGTCTCTGGCCAGGTGTACATGAACCTGGCATTCTGGAAGCCAAGCCCAGGGGCTTGGTTTCTCACAGGTCACCTTGCAGACCTTCCCTCAGGCCCCTGTTTTCGGTCTGATTGTTCAGCCCTGTTTTCTACTTGCCTGCTTTTTCCCAGCCCAGAGCCTTGAATGGTTAAACCTTCTACCTCCTTCAAAAGTTGGGGAGGTGACAGTGTCCTGGTTTGAGGATGGGGTGGGGACCTGGAGAGTTTAACTGCTCTCTGGGGACTTCCCAGCTACTTTGCTGTCCAGCCCACGTCTCACCCCTGCCTCCTGCAGTACCGGTTCAAAGCTTTGCAGGGTCCTGCCTGGTGAATTAGTGCTTCTCATGAGCACCGCTGTCCGCAGGCGTGGAGGTGCGCCTTTCCCCGGCTCTGCCAGCTGCCTCCCATCGTCGGGTATTGTGGGGTGCAGTTGAGGTGCTTCTAGCTCCATTTAAGATAGAATTTGTTTCCCTATTTGCATTAGTCAGGGTTCTCCAGAGAAACAGAACCAATAGGGTATATGTATATATAGAGAGGGAGAGGAATAGTTATTTTAAGGAATTGGCTCACAAGATTGTGAGGGCTGGCAAGTCTGAAATTTGTAAGGCAGGCCGGCAGGCTGGAAATTTGGGTAGGATTTCTCTGTTGTAGTCTTGAGGTAGAATTTCTCACTTGGGAAACCTCAGTCTTTGTTCCTAAGGCCTTTAAATGATTGGATGAGACCCACCTACATCATGGAGGGTGAGCTCCTTTACTTAAAGTCAATGGCTTGTAAATGCTCATCATATCTAAAAAATATCTTCAAAGCAACTTCCAGACTGGTGTTTGACCAGACATCTGGGCACTATGACCTAGCCAAGTTGACACATAAAATTAGTCATCACGCTATTGCTCCTTCCTTCCCCTATCATTTTAAATTCAGAAATACCATCATAATGCTCTGATACCTAATGGTTGCAGGGGCACCATATGTTAGAAGAGTCTCATGCAACCTCAGCGTTACTTTGATGACGGAGTCCTTGAGAGTGGAGTGCATACACCAAAGGGTCTTTGTAGGCTGAGTGTCTGGGAGTTTGCTTTTGTGGAACAAATCTAAATGGGTTGTAACTATGGATTGAGAAATTATCATAAGATATCATCTATGCTAAGCAGCCAGGTTTAATTCCATCAAGCATGAATATTTAATATTATAAACCAGCTGGTTTTTGGAGT
Organism: Balaenoptera acutorostrata; assembly: GCF_949987535.1. Classification (NCBI taxonomy): domain Eukaryota; kingdom Metazoa; phylum Chordata; class Mammalia; order Artiodactyla; family Balaenopteridae; genus Balaenoptera; species Balaenoptera acutorostrata. Next base: position 11,091,371 of record NC_080079.1, on the reverse strand, counting down.
GGTTAGGCAGGCTTTTGCATAAAGAAACAGGAAATAGGAGAGCAGAAGACATTGCAGGATTTGTTTGTTTTGCATCATTTAATGAAATGAAATTGCTATCCAGGGTTTTTGCTGGTAGATGGGAAGCTTCTTCTTCTTCTTTTAAAAATGGTATAAAATGGCATGGGCTGCTTTGGGTCATTGGTTCAACCAGGACGAATTGCTGGTTTTGTCTGAGGTCAGTTCCATTTGTGTGGTTTGTCTTCTAACTGAGAAATGAAAGCTTCCAGATTCACTATCATATCAAGGGACGCATCAAACTTGGCAAGAGCCTCTCCTGGCTTTTTTCCTAATTTTGTATTATCCTTTATCTCAAACTTCCAAGACAGTTTCCGAGGTTCTGGGCAGCAACTGCACTCACTTTGCAGCTTTTTCATCATTCAAATGAAGACTCCCCTGAATGCTGGCAAGACTTGCTTTGGGGATGCCCAACCCTTGGAGGCAATGATGCTTTAAGAAGAATCAGACCTCTTTGTAGGATGATGTTCCTCAATCTTTTTTCATTATCACCCTTCCTCATTTTATAGGCTTCATCCCCCACCCAGTTTCTCTTCTCTACCATGAAATATTAATTCCACAGATAGATTGTATATCTGTTTATGTACTGTGGCCCTCTGGAGGACCACAAGCAATTGTAATAGCTAAGATTTTCTCATCTCCCCAAGAACCCATTTTTGTCCTCTTGGGGGCGACATTGTCTTGGTGGGGAATGGGGTTCTTGGTTTCTCTTACGAGCAGTAAGGTTTCTCCTCCTGAGGACGGGTAAGACTTTCTTGTTTCTTTGCGTGTCTCATAATTTTGTTGTTGTTGTTTCTGGAAATTGGGTAGTTTGGGTAATATATTGGAGCAGTTGTGGGTACTGGTCATTCCTCATTCTGGGGCTTGTTTTTGCTGTTTGCTTATTTATTTGTTTAGTGACTGGTTGGATTATTTTAGTGAAGTCTGTTTACCCCACCGTGGGAAGCCTCAGTGTGGTGTGGCTCTTCAGAGGCTGCAGCCTTGGGCATGTGCACACTCACCTGGGATGACAGTGGTTTGAGTAGGGTTCTCTTTGACTGTGTTTTTCCCTGACCACACCCCAGTGCTAGGTTCCACTGACTGATGGCTCTGTTGTTGTCAACAGTGCTCTGGGACATAAATTGCTCCACAGATTCATCCAATTCAATTCAAGCTCCTTTTCAGGGATAGCTTTTGAGGTCATGTTTGAGATTTGTCCATCCCCCAAGATGAACATCCCCTTCTTCTTCCCCTGGTTCTTGCTGGTAAACTAGCTGGCCTACCATTTAGTTTCTATCTCCAGTGAAGCTGCTGTTCTCCTCTTAATTGCTTTTCATCCCAACCTTACATACAATGTTTGTGAGAGTACCCTTAGGCGTGAACTTTACCAAGTTCCAATACAGTCAGTTCCTTTGGGAAGAGCTCCAGAACTCTCTATTTTTTTTTTTTTTAAACATTTATTTATTTATTTATTTATTTATTTTTGGCTGTGCTGGGTCTTCGGTTCGTGCGAGGGCTTTCTCTAGTTGCGGCAAGCAGGGGCCACTCTTCATCGCGGTGCGGGGACCGCTCTTCATCGCGGTGCGCGGGCCCCTCACTATCGCGGCCCCTCCCGTTGCGGGGCACAGGCTCCAGACGCGCAGGCTCAGCAGCTGTGGCTCACGGGCCCAGCTGCTCCGTGGCATGTGGGATCTTCCCAGACCAGGGCTCGAACCCGTGTCTCCTGCATTAGCAGGCAGATTCTCAACCACTGCGCCACCAGGGAAGCCCCAGAACTCTCTATTTTAAGGTCTGCCTCTCCCCGAACCTTGTCTCTGGGGCTGAAGACAGGGACAGTGGCAGGTTCTTTCTAAGTGATGCTCATGCCTAGGACTTGGGCACTGGATGGAGGGGAGCACAGTAGCTTCTGGTCTTCTTGGGAGGTGATAACAGCCTGTCTCTCCCAGCAAGAGAACATTGCCCTTGACTAGGAGCTGTGGGAAGAGGGAGAAGAGGGAGCCCTGTGTTCTGGGCTGTACCCGTCTGGAATGCACTTTGCATCCTCCTAGGCTGGGAGGGAAGGAGGAAGAATGGATCAAGGTTCAGATGCCACAGATTCTCACTGTCCTTACTGAGTTTTAGTATATCTTCTTAAATTAATGTTTCTTCATTTGCTGTATGCTCTTAGGACCACTTCCAGAGACTTAATTATTTTTTTAGTAATTTTCTCCAGTTTGGCTTGGGAGTGGGGTCCACAGAGCTTCTCATGTGCCCTTCTGGAAGTGGAACTCCCTTATGTCAGTTTTGATAAATTGTGTTTTTAAACTAGTTTGTACATGCATCTAGATTGTTGAATTTGTTAGTATAAAAGTGTTCATAATATTCCTTTACTGACTTTTTGATGTCTGTTAAGAAAGTACAGTAGTGATAGGCCCTCTTCCATTTCTGATATAGTAACTTGTATTTTCTCTCCTTTTTTTTATTGATTAACTTTATGCGTGGTTTATCAATTTTATTAAACTTTTCAAACAATCAACTTTTATCTTTATTTTCTCTATTTTTGTGTCTTCTGCTTTGTTGACTTTGGCTCTTATCTTCATTGCTTCCTTGTTTTTAGTTTGTGTTCAATTTGCTCATAGTCTTAAGTTGGAAATTGAAATAATAGTTTTTAAAGTCTTTTTTCCTTTCTAATGTAAGCATTGAAAGCTATAAATTTTCCTTAAGTCCTGTTTTAGCTGTATCCCACAAAATTTGTTATATTGTATTTTTATTGTTATTATGTTCAAAATATTTTCTAACATCCCTTGTGGTTCCTTCTTTGATCTATGGGTTATTTAGAAGTGAATTTTTTCACTTTCTGAATATTGAAGGCTTTTCCAGCTATTTCAGTGTTACGAATTTTTAATTTAGTTTTATTGTGACTAGAAAACATACTATACAAAATTTCAGTCTTTTGAAATTTATGGAGATGTGTTTTATTGCCTAGTATGTACTTTATCTTGGTGGATCTTTCATTCACACCTGAAAACATATTCTGAATTTGTTGGCTGTGGCATTCTATATGTGTCAATTAAGTTAAGACGGTGTCATTCAGAGATTTTTGATTCTTTCTTTTCTTCTTTTTGTCTCGTTCTGTCAGTTGAGAGTAGAGTTTGATAATGTTCAACTATGATTACAGATTTTGTCTGTTTCTCTTTTTAGTTTTGCTGGTTTTGCTTCTGATGTTTTGGAGCTCTTTTTATAGGCACTTACACATTTATGATTGTTTTATATTCTTGTTATCTTGACCCTTTTATCAGTATGAGATGTCCTATGCTCTTCATTCTCTCTCCTCCTATTTCATGTAATGACTTCTTGTGGATGTGAGGCCCCTAGGCCCATCAGAGATCTTGTTCTTGGCCTGTGGTGATAGAATGGACTTGAATTGTAAAGGAATTGTTGGATCGGCAGCTGTTTTGTGTGGGTTCCTTTTATCACTGTTTCAAACCATTGGCTTTTAACTCAATCTTCCAAATTTCAGCCGAGAAGTCATTTAGGATGTTAGGTGTGTTCTAAAACTAGAAATTCATATGACCACATGTCTTCTGTAATGGACATCTTCTGGGATATAGATAGATGGGAGGAAGGAAGGAAGGGAAGTAGGTAGATAGATATGAGACAACACTGTTCCACAATCCCCTTCTCTGGAAATTGTTCCAGTCCTGAGGTGGGTGCCCAGGCTCAGCTGGGGCACCTGCCATAGAAATATTATCTTTTGGGTTCAGAACCACCCCAGGTCCTTTCTTTGTGTTTTCGCAGATTCATATCTAGTGTGCATATCCTTAGAACCACTGTGTTTTCTTTTCCCTTTCGGGTAGAACTCGTAAACATACATACGTTATTCCCATGAGGGTCTCTACAGCACATATTTCATTCCAGACTTGCTTCGTTATGCCTCCCAGTGGGCCTGGGGGCCATCTCTCTTGCCTCTGTTGGCATCTGCTTGGAAAATGCAAAGTCATTTGAGTGTTAGCTGGAGCCAACTTAATTAAGAAGTTAAGTCTGCTGAAGGAAAATGAAACAGATCATTCTGCAGCCAAGTGTGTGCAGTTGTTGGATGATTCAAGCCAATGCTTGAACACACTCAAGCTGTCAGAACCCACTCATATTCCTTTAGCACTTACTATGTAATACACATCAATTTCTAACTACCAGCACCCGCTTCTCTCTCCGAGGGCTTCTGTGGTTGCCAGAACCCTCTCTGCCTGTGCTTACGACAGACTGGGCACATAGGGGATGAATGCTTACCCTGTCCCCTAGAGCAGCGGTCCCCAACCTCTTTGGCACCAGGGACCGGTTTCATGGAAGACAGTTTTTCCAAGGACCTGGGGTGGGGGGGATGGTTTCAGGATGATTCAAGCGTGTTACATTTACTGTGCACTTTATTTCTATTATTATTACTTTGTAATGTATAATGAAATAATTATACAGCTCACCAAAATGCTGACAGGAGGCGGAGCTCAGGCCGTAATGCGAGCGATGGGGAGCGGCTGTAAACACAGATGAAGCTTCGCTCGCTCGCCCACTGCTCACCTCCTTCTGTGCGGCCCGGTTCCTAACAGGCTATGGACCGGTACTGGTCCGTGGCCCAGGGGTTGGGGACCCCTGCCCTAGTAGCCTACAGCCAATGATTACTGGGGGATGATGTATAAATACCCCAGCTACCTTACTCCTTAGGTGGAACAGGTCTGAGGTGTGTGTTTTACACTGTCTCCCAGAGTTCCCCAGTAGAACTGAGCCCTTGCTGCCCACAGTGGTACTTGCTTGATGTCACACGCTTTGCTGGCTTCCTTCCCATACCTCTCACTTCCCCACTGATGTTTCCTGGGACCATCTTCCTATTAAACTACTTGCACTTGAATCCATCTCAGGGTCTCATACTGAGGGAACTCAAACTAAGACATTACCATGGCTAGCTCCTGCTTATTCTTGAGTTTCAGCCTAAAGGTGGCTTTGTTTAAGAAAACCACCCTGAATACCCCGAAACTCCTATCATCATTCTTTGTCATAGCACATAGTTGAGTCCGTCATCATCCTGGTTGTTTACCTGTTTTTTGTCTGCCTCTGCTTCATGAGAGCAGGAACCTTGATTATCCCCAGCACTGATGTGTTCCCAGGACCTAGCACAGCGAATGGCTCATTATAGGTGCCTCCAAATATTTATTGAACTAATTGATTTGTTAGCTTAATTGAAAAAAGACTCAAGTGAAGCTACATTTATGCTATAAAAAATGGGTCCCAAATTCACCATCGACGCTGAGTTCTCGGAACCCCCTGCCTTCCTTTGTCTAGAGTAAGAAAGAGACCTGAGCTGTTAGGGTAGTGTGATCAGCTCTCCTGCTAATCAGCCGTGTAATCTCATGGCAAACCCTTGACTGCTCAGTCTTCTCTTTTACTCCTAGAAGATGAAGGGATATAGTTGGGATAGGGTTTCATAACTCATTTTGAGTGATGGAATTCTGGGTCTTTTTCAACCTCTCTGTCGTCAGCTTTATAAGAGAGTTTAAAAATACCTCCCAAAGGTGTTGTGAGTATTGAAAAGGATAAAGCCCCTTGTACTGTGCCGGCACACAGTAGGTGCTTTGTGACTGGATCCCCTCTCTGCCCCCTCCAGCAGAGCTGGGGATCCCGCTAATGCCTGCAAAGACCAAGATGACACCGTGGGACAGGGTCCTTTCTGCTTGGAAGCCTGGGGTGGGACCTTGGGACTGGGGACTCCTGGGAGGAGAGACCAACGAGCTTCTTTACTCCAGAGCTTAGATATTCCAGAGTCTTTGTTTCTTTTGTAAGCAGACATTTTCAGAAGTTAAAACTTCTTTGGGAGCCTTTTTGTACTTGTTTCCACCAATAAATGATTCAGTTTCAGTTGGTTGTCTCTCATAGGATTTTCTCCCTCAGTTTTCTATGCCATGAGGATCTCTACAATTTTTCATCAAAAAGAAAGGAAGGAAGGAGAGAAGGAAGGAAGGGGAGGAAGGGAGGAAGAACCCTTGCTTTCTTTATGGTTCATTTACTAACTAGATGCTAGGTGAAACTTGACAGACTCCAGATCCCACGGTGATTAGTAACTTTGTAAAAAAATATGGCTCATATTTTTGTCCTTCACTAATATGGCCTTTTGGTCAAATGTTTGAGTATTTTGGCCTGGGTATTATTTACCACATCTTACAAATAAAACAAGATTCCATTTATTTTCTTTCAAAACTGTTCCCTTCTGGAAAAGAAGAAAAGTGACTGGCACTTGCTGACTGGCTCGAGCCAGGGAGCCCAGTGGAGAACTGCCCGTGTCTCCCCATTTCTTGGTCTTATGGTCAGAGGATTCATTTCCTCCTGTTATTAGGATTTAGCTATAAGAACAAGTGAGATGCTGCCCTGTATTTCACTATCCGGCCTTTGTCACGATATCTTAGGTAAAACTCCCAATACTCTCTAAGTGCTTCAGAAAGTATTCATTCACTCATTTCTTTAGTGATTCAGTCATTTATTCAACACTCATTTAGTGGACCTACTATGTGCCAGGTCTGCTTATGGTATAAGAGGAGACAGATGCCATCCCTGTCCTAGCAGCGTTTACAGGACACGACCACTGTGAGCCATATGGTGCCTTATGCCAATTAGGAAAAGGTGTCTCTTGCTCCCAGCAGATGCAGTCCCAGGTACAGGGTGTCATCAGCAGAAAGCAGGCATCCCTTATCAGCTGGGCACCCTTGGGCAGTGAGTATTCTGAACAACCATTCTTGGCAGCCCTGATGGACAGCAATGGACATTAAACAAATCATTACTCAAATAGCTAATTACAAGCCTGCATATACAAGTAGGAAAAGTACATAATAACTAAATGGTGTCTCTTACATAATCAGAGGCATCTGGGACAATTAATTCTGAAGGAAGAGTGAGGCAAGACCAGAGAAGAGGGGCTGAGAACATTTCTCACGGGGAGAACCCCAAGCACCCCTGCCTGGTGCCTATGGAGAAGAGAGACAGGACACTTAGATAATTTTAAGACTTTTGGATTTCTAGTCTAATCACCGTGAGCATTCATTTATTTTCTCTTTCTCTATATGTTCATAACTACATATTGCTGAATGTCAAAAGAATGCTATTTTAAGACCTATCCTGGGGCAAAAAATGATAAATTTGCTTTTATAGTCATTAGATTTCTCTACATAAATACTTTGATATTTAAGAACATTTCTATATTGGTTATGATAGAGAATAATTATTTTCAGATTCAGACAGACCTGAGTTTGGCTTGGCTCCATTACTTAGTAATGATGTGATCTTGGGCAAGTTGCTTTGTGACTTTCTGCCTCAATTTACTCATCTGTAAAATGGGAGTTCTAATCTCTACCTTTTAAGGTGTGTGGAAAATTAAATGAGATGATTTAGTGCCCATTCCCCCTTGAACTCTGACTCTGGGAAAGATCGGAAGAGGCTGCTCTCTGTTCTCTTTGGCGGAGATAAGAGGGCAAGAGTGAAACAAAGTCTGCCCCACATGTATCTATGCAAATGCGTTTGTTTCTAATACAGTAGGACAGCCGGCTACAGATGCATCCAGTTGAGTTCTCTACCGAAAAGTGTGTGTTTGATTATTAGATTCTTAATAATGTCCTTCATGGTATGTGTTTTACTGTGAGAGTCGTGCAATATATTCAGTCAACATATTTTTTGTGTGGTGGTTCTCATGTCTACACCTATGATATTAATTTGATTCTACATACAGATCTGTACACTTCAGAAACTCACTGTCTTATAATTTTTCAAAACAAAAGTAAAAAGTTGAAAAAAATTTTTCTCTTATCACGGCCTGCTGTGTATTTAAGAATTATGGCGTGCCACTTAGGTTATCCCTGAAAGCCAGTGTGTGTTTCAGAGAGCCTCCCTTAAGCTAGGCTCATGGGCAAGGCCAAATCAATGACCGCAGCATGGCGCCCTTGCCTGCCAGCAACAGGCTGAGCAGTGGGAGGCCTGCTGGAGACTCATTTCCAAGAAGGTTGGTTAACAGTTGTAACCACACTTAGAAAGGTCACAGAGGCGGGGATACCCAGAGTGAGGTCAGCCAGCATGGGCCCAGGTACAAACTGCCAGAGACATAGCCTGACCTTCGACCGTGGGATTGGAAGTCATCACCTGCTGCTTCATCCATTGTTTTCCTCGTTGGATGGTGGCTAAAGCTGAAGAACAGAAGTACCAGTCAGTCCTCTAAGCAAATAACAATTTATGGAGGCAAAGGAAGCCTCTGGGTACAGCTAGGATGGTTGTTTTAAAAAGTTGGAGGCAATCTGGGAACCACTGGTTACTGGGCCTCCTTCAGTCTGTTTATGAGAGTTGGGATTGGGAATAGCACAGGCATCGCAGTGCAAGTTCTTGCAGAGGAGCTGGCCACCTCCCCCAGGAAAAAAGAGGTGCTTTTGGAGGCCTTTGGCCCAACACAGGAACTGTATAAGCCTCGTGACTTTGTAAAAGTGTATTCAGTTCCTTTCATGCATGCAGCCCATCTGTGCTCTCATTCTTCAATTGCTGCTGAGAAATTAACTGGTAAAAGCTTTTCATGTGGTAACAAGAACCACAAAACCCACTGCAAAGTGAGAAATTAACTGGTAAAAGCTTTTCATGTGGTAACAAGAACCACAAAACCCACTGCAAAGTAACAAGAACCACAAAACCCACTGCAAAACCCACTGCAAAGTACATCCTACCTACTCATCTTTCAAGGCTGGACTCATTTTCCCAACTCTTCAATTAACTGGTAAAAGCTTTTCATGTGGTAACAAGAACCACAAAACCCACTGCAAAGTGACTGTCCATGATGCTTCGCTCTCGTCCCCGACATTTGGAACAGTTAGACCCCTGATTGTTGGTAAATGATGTCTTCATTTCTCAGAGTCTTCAAAAATTCTTCCACGCATGTGCAACACTCACTTGGATGGAGTTTTTCTTCTTCCAGAGGCAGTCTGTATGTCCTTCCTGATCAAGCAGCACTGTCCTTGCCTGTAGATGGCTGAGGCAGAGGAGGGGTGGAGCCCAGGTGACCCTGGCACCCTCACAGCTGCCTGTCACAGAGTGCCTTGCCTGTGTCGTTGGCCGGTGGCCCCCTGCCAGTTCTGGTGTTGGAAAGAGCTGGAGCCTCTGCGGCCCGTGAGACCCAGAGGTGGGTCCTTGGGATGCTGTCTCTTTCCTTTACTCTGCCCTGGAAGTGGCAGTGAAGCTTAAAGGTGGGTGGGATGAAGGCTTGGCTCTCCTACAGTTTTTCATTTAAATCCTTTCTGAGAAGACCTGGATTCTGTACCTCTTCAGTCCCCGAACTCACTGTGCAGTCTTCTTCAGTTCTCTCATCCACGATGACACCAGCAGCCCTAAATGTTCCTCTGTGACACCAACCTTGAGAATGTAAGGATCTGTATCACTGCAGTCACTCACCAATTTAACAATTCATTGGGGAATTCTAATCTGGGTATTTTCCCAAGCCATGCTTGAACCACTGTGAGTTCTTCAGAGAAACAGAACCAACAGTGTATATATAATGAGATTATTAAAAGGAATTGGCTCACATGAGTATGGTGGCTGAGAAGTCCCACAATCTGCCATCTGTAAGCTGGACCCAGGAGAGCTGGTGGTGTAAATTCCAGTTCAAGTTCGAAGGCCTGAGAACCGGGAGTGATGATGTGAGTCCCATTCTAAAGGCTAATCCAGAAAACACCCTCACAGACACACCCAGAAACAATGTTTAGCAAAATATCTGGGCACTCTGTAATCCAGTCAGGTTGATACATAAAATTAACCATCACACTCTCCTACCCTCTTTGGGGAGAGCATGTTCCTGTCCTTTCCAGCATGTACCCTTCAAACCAATCAGCCTCAAGACCCCATAGTCACTGCCTTAGCCAGTGGTTCATTTTCTTCGCCTCCGGGAAATGTCCCCTTGGCCCTTCTCTGGCAGTCCACCCTGCCTGGCACAGAATAGTGTTCAGAAAATGAATGTACATCCTACCTACTCATCTTTCAAGGTTGGACTCATTTTCCCAACTCTTCCTGGTAGCCATCTCTGCTTATCAAGATCCACATTCACTTCTCCATATCATCTACTTCGTTTCTCTTGCAGAGTGGATGATGCTAGAGAATACATGAGAAAGCTCTTGCCCATTGTAAATTCAAATGTAAGGAAGAATAAGTACTGTTCTGACAATTGTTTTTAGCATTAAATAATTCATTATATGCATTGAATAACAGGTGAAATGAATAACAGAAATTCACAAGGAATAAATAGGTCTAACATGTAAGTCCAGTATTTTACTGAAGCTCAGGAAGACTGGACAGCATATAATGGATCCTATAATGGATGTCCCTGAAATTGTTGCCTTTTTTTAATCTTTAAAAGTTATGAGCAAAGATAATGGATAGGAAAATTATTTTTCTCCATTTTCTAAAATAAGACAGTCAATAAGTACTGAAATTAGTATTTAGTTACTCTAGTATTTTTTTTTTTAGATCTCACTTTTAAAAATAATTTTTTATTGAAGTGTAATTGATTTACCATGTTGTGTTTAATTTCAGCTGTATGACAAAGTGACTCAGTTACACATATATATATTCTTTTTCGTGTTTTCCATTATGGTTTATCACATGATATTGAATACAGTTCCCTGTGCTATACAGTAGGACCTTGTTGTTTATCCATCCTATATATAATAGTTTGCATCTGCTAATCCCAAACCCCCAATCCTTCCCTCCCCCACCCCCTCTCCCCCTTGGCAACCACAGGTCTGGTCTCTATATATGTGTAAACTCTAGTATTTCTTGACTAAGAGGAAATAAACGCCTTTCAAAGAAATGTCTAGAAATTAAAGGAGAAAGCATAACTCTATGAGGACCTATTATTAGATAAACAGAAATGGCATGATTTTGATCAAATATAGCATGACATAAGCTTGCCAGTGACATTTCCCATCCTCATCAATCATAATTTTTGAAGTGAAGGTTGAAAATTGTATTTAAAAAAAGTAAACAATTGGCAATTTGGAGAAGAAACCCAGTAAGAGAATGATGGATCATCAATAAGTCAAAAAAAAGCAACATTCATTTCAACTTGGCCAAAATGTTGCTTTCTGTAATTTCCATCAACAATAGCATTTTATTCAGTACAATGTAACCCTTCTTGGCCATGTGAAAACAAAACTGAGGGACATTTTTTTCTTGTTATGTTCCTTTTTCCAGCTGCATTTAGCCCTGTTCCATGAGGTACGATACCTTTCCAAAGGCAGGCTGCTCAAGTGCTAGTAATATGATCCTGAATCACTTGCTCATGGAAACTTCATGGTTGAGTTGAAAGTTCATGGGTGTTAGAATCAGAAGGACAAGACTGTGAATCCAAAATAGCTTTTGTGACTTTGGTAATTGCTTAATTTCTCTAACGTTTGGGTCTTTGAAATGGACACAATAATATTTCATAATATTATTGTGAGGATTGTATCATTGAACTTTCAAAATATGCTAATTTTAAAATTTGAGTCGCATTCTATTAAATTTAAGGATAATGAGTACATACGGTCCAAGATTATTGGTGTTAGTTTTGGGGGATTGATTTAGATGTCAGCAGTTGTTTGGAATGCCAGCAGTTGTTTGTAAGTAAAGGATTTCCAGTTCTGGCCAGGGGGGAGAAACTGGTATTAGACTTGCCCTTATTGTTATTTTTAAGGTTAATAAAATTGATAAACTCCTAGCATGACTGATCAAGGGAAAAATAGAACACACAAATTCCAATATCAGGCAAGAAAGACGAGCTACTCCTATAGATTCTAAATCCATTAAAAGAACAATAAGGGGATATTGTGAACAGTTTTATGCCAATAAATTCAACAGTGTATTTATTTAGAATGGTCAAATTCCTGGCAGACCACGGCTCACCAAAACTGATACAGGGCTTCCCTGGTGGCGCAGTGGTTGAGAATCTGCCTGCCAATGCAGGGGACACGGGTTCGAGCCCTGGTCTGGGAAGATCCCACATGCCGCGGAGCAGCTGGGCCCGTGAGCCACAATTACTGAGCCTGCGCGTCTGGAGCCTGTGCTCTGCAACAAGAGAGGCCGCGATGGTGAGAGGCCCGCGCACCGCGATGAAGAGTGGCCCCCGCTTGCCACAACTGGAGAGAGCCCTCGCACAGAAACGAAGACCCAACACAGCCATAAATAAAATAAATAAATAAAATTAAAAAAAAAAAAAAAAAGAAAAGTGGGGTCCAGAAAAAATAAAAAGGGAGAAAGAGGAGAGGAAACAAAAAAAAAAAAAAAACTGATACAAAGATGAAATAGGAATCGAATTTGTAATTAAATACCTTTGTAGAAAGAAATCTCCAAGCTCAGATGGTTTCACTGGTATCTTTCATCAAACATGTAAGGAAGAAGTAATATCAATCTTACACAGAACTTTAAAAAAAATAGAAGAGGAGGGAACACTTCCCAACTGGTTCTGTAAGACTATATAGATAAGGTTATAGAATAATTCTGATAACAGCATCTGACAAAGACATTGCAGAGAAGAAAAATTTTAGGCCAATATCTCTCATGAACATAGACACAAAACTTCTTTAGTAAATTATCAACATAAGTCCAGTAATATATAAAAAGGAATTGGAATTTATCCTAGGAATGCGAAGTTGATTTAAAAATTGAAAATCAATCATTGCAATTGATCAAATTAACAAAATGTAGGAAAAAATCATGTTATCAATAGACGTAGAAAAGGCAACACCCATTCGTGATGAAATCTTTCATTAAGCTAGGAATAAAATGGAACTTCCTCAGTTTGATAAAAGGCATCTGTGAAAAACCTACTGCTACTTACTTAATGGTCAAAAGCTTTCCCCTTTTGATTGGGAACAACATAAAGGGATATCCATTTACTATAATTTTTCATTTAAGTATTTTATATATATAAAAATATAAAACTATATCTATTAAAAATTGTGATGGTAGTCCTGGTCAGTACAATTAGGCAAAAAAAGAAGTAAAAGGCAAGGAAGAAGTAAAGTTGTTTTTATTTGCAGATTACATGGTTTTTTGTTTAGAAAATCCTAAGAAATCTACAAAATATATTAGCATCAATAATAGAATTTTGGAAGATCATAGGATACAAGATTAGTATACAAATCAATTTTATTTCTATATAACAAGAAGCAATTAGAAAATGAATATTTTAAAAGTACCATTTACAGTAGCATCAGCTTATGAATACATAGGAATAAATTTTTTGACAAAGGTGCCAAGGTAATTCAGTGGCAAAAGGAAAGATTAAAATGAATGGACCAGAAAACCTGAATAAAAAGTATGAAAAAAATTAACTTTGACCCTTACCTCACACTATATATAAAAATTAATTCAAAATGAATTATATACTAAAAGTTAAATCTGTAAATCATCTAGAAGATGATGTAGAAGAATGTCTGTGGTACTTTGAGATAGAGAATTCTTAGAAGGAACACAAAAGCACCAACAATAAAAAAAATGATAAATTGAACTTCACCAAAATTTTAAAGTTTTCTTCAAAAGATATCATTAGGGGGCTTCCCTGATGGCACAGTGGTTGAGAATCCGCCTGCCAGTGCAGGGGACACGGGTTTGAGCCCTGGTCCGGGAAGATCCCACATGCCATGGAGCAATTAAGCCCACGCGCCACAACTACTGAGCCTGCACTCTAGAGCCCGCGAGCCACAATTACTGAGCCCACGTGCCACAACTACTGAAGCCCATGCGCCTCGAGCCCGTGTGCCACAACAAGAGAAGCCACCTCTGTGAGAGGTCCGCGCACCGTAATGAAGAGTAGCCCCTGCTCGCTGCAACTAGGGAAAGCCCGCGTGTGGCAACGAAGACCCAATGCAGCCAAAAATAAATAAATAAATAAATTTATTTTAAAAAAACAAAAACATATCATTAGGAAAGTAAAAAGGCAAGTCACAGATTGAAAGAAAATATTTGCAGTTCAGATATCTCACAAAGGACTTGTGTACTCATATTCAGAATATATAAAGAACTCCTACAGATAAGCAATAAAAAGACAACCCAATAAAAATGTAGGCAAAAGACCTGAACAGAGACTCCATAAAGGAAGATATATGAATGGCTGGTGAGCACTTGAAAAGGTGCTTGATTATTGTTCATTAGGGAAATACAAATTAAAGCCATAACAAGATACCACCTCACAGCCATTAACTAATGGCTAAATTGAAAAAGACTGACAACATCGAATGTTGATGGATGTAGATTGAAGTGCTGCTGATGGAAGTAGAAATTGGTATAACCACTTTGTAAATTGGTAGTCAGTTTTTTATAAAATCAACCATATATTTACCATATGACTCAGCAAGGCCATTCCTAGGTGTTTGCCCAAGAGAAAAGCAAATGTTCATAAAAGGACTTCTATAAAACTTTAATAACAGTTTTATTACTAAGAGGCCTAAGTCAGAATCAGTTCAAATGTTTATCAATAGGAGAATGGACAACAATAAAACGGAACAAACTACTAATATATATAGCAGTATAGATGAATCTCAAACACATAGTGAGAAGAGGAAGCCAGACACCAAAGAATACATACTGTAGTGTTCTGTTTATATGAAGTTTAAGAACAAAACTAGTCCATGGAGTAGAAATCAGAGTGGTTGATCCCAGTAGGGGGAGAGGTTGTAGGCTGGGGGAGGACTGAGTGGGACAGGCTATAACTATCTTTTGGGGAGTTTTGCTTACAAGAATGTCTGTGTTTTTCAGGACTTAAGATCTGTGCATTTCACTGTGTATAAATTTAATCTCAATTTTTAAAAAATTTGACCAAGAGGAAACATTTTCAGACACTTTAACATACTGTCTACATTTTTATTAGTGACTCTCAAGGATATTTAAGAACAGCTTGGTAATTGATGAAGGCTTTCCCATAGCATTTATTTTAACTTGAAAAATAAGCAGGTTGTAAACTGTGATTATGTTTAAGCGCTATTTGAAATGACACTATGAGATAGCAGGGTGACCTGAGGTCAGTTGCTGTCTGCTGTTACGGTTGTCCAGACCAGTGGGCTCTTATTCCATCTTCCATCTTCCATTTCACTTCCCAGTCATTCACACAGCAACCAATTGATTTTCTGCTACTCTTCTCTTTAAAAGTCTTAGCATAAAAATCCAACTCTTGGAATAAAATTCAGGTGACTTTTCATGTTCCACAAAGCCCTGTAAAAATCTAGGCCCTGCCTCATCCTCTAGCTTCATGTCAGCCGTGCTCCACTCCAACCTAGTGACTTGACCGTTCCTTGACTGTACTGAGCTCTCCCTCTTCTATTGCTGTTTCCTACCTTGGACACACACTAATGCTCTGTACAGCTCCTTTTCATCTTTCAGATTTATATAAAGTGGTGCCCCGCTCCCTGGCCTTATCAGCCATTCTCTCTTCCAAAAGCCTGTTTGTTCCTTTCCTAACACTTTACATAGTTTGTCATTATTTCTATTTCTAGATTCCATAAGGCCATCCCCCAGACCTGAGTGTAATACTTGGCCAGGCACATAGAAGGAACTGAATAAATATTTGTTGACATAATGGCTTCATTATAAAACTCTCAACCTTATCGCCCTAGGTGGTGTTGTTTTGAGTAAATGTATGTGTATGTGTGTGTGTCTCATGAAGTCCACACATTTTTTCAAAATCCTGGCAGTCCAAATTCTTATTCGTTGACAAAAACTTGCATTATCATAGGGAATAAAGTCATCTTTCTCTAAACTCGGATATCTGGCTACCTACAGTTAAGTGACCTTTCACTTCTTTATTTAATTGGATGAAACACTGAAGCCAAAATCAGGGCAATACAGCGTCATCTCTCCTCTGAGTAGAAAGTTGGAATCTGGTTTGATTGTAGGTTTTTGATATTTTCTATCTTCATTCTATCACCATTGGCCATCAAAAAGTATCTTGCGAAGTCTCAGGAACTTCATCATTTCCTGCATTTCAAATGCACATACTTTTGTGTTCATTCCCAGGAAAGCAGTCTGGCTGGTGGACCAGATGGACCATTTTGACTGTCTTGACAAGTGACTGCTGCAGCTTCTTTTTTTTTTCTTCTTCTTCTTTTTTTTTTTTTAACTCAACTGACAGAATCCATGACCTACTTCAGCAGTGCAAAACACCAACCAGCTTTCACCTCTGAGCCTCATTTCCCCAAAGCTGTGGGCTTGTATCAGTGATTAGAAAGGCACATCGGCTACATTGATTTCCAGATCTCTTCAAGGAGCTGAGTGACAAAGGCTGGAGCTGATGGAATTGGTGCAGGAAAAAGCCTTTGAATGCTGCAGTGAAGGGAGCTGGGACCCCACCTCTAAAATTTTCTTCTTCTGATGACTGATACAGTGTAGACAGAGCTCTACCACATTTGAGAAGGGTGTGGACATTGGGATTCTCAACATTCAAATTATCTGATTCTTTGCAATTACTTGGTTGCATGGGGAAGGTAAAGTCATTATGCCGTGAAAGGAAATAGTAATGAACCAACCATCTCTCAAATTAACCTGCTCCCAAACACCTGTTCCTCCTCCTTCTTCTTCCTTGCTCAGTTCTCACTGATTATTGGGTGTTTTAATATGACAGTACAACGCAGACACATTGCAGGTTGATGACAAAGTCAAACTGCACATCTTGAGAAAGATGCAGGCTTTCATGAAGTCAGTGAAAGTGATGCTGCAGAGCTCCTTGGTCAGACAGTTAGACTAGTTAACAATTGGAAGGGGGCAAATCCAGTAGAATGAGGCCAGTAGAGTTGCTTCCGAAGAGACTGATTTGAATGTCAAAGGATTACAAGATGTAATTGAGAAAAAAATAATGAATACTACTAATATTTTTGTTAAAAAGATCTTCCTGGTGATTTTGAGGGAAAAACGTTATATTTTGTGGTTGCACACTTTTATTTTTTAAATTATGTCAAACCTCCCAAAACTTGACTTATTCTGTTCTAAAAATTAGCTTAGTTGCAACTATGACCCACATTTTATTAAATATAAGATAAAATTAGTTTTATAAGTTTTAGTTTAATTTTTTTAGTTGAATCTCAACAAAAGCTTTTTTACACTATTTAATATAAAAGGTTGCTCTCGGTTTTGAGTGAACTCACATTAAGTAACTTTTTGCTGTCAAGGAGATTACCCATCCCTGACAGCAACCTGGATTCCGTGTACCTGGGGCCTCCTGATGCCTGTTGGTGTCTGAGATTCCTGGAGAATTGCAGAGGTGGAGAGAGAGGTCTGAGAGGACCAGTGCAGTGGCCTGAGCTGTGACCCAGACTTGGCCATTCCCCTCGGTGTCCCCAGCACCTACCCACCCCTAGATCCGTAGCAGACAACTCTGCCTGCCCACTCTGGGCAGCATATGACTTCCTTGCCTGCCCTCAAACCTACCCTACCTTCAGGAAGTTCTGGGGATGCTTATAAACTCCCAGAGGCTGGTAGTTAAACTGAGTGTGAAGTTTGAGGGGTGGGAGTGGAAGGGAATGGAGAATAGTTCTAGTAAGGCAGAAACAAACCTGAGACACCAAAACCAAGCAGAACCCAAATAGCAAAGCACTTATTTTTGCCTCTAGAGAAGAAAAGGGAAAACCCAGCTCCATGGAAGAACTTTTACTCCCATAGTTAGATTGAAAAAAACTGACTTTGTACTATGGTTGACCTGAAAAGTGTAGAAGCTTACAAATGGTGAGCTGGCCCCAATTGGCTTTTTTCCTTAGTGTCTGAGTCAGATTTTCTATTGTCCTTGCATTGTACCCAGGGCTTGTGAAACTGCTTAGGTATAAAGAACTTTGACTTCTCGTCAGCATCACAGGGACTTTATCTGGCACCTCCCTTTTCAATCTCTTTTATCCAAATCATCCAGGAAGACTTTGGACAGAAATAAGACCAAGGGCTCCTGGTCAGGTTGGCATAAGTACTCTTTTAGTTTTGTTTTTAGGTCAGCTACTGAAACTCCAAAACAGCCCTCTGTTGCTCAGCCTAGTAAAGTTCTCTCTCAGGTGTGGCTTTGGCAAATGCCTCACTAAAATTAAGACCCACCGAGTGTCATTGTGCCAGGCGGAAAGAGCATGGGACTTGGGAGGTCTGACTAGCCTAGTACCTGTTTGCCTGAATGAATGAATGAATGAATGGACGGATGGATGGATGTACTTTTGAGTCTTATATCTATCGTTTCCAGCGGTGACCTTGCGCAGGTTATTGACTTCTCATTTATTCACGCAGCAGATATTTATTGATTGCCTCCTGGGTTCCAGGCACTAAATTAAGTGTTGAGGCTACAAAGGTGAATAAGACAGCATTTGTCCTCAAGGTCTTGTAAGGTGATAAAGACAATAAAGGAGGGATTCTTCCAGGAGAGTAACTGGCTCTGTGTACTGGGAGACCAAGTTATAGATGTAGTTACCCCCGGATCTGTTGTTTCTGCAGGCTAGTGGCTTGCATGACTAACACTTTCACCTGTCTTTGCCTTAGGAAAGTGGTGAGCACTGTTAGGAAATAACACTCCCTTCTGTGAATATTTCCAGAGACTGATATCAGATATTCCAGTCTTTAACTTCCAGAATCTAATTTCTTCTTTAAGCATTTTTTAAAAGACAGATCAGGATATTTCCCTGTCATCAGGCTTCTGGCACCTTTCCTGTTATCTGTGCTTTTGCAAAGATTCCTGGAAATAATTTTTCATCAAATGGGGAAGGGCCCTCTTGTCCTGGGGAGAAACTGTTCTCTTTCTCATGTTGGAAATCACAGTGGGAGGGGAAGAGTTAAACTATTTCTCGTCCAAGCATCTGTGGATGCAGGTGTGTTCAGATTTCATGGGCAGAATGTCAAATGGTGTGGACATGATAAAATTTAAGCTTGCCATTTGCAATAGTGGGGACACAGAAAATTCAGTCTCCTTTAGAGCATATTAAACTAAGCATAGAGTCTTTCTACTGACTTTATACAGCTGTTTATTGAGCCTTTACTATATTCTGGGCATGCATCAAATGTTCTACATGCATTAACCTATTCAATCCTCAGGAAAAACCCATGAGGTAGATACTCTTATTAATCCCATTTTGCAGGTGAGACCCAGAGGGTTAAGTGTCTTGCCCCAGGTCACAGCTAGTAGGTAGTGAAGCTAGGATTCAAACCCAGGCACTTAGATGCTACTTTGCCTATCTACCTGTCTGATGCTTAATTCAAGACATTAGTGAAGAAATCTCCAACTGATGATTCATGCAGGAAGGAGCTGTTTCCTTCCTCGAAAACTTTGTAACAAAAGTACTTTATGTTATGTTCATGTTTGTGGGGCATGCTTCCTTGATAATAATTTTCAAAGAAAATAAACAACCCAAGTCCTGGCTTAGCATATTTCTGAGCCCATGCAAATCATGCAAAACATCATAACAAATGGCACAGAGCTGCAGGCCTGTGTTGCACTGAGCAGGACTAAAAGGGTTGAGGTCTGCCTTTTCACCTTTAAGAAATAGCTACATTGGAAAAATAAAACATCAGCAAAGTTTGAAATACGTCATGGTGTAATAGCTGCAACAGGCAGCCTGGCCAGTTTCATTTATTCTGTATTTATTCCCATTACAAGCCTTGAGTGCTCCCTGGGCTCACTCTTGCTAAATCAATTTTTCAGAATTCTCAGTGGCTGGAATTTTGTAATCTGAGAAATCAATCAAGTGCCTCGGGAGAGTGCCATGTCTTATTCTGCTCAGAGCCTCCACACATCTCTTATAATTAAGTATTAGGTGGAGTTCATTGCACTTGAATAATGAGGTGATGTTTGGGTAGGCTTCCTTTGTTGTTTTTTCTTGAAGAACATTGCTTCTGTTTTCTGGCTAAACAATCGCTGTCATCATAAAAGTGCAATTTAAAGCCTGCATAATCATGACACTTAGCATCTCCTAAAACCAAATCCAGTAGTTCATGTTCACTAGTGAGCTGCTTGAGCCGGCGCACGTAGCCTTGGCATGCAGAGCGCCTGCCTGGGAACCTGGAGCTTTTACAGTTGAGTTTGACAATGAAAGGAGACCAGGGTTGGGGGACTTGAACTTGTTCCTTTTTTAATGGCCTGACTTGCTTGATGACCAAATGAATGGCTGAATAGTCTCTGTTACAGAGACTATTACAGTTTGGTGACTGGTTCTAATTCTGCATTTGCTCCTGGACCGTATACATTTCTTGGTATCCTGCTGTTGTTTTACAGGGATAATTAGTTAACAGTGAAAGATATATACAAAATCACACATAAAACATAATCTGTAATAATTAATATCTGTAATAATATTATACAATAATATTATTATTACTGTTAAATGATATTAATAAATGTTAAATAATAATAGAAAACAGACCCTCATGTACCCACCACTTGGATTAAAATATAGAATTTAACTATACGCTTAGAAATCCTGTATAACCACACCGCCCCCCCATGGCTTACTGTTCTTACTCCCAGTATAGCCATTGTCTTGAAATTTAAAAAATATTTTATTTGCTTTTCTAGATGGTTTTACACACACACACACACACACACACACACACACACATTCCCAAGTAATATATTGCTTAGTTTTGCCTGGTTTTGAACTTAAATGGAGTCATATATTTTTGTGATTTGCTGCTTTTGCTCACTGTTGTTTTTGAGGTTCTTCTATTTATTGATGTACATAACAGGAGTTTATTCATGTTCATTGCTGTATGGTGGCGTTCTAAGACATAACTATACCACAGTTTTAAAAAAATCATTCTATGTAAATGAAAATTTGGGTCATCTCCAGTTTGGAAAAATTATGAACATTGTTGCTATGAACTCCTTTTTGCAAAAATAATTCTCAGATGTATTCCTGGCAGTGAGATTTCTGGGGCATTTTATCATCTTCAGCTTGAAGAAATAACGCCATACTTTTTTTATATTCTCGCCAGCAAGTTATGAGAGTGTTCATCACCCATAGCCTTGTCAGCACTTGGCATGGTCAGAATTTAGTTTTTGCCCATCTGGAGGGTCTGATAGTAGCTCCAGGGGGTTGTGATATCTATCTTCCTGATGACTAATGAGCTGGACCATCTTCTCATAAATTTAATGCAATTTAGTTTCCCTCTTTATATGACATTACTATTCATGTTTTTGCCGATTTTTCAGTTAGATTGCCTGCCTTTATATCATTGACTTACAGGGTTAAAAAAATTCTGGATATTAGTTATTTGTTGGTTATGTGAGCGGCAAACATCTTCTCCCTCTCTGTGCTTGTCTTTTTCATTATCTTTATTTGTTGGTTTTTGCCTCCCACAGTTTGTATATTCATTCTTTCTTTTGTTTATTTATTCATTCATTTATTTTAATACTTTTTATTATTACAGAAGCAACATGCATACTATAGAAAGTTAGGATATACAAAGAAGCAAACATTTTTTTTTTAAACAGAACTTTATATTCCTACTGCCCAAAGGTCACCAACCTTAACATCTTAGTTCATGTTCTACTGAGTTACATCTGTATGTGTGTGTGTATGTGTGTGTGTGTGTGTGTGTGTGTGATCAAAATGAAAGTGCAGTTAACAATTTCCATCTTTGCATTTGAGTAAATTTTCATCTGATGGCATATGCAAACCATCAGATTTCCCCTATTGACCACCAGTATCCTTTACAGCTGTAGTCAAGCCAACATCCAATCCAGAATTTATTGTGTATTTGGAAGAAACAAGTTTTCCATATTAAGTGTAGTCAATTTCATCAGTTCTTTCCTTTATGGTTAGTACTTTTTGTGGCTTTTGAGACATGTTTCCCAAGCCTAAGACTGTGTTATCTTCTAATTGCTTTTCAGTTTTGTTGTCTCTTTTAGGTCTGTAATCCATCTGGAATTGTTGATGGTGAATAGTGCCCAGTACTGGTCCAATTTTATTTTCCCTGTGGATACCCATCTTTCCCAGCACTATTTATTGATCTATAACACAACATCTACCGCATCTTGTGTCCACACAAGGATGAGTCTTTTACTTGGCTCTCTCTCTTCTGATCCATGGGTCAGTTTGCTTATTTCTGTACCAATGCTGCAGTGTTTTTATCCTTATAGCTTTATAAAGACTTGGAATTTAGTAGGGCAAATCTCCCTGTTAGCGAGGATAGGTGGGCTATCTTTGAATATAAATCTCAGTGGCTTAAACCAAAAAGGGTTGTTTCTTGCTTATGTTACGTGTATAATTGTAGTCACTCGGGGCCCAGACAGACAGAAGCTCCGTTGCCATATCACCCTGTGCTTCCAGAGGGGAGAAGAGAGAGTGAAGAGTCAGCCCTTGACGCTTCCTCCCAGAAGGTCTGTTCTCCTCATGTTTCATTGGCAGAGCTAGTCACATGACCACACCTAATTTCAAGGGTGTAAGGGAATATAGTTGTTCTATAACTAGAACTAGAGGATTGTCTGCCCTCTCCAACTTTGTTCTTTTTCAGTAGTATTTTGACTCTTCTCAGCCCTTTGCTCTTCTGTAGGTATTTTAGAATCAGCTGGTCAAGTTCCATGAAAATCCTTATAGAGATTTTGATTGCTGCTTTACTGAGTCTAAGGTTTACTTTGGGGAGAAATGATATCTTCCTATCTAAGTGCATGGTATATTTGTCTATTTAGATCATAATATCTTTTAGTCATTTTATACTTCTCCCTTTAAAGAACTTGCCCATTATTTATTACATTAATTCTTAGGTACTTTATATTATTATTGGTATTGTTAATTTTATTTTTTAAATTATTTTTTAAATTACTTTTTCTATCCGATTTTTTTATAGTGTCCAGAAATACAATTGACTTCGGTATATTGATTTTTTGGTGCAGAATTTTACTAAACTTTCCTAGTAATTCTCATTACTTATTCATAGATGATTTTGGGTTTTCTACAAAGAAAATCATATTACCCACAAATATTTATTTTTTCCTTTCCAATTCTTAAGCTTTTTATTTAGTTTTCTTATCACCTCATTAGCTAGGACCTCCCCATAAAAGGTTCTGGAAGTGGGGGTAGCAAGCATCCATGTCTTATTACTGATACAAAGGGAATGCTTTAAACATTTTACCATTAAGTATGACTTTTTTTTGGTAGACATTCTTTATCAAGGTCCTTTTATTTCTAGTTTGCTAAGAATGAATTTTGAGTTTTGTGCATCTGACAAGTTGGTATTTTTCCCTTTAATGTGTTAATGTGGTGATTAACTTTAAAAATATTAAACCAGTGTTAATTTCTGTAATTAACCCACTTTGATGAAGATGTATTCCCCTTTTTACTTAGTGCTAGTCACTGTTATCAAACCAGACAGAAGTACAAAAAAAAAGTACAAGACTTACAGAATTCCCCAAAATGGTTGGAAACTTGAAATATTCAATTCAGTGACTAACAAATCAAACATAAATGGGAAAATATATAAGACTTGAACAGTACTGTTAACAGGCTTCATTAAAATGAGCGTTCCCTCATTTTTAATTCTCTGTAAAGAGTCTGTGTCAGATGATTTATTTTCTTTTGGGATGTCTGGCAGATATGCCCATAAAATATTTGGTCGTAGAATTTAAAATACTGAATCAGTTTACTTAAGGTTATAAAATCCTTGTGTTTTAAAATTTTTTTCTTGAGAAATTTTTGGTAATTTCTATTTATTTTTAGAACTTAGTTCTTTCACATAAACTTCCAAATGTATTGACAAAGTATTTCATAATATCATTTGTTTTCAGTTTATATCTGCATTATTCATCTCTGTATTGCTTATATGTACTGTCTCTCTCTCTCTCCCCTAAATGTTTTTCGTGCTAATCTTGCCAGAGGTTAATCTATTAGTCTTTTCAATGAGCCAACTTTTGCTATGAGCCTCTCTACCACGTGTTTGTTTTATTTTTCGTTATTTCTGCTGTTATCTTTATTATTTCCCTCCATCAACTTTAAATGTATTCTGTTCTTTTGTGAATTTATTAAGTTAACTTAAATGCATTGCTTAATAGTGCTAGTCTTTCTTCTTTTTCTAACTTAAGCAATTTGTGCTATAAATTTTCCTATAAATGTTTCTTTAGCTATGTACTATAAGTTTTAATGAATATTGGTTTCATTAAATTTACTTTTGAAAACTTTCTAGTTTTGACTTTTCTTCTGTGACTCATAAGTTGTTTAGAAGAGCTTTTTAAAAAAAAAAAACCCTAAACATGATTTTTTCTTCTTATATATATATATTTTTTTTAATTAATTTATTTATTTATGGCTGTGTTGGGTCTTCGTTTCTGTGCGAGGGCTTTCTCTAGTTGTGGCAAGCAGGGGCCACTCTTCATCGCGGTGTGCGAGCCTCTCACTATCGCGGCCTCTCTTGTTGCGGAGCACAGGCTCCAGACGCGCAGGCTCAGTAATTGTGGCTCACGAGCCCAGTTGCTCCGCGGCATGTGGGACCTTCCCAGACCAGGGCTCGAACCCGTGTCCCCTGCATTGGCAGGCAGATTCTCAACCACTGTGCCACCAGGGAAGCCCCTATTCTTATATTTTTAAAATGATTTATAGTTTAATTACATTGTGGTCAGATAATGTGATCTGCAAAAATTATCAATCTTTAGATCTTGAGGCTAGCTTTGTGGCTTAGCATATGGTCAGTTTTCATAAGTATTCCATATGGTTAAAAAGAATGTAAATTTTTAAACTGCTGGAAATAAAGTTGTATATATGTCCATTGGACTAAGCTTGTAAATTGTGCTGTTCAAATTTTACATATCCTCTCTAAATTTTCTGTTTATGATTAATTAATGCTTAGTTTATACAATTAAAGTATTAATATTAATTTATGCTTAATTTATTTAAATGCACATTAAAATTTTCCACTGTTAGAGTAGATGTTGTAGTTCTGTGGTCTTTGTAATTTCGCCCATTTTTGATTCCTATATTTTGAAGTGATGTGTAAACATAGTTTAGAATTGTCATACTTCTTATTATACTTTCTACTAGTTTTATAATTAAGTCTATGACCATCTTTATTTCTAGTGCTGTTTTTTTACAATAAAGAACATTTGACTTTAATATTGAGGCCAGAGACTTCCCTGATGGCACAGTGGTTAAGAATCTGCCTGCCAATGAAGGGGACAAGGGTTCAATCCCTGGTCCAGGAAGATCCCACATGCCACGGAGCAACTAAGCCCGTACGCCACAACTACTGAGCCTGTGCTCTACAGCCTGCGAACCACAATTACTGAGCCTGCACTCCACAGTTACTGAAGCCCGCGTGCCCTAGAGCCTGCATGCCACAACTGCTGAGCCCACACACTGCAACTACTGAAGTCCGCACACTCTAGGGCCCACGTGCTACAACTACTGAAGCCTGCATGCCTAGAGCCCGTACTCCACAACAAGAGAAGCCACCACAATGAGAAGCCCATGCACCGCAATGAAGAGTAGCCCCTGCTCGCCACAACCAGAGAAAAGCCCGCGTGCAGCAACGAAGACCCAATGCAGGAAAAAAATATATATATATACATATATATATACATATATATGTATATATATTGAGGTCAACTTTCTATTGGTTAAAGTTTGCTTCTTATATCTTTTTCTGTCCTGTAACTGTTTGTACTCTATTTTTTAAATCTATGTATTTTTTAAACTTTTACCTGGGGAGCTGTTTTCAATTATAGTTGCTGTTACTACTCATATATTAGGATTTATTTATATCATTCATTATGTACTGTTTCCCCTTCCTCCTTGTACCATTTTCATCTTCTGATTCCATTATTTTCCTCCTTTTGTTTGCAAGTTCTACCAAGCCTCTTGGTTAACACATGTAGTTAACAAAGTCTCAAATTAATTAATATTTTTGTTTTTCTTCTTCTGAGCAACAAAAAGACTTTAAATGCTTTAGCTCTGATAAATGCATTCTAATATATCTGGTAGTTTTCTTTGGTGTTAATTCTAGCCTGATTCTTCCTCTCTCTCCCCCAACAAAACCACCAACCTGTGCATAGTTTAACCATATACATACCATTCTCTTTTCCATCTCAGCCTTTCCACTTTCTGCCAAAAATATATCTTTTAAATTTCCTTCTTTTGATATATCTTTTGTGGTAAATGCTCTGTTTTTGATTTTTCTAAATTTTCTTTGACCTCATTCTTGAAAGATAACTTTGCTAAATATGGAATTCTTATTTGACAGTTTATGTCTCTCTGAACTTTTTCACCATATTATCCTTGTCACTCAGCCTCTCTTCATATTCTTCACCTCTTTCTCTCTCAATCCTCCTCTCCCTCCCCCTCCCCCTCCCCCCTCTCCACTCCCCCTCCCCCCTCTCCACTCCCCCTCCTTCCCCTCCTCCTCGTCTTCTTCTTCTTCTCCTTCTTCTTCCTCTTCCTCTTCAACTGCATTTTGGAAAAATTTTGAACCTACCTTCCAATTTACTAATTCTCTATTCAGCTTTGTCTCACCTACTATTTAATCTATTTATTATTTAATCCTATTTTAAGTTCAATACTCATTTTTTATTTACAGAAATTCTTTTTTTTTTATTTACAGAAATTCTATTTGGTCTTTTTAAAAATCTGCTTCATTATTTTTTATAATGCTTCTTCTTCATCCTTATTTTCATGCTTCCCTATAATTTCCTTAAACATATTTCAAGTAATTACTTTATATTCTGTGCCTTATAAAGGTTGTTGTGAATATGTTTTTCCTATATATGCCCTGGAATCTTTTGTGTTTTGAGTTTTCTTATGCTGGGCTTTTAATTTTTCCTAGAACTTTATTTTGGGGAGTATTTTGATGTCTGGATTGAAGATGAATTCCTCCAGAGAGCACTACCTACTCCAGGGCCATCCAAAATTAATTCTCCACTTTAGGTTTTTTGGGGACCATATGAGAAGCATGAAGGGGACAGCAAAAACCTACAAGAGTCATATTTATGAAATCTCTCCACACAGCAGAAAAATGGAGACAGCCAAATTTCCTTGCTGTTTCTTTCTGAAAATCAAGCTTCCTTTCTTACTTAATCTAAGGCCTTTAGGATCTAAGGTTTATTCAGGGGTCTTCTGTTATATTTTCCCACTTGGATAGGCCTGAGACTTTGTTTCTTCACTCCTGTGCCTCAGGGAGACATCAAAGTGAAGCTCAAGGTCTGCAGGTTTCCACAGACACACTCAGGGCACAATCTGGCTTTGCTGTTTCCTTGTGTCTAAGACCCTTGTTTTCCTTTCATTTTGGGAAACCTTGCTTTCAGTAATTCTTCTCTTAATGTCAATTCAGTGATAGGTTTAAAAGCTTGTTTGTTTGTTTTATATTTCATCCAACATTTAATTATTTCCATCAGGATATATAGTCTGTCACATCGCTGGGAATAAAGTCTTGGGTTTGGAAATTTCTGGATATTTCTGTATGGGAAAAGAGGATTAAACTTGGGCTTAGAAACGGTCAGATCTGGGCTTGAGACCAGCTTCAATATTTCTAGTTACCTGTTTCCTCAGCTTTACTAACACCTTCCATTTGTATCTTGAATTTCTGTTTACAAAGTACTTTCACCAATACCATGTGTTTTGAGAGTTCGGTGATGTTGTTGTCCCCATTTGGTGAACAGATGAGACCACTTGTGGGGACACCACCCTGACCTGGAACCCAGATCTTCTAACACCTAGAAGAGTTCTCTTTTTGTTCTATTTTGTGCTGTCCTGGATGAAATGATTTAAAAGCCACCAAGGTGGATTTCACTTTGTTGTGTGGGGCAAGTCGCTACTTGGACACTGCCTTGATGGAGTTTCTGAGTCCAAAGCTGGCTTCTGGATGAAGTCCCTTGCTGCCAAGATCACAGGAGATGAAATGCCATATATTTGCTTTCCAATATTTAAATGGCCTTTCTAACTTAAAAAAAATCCACAATTCTCGTATGAACATAAAACAGATCTTTTTTGAAGTAATAACAGGGGGAGGCAGGCTTTGTGTACATCAACTAAACGAAGCTCTTGTTCTATTTATGATCAGTTTCCTTAGGGGTGTAAGTGAGAGATGAGCCTGGTTGGTCTTTGGTGATGGGAGTTTGGTGTCAGAGAAACAAGGATGTGGGGGAAGGTTGGGAAGCCACCTGATCGGCCACCATGTCACCTGGGGCTTCAGTCCCTGGTGGTGCAGTTTTCTTCAGTAACCAAACACTGGCCTAGCCTAACGTAGGGCAGAAATGTGAAGTCCATTTGTCTTCCTCTTTTCCATTTACACAATATTGGGAAGGTTTGATTGGGCTGTGTGGTCAGCACCCACCACAGGCTGCCCTGGTGGTCAGCATTTGAGCCAACTACCTTGGAGGTGGTAGATCTTTTTTTTTTTTTTTCAAGTAGATGATGTACTTCTTGGTAGCTCTTCTTAATGCTCAGCCCATATACAGTCTGTGTCAAAAGCCCAGTCTTCCTCCTGTGTTTCTTCTTTCTTCCATCACACTGCTATCACACGCACAGCGCTTCTGACACCAGATGTGCAGGGGTTTCCCCACCAAGCAATTCTCTGCTGGGCGTGCTACAGTTTAACTCATTTCCAACACTCTCTATCTGGAGAGAGCCTCAGATCCCACAGGTGAAGGGCTCAGTCCCACCAGACTGCCCCCATTTCAGGCTCCAGTCACAAGTCCAGGTTGTCACTTGTGTTTCTGATCAATCGGCTACGAATCTGAGGTTCCCATGACCCCTCCTCCGGTTTGATTAATTTGCTAGAGCAGCTCACAGAACTCAGGGACACACTTACTGACATTTACCATTTTATTAAAGGATTTGATAAAGGATGCAGATGAGCATCCAGATAAAAAGATACATACGGTGAGGTCTGGGAGGGTCCTGAGCACAGGACGTTGTGTCCCCATGGAGTTGGGGTCACCTTCCCGGTATATGGATATGTTCACCAACCTGAAAGCTCTCTGAATCCCATATTTTTGGGATTTTTGTGGTGGCTTCATCATGTAGGTCTGATCAATCATGAACTGTTTCTAGTCCCTCTCCCCTCTCTGGAGAACGGGAGATGAAAATTCCAAGCTTCTAATCATGGCTTGGTCTTTCTGGTGACCAGCACCTCTCCAGGAGCCCACCCAGAGTCACCTCAGTAGAACAAAAGATGCTCCTGTGCTCTTACCACTTAGGAATTTACAAGGGTTTTAGGAGCTCTGTGCCAGGAACCAGGGGCGGAGAGCAAAATATATATTATATATATTTTTTTTTTTTTTCTATTATTTTACACATTCCCTTCCTGTTCAGGCTGAGATCCCCAATCAAGGCTGCTAGGAGCAAGTTAGAAGGGTTGTTTTCCCTGACAAATCATACTGCAGGTGATACAACATTTCACAAAAGGCAGATGTCACTGAGGCCACTTCCTTAGAAAGCTAGGCAGTAGCAGTCATTAAGACTTCCAGGGTTTCTCCTGAAGACTGTACTCCCCGTGGAGAGGCTAATCAGATGAGCATATTGGGCTAAGTAATGGCTACTGCCTTTTTAGTTGTTTCTCAAATGTGTACCTTACTATTCAAATCTCGCCATCAAATTTATGTTCTGCCAAGGCCGTTGGTCGGAAGTAAAATAAAATTATTTTCCATTAAAATGTTATCTTTATCTGAATCCTGCCCATGCTTTTATCAGCTCCCCTAACAGTGTTATGGGAAAAGGTAATTTCTCCCTTTTGAAAGCTTACTCTTAGGTTTCAGGTCATTGTGGCATGTAATCAAGACTGAAAAAAGCAAAAGTTGTCACAAGTGGAGCTTGTGAAGGGGATTTAGACCTTCAGTAGATTAGGATGTTGTGATATGCAAAATCACATCTCATCTTGGTGACTGTTCTTAGCTCTCTCTAGGTCAAGGAGTAATATTTATGATTCCTAATAAGAATTTTTCATCAATCAGTGTAGGGTGGATGGAGGGAGCCAAAGTGGCTTCTGTCATTTAAAAACCCTTAATCCTCCTCTGCTGATGTTTTGCTCCTTCCCAGGATTGGTGCTTCCGGGGCTTGACAAAAGGACCACCATCTTCTTCTCCCGAAGTCGGATTCTTCCCCTACCACTCGTGCTTCCTCTGCACTTTTCGCACATTGTGCCTGAGTTGGTTCTTTTTTTTTTTTTTTTTTTTTCAGAACAAAATCCTCTTTGGAGATGCAAACTGGGGTTATGCAAGGAATTTACAGTCTGCTTTATTCTGTTTGTATTTCCTGCCTCTGACATTTGCTTTCAGACTAATTATGAGCTTTTTGGTACCTTCTCCTTTTCCCCATTGCTCCTTCCTTAAACAAGGCTGAGCGATCCTTTCCAGCATGAGATGGAAATCTCGTCTGGCTCAGGTGGCTGAAGAATCACCCTGCCTAGACACAGGGAATGGAGGACATGACCTTTCGTGGCCATATAATGTCTTTCTGTCCCCAAGGACCTTGGCCTTTTGCCAGAGTACTTAATTGAGTGAAGTTATGTTTGTGAAAGAATAAATAGTCTCTACCATTTATATATTCATTCAGTCACCGTGTTTTGCTGACTTCTCCTCCCAGGCAGTGTGCTGGGTCCTAAGGCTTCAACAGTGACCCTGATAGACACATGCCTACAGGGGCTATAAAACAAATAGGCAGTTAGCATTGCTATAACTACAACTATGCTAGGAAAATCTGTGATTTTTTTCTCTATTTAGAAATAATTCACAATTTCTTAAGGACTGCATTAACCTTTGGTAGGTAATTTGACCTGAGCCTCCATTTCTCACCCGTATAACAGGCCCAACATCTACGTCATTGTGTTGTTCTAGGGATGCAGTGAAGCCAGGTAATGAAAGCTTCCTAGCACAGAGTCTGGCAGACGGAGGCTCTCAATGACTGATGGTTTTGTTGTCCTTCTGATGGAACACTCCTGGTACCTGGTAAACAGTTTCCACTTTCCTTCTTTTCTCGTTCATTGAAACAGCACTCCACCTGCCCTTCCTTCAGACCCTTAGAATCTCGTGTTGCTTCCCTTTCTATAGCTTCTTAAATTTTTCCCCAGTATTTAGCCCAGATATCTGGGAGGTGGCTGTCAGTCTCTGGAGAACAGTGGGACTCCTGCTCTGAAGGCTCCAGGAAGATTCTGGGGTCATCCTCATAGGTTGAGCCCAGGGAAGTGTGTGTGTGTGTGTGTGTGTGTGTGTTACACACACACACACACACACACACACACCCCATATGTCTGGAGGGTGGGCTGTGATAAGGAAGAATTCAATGAAGGCCCAGCTCACCTCCCTGTCTCACGTTATCCTGAGCCAGTGCAGTTCCAAGCCTGACTCTAACCCTTCTCCTCCAAGATGCAGCCCTGTCTTCTTCCTTTGTGGAACCTCCCCTGATTATCAGGTCTTCAGCCATTCATTCAGTATGTACATTTATTGAGCACCTAGTGAGTGCAGGCACAGGGTACACAGCCTCTGCTCTCACAGAGCTGAGAATCTAGTGGAAGGGAGATGGATGCTAGACAATCACATAAATGAAAAGAGTGGTGCTAAGTGTTATGAAGGACAGGTGCAGAGGGCAGTCAGAGCCTGTTACACCTGCTGGTGGGGCCAGGGAAGGCCTCTGAGGAAGTGACATTTAAAGAGACTTGCAGGGTGAGTAGGAGTTTGTTAGGCAGAAAAGGGATGCTCATCACTGTGTTTCCTTGGAGCCCCCAAGAGTCCACATCATCTGGTCCAGTTTTCATATTACCCTTCACGTCATTCATTTGTTCGTTCACTTGTCTTTGTTGAGCACCAGTGATGTGTCTGGCACTGTTCTTGATGTGAGGGATATAATGGCAACAGACACAGACACCGTCTTGGTGTCTTGGTCATGGAGCCATTCTGGTCCGTGGAACTCACATCCTTGTTATCTTTGTATGTGCATTTGTTTTGTTTCCTCTTCCATGTTCTCTGATTCACTGTGGGGAGGTAGCATGGTTTTGAGAAAGAGCATAAGTAGAAAAAACAGATGAAAGGGAAGAGATCAGATTTTAACTTAGGGCCTAAGGCGTGCCAGGCGCTTTGCCCAGTGTGCCATGGACGCTCTATCATTGGTTCTCTCAATTGCTCTGTGGGCAGCTGTTGACTTGTAGATGGCAAGCCTGAGCTTCAGAAGTTAAGCTCCTCCTCTTAGGTCACACAGGTAGGAGGTGATGGGGTCAGGTCGCCTACCTGGGTCCATTCAGCTGGGCTACAAGAGCACTTCTTACCTGTTCTCAGTCCCTACTCCACCTCTGCCTCACTGTAGGTTCTCAGTTCATTTTACATCTCTGGGGTTGTGTCCACTAGGTCTTCTTGGCTACCTTCAGTGGGCCAAGATGGTTCTCTCCATCCCTCTGGATCGGGCGGTCAAGTGGTGTTGGCTTCAACAGCCTCAAACTCTGCCTGCCTTCTCCAAGGAGCTTAGGACCCACCCATTCTCCTTTGTCCCAGCTCCTCACCAGCTGAAAGATTTAACTCTTGTTAAATCTTAAGGCTGATGGTATCAGATTAAGTCATTCTACCTGAGGCTGTTGGCCACTCTGACCTGCCTGGAATCACAGGCAACTCTACTGCAGGGATGAATAAACTTAACCCCCCACCCCTGGATTATATCAATTGCAATAAACTCTTGTTTTTAAAAGAAATTTTAGAGGAATCATTGGCGTGAAATTCAGAAGATTTCCTGGATTTTGAGAATTCTCTTCATTCCAGCCAAGAAAGACTTTTTTTTTCTCCTACATCAGAGCAAAACAATCTCATTACTACTGGATTAGAGAGAAGGAGAGACTTAAAAAAAATCACTGTGGGGCTTCCCTGGTGGCGCAGTGGTTGAGAATCTGCCTGCTAATGCAGGGGACACGGGTTCGAGCCCTGGTCTGGGAAGATCCCACATGCCACGGAGCAGCTGGGCCCGTGAGCCACAATTGCTGAGCCTGCGCGTCTGGAGCCTGTGCCCCGCAACGGGAGGGGCCGCGATAGAGAAAGGCCCGCGCACCGCGATGAAGAGCGGTCCCCGCACCGCGATGAAGAGCGGTCCCCGCACCGCGATGAAGAGTGGCCCCCGCTTGCCGCAACTGGAGAAAGCCCTCGCACGAACCGAAGACCCAACACAGCCAAAAATAAATAAATAAATAAATAAATAAATAAATAAATAAATAAATAAGAAAAATCCTTTAAAAAAAAAAAAAAAAAAAAATCACTGTGGGTACTGAGTCTATTCTGTAATTTTATCAGAATTTCCCCTCGAAATTATGACTCTGGTTAAGTAGCTACATCAGATGCTAATGATCTTCTGTCAGTCATTTCGTGAGGAATAATAACTGGCTTTCCTGTTCGGTTGAATGAGTTAGGCTACAGATGCACTGTGGACCCACATTCTAAGATTTGTAGCAATCTTCTTTCATCCTTTTTTGAAAGTGAAATCTCTTAATAACTTAGAATGTTAATCAATATAGCTTGTCATAAAAAAGAAAACAGAACGGGCATCTTAGCTAGAATGAACTATGCATTGAGAAACTATGAAACTGAAACTATGAATGAGAAACTAGTCCTCTTAAGGGATTTGGGGCCACAGGGACATAAAAATCGGTTTCAACACAGTGAAACTTGGAATCGTAGAAACAAGCTCTGTGATGGGTCATGTAGCATAAGAATGACCTGCTGGTTGTCCGACCCTCTCATCTGAGAGCTTCAGGCGTCTGCAGAGTGGAGTGGGAACAGTATCTCCGCTGGCTCCTCTCACTGAGTCTTTGAGTTTGTTCATTTGACCAGCTAAGATCATTTTACATCTGCAGGGAGCCACAGGGGCTGCAGAATTGTGTTGAGAGGCTGAGAACCCGGTTCCAGAAGTCTCTGTAAGCAAGCATGCAGTTATGTAACTGAAGAACTGCAGATCGCAAGAGTGGAGCTTGTGAAGGCTTTTCTGTGAGGACGGAACTTTACAGGACCCGGCCGGGTACCGCAGGAGCACAGCAGCTGCGGCAGCCGGCAGCGTTAAGAGAGCGATCACCCGGCGCCGAGTAAGGAGGCTAAGCGTGTCTCAGCTCCTCGTGAACGCATCCTCAAGATGGCTTTGTGGGTTGAGTGCTACTGACCCCGTTGTACAAATGAGGAAACTGAGGCCCCCAGAGATGAGCTCACATGGGAGAAAGTGGCAGAGTTGAATCCACATACGCTCGGTTTGCCTGAAAAGCCCGCTTTCTTCAACAGCGCACAATACTCCCTCCTGTTGAATGGATTATTCAATCCTCAAATCTCCTGTGTAACTTAATTTGTTGTTGTTACTGGTTTAAACAAAACCACCCCAAACTTATCGAGTGCTTCTTTGCTCTAGTGTGAAGAGAAGGGATGAATTGATGTGCATCATGTTCAGTGCAAGCTTAGGAGGTCATTTAAACAGTTGGACCATTAGCACCGGAAGGCAGGTGAGCTCTCGAATTGGTAGCCTGCAGACCCAGCCCCCAGCCCTGCTGGCCCGTGGATGAGTTCATTTGGTCTGTACTGTATTCATTTTTGATGAGTTATTAATATTTAAAATGGAGACATTTCCCATAACTATCAGGGTTTCCTTCTTCTGTTACAAGATCAAAACTTCTGGGAACACTGAGCCCACGTGGCAGACACCAGCTTGAGCAGAGATGGGGCTGCACCTTTAAACAGGTGGCTGTTCCCCAGTTTGCCCCAGTCCTCACTACTCCCAGATGTCTCCCAACAGCGAAGCTAGGTATTAGTTGCCATTTATAATCACAAATGAATCATTAATTTTCTGGAAGTGAAGTATTTCCTGGATCTGAGCGTCTAGCAATAGAACCCGGGAGGGTTTTCTGTTGCAAAAAAAATTGACTCAACATCCAGCTACTTTACTCATGCTCCCCATCTGCCTGGCTCCCCCGGGCGTGATGTGGTGGCTGCTTGTGGTTCAGCCTCTTATTTTGCAGAGCAACCTGAAGTCCAGAGAGGGAAAGCAACTTGCCCAACATCGTGCGTTCAGTTAATGGTAGAGCCAAGGTGGGAACCTGGATCCCTGACTCGCAACAGCCCTCTCCTGCTTGTCAGGGGTCAGCAAGGTGCTGACTAGGCATGCTTGTTCCCACGTCCTTGGTTTTGGGTGGTCTTGTGGAGATGCACTGGCAAACTCAAAACACCCTTCAACATGAAAAGTTATTCAACCACCTGGTATTGCCTTTCTCCCTCTTGGAAAAGAAAATACTAACTCTTTGAGCATCATATAATGAAAAATTTGTACAAAGTCATTAGAACACAATTCCATTTGTGGTGCCAGGAATAATCAGTTTGTCTGGGGAAATTCATTATAATTAGCAGAAGTGAAAAGTACAACACAAAAAGCTGGGTCTGTCCCCCTGATTCTTATCTCGTTTGCTTTTAAAACTTTTTTCTTTGGTGCTGGTTTTCTTATTTCTTGCAATCCTTGGGGTTCAAATCTCTTCCACTTGGTTGAAAAGTCAGCTGGGGAGGAAAAAGCAAAACAACATTCTTTCACCTAAGCTGTCTCAGTAAGTAGACCTTTCTTTGCAAAGGGAATGTTGTAAACCTGTGACAATTCATCTATGCAGCTGGAGAGAAGAAGCAGTGATTTCCTTTCAGAATCACTGGGCAGGCAGATAGACCTGTTAATGCTACATGCCTGGCATCACCACCTGGACCAGCAACCTGTATTGTGATGCTTTGCTTATTGACTCTCATTGATGACAGCCAAGTGAACACTGAAAATGCCAGAAACAGGGTGCGGAAGCCACCCTCTTTCATCTGCTTCCTAGTTTAGAGGCTCCAAGAGCATCTTTACTTTTCACAGCCAGATCAACATAGAACTATTTACAATCAGCTGCTTCCAGCCAAGAAAACCTGCTACAAGCTCTGAAAGGAAGGGACATATGCTCTTCCCACCATCACTGTGAGTGCTTATATGCGTGTGTGTGTGTTCTAAACTCTGTTCTACCCCTGGAGAGGTAGACTGTCAGTTTTCTCTCACACCACTGGCTTGGGACTATTCTAATCATAATTTCTGTTGTTAATAATGTTAGCAAAATATGAATGCATTTATCCTATTTTATAATCCCGATCTTCCAAAATGTCCAGTGCTCTGCCCGCGTCTTTGGTCAATTCTCAGTTTTATTTCCTAATCATGCTGGAAGCAAGGACCGTGTTTCAGGGGGAAGACAGTCACTTGGAACGAATGTCATCTCACCTGCCCCTCACTAGCATAAAAACTTCCACGGCCCCTCAGGGTCTCAAATGTACGTTTCTTTGAGAAGAGAAGAGGGTGTTGTTTGGCTAGAATTGGAAAGAATTTCTTTAAAAACCTTTCTGTTTTCTTTTTCTCCCAGTTGAACTTGAATCTGAGCCTTGGTAGGTCCCAGGGTCTCAGAGCTGGAAGGCTCATGGGAGGTTACTTCCTGGTCCCAAACCCCCGCCCTCACAGGAGGAGGTGGCAGAAAAACTGTGGGATCCTATGAATTCAGGATGGTTTGGTAGAGCCTAATTCTTATTCAGTTGGCATTTGGGAAAGCAGGAATTTTGACAAAGCCCCTGAGCTGCCCACAGCTGGGACGTGCCTCCTGGGCCAGAAGGAAGTGCCTCAGAAGCCCTTTGCCAAAGGACATCATGCTGGTTCAGTAACTGTGGGAATGTCAGTGAGAAAGTGACAAGCGTAAGGTTTAGCATGGGATCAGAGTCGATCACGTCAGCTAGACAAGGGTGCACAGTGCTGCTTTAAACGTGCTGCCCGGAGGCCCAATAGGATGTG
Organism: Balaenoptera acutorostrata; assembly: GCF_949987535.1. Classification (NCBI taxonomy): domain Eukaryota; kingdom Metazoa; phylum Chordata; class Mammalia; order Artiodactyla; family Balaenopteridae; genus Balaenoptera; species Balaenoptera acutorostrata. The sequence goes on along the minus strand of NC_080079.1, from coordinate 11,054,595 downwards.
AGACTGGCTGCTGCTGGATGCCCACATGATCTAGGCTGTTGAACTCAGCCTTTAAAATGCCTTTGAATCCCTCCTCCTTTTCAAAGAAGTAGATGCTTCTCCATTTTGGAGGACCTGGCAGCGCGGGTCCCACTGAGCGGGAGAGAATATGCTTTACCTGCTCTCCAAAGAATGAGCCACAGCCTCCACTGTCAGAACTGGCCAAATTTGAGTTCCTGGGGGCAAGGAGGTGACCGGGTGGAGGCTGAGGGTCTGGCCTCAAACCACCTGCCCCAGGACTTGACCTTGGAGGGTTTTCAGCGGCCCCTTCTCTTGTCCATCTTGTGAATATGCCCAGAGGCTCAGGGCTGTTGGCTGCTGAGCCGGGACTCGTATGTCTTAAAAGTCTCCAAACCATTTTTCATGGGGACACCTACAAATTCCTGCATCCACCCTACGCTCATTGACCTTCTTTTTAATGTTTTCCCAAGAGATGACAACTTGGCAACACCCAGGGCTGCCTCTCCTCTGATTCATATCTTGGAAACTTTCATCCATAACCTGACGAAGCCCCATCCATAACCCGACGAAGCACATCTTTTAGGCCCGCCACGTTCAATGTGCAGTCATCCCTCAGCATCCTTTGGGGAATGGTACCAGGAGCCCCACAGATACCAGAATCCATGGATGCTCAAGACGCTTATATAAATGGAGTAGCAGTAATTAGGTGGGTAGACTGCTAAACTGTCAGATTTGAACGAAGTCCGTTCGTTACTCCTCCTGTAAGAGCTCAGAATGAGGCCGGTACCCACCAGAGCCAAGTGTCCAGCCCTCCCCCACTCTGTAACCTCAGGGCAAAGTGTGAACGAAGAGCAGGAACAGAGCAAAGTGGGTGAGGATGGGCAATTAAGAACCCGTTGCACTTGCTAGGAGGGTGGTGGCCAAATGGGGCTGCTTTGGGCACCCTGTAAATCATCTGATACCCTTCATCAGAGCAAACAATCTAGAACAGGCCTGGGCAATGCCGTTTTGCGCAAAGTTTTACTTTAAACAGAATATTCAATATATGTTGGCACTGCTTTCCTGTTTGAGTACAAATCATTATTCAAAAATGTTTAAGTGCTTCATTTTTATTCCTGAGATAAACCTGGCTTAATATCCTGTTTTTTAAAAAAATACTCTGTTACCTTGTTTAATTTGATTGCTGAAAAAGTTCTGCTTTGGTATAAGCTTGTGTTCATACTTGGGGAGCCCCGTTTAAGAAGACACATTATTATCAGAGATAATTTGTTAAAGTTGCAGGTTATTCATTTTTATGTACTATAACCATGATTATCTTGAACCTACAATTCAGGCTCTTGCTTTTTTCTCTTAACATTGTGTCCTAAGTATCGTCTGTAGTGCTACATAATCACAATAATTTTCATGGTTGCATCATAATCCATTGAATGGAAATATCCCAGTTCTTTATCTTTACATTTTCCCATAATTATAAATAACTTTGAGCAGAATGTCTTCTAGATTTCTCCATAGTTTTGTATTATTTCCTGAAGATGGACTCTCAGAGATGTTGTATAAAGAGGATGAATGTGCTGTAGGCCAGACCTTCTCAGACTTCGGGGCACACGCAGCTTGCTTGTGGATCTGGTGAAATACGGATTCTAACTCAGTAGGTCTGGGGTGGGTCTGACATTCTGTATTTGTGACAAACTCACTGATGCCAAGGCCGCTGCTCAGGTTTCAGACAGTCTCTTAAAGTCCTTGGTGTTATGGCATTAGACCCATTCTACCAAATCTACCAAATCACTGTGCGGGCTGGTTACCTAGGAGCTCTGCCCCTCAGGCCTCAGGAGTATTTTCTCATCAAGAGGAAAGTTTTGAATAGGCTGGTGTCCAGAGAAGGTGGGAGCTGTAGCCCCTGCCTTCAACAAAAGCATCTAAACTCGCTCCTGGCTGCCATTAGACTCACCTGAGGAGGGCTTCCCTGGTGGCGCAGTGGTTCAGAATCTGCCTGCTAATGCAGGGGACACGGCTTCGAGCCCTGGTCCGGGAAGATCCCACATGCTGCAGAGCAACTAAGCCCATGCGCCACAACTACTGAGCCTGCACTCTAGAGCCCGCGAGCCACAACTACTGAGCCCACGTGCCACAACTGCTGAAGCCCGCACGCCTAGAGCCCATGCTCAGCAACAAGAGAAGCCACCGCAATGAGAAGCCCGCACACTGCAGTGAAGAGTAACCCCCGCTCACCACAACTAGAGAAAGCCCGCACGCAGCAACGAACACCCAACGCAGCCCAAAAAAAAAAAAAAAAAAAAAGAATAAATAAAAAAAAATTATTTAAAAAAATAGAATCACCTGGGGAGTCCACACACACACACACACACACACACACACAGGCACGCACGCACGCACACCACTAAGGTCCACTCCAGACCAGTGCAAACAGAATGTCTTACAATGAGACCTGGCTACCAGTAGTTTTGAAAGCTTCCCAGGTTTTAAAGGTGACTCCTTGTGTAGCCAGGGTTGAGGACCGTTGTTCTAAGCCCACAGAAGACCCACCTTACTCACTGAGTTCAACTGTGGTTTAAACCTGACTGGATGGAAAGCTTGGGGTTCACATACTACCCTGGACTCCACACTTTTGACAATGGATTCAGCACAGCTATGAGTTGTCTTTGCAATTCTAAAAATTAATAACCGTCATTTGTAAGAGAAAATAAGGAATTTGTCATCATTGGCTTCTCTGTCAAACTCACTTCTCCACAGCACCTGCTGTTCCAGCTTTACCGAGTGCCACCAAGCCAAAAATTCCTTACTTTCCCTCTCCCTTCAAAGCTATGCTGTCATCACGGTCATTTGTTTTGCATGCACTCTTTTTTCTTGTAGAACTCAACACATTGTATTAAAACTCTCTATTAGCGTGGCCATGACCTTCAATCAGACCGTGAGCCCCTTGAGACCAGATATAGACTCTGAGGCATCTTTTTATTCCCCCCACCTTGATCAGTGCCTGTCTAGCACACAGTAGACACCCATTAAGTCATTGTTGAATGAATGAATGAATAAAATAGAATAGATTTTGATCACATGCAAGCCTGGAAGGTCATTCTCCTTGTTGAGCTATTCTCATTCTCGTACCAGCCTGGTTCTAGCGAGGGCACAGATTGCCTCGGTGGTGCCTGGTGCCAACATGGCCTTGGCCCCGGGAGCGTGCAGGATGGCAGGCAGAATGCTCAGGGTGCCCTGTGTCCCTGCTGCTTCCCATCTACTAGAGTAACACCTGCTGTTTCTCTTCGGCAGTTGCCTTTTCAGGACTTGGCTTCACGACGTTTTACTTGGCTGGCAAGCTGCACTGCTTCACCGAGAGTGGGCGGGGGAAGAGCTGGCGGCTCTGTGCTGCCATCCTGCCCCTGTACTGCGCCATGATGATCGCCCTGTCCCGCATGTGCGACTACAAGCATCACTGGCAAGGTGAGTTCCTGCCTGGGGCCCGCGCAGCCCTCGTGCCGTCTGCCTCTCTCCCGCGGGGAAGTGGGGAGACGTGCACCCATTGGGGAGAGGTAAGTGCCCACTGTGAAAAGCCAGAATAGGCTGAAATGACAGAGCAGACACAGCTTTAAAGAAAATGCACCTGTTCAGGTGAGTTCTGGCCTTCATACTGTCCTTGGCTGGGGACAGAATCGGAGCTCCTTCCCCTCCTTCATGCTCAAGTAGACCCCTCAAGTCCTGCTAGGATGGCAGGCCCTCAGTCACAGACTCAGATGGACTTCCCTGCTGGATCCCTTGCCTCCATCTCAGACTCGATGCCAAGTGGTTGTTGGCTCCTTTCACATCTCAGATCCATCCCACAAGGACGTATTTGTCACCGTGTCCAGCCCAGGGATGGATGCCAGCGGCCACTGCAGGGCTGAGTGAGGCTTTCCTGTATGTCAGTCCTGGGGTATCTGTGCGAAGTCAAAGTAACACAGAACAAGTGAGGGGCTTGTTCCTGGAATAAAACTAAACCGTGCCATGCCCCTCTGCAGATCAGCTGCAGCGCTCAGCTTGGCTGGACCACAGGAGCATCTGCCACAGCGAGAAAGGGAGCAGAGGCAGAGGCGATGTCCACAGGACGTGTGGCCTCCAGGAGCGCAGGGTCTAGGGCTGTGCCTCCCAAAGGCCGATCCTCAGATCACCTGGATCAGGCCACTCTGAGCTAGGAACTGGATTCTTGGGGGTGGGTCTGGAGTGGCGGCCAGGAATCTGCATTGTTAACAAGCCAGTTTGTTAATTCTGATGAAGTCTGAGAATTACCATGGAGAGCTCCACTGTGTCAGCTTTCAGCAAACGCACTGAATTAAGTGTGCCTAATCCAGCTTCCCTGGACGAATGGCCTCCACGACTGGTCTGTGGCCTCCACCTGCTCTTCCTTTCCTGTCTTCCTGCTGTCAGCCAGCGCCATTCCCCTCCTCCCCCTTTTCTGACCGCCCTCTTCTCACCTCTTCCCAGGTGTTCCAGTAGTAGTGGGGCGGCAGTTGAGGCTAGAGGTGAGGGGAACTCCTAGCTGGAGGTGCCTTTGCCCCACCTTCTCCGGCGGCCTTCTCCTCCTTCTCTGGCCTCAGCTCCACCCTCCACCCTCCTGGAGCTCACGCTCTGGGTGTCATGAGCCTCCAGCTTCGGCCTGGGGGGTGAAGGGGGAAAGGGAGGCTGATGTGCGGTCTGGACAGGTGGAGGCATCAAGCGCTGATCGGGGTCTTGAGGCCATGCTGATGGGGGCAGTCACTCGAGGCCTATAGGCTGGACCCTGAGCCCTCCCTTGTTCTCTGCTTTTATCAGTGACTTGGATGAAGTTCTGGATATGTGAGGCCACATAATGAGAGGGGGCCAGGGAGAGGATCGCTGAGCCAGCAGCACAAGGGCATAACCATTGCATCCTTGGAACTAGGAATATTTTCCAACAGAATCATTGTGGCGCATATGATTAGGGCATTTCCCCATGAGAACTGTTATGGGCTAGATGGCATTTCATGGACTGCTTCTCATTTATCCTTGTAAACTGTAATTTCTTCTTCTGAACATGGGAACAATAATCCCCCAATATTTCCCAGAGCCGTTTCACAGACTGAATGAAATAATGGATCTGAGTGTACTTTGTAAACGAAAATGTATTGCACAAATGTGAATCGGTACTGTCGTTGCTTAGTGCATCGTTTCTAAAGAAGGGTGTGTGTGTTTCCCAAACCACTGATTTCGAGGTGGACGTGCTTTTGGAACATGGTCTGTTTGTAAGCTGTGAATCCCTGGTTTCCACTTTTATTCAGCCACATAGGATCTGAGAAATGATTAAGGGTTTTAGAGTTGAAGAGATTTTGGCTTCATCTTGGAAAGTAGTAAGAGCTTTTGTGTAGTGATCTTGTCTTGAAAACCTAAGACGTGAGGTTGGTCTCTATTAAATGCTCTTTTGTTCCTCATTACCGAGCTGCGGCTGGTGCGTCATGAAAGGATGAAGGATCACAGCTCTTGGCTTTGGGGAAATGCTGGACTTCTGATGCAGCTGGTGCGCTCGAGGCCTGCTGGCAACAGGGCTTCACACCCATTCTATCCAACTGGCACCGAAAGGAACTTGGAGCAGTAGAGGGAGAATATTAATGCTCTGTGGGCTGATGGGAAAGCAAAGCAAGGGAATCTGTGATCAGTGATGTTTAGGGCCATACTTGGGATGGGGGGGGCAAACCAAAATTGCATCATGGTAGACTCCTGCAGCCAAAACTGAATGTGCCTCAGTTGGTACAGGTCATGGATGTGGCCCAACTATCCATTCAGCTGTGCCATCGTCTGTTCAGTTTGTACCCTGGAGTCAGCCAGGAGTGGAGTGTGCCTTTCCTTGGATCCTCTAATGGGCTCTGAGTCAGGCTCATTTCACCTGAATTCCCCTTTATGAGGCCATCCGTCACTGTCTATACCAGTGGTTTCAATGGGGGCAACTGAACCTCCCAGGGGACATTTAGCAATGACTGGAGACATCTTCACAAGTAGAGGTGGTGTTTGTGGTGGTTGCTACTGGCATCTAGTAGGTAGAGGCCAGGGATGCTATTAAACATCCTACAGTGTACAAGACAGCACCCTCCCCACAGCCCCGAATGTCTGTTGCTGAGGCTGAGAAAGCCTGACCTGTAACCACATCTCAGCTCCATCTTTCTTTCCCTTGTTACGTGTTAGGAAGACACAATGTTCAGTGAGTGGAAAATTTTATTCATTCAACGCTCACTTATTAAGGGAGTAATCAAAGAGGCTTCCAAGGTTTCCAGCTTGGAGAAGGGATGGATAGTGAGGCCTTCGACTGCTGTGCAGGTGGGTGTTTGAGGCAGGATGCCCAACCGAGATTAATAAGTTGTTGTTCTTTGGTGGACTGAGGTGTCCAGTGACCATGGGCGGGGGTCATCTGTCATGATGAGAATTCACGGGGAGACCCATAGGCAGCAGCACAACCTGAGAACCTCTCATTATAGACTTTAGTGAACAACATTAATATTATGAGATTTTTATGACTCCATTCCAATTTTGATTTAAGCAACTGCGCCTGATGTGGAAGGATATCCAATTACTCAATTACATATTCATATACAGTAAATAGCCCATAATCTCAAGCGTTTTGCTCTGTTCATTTTCATAGTGGTTTTCTGTTATCGACGCCCTTCTGATCTTTTCTGCCTTTCCAGCTCCACTCCTAACACACAAGTCTGTTGTTTCATTAAGTGAGGAAAATGGAGGGCACAGGCCATGGTCTGGAGGGGCACCGAAACACTTAGCAGGACCTCTTCAGAAATAAAACCACTGGCTGGATAATAAATCTTTATCTGGCTAAGATTCTCCACGTCTTTGTGACATGCTGGCTTTCGCGTCAGCCAGAAGCTAGAGAGTCCATGGGTGATGCCGACCACAGGGCCGGTGCTTCACAAGGAAGCTTTACCTTTGTGATTAACTGTGTGTTTTCAGAGTTAAAACCTGTGGAGTTTCCATGCTGGGAAGTACATCTGTAGAGGAAAACGCACAGAAAGAACAGAGCACCTCATTGAACCCTCTTCTGCCCCAACTCATCATAGTCTTGTGTGTGTGTGGTTTCCAGTCAGTGGGCAGTTATAGCTGGAAGTGGCAGGAGTGTGTTGTTTTTCTCCATTAATGGACATAATAAGGAGCTGCCTCTGCCCTCAAATCCCTGTATCTGGGTCCAGGCTTTCCTTGTGTGACTCCAGCTTTCGGGTAGCCTTCCAACCAACACTGATTCTCTAATCATAGGTCATTTTAAGCAGCCCTGAGTGCCTGTGTAGTGTTTCGTCATAAGAAAGAGCACCTCCCTCTGAATATAATCCAGAAAACCATGTCTCAAGGGAGGAAGCAGTCATTTGTTTCCACCCAGCCTGAGGCTGGAACACATCCATGTCAGTCACAGATGCCATGCTTGACTGGGCTGAAAATTTCAGGATGCTGCCATTGCCTTTGCCAGGCTTCTCTGACTGGGCTGTGAAGGGTCTGTGATGTGAGATGAGTTTATGTGTCGTTTCCAGTCTCTGCAGATGGGGTGTTTGGGGACAGGGACACTGCGCCCGACTGTACATGAGCCACGCTAAAAAGCCAGGTAGAGGCTGCTCCCTCCTCTCGCCCCACGTTCACTCTACACACACACACACACACACGCACGCACGCACACGCACACACACGCACGCACACACACGCGCGCACACACACACACACACACACACACACACTGTTCACCAGGCCTCCCTCCCTTGGGCTGTCAGAAGCAATCTCTAAATTTTCTAAATGAAGTGACTTGAAAAGGAGACTTTGGAACGAAACCCTTGTTCCCACCAAAACCCACCAGCCTTACATAGAACAAGAGCGCTGAGATTCTCCCTCCGAGATCCTCCGTCCTGAGTGAACTGATCTCCCCTCGTCTTCCCTCTGCAGTCAGCTGTCCCGGGGGGTGGGGTCTGCATTCACATTTGTCTTCAGCTGCCAAATGCTGCTTGGGGTCTGGGGACCTCTGAGCCTTGACTGCCCGTGAGTCTGCCCATCTCTGCCTTCATACCCAGGGCATCCCCGAGGGAGGGCTCGAGCGGTCTGCAGCCCCAGGCCGCCCCCTCCCTTTTAATCAGAACCCACTGGACAGGGAGCTTTGGGCCACAAGAGAGGCTTTCTCAGCCAGGTCCTCTGCCCTCTGCCCTCTGCCCTCTGCCCTGGCGTCCCTCATTTCTCAGTTCCCAGGGAAGATAGGTTTTGGCTGCTCCCAAGTCTCATTGACAACCTGGCTTCATTTATTCCAGGGAGTGCTCCCCTCTGTTTCCTGTGAGTTTCTCTGGTTTCTTCCGGTGGCTCTGTGTTCAGGATAGTTCCAGAATCCAACTTCCTCTTCCCACTGTAGTCCACCCTCACCTGTTGCCTGGGTTATTGCTGAAGTCCTGCTACCCTTCTCCCTCCTTCCTCCTTTGCCCCTCACACTGCAGCCAGAACGAGCCTTTAAAGCCCTGTCACATGTAGTGCCTCACCTCCGCGCAAAGCCCCTGGTGACCCCCCATTGCTGTCAGCGTCAAAGCCCAGGTCCTGCAGTGGCATTAAGATCTGGTCCCTCAGTTCCTGCCTCCCTGTTAGTGTTCTGCACTGCCCCTCCTTGTTCATGCCAGTGCTTTCCCACCTCAGGACCTTTGCACTGTCTCTCTCCCGTGCCTGGAATGCTCTTCTCTCAGATGTTTGTGTGGCTCCTTCCCTTCCCCCTCCTAATCTTAGCTCGAGTGAGGCCGTCTTAGGTGACCATTCTGCTGAAATCGCAGCCCGTCCACCACACTCCCTGTGGCTCTCACCTTTGCTCATTTATTACTACCATCTGACAGTCACCTTTGCTCATTTATTACCACCGTCTGACAGTCACCTTTGCTCATTTATTACCACCATCTGACAATCACCTTTGCTCATTTATTACCACCATCTGACAGTCACCTTTGCTCATTTATTACCACCGTCTGACAGTCACCTTTGCTCATTTATTACCACCGTCTGACAGTCACCTTTGCTCATTTATTACCACCATCTGACAATCACCTTTGCTCATTTATTACCACCATCTGACAGTCACCTTTGCTCATTTATTACCACCGTCTGACAGTCACCTTTGCTCATTTATTACCACCGTCTGACAGTCACCTTTGCTCATTTATTACCACCGTCTGACAGTCACCTTTGCTCATTTATTACTACCATCTGACAATCACCTTTGCTCATTTATTACCACCGTCTGACAATCACCTTTGCTCATTTATTACCACCATCTGACAGTCACCTTTGCTCATTTATTACCACCATCTGACAGTCACCTTTGCTCATTTATTACCACCGTCTGACAGTCACCTTTGCTCATTTATTACCACCGTCTGACAGTCACCTTTGCTCATTTATTACCACCATCTGACAATCACCTTTGCTCATTTATTGCTACCATCTGACAGTCACCTTTGCTCATTTATTACCACCATCTGACAATCACCTTTGCTCATTTATTACCACCATCTGACAGTCACCTTTGCTCATTTATTACCACCGTCTGACAGTCACCTTTGCTCATTTATTACCACCATCTGACAATCACCTTTGCTCATTTATTACCACCATCTGACAGTCACCTTTGCTCATTTATTACCACCGTCTGACAGTCACCTTTGCTCATTTATTACCACCGTCTGACAGTCACCTTTGCTCATTTATTACCACCATCTGACAATCACCTTTGCTCATTTATTGCTACCATCTGACAGTCACCTTTGCTCATTTATTACCACCATCTGACAATCACCTTTGCTCATTTATTACCACCATCTGACAGTCACCTTTGCTCATTTATTACCACCGTCTGACAGTCACCTTTGCTCATTTATTACCACCATCTGACAGTCACCTTTGCTCATTTATTACCACCATCTGACAGTCACCTTTGCTCATTTATTACCACCGTCTGACAGTCACCTTTGCTCATTTATTACCACCATCTGACAATCACCTTTGCTCATTTATTACCACCATCTGACAGTCACCTTTGCTCATTTATTACCACCGTCTGACAGTCACCTTTGCTCATTTATTACCACCATCTGACAATCACCTTTGCTCATTTATTACCACCATCTGACAGTCACCTTTGCTCATTTATTGCTACCATCTGACAGTCACCTTTGCTCATTTATTACCACCATCTGACAATCACCTTTGCTCATTTATTACTACCATCTGACAGTCACCTTTGCTCATTTATTACCACCGTCTGACAGTCACCTTTGCTCATTTATTACCACCATCTGACAATCACCTTTGCTCATTTATTACCACCATCTGACAGTCACCTTTGCTCATTTATTACCACCGTCTGACAGTCACCTTTGCTCATTTATTACCACCGTCTGACAGTCACCTTTGCTCATTTATTACCACCATCTGACAATCACCTTTGCTCATTTATTACCACCATCTGACAGTCACCTTTGCTCATTTATTACCACCGTCTGACAGTCACCTTTGCTCATTTATTACCACCATCTGACAATCACCTTTGCTCATTTATTACCACCATCTGACAGTCACCTTTGCTCATTTATTACCACCGTCTGACAGTCACCTTTGCTCATTTATTACCACCGTCTGACAGTCACCTTTGCTCATTTATTACCACCATCTGACAATCACCTTTGCTCATTTATTGCTACCATCTGACAGTCACCTTTGCTCATTTATTACCACCATCTGACAATCACCTTTGCTCATTTATTACCACCATCTGACAGTCACCTTTGCTCATTTATTACCACCGTCTGACAGTCACCTTTGCTCATTTATTACCACCATCTGACAGTCACCTTTGCTCATTTATTACCACCATCTGACAGTCACCTTTGCTCATTTATTACCACCGTCTGACAGTCACCTTTGCTCATTTATTACCACCATCTGACAATCACCTTTGCTCATTTATTACCACCATCTGACAGTCACCTTTGCTCATTTATTACCACCGTCTGACAGTCACCTTTGCTCATTTATTACCACCATCTGACAATCACCTTTGCTCATTTATTACCACCATCTGACAGTCACCTTTGCTCATTTATTGCTACCATCTGACAGTCACCTTTGCTCATTTATTACCACCATCTGACAATCACCTTTGCTCATTTATTACTACCATCTGACAGTCACCTTTGCTCATTTATTACCACCGTCTGACAGTCACCTTTGCTCATTTATTACCACCGTCTGACAGTCACCTTTGCTCATTTATTACCACCATCTGACAGTCACCTTTGCTCATTTATTACCACCGTCTGACAGTCACCTTTGCTCATTTATTACCACCGTCTGACAGTCACCTTTGCTCATTTATTACCACCATCTGACAGTCACCTTTGCTCATTTATTACCACCATCTGACAATCACCTTTGCTCATTTATTACCACCATCTGACAGTCACCTTTGCTCATTTATTACCACCATCTGACAGTCACCTTTGCTCATTTATTACCACCATCTGACAATCACCTTTGCTCATTTATTACCACCATCTGACAGTCACCTTTGCTCATTTATTACCACCATCTGACAGTCACCTTTGCTCATTTATTACCACCATCTGACAATCACCTTTGCTCATTTATTGCTACCATCTGACAGTCACCTTTGCTCATTTATTACCACCATCTGACAATCACCTTTGCTCATTTATTACTACCATCTGACAGTCACCTTTGCTCATTTATTACCACCGTCTGACAGTCACCTTTGCTCATTTATTACCACCATCTGACAGTCACCTTTGCTCATTTATTACCACCGTCTGACAGTCACCTTTGCTCATTTATTACCACCGTCTGACAGTCACCTTTGCTCATTTATTACCACCGTCTGACAGTCACCTTTGCTCATTTATTACCACCGTCTGACAGTCACCTTTGCTCATTTATTACCACCGTCTGACAGTCACCTTTGCTCATTTATTACCACCGTCTGACAGTCACCTTTGCTCATTTATTACCACCGTCTGGCAATCACCTTTGCTCATTTATTACCACCGTCTGACAAACTAAGTCATTTCTTAGTATTGATTATTGTCCGTTCTTATCTACTTGAGTAGGAGTCTGCAAACTTTTCCTGTAAAGGGTCAGATAGTAAATATCTTAGGCTTTATGTGGGTCATACAGTCTCTGTTGTAGCTACTCAAGGTGACAATGGTGGCATGAAAGCAGCTATAGACAGCATGTAAATGAGTGGTGCACATAGTTTGCTGAGCTCTGTACTAGAATATACTCTCTCTGTGTGCAGGGATTTGTGTCTCTTTTGTTGGCATGACACTTAGTAGGTACTTGTGTTAGTTTCCTAGGGCTGCTGTAATAAAGTTCCACAAACTGAGTGGCTTGGAAGAATAGAAATCGTCTCATGGTCCTGGAGGCTAGAAGCGGAAAATCAAGGTGTTGGCCGGCCACACTCCCTCTGACACCTGTACAGGAAAGAGCCTTCCTTGCCTTTTCCAGCTTATTAGCCCCAGATATTTCTTGGCTTATGGAAGCATAATTCCAGTCTCTGCCTCCATCTTTACATGGTATTTTCCTTGTGTTTCTTCACATCATCTTCCCTCTGTGTGTGTCTGTCCCTGTGTCCAAATTTCTCCTTTTTATAAGGACACCAGTCATATTAGATTAGAGCCCATTCTACTGATCTGATTTTAACTTGCTCATCTTTGTACGGACTCTGTATCCAAATAAGGCTATATTCTGAGGTACTGGGGGTTAGGACTTCAGCGTATCTTTTGGAGGAACAATTCTTGATGCATAACAATGCTCAATAAATATGTGTGGAATGAATGAATGAATGATTTTGACTAAATCATATTCCTTTCTTACTAGTATCATTTTTTCTATACACTGGTTTTACTAAAATTATTCTTTGCAAGTTCTTTCTCTTCAAAAAGGAACAAAAGAAGTGAACTTGACAGTTCATCCATTCACTCATTCATCGCGTTGCCTGTGCGCCAGGCCTTCTCTGATGGAGGCACAGTATTGAGGTAGACAGACTTGGCGCTGCCCTGCCAGCTTACAGTGTACCAGGTGGATTGTGCATTCTCTGTGCTCTGTAAGTTCTCTTATAGAAACTCAAAGTCACAAAAACAGGATGCTTCATTAGGAGTAGAATAAAAAGACCAGAAACAATCATGTGAGGTTGTTGAGTTATCCAGAGCTGGTATTTACCCTAGGGTCTTGCGTCATAGAGCCCAAGGCACCCAGGGTCCCAAGTCACACCAGCTGAGTGATGTTGGATGTTGCTGTGGCAACAGAGAGGGACGTGTTCCTCCCAAGGACCTGACAGCACGTCTTCAGAAGCCTTTCTGCTTGTTTGTGTCAGAGCAGGTGAGCAGGGCTGGCACCTCAGTAGGCCAGACTCCATGAGACCCTTTCCTGTCCTTTGACCTCATGAGAAGGGGTTGGGGTCATGCCCATTTGATGGGTAGGGATTCAAATCCAGGTTGCCTGATTCAAAGTCTAGCCCTCTTTCTACTACCATTGGAGCGTACTAGGTGTTGATTCTAACCTCCCCTTTTAAAAAGCTTTGTTGAGGTATAATTCATAACTCATAATTCATAAATTCTCCCTTTTAAAGTGCACAATTCAAAGGTTTTTAGTATCTTCAGAGTCGTGCAACCATCACCACCATCTAATTCCAGAAAATGTTCATATCTTCCATCCACTGCAGCCCCTGGCAGCCATGAATCTACTTTCTTTCTCTGGATCTCCCTCTTCTGGACATTGCATATTCCGGGCATCACACAGTATGTGGCCTTTTGTGGCTGGTGGTGTCTGTTCTTTAGTGCATCTTGTAAATGTTGTTCAGTGCATCTCAGTTCACCGAACATTTGCTGAATGTTTGATGGGCTCTGGGGAAACGAAGGTGAGGCAGTCAAGGCGGGGGGGGGAGTCAACACCGAGAGGTAGATGTGGGCTGAGAGGTGCACAGACAGCAGCCCAGAGAGCCAGTGGGGACCCTGGTCCAGGCTGAGGGGACGTGGAACACCCTTCTTTTCCAGCCCATACCAGAAGCCTAGTCAACTTACGTCCTATAGACTTATAATGACACCACCCCCTAAGAGAAGATGGACCTTTCTTCAGTTTCTCAAACTTGCCACGCCCCTTCCTTCCTCTGCCTAGAAGACTGTGTTGTCCTCCCTGCCTCCACTTCCCCCTCCCCCGGGTTCACACCTGGTTATCCTGCAGGGCTGGCTGGTGGGTCTTGTCCTCAGTGAAACTCCACTGGTCCAGACAAACCAGGCCACTCTGCTGGCTGATCTCACAGACCCACCTTCTCCCTCATGGCGCGCACTGTAGCTGCAGCTCACTGGTAAGACTGTCACTTCCCCTAGGACTGGGAACATGTCTGTTTTGTTCAGCCTCGTGTCCTAGGACCGGGTATCACGCCTGACACCTGATCCCCATGCAACATACGTGATGGATGAATGACATGAAGGCTGAGTGAGGAGACTGCAGCATGTGTACTCCGGGGACACGGAGCTCCACATGTTCCCCCGTTGAATCCCAGCCCCACCCTGCCCCACGCTACCATATTTGGGGTGAAGTCAATCCCAAGTAGTTTCTTTCCCTAATAAAGGCCCACTTGTCTCCTGCCTGCTTTTCTGTCAGCACACGCTCTACAGAATGTGAATGTGATTTCATCAAGTGGCACTTGGTGACATTCTCTCTCATAAAGTAAGTCATTTTGTAAATCTTGTTCACCAACTTTGTGATAAACAAAGCCCCGGATGACTTTGCTGAGAAGGCGCCTTCGCTAGACCTTTCATTGCCCTGGTTACTTCTGATAACTGTGGTGGCACCTATGATACCACTTTGTACTCCGATTAAATGGGAAAACAACATTGGCAGCAATCACCATTCTCTGGCTTGCTGCCGCACCAGTCAGCCTGGGGAACATACACTCAGAATGATATGATGTCTTTTGGTCAGTGATGCACCTAATAAAATGCTTTGTCACAGAAAATAGGAAGTCAAATGGCATTATTTGTAGGTTTTGCTGTGTGGTCTGTTCAGTAGTCAATGGCTTAAATGCAGTTGTCCTGGATCATTTCAGATACTAATAAAAATAACACCCTGTGGGACTGTTCTCTGGGGCTATTGGAAAAACGAAACAATAGTGTGACTCTAAGACCTTGAACTGGAAAAAGCCCTGGCACATTTCACAGGCTGTGTGAAGAGTTTCTCAATTTAAGGAATTTGATTTAATCGCATTAATTACACCTCGTGACTCCACTGAAGAATTCATAGTACATATCACTTTCCAGTTTCTTGGGTGACAAATGTTTTTTAAGTTCACGTGTTTATTTAAAATGCTATGAAAGTTTGGCCATGCTAAAGAGATGACAACTGTAGACGGCTGAGTTGGTGTGTGAGAAGAAGGATGGGGAAGGACTAGAAAGCCCCCAGTAGTGCCGGAGAGGAACAGAGTAACAGCAATAGACGCTATTTTTTTAGACAATGTATTTTAAGGTCTTGTTTTGTGTTGTGCTCTGGGATATACTGCTCAGAAGCAGTTCTCATTAAATCATTGTCACGACTCCATGACGTGGATATTGAGATTTGCGTTTGAGAGCTAGGGAGACTGAGGCTCCGAGGTGCAGAGACTTGCCCTGGTCAGGGCTGCAGTGTCTTTGTCGAGGATTCCTCAGCTGGGAGGATTCTTAGGCCGGGGGTGAGAGTAGATGCTGGATACCTTACCATGACCCCAGATGCCTGCTCTGGGAGCAAGGCTGGGCCCCTGGGTCTCACTGATGTCTCTCCGATGGTCCTCTCCTCCCCTCCTACCTTGGAGGCTACTCACCAGGGCTGAGTGGCCACTAATCTGTTTTCCTCGCTTTTCTGCCAGGTGGTAACCACAGTCGCACCGTGTTTGCACTCCTATGGAGAGGAAGTAGCTACAGTTATTCATTCTCTGACCTGTTAGAATGACCTTTGTTTGTAAGAGATGTGTTATCCCAATCAAGGATAGGACCTACTTTCTGAATATGCCTTGGCAGTTTCCAAATGATCTGAAGGCAGTCTCAGTAGGCTGACCCTGGGGACCAAATTCCTGGGACACTCACATGAGAAGGCCTCTCAGCGGCCACGCACTTGCTCCTAATGAGGGAACTGAGGCCCAGAGAGGGGAACGGGGCCCACACAGGACACCACAGGGCAGTAACCAGAATCTAGCCCCCAGCTGCTGTGCACGTATTCATTCATCCACTTCCTTCCGCCAACTTAATTCTGCGTAAGGTGAGCAAAGTGCTGTTCCAGGCACTGAGGAATCAACAGCCAATGACCCAGACAGAGCCCCTACCCTGGTGGAGTGTAGAGTCCAGTGTTAAACATTACATCATTGCACAGCTCGGTACTATTTGCCATTCTTATCCCCCGGGGGCTAATGAAAGTGTATCCCTGGGAGACAGGGTCTAGTCTGGAGGTCAGGTGATGAATCCTTGCACAAGCATGTTGAGTTGAGCTTGGAAGGATGAGTAGAAAGTGAATAGATGAGATGAAGGGAAGGGATTCCCAGGATTGAAGGGGAGAAGGGGGAGGAAACAGACATATTGGAGAAACAGAAGGAAGACGGTGGCTGCAGCAGAGTGAGGGGACGGGGATGGCTGGGAGGTCAGCAGGACCAGGTATGTGGCTTTGAAGGCCGTAGGGGCTTAATCAAGTCCCTAAGAGCAGTGGGAAGGCGTCTAATAAGGCGGATAACCTCATCTATTGTTATGGAATAAGATGTTATGGAAAAACCCAAACAAACTTTTTGGCCAACCCAATATTTGCACTTGGGAAACCATCACTAGCAGCTGTGTCCACCCTCAGATGCCAGAGCAGGGTCTGGGCACCTGTTCTGCACACAGTGGGCCTTCATTCTGCCATCATAGAAATGCCTGTGTTCCTTACCTGTTTTGATGCTGTTTATAAATAAAATTACATGCACTAAATTACTATATTTATTTAAAAGAGCTTAAAGCTATTTATTATAGTGATTTTAAACGTTTTACTCTTAGTCTAGTAAAAATGCTGACGGTAGAAGCAATTCTTCAAAAGATAATAAAATACCAAAATATTGTCCTTTTCCTCAAAGATGATTCCAGTTATTCTAGATGGAGCCAGAATACCTGTCACAAAAGGGCTGATAAGTGGGGTGCAGATATCGAAGCGTTGAACAGTTTGTTTTCTTGGAAGGCATATTTCTTTGACAGCCGCCCCAAGTTCCCCTGCAGGAGACACAGGAGAGTCAGCTTGAGACTTAAACTGAGGTCAGTACGCAGTGTGTTGCTTACTGGGAAGGGTCTGGAGACTTAACATCCCCGGCACTGGTAAAGGAAAGCTGTTGTCCCCCATCTGAACCCAGGTGCACTGCCCTTCAGTCATGGCCTGCTGTGTTCTGAAAGCTGGGACAACAGAAAGCTTGGGATGAACCTGCCAGGGTTCGAGCACAGCCCCGAGAAGCAGTGCAGGTCAGAGTCGGGACACCAGAGTTCAAGGCCAGTTCCATCATTAACAAGGGGTGGGGCCGTGGAAGGTTCTGTTGGCCTCTCTGAGCCTGAATTTCTTCTGTAAAATGGGGCTGATGCTCCCTGCCCATAGCAGGTGTGGGCGATTCAACAAGGTAATGAAGGTGAGAGTGGAAACCCGCAAATGGAGGATGACAGTTCAGCCTGGCAGCGACCTTCATGAGAGTGCAAAGTTTCTCTTGTCAGGGGAGGTCTTCCATTATTTTAGGATCTTTTTGGCAAGAATAACCCATAGTCAGTTTAAAGGGCATGCATGCACACGACACACACATGCACACACACACACAAACACACACAGTGAAGATTGTTGGGATGGGCTACTTTCATGGGGTCTGTACTTGGAACCAGCTGAATGCCCTTTTTGGCAAGGGGCCGCCATAGAGGTGGTGAAGGGGCCTGTTTCACCTGCAGATACCCTCTCCTGCCTTGTCTGCCCCCCAAGCGCCCTCCAACTTGATAAAATCTGCAGCTTTTTGGAGGCATTGGGCCCCTCCCGCCGGGACTGTCGAGTTTGCCAATCCTGGTGTATCATAAAATGTTTCATTCACTTTGTGACTCAGAAGTTTCATTTCATCCCTGGGAAATCGCTGACTGTGAGGCAGAGGCCAGCGTGCCTGCTGGGTTTCTGTGGTGCACTGGCAGCATTGCAGGAGTCCAGTGGGAACTTGCTAAAGGAAAAGAAATGACAGCCCCCGAGGGTATCCAGATCCCATGGAGATGGCCGGAATTCTTCCAGAATTTAGAATTGATTTTCAAAATCAAGAATGCAAATCTGAGTTCATGCTGTGTTCAGCTGCATATTATATAAAGAGAAGACTCAAGTACACACTTAAAAGGGATGTTTAAGTTCTAAAAATGATAAGAGTTTGCAGAGGCCGCAAGATCTATAGATCCAGTGAGGTTTCTCTTTCCTTCAGTCTTTCAGGGGGTCCAGTCAACAAACCAGTCATTGCAACCGGTAGGAAAAGTGCTTTCTGGAAAACATAACTGGCCACATTTGAATGAATCATAACGCGTTCCTCCCGGTTTTGCTCTTCTGTCCTAGATTCTTTTGTTGGTGGAGTCATTGGCCTCATTTTTGCCTACATTTGCTACAGACAGCACTACCCGCCTCTGGCCAACACAGCTTGTCACAAACCCTACGTCAGTCTACGAGTCCCGCCGTCGCTGAAGCAAGATGAGAGGCCCACGGCCGACAGCGCACCCGGCCTGCCCCCTGAGGGGATCACCGAGGGCCCCGTATGACTGGGACCTCGGAGGAGGGACACTGAGCCCAGGCCACGCTCCACCACCTATCATAACACAGTAGAAGAGGTTTTCTGTAGTGTGTTCCTCATCAGTTGTTTCTCCAAATTATCCTTCTGCTTCCATTTTGCCGACGGTGTTCCTGCTACTTTACATGTCTACTTTCAGCTCTCCTGAGTTTGCAAGGGAAGGACCCAGGAACATTCTCTGAGAGACCTGTGGGTTTGGAAGGAGGCTGCAAGGGTGGGCGGGCACAGCTTGGTCGATTCCTGCATCTGAAATGTTTTTTATCACAGCCACCATCCTATGATTTCATGGTTGTAAAGCATAATAAAATGTCCCACCTGGAAGACGTGGCGTTGCCCATTCAGTGCGCAAGTCACTCGGGGCCGCAGTGAGTCTCACATCTGCCGCCAGGGTGAGGAGGTAGCCCAACGCCAGCTCTGGCTGTGGTCATTCTAGATGCTGAGCCTGGGGGCAAAGGCTGAGAACTTTCAGAACAGTCAACCACAGCTTATGTCTCTGAAATGGAGTTGCAACTTGGAGATACAGCCTTAGTATCTCCAGGGCTTTTTGAATCGTTGAATCTAGAAGGAAATGAGTTGAATAAGCTCACACATAGGCTTCCACCAAACACGGTGAAAATAGATTCCAAGTATGGGGAGGGGATCACTGCAGTTTTCTGAGGGCCCTGGCTACCGTATCCTTTCAAGGGAACGGCGGGGTGACGATGGAGAAAGAAGCAGCCTCCAGGTAGGAGTTTCTCCCCTCTAGGATCCCAGTGCTTGAAAGGTTGTTCAGGCGGTGGCGGCGCGTCCCCATCCTCTCTGGCAGGTGGCGTTACAGCATGATGGGGCGCGGGCGGCAGGCGCCAGAGCACAGTCGGCAACATGCTGTCTCTTGCTCAGCTCTTCAAACTGTTTAAAAGCGGCCAGTCGAGAACCGTCTGTAGTCTGAGTACAGAGCCTGCCGCTCCTCGGCCAGCTGGTTCTCTTCAAAGCAGCGGGCATCCCTCCGTTCAGTTCTGACCAGGCGCACCACGTGGTTCTCCAGATTCCCAGGCCTGCTGCTATGGGAAGCGTTTCTGGTGTCTGAAGACTGTCACTTTCCAGCAGTCCATGGAACAGACTGCATTTGGAAAGACTCGAGTGGCTGTAGAAGTGGTCACCTGCATAGCTCTGCCCTGGCTGTGCCACTTGGAACCATCAGGATGTCTTTAATCAGCCACGTCCGCTGCAGGCTCAGCCTGGGAGTGTGTGAAGATCTTATCAAGTGAGCCCCAGTGCAGCCCTCCAGCTGTGGTCCTTCCAAACCTGTGTCTACACTGAGCCAGGGAGCCACCATCCTGTTGTGGGGTCGGGGGAGGGGAAGTCTTGAAGTGACATCCTTCCAAAGTCAGATGTTTTTAAATTGCAGCAGTTACACTCAACTTAAGTTGAGTAACTTGTACACTCAAGTTACAAGCAACTTTGAAAACACATGTGAGATACTTTAAAAGCTAAGTCATAGCAATTCATGAGACATCATTTTAAATCCAGAGCCAAAATTCATGTAAAATTTTAAACAATATTCTAATTAAAAATTTCATAATTTTCAAAATAAAGTCAAAAATAAAAATGCAGGAAAAGGAGCCTTTGCTGCCTACTGTTTAAAAAAAGAACACCCAATGCAGCCCGTATACCTCTTTGATTCCAGTTTTCCCCATACTCTGCATAGCAAGCAGAATGAAAGTGAGAGAGTTACACTTCAGTTAATGATGACAAAATTCTGGACCATGAAATGTAAATTTAATATAAACACTTACATTTTAAGATAAATGAAGGACTCTGAAAAGTAACAACAGAGCGTTGTTAATGCTGATGATTATTCAGTTGAAAGTCCTAAGACAGGCCATGTAAATGCTTTCATTAAATTGTAATTAAAATCACAAAGGACGTAATAACCTGAAGTGTATGGCAGGATCCTTAGGAGACATAATTAACAGTATGAGCCAGTTCACAAAAGGCAGGTGTTCTTGTGGATCCATGTATTTTAATTTCACGCTCCATTAAGGTGAAGGAAATGCAGTATCGCAAGGCACTAATAAAACGGCCAAGGATGAAGGCATTTGTTCTCCAGCCCCTGGTCTGTTTTGGATGTGAGGCGTTACTAATTCAGGCTCTGGCAAAGCAAGTTGCAGACGTTGCAAACGGAGCCCAGCTTGAAAGCTGTGGTCCGCGAGACTCTTCTTCCCTCCCAGAGAGAACGTGCTCCGAGTCCCTCTACACTGGCCAGCGCTGTGTCCTCTGTCCTGTGGCCAGCCCAGAAGTAAGGGGGCTTGGAAGGGAGAGTCTGCAGCATTTTCCCCTGTCCCCTTTCTCCAGGTCCTCAGGTTACCTGTACACGGGGGCGGGGTGGTTTCCTTGTTCATTTTATTTTATTTTATTATTTCATTTTTGGCTGTGTTGTGTCTTTGTTGCTGCGTGCGGGCTCTTCTGTAGTTGCGGTGAACTGGGGCTACTCTTCGTTGCAGTGTGCAGGCTTCCCACTGCGGTGGCTTCTCGTTGCGGAGCACGGGCTCTAGGCACATGGGCTTCAGTAGTTGTGGCTTGCGGGCTCTAGAGCGCAGGCTCAGTAGTTGTGGCGCTCAGGCTTAGTTGCTCCACAGCACGTGGGATCCTCCCAGACCAGGGCTCGAACCCGCGTCCCCTGCATTGGCAGGCGGATTCCCAACCACTGAGCCACCAGGGAAGCCCTCCTTGTTCTCTTAATTACTGATTTCCTGGTGCCACCCTGTAGCTCCTGAGTTAGAGGGGAAGGAGGGACCCGGAATCCATAGTGAAGAGTCACAAGCAATTCTCAGGCGCTGTGGCTGGGAGCCCTGCTCCTGCCTCCCTTTTTCCCTGAGGACAGGATAGAGGAGAAGGGGACTGTGCTACGGGGCTGTTCTTAGGGTGTCCTCTACTCTGGGAGGGAAAGATCTCGGAAACGATCACGTTTTATTTTTGGTTGATATTTCAGTCAGTGCTGTGTACTGTGTCCTGTAGGGCCACTATCAACTCATCTGCTGAAGCCCCAGTCCCACGCATCTCCCTTGATGGTGTCTTTTCCCCGATTCCCTTCGTCCGATGCATAAGCAACTCCTCTTGGTTTTACCTTCAAAATACACCTCACACCTGCCACTCCTCACTTGCCCACTCCTCCCCTCCTTTGCTGTTGCCGCCCTAGTCCAAGGGGTCACCCTCTCTCACCCGAACTGCTGTGATGCCTCCTACCTGCATCACCACGTCCACCTCTGCCCCCCAATCCATGATCCACTCAGGAGCCAAAGTATCCATGTGTGTGCACGTGCATGTTTGTGTTCATGTGCATGTCTGCATGTGTGTGTGTGTTGGAGGGCCCAGCATTGAGGCCAGGTAAGAATCATGGGACTGGAGATGTACAAAATATAGTCAGTATTTAACTCACACGGTTTATTGCACCCAGTCAGCACACAACACAGGTCAGACGGAGTAGGGAAAATAGAAAAAGGGGGTAACGAGCCCTTCTAGGAGAAGTCCGGGAAGGAGGCGTCTCAGCACAAGCGAAGGTCCCGGGTCAGGCACAGGTCACAGGGCCTTGGGCAGCTCCATCTGGAACAGCTCCCAGCAGCCTGGAGTCAGGGCCTTCCAGCAGAAGGGCCTTCCAGCCGCTTGGCGTGGGGTCTCTTTTTAAGGAGCAACAGGGGAGGGGTCTTGGCTCTACCAGTTGTTCTTTGTGTTCCAGTGATGTCCGTGGTGCATCAGACTTCTTATCTCAGTACCACTCTTAGTTTATCCCTCTAAGACACTCACAGTCCTACAGCAGACGTTTCAAAACAACTACATGGACGTTTACATTGGCCGCTGTGACTCCATTTTGAGCTACTTAACATGTCTTAACATGGCTTAAATCCTGTAAGTATCACACAGAAGAATCACATCATAACCGTGTGTTCTTTTTTTATTTGGGTATTATTTACGTAGAATACACCTCACCTGTTTTGAACATCCAGCTTTTTGAGTTTTGATCATTGTACACGGTTGTGTAACCACCACCGCAAGATACAGAACTGCTCCCTCCTCCTGGGAGTTTCCTTTTCTCCTCTGCTCGCCACGCCCTCCTCTGTCCCTAGCCCCAGGCGACCATGGATCTGCTTTCTGTTGTTAAGGTTGTACCTTTTCTAGAATGTCATATAAATACAACCAAGGTTTTTGTTACTGACTTCTGTCTGTTTTTGAGATCCATCCACCTCATTGCGTGTCTGCTCTGGGCTCCCCCGCCTCTGTTCATAAACCAGCTGAGCAGTTTATTCCCTCTGCACCCCTGTGCCCTCTGCACCCAGCAGCTCTGCCTGGGCTCCTCCTTGCCTGGCTCTTTCTCTTTCTTCTGGTCTCAGATGCCGCCTCCTCCAAGCATCCCTCACCACGCCAGTCCTCTACTCCTCTTGACACACACACACACACACACATAATTATTTTTCTCTCAGATTCTCCTATTAAGTTCCTTCATGTCACAATTATATTATTCATATACTCTTGCAGGTTGAATTGCATCCCTCAGAATTCATCTGTTGAAGTCCTAACCCCCAGTACCTTACGATGTGACCTTATAAAGAGAGGGGTTCTTTACAGAGGTAATCAAGTTAAAATGAGGTCATTAAGGTGGGTACGAATCCAGTATGACCTGTGTCCTTTTAAAAAGGGGAAGTTTGGAGATAGACCTACACAGAGGGAAGACTGTGTGAAGATGGCCATCCACAAGCCAGGGAGAGAAGCCTGGGACAGACCCTTTCCCTCACAGCCCTCAGAGGAACCCACCCTGCTGACACCTTGATCTTGGACTTCTAGCTCCAGAACTGTGAGACAATACATTTCTGTTGTTTAAGGCACCCAGTTTGTGGTACTCTGTTACTGCAGCCCTGGCAAACAAATACATTTTTTTTTTCCTTTCTGCCCTCACCAGAGTGTAGGTCTGGTGGGAGCAGGGACCCCTCTGTCTCATTCACAGTTCTGTCCCCGGGGCCCAGCACAGAGGAGGCCCTTGGTATGTTGCTGAATTAAAGAATGGGCACATCCTCTTACTTTTTCTCACCATTATCCCTCTAAGGTTGGCTTATCAAATTTAGGTTACCTATTTGAGGTGACACAACTAAAAGCGAGAGAATTCTTGATTCCTAGTCCCGTGTCATTCCAATTACTCCATAGTTCCCTGAGAGCCAGCTTGAATAAAAGAAAATCTACCAGCCTTCCCTTCTTGTAGAATACAGAATGCTTGTTCTCCTGAAAGTGTTTCAGAAGGTTCAAAGCTATCACATTTGAGCTGTGGAGAGAGAAGTAAAAATAACAACAAAACAACATAGCAACCAAACCCAGATACCTTGAAGGAGGTTATCTACATTAAACAAAGCAAACCAATCAACTTAACAAAAGCCTTCTTTTCTTAACCTAAGTATTGATCATCACACTAATACCCCAACCCATCCTTATATGATATAATTTATTAAAATTTGATTAATAAAATTTTTTTTGAAATATAGTTGATTTACAATGTGTTAGTTTCAGGTGAACAGTAAAGTGATTCACTTATACATATATATAAATATATATATTCTTTTTTTACATTCTCTTGCATTATAGGTTATTACAAGATATTGAGTATAGTTCCATGTGCTATACAGTAGGTCCTTGTTGGTTATCTCTTTTATGTTTAGTATTGTGTATATTTTAATCCCAAACTCCTAATTTATCCCTCTTCTCCCCCCACCCCTTTGGTAACCATGAGTTTGTTTTCTATGTCTGTGAGTCTATTTCTGTTTTTTAAATAAGTTCATTTGTGTCCCTTTTTTTAAGATTCCATATATAAGCAATATCATATGATATTTGTCTTTCTCTGTCTGGCTTACTTAGTATGATAATCTTTAGGTCTATCTATGTTGCTGCAACTGGAATTATTTCATTCTTTTTTTATGGCTGAGTAATATTCTGTTGTATGTATATATACCACATCTTCTTTATCCATTCATGTCGATGGACACTTAGGTTGCTTCCATGTCTTGGCTATTGTAAATAGTGCTGCTATATTACAATTTGATTTACAAAGATCTTTCAAGAAGCTGTCCATTGCACACTTAGAGCTGCAGGCCTATTGATTAAAACATAGCTGTAAACTGTTGACCTGAAACAAATAGACCACCAGGTCTTTCTCCAGCAAAGACGGGTTTATTTAGGATCAGCAGAGTCTGCAACCACCGCAGGCCACGGGCAAGTCCCCCCATGGCAAAGGAAGGAGACACTTTTATAGAGGCGGAAAGGAAATTGGGCGGGCCACAGTAAACAAAGGGTCATGGCTTTCCACTGGCTGAGTCCTTGCCAGGAAAGAAGAGTCTTTCTTCTTCTTGTTGGGCTCTGCTCTCCTCACAGGGTGTGATAGCTCCCCCTTCTGGTCTCCCAACTCTATCTAATTGAGGCTTCTGTTTATTAATTTTTTACAAAACCAAGGGGCATTTGCCAGAAAGACAAGAAAAGGAGAGGACAGAGTCGTTTTTAATTTGATACCCGAAGGGCTATGAGAGAGCGAATTCAAAACACCAAGTACAGGCATGCCTTGTTTTATTGAGCTCTGCTTTTTTTCCCCACCATTGAGGTCTGTGGCAACCCTGCATCGAGCACGTGTATCGACACCATTCTTCCAACAGCATTTGCTCACTTTGTATCTCTATGTCACATTTAGTAATTCTTGAATATTTCAAATTATTATTATTTTATTATATTTTTATGGTGATCTGTGATTGATGGTTAGCAATTTTTTAGCAATAAAGCATTTTTAAATTAAGATATGTACATTTGTTTAGACATAATGCTGTTGCACACTTAGACTACAGAACAGTGTAAACATAACTTTTATACGTACTGGGAAACCAAAAAAATTCAAGTGACTCACTGTATTCAATATTTGCTTTATTGTGGTGGTCTGGAGCCAAACCCACAATATATCTGAAGTCTGCCTGTACACATGGAGAAGTGCCTGGGAAATGAGGGCAGGCAAAGGATAACAAATATATTATTTCTTTAAGTGGCTGAACCTTGAAGCAGGTTTGCAGTGAGACAGCTCATTCAATGAAATCATTTTTTCTCAAGCTGCCTAAGTGGTATAGCTACTGCTTTAATGTGAAATTAGTTAAGTCTGGGGAATGATAGAGCATTTAATTTGCAGTTCAGCACTGGTGTGTTCTAACTCTTGCTATTTTCTTTTTAGTGGTTCCTTCTCCTCTGTCTCTATGTACTTCAGAGTGTCTTTTCTGCATTTCTGTACGCTGGTGTACGTCTGTGACTTCTACACTTATCTTTCCTTCTGCCAGGTACCTCTGCCTCTCTCTCTCTCTCTCTCTCTCTCCACCTGCACTGATGGTGCTGAGCCTGGCAGTTTGTATAGAACTTCATCAGTCTCCCCCACATTGAAAGGTGATCTCTTTTGTTCCACCAAAGAGAGAGAAATCCCTTTAAGTGTACGAATGCTATCTCATTATTCTGGGGCTGGAGAGAGGAACTTCTCAAACTTTGTCATTTCAGTAAGAAAGACCTTTGAAATCTTTATAATTGTCTTCACACTCATGTCTTTCTTCTTTTTCCCAACAGCTAAAGCATAGGTAAACAGTGCTGAAATCTCATTGGCTGGTCCATGAAGGGTAGGGTGATTTATTCAGATATTAGTTTGGGTCCTGTCTCTGCTGCAGGGGAAATCAAAAAGAATGAGAGCCTTTATCATTCTGTACTCTGGGTTTCTTTCTCCCCCAGGTCCCGAAAACCTGTTTCTCTTGATGGCCTTAGGTTACTGTGGGGACAGTGTTGGGTGTTCTGGGGAGACAGGGAGGCAGGAAGGGCTTTCTGGGGCGGGGCGGGGGCAGAAGCAGCACAAGTCTGTGTGTTGAGCTCTGACTTAGGTGTTGAGGAGACATCAGTACACAAAACAGACAAACGTTCCTGTACGTGTGGAGCTCACATCCGGTGGAGACTGAGAATGATGGTCTCAATGATGAGAAGAGAGCCTCCTGGGTAATGTGGGAGAGAAGTGGAGGCTTGGCTGTGTGATCTGCCTGGAGAGGGGGGACCCGCACATCTTGGAGCCCTCAACCTCAACCAAGATTGATACCAGGGCTGTAAGAAGGCAGCAGAATCTCTATACCTGAGGAACCACATGGGTTTGAGCAGTGAGTGGGTTGGCAAGGACTGGAAACCATGGGACCCCCTAAGCATTCTCCTCTGTGTAAGACCCCCAGAGCCCTACCCAGAGGTGGTAGGAACAGCCCCCAATTCACTGAGCCTGGATTCCTTGCCAGGCCAGAAGGATTGTGTTGGGGACTCAGAATCAAAATTAATTTGAGTTAAAGAAAATAAAGTAACTTGACATGTATTGCCCACTTAAATTCATAATTTCCAAGTCTTACCCAGACTTCAATGGAAGGTGTGTGCTCAATGGCATTGTACAGGTATGTGACTTTTTGTCTTTCAGAATATTGTCCATTACTCCCTATATATTTGTTAACTCAGTCCTACTCAGTTTTGGTTGAAAAACTATAGCTGAGTGGGTAAGAGTGACACCTCTAGAATTATTCAGATCTTAGCTCAAACACAGATTCATACCCATAGATTTATATCCCAGCTGTACCATGTGGCCTTGGGCAAGTTACCTAGATTCTCTTACCTTCAGTTTCTTCATCCGTAACATGGTGATAATGATAGTATTCATCTGAGACATTACATGAGAATTAAGCAAATTAATGCATGTAAAGCATGTAGGTAAAAGTGCTTGGCAGCTGACGAGCACCTGAGAAATGCTGACTCTAATTTTTACTTTTTCTTACTGACTAATCTTGGAGAAAGGGACTATTAGCGATCACCCACCATGAAGTTTTGAACTAGACAGCTTCTAAAGTTCTGTCCTTCTCTAAATCCCAAGGACGATGGGTCTCTCATAGGGCTTAGTCTCTTCTCTTCCTTCAACTTACACAAGATTAAAGCCATGATTGCAAATTAGACTAAGAATACAGTGGCTTCATCCTTTAATGAGGAGGATCTGGGGTTTGCAGGAGACCAGCCAACAATCTGAGTCATGGCAGGGAGAAGATAAGGCAAGGTTTGGGTTGTGTACACTGCAGCATTCTCAACGCAGTTCATAAACACATCTTCCTTTCTTTGGAACGTTGCGCCTTCCAGTACGTAATGAAAATTGCCCCAAAGAGTGAGTAACTAATTTGACAAATAAATGAAAAAGAAAAAGAAGAGCAGAGAAGACATCGAAACAAAGAAGTTGGCTCATCTTAGTCCCAGAAAATGATTTGCTAGAGGGCAGCTCCTTAAGGGATGGACATGTGGCCTGAAGCAGACCAATCAGAGCTGCCAAGACTCAGTTTCAGGATTTCTGTGGGAACCACTGAAAAAGAGAAGTTCTCTTTTCCTTGAGATTGCTGTGAGGATGCAATGGGAGCCTCAAACAGCTACAGCCATCTTAGCAGCAGAAGAGGGCATCTGCTTGTAGGTGGAGCCCACACAGGAAATCAGAGCCAAAAGACAGAGATGAAACGGATGACATTGTCTGCGCCTCTCGACCCATCTGTTCCAGAAACCAGACCTGCCCCCGGCTTTTTACTCACTTGAACTAGTGAATTCCCTTTTCCTATTTAGCCAGGTTTAGTTTCATTCTGCATCCCAGGTGACCAACAAAATGGACACTGCTTTCAGCAAGGGCCAGTAACCGCGAAGCCCTGAAACACAGTGCCCGCTTCCTCCCTGCCCACTGGTCTCCTTTCTCTTGAGTGTGAGTCTGTCTGAGCCTTGCATTTCTTTTATGAGTTTCATTTGCTCCTAGTCCTATTTCCGGCTCAGCTTCAGCCCTCAAGCCAGCCATGGCACTCCGTTCTCCTGGCTGATGCCTGGAGCCTGTCCAGTGGAACTTTGTGTCATTCAACTTTCTCCCTCATCAACACGCTGTTTTCTGTCTTGGGTGATGCAGGCTGAATGCAGAGCACCTCAGCATGCTGGTTAGAATTCCGTGGCCTTCCTTCATCAGCCTGAGTGTGTACATGCAGCTAGGCTACGACTTCCATTTCTGTCTGATGGCTGAGAGCCACAATTTTACCCTGTTATTGATCCCTGCTATGTCCTTTTAGAAAATGTAGGGATACGGCTGTCCTATTTCTCCAAATATGTGTATATAAATCCATAACTACACATTTAAATCCACCCTTACTTTGATGTGATATGAAGAGAAAAGGCAGTCCTCGTACTTTGTTTTCCAAAGAAACAAGAAGAAAGTAAGTTAATACACCATCAATATCACAAGCAATGATGAAACACATTAAATACTATTTGAGAATTATTTTTAAAAGTATGATGTTAGTTTTCCATGAAGAGTTGTGACAGTTGCCTTGATTTGTGAATGACATGTCCCCCTGCAGGCAGGTGGGGAGTTTCTAGGGTCTCAGTTTATGCTTATGAAAAGAGAAGCACCACATTTAGTGGGTGAAGGAGTCACCGAGCTTGGTGTGCACTCAGAGGCCGTGTCTTCACATTGTGCTATGGTGTGCAGGCTTAGGACACTCATCAGAAGGCCTCATGTTTATAAAACTCTTTTTCTTCTATCAGCTGCTATATGGGACCAAAATTTGTCATCTGAATTGAACCAAGTGATTTCTTGACTCTCAGCTCTATTTCATGCTCAGGAGATGTGTAGTGAAATGAAAAGTGGGGGCCTGAGGCTGACATTCTGGAAAAAATATGATCCCAAAGCAACATTTCCACCGTGCTTCTTGAGTAAATAGGATCCAAGAGTCTATTTTTATGGAGCAAGAGAGCTACCACATTAGCAGATTTGAGTCTAGCACTTCCAAAGAGACTTGGGGAATACTAGAGGCATGTGATTGGTGTTTCTGAACAATGTTTCAAATTTATATATATATGTGTGTGTGTATTTTTATTTAAGTATAATTGTACAATATTATAGAAGTTACAGGTGTAAAATATAGTGAATCATAATTTTGAAAAGTTATACTCTGCTTGTAGTTACTATAAAATATTGGCTATATTCCCTGTGTTGTACAATATATCCTTGTAGCTTATTTTATACCTAATAGTTTGCACCTCTTAATCTCCAACCCCTATGTTGCCCCTCCACCCTTCCCCCTCTTCACTGGTAACCCTTAGTTTGTTCTCTATATCTGTGAGTCTGCTCCTTTTTTGTTATATCACTAGTTTGTTGTATTTTTCAGTAATATCACACAGTATTTGTCTTTCTCTGTCTGATGTTTTTTAGTAAGAAAGGAAGGAAAGAGGGAGGGACAGAAGGAAGGAAAAAGGACGAGAGGAAGGACGAATAGAGGGGGGAAAAAAAAGCAGAAAAAGAAGGGAAAAGAAAAAGAAACTGAGAGGGTCAGAATTTTATTGCAGTGTCACTGTCTCGAGGGGAGGACACTTGGGCTGTGACCGGGTTTGGGGAGTGGTTGAAGGGGTTGGAGCAGAGTATAACACAAGAGCCATCATTTGGAAACCTGAGTGGACTGTTTCTTGCATGAGAAGGAAGAATTAGAACCAGTAAGTAGGAGAGATACTTCAGTTCCATTGTAAGAACTTTCTTAGTAGAGAAATGGGCTTCCAAGTGAGGTAGTGCGTTCCTTATCTGGAGATATGCAAGCCAAGACCAGACACATGCAGGGTGTGTCTATGAGGGAATTCATTCACTGGGGAAAATGTAAGACTAGCTTACTGCTTAGAGTCTGTGTTTCATGTTCGACTCTTGGAAATTGAGGTGATCTTAATGGGATACCTAAGAGAAGCTCAGGTCTTTTGGCAACAAATACGGGCAGACCTCAGATATGCTGTGGGTTCAGTTTCAGACCCCCGCAATAAAGTGAATATTGCAACACACAAAGTTTTTGGTTTCCCAGTACATATAAATATTATGTTTACACTATACTGTGTACTGTAAAAAACAAGGTACATACCTTAATTTAAAAATACGTCATTGCTAAAAACTGCTAACCATCATCTGAGCCTTCAGTGAGTTGTAACCTTTTTCAATAACATCAAAGATCACAGGTCAAAGATCATCATAGCAAAAATAATAATGAAAATGTTTGAAATAGTATGAGAATTACTGACATGTGACACAGAGACATGAAGTGAGCAAATGCTATTGGAAAAATGGTGCCAATAGACTTGCTGGATGCAGGGTTGCCACAAACCTTCAATCTGTGAAAAACGCAATAGCTGTGAGGTGCAATAAAAGGAGGTACGCCTGTAACTCAGGCTCCTGGAGAGTTCAGAGGAAGAAACAAAATGGCAGCAACCACAAAACACACATCAAGTAACACTTTGCAATAATGAGGAGGTGATTACTTCCCTTCAAAAACCCCACAGGGAACAATAGTAGGTAAAAGTTAAATCACAGGCATTTCCCCTCATTATCTAGTCAATTACTTGAGTTGCCTTTCTAATTAGCCTGTGCTGTCAGCTCTGGAGAGCTCTCAGAACCCAGTGAGACGGCTGTAAAAGTCACTCAGTCCCAAACTGTGTGTGGTCATTGTTGGCCAGAACCCCGCTACCCACACAGTGACATGACTAAGAGGCACGGCAGAAGCCACTTCAACTCCAGGATGTATAGTATAATAACATTTGGAACTGCTGAATGGCCCTGCAATTCAGTGTGCCCAGCGTACTCAAAGAGTGGACAAACATCCTTCTTAGGGTTAGAGATTTGCTTTCACACTCAAAATCTACACATCAAGAGCCTTGTGTGTGTGCCAGTGGTGGTGGTCAGGGGTGGATGACATTTAAAATAAATGCTTAAATTTGAACTGATTACTTGGTTAAATGAAGCTAAGCAAAAGCTAAGTTCCTAAACTACCGCATAGAAGCTGAGATGGAAAAAATGTCCTTCTCCCTCCTGTTCTTCGCAGTCTATATTCTGTGTACGTGGTGACTGCCACTTTCTGCAGGCTGTGCTAGGTAGCTATTTGTAAAATCGTAGTGATTGAATGTTGGGTTGCTTTTCAATGTACTTTTTAAAGAAAAGAAATAATTTGGCACAGTTCCCCAAGAATAATAGAGAAGACTGAGGTACAATCCAAATAGAGCCTCATTTTGCTTTTCCCTACTTTCATCTTTTGAGATCTTGCCAATATTTGCTATGTGTGTTCTCATTCACTGGCTTTGAAATCGCTGTAGGCATGGAGATGGGGAAGTAGGAATGGGAGACAATTTTACAAAGCCCAGAGAAGCTGAAAAGGAAATTGGTGCATCACCTCCCTGGAAAGAATTTATCTAGTATTTATTATTGTCAGGAGCTGGGGGTGAGCAACTTTTCTCTATCTCACCCATGCAAAGCTCAACCTTTGTTTCTTCCAAGGCAGAAGCTATCAGGTGGCCTCTGAGGACTTGTTGTAAATTTTTAGTTAATTACATGTCAAGCACATCAGACTGTAGGTAAACAGGAGTGGCTTTGTATTTGAAGAGTCTGACAGGAGTAAAGTAAGTTGCTAATTATGAAAAGGAGAATTTGGATAAGAGACAAAAATACACCTAAAGGATTTAGGCTCTTATTGTCTATTTCTATGAACTAATTTTTTTTTCTCCTGGTTATAGGCCACCATTCTTGCCTCATGACTTGTTTAGTAATTTTTAATTGTATGCTGGACACTGTAAATTGTACCTTGTTGAGCATATATACATTTTGTCGCCTTCCTTTAAAGAGAGTTGGCCTTTGCTCTGGCAGGCAGTCAGCTTATTTGAAGAGCAAACTGTTCCTTTGGAAGATCCTTTGTGTTTAAGTTTTATTAGAATGATCCTAAAGTAGCCTTTATTCGAAGGCTAGTTAGACCTACTAAATGTTGTGGCCCTTGTAAAATCTCTATTAAATACCCTGGGTATTCACTGTGGTCTTTCCACTCTGGCTGGTGGAACTAAAGTGTCTCCCAGCCCTATGTAAGCTCTGGGAATTGTTCGTCTCAGTTCACAGGTTGCTGTTCCTTACCCAGTCCCATGGAGTTTCACTCTAAAAACACACAGCTTAATATCCAGTCAGACTCAAAGGGATACCTAGACAGACTTCTGGAGCTCTTGCTTTCCATAGTTCCTTCCTCTCCAGTACTCTACCCTGAAAAGCTGCCTCAGTCTCTCCGAACTATGATTTCTGTCTCTTCAGTTCAGCAAGATTGCTGTGTTCTGCTTGGGATCTGTCTCCCTGCACTGAGATCTGGAAAGTGCCTCCAGGCAGAAACCCAAGGTGATTGTAGAGCTTACCTTGTTCACCTTGATTATCTCCCTTCTCTAGGGATCACATTCTTATGCTGCCTGTTATCCAGTGTCTGAAAACAGTTGTTTCACATATTCTGTTTGGTTTTCTAGTAGTTCATGGTGGGAAGATAAGTCTGCTACCAGTTACTTTGTCATGACCTGAAATAGACGTTCTCAGTTTCCTAGTCTCTGGGTACATTTTTGCACTGTTTCTGCCCCAACAGTTCAACAGAAAATAAGCAGCTGAATGGAAAATAGGACCCTGTAGTGGGAGGAGATTATAACTCAGCGGGAAGACAGTCATAAATAACTCCACCGTCGGGGAGAACAGTAGAGATGCACAGGCTGATCATGCCCTGATCTCTGTCCAGGACTCCCACACTGATACCCAACTAAGCCTGGCTTAAAAAATTCTTCCTCTTTCCCATTGTTAATATTGGCCCACCCTCTTCCTAGTCATTGTTTTCTAAGGAGTGATAACAGGTGCTAATTTGGACTATGCATTGTCTTTGTCCTGGGCCCTTAGCCTAAATAAGATGCACATGAAAGATGGTGCCTTTATGCCGAAGGGATGGTCAGTGGGAGAGATTGTCATTAGAGGTGGCTTTTCTTAGGCTATACTCCTTCCCCCACCCCCAATCAGGAAGACCACATCTGTCCTCACTGCCTACCTATATTCTAGCCTTCAAGCTCAGCTCCAGCCCATCCCCACTGTAATCTCGTTATAACATATGTTCCAGGATCCTTGCTGGGATATAGTGTTTCTTTCCAGCATGTATTTTGCTCCTGGAACTGATTCCTAGTCAAGTCAGAGGATAGACCACTGGAGTGTCACTGTTTGACTGATAAAAACAAGTCTGAGGAAATTCCACAAAGCGGTAAAAATAATAAATATAATTACCATCCAATGGACTTGCGTGATGACTGTTAGTTCTTTGCAGTTTCAGCTACAAGTGTTGGGATTCCATCTTTTTAAAGAAGGTAAATTCCAATTCCATCTCTGGGCTGCATTTGCAATTCCCAAGGCTGGCTGAAGAGTGTTATAGCATCTTCACATTAAGAAAGCTTTCCAAAGCCTTTCCCTGGGGAAAGTCACCCTGGGGGTGATGCCTGTATTGAACAAAGTCTTGTGCCCAGTTAATGTGGTCTATAGATATGTCTGCCCTGAGTTTGAAACCATGGAAAAAACAGAAAAGATCCATATTTTTTCTTTATATCCTGTATTCCACTCAGAAAAAAAGAAGCCTTATTAAGACAGAGTTTGTAGCAGTTAACCTGGTTTAAGCAGCTATGACTTTCAGAATCTTGATTTAATAAGACTAATAGGGTCCACCCAGATGCTGTATCTACATACTTGGGTCCTTGCTAAAGACATCATGGAGGTACCAGGAGAACATCTGAACCTGCACTCTGAAAGGAGAACTAGGTGCAGGTTCTATTGAGACTACTTATGTGCCAGGCTATGTGTCTGAGCTCTAATTTCTTTTTTTTTTTTTAATTTTTGAATTTTATTTTATTTATTTTTTTATACAGCAGGTCCTTATTAGTCATCAATTTTATACACGTCAGTGTATACATGTCAGTCCCAATTGCCCAATTCATCACCCCCCCCCACCCCCCCGCCGCTTTCCCTCCTTGGTGTCCATACGTTTGTTCTCTACATCTGTGTCTCAATTTCTGCCCTGCAAACCGGTTCATCTGTACCATTTTTCTAGATTCCACACACATGCGTTAATATACGATATTTGTTTTTCTCTTTCTGACTTACTTCACTCTGTATGACAGTCTCTAGATCCATCCACGTCTCAACAAATGACTCAATTTCGTTCCTTTTTATGGCTGAGTAATATTCCATTGTATATATGTACCACAACTTCTTTATCCATTCGTCTGTTGATGGGCCTTTAGGTTGCTTCCATGACCTGGCTATTGTAAATAGTGCTGCAATGAACATTGGGGTGCATGTGTCTTTTTGAATTATGGTTTTCTCTGGGTATATGCCCAGTAGTGGGATTGCTGGATCATATGGTAATTCTATTTTCAGCTTTTTAAGGAACCTGCATACTGTTCTCCATAGTGGCTGTATCAATTTACATTCCCACCAACAGTGCAAGAGGGTTCCCTTTTCTACACACCCTCTCCAGCATTTGTTGTTTGTAGGTTTTCTGATGATGCCCATTCTAACAGGAGTGAGGTGATACCTCATTGTAGTTTTGATTTGCATTTCTCTAATAATTAGTGATGTTGAGCAGCTTTTCATGTGCTTCTTGGCCATCTGTATGTCTTCTTTGGAGAAATGTCTGTTTAGGTCTTCTGCCCATTTTTGGATTGGGTTGTTTGTTTTTATAATATTGAGCTGCATGAGCTATTTATATATTTTGGAGATTAATCCTTTGTCTGTTGACTCATTTGCAAATATTTTCTCCCATTCTGAGGGTTGTCTTTTCGTCTTGTCTATGGTTTCCTTTGCTGTGCAAAAGCTTTGAAGTTTCATTAGGTCCCATTTGTTTATTTTTGTTTTTATTTCCATTTCTCTAGGAGGTGGGTCAAAAAGGATCTTGCTGTGATTTATGTCATAGAGTGTTCTGCCTATGTTTTCCTCTAAGAGGTTTATAGTGTCCAGTCTTACATTTAGGTCTCTAATCCATTTTGAGTTTATTTTTGTGTATGGTGTTAGGGAGTGTTCTAATTTCATTCTTTTACATGTAGCTGTCCAGTTTTCCCAGCACCACTTATTGAGGAGACTGTCTTTTCTCCATTGTATATCCTTGCCTCCTTTGTCATAGATTAATTGACCATAGGTGCATGGGTTTATCTCTGGGCTTTCTATGTTGTTCCATTGATCTGTGTTTCTGTTTTTGTGCCAGTACCATATTGTCTTGATTACTGTAGGTTTGTAGTATAGTCTGAAGTCAGGGAGTCTGATTGCTCCAGCTCAGTTTTTTTCCCTCAAGACTGCTTTGGCTATTCGGGGTCTTTTGTGTCTCTGAGCTCGAATTTCTGACTGCAGTTTTTTCTTCCTAAGAAGTTGGTTAACACACACACACACACACACACACACACACGACCACCGCCACCAACAACAACAATTAGTTTGGATCTCCTGGACTCTTCTTTTCCCCAGAAATGGAGCCTCCCTTATGCCCCAGACCATCATGACCCATCCACACACCCCCTGTAGAAATATTCGCTTCTTTCCTTAGGGCCACAGGATGTTGCCTATGCAGTTGCTCGAAGCACATCCTCTAAATGACCATGCTTTTATCACGTCATTTCTTTGGAAGTTGTTGCCTGTTGTAACATGCCCTGCAGGATGCTAGTTACTTGCTGGAAGGGGATGGATAAGTCCCTTTCCTGCTGTCTGCTGTTTGAACATGACACATTTGCATCTGTCTTTCCTTTGGCAACTATACTTTTGCTGTAGGCTCTTCTGATGGGAGGGACATTTATTAAATCAACTTTTCTAAGGTATAATATACACTTATAAAATGAACAGTTTTTAAGATATAGTTCTGTAAGCTTAGACAAATGCATAGATCTAACTGCTCCAATAAAGATGTAGAACATTTTCATCATTCAGAAAGTCGCTTGTGTCTCTTCAAAATCAATCCCTATCCTGCAGGCAACCACTGATCCAATTTCTATCGCCATAGTTAAGTGCTGCCAGTTTTAGAAATTCATATAAATGGAATCATATAACATGCATTCTTTTATGAGGGCCATCTATGTTGTTGTGATTGTCATCAGTTCTTTTATTGCTGCTACTTTTTATGGTTGATTGTATTCCATTGTAGGACTGTACCACAATGCATTTATCCACTCACCTGTTTCCTGACTTTTGGGTTGTTTCCAGTTTTAGGCTATTATAAATAAACCTTCTCTGAACATTTGTGTTTAAGTTTTTTGTTGACATACATTTTTATTTCTCTTGAGCAAATTGAGTAGAATTTTTGGGTCACAGGTGTATATGTTTGACTTTATTTAAAAAAAAACTTTGGAATTGGTTTCTAAATTGTACTATTTTGCATCCCTACTGCTGATGTATGAGAATTGCAGTTGCTTTGAATCCTCAGTAACACTTGGTACTGCCAATCTTTAAAATTTTAGCCATTCTAGTGGGCATATTTGTATATCATTGTGTTAATTTGTAGTTCAGTATCATGACTGATACTGAGCATTTTTCTGTTTACTTATTGGCCATTCTTGTATGTTTGTGTGTGTGTGTGTATTTGTGTGTGTGTGTGTGTGTGTATTTGTATGTGTGAAATGTGTTTGTGTTCTCAATATTTTGCTGAGTTTTAATTTTATTTGTCTGCTTGAGTTGTTGAAGTTCTTTATATATTTTGGTTATGTGTCCTTTTTCATGTACACATACTACAAATAATCTCTTCCAGTCTGAGGCTTGCCTTTTCATTTTCTTAACAGTGTCCATCAAAGAATAAATGTTTTTAATTTTAATAAAATGAATTTATCAATTTTTGTCCTTTATGGTAGGTACTCTACCATACTTTTGTATTCTAAGAAATCTTTACCTTCTCCAAGGTGGCAAAAATTTTCTCTCATGTTTTCTCCTAGAAGTTTTGGGTTTAGTTTTGACGTTGCAATTTGTGACCCATTTTGAGTTACATTTTGTTTAAAGCAAACTATTATATATTGTGGGTTTTATAACATATGTAGGAGAAACATGTGACACAATAGCACAAACAACACAAAGGGGTTAGAGGGATAGAAGTACATAGTTCTTAGGTTATACATGAAGTGGTATAATGCTATTTGGGTAGCCTATGATGAGTTAAAGATACATATTTTAAATCCTAGAGCAACCACTTAAAAAAGAGATATAGGTGATAAACCAATAGAGGAGATAAAATTGAATGCTAAAAATACTCTATTAATAGAAAAGTAGGCAGGAAAACTAGAAACAAGGAACAAAGACCATATTGGACAAGTAGAAAACAGAAGGAAGATGGAGATTTAAGCCCAACCTTATCTATACTTACATTATTATGGATGTTTTAAACACTCCAACTAAAAAGCAGAGATTGTCAGAGTGGATTTAAAAAGTAAGACTCAGTTATGTGCAGTCTACAGGAAATTCTCTTTAAATATAAAGGCAGATAGGCTAAAAGTAAAGGATAAAAGATATATATATAGATATATATATATATAGATATATATATCTATATGTATATAATGCAAATAATAGTTATAAGAAAGCTAGAGTGTCCATATTAGACAGACTAACGATGAGAGGGTTGATTTGTCAGGAAGACATATCAGTCTTAAATGTCTATGCCCCTATTAACAAAATTTCAAAAAAATCCACTAAGCAAAAATTCACAGAACTAATTAAAGAAAAAAAAAAAAAAAAAAAAAAAAGAACTAGGTCCACAACCATAATTGGAGATTTTAGCACACCTTTCTCAAGAATTCATAGAACCAGTAGACAAAACCAAAAATAGTTAAGGATAAAGAAGGCTTGCATAACACTATCAATCAGCTGCCACAATCAGAGATGCATTTCAGCACTAGGGCCTGCAGAGAGAGAGGGTGAGAACATCTGCTTTGCCCCTAGTGCTATGCCATCTACATTTTCTGTGTCTGGCCAGTGGGGCCCAAGCAGGTCATGTAAATGAGTGAAGTGGTGGGTAAGATGGGGCCATGGCAAAGAGAGCATGAGCCTTCCAAAGCATCAACAGCCCCTTGCCTCAAACTCCCTTAGACCAGACCACAATATGGACCCAGAACTGCCAGACCTTCTGATTTCTCTTGATGCCAGTAATCTGGCTATTTAAGGAACTTCTTGATTCTTAAAAATTGACACTAACATAAACTTTTTAAGAAAACACTATGAGGGTTCCTTCCCCTCCCATTCTTTCTACACAGAGCTGCCTAGTTGACCTTCCTGAGCACTGTTCATGGTACCTCCTTGCTCAGAAGTGATGGGTGCCCCAGTTTCTCTCCTCTTTCTCTCCTGCTACTCCCCTGTATACATCCTGCATGCCTGCACCCTCCTCCTGTACCCCCTTCATTTTTGATTCATTCACTATCTTTGTCCAGCCTGTTCTCTTCTTCCAGAACACACTACACCCTCTCTGCTGTCAAAAATATACCTCTAGGACTAACTCAATCTTGATGAGACCTGATGAACACATTTGTATCCTTTTATGGGGGGGGGGGGTTCTAAATTTCTGCCCAACACAAATTCCTAAGCAGTGCTCTTTCCCTCATGCTGGGCAGTTGCCTGGAGATCTGTCTGTGACCTGTCATCACCCCTAGCCCAGGAGATGGGCTGTTGCCAGGTGGCATCCTGATTAGGAAGTTCACCCTTCCTTGGTCTTCTCCTACTCATTCCCTCCATAAAGCATGTTTTATTTTATCACCCAGCATGCAGGATATGTGTACCCCCTTCATAATTATAGCCTTTCTCCCTCTGTCCTCTAAAAGAATAGTTTCTCCATTTCCATCCTCCTCCTAAACACAAAGCGACACCCTCCATTCATCTTCCAAAATAGCAATAGTTGTTTTACTCTAAAACCAGTCTTCCCCCATGTTTTTCCCAGCTACTCCTCTGTCTTCTCTTTTCTCTCCTCTTTTCAGGCACAGCCAATGGACTCTCTTCTTTAGTTTTTTTCCCAAATGTCCTCTCTCCCTACTTCTTCCCAGAAGAGGAGCCATCACCTCTTTCTGGAATGCTTGCTTCAGAAGTAACTTGTATCTTTTCCTGTCTTCCCCTTAACTAGTCATTAACTTGGGTGTTCAACCAACTTCTAATAATAAGGTTGCGATAATAACCTAATATTTATCCAGTACTTACTATGTGCCAGGTGCTATGTGGCTGCATCTCATTTCATTTTTACAACCTTGTAACATAAATACTATTTCCTATCCCACTGCACAGAAGGGAACATTGAGAAATCATCTGTCTAAAGTCATATACATAGAAAATGGCAGAGACACAAATACAAATCCAAATTCAGGTAATTGTGACTCCAAAACTAGCATTAGATGCCACTCCCCATGTCACCGTGTCACTAGCTACCATGTATATTAGTTTCCTGTGGTTGCCATAACAAATTTCCATAAACTGGGTGGCTTAAAACAACACATTTATTCTCTCACAGTCTGCAAGCCAGGTGTCTGAAGTCAAGGTATTGGCAGGGTTGGTTCTGAGGGAGAATTTGTCCCATGCTTCTCCTCTAGCTTCTGGTGGCTGCTGGCAACTGATGGCTTGTAGATTCGTAGCTTCTCCCTTTCTTATCTCTTCTAAAGATATTTGTCGGATTTAAGAGCCATCCTAATCCAGGATGACCTCATTTTGAGATCCTTAACTTAATTACTTTTGAAAGACTCTTTTCCCAAATAAGGACCCACCATAGGTTCCAGTTGGACATATCCTGGGGGGACTGGGGGATGGTGAACCGTTCAACCCAGGTGACAGAGAAAGTGGACGTTAGGCAAGTGGTCACCAGCTGTTTCCAGTCCAGGCTGCCAAGCACTTGTGCCAAATGCAGATTCAGTTTATTGCTTCATCTTCACAATATCCAAGGAGATTTCTTTTAATTCCAGAATTTTATAAAGATAACAGATGGAGTCATTGAAAATAAAATTTACATTGTAGGATAATCCACACATACACAACTTAAGCAGATATGGAGCAAACTTTAAATGTCAAGCTGATTTAATTAATTAGTCTGGTTGGCAGTCTCTACCAATGACAACCCCAGTCTGAAGTGCTGGGGGTTCTGCCCCCACTTTGGCCTGGATCACTTTCTTCCCTCGTTCTCCTGGTTCCGGGTCTCCCACCCTCTCTGCCCAGTCGCATACCCAACCCTGGCTGGTCCCTTTCTGGCACCAGATCTTACACCCTCACTGCCGAGTTCTGCGAGCTCCAGCCTTAGCGTCTCTCATCTTGGCGACACTTACCCTATGGACGATTTTTCCATGTCATTGTTGCTGCAGCTCAGATGACTGATTCCCAAACCTCTACCGTGGAAATAACAGCCAGAGGTGCACTCTGGGCTTCTGTGCTGCTGACATAGTGCCCTCTGCCACCTGCCATGGCAGCCAGAGGAGGGTTAGAGCCCACTGGGGGCGCTGCAAGAGATGAATCCCTCCCCAGCTGTGTGCTGTGGCTGGATTGATTTTTCCAATTTAATTATAGCTGTAGTTAGTGCCTTATGGATTGTTACAGAGTCAGATCCTGTAGAAACGTGTGTAAAGTTTGGCAGAAAAGAGGAGTTAATGGCCTGGACTGTCTTATAGGGCTCTTCCTGAAAAAGTGCCATAGCAGGTGCTCTGTAGGAAGGAAACTTGCACGGGGAAATTGTGGTGGGGTCATCTGTAAACTCCATCACCTCCGAAGGAGTGTGAATCTCTAGAGCTTGAAGTGCTTTTAGAGGACCGGTTGAAAGCTACAGATACCTCTGTGAGTTTGCAAGAGCCCAGCACAGCCAAATTGCACTTCCAAGAAAGAGGGAGAGATCTGAGACTGACAGCTACTGGTAAGACTCTACCAGGGGTAAAAGCCTGAAATACTCCTG
Source organism: Balaenoptera acutorostrata (assembly GCF_949987535.1). NCBI lineage: Eukaryota > Metazoa > Chordata > Mammalia > Artiodactyla > Balaenopteridae > Balaenoptera > Balaenoptera acutorostrata. Next base: position 11,012,934 of record NC_080079.1, on the reverse strand, counting down.
TGCTAATGGGGATGGTCCCCAGCACCCAGCACCTCCATGTAATCCAGCCACTAGTGAATTAACACCTGACTGAGCAAGGGTCCTATGGGCACCGCTCCTGATTAGTTGGTGCATTATAGTTGTTTCCTAAATATTTGAATATTGCGCCTGAGGAACAGGAAAGACAGGAACCAATGAAGCTGTGAGTTCCCTGACTGGAGGGAAGGAGGGGACCCGCCATGGGGTTGCAGCCAGAAACCCAGAGAGGAGAAACGTGTCAATGGCGGCTTCTGAGAGCGTGAGCCATTCACTACAGCTTCCGTTACCCCTATCGTGCATTTGGTCAGGATTCTCGCTGGGACTGTGAGAGGGGATGAGCCCATGGCCAAGGTTAAGTCGACCTACCTGCAAGAGCAAGGGGAATGGCATGTGCTTGGGCCAGATGCCCACATGCTGCGGTTCCAGGAGGTCAGTGGGCTCAGAGGCCCAGAGCCCTCCTTGTCCTGGGGAGGGCTGGTTGCAGCTAGTGAGCCCAGGGGCAGGTGGGTGCGGCCAGGCTCACCAGGACAGATGGTGGCAGAATACAACTTGCAATATCACCTTCAGCGGGTGGATCATCTGGAGGAGAGAGGGTGTTGTATTTAGCCCTGCTTTCTCATAGAGAAAGGAGAACTCTCCGAGAGTCAGGGAGACTGAGGCAGTGGCTTCTTGGAACTCTCTCTCTCCTCCTGGACAGCCTGCCCTTTACCCCAGGAGGGCTTCCTGTTTCTGCCTCAGGGGTCTCCACAGTCAACAATTGTGCTTTGCTGTGCTTCCGATCTGTGCCAATATGGGCCAGGAGAAAACCCAAAGGCCACAAAAATGAATCAGACCCTGGCCTTGGTTTTGAACTGATCTCAGTGCAGCAGTGACCATCAGCACGTTCTTCTCCAGGGATATTTTCTGTGTGGTCCGTTACATCCCATTCCTCCTGCCTACACCATCTTTCATACAAAGGGTTAGCTCTTCTTTGTCTTGTACCTGCATGTAAACTGGATTGTGCCTCCTCCCCCACCTGTGCAAGGGCCCTTTTCCAAAATGTACGTTAGATTTTTCCCTGTTTGATTCAAGCTCCCTAAAGTATAATTAGCGTCTCCCTTCTCTTCCCAAGTTTCCTGTCTAAATTAGAGGCTGCATACATTCCACGAAGTTATCCTTCCAGAATTACCCTGGGCCTCAGTTTTCCAATTTGTAAGACCAAAGGAGTTGGGCTAGATGAATTTAGCCTCTGACATTCTAGTCTTCCTATTACTTTTTAATTTTGCTAATAAAAGATAGCCTACAGGCACCTATATATGAGTTCTAAAGAGGTCTCTTCCTCCAGGACAGAGACCCATTTTAGGGCTCATGACTTGGCAAGCAGAGCAAGGGCTGGATTTTGGCTTTTCCTTACATCTTTGGCCAGTTGCCCTTACGCAGTGAGTAACCTGTCTAACCATACATGGCAGTCTTATTTTCTAACTACCAGCAGGACATGCAATTGCAAAGAACAAGCAGACGATAGTCAAAGTCTTCGTTCAGAACAACGTTTCTCAACTATCTTTGTCCTCCTCCCCCAGAGGACATTTGGCAATGCCTGGAGACATTTTTGGTTGTCACGGTGAGAGTGGTAGGGGTGCTTCTGGTATCTAGTGGGTAGAGGCAGGGCTGCTAAACATCCTGCAATGCACAGGACAGCCTCACAACAAAGAATTATCCAGCCCCAAATGTCAGTAGTGCTGACGCTGAGAAACCCTGGTTCACAGCATTAGCCACAATAATAATTAGGCATTGCATAAACAAAAATAAGTATTTATTCAGGAAGCGGTAGCATAAGTTTAAATCAGGAGTAATTTTAGCAGATATTTTTGAACAGTATGTTTGAACCCCTGTCTCTCTCTGTGCCTTTTTGAGCTGTATGTCTGCTACTGCAGGACTTTCACCTTTAGCAAGAAGACTACATTTTCATTTGGGAAACCAAAGAAAAGCCTGACACTTGTGGCCTCTAAGGATACTCCTTCAGTTCTTTCTTTCTTATATCTTTCCAGACTTATAGTAACCCCTTGCTAAATTGCAGGTTAAAAGTACAAAGAAAATTTTGAAATTGATGCTTAGATTTTATGCTGTGAACTCAACTATAAATTAACCTCCAATTTGAGTCTACAATTTGAATATTCACTCTACACAAAAGCACTAGGTAAAATGTATAAAATCTTTAAGTCTTTAGCTTTAACAGTAATTGAAAGGTTATTGACCTCCAAAAGATAGTGAAGAATGTCAGTATTTGGTATTTTATTCTTGAAATTACATGTTTACATAAATGGAAATGAAATGTGGCTTAAGTAGAACTTTCAATTGTAAGATGGAAATCAGGTTGACTCTTGTTTTTTCCCAGTTGGCCTTGACTTGAAAAAGATTCAAGAATCAGACTCCACTTAGGATGTAGAAAGATACTCCTAACAGTGAGAAAAAGACAGATAGTGTAAGCTACCTGCTGATAGGAACTTCTGTCCTGTTCAATGTTATGTCTTTAGCACATAGAACCTTGCCTGACATATGGTAGATGCTCAATAAGCATTAGCTGGGGAAATGACTAAATGGATTAATAATCTTTCATTATTTTTTAACAATTGCCTTTTAAAAGGACATTTGGGTTATCCCAAGATTTTGCAGTTATCACTCTACTATGAATTAGTTCCTACATATATTTTCCCAAGAACTGGAGCATTTGGATTGTGAAAGATGGCGTGAGTGGAGCCATTTAAAGTAGAGCTGGAGACCCAACTGCTAAGCAATCAACTAAGTGTCATGTTAGAAGAAAGACTTTTTCAGACATGCAAAGCCACAAAAATTTTACATTCTAGGCACCCTTTTTAGGAAGATCCCAGAGAATGTGCTCTTCCAAAATGGGGCCATAAATCAAAGCAGAGGAAGACACGGGATACAGAAAGCAGTATGCTTACCGTACTGGTACCCACGACAGAGGGGAAGGGAGTCCTGAGGTTGCTGATACAAGGAGATCCAAGACGACAGTTGGGTGCTGGGCACATAAGACCACCAGGCCAGCCTCAAGCCCGGCTGAAGGCCCTGGGAGAGAGCTTCCTTAGGAAGATGGACTTGGAAAAGTGCTGAATGCATCTGGACTTCTTGGGAAGATATTTAGACAATTGTTTATGAGTTTGATCTTAAATTAGTGATGATAACTTATTACGCAATTTTGTACTATGCAATTTTTTAAAGAAGAAAAAGGATAATACCAACTCTGGGGGAAAAAAGGTCATGAGTTACTATGCTATAAAATCATAATATTGTAAGCAATGGATATTGATCAAATCAAATCCACAATAATACTCTACCAGGAGGATGGAAGATACAAGGGGCACACATGGGCATTAGGACTAAAGTCTTATCTTCTCTAGCGTGAAGTCACTAAAAAATGCCAAAAGGTGAAAAATCAAAAGATAGCAATTCAAGTATGTTATCTAAAGACATGGAGGTTAAAAATGAAAAGACTCAGCTAAAGGGAGTGGATGTGGCTTCTTCAGATGAACAAGAAATGGTGGGGGGACAGGAATCTAAAGCCTTCCATAACACATCTTGGAAACTATTTGACTCTCTATGTGTTTCCCTTGATGAAAATAAACAAAAAAATACAATACAATAGAAAACCTCAGCTGAAGAGCCAACTTTTCAAAAAGGAAAGTCTGACCCCAAAATCTGACCAAATGTTGCTCTCTCCTGTTCTCTCTGTGTGAGGGAATTAAGGCCTGCAAATCTCATCCTGGGTTTTCTGGTTAATCTCCTTGATCCCAGAGGCAGCGTCCTATTTAGCTCCGTATTCCCAGCCCCCATACAGGGCCTGGTACACAACTGGAGCTCCACTGATGCTTTTTGAACATATACACGAATAAAGGATGTCCACTCAGAGATGCAAAAGGGCAGCGGTGACACAGAGGAGCAAGGGCTCTGAGCCACTAGAGGGCGTTCCAGAACTTTACAAAGGGAGTGATGTTTCCTCTGAAGGGACTGGGTAGATGGGCAAGGTGGGAGGGGTAACCCAGACAGGTGGAGAGCTGAGCAGAGGCATGGGGGTGTGAGTAGACAGGTAGGCATGTGTATGTGCATGCACACTCTTAGAGAAAGTGTAGTGGTTCAAAATGAGGCTGCCCTGGTGAGCAGAGGTCAGCACAGCCTCATAGGCCACTTCATGACTCTTAGAGGCCACTTAGCCTTTTCATGCCTGAAGATCAGGGATTCCCAAAGCTGATTTCTCATCAGAATCACCAGTGGAGTATTTTGACATGCATGTTCCTGGGCTCCATCTAAGAGATTTTTAGCTATAGCTCTGGGATCAGAGCCAGGAAACTATTTGTCAGAAGATGCCCAGATGGCAGAGGTTGGGGACAGGCTTGGGGACAGGGGGACTGTCTTAGTTCAGGCTGCTATAACAAATATACCACAGACTGGGTAGTTGAAGCAAAACCCACTTATTTCTCACAGTTTTGGAGACTGGGAAGTCTAAGATGAAAGTAGGAAGGTGCTGGCAGATCCTGTGTCTGGTGAGAACCTGCTTCCTGGTTTGCAGACAGCTGTCTTTTTGTATCCACACATGGTGGAGAGCAGAGGAGGGGTGAGCTCTCTTCTTAGAAGGGCACTAATCCCATTTATAGGGGTTCCACCCTCATGACCTAATCACCAACCAAATGCCTCACTTCCTAATTCCATCGCTTTGGGGATTAGGCTTCATCATATGAATATGTGGGAGGGACACACACATTCATCCCAGAGGAGGGAGGAAGAGGGGGAGAGCCAAATCTGGGCTTTAGAGTCAAGAACCACATTGGAGATTTTTCCTGGAATCCAAAGTTGATGTAGTTTAACCTATTTGAATCAGAACAAGATGAGCAACACTTTTGTGTTGACTTAAAACACAAACACTACAAAAGAGTTACCATGTGATCCCTTCATCGTTACTAAGTCTACCATGTGATTGCTGAAACGAGGTGATTTAAATATGGAAAATTAAGATAGATTTCCTGATGACCTACCTTTGTTACTGGAATTTAAAACATTCTCTCATTTTCTTTCTTCTGTAAATTAGTAACAGTGAAATAAATTCCAAGGTAAGCTCGTGTATTTCACATCTAATATGTGTTGTTGATACTGTTTAAACTATCCAATTTTATTGAGGGGAAAATGCTTTAAAAATACCATCAGGAAAGCCATTTCCTAAATATGCATAGTTTGATTCCTATCCTGATGTTCATTTATTTCAGTCTTAGCTTACTTTAAAATCAACCAGTACCCACTGAGTTCCTACTCTGTGCAAGGTCCTGATTTGGGAAACAAGGAGATAACTGCTGTAGGGAATATAAGAGAACATGAGCCGTGAGCCCTGTTCAAAAGGAGTTTACAAGCTGGCTGGGGAGATACAACTAAAACACGTGACAAAATTACTACTGATTCACTATGTCCACATAGCTCTGGGTGCTAAGATCAAGTGAGGGTACAGAGTACAGGAGCTATAGGAATTCAGATGAAGGGGAAACAGCTATGGGCTCAACTGGTGAGGGAAGGCTTCCTGGAGGAGGTGTGATCTGAGCTGGCCTTGAAGGCTGGGTGAGATTTCCCTGGACAGAGTTGAGGAGAGAGACTCCTGGGGGAGGGATAGGAGAGGACATGAGTACAGATGGGGGAAGATGTAAAACATGTTTGGGAAATAAAGCTAGATCAAAGGAAGACCCTAACTTGGGAATCACTGGAGGCGTGACTGCACAAAATATTTAAAGCAGGGGTCCCCAACCCCTGGTACCAGTCCACAGCCCGTTAGAAACCGGGCCGCACAGCAGGAGGTGAGCAGCCAGCGAGCGAGCAAGTGAAGCTTCATCTGCCGCTCCCCATCCCTCCCCATCACTCGCATTACCGCCTGAACCATCCCCCCACCACCCTGGTCCGTGGAAAAATTGTTTTCCATGAAACCAGTCCCTGGTGCCCAAAAGGTTGGGGACAGCTGATTTAAAGGGTGACCATGGAGAACTCTGAATGCCAAGGTTCAAAACGGTAGGCAGTGGAGAGTGGCTGATGACTTTTGATTAGGTTAGAGAAGTGGCAGATGAATGAAGAATTTGGGGGATACCGATCTGGAGGAAAATTGTCCCATGGATGAGGAAAGCAATGAGACCAGTTAGGAGGCACTTGTAAGGGGGTAAATCTAAGGGAATGAGGTTCTGAGTTAGACCATGCGACTGGGATTGATAAGAAAGGGAAGGCGGCTGGAGACCTTGCCGTGAACAAGTAAGCAGGCTTTAGGACAAGCTGGGGTCTGCAGAAGGAGAGGGGGGAAGCCCCACCCTGAAGTTTGGTATGGGAGTTGTTGGGTGAATGATGGTGTTGCTGGCAGAAAGAGGTAGGTCATTTGGGGATGCTGGCTTGGAGAGAAAGAAAAAGATCTCTGTTGCAAGCATGTTGCCTGTGAGCAGGCAGCAGAAAGAAATGCAGACAAACAGCTGGAGAGGCAGGATTTTGTTTAGAAGAAAGTTTGAGGCTGGAGTCGTCCCCACAGAGGTGAGAGCTGAAGTTGAAAAGTGAAGAAGAGTCACTCATTCATTCAACAACTATTTGGTCTGTATCTATTAGGTGCCAGGCACTTCCAGACGTGCTGGGGATACAGCAGAGGGCAAAGGAGACACTTCCCTTTTGGAACTCGTATTTTATTGCAGGAAGCTGACCTTAAACAAGCAATTTTACAAAGATGTGGAGGAAGGAAGCTGAGAGAGAGAGGAGGAAGAGGGCATTCCATTTTTAGGAGGCGGGAAAACAAAGCAGGACTATTGTGGAAACCAGGATTATTCTGAACTTCCCCACAGAGGACTCAGAGAAAGTGGAAACTCACTGTCCTCTGCCCAGGGCCTCTCTGGGGCCCTGCCTGATTGTCTCACACGCATGTGTTTTCAGGCAGGGGCCCTGCAGTCACAGAGGGAGCTCCAGCCCGCCTCGCTCCAGAATCTGTTCCCACCTTAGATTGTGATGTAAGTGAGGAAGCTGTGTAACTGATGTCTCCAAGTGGGCTGCCGAAAAGGGGCCATGAGAAAAATCACCGAATGGCAAGCGCTCTTTATTAGCCTCATGCATTTAAAAGGAACCGATGAAGCAGCTGGAAAATGAATCAATTAATGGTGTTCCGCACGTCAACTCCTCACGAGGTCCAGTGATTCCTTCAGGGCAGCCGGGGATGCTTCCTGATGAGAGCTGGGCTCACGTTCCCATCAGCTAAATGAGGCCTCGTGTCCCATGGTTCCCCTCAGAGGGAGGGCGAGTGATGTTCATGTGACTGGTACATAGGCATCAACTGATTAATCATAATGGCAGAGAGCTGAGATCCTCGTCTGCATTTTGCATGAATCCGTAACAGTGACAGGAATCAGTGATGGATGGCAGCTCTCCCCTTAGCACAGCTGGCCCTGAGCAGGTGCATGGGGCACACTGTACAGCAGCAGAGGAAGAATTCTCCAGAATTCCAGGAGACCCCTCTACCTCTCTGCAGCCTGTGTGTCAGAACCCCCGAACACCTCTCTCACATGACACGTGGTCCACAGTCATGCAATGAATCCTTATTTCCCTCTCTTGCCTCCTGGTCTTGGAGTTCTTGAGGTCAGGGACTGTGTTTTACCAACCCCGGCATCCTCAGTACTTACTTCAGTACCTGGCACTCAGCACAGGTGCTCAGGATATGTCTGGAACACGTGTGAGCCCCGCCAGACGCCTCTCCTGGTGGAGGCGAGGCGTGTGGAGCAGCTACAGGTACTATTGAGTAGTCAACCCCACCAAAGGAAGCTTGCAGCAAAAGGTTCATCTTTTCAGATTCAAGAGTTACCTTCCAGCCCACCTAGAGGAATAGGTGAGAGAGTGTGCACACGTGCAGGAAAACCTCAAACACCATGCAGCCCTGGGATAACTCAGCTTCTAAATTCCTGCTGGGAAAGGAGTGTAAAATCTGGGAAGGGAATGGGCTCAGCCGTGCATGAAGGCTGCTGGGTAAATCAGGACCACGCATCCTGCACAGGCCGGTCGGTGACACCAGGGGTTGTGCAGGAGACTCCAGGACCCTCTGTAGCTTTCCTCTCATTTGTTAGTCCAACTCCCTACTGGCTTCCAGAGCACTGAAACAGCCTTGTATAAGCTGCGTGCTTCACCCCCACTCCAGGCCGGGATCAATGAGGCTGAAGACCCTGGTGAGAAGCAATAGCTACGGAGGCCGTGTGAACGGAAGGAAGCGGGTCATTCTTGGCAGTAGCTGGAGAACACAAAGAGGGCACCAGGGGACAGGGCCGGGGCTGGGGGAAGGTCTGCCAGGGCTTTATAGCAGGGGCTCCAGGGCTACCCAGGAGACCCAGGGGACTGGGGCAAAGCACTAAGTTTCATGTTAGGGATTTAGCAGAAAAGAAAAACAGAAACAAATGTCCCCTCCCCAAGAATATCTTCCACTCTGTGTCTTGGGCTCAGCGAAGAATCAGCCCAACTTACTGTGCCTTTTACGTTCATTTTTAGGAGACCCAAATTTTTCCATTAAGTAATATACTATGTTGACATATTCACTATTGTATGTAATAAGGCAGAGATGTGGGTGCTATAGATTTTAAAAGGTTATTACAAAGATTGATATTTTAAAACAAAACAAAGGATTCCTGTGTAATAGTGATAGATACTTTGGATTCTTTGCTTACAAGTAAAAGGAACCAATTAAAAAATTTTAAGACGAGGGGCTTCCCTGGTGGCGCAGTGGTTGAGAATCTGCCTGCCAATGCAGGGGACACGGGTTCGAGCCCTGGTCTGGGAGGATCCCACATACCGCGGAGCAACTAAGCCCGTGAGCCACAGCTACTGAGCCTGCGCGTCTGGAGCCTGTGCTCCGCAACAAGAGAGGCCGCGACAGTGAGAGGCCCGCGCACCGCGATGAAGAGTGGCCCCCACTTGCCGCAACTGGAGAAAGCCCTCGCACAGAAACGAGGACCCAACACAGCCATAAATAAATAAATAAATAAAATTAAAAAAAAAAAAATTTTAAGACGAAAGTAGAGATGAGGGTAGGAGTTCACATCATTGGAATGAAGGAACTGAAGGACAGTGGGACAAACAGTCCTGAGAAGGACAAAGCCCACGGCCCAGCCCCGGGGTCTAGAGATAGGAACTCAGGGACTGTTTTTGAGGGTCCAGCCCTGAGAATGACTCACTCCAGCTGGCTTCCTGCTTGTGTAATTTTGCCCCAGAGTTGGGGCAGAGAGCTAGTAGTTTAGCTCAGATTAGGTGGCCCTCCCTTGGTCACTGATACCATCCAGGGAAGAGGCCAGTGTGGTTGGCAGTGCCCCAGCCCAAGGCAGGGGCTGTCCTCCCAGTGGAGAACTACCATCTTAGAGGCCTAGGTACGAAACCCAGATCATCGATTTTTGGAATGAACATCACTGTATGATGGGAATGCTAACCGTCAGAGGGTTTGTGTGAAGATTATGTGAAGATAGTGCCTGTGAAATGTCTATTACTGCTCCTAACATGAAAGAAGTACTCCAAAATGGTAGCTTTTAGTTGTAAAATTAAAAATGCCATAAACTTCAATTAGACTAAACTCCCCATTCCATAGGATTTCTGGCAAATCAAGGCTTTACTTTTCTAACTTGTTTTAATTCCTAGAATTTAATTTCACCTCCCCAAAAACACAGGACCACAAAGAAAGCATTTAAGATTCTTTGAAGTCAAAATGTTTAAGCTGATGAAAAGATAAAATGTCCTCAATATCATTATGTGGTTACACAGAGAAAGAGCTTGGTCTGGGGTTCTGGCCTCTCCCTGGAGCCCCAGCTTCCAGGCGTGGCTCTGCCGTCTTCCTGCTGCTGACTTCAGGATGACAGTCCACTCTCTGGGCTTCATTTTCTTCATCTGTAAGAAGGGGGTTGAACTGAATGGCCCCAAATAATGACTAACATCTCAATGCCACTTTTCAGGGTGAAAAGTTCTTTGACATCTATCAGGATATTTGATTCTCCAAGTATAACACTCAGTCACTGCATGAACTTGGTTTAAACCTCTACAACTGATCGCTTATCAATGAGAAGAGCCGGTGTCTTGCTGTTCTAATGGTCCGTAAGCACGTGGGTTACTGCCATCCTTCCTGATAAACCTGCAGACAGGACAGCCTATCTCAGTCTCTTAGAAAAGTAACTGAGGCAGGAAGAAGCCGAGCGTGAGGAAATTCATCTGAGATAATCAGCCTTACACACACACCCTCATCAGGAAATGAGGCGCTCTTGTAATATCTCAGAAGCAAGACTCTTCACATTCCCACTCATAAAAAGTAACAAGAGGTTCATTCACAACAGGATCTGTTTCTTTTTCCAGGTGGGTGGGGAGGGCATATAGCATTAACTTACTGTTCTCTATCAAAATTAAGTTTACCCTTGGACCTTTGCATATTCCTAATTTGACTTAATTGTACTGGTGGTGAATGGTAGTGTGAACTTGCCCTTGGAGACTCTCAGAATATAATTCATGCAGCTCAAGGAATGCCTCGGTGGGGAAATACTTCCTCCTTAGTGATCCTGGATACCCAAACCCTTCATTTAATTCTTCCACAATAATGGAGTTTTGGTTTTCCCTACCATTATTCTTTGCAAACATTTCCTGTACCCCTACATAGGGTTATAGATTTGGGGGCTACAAGGGATCTTAGAGATAATCCACTCCCTTATTAAAGTTAATTGAATTCCCAAGAGGTTAAGTGAATTGCTGAAGGTCACAGGGCCCAGAGTTCAGGTTTCCTGACACCCATCCAGAGCTCTTTACACTTCACCGGTCTGCCCGGAAGATTGCAGGAATCCTCTTTTATTATCTCAGGTGTCATTTCATGAACAAATAGTAACAAAGAGCCAGAGACGAGAAAGAGTGGAACAGCGGAGGGAAGGCGTGGGACGGAGGGCAGTGTTATAAAATTAAACGCGGGTTATAAATTACAGCAGGGCAGCCGACAACCCTATATTATAAAGTCTCACATTGTAAATCCCTCCCCCAAACAGCAGTGTGGGATGAAGATGATTTCAGCCACAGCTTGCTTAACTTTCCACACTGCATTTTCTACCTGCTTTTGAATCCCAGCAAGACGTTTTTAGGCACCTGTGTTTAAAACTATCTAGCAAGGCATGGGGCTGAGAGTTACTTGGTGTATGCTGTGTTCCTGGCCATCCTAGCAGGGATGTATTCTTTCTCTCCTGGGCTGGTATGTGGGTTCATCAGGCAGCATGGAAGAACGGCCCTAGCCAATCTCTGTTGCGGTCCTTTAAGGAAGGGGAAAAGAGGGGATCGGGCTGGCCGGTCTCCACCCAGCCCTGCTTGAAGGCCCCAGCTCTGTGGCAGCTCCTTTTGGGAGGGAGAAGAGAGGAAGAAAACAAAGCCAAGTCCTCCCTGTGCTCAAGAACTGTGGGGCTTTGCACTTTGCAAGGGTCCTGATGGGGCTCAATACTTTCACTACCAGAGGAATTTACCTCCCAAGCAAAGTTTCATTCCCATCCTCGCCCTATTGGCCAAAGTCCCTGGGGATAATTTAGGGATCCTGGGCACCTGAAATCAAACTTGGACCCTTGGTTACTATGCATTCTTTTACAGGGACTACCTCTATTTTACTCTCTACCTCTGCTTTGTTACACAGCATAGAAAAGTAACACATGGTGAAACGCCAAATGTTTTGAGTCTGTAAAGAACACACCACTGACCACCAGACCAGCTGGGTTCATTTTGACCACAGGGGTGTTTTCCAGTTGGAGCCCACCCCCAGATGGTGACCCAAACATCCCCCCCCCAGCTCATAAATATGAAACCTCCCCTTACCATACCCCAGAGAAGGCCCCTCCGGATAGTTGTCTTTGAGCCCCTGAGGCAGACAGACGGTTTGGGGTGGGCTCCAGAACCATTCTGTAGCAAGAGGATTTGGAGCCTGTCTACCTGCCCTCAGCCAATGGTTTACCTTTCCCCAAAGTGACTTCCCATAAAAATAGATGCAATTGCAGCAAAGGGATGCCTGGTGATGGGACGCTGCCCAGCCCCACGTTCACTCCAGTCATCCTGGGTCTCTAGACTGACCGCGGAAGGTAGGAGGCAGGGGAAGGAAGGGAAACAAGGTCCCTCCTTGGGTGGTGGGCTTCTTTAGGCTGTGAAGGTGTTGGAGATACGAGAACTCCGATCGCTCCCTGCTGGTTGGGGGCAACAGAGAAGTTCTCTCTGGGTCAGGCACTGGAAGTCATCCTTCAAGAGATGCTTATGGTGACTGGCCATCTGGTCACTGCACTGTGGCTTCTTTGTAGGGGGGCTTTTTTCCCCTTGGGGGCTGTAGAGGAGCCCAGGCTTACAGAAGAAGCCAGTTACTTTTCCTTTTTACAAAAATATAAATTTTTACAACCAATACAAATGCTTAAATACTTAAATCATTCAAGAAGCACTTGTAATCAAACCCCTTATACTTGAATATGCAGTTCCTACCAGGACACAGTTTGAAACCTCACTTTAAAAAAATAACTTGTTTACGACGATCAAGCCTGCTAATGGGGAGGCTTCTTGCTCAGTTGCTGCGCTCCTAAAGTGTGCCAGCCACCACCACCACCCCCCGACCCCCGCCCTGGGCTAAGCAGCTAAGCGCTGTGGCCGGGACAACATTAAAAAAGCACCCCTCCCCCCAAACACCACCCAGGATGAAGTAACTCCTGGGAGGCAAATGCCCAGCCCTGGACTGCTTTGACCAGCCTTCCTTCTGTGCAGCTGTGGCCATGAGACTATTCTCACACATACAGTGAATTTGTATAACAAGCTGATTTCAGAGCCAGGTTTTAAGTGGGTATCCCTTTTCCACTATTTTTTTTTCTCCTTGTATAGTTTCAGCAGGAAGAAAAAAAGAAAGAAAAAAGTGGTTTCAACCACCACCTATTGCATCGAAAGTTTGCCTGTGGCTCAAGGGGTAGAGGAAGCCCACCTCAGTCCAAAGGAACTTGGAGTCCTCTTCTTGCAGATGTAGGTCACACAGCTTTGACTGAAAAGCTCTAATTTAGGCTCCTGGACCCTAACTTGCGTCTGTGGAAGTTTTCTGGAATGTGGCTCACATAGAAGGGAGTCAAATTTTAAAATACAGAAGAAAAATAAATTGAGGGTGGAGATGTGTGTGTGTGTGTGTGTGTGTGTGTGTGTGTGTGTCCCTCCTCTGTCCTTATGGCCCAGCTCTGTATGAGTCTAGTATCCAATTATTTTTAACTAATTAATTAGTTTTCTAAAAGTAAATCAATTTATTTAAATTAAAAATTCAAAACCAAAACCAATTCACCCATTTCTCCCACCCCCCAACCCCCATCTCAGAGCAACCACCAATCCGTTCTCTGTACCTATGAGCTTGGTTTGTTTATTTGTTTAATTTAGATTCCGCATTTGTATTTTTTTAAAAGTAAAGCCAAACCACTTACAATTAATTACTTAAGTAATTTCTGTATGTTTGGTCTTAATTCTTCATCTTTTTCTCTATTCTTTGGGGGAGTTTTTGGATGTGGAGAGGTTCTGTTTGGTACCCTTGCTATTACCTTGGTCCTGTCCTCTGTGTCATATTCTTTGTGATCTGTTTGACTTTATTTTCTAGTATGAATGAAAGTCCTACATCCTGTTTTCAAGTCAACATCAGTTTAAAATGTTTCTCTATTATTCTATATTCCCAAACTTTCTATGATAATCATGTTATAATCAGAAACAGAAACAAAAATTATTTTAAAATCAGGATCCCTGATTTCAAACGTATATTTGTTATGAGCTGTAAGGTTGCCCATCTTTCAATGCCCAACTGAGAATAACCAATTCGGTTCTTTAAAAATCATTAGGACCATTAACTCTGACTTGACAATAGAAGACATAATAACATCAAATCCTTGACTAAGTAGGAATTAGTTCATCCATTAATGCATTTAACAAATAATTATTGTATGCCTACTGTGTGCCAGGCACTATACTAGTTGCTGCAGATATAGCAGTGAATAAGATCACCCCAGGCCTGACCCACAAAGAGCTTATGTCTCTAGGAGAGACAGATATTGAACATAATCACATGATTTTTTAATGAAAAGAAAATAGAATAATTGAGATATAACTGACATGCAATAAATTGCACACATTTAAAGTGTTCAATCTGATAAAAATTTTACTCATGTATATACCTGTGACACCACCACCACAATCAAGGTAAGGAACGTATCTATCACCTCCAAAGGTTTCTCCTTGCCCCTTTGTAATCTCTCCTGCCGGTCCCTCTTCTCCATGTACCTAAGCAACCACTGATCCCCTTTTTGTCTCTGTAGATTAGTTTGCATTTTCTAGGACTTTACGTAAATGGAATCGGATGGTATGTATGCTATTTTGTCTGGCTTCTTTCACTCAGGATAATTATTTTGAGCTTCATCAATGTTGATGAATATATCAATAATTCATTCCTTTTATTGCTGAGTAGAATTCCATTGTATGGGCAAACAACAATTTGTTTATTCTTTCACCTTTGATAGGCATTCAGATTGTTTCCAGTTTTTGGCTGTTACAACTAAAGCTGCTGTGAACATTCATGCACAAATCTTTATATAGAAATATGCTTTCATTTCTCTTCGGTAAATACCTAGAAGTAGAATGGCTGAATCACATGGCAGGTGTATGATTAACTTTTTAAGAAATTGTCTGTTTTTCAAAGTAGTTGTATTCTTTTTACAGTCCCACCAGGAGTATATGAGAGTTCCAGTTCCTCCATGTTCTTGTCAACACTTGGTATGGTCAGTTTTAAAACTTTTAGCCATTCTAATATGTGTGTCATGGTTTCTCATTGTGGGCACAATCATGATTTAATTGAGGGAAAAACTGCAGATGCTATGAGGTTGTGTAAGTAGGAACAAACCTTAGCTCTTTGAGTGCTCTTTCTATGCAATACTAATTATCATAGTAATATAAAGCTTAGTAAATAACTAAGCTTTCCTGTCCTCATTCCTGCCCCTCATATTCTACGTGTGTCAAACCTCCCCAAGGAAGGGATGCTCAGAGCTTTTTTTTAAGCTAACACAAGGACCAGGGCGAAATCTTGACATTGTGTCATAATGTTAATAACATAATAAGATCACCGGCCCAAAGCAATAGCTAAAGGTGAGCAAGGAATATGAAATGTGAGTCATAACTCAGCAAAAGGAAAGAAAGGAGACAGGGATGGCTTATCTCACCAGGAGCCTTCAGGCGGTGCTGCTGCATTGCAGAGTGGTGTTGCTTCCCCATGGTGAAGGCCCTCGCCTGCTTCATAAAGGGAGCAAGATGCAATGGGTCAGTTCTGTGAGTCTGAGAGAAAAGGAGCCAGATTGCTTAGCATCCACAGTCTTCCCTGGCTCCTGAAGTGAGTGTCCTGTAGCTGCCTAAGAAGAAGAAAGGAAAAATATAAAAGGCAATAAAGGAGAAGACTGGCTCTTCAATGGTGTTTACAGTTTTCATTTAATCTCTACAGTTTGTTATTCCTCAAAGTGAAAATTCCATGTCTCATTTCTTCAAATGTTAAAGATATTTCCCTACTGTAGCCTATGGAGGTTTAGAAAAGGGAGAACCAAGAACAAAACTAAGCAAATCTCCTTTGGGGTTTATTGCAGGAAGAGTAGAAGACATTGGGTGTTCCCAAGAGCCATTCCCAGCTACTCATCACAATAAGCAAAGGACCTCAGCCCAGGGAAATTAGAACACTTCTCTGTAAAGCTTCCATTTCTCACCTCTTCTTTGTACCAGTCAGTTTAACTCTTGGCAACGCATCACTTCGTGTCTCCTCTGCTCTCCCCAGCCAGATTCTCTTACCTCTTGTACCCCGAGGATGCCTATGACAGCACTGAGTTTATTGGCTTTCTAGATTTAGAACTAGATTTAGAACTCTTTATCCCTGCTCTAATGTTGCAACCTCTTTCTCATTCCTAGGAATATTCTACTACAAGTATGTATTTTTATTTTTTATTTTTTTATTTACTTTTGGCTGCGTCTGGTCTTTGTTGCTGAGAGCAGGCTTTCTCTAGTTGTGGCGAGCAGGGGCTGCTCTTCGTTGCGGTGCTCGGCCTTCTCAGCGCGGTGGCTTCTCTTGTTGCGGAGCTCGGGCTCTAGGCGCGTGGGTTTCAGTAGTTGTGGCTCGCAGGGTCTAGAGCACAGGCTCAGTAGTTGTGGCTCACAGGCTTAGTTGCTCCGCGGCATGTGGGATCTTCCCGGTCCAGGGCTAAAACCCATGTCCCCTGCATTGGCAGGCGGGTTCTTAACCACTGCACCACCAGGGAAGCCCAAGTATGTATTTTTAAAGTTATAAATCTAAATTAATTTTGTTTGGAAATTGCTGATGAGTTTTGTAAAACGGCTTGAGATAAATGGCATCCAAGCATGAGACAAGTTTCTCCTGGAAAGAGGATCAGGTTGGCCCAGTCCGTGCTTGGTTGGGTCCATCACTGGTCTCAATGACTGTGCCAAGGAGGAGCAGGGAGATGTGGCACAAAGATGACCGCCTTTGTGTGTCCTCGAAGAAAGGGGAGGAAAAACTAGTGGACACCCCAAACAAGTCTGCTTCATGTAGGGAAAGTCAAATGGACCCCTGATTCTTAGGAAACTAAGTAGACAAGTTCTCCACTCACTCTCTTGTGCTTGTCTGAAAATCAGTTTTGTTATACATAAGACAATTTATTTTCGTAATTTCTTTCACAATTCTTCAATTGCAATGTTTTAGGGGTTTGGGGTGTTCTCTACTATCCAAATAAGAGTAGCTCACCTACCGAATTGCATCCAGTGCTAGCCTGTGATGGCAACTTGTGCCGTCGGCATTATCCTGGTTGTCCTTGATGTTTATTGAGTGACGTGTAAAAATTATATGAAATTAGCCCAGTGCTAAGCATCTATGAACATCATCTCTTTTAATTCTCACACACACTAAGAGGTAGATACTATCATTATCCCAATACGATGGATGAGGTTAAGTTACTTCCCTAGGATCACACAACTGGTAGATCAAAAATTCTACCCCAATCATCTAGTTCTAAAGCATAGGCTTTGAAGCACCAGGCTGTGGCACCTCTCACAGTTTTCTGATGATTCCTCTATGTAGCTGTTGAATCCTAATAAGCCAACTGTCTTTCTCCATCTGGCCGTGACGATCATTTACAAATTTATCACAAGTGGCTTTAACTGACTTCTCTAGTTCTTGCTCCTCTGCCTTAAGCATTGTTTTTCCCTGGACCATCATTCTGCTTCTAGAAAGATTTTGTAAATCATGTGATAGTCCTTGTCCAAGGTCCTAAGGAAACAGAAATGAATGAACATACTGGAAACTGCTCTCCAACACCCTGACAATAATCTGTGGCAGGAAATGTGGATTCTAAGTGGATCCCATTTCAAGCAATTCTCTGGTGCAGCCAACTCAGAAAACTAGATTATATTGTCCTCCCTAGACTGTAATCTTTTAAAAAATATATCAAATGCCAGAGATTCCTTTGTTATCTTGATTTCTCTTGTAAATGGCTTTATATGATTATTTGCCATCATCCTTATTAACATAGCTTTAAAAGTTTTAGTGTCATTTTGGGGACACAGCTAGTATTTGGTGTAGTACTGCTTGCTCTCTTTCTCCAAAGACAGACTGCAATTTTTCGGAAGTATTCACAGATCTCTCTTGATTTTATATCACAAAGAATATTCATGAGTAAGCTATCAATATCCAAACAGGCTACATTAAGTTTTGCTCCTGGGGAAAAACTGTGCAAGGGTCAAACGGGCAATTAAGATTTTGTCTGTTCTTAAAAAGGATGATGTTTACTTCCCCCCTGCAAAAAAACTCCAGATGGAAACCGAGATTTACAAAAGATGAAACTGTTCTCTGATTCGTTTCTTCAGGGCTGAAGTTTAGCACTTGTTAAACTCTTAAAATGTTCAGAAGATGCTTGTTCAGATTCCTCAAAGACTTAACGATGCTACTGGTTACTGTCTGCCTTCTTCCCACCAAATCCGAGATGAGTAAGTGAATATTTTCTTTTCTGAAGCATTAAGAATGGGTAATTGCTTTCACACCAGGCATTTTTATGAAATCAACCAATAAAACGGGTCTTAAATTCTTGGTTTCCTTCAAATTTCGTGAGCTTAAAAGAATTTCTATTGAGAATTTTATTTTTTATGCTGCAGCTTTAATAACTCCATTAAAGCTCTTACCTCCCCTACACCCCAATACCCAGCTGTGTGTATTTGGGTGTGGAATGTAATTTTCTCTGGCCACAGCTAAAAGGAAGCTTCTTTTTTTTTTTTTTAAACATCTTTATTGGAGTATAATTGCTTTACAATGGTGTGTTAGTTTCTGCTTTATAACAAAGTGAATCAGCTATACATATACATATATCCCCATATCTCTTCCCTCTTGCATCTCCCTCCCTCCCACCCTCCCTATCCCACCCCTCTAGGTGGTCACAAAGCACCGAGCTGATCTCCCTGTGCAATGTGGCTGCTTCCCACTAGCTATCTACTTTACGTTTAGTAGTGTATATATGTCCATGCCACTCTCTCACTTTGCCCCAGCTTACCCTTCCCCCTCCCCATATCCTCAAGTCCATTCTCTAGTAGGTCTGCGTCTTTATTCCCGTCTTGCCCCTACGTTCTTCTGACCATTTTTTTTGTTTTTTTTTAGATTCCATATATATGTGTTAGCATACGGTAATTGTTTTTCTCTTTCTGACTTACTTCACTCTGTATGACAGTCTCTAGGTCCATCCACCTCACTACAAATAACTCAGTTTTGTTCCTTTTTATGGCTGAGTAATATTCCATTGTATATATGTGCCACATCTTCTTTATCCCTTCATCTGTTGATGGACACTTAGGTTGCTTCCATGTCCTGGCTATTGTAAATAGAGCTGCAATGAACATTTTGGTACATGACTGTTTTTGAATTATGGTTTTCTCAGGGTATATGCCCAGAATGGCCATCATCAAAAAATCTACAAACAAAAATGCTGGAGAGGGTGTGGAGAAAAGGGAACCCTCTTGCACTGTTGGTGGGAATGTAAATTGATACAGCCACTATGGAGAACAGTATGGAGGTCCCTTAAAAAACTAAAAATAGAACTACCATATGACCCAGCAATCCCATTACTGGGCATATACCCTGAGAAAAGGAAGCTTCTTAAAATGTTTCAGTTCTTCTAAAATGTGAAGCACAAACAAGTTTCTCTTGGAAAAATAATGGGCATGTATTGACTAATTCAGGTTTGTCCCCATCTACTTGTATTATGGGGTGTGTGGGGATGCCTTATCACTTAATGTTTTTGTAAATATTGTCCATGAGTTTTTGGTTTAGTGTCTAGTTTCTTTTATGTATTTCTTGGTGAGCATTCAGGTAGATTCAATGACTATCCCACAATGTAGCTGTCATCCTATAGTGTAACCATCTTCCTAATCTTATTTTAAAATATTTTCCAAGGGAAGGATAGATTATAGAATTCGCACTGTCATGATGAATTTTCTTGAGTGCAGCAGCAGAGGAAAGAAAAGTATTCCTATGTTCTAAGAGAACTTTCTGTGATTATCGAAGGAAGTGATAGGAGACAATGGGGCATCTGAAGGTCTTGAACGAGGAGAACCCCAAATACCCGGCGGGTATTCGCTGGAAAATGAAATTCTTTCAATTTGTGAACAGTGGATAAAACTGTTAGTGAGTAAATGGAGGATTTCCTTGGCAAATTCTGAAAGGAGATGAGGCAGTTTGAATGAATTTGAAATTGATTTATCAGGGCTACCTTCCAGGACAGAAACCCACAAGGAAGAGAAACACCTGGGAGTGGAATCAAAATTGAGCAGAATATGGACAACAGAGAAAAAGGAAAAAGAAAGTCTAGATAGAGGTAGAAGAGGGGAAAACACCAAGAAAAATCAGGAAACCAGCCATCAGATGTTTGCACACTTTTTAAAAACAAGCAAACAAACAAACAGAAGCAGGAACTCTGAGAAATGAGAAAAGCTGTTCTGAACCTTGCCTCCTGCTAAAGGTTCAGGAGAAAATAAATTCATATAAAAATGAGCAACAAGTACAATTCAAGGTCAAGTCCACTCAGAGTTAATAGAAGAAACACTGAGAGTAAGGAGCGGAATAAGATCCTTAAAGACGATGAATGCATGCCAGAAAGGCAAGCCCCACTATTTCAAAATGAGCAAAATGACATTTGGAAAATGATATATGACATGAAATAACAATATACAGTAAAATTGGAAAAAATCAAAAGGAAACACCAAACTCAGGAAAGATTTAGGAATAAAATAAATAGAAAGCTAGCAATGTACTATCAACATGCAAGAACTCAGTGAATATTGTTTACATGCGCCTTCCTGAAAAATATACCAGAGAATGAGCTTCAGATCATCAAAGGAACTAGAGATACATTTACATAAAGCCTGGCGGTGAGCATTGAGTATACAGTTATTTGTAGAAAGAATACTAAACGAGGGTTAAAAAGGAGAGAGTATTTACAGGTATATATCTGCTGTGACAATGTAGATATGGTACGACTGTTCTAAAAAGGGAGAGAGTGAGAAGAGCATATGTAAGAAATTCTTTAATTATTTTTCATAATCATACTGGGAGTTGTAGCACTGGTATTGGTATTCTGAAGTTGGTGGGTGTATATTGTGAAATGAAGCAAATAAATAAGCCTCTGGTTCTGAGGATTTCATCAGGATTCTTAGGGTGGAAAAAAAGAGATATAGATCTACATGTAAAAGGACCCTATAGTCCTTCATTTAAATTAGACATATCTGTATCATCTCCTGAAGTATTTTATCTTTTAAATACATATAGGGTTAGCCAAGAAGTTCGTTCAGGTTTTCCATAACATCTTACGGAAAAACCTGAACGAACATTTTTGCTAACCCTATATATATATATTTATTTATTTATATAAATATATATATATAAATTTATATATATATATATATATTTAAGCTCTTTCCACTTAAAGCCTAGAAGCATGACCTACCCACAAGTAGTCTTGAGACTTCATTCCCTATTAAAAGAGATCTTGACTGATCCCAAGTCTGGGGCAGAAAAAAAGGCCAGTAAGCCTGGAATATATTGTCATGCCACTTGGCAAGAAAGTTATCAAAGACCACTAATGTCGCGTCAGAAGCATTTATCAGCCAACCTGAATAGCCTCCCAATTGACATATATGGTACTATTTTTGCTCTAATAAGGATAACAATTTAAATAAATTAAAACCCATCAAATATGTTTTAGGTCCATGAGTTAACAATAATAGTTTTAACAAAAACTAACTGGCTAACTTCATGGACTTTCATTATCTTAAAAACTGGTCAATAAAGAGAAAGAAGGATGCATGTATTCTTCTTTTCCTGCATGAACTGTCCTACTGGCTAACCAAATAGTTGATGAGGGAAAGCATCTCTGTTGTAAAAACATCCCAACTAAAAGCAAAAAAGAAATGATAGAATTAGAATACCTCTATTTTGAAATCCCCAGGGAATGAACAGACCTAGGCATTATGGGTTAATAACTGCTAACATCACAAAAAGAGAGACACTAGATATGGCCTCCTAATGAAAGAACATAGCCCACCTATAGTCTTACTGATGCGATCAACCTGGAGTCCATTCAAGCCTTTGGATCCGGCTGCAATTTTCAAGAGACATATAGGAAAGAGGGACATACTAACAGCAAGATAAGTACACAACCAACAAAATCCAGGCTGTTGGAAACCACAGGTTAAATGGCCTGGGTTTTTCAACACATAAACATAGGGAAAAGAAGGGGATGGAGGTAATTCTGAAGATTAAAAGAGATTTAGAAACTGTATCAAATAATTTTTGAAATGGCAAGACGAAACTAGTGTCTAGGGATACATAAGTATGAAAACAAAACAAAACAAAAAGAAACCAAAGAAGTGATTACTGTAAAAGTCAGGATGGAGGGGGCTGTGACTGGGAAGGGGTCGGCTCTGGGTGGCTGACCAAGTTCAATTTCTTGACCTGTCTGGTGGTTACCAGGATACTCACCATTTAATAATTCACTGAGCTACACATTTGTTTGGTGTGCTTCTCTGTATCTATTTTTATTTTTTAAAGGTGGTGCGAGCATCTATTTCAGCAGGTCAGTTTAGGTACTGTGTCAGGACAGGTTACTGTGTCTCCTTTAGCCCTAATTAAATCAGACGCAGGGGGAGGAGCTCCGGGTTGCCAGATCGTAAAGATTCCCCAGGGGATTCTAATGCATAGTCAGGGTTGAGCAGTACCAGGCATACCGTGGTTCTCCAAGTATTGGACCAGCAGCTTCAGAATCACCTGGGAAGATTGCAAGAAATACATTGTCCTCACCTGAGAACTTACTAGAACTGCCAATTCTCAGGCCTTACTCTACCCACAAAATCAGAAACCCTGGTGGTGGTCACAACAATGTTGTTTTAACAAGTCTTTGGTGATTCTGAGGCGAGCTCTAGTTTGAAAACCGCTGGGCTATTGCAATCAGAGCTTCCTGCGACATGTCAAAAAGACCCACACCTTTGCTGGGATGAAAAGGCCAGAGGCTCTAGCAAATGCTTGGAGTGGCCATGATGGAGCTAATTCATCCGGGGAGAGGCACTCTGGCTTGCCTTCCCAGGACAACAAATACTAGACGGAATGCAAATGCATGTTTTGGCCATTTTTCAAATTACGGCAATCTGATAGGTCCTCTCTGCTCTGATAATGTGATATATGGAGATGGTGATTGTTGCTTTAGAGCAGGCATATGTTCAACTCTAAGCTGGTTCCATTACTGGACCTAAATAAATCTTAATGGTAACATCGCCCAAATCTATATGCGGATTTAACATGGAGAAATTATCTTTTTAGAACAACTAAATGACAGCAGCAACAAACCGCGAATCTGTGCTCTTTTGAGTTCTTAGAACACGGCCCGCCCTGAGCCCATTAGGAGGTAGGCACAGCGGAGACTCAGGCCTCACGGGCTTAGGTCTGGGCCAAGAAAGCCATTTCTTACTTACCTGTAAATGCTGGGGCAGGTTTTATACAGTCTTCATCTGAGCAGTGTGTAAGTGAAGAAGTCTGAAAATTGCTGTTTTTCTCTCAAAGTACTTTTTAGAAGATCTGGCTTTAAAATGGGGCAGCTTCATTCCATTTGATTATTTGCAAAAGGAGTTCTATTTAAAAGTGATGTCAGGGAAAAAATATCATTATCCCCCCTCGGCTTGCCTTGGTTCTCTGGAGTGATTCACTCGTGAGGGATGGATGCTCTCCATTGACCACGCTCTAGGAAGGCACAGGCTTTGTGCTATTTCTCCAGGACAAGGAGAGATTTGCATTGATCTTTCCAGAGTCTGCTGAGTCACAGATCCCCAACTCCAACCCAAGCCTGAGCCACAGCACACCCTCCGGTTGGTGCCGGTGACTTCTTCATAGCACATACAGACCCTGGGATGCCCCTTCCAGAAAAGACCATAAAAGAAGTCAGGGAGAAAAATGACTTCCTCCAGAACCATCTGCATCACTGTTTCCTGGTTCCTGAGATCAGGGGCAATAATTACATCAACACATATTTATCAAGAGCCTAGAGTGTAAGCTTGCACAAGGATCTATGGGTACCATGGTGGACAGAGATGATCCCTAGTCTCAGGGATCTTGCAATCCAGCGAGTAGACAGTCACTAAAACAAGAACAACACGGCGTGATCATTGCTTAGTGGTGGCATGTGCCTTAGTTCAGAAAGAATGTAGGAGAAATGTCCCTCCTGGGGGGAGGGGTGGATCCAGGGAGGTTTCACAAAGAAATTAGACTTTGAGCTGAGTGTGAAGAATGAGGGATGTTTGGGTGGGAGTCAGAAAGCAGTGGGAGGGATAGAACGATTAGTGCTGGTTAGTTAGTTAGGTTAGCATCTAACCCTTGTAAACTACAAGGTGAGGAGCAGCAAAGATCAGGTATGAAAAGGTTCTGTAGCTGAGTCAGAGGTAAGTTTCAGTCTGGCATTCAAGGGAAGAGCCTTTGAAGAATCCTGAGCAAGGGAAGAACATGAAAATGATAGTTATTCTCAGCATTGTTATTACTATCTACGCTGCACCTATCATGCGCTAAGCGCTGTGCTAAGTAATTCAGTTAAATAAATGACTCTATGAAATGAATATTAATTTCCTTCTTCTACATTTGAGGAAATAAATTCAGAGAAGGTAAGTTGCTGGCCTATAATCACTAATTACTAATAAGTAGCTTAGTCCTGACTAATACCCATGTGGGTCTGACTCCAAAGGCTGAATTCTTTGGAGTAAACCTTTTGGCAGTTTGAAGAACAGTCGGCACTCCATATCTGCCGGTTCTGCATCCACAGATTCAACCAACCATGGATCTAAAATACCGGGGAAAAAATTTCCAGAAAGTTCCAAAAAGCAAAATTTGAATTTGCCTCACACCAGCCAATTATTTACATAGCGTTTTCACTGTATAAGGTATTATAAGTAACCTAAGGATGATTTAAAGTATACAGGAGGGTATGCATAGGTTATATGAAAATACTTTGCCATTTAATATAAGGGACTTGAGCATTTGAAGAGTTTGGTATTGACAGGTGTCCCGGAACCAATCCCCCATGAAGACCGAAGGATGACTGTATATGGGGTGTTGAGATGACAGAGCTGGGGGAATTGCCACATAAGTTAGAACTAAAGACATGTAAATGTAGAATTTTTCAATAAAAATTATGTCATGCTAAACTGTGCAGAAATTACATAACAGGACTCATTCCTTCATTCATCTAATCTACCATATGCCAGGCACTGTACAAGGTGCTGGAGACTGAGGGTAAACAAAACATGCATAGCTGCTCATGCCCCTCCTGGGAGCTTATATTTTAATGTGAGATTCAATCATTGATCAAATACTTACACACATAAGGTAAGTATTTATATTAATAACCATGACTTGTTCTCTGAGGTCAAGTCTTTCTGAGCTTTGAGGCCATGTAACAGGTGGGGAAGAGGGTAGTCCAGTCTAGAGTGGGAGGACATAGAAAGACCTCCCTAAGATCAGCTCTGAAGGGCGGGCTGTAGCTGAAATGTGGCCTGGTCAAATGGGGAAGGAAGGATGATCTCCACAGACAGAACCCCGTGTACCAGTGTCCTGTAATAGGAGGGGTGTTGGTAAATGAGAAACAGAAAGAAAGCTAGTGTTGCTGGAAAGCCAGTGGAGAGAGAGTCGGGGAGTGGGATGAGAGAGGAAGCTGGAAGGCAAATGGGGGCTATTCCATGAGGGTCTTGTAACCATGTAAGGATTTGGGCATCTGGATTAAACCACTGGGCCTCAACTTTGGTGCACATTGGTGTCACCTGGCAAGCTTTAAAAATGCTGAGTCCAAGACCCTGCTTCCAGAGCTTCTGATTTTAATTGGTCTGGGGTACTGCCTGAAAATCAGAATTTTTAAAGGTGATCACGTGATTCTAATGTGAAGATAATCTTGTGCACCACTGGATTAAAATGTTTTTAAGTGCATATAACCATCTGATTTCCATTTTGAAAGATCAGTCTGGCTGTCGTGTAGAGGATGATGGGCAGGGCAGGGTAGATGAGGAGGGGACCCCAGTGAGGAGGCCAGAGCAGTATCTGTGGCAGCTGTTTAAGCGGATTCTTTGAGGGCATTTCACTGTCTATCAGGGCAGGTAGGAATTTGTCTGTAATTGTTAGAAACTTGGCGGGTGGGGTGGGGGTGGTTCTGGTCCTTCTCTTTCTTCTTTTTCTCCTTTTTTTGAAAGAAATGTTAAGTCCAATCTGTCTCCTTAAAACTTAAAAAAAATGGTCTAATTTCTGCTTCTCGAGATAAGGCAGAACAAACCTTCTTCCTCTTCCAAGGAACAGCTTGTCAATAATGGAAGATGATTATGGTGCCCTAAAGCCACCTCTTTTTACACTAGATGCTTGAACTTAGAAACTATTTCTCGTACCAAGGGTTCTAGATCCCTCCACTGAGTATGTTCTAATTTGTCTCTAACAAGTCCTCTTAAAATTTGCAACTTTTTTGTTACATAATTGTTTCTTTCTGTATTTTATTTTAATAAACCATTTCAGTGGCTAAGGAAAAATGCTAAGAAGAATGATCATATCAAGAACAAAGCTTTGATTTTTAAAAGTTACCCATTTATTTTCTATAACAAATGGTATTTAAATGATATATGTAAAAATGTACTTAAAATGTACTCTTGGCCTTGGAAAGAGTTGAAGTCAGCATTTGAAATTCTAACTTTTATATCTGTTCTCTAAGCTTAATTAACATAATTCCTTTTCAGCAAGAAAGTAGAACCTACAGGGAATTTTCCCCTTCATTTTTCTCAAAAATTAAACATTCTTAACTGAAGAATTTGAGAGTACAAAAACAATCTTCCTTTCTTCTGTCTCTCTGTTTAAGTGTGGAAAAGTAATATTAATCAGCATCACTACTGTTTATTGAGTGGTTAGTGTAGCTGGCATTGAGCTCCTGAGTTTCCATGTGTTCGCTATCTCATTTAACCTCTATCGAAATTCAAGAGAGAGGCACGATTCTTATCTCTCTTCCAAAGATGAAGAAGGAGTTGGAGGGTTTGCCCAAGATCACACCGATCATTAGCATCCCGATGTCTGTCCCTCCAGCACAGCCCAGCACCCCTTTCTTATCCTACAGGTGTCTTTGACTTCCACCTTCAAAAGAAATTTACACCTTGATTAAAGAACAAGGGGCAGGTTGGGTCCATATTTCTTCTGGAAACTTCCCCAGATGACCCAGCGTGCATGACCGCACTCTTTTCTGACTGTCCTTACACTTGTCTATATGTGAGGAGACAATTATAAAGGAGCCTATGATGCCCATCATCATGTACAGTTTTTTTTTTTTTAAATGCAGATTCTGATCCAGTAGATCTTGGGTGGGACCTTGTTATTTTATTTTATTTTTTTTAAATTTATTTATTTTATTTTTGGCTGTGTTGGGTCTTCGTTTCTGTGCGAGGGCTTTCTCTAGTTGCGGCAAGCGGGGGCCGCTCTTCATCGCGGTGCGCGGGCCTCTCACCATCGCGGCCTCTCTTGTTGCGGAGCACAGGCTCCAGCTGTGCAGGCTCAGTAACTGTGGCTCACGGGCCTAGTTGCTCTGCGGCATGTGGGATCTTCCCAGACCAGGGCTCGAACCCGTGTCCCCGGCATTGGCAGGCGGATTCCTAACCACTGCACCACCAGGGAAGCCCTCATGTACAGTTTTTAACCACTGAGTTATTATTTAACTCCTTATTTCTGAGTGGCTTTTTCCCCTCCACCTAGACTGTAAGTTTCCTGGGGAAGGACTGTGTCTTATGAGTCTTTGTTTTCCCATAGTGCCAAGCCCTTTTCTCTCTCTATCTATGAGACAAGCCATGTTATTTGAATAAATAACATGAAGAACCACTAGTTCTTCTGGAAAAACATGATATATATGCTTTGGTAAAGTCCCCTGAAAGGCTAACTGTATAGGCATAGGAGTTATACACTTAGGGGTTTGTGCTGTTTCCAAACCAGGGAAGTGGTGTTCATTTTAAGTACACTCGTGTGCGTGGATTTTAGCGTAGCTGTAGCCATTAGCTTTGATCTGTCTGATGCTAAATAAGCCTGAACAAACATGAGGCAGAATAAAATTAAGCCCTGTTTGATTCCTCACTGTGTTTACCATTAAAGAGTAACTGTGAATACTAACTCAAAAGAACTGCAAATCTTTTTTTTTTGTACACATCACACATTCTTTATCCATTCATTTGTTGATGGACATTGGGTTATTTCCATATCTTATTAAGAGGCCCCTTTGAGGCTTTGTTCCTCTTCAGTATGGCCTGAGGTAAGGAAAAATGGCCTTTGTGGTCCAGGGAGATAAGAGAGATGGGGAAAACACATAGAAACAGGGAAATTTATACAGTGAGCTATAACTCTGCCCCACTAGCCATCACCCATAATACTACTTCCCAGAGATTACTATTTTGTTAACATTTAGATACATTTCCTTCCATTGTTACATAGTATATATTTTCTATACTTGGTAATCATTCTTCCTATATAACTAAAAATCATTACCCTTACTGCTGAAAGTTAGAAAGACAGAATATCAATGGTTGGTAAAGATGCAGGAAATTGGCAACACAGTCTGTAGGCGTGTGACTTAATACAACCACATTGGAAAACAATTTGGAAATCATGAGTGAAGTTGAATTTTCACAAACTCTTTAGAAAAACCCTGATGTCCCTAAAAAAGAGGTTAGGTACAAGAATGTTTTTTAGATCATTGTTCAACAAATTTAGTGAGCAGCTAGTATGTTCTAGGCATTAGATACATGGCAATGTATAAAAAACAGAAAAAGCCCTGTACTTACAAGGTCATGCAGGCAGGTAGAGAAAAGACAAATGAACAAAGAAATGTATGTGACGGGAGGTCCTGATAAGTGACATTTAGAAAAATAAAGCCAGGTAAGAGGAATGGGGAGAGATGGCTATTTTATCTAGTCAGAAAAGGCCTCACTGAGAAGATGACAAGTTGACATTTAAGCAGAGACTCAAAGAAAGTGAGAGATTCAACCATGCGGGTACCTGGGGAAAAGGCTTTCTTGTCGAGAGGCCAGCCCCAGCCCCAGCCATTTTCTTACCGTAGCCTGAGTGGTCTTCCTAATGTGCAAACCTCCTCATGTTTCTACTTTGATGCATCTTTGTATCTTTGATTATGTGGCATTTAGGAATAAGAGGGGTCCCAGGTGGCTCTTGTGTTCCAAATACAAGTAATTAAAAGAATGGTGGTCGTGTTCGATGGGAAGTGGAGTCCAGGATTGGAATGGGGAGTGGAGCTGGTTTGGAGGAGAAATGGCAAGGTACACATATACGATGCATTCGATTGAGTCTGGTGATGTCGGATGATCTGAGCTGTGTGACCAGGCCTGCCAGTCTCCCAGACAAGGAGGACAAGAGGCGGGTAATAGGTGGGAGAAAGAATAGAACAATCAAAGTAATACTTGAAAAAGAGTTGCAGAATCCAATACCTTAGCTTCTCCTCTCTAGGGGTTTTCTCATCTATACAATTACTGGGTTGTATCAGCTGGACTGTAAGTATCACGTCGTGGCTAGAACTGTACGTTGTGTGGGATTCCATGCCCGGCAAACTATTTTCAGTGATGCTCAGGATGGTACATAGGGATCAGACAGTGTGGTGGTCAGAGAGGTGGACGTAACAGTGACCAACAGTGAGCTCAAACCCAGTTGTGGTGGGACCATGGACAGCCCTCTTTTCTGGCTGTCACTCCTAGGCAGGACATCATAGTGCTCTAGAGGTGGGGTGTTCATGGGTGCTTTACACACACATACACACACACACACACGTCTATGTTCAAATGTTCAAATAAGTTTGAAAAACACTATACTAAATAAAGTTAGAAGACTTCTTTATAACTTTTTTAGCCTTTAATATGCTCATTTTCTCTCTAGGATGTTAATGTATGGGCTATAGTTCCTTAAAAAAGAAAGGAAGGAAATTGTAATCAGGCAAATCTCAGCATGCAGAATAGGGAGGGCGCAGATGACTTCCTGCAGGCTTGTTGAAAGCCCTCAATGACCCCCTTCAGTGAGATGGCTCTTGGTGGGTTCATTGAGGATGGAGATCAGTAGGGAAAACACTCTTGCCTTCTGGACCC
This sequence comes from Balaenoptera acutorostrata, assembly GCF_949987535.1. Taxonomy (NCBI): domain Eukaryota; kingdom Metazoa; phylum Chordata; class Mammalia; order Artiodactyla; family Balaenopteridae; genus Balaenoptera; species Balaenoptera acutorostrata. Next base: position 10,983,192 of record NC_080079.1, on the reverse strand, counting down.
AAGTGCCTCTCAAAGGCTAAAGGATGCTTCTGTGGATTCAGCACGCCCATCTGCCCCCTGCATCCTGAAGAGAGATCAGGACACGTAAATGCTCCATCTTCCAAATGCATTTGGCTCCCAAGAGTTAAATGATGTTAACCATTTAGCCCCATTCACCTCCAAGCACACATCTTCCTCACTCCCATCCCGCCTACTTTGCTCATTTCTTATTCTGTGGGCACTTATACTTTTGCAGCATAAAATAATGAGGACCCTGAGGACCTTTAGCTCTGAAAGCTGGGATGGATTCAGAAGGTCTATCACCAGGCAGCAAAATTCCCGAGTGGTGTGCTTGAGGTCCACTTCCATTTGGCCAGAGGCACACTCGGGTGTCGGCCTTTCATGCCTTTAGCAGAGGGGGGTAGATGGTGGCTGGGTACTTACTTGCTATTTGATTGCTGACTGTGTTGTGGTCCTGATTATTTTTGGCATGGGATGAATGCCATTAGTCAGAAACAAAACTTCCTCTCTGAGAGCTATTTGTTAAATCCAATCAACGAGCACTGGCCAAGAGCTTATTGAAGTGGATCCCTGCTATTCTGTCTCTCTCTCATCCCTTCCCTTTGTGAACCTGTCCCTCTCCCACCATATGAATTCCAGAACCTACTTATTATAATTCCCATAGGACTCTGAGAGGGGAGAAAGCCCTCGGATAAAAGATTTTCTGAAGCTGGGAGAGCAAATAGCAATTATAGAGAGGGATGTGCAGCTGTGACATCGGGGTGGGACACACCGGGTGGGTGGAGGCCTGAGGGGGGGAGTCGTATGCGTGCCCTGAGATGGTGCCTGAAGTCTCCATCCCGGACAGTCAGAGCGCTTGTATTAGGCTTGGAGCCACGTGGTAACTATGGTAACTAGTGTCTGACTCATTTCCGTGTCCCCTGGCACGACCACTTAGCAGGAGGCCAACAAATATTAAAAGTGTCAGTAGATAAACACCAATTAATAACTGCCACTCCTCACACTCTGTGTGCCAGGCTCAGTGCTAAACACATCACCACCTTGATTCTCATGTTAACCCCAGGCAGTAGGCATTAGAATCATCTTCCCTGTTATACAGATGAGGAAAGAGGGGATAAGAGAGCTGAAGTCACCTGCTGGGGCACAACATCTACAGTTGGCAGAACCAGAGTGGAGCCCAGGTCCCTGAGTACAAAGCCAGTCCTCTTGACCACAGGCTGTGGAGAGAGCAGGTGGGGAGGAAATGTAGGGCTGGGTGGGGAGGGGAAGTCTCTTCCTGAAGCCAAGTTGGAGGTAACCACTGGGAACGCAATGGACAGGAGGGGAGTTCCCATCACCAGGCATATGCTGGAATCGTCGTTCTCCGCCGGTATCTGGGGCCCCTCTGGAACTTGTCTCCTCATCCTAGCACTTCAGTGCCTGGGTGTCCCGGGCGTGTCCACGCCTTTCCCCATCTTAAGTCGGGGCAGACAACCGCATGGTATTTTGTGCTTGGGCACCTGGCTCTTTGGGACACTGAGAGGCGATGTGGTCAAATCCTTCCTTGTTTTATCACGGGAGGCAGTGTTTCTCCTAGGGTTCGGGCCAAGGTCTTTCCAGAAGGAAAGCTATCAATAACATGCCTGTCTGAAATACTGATGGATGTTTTTATTCAACTTTGATGTAGTATATTTTATAGTCAATATTTTCAGCGGCAAATATCCAACAAAATTTAGCCAGACTGAGATTGCTACCTACAGACTTAATACCTGTCAGCTGGCAACCATTTCCTGAATTACAGGAACGAAAATCCAGCAATTCACTTTTTCTCAACCAAAAAATACAATAATGGGAGTAAAATAATTACCATTTTCCTTTTCACTGAGTTCATATGAGGGCATTCGGACTTTGCCAAAAGTATTTTCTTTGTCCACAGGTCTTCCCTGCCTTTGACAAATATCCCTCCCCAACCCCAAATGTTTTTCAGTTGTTATTTTCATTAAAACTGTTAGCTTAACTTTAGTTTTATTTTATTTTCATTAAATAAAGTAGTCCTAAATACTCAGAGGAAAAGAATATACAAATCAATTTTCTCTGCAAAGTAAAGGAGCTGTTACAGTGGAGGATTACTGGACTGAATGTCAATGTTATGACATAGTATAAGTGTGTTTCATGTTTGGTAATTGCAATCATTGTTGCTTTTGTTGTGGTCATCCATGTACAATGCTTGGTGTCAGTCTATCTATCTCTTGTAAAAATAAAATACAGTGTGTGTGTGTGGAAAAAAAAAATAAAATAAAATAAAGTGATCAATCACAAAAAAAAAAAAAAAAAAAAAAAAAAAAAATAAAGTAGTCCTAAATAAAGATAGTTTTATTTTAGTTTCAGTAAAACTTTTCATTTAGTTCATTAGAACATTTAATTAACAAAGTCCTTTCCCCAGTGGGAGAAAAAAGTTAAAATGATAATTAAATCTCCAAAAATGTAACAAGGAAATGATAACCTGGAGCAGTCCTCGTACAGGTAGGTCTAGGATATAATGTGGATTTTCCTCCTCTTGTCAGAGTTGGCAGCAGAATACCAAGGTGAAGTGTTGAATTTTTCTATTTGCATCAGCTCTGTGGCAAAGGGCTCTCTGGTCTGTTCTGGGCAGCAGCTTCCTATTTTAGAGGGCTGGAGAGAAAATGATTTTGATACAAATACATCTCTGCATTTCAATTTCAGAGCTTGCATCCTATCCTGTCCCTACTTTGAAATGTATTTGGCTCAAGAAGATGCCACCAAAATGAGTTACGTTGATTTATCTTTCTGGATGAAGGTGTTTCTAACTGAGCAATTATATATTTGCCTAAACATTCACCTCATTTCCATCCAGAGCTTCTTCTACTTTGCTTGCAAAATGGAAAATACAAAATTAGTTATCTCAGCTCCAAGAACAGAGGATGTGTTTAAATTACATACAAGATCCTTTAGGCCAAAGCATCTAGAATGATGACTGCAAAAGTAAACCAGCCAGAGGAAAGAGTTAGCACTGGATCATTTGCTATCTCAGGGGGAATTTTATTCTCTTTCCTCTTTCTATTACAACCTTCCTCTTGAAAATGAGTCTACTGAATCTTAATGTTCAGTCTATCCTCATTCTGATTGTGTGACTTTCTCACAATAAAAAAAATTAACAAATGGGAGTCAAGTATATACTCCTGTTTCTTAATATTATAGGAACTGAAAATAGTACAGGGTGATTCAGTACTTAAAACCTTTTAAATTACACCCAGAAACACAAATAGGGCAAAGCAAAATTGGTTTGGGAGACAATATAAAATCTCCATTTCATAGTTACCACGCACTTGGTAAATTGTTCCATAATACTAGCAAAATTAGATTTCACCACTTCAACTCAGGAAAGTAGTGGTAGTCAATATTCTCTGGCTCTTGAAAGTTGGGATGGTAATAAAGCACAATTTGACATTTTGCAATTACTGCTTCAAGATATTGAATACAAATTTAACATCAGCTGTCTTCTTCAGGTGATGACACTTACCAAAGAGTTAAGCCTGCAATGCATTTAGATGATATGACATTCAGGAATTTATTTACAGTACTATTTCCTCAGTTATCCGTGTTAGGCAATACTTACTGACTTTCTACTGTAGTAATTGACTATTAGCTCTTTTACCATCACTAGCAATTCACCACCTCCAGTTGTCCCAATAGAATTGTTTCACACTTCCTGGTAAATATCATAAATTTAAAATGCCTAAATTGTGATCATCTGCATTGCTTACTACTGCACCAAGTAATGACATGATGACTGTTTACTCTCTTATATAGAGTTCTGTCTTCCTTGGAGTTGATAATTTGCATAATTTTCTATTATTCTATTGCCAATTCACTCCTAAACTCACCTAAAGGTGTGTCATATTAAAAAAAAATACGCATACACATTGGATAATTGTCTTAGTCAGTTTGAGCTGCTATAACAAAGTATCAGAGACTGGTGGCTTGTAAACAACAGAAATTTATTTCTCATAGTTCTGGAGGCTGGAAGTCTGAGACAGGTGTCAGGATGATCCAGTTCTGGTGAAGGTCTTCTTTCAAGTTACAGACTGCCGACTTCTCATGGTGTCCTCACATGGCAGAGAGAGGGTGAAAGAGCTCCTTTGGGGTCCCTTTTATAAGGGCACTAATCCCATTCATGAGGGCTCCATCCTCATGACCCAAACAGCTCCCGAAGACCCCCACCTCCTAACGCCATCGCATTGGAGACTAGGACTTCAACATATGACATTTGGGGGAGGGGACAAAAACATTCAGTCCCTAAGAAAAATCTGTCAGTCTCAGTTTTTGCTGGGGACCTTTTTCCACAACTCTCTATGTTCTTGTCCCAACGTCCATGGATTGTTCTCTAGAACTCTGTCCAGTTGTTCCTAGACTGCCCTTCACCTTCCCCTCGACTGGAATTTCTGCTTCCAATGTTTTCTTTGGTTTGCTCTCTCATTTTGTGAAAGCACATTCTCTAGCAGCTTTCTAAAGAAATGTGCACTTTAGGTAAATCTTTGAATCCTTACACATCAAAAAAAGTTTTTATTCTACATTCAACCTTGAGTCAGTGTAGAATTATAGGCTGAAAATAATCTTCCCTCATCATCTTTTAAAAGAATTTCTCACCATTGTCTAGCACCCAGTATTGCAACTGGAAAGTCTGATAACATTCTGACTCCTGCTTCTTTGCATACAGACTGTTATTTTTCCTCCCTGGATGTTTTTAGGGTTTTCTTTTTATTCTAGTATTCAGAAATATCATCATGATGAGCCTTGTTATGGGTGTTGTGCTGTCCATAGGCCTGGACACTCAACAAACCTTTGCAGTCAGGAGACCCAAATTTAGTTCTGAGAAATTTTCTTGTGTTATTTCCATAATGATTTCTTCCTGTCTGTTTTCTCTGAGATCACTCTTAATAGAACTCCAATTGCATAGACCCTCACAGATATATCCTCTCGTTGCATTTCCCCTCTCTTCATTCATATTTTGGTTTTATTTTCCTAGGTGACTTCTGGGTTATTCTTTAAAACTATCTTCAAACCCTTCTCATATTTTTAAAAAATTTAGGTTAATGTATTTGTATTTTTAAGAGTTTTATCTCATTTTCTATTTGTTATTTTCTAAAAGCAATTTATTCTTGTTTTATCGGTAGGATAGCTTCTTCATCTCCCTGAGGACAGTAAAGTAATAACTATTAAAAAAAAACAAACAACTTTCCTAAATCAAGTATACTTCAACTAAATTTTTTTTCTCTTGTTTCTGCTTCATCTCTGTTTCCTTCCACCTTTATTTTTCTCAGATTGTTTTCTTTCATCTTTCATTTTTCTCAAATTGCTATTTTCCCACCTTTTCTTAAGGGATAAGCTCTAAAAATACTCACTTAGATCTCTGTTTGCCTTAGATTGGGGGCAGAGGGCTGATTAATTTGTAGGTTCCAATGTGGGTGATCAGTCCGCTATCCCTGGGGGAACTCAGAATGGTGGTATGTTAAAGTGTTTTCTCTGGGACCAGTAAGTGTTTTCTTAAATTAATATGCCAATCTCCAGCTTAGGAAAGTATATGTTTTGATTTAGGGTCAGGGGAGCAGAATTTGGCAGGCAGGCTGGGAATTCCAATGTTCAGAATGCAGACCTTGACTTAACTTACTCCATCCTATTTGTATCCCCATGCTTCCTTCCTTCCCTCCTGATGTGCCTGAGCTTGGAGATTTCTGGATACATTTCTCCAAATACTAAGCAGTCCATTTTCTATAGAAGGAAGACAGGTGGAGCTAGTTTGTGGCTGTGTGGGATGACAGAGAGGAGTTTGTGGTGGGAGGTGTGGGGACAACTGCACTGTGCAAAGACAACCAACCACCCTCTTTTGGATCCACATCCTCCCTCTGTTTCCCATAGTCTGTGGTGCCAAGCTTGAGCTTCTTGAGGTTCTGTAGGACGATCTGACTCTCTTATCATGAGCATCCTTCCCTCTCTGTACGGTTTCCCTGAAACATACACACACAGGTGGTAACTTCCTGCCCTCTGCTGTCATTATTTCATCTGCGTTCTGTCTTCCAAAAACACACTGAAATCTTTCAAAAGCTATTTCCTCTTTCCCAGTCTCTCAGAACTTGTGGTTTACTGCCAGCAATTTAGTGAGTTTAGTGGGATTTAGTGAGAGGAGATAAACACGGGAAGTTTATGTAGCATGTTAAAAAAAAAGTCCCTTTAGTTTTCTAAATCAAATTAACATTGACTCTAAGGTATCCATGGTGGTGAGATAAGTGATCTCGGTTTGTGTTAAGATCATTCCCTTCCCCAGGGCTTAACAGGGTCTCAGGGACTTGACGCCTGGAAAATAGAAGACAGCCTGTAGATTTCTGTCCCTTGTGGTCACCACCAGGATTTGCTTCTTTCACAGCAACATCACAATGTGCAATTGCTTTATTTACTTTTTGATTATGACAGCTTTTACTTTTCACTGTTTTCCTCACTAAACTGAATATTCCAGTAGGTCAGGGATGATGTCTGCCTTGTTTACTGTTTTGTTCTCAGCTCCTCACACTATGCCTGTCACATACATGAAATCAATATCTGTTTGTTCAATGAATGAATAAATAAATGAATGTTTTTAAACAAGACTTCCAGGTGATTCTGATGCAATTGTCCACTGACCACACTTTGATAGATGCTACAGTGTATTTGCTTTGCCTCTTTTTGAAATCAGTAGTCCTCAATTAAATTCAGTTTGAGTCCATTCAATTCAACCCACCTGAGAGCAGCATTGCAGGGCAGGAGCTACAACCCTGTTGACCTCCTAAGAAGAAGGGTCTTGTCTCCCCCAATAGACTCACCCATGCAACAGTCAGAGCACAAACACACACCCTCCAACCCCGATGCACCAGCAAAACAGGTGTACAATGGTGTGAATATTTGTGGTTTCTGGCCTCTTGGCATCTTCCTCCTTCCCAATGGTGCCATGGATTTGTTTTGGAGGAGGAAGGCTTTCCCCTCCACACTCATGTAGACCTACTTTGGTGGGCCCATCACGTGCTGTCTGTCTAAGCCTGGAACAGCCTCCTTATCTACACTTGGCTTCTTGGACTCCTTTCCCAGCCTCCACATCTTGAGCTAAGTGATGCCAGGACAGGCAGAGCCAGCCAAGAGCTTCCATTTCAGCGCTGGCATCCAGGGCAGATGGTCAAGGAGTTCTTCCTGCCCTAACACCCCAGACCCTCTGCCTGCCATCTTGTCACTGTGCCTTCTCCCAAGTCTGTGCTCTGGTTTCCCGTAATCCTGCCTTCTCTTTCTCTCTGGTGTGGACTTCTAGCTAGGTTCTCAGTATCCTTCTGCTTAAAGAACAACTGATTTAATTGGGTGTGACAGTATATGCTCCAAAAAGTGATATTTCCCTACTTCCCTTGCCATGTGCCACAGTTCTAACCAATGAGATGTGAGTAGAAGTTGTACGTAGATTTATTACTAAAGTTTATTGAAAGAATAAATACTCTCTTGAGTATTCATATCTCTGCCTCATTAAGGAAAGGCCCCGGGGCGAGGACAGATGCCATTCCTCCCCTTAGCCCTGGCCACATGAGCATATGTCTCATCATGAGAAAATGGACAGATGCAAAGATATTAACTTATGCAACAGATGATCTGATTCATCACATTACAAAGTCTTTCATTTTACCCAAAATACTACTCATTTGGTTTCTTTGAATATCATGTCTCCCTCCCTCCCTCAGTTACATTTAAAATAAAATTTCAGAAGTTTTTATTTCAGTGCCACATAGTGGTTCAAATCTTGAGCTCTGGACACAGGCGGAGATGGGCTTGAACCCTAGATCTGTTATTTCCTCAAGCAAATAATATAGCCATTCTGAGCTGCAGGTTCCTCACTGGGAAAATGCCATTACAAAAATGCCATTACTTCAGAGGCTCATAATGAGGATGAAATGAGATAATACTCCTGAAACTCCTGGCTTATAGAAATGGTAAATAATGTTAGCTAGCATTATAATGTTAGCTGTCAGTATTATTGATCACAAAATGCAAATTACACATTGATTCAGCCCAATGCATGCACTGAGAGATTCCTGTGTAATTTACACCAATAAGGGCAGAATTAATGGTGATTTTTCCAGCTTCTATATGCATTTTTAGAATCATACTTGGGAAATAAAAACATTGTATCACTCTTGCTTTCACACCTTATAATTCTGACTGTCCCTAAACTAATGTAATCATGTTTGTCAATAGAACTCCTAATTAATATTTCTATAGCTCCTAGGGGAGGTAGGTTTGTTTTTATTTTTACGTTGGGATACATAAAATAAAATGAACCAACTATAAGTATTCAGTTCAATGAGCATTGACAATCATATATATCCATATAACCACAATCCAAAACAAGAGGAGAGGTAGGTTTTTATTCTGTCTTGACGTTTAAATTTTATTTTGCCCTCTTCATTATGATGTTCTGAACAAGTGACAGATATTAGAAAGTGACCCAAGTAGCCAGCAGCCACCAGATAAGAAAGACTCAAGGGTGACTCCGAAAAATGGGTTTCTTTTTTTTTTTTTTTTTTTTTTTTTTTTTTAAAGATTTATTTTTTTATTGATTAATTGATTGATTGATTGATTGCTATGTTGGGTCTTCGTTTCTGTGCTAGGGCTTTCTCTAGTTGTGGCAAGCGGGGGCCACTCTTCATCACGGTGCGCGGGCCTCTCACTGTCACGGCCTCTCTTGTTGCGGAGCACAGGCTCCAGACGCGCAGGCTCAGTAATTGTGGCTCACGGGCCCAGCCGCTCTGCGGCATGTGGGATCTTCCCAGACCAGGGCTCGAACCCGTGTCCCCTGCATTAGCAGGCAGATTCTCAACCACTGCGCCACCAGGGAAGCCCAAAATGGGTTTCTTGATCCGGTTTTCTCACATTCTCGCCAGCACCTCGCTGCTCAGACCTCCCCTGACCTTGTAGCTTCAACATTTCTCTCTGCCTGTGTTGCTTCCTCTCAGCCTAGAAATGCTTTGAAACTCTTATTCCAAGTAAATCCTCTCTTGAGCCGTGTCTGCTGCAATTACCGCCCCATCTCTCTCTCAACTTCCCCAAAGAGAAGTCTTTGCTTCTTCAGCCTCCACGGTGGTCTGACTGCTACTCCCATAACATGGTTCTCAATAAAAGTTGGCTCCTGTGACCCCTCCCGCCCCCACCCAGGGGAGAACTTGTCCCTGACTGAGATTTCCAAACATCCACTGCTAGGGACCAGCACAAGTCCAGGTACAGTGGACGGACAGGGAAAATACCAAGGGTACCGGGGAGCATATATATTCTCATCACTGGTCTAAATAGCTTGAAATGTGGAAAAACGCCACTGGACTGGACCTTTGTTTGTTGTTGTTTTGTTTTTGCTCCTTCGACCCAACCAGCATGATGTCGTGGGAGTCCCACTCAGCGACATAGCAGCTGCTACAGGACGCTTCCGCCACCAGGGAGCTGCTGGGGCCCTCGCTGACCCAGGCGCCACCATCAGAGTCATTCTACAGCCTGTGCAGCAGCCTGCGGTCGTCCCAAGCTACCGGTGCGGGAGGAGTCGCTATCTCCTGGCTGAGGTTTCTGGTGAAATGGAAGAAGGACCTGGGGTTAATTGTGAGGGAGAACTCTGATCTGGGCTTTGCCTGGACTGGCCTGATTCGCCAGTGATTCAGGCAGCCTCTCCTCTCCGTTCCTCTCTGCAGAGAACATGACCTGCTGCCGGAGGCTGGGATGGTCACTGCAGGGTCAGCGGGAGGGAGGATGAGGCCCTGGCTGGCTTGCTCAGGTCACAGACCAGCCTCGCTGTGGCCGCCCGGTGCGGACTCTTCCCACTTGCCGTATATACAGGCTGGATACAGATACGAAATGTTAAGAGTGAACACATAAAATTAGACCGAAAAATTAGAAAGAAAAAAATAAGTGAAATTTTTTTTAACATCTTTATTGGAGTATAATTGCTTTACGATGGTGTGTTAGTTTCTGCTTTATAACAGACTGAATCAGCTATACGTATACATATATCCCCATATCCCCTCCCTCTTGCGTCTCCCTCCCATCCTCCCTATCCCACCCCTCTAGGTGGTCACAAAGCACCGAGCTGATCTCCCTGTGCTATGCGGCTGCTTCCCACTAGCTAGCTATTTTACATTTGGTAGTGTATATATGTCCATGCTACTCTCTCACTTCGTCCCAGAAATTTTATAAAGAAATTAATTAGATAACAAAATAAAAGTTAAGACTAAGGAGATCAAATGGTGGGAAAATTAAAATTACGCTTTGTGCTGAACATTATGGGATGGGTGGGTTAAGTACATAGAATGAGCCTGACTCTGCTTTCAAAGTCCAGCTCTACAGGAATTCTCGTTTCCTTTATTGACTCTAACTCAACCTAAATTTTGGATTCAAGTCCCTCAGTTGTTTTGAAGACTCCGCCCACTCTGCCCCCTGGTCATGGTGAAGCTCCCGGCTCGTCTTCAGTGCCATGGCTGGCGAGGTGACGGGAGGGTGACGGCTGTAATTACAATTGTCTTTTCACACCGGCGACCACTGAGCATCCTCTACCCTGAACACCGGCCCCCTCAGGTGAGAGGCTCCTGACTGGCCTGGGTCCACCCAGGGATGAGGTCTCTTTGCTGATGCTGGGAGCCTGTCTCCAGATTCTGTCTTTTTGAACACATCGTAAGACCATTCCCTCTCGGCTCTGGCCACCTCCTCAGGCTCTGCTCCCACAGGTCCCACAGGCCTCTTAATATCCACCCCTTCTTCTCTCTGTTGTTCTCTCCCTGACTCTCCTTTCACCTGATGTGTCCCTCTGCCTCATCTCACTTATCACCTTCAGTGGGCTGAGATTTTCAGAAACAAATTCCAGACAGGAGATTTTTGATGGCAACTTCTTTCTCTCTGGCTGTAGACTCTTACTGGGATGAAACACAGAGCTTTCTTTCTGCTTTAAGGTGGGATGGGACCAGGGTAGGGAGGAAAGGATGGGGAAGTGTAGGGAGGAGAAACAGAAATTAATCTCTTAAGATATCATCCAGCTTTGTACATTACGTTAAAGTTAATGACATGGAGAGATACTCAAGATTTATAAACTGTAAAGAACAAGGTTAAATGAGCATGTGTCCTATGAGAGCATTTCTGAAATATATAAACATATGCACATAGAGAAAAGACAGGATATAAATATAATGTTTATATAAAATATAAATATACAGAGAAAAGACAGAAATGAAATCCAGCTGTGTTTTCTATAGGGAGCAGCCTAGCAGATTCTTCTTCCTTTTTGACTTTTCTGTATTTTTTTAAACTTTTCCATGGTGAGCTTCCTTTAGTTCTAAGATAAAACAGAAGAAATAAGACCAGATAAACATATATATTAGCCATAAGAAGAGAAGATAGCCTTATAATACCTACTCTTTCTTTTCTGTGTCTCCCACACATCTTTTCAGGAGAGGATTCAGGGAGCTAGGCTAATGTCCTGCAGGGCGGCTGCTTCCGGTGGATTAATGTCCTTTGCTTCGGGGACTCTGCATTTCTGCTGGTGAAGGAAAGGACCCACTGAGTCTCTGGCAGCGACATCAGGCCCGTCTTACTACCCAGGTCTAATATGCCGTTCTGTGCTTCCCGCCTGCTTTAGGAAGAACTCACGCCCCACTACACACGCTGCAGGCTGGGTGGGGTGGGGATGGGAAGCCAACCTCCCTCAGTGGTGAGGACCCACGCCGAATCCACTACTGAATCAGTGTAAAAATACACACATGGCAGCCAGCATTTGGCTCCAAGTGTGTTTAGTATCCGCCTGTGGGCACGCTGTACTTTTAGGGCAGTGGGATTGCTTGGGACTTAGAGCAGGAAGCCTGCCATGCAGCTGCTCCCAGCTTTACCTGGTGACCTCAGAAAGCCCTGCAGCGAAGCACCAGCTCCCACCTGGTGAAAATCCTCTTGCAGCTAAAAGCTAAGTGGCCTCCAGCAGACAGTGATGGAAATAACAGGCAACTCACACTTAACGCTGCGCCTTGGAGCAGAAGCCGCTAATGAGTCTAATCCATCCACATTTCAGACGCCTCAGCTGGCTGCATCTCTCCCTCAGAAAGGCAGAGGCACACAATCCCCCTCTTTGGAGGTCCATTCATTTACCAGCGATTCCATCAAACCCAGCTCCCCAGATTACATTTTAAATGATGGAGTGTTCCAGGATGCTCTCTGCAAACCAAACCAGGCTTTGTAAATGTGAAGGATGATTGTTACTGGCATCCATAGCTCCGAGGGCACATTCCCAAGTTGTAAGATGCTCTGTGTTTCAGGCGGACTTTGTGCTCCTCCACTGCAGCTGGACTTCTGACTGCAGGCAGCATGGTTGATGGAAAGCTCTGATGAGAAGTAATTTCTTCAAGAAGTACTAGGACCCCTCCTTCCTCCAGCTTGGACTAAAGTGCAAAAAAGCAGCAGCTCACTTACAGTTTTCTTGTTTTCTGGGGTTTTTTTTTTTTCTGTAGTTTGGCATTTTTGTGAGCTCTCAAAATTGATTTCCTTTCACCCTAAACACTGTTGCTTCCCTGACAGTCAATTTCAAGTAGATACCTGTCTGTTCATCATGTGATATGACTGTCCACTGCATATCAGCAATGGCTTGGAGCCTGGGGGTCATTGAAGCTTTAAGACCATCTGGAGGAGCTTCCTGGATTGTTGGTTGTTCCAAAGTCTCCTCACACCACTTGGTTGAAAATACAGTAAAGGAAATGAAAATTAACCCCATGTTAGGACAGCTGGTTTCTGGGAATTCAGTTTGTTGAAAAGAAAGAAGTAGATTGATGACTGATTCCTCAGCCATCCAAGGAATTTAAAAATTATTTCTGGAATGTCTAAGGCTGAAAGTTTTTGCAGATTCCAAAAGCAGGTTCTGACAGTGAACTCCACCTTACCTGCCACCCAGAGTACATGCTAGATTATCATGGTGTCTGTAGTTCCATCAGATGGTCGGGATGTGTCCTTCTGCCCTACTTGTTGTTGACCGGACCCTCTGGGGCAGCTAGAATATGTGGGAATAAATTGAGGGTGGACATTTTCATTACAGTCCCACTGCCTCTGGTTATAGGTGAAGCATTCAGTGCCCACAGTGTCAAGAAGATAGGCCCCATCATGGGCAAATTTGTGTCAAATTCCAGGTTCTCACATCCTTCACATAACCTCCCGACACACATTTAGCATCTTCTCTTGAGTGCCCTCGTATCTGTACCAGCCAGCCCAATTTGATCTTCCAAGTTCCAAATTACAGATGCTTAGCCTACACCCATCACAATTACATAGCCAATTAAAACAATTTTTTTTCCAAGCATAGCTTTGAGTCCATTAGAGCACCATTATGATTCTGCTTGTGACTTCAACCAACTCATAGTACAGAGCAAGCCATTTTCCACAAAGTCGCACCTCCTAAAATCAGAGGGAACTTGATGACACACAGCTCTCTGGGGAGGCCTAACCCATCATCTCACCAATGCTCTAGGCTATGGGTAGCAGATGGGCCCACTGGGCCAAAGATAAGGCCATTTCAGAATACCATGGTTGTGATCAACATCCCCTCCTGGGTGAGAAGCGTCAAATCAAGCCCATCACTTAGTCTAATTAAGGGAGTAGAAAGCAGTGGGGAAGAGAACACATTAAAATACAACTGGACATTAGTGATGAGCTTGTAAGATCAAGAAGCCTAGGAATATAATAAGAGAGCTCTGGAAGTGCCAGGCTGTTGGGACACTTGCTGTTTTGTAGACTGATTATCAAGAGGCCTTAAGGATGCAAAATGCTTACCAAGCAACTTCTGGAATTGCAAAACACACTTCCTGCTCATAACTCTGCTAAGGGGATTTTTTTCCACCAACAAAAGGTAATTAAATTATTTTTTCCATTTGGCATAGGAAAAAGAGAGTGGGAAACAATTAGGATCTAACCTCATAGAGTCTGCAAATATTTCATGAAGTTATTTCTATTTTGCATAGTTTATGATTGAAGAAAATATGTATGTGCTCTTAATTTGTCTAGCAAGGAAATAAATCCAGTGGAGAAGTTTTCGGTTTTTTTTTTTTTTCTGGTTTGGTTTTTTTTTTTGGCCACACCCCACGGCTGGCGGGATCTTAGTTCCCCAGCCAGGGATCAAACCTGTGCCCCCTGCAGTGGAAGCTCGGAGTCCCAACCACTGGACCGCCAGGGAAGTCCCAGAAGTTTTTAAAACTGGCTGAGTTCAACTTCCAGAGGATGGTTTTAACAAAGCAGTGTAATCGTCATCATCATCACCATCGTCATCATAATTTTCCCTTGAGTACCTCAAAGATCCATGCCAAAATGAGCTAATACATGTGGAAGGCTGTATTAAGCTCTAAAATACCATTTACACGCAAAAGCTTATTATTATTATGCCACAGAGTCAGGCCCGCTTCTTCAGCATGCTTCTGTGCGTGCTAAGACACTAACAAAAGATTTTTTGTTGGTTTTCAAGAAAATACACTGGTGTTTCCACACAAAGAGGTTACACGTGAGTGTGGATTTCCTGAACACAGAGCCTTATTCTTCTGACATGACGCTGGTGGTTGGTTCCCAGTCCTTCCCACACAGGTAGGAAATCACAAGAGCACTGTCTTCTGTATTTATTTGCGTTTAATGAGCAGCTGACACGTTCCATTCAAGCAGTGGTTTTCAACTGGGGGCAAATTTGCCCCCAGGGACAGTTGGCAATGTCTGGAGACCTTTCTGGTGGGCGGGTGCTCCTGGCCTCTAGTGTGTAGAGACCATGGATGTAGCTAAACATCCGACGATGCGCAGATGCGTGGGACACCTCCGCACAGCAAAGGATGATCCACTCAACGTGCCACCTGTGCTGAGGTGGAAAACTCCTGCTTTAAGACAGGAAGCTTTCTGCCCAGACAGTCCCTGGCCTCACAGGAAGCAGAGCAGGGGAGAATCAAGCCTCCCCCGAGAGCAGCCGGCTTGCTGTGCTGGGACAGAGTTAAGAGCAAAGAACTGTGTTGTGGGAAAACAAACATGAAGGTCGATGAGAGCCTTGAGCTGACTGGTGTGATAAGCCAGCCCGCAGGGAATGAGAGACACAGAGATTGCTTAAAAGAGATGCCGACTCCGGAGTATCGAATCTGAACTAGAGGCTTGTGGTGGGCAAGAAGGCAGCCCACCCTCTGTTCCAGAAGAGACAGGATTCCTTGGCCTGGGCGCATAATCCTTAGCATGTGGCACGAAAAGGAAGGTGGTGAGAGGTCAAAAATCTGAAACGGGGGCAGAGAGTGTTCCCTTTTAATGAGAACTTGCTGAATTAGCAGGAAGGAGAAAAGACTATTGCAAAAGGCAAAGAAGAGTTGGTAAGCATCAGCTTAGCAAATGCTGTGTTTTACAGCTGAAAACATTCCTCCGAGGAGAAGCTGCAAAGTTCCTTTCATGGGAGAAGCTGTAGACACTTCTCAGAGGCTGTGGAACTTCAGCTGAATCTTGGAATGAAAGTCGTCCCTAGCAGGGAGGACTCTGAATGCACTTTCCCATCACTGATCTGCTGAAAAGTCTGTTGATTTTTTGAGCCCCAATATCCTTTATCAGCTGGGATTATGGTACTAAATCTGATTCAGAAAACTTGTTGTGAGCCTCAACCTTAAGCAAGGAAGTTGTGAAGGATGCATAATTGAGCAAGACCCTGTCCCTACCCTTAAGCGGCTCAAGTCGACATGATCTGGAAGCTTCCAGCTCTTGAAAGTCCTTGAAGAAGTAGAACTTTGTTTATGATTCCATGGTAGAAACACTCTAGGCAATTTAGCATTCGTTAGGTCAGATTTTTATCCTTAGGAAATTGGAAATCTGGGACTTGCAAAAGGGGGAAAGAAATGGCATCAAAACCCAACAGTAGCCGAGAGTGAAATGACAAATGTCCACCAGCAGAAAGCAAAGAACAGGCTGATCTTGTTGCATGAGTGATGTGCATGGGATCTGCAGACCGGTCCCGTTGCCAGCAGCTCAGACATTCAAGGCCCTGGGGCCCGGGAGCCCATCAGTGAAATGTTTCCATAAGTTACCAGAAGGTCTGTGCAATTACCACATGGGATCAGGTGGCGGGTCCACAGTTGCACTCACCTGTCAAGGTTTAAGAGTAAGTCTGGGTACTCTTCCAACTTCACCCAAGCCTGAAAGCCAAAGACAGTAAAAAGGGAAGTGACCATTTAGTATCAGAGAGCAATGAACAAGGCTGGGAGTTCACATTTCTTTTAAAATGAAAGTGAATGCAGGAGACCATGGTCAATCCACTTTATAGCCCTCCTAACACACATAAAATTGATGAGTTTTCCTTGCTAATGAGAGACAAATTGAAGCAGTAAATTGTGACTGTTGTATAGTTTTTCAGAAGTCCCATCAGGCCCTGTGCCCACCTTTCTCTGAAGTATAAATTTCTCATTATTGCACCAAATGGTTCACACGATGCTTGCAAAGTTCCTACGAGAAATCTTTGCAAAACTGTGCCAGCTGTTTTCCAGGAAAGATGGAGCAGAACCTGCCCTTTATCTGTCTTGGATGAGGTAATAGAGTTGTCGTTTGTGTCATGCTGTCCAGTAGCACTCTGACCCTCTGTCCGTCCCCTAAAAAAATGAATGAGTCCAGTTCTGCTGGGACATGTGAAAATATTTGCCTCACTATCACAGGGCTGAAATCTGTGCAGATATCTCTAGAAATTGGATTATATTGTTTTATTAAGAAGAAATGAGCAGCAGAATAATCCTTTGGTGGTTCTCCAGGTCTCCTGGTGTCATGGAATTTCCTTCTTTTTGCTTATTTCAAGAGAAAATAAGTAAGCTCAACCCAGAGAGAGAAATTGGATCCAATTTTGTCATTTCTGATACAGTAAAATTTGAGTTGTAAATTTTGATATATCCCTGTATGACTCTTCTCCCAACTGAAGTAACACTAGATGATCTTAAGGATCATTTATGACTCTAAGATTTTACGGTTTCTCAAGGCCTGATAATTAATGTGACGCTTACACTGAAGCTTAATAGAAGTGAATACTTTAAAAAATTCCACCTACAAATAAATTATATACATATTAAAACAAGTTTATTTTTTTTAATTGGAGTATAGTTGTTTTACAATATTGTGTTAGTTTCTACTGTACAGTGAAGTGGAGTTTCCTGTGCTATATGGCAGGTTCTCGTTAGTTATCTGTTTTACATATTAGTGTATATATGTCAGTCCCAATCTCCCAATTCATCCCACCCTCCCTTTCCCCCCTTGGTGTCCATACGTTTGTTCTCTACATCTTTGTCTCTATTTCTGCCTTACAAACCAGTAATGAGATGGGAGACTTAAACCCAACCATACCAGTAATTACATTAAATGCAAATGGACTAAATATTCCAGTTAAAAAACATAAATTGTCAAATGGATTAAAAAATAAAAGACTCAGTTGTATGCTGTTAACAGTAAACACATTTCAATTACTATTAAAAAGCTGGAAAAATATATTATGCAAACACTAAACCTAGGAAATCTGGTGTGGTTATGTTAATACCAGATTAAGCAGACTTTAAGAAAAAGAGTATTAGCAAATATAAAGAGGGACAATTCTTGCTGATAAGAGGTTCAATTCATCAAGATCAAATATGGAACTTCTCAGTGAAGCAAGATGACTGAGTGTGAACTCTTCAATAAACTCCAAAGCAAAAAGCATTACAAGATACCAGGATAAATCCATATTCAATTGCTTAATCTTAGAAGTGAATTTGCACTGCCTGAACTTTTATATGGCCAGGCAAAATATTGTCTTGGTAACAAGAAAATATCTTCCAACAAAAGAATACAAATGAGCTAAAAACTGCTCTTTGCTTACTCTGAATATGTCCCATATGGCAGAGAAATAAAGAATTAAGATGAATGGACTACTGTTCATCTCAGAAAGAAGGCTTTGGAGTTACTGTGTGTATGTGTGCGTGTGCATGTGCGTGTGTGTGTGGTGCAGTCTAGAGGTGCTTAAAGAAGCAGAAGTACCAGAGAGAAACGATTCCCTGTCCCTGACTCAAACGGGAGGTGAGGATTTCCCTGGTGGTCCAGGGGTTAAGACTCCGTGCTTCCATTGCAGGGGGCATGGGTTCGATCCCTGGACAGGGAAGTTCCTCATGCCACACTGTGTAGCCAAAAAGAAAAACAAAAACAAAAGCATGGGAGGTGTGAATAAGGGAATTGGCTCAAGTCCAATATTTTCCAGCCTAATGGACAAGATTTTCTGGATAAACACTTAAATCCACAAAGGAAATGAATAAAGTTCTGTAAAACAACAACAGCCCAGAATAGGTAACATAGAAAGGATGCAGGCTGGGGCAGATTCTAACAGACCCGCACAGAAATGCAGGGGAAACGAAAGCTCAGTGACAGAGAACACAGAAGCAGCAGGGAGAGATGTAACCCAAGCTAAGGACCAAGAGGAGAAACAAAGTGAAAGTGTCAGAAAATGGAAGAGGCTCTACGAGAGAAAAGGCTGGTGGTCAAGTTGGGCAGGGGAGTATGTGAGCACAGTGAGACCACACTTACAGGAGACCAGGAAGCTTGCACCAGCTCAGAACTGATGAGGAGAATAAGGGGCTGAGATGACCCTGTGGAAAAGAAAACCCAGACTGAGGCATATAAGTAAAGCCCTGGTTTCTCACCAGGTGTTGGTTTCCTGTGGCTATTGTAACAAAAGACCACAAACAGGTACGCTTAACAACAACGGAAATTTATTGTCTCAGTTCCAGAGGTGAGAAGCCCCAAATCAAGGTGTCGGTAAGGTTGGTTCCTTCTGGAAGGAGACTCCATTGCACAGCTCTCTCCTAACTTCCGGCGGCGGTCAGCAAGCCCTGGCTTTCCTTGGCTTGCAGATGCGTCACTCCAATCTCCACTTTCCTTCTCCCATGACCTCCTCCTCTGTATCTCAAACCTCCCTTTCTCTTCTTCTATAAGGACACCAGTTGCTGGATTTAGGGACCACCCTAAATCTCGGATGATCTCATCTCAAGATCCTTAACGACATCTGCAAATACCCTTATTCCAAGTAAGGTCACGTTGTGAGGTTCCAGGTGGACATCAGTTTGCGGGGGACACAGTTCTACTCACTACACCAGCTGACTCCTTGGTAACAGGAATTGATCCAAATTACCTCAGACTCTAGACCAGCACTTCTCAGATTTGAATGTGTCTATAATCACCTGGGGATGTTGTTAACATGCCGATTCTGATTCAGTAGTTCTGGGCTGTAGCTGAGAATCTGCCCTTCTACAAGATTCCAAGTCATGCTGATGCTGGTGGTCTGGACCACACTGAAGAACAAAGCTTTAGTGTATATTTGGAAATGTATGCAATCAGTTGGCCGTGCTTCACCCCAATAAATCTGGTATAACCGTGAGTCATTTGGAAAGAATAAGCTGGCACTTTTTTTCTGTGAAAAGTAAGAAATAAACAGAAATCTGGG
Source organism: Balaenoptera acutorostrata (assembly GCF_949987535.1). Taxonomy (NCBI): domain Eukaryota; kingdom Metazoa; phylum Chordata; class Mammalia; order Artiodactyla; family Balaenopteridae; genus Balaenoptera; species Balaenoptera acutorostrata. Next base: position 10,963,673 of record NC_080079.1, on the reverse strand, counting down.
TGTGGGACAAACAGTTTTCCCTGACTGAGAAACAGCAAGTTGGGGGAAGACTGTGTGATGTATATTGTACCCCTCAATCTTCATTAAAATTGTGAGGCCGGCACAATGCATCATGCCTGTGAGGCTTTCACGGGAGTCTTGAATGCACAGAGCTTTGAGTCCAGATTTTGCTTGGGAAAGGACAAATGTCTGTGAGGGAGAAGGCTCTGAGAATTTGCAAAAGCTGGGACAGGGTAAGTATCAGGGCTCACGTGAGTTGTGAAATCGAGGGTTTAAATCAACTAAACAGAATCCCTGAGAGGTAGGGAGGCACTAGCTGATACCTGGGTAAGGACTGCTAGGTCCCACGTAATTGGTCTTCAGTGGCACAAGATTTAGGAGACTCTGCCTCTAGCTTTGTCATAGTAGAGTCTTTTTATCCATAGGTCAGAGAAAAGGGCAGCATGAAAAAAATAGATTTAAAAATAGTCACTTGAGAGAAGTGGTGGATGCGATTGGTTGGGTCTCAATATTTTGAAATCAATATCCTGTCTCAGTTACCAGGAGGGACACTGCAGCCTCCTGACCCACTTTTAGACTTGGTTTAATATGAGGAATCTTGCAAAATAAATTCCTCTTCTTAAAACAAAGGACTTTTCACAGAAAGGGCTGTGGGACAGGGAAGTGAGGGTTAATCTTTAGAAATGGTACCAGTAAATGCCCCATTTTGCTCTGACAATATTGACTTTACTGGTATCCTGCAATCCCAGAAAACAGAGATGCTTAAGAAATTCCCACTCCTTTGTGTTCTAGAACTGGCTTCCTGCCAGGAACCTTGCCTCCCCATAGGGCTTAGATAATACTCACAGATGCCCGCCTTGTTTACCTAGAACAAGACTAGACAGAGACCCTCCAAATTTCTATTCTTTGCTTCATAATTGTTAACGGAACTATCTGTGATCAATCTGAACAAAATGCTTATTAACCAAATTTTGGTTAAGATTCCCTTGGTACCCTAAGGCCCTGAATTCGGCCGCACCCTCATCCTGAGCCAGCATACCACCCTCCTTAATGGCCCGTCCTGAGGAATAGGCTGACCTCAGGGTAGAATATCCTCTGATCTAGTGACTTCACCTCTGCTCATCCCACTGCCCCACACCTGGTTCTTTCTAGACTTGCTTATTCCTCCCCATAAAAGGAAAGTCCGGTAGTGTATATATGTCCATGCCACTCTCTCACTTTGTCCCAGCTTACCCTTCCCCCTCCCCATATCCTCAAGTCCATTCTCTAGTAGGTCTGTGTCTTTATTCCCGTCTTACCACTAGGTTCTTCATGACCTTTTTTTTTTTCCCCTTAGATTCCATATATATGTGTTAGCATACTGTATTTATTTTTCTCTTTCTGACTTACTTCACTCTGTATGACAGACTCTAACTCCATCCACCTCACTACAAATAACTCAATTTCGTTTCTTTTTATGGCGGAGTAATATTCCATTGTATATATGTGCCACTGGGAAGCAGCCGCATAGCACAGGGAGATCAGCTCAGTGCTATGTGACCACCTAGAGGGGTGGGATAGGGAGGGTGGGAGGGAGGGAGATACAAGAAAGGAAGAGATATGGGGACATATGTATATGTATAACTGATTCACTTTGTTATAAAGCAGAAACTAACACACCATTGTAAAGCAATTATACTCCAATAAAGATGTTAAAAAAAAAAAAAGGAAAGTCTTTACTAGATGGCCTTTGAGATGCTTGTAGAGCTATTGCTTGTAGATCTACTCTTATCAATAGGGGTCCCCTAATGCAATAGTTTCCCTTTTCCTACAGCACTAGCCCTCTTCTCTTTGCTATAATCGTTTGAAACACAGTCTTTCCTTACCTAAGTCTGGATTTGTTTTTTGTCTAACAGCAAGAGAAATAAAGAGAAATTCGTGCCTGAGTCATTGTTTGCCTATGACTTGAGTTAGTTAAGTCAGCACAATCTCTCTCCCCCTGGGTTTCGGAAATGGTCCTTTTGTCCCACTCCTTGAGTCTTCTTAGGGTAGCAGTGGCAGAGTCAAGAGAGCATCAACCTGGAAGACCGGACCCCAGTCTCTATTCCCACATCCACCAATTACAACAGGAACCTTGTGGCTGTGGATCCCTCCTGTGGCTTCCTGGACCTCAGTGAAATAATACCTTAAAGGAAACCTTGAGTCTTTTATTTCAGGTTAACTGCTGCAACTTGGTGATTGATTAGACTTTCCAACCACTGACATGTTGAATTCTAATAGTGTTTTTGATCTTTCACCTAGGCTCTGAAGGTGCACCCAGAGCACATTGTGTGGTCCCCTGACCCTCCTGACTTTTAGAGTGAATTATTCTAGAAGAAAGGGATGAAGGAAGAGAGGGATGGAAGAAGATCAATCATTTTTTAAAAGGTATTGAAAGCACTAAATTTTAGCTATCTATGGCTCTCATACATTTTGAAAATGCAGCTTAAACAGAAATATGAGAGTGATGTTTGCTATTTGCTGATTGACAAAACATTATTTTAGGATCAAACTTCAATCCATTTTAAAAGTGGATTTTCATTTCAAAGAAAATAAATCCTGTTTCAGAATTATCAGGATCTCTCTGAAAAATACCAGAGCATAGGTATGTAAGCATTTGAATAAAAATTTAAGCTCCAAATTACACCATTGGTAATATACTCCTGCAGGCAACTGTTACTTGGTGGTAAGACATACATCAGTGCCAGGAGAATAGGAAGTGAAGAAGTGGCAAACATTTTGCAGCTTGGTGGATTAAAGAAATCTATCAGGCTGATTTAGTGCTGTTCCCCAGAGATACCTGAAGCCATAAATATTTAAACTTATTGTATTTGGCTTGAATGTGCCAGTTTTATAAGATGGTCACACACAAGATCCACTTCTTCTGCTTCCAAAACCCAAAGATGCAGAAGCAGTACTATTTCCGGAGTCTCCATGAGCTCCCTGGCAGTCCCCACTTCCTGTGTAGGTAGGTTGGGACCATGTGGCTAGTTTGGGCCCTAAGAGGGAATAGCAGGTGTCACTTCCAGTCTGAGGCATTGAACAGGAAGGATGTCTCGATGCCCTCCCTTTGATGGGCACTCTGGAAGTTCTACATGGAGGTGGATGCATCAGTGGATGAAGACCACAGAGGTAACATGCCATTTTCATTACATCGTATCAAGGGTACAGACTATCAACATGACGTCACCTTGATGTTGACCTTGATCGCCTGGCCAAGGAAAAGTTTATCAGGTTCCTCCAATGTTAAGTTACTCTTTTCGCACCTTTTCACACTCTGTGCTTTGGAAAGAAGGAATAAATTCTCTCCCATTTATTTATTTATTGAATCATTTACTTCTATCAACATGGACTTGTGGATATTTGTTTAATGCTTTGGGCTATAATCTAATACTACTTTTTTTGTTTCTCAAATTGTTCTAGCTTGGCCATGAGAGCTCTTCAGAGGCCCCTGTGGCCCTTTACACAGGAAGTAAGTCCCTTTCCTGTAAACTTTTCCCAGGAACTGGCACTGTGGGATTTGGTTCATCTTGCAGGATCTAAATAGTATTTTTTGTTTGTTTGTTTATTGAAGTATCGCAACAGATTTATTTCTCAGAAAATAAAGAGGGTTTCCAAGTAAGTAGGGCCACTGTGTACAAATTAGAGTCAGGAAAGGATGCTTCTCAATGGTTCAGCAGTTTCATAGGCCACTTAACATACAGCCTGGGTAAATAGGAGTCCCCATCTACAAAGGGTTTTTCTAAATTTATAGCTTCTAAACAGCCATGAATTTTGCTGCCAGATGGGTCATGAGAGGCAAGCTGATAAATCTTTCATCTGCAGTGGATCATGTTGCCCACATGCATGTTTATTTTCATAACCCATGTGTATTTCAGCCAGGTGCAGCTGATCCCCCCCCCCAAAAAAAAACCATGCTGGTGAGTGAGGAGGAATCACTTATATCCAGTGCTCACCTGATCTTGATAACTTCTGACTCTTTGCCTTTTCAAAGGAGTATCCAAGGTGATCCTGATTCTGCATATCATTATATATGACAAATTATTGTAAAGTTGAAGCATAATACAGCTTAACCTTTAAGCAGTCAATGATTTGCATCAAAATCAGTCAACAGTGATCAGGCCTTAATCAAAAGCCATTAAGAAACAAACGTTTGAAGTTCGCCTTTTTCTTCCAGAACTACAACGGGATTGAATCATTTTTCACTGCTATCTCATAATAGCCTAAATCAGCGCCCCCCCCAGATATTCACTGCCAATTTAGATCTGTTACACAGTAAATACTAAACCACACAGTTTTCTGCTCAACACATTCGTCCCTGACTATAACTTGCACGGCATAACTTGAATGTAACTTCAAGTACATGGTCCAATCAATATAACAAGAACTAAATGATACCTACATAAAGGACAGCAGGATTCATATAATCGTCAATGTACTGCTCCCTCCAGGTGTTCTGACACTTCATATAGGGGATTCCTTTTTTTATGAGGAGTGAATGAAAGATGTCTTGCAATTCAAACAGTATTTTATAGTTTGCCAAGAGTTTTCATGCCCTCTGTTTCACGTTTTTCAAAAGAAATAGTAACTCTAAGAAATAATTAAGATGATTTCTATTTCTGAGAGAGACTGAGGCTCAAGGAAGCTAATGACACAGCCAGGGGACACAATCTCTAAGTGTGGACCTGGGCTCAGGCTCTGGTTTTCTGCCCCCCACGTACAATGTTCTTTCTTCTATACCATATTGCTTCTCCAAACCTTGTGCTTGAGTATTTCTTTGCCCATTAGTTTTAACAAGCCCCAGTCTAGGGTACTCTAAACACACTGGCATGCACTGTCGTTTGCAGTTGCTGTTCTAATATTTCAGGGCAACTGGTTTTGTGCTGGGATTTACTTTATGGTAACTCTGTACCATGTGGACGGATGCCTGGGGTATTATCTCCAAGTGTCACTGGCCACCATAGACTTGTGTGCTCTGTCCTTGGTCAAGGTGAGAGGAGTGTTTGGTGTTGAATCCAAAGGGAAGCTGCCCTTTCTTTGTCAGTAGCTCAGAACATGTCCAAGTTGTCTGGCTCATCTCTATACTTTTCCTTTTTGTAGCTTCTTCAAAAGGATAAATTAAATTCCTACAAGAACATCTTTAAATAAACTATACTTGTGTCGGCTTCCTTGCATTTACATAGAAATTAAAGGAAGACAGTATTTTTGTTACAAAAATAACTTCTTAATAACAGCTTGATATGAACTAATTGCTTGCATGGCTTTGCAGCAGTGGCAGGAATTATCTCTTTGTGCCCTTAAGCTTCAGGCTTGGGCGTACTTGGATGAGGGCTCAGCTTCCACAAGAGGCCCCCAAATTTTCATCTTTCCAGATAAATGAACTCTAAGCCCCCTTTGCAATGAATATGAGAATGGTACAGGCCTTCCCCTAATAAACTGGTTAGGTTTGCCTAAGTGCTTGGCATGCAATAGGACACAAACTCTAAATTCAAACTATGTGAACTTTAATCCTTCCTTCTCTACTGACTTGATGTGTAACTGTGGTGAAGTTACTTAACCTTATCATGCCTCAGTTTCTACATCTGTAAAATGGGTACGATAGTAGTACCTACGTTACTTTTGGTTGTTTTGAGGGTGAAATGAGTTATGACATGTCAAGGGCTAAAACAAGTGAGGGTACACAGTCGGAATGGAACAAATGGCAGCTATTGCTGTTATTATAATGATGATAGGGAAGATGCTAAACCCTCTCTCTAACCACCTGAGAGTTAGGTAATACATTTACCTTGACTTTACCCTTTCATCCCGACTTCAGGAAACTGGAGGCTTAGACAAAATTTTGATGACTTGCTCAAGGTTTGACAGCTTGTAAATGGCTAAGCCAAGAGGAGAACAAATTTATTTGCCCGGAACTGTCACACTAACTGATCAAATCAGCCAGGCTACTGGCCAAAGTAATCAAGTAGCCAGTGGTCAAGACCTGAAAGGCTGGGGTGGGGTGGGGTGGGGTGTCAATGAGCTTGGTGATGTCACAGGACAGACATTGATTTGGAATCAGAAGATCTTGTCTTGACTCCACCTTTCACTAACTCAAGTCAGTTAACGTCTCTAAGTCTCAATTCCTTCATCTGTAAAATGACCCCTGAACTAACCCATTCAGTAGAGTTGTTGTAAGATGGAAAGAAATAATACATTTGTGGGACTTCCCTGGCGGTCCAGGGGTTAAGACTCTGCACTTCCACTGCAGGGGGCACAGGTTCGATCCCCAGTTGGGGAACTAAGATCCTGCACGCTGTCTGGCATGGTCAATATATATATATTTGAGATCATTTTGTAACTTAAAATGTCATGTAAGTTATCATGTATTAATTTTTGAGATCTTATAGAATGATTTTTACTTTTTTGCTCAGCTGTTGATTAAACTGACTAAGTAAGTCATCTGGTTATTTCTTGTCACATAGATGGAATCCAATAGTTTCTTTAACCTATAAACACAAATCAGCTGTGAAACAAAGGTTGGGAAATGTCCCAACCCACAAAAATGGGGACTCAGATCCTCTCCCCCAGAAAATGTACAGTTTATTTTTTTACCTATTACTTGAATAATTCATCCATTTGCTTACTGTACTTCCTTCTATGTTCCAGGCATTATGCTGGGTAATTGGAGGAATAATGCACAATCCTTTCCCTCAGGAGGTTAACCAACCTCATAAACAATTATGATCCACTGCATTAAGTGTAGTAGTAGATAATTGAACTGTGCTGAGGAAACATTTAGTGGCATCTAAGTTGAGTCTTAAAGAAAAACAAATACTAATTTTAGGTAATAGCTTATAGTAATAGCTAAATACTATTTATAGTATTATCCTATAATACTATGCGTAAGCTTTGTGACCTTCCAGGGGCATATGGCAAAACCTGGTTGATGGACTGACCTCACCGTGAACTCCAGCCCTGTGATGGCTGAAGAAAATTGATGTCTTGTCTGAGAACGTCCTTCAGTAATCTGTTGACTGCATGGGGCTTCTCTGTTGCTAATGTCTTAGGGCTGATGGTGGCAAACCTGGCTTATTTAATGTGTGAAGTTTCTACAGTGGACCATGCCTGCCTTTAAAGTGTGAATGGTGCACCTTTCTCTCCTCAAGTGACCATAAAGAAGCACTCACGTTTATGTAGTGCAGCTCCGTGCTGAGACTAAGAGTGAATTCAGATGACATTCTTGCAGGCACCAAAACAAAATGAAAGGAATAAGATACAGTCAGACCAGAATTCATGGAAGTGAGTCATATATGCATCTCCACCTACAAAGAAATAGTCTCATTATCATTTTAAAAGATTTTTGGCTTGGAACACCATATTAGTATATTTCCATAAACGCCACTTACTATGCAGTAAAAACAGTTGTACCTGCCCCAGCATGGGAGTTTATTGACTCCCTAAAGACAAAGGCTTTTGGTCTTAGGATGGAGGGAGGGGAAGTTCAGGATCGGAGAAGAGACCTGAGGAATGTCAAGGTCACACCAATCTACTCCACAGTTTGGGTCAAGCAGAGCCATTACTGGTTCCAATTTTTTTGCTTAGAACTGGTTACAAAATTGGCTGAACTTTGGGCATCTGCAGGCTGAGAGCTAAGAAATGTATCTCCCAAGACCAAAGGAAATGGTGTGGTGATGGATGGAGTAGGGGGGCCTATTGCCGGCTCAGATCTTAAAATTGGTCTTATGGATCCTTGACCCCCGACTGTATATATGAATTGATATTCTGAATAAGTATTCCTATGATTAGTGTTTACATTGTAGTGAGTGGTGTGTGACAAATTCTGTAATCACTATAAAGAAAATGTAGACAATACGTGCTTTGAGTTAAGGGCTTGCTCTGAGGTTTGCTCTGTAAATTTAGATGCGCCGTCTAGCGGACAGAGGAGAGATTTTCCATTTATCAAAGCGGTCCTTCTAGGTACGGGGATTATTTCTCCACAGCTCTGCTGAATGCTTCCTCTCCAAGGCGCCGCCGGGGTGTAAGCAGTGAAGTGGTGGGACCAGAGCTGAGGTGAAGAAAGATAACGGTGTCGTGCAAGGAGAGGCCAGGGGAGTACTCCCGTCTGCCGCGTGAGACGGTGGTCCAGCCTAGAGTGGACAAGGGCCTGAATTACAGACGTGCGACGGAGAAGGGTGGGGACGGGGTGGGGATCTTTGAGACAGGATCCGCAGAGCGAGGTGACTGTTGGGATGTGGGCCGTGGCTCCCAGAAGCCGAGTGAAGGACAGTCGTGTCACCATTGTGTCCTGGAGCCTTGAGTGTGGCAGCAGCCTGGGTTCCTTGGCAGGTGTGGAGCAACGGGCAGGGGGAGTCCCTCCCTGATCACCTCCTTTTCCTTAATGAGAAAGGGAGTGGGGTGTGCAGTCCGGAGATTAGGGCGGGGTCAGAAGGGGGATCTGAGACGTGAAAGCTTGGACTAGTTGTACCGCAGGTCCTGCTTGGTCTGGCCAGCACTGCAGCGACGTGTCTGTTTGCCGGGGTTGTGCTGTTCTCCCGGGTTACGCTGGGCTGCCCGAGCAGGGGGGAAAGGGTAAGGTGTGCGGGAGGCGGGAGAGGGAAGGGACACCTCCCCATCATCACCATCAGCCCTGGCCTTTGAGAACAAACCATTAGCTGCAATCCAGGCTTTGTAATTAATACCTGATCCCTTCAGCTATCTGCAAGGTCGTCCTTAGCCTCTCTAAGCTTCAGTTTCCTCATCTTTAAAGCGGAGATACGAACAGAATTTATGCCATACCCAGTGCGGCTATAGTGCAATGTGATCATTCATACAAAGTGCTTAGCAGAGAGCCTAGCACTGATGGTGCACACTGATGGTTCTAAGTCGATAGTAGCTATTTTTTTCCCTAGAAATGAGCATCTGCAGAGCGCTCCATCGATGGCCTATAAAGAAAAAAGAACATACTGCATTATTCCAGAATTTAATGTTTACTCTGGTGCTTGAATCTCTGGGACTAGGGCAGAACTAATGGGTGATGGTTCTACCACTTTCCTCCCTGCTTTGTTTTTTGTTGTTGTTGTTTTGTTTTTGGGTTTTGGTTCGAATAATAACAAAGAGAACTCTGTCATTCTGAATGTTTAAGCATGCTACATTTACTCTTATTTACTCCCTTAACTTGTAGACAGATATTCTTGCACTGAGGCAATCTCCCAAATCAAGAAATTAAATCCAATCTTGGCTAATTTGGTAGTTAGCCAAGGTTAACTACCAAAAAACGCTCTTTAGGCTTTTCATGGAGGAAAGAAAACAAACTTTTTGCTTCTTTCTGCATGTGTCCATATGGATGGGAAGAAGGAATTACTGTAATTAATGCTGAATTTTAAAATATCAACATGGGAAGATAGCTAGCATCTTCCCAGCAAGGTGAGAGTGAGAACCTGGGAGATGATAAGGTGCTTAGATAAATGTGATTTATTAAGTACAAAAAAAAAAACCCTTAGGAAAAGCAACAAATAGGGAAATGAAGCCATGCACTAGCGTGAAAATGGAATAGAGCTGTTGGATGAGCGGATTTGTAACTCTGTAGTAAATGTACATATTCCTATCAAAGAAAGGGCAAGCGTTTTGTCCAGTGTGATATCTACCCTTCTTGATTTCTGGGTATCGTTTGATTTCTACTTTTCTGACTCAAGGTAATTTTCCTGGGGGCCATGCTTTGGAAAGAGCTTGTACTTCTAAACTCACTAGACCTCCACCTACGAATTGCGGTAGCATGCTGGAGAAGTAAGAGTTGAACAGTCTCCTTAACTTCACAGAGCTCTGGGGACTGCTCCCCAAAGAGAGGAATAAATCCTTGTGGATTTTTTAAAGGCCATTTTAAGGACAATCAAAAGAGGTTTCAGGAGAAAAAAAAAACACATGGGAAGTGTACAAGCTAAAGAACTTAATACGAGATAAAGTGAAGGATGCGGATGAAGGACTGGAAATAAATCCTAGAAAAGCTACAGTCCATCAGGTTCAAAGTAAGTGCTTTTTCTGCTGGTTCATGGGTCATCAGCTTGTAAAACAAGAAACAAAGAGAGATATGGAACCTGGTGCCCGACACAGCTCAGCGCTCCAGCACGCTGCCAGCAGCCTGCCTGCATCAGGACGGCGGCGAGGGGGGTGTGGGTAGCAGCAGGATGCAGGGTTCGGAACCAAAGACACTTTAATCAACAGACTCTGATCCAGTGTCGCTGGGCCTTTTTTCCATTATCGTCCCCCGCACCTTTAGGAGCCTTTTATGATAGCATTTTCCTAACTGTCCCCCCCATGAAATTTAATCCCACAGATGTGCTAAATTGTTGTTTATGTACTGTGACCCTTTGGTGGACCACAGATCCTTGTAACCCCTAAGATCTGTGCCCTCCAAGACTGAATTTTCAGCCCTTGGGAGTGATAGTGCCCTAGGTCCTTACTACACACCTGACCCTGACATGCATTGTTTATGTAATCTATTCCCTTTTGGCATGTGAGGCTTAGATGGGTTGAGTAAATTGTTCCAGGACAAAAAGGAAGGATTTGAAATCAGAGCTGCCCAATCTCACCTTCTTCTCTTAACCACTATTTCCTGCTCACAGCAGGATCCGGACATGCCCTGCCCATAAGCACCCTGCTCTCCTGCCCCTCTTTCTGAGATGTCAGACCATCATGGCTGGGATGCAGAAATAAAGTCCCTGTAGTCAGGGTTCATGGGAACATCACTTGTGCCAAGGGGCTCCCTTTTGAGCATCGTTCTTTGGGGCTAAACGCAGTGGTTGTGAAGAGAGATCCTAACTTCGCTACCTGGTTCCTGCTCACTGTCAGTGAGATGCTGTGTTCTGCAGGACAGGAAATGATGGTGAATGCAGTAAAGACACACTCCCGCAGGAGCTCTGCAGGACAGGAAATGATGGTGAATGCAGTAAAGACACACTCCCGCAGGAGCAGACACACAGGAGGATGTTACCCTGACACTAAGAAGATCGCAGCCAGTGCAGTAAGAGGGAGAAGAGGGGGATATGGCAGCCGAGAAGGAGAGCGTGGACCAGCTGAAGCATCATATTGCCTAGTGGGGCTGGGAATGTGGGAAACAGGCCTCAGCTTGATATCAAGACTGAATCATCACTCCACTTGGACCCTTCATCATCTGGATAGAAGGATGTAGCTAACAGATGCTGAACACAATGGAAAATGAATCTCACCCACATGGACGGAGTTAATTTGTCTGGGGTGGGACCTGGACATCATCATCATCGTCATCATCATCATCATCATCATCATCGTCATCATCATCATTATTATTTGTAGCTTCCAAGGAGATTCTGATTGCAGCTAGGGCTGGGAGTCTCCAAACTAGACCAAGATTTTCTCCATTCCTGAGACATATAACACATTCTTACCTGTAACTGTGGATCACCTCAGTGATCCTCATGGTGAAAGTGGAGAAGGACTGGAAAAAAACGGTATTGATCACAAATGCTTATTTAAGGACTTCCCGTGTGGTGGCTCTGCTGGGGCTGCCCTGCAGCAAAGTAAAGCTTATTACAGCTGCGAGGCAGCCGCTCTCCCCAGGCATCCAGCTCTGAGTGAACTTGCATTTGTCTTTCCCGTTGGGGCCTGTGCATAAAGGCATTTCTCTCCAACAGACACAAGCACATCATTTTATTCCAGCTGTCATTAGGAGCTAGAATCTTCCTGCCAATTTATGATCACCGTGGTAAAGCAAGTTTTGTACTTCCCAATTCTTTCCCTGGGGAAATGAAATTGAAGTGAAGGTCAGGGACATCCCACATTCGAGCTCTGGTTAAACGATGCTTCTTGCTCTTCTGCGACGTAGGAAGGAATTGGTTCAAATCAGTAATGCACAGGCAAGAAAACCGAAGGTCCCAATAAACTCTTGTAATGACTGGTGGAGAAACTTCAAAATATTTCCTACTTTTCCCTTAAGATTTAAACTGTGTTCACTCTAGGGGGAAATATATGCTGATGCTAGGTCAAACTCATTAAAAGTTATGCAGAAGTGACTAGTGCTTTATCCACAATGCATAAGTTGTTTTAACCTGATGGAATATGAAGTAATTAGAATCCAAATGGCATCCAGACTTTCTCATGTGGATGAATAGATGGTCCAGGATAAACCTTGGACTCCATCTTTATATTCAACTGTAATAACTCTTTCTTGATGCATAGAGCGCCTTCTGATTTCTTCTGGGTTAAATGGTAAAAATAATTCTGGACTTGGAGTCAGAGGCCTGGGACACAAGCCCTTATGTGATCATCACCCCATATGACTTCTCCAACTTTATCTCTTGCAACTTTCTCCCTTGCCCTCTCTGCTCCAGCCCACCAGCCTCGCCCCTCCATCGAACCCGGAAGTCCTGGTACTGCCTTCGGCACTTTGCACCTCTTATTTCCTCTGCCTGGAGCACTCTTCCTTTAGATATTCAAGATTTTGCTCCAATATCACCTTCTCAATGAGACCCACTCTGACCACCCTGATTGAAATTACAATCCGCCTCCACTCACCATACTTCACACTCCCTTTGCCCTACTCTGTTTATCACCTTCTAAATCTCTCTACAACTTCTTTATGTTTGTTGTCTGAATAGAAACAAATGGGATCTAGAAAATCTCTTATCAGATGCATTACATGTATTTAATTCTTAACTGTGATGGGATCTAGAAAATCTCTTATCAATTGCATTATATATATGTGTGATTCTTACCCTATAAATTCCAATATTTTAATACAATAAATTCTCTTTTCCCCAATATTATGCATTATCTATTTTGTTTACTGATGTATCTCAAGTGCCTAGAACAATGCCTGGCCCATAGAAGTCACTCAATACATAATTGTTGTTTTGGTTGTTGCCGTTTTAGTTTCATTTTGACCCCTTATCTGTTCAGAGACTTTAAACAAAGCCATTACTCCCTCAGAGCTTGAGTTTGTTTCAAATTTGTAAATGGCAATAATAGTGAGACCAACAAGACTGGGTTGTTAAGCAGATTAAATGAGATCATGTATATTCAAAAGTTAGGTACAATGTTGATGAGAAGATAATTTATTGTGTTAAAACAGTGTAATGTATAGGTTAAGAATTAAGCATATATAATATATTTGGTAAGAGAGCTTCCAGAGGTAAATGCACTGAGGATGTTTTGTACTTTATGTTTCATGGTTAGAAACACAGCCTGTAAAGGAATATGGAACGTTCGGTGTGAGATTGGGAGACACAGACATAAAGAGACAGAGACTGGGGAACGATTGAAGGAGGGAAGAAGCCAGCCGTGCGGGGTAGAGGGTCCCACTCCTGGTTCCCCCGAGTACATGGGTCTCCTTCCAATTTTTTTATTCCACGAAAAATAAAACACAAAAAATGAGGTCCATAGTAATCATACATCACATGATTGTGAGAGCTCCGTGTGGGAAAAAGAGGATGAAAATTGGGAGGGACTTGTCTACAGGACATTGGCTGGAATCATGTGGGAAAAGGTCCATCCTGGGGCTGAATGGGGATAGTGTCCTCGAGGGTCCTGTCTCCTGGCTATCGTGTTATGCCCAGCGTGGAGAACCCACCGGTTCATGAAGCCACCTTGCCCCACCTTCCTGCTAGTAGCCGTCACAGCGTGGAAGGAGCTCTGGCTGGGAAACGGAAGCACTCAGACTCTAGGCCGCTTGGTCAGCAGGCGTAGGTGATTAGCATTTGTTAAACTTACTGTCTCCATTTTTCTCTCTGCCCTTTTCTATGCCTCCTGAATTTAGGGTAAGATTGTCCAGAGGGCACAGGGAAGGGAGGAAATAAAAAAGGTTCTGTCAACTAGAAAGGGATGTGCAGATATCAGTTATTTTTTTTTCCCAGCTGGTCATCGTTAGTAGCTGTTCTGTTCATTTCCTAGGATGCCTGAGGTTCATTAAATCATGGAACATCAAAACAAGAATGACCTGTAGAGATTATGCTTATTCATTTATTTCAACACACATTTTCTGTGCATCAAATCTGTGTCAGACTTGGGGCTAAGCACTGGTTATACAAGAAATAAGTGTTGTTTTCTTCCTCAATGAGTTCACAGTTCAAAGGGAGAGAATAACAAGTAAAAAATGCACTAGTGAGACATCTACTTTGACAGAGGCACACACAAGGCGCTGTGGGGCTTCGAAAAAGGATACTTAATTCAGATAGAGGGTGCTGAGTGACAGTCAATGGGAGTGGCACTATTCTAAGGGCTAAGTAAGCACCTACTGAAGCAGAGAAGGGAGAAGACATCATTTCAGACAGAAGGATGGAGGAGGGCTGGAGGCACGAAAGGGCAAAGTTTGTCTCAGGAACTGCCAGTAGTTCGGACTGGCTGGAATGAAGTGTACATGCAGGCAAAGTGTCCAGACAATGAATCTGGGCAGGTTGGCAAAATATAATTAAAGGAAAACCTTATGTCTCAAGCAAATGACTTTGAGCTTGATCTTGAAAACAGAGGTGAGCCAAGGAAGTATTTTCAGGTAGAAAAGGATGAGACTGGGTTGGTGTTTATAAAGATTATTTAGTCCGTGACATGGATTCAGGAATCAACTTGGGCAGGAAGTAGTCATTCAGGCAAGTAACTAAAGAAAGTCCGGATTAAGGCATTTGTTATAACAGTGGTTTTGGAGAAAAGCAGACAAAGTCATGAGACCTTCACAAAATAGGACTCAGTTTTCTACACTCTGGGTTTCCATGAAGAAGGGGTTCCCTAGCACATTCCTGGACTCACACCTTTTGCATTCTATTCCTTCTGCAGGGAGGTAGAGTGACATTTAATGGGTAAATTTGGGAAGAACTGGGCATGCTCAGTTCAGCTCAGCTCAGCCCTTCTCCCTTGGGAGTGAGCCTGTGCACTAAGAACGCAAGATTTTCTCTGCTTCTCCATGCCCTTGGTCTTCTTACCTGGACAGGCAATCCATGTGGGACATCCTGCCCCGCTGCTGTGACTGAGTGGGTGACCCTAACAAATTGTGAGTTTCAGTGTTTGCAAGTCTCTTTGGTCCACGGATCTAAAGCCTCATGTCTTCTACTGAGCTGCTCCCTAGAGGAGATTTTGGTGCTACTGCACCATGTGCTACTCTTTGTTTTAGTTCTCCATTTCTTCAGACCTCTGGTCCAGAAGAATGCTATCGAATGGCAGTCCTTGAAGCCCAACGTTAGCAATCGTTGAAGGAGACAGCAGGCGAGAGACCACATCTAAACATGACTCCTAGTTTCTGCTTGGTTTTTCCCACTCCTGGGTTCTCATGAGGAAAGATGGGGATGCCTTACCCTGGATTGGGAATACAGGGGGAGGAGGGGGTTATGGGATAGAAGATGATGATTTAAGATTTGGCCATAGTGAGTTCAAACTGTCTGTGGACCAACCAAATAGCTGCGCCCCCTCCACGTTCCCTTCCTCCCGTTAGATACACCCCACCTCCCGTTAGATACACCCCACCTCCCGTTAGATACACCCCATCTCCCGTTAGTACCCTCTGCTTGTGTTTCTCATCACGCGCATCAGAAGATGCAGCTGCTCGCCTGTCTATATTTTGTCTTTGACTTCCCCAGGGTATGGTTTGTGTTTCTAAATCTCTCCAACAGCTGGGTCTGTTCTGAGCACCAGTAGTGAATCAGTCATACTTGCTGAATGAATGAATGAACTCAATTAACTTCACCACACCTTTGTGTTAGTGCTGATGTGTTTCTTCACCCGGGAGTGTTTGGCAGCACATGGCAGTATGGGGGGGGGGCGGGGTGGGGAATGCATAATCTGAGGGACTGTTCCTCCTCCTCCTCAGCAGCTCCCTCCCCTAGTTCTTCTTCTCCTTCAGTCGAACCCTACTCTTCTCCCCACAGCATTTCTACGCCGCATAGTTTAATATGAGTATGGGCACCATCGCCTTGTCGGCAGAGCCCTGGAAACTGTCAGTGGGCTGCAGGCTGTGCAGGGCAGTGAACCTCCTGAGAAACGTGGATCATTCGAGGCACTGACACGAGGAAAAACGTGAGCTCTGCTGATGACAGGAAGGACATCATCAGCTAATCGTCTCTGCCTTCTGCGGCACAGCTAAACGCAGCAGCAGCCCCTGGCTGACAGTGTGAAGATACCCAGGCATCTGGGATAGAGGGAAGCATGTCTGAGAAAACCCTGACAGGCATAAGTCAAAAGCACTGGAAGAAAGTTCCAAGAAAGGGAAATACTTTTCCTTTATTTGAAATATAAGAGACATACAGAAAAGTGCATAAAAACATCTACACAATTTAATAGTAATCAGTGAAATACCTTTGCCACTACTACCCAGGCCAAGAAACAATACATATTGCCTGCCTAGCCTCCCCAAACCCCCGTGCTCTTTCCTAATCACAGCTAGAATGTTGATTTTCATAGTAATCATTTTGTTGGCCTTCTTTATATTTTTAACACTGAACAATATAGCTTAGTTTTCTCGTTTTGAACTTTGTATGAATGGCGTCCTACCATATGTGAACAACATGATGCTCATGAAATTCATTCACACAGATGTGCATAATTGAGGTTTATTCTTCTGATTGCTGTCGTAGGACATTATGTAACCATGACGTGATGTATCCGTTCTATCATCCCTGAGCTGAGGGACATTCGGGTTGTTTACATTTTGCTGCTAAACTCGTTCTTGCTCCTGTACATTGGAATCCTTGTGCAGAAGTTTCTCTAGGGTATTTGTCTCGTGATAAGGTTTCTGGATCATTCAGTAGGTGTATCTCCAAATGTAATAGGAATGCCAAACTTTTTTCCAAAGAGGACGTACCTATTCACAGTCCCACCATTGGTGGATTTGGAACATGTAAAGGCACCTAAAATCCTAACTGCAGGACCTCACAATAATGTGCATTACTTGCAGACAGGGAGCTAGTCCTTGGAGCTTGCCTCATGCCTGGAAATGTGACCTTTGGTATCTTGTTATTAGAATTTAACTTCCGCTCCCCCCCCACCCACTCCCTGCCCCCCAGAGGATGGAAAAGCATCACGCATTATTTTTTTTAGTCAAAGTATCATTTGTCCAATTTGGAAAGGCAGAAGGGCAATTTAATAGCTATTATATACGTGCTTTTCAATCTGAAGTTGTAAATACAGAAGTAGGTTCATAGCAAAAAATAAATAGAAAACTGAATGCCTAAAATAGTACTATACGCTTGACCCTTGAACAACACAGTTGAACTGCATGAGTCCACTTATACACGGATTTTTTTCCATAGGAAATACTACAGCACTACACGATCCAGGGTTGGTTGAATCTTCGCATGCAGAGCAAATACGGAGAGACCAACCGTAAATTACAAGCGGATTTTCTACTGTGCAGAGGTGAGTACCCCTGACCCCAACATTGTTCAAGGGTCAACTGTAGATTCTTGCATGGGCTTGGCTGATTTGCTCCCTGTACTTCTGCTGAGAAAAAGAGAGTTCAAATAATATATTCCATTCCAGGTCTGAATTAAGCACCCCCTGGTACTCCCTAGTTGTGATGGGGTAAGATAAGCAAAAAGCATATCCTGAGAAATTCAGCACTGTATCTGTTCAGGGAATTTTTCTAAGAGAAGGTACAGCTTTGATTTGATTCTTTCTCATAGCATGGTCAGAATCAAAGATCTTACCTACTAGAAGAGCTTTGGAGAATTCTATTACTGTCCTTTTTCAGATAAACAAACCAAGATACTTTGCCAAATATCCCCAATACCTAGCATAAATCTTGCATATAATAGGTGCTCAGTAAAAGCTGAACGCATAAAGAAGTTCTTATAACCGTGAGTTGAGGAGAAATTTACCCAAACGGAGAAACACAATTTGTTAAAAAGCCTGTCCTTTAAGATTCAATCCTATCCAATTACTGCCTCCACAAAAAATATTGTGAGTCTCAAGAAATTTGACGTCACTTTTTTAGAGAAACCTTAATTCAAGGTCTAATTATGATCCTTCTATAAGCATCAATCATTAAATTCAGTTACCCCAAAGCATAAAGGAGATTCCAGGCCTCCCATCGCCCTTCCCCAGGCTGTTATGGTGAGTGTTCTCCCATGTGATTCCTGAAGTTATTGCTTGCAGGTTGGTGCTATCACCAAGTCCCCTTGGAGTAAAAAATACCTTTCCAAGTGGAAACCCAGGCTACAGGGTGCATCACAAAGGCAGTTTAACCAACTCTAATGAGAAGAGGGTAACCATGAAGGAAATATCGCTGAGAGGGCAATAAATCCTCTCGCCCTAATAAATCTCTGACAGCAAAGGACCCCATGCTGTCTCAGTGCTGTGAGCCTACAAATTAAATCAGAGGAGAT
This sequence comes from Balaenoptera acutorostrata, assembly GCF_949987535.1. Taxonomy (NCBI): domain Eukaryota; kingdom Metazoa; phylum Chordata; class Mammalia; order Artiodactyla; family Balaenopteridae; genus Balaenoptera; species Balaenoptera acutorostrata. Next base: position 10,945,341 of record NC_080079.1, on the reverse strand, counting down.
GTCTTGTTGATTGATACTGCAGGTAACCAGATAACTGACCAGGCATGAGCTGATAATGAGACACTTTTGGCTAATTAGAGGATGACCAATGAACTGAATTCAGATGAAAAGATGTGATAAAAGCCATTGTGGAGAAAAAGGCAGGTAACTGGAGAAATGGGAGCAAGTGGTCCTTCAGAGTGGAAGTTATATCATTCTAGTTATGAATCATCCTCTTATTCAATGAACTGGGCTCAGAAACACCAAAGGCATGGAAACTTCCCTAGGATGGTTTGTAATCCAAACTCTAGTGGCCCAGGAGAAGATTTGGAAAAAAATAGTGGAAATGATATCCCAACAATGTCTTTATAATTTGCATTCAGCGATCCCTGAAGTGTGACTTGAGTATGGAAGGGTCCAATTTTGAGGGGGAGCCATTGAAAATAAGACCTTAAATTGAACATGGATTTCAGAAATTAGGTCCCAGAGGAGGCTCATTTGATCCAAAGGGACACATTCTCAATGATTTACATGGTTTATATACACTTGAGAACGTGTTTTTTACCCCAAAGACTAATAAGGCAACAGCTCCCTCCCATTCACTCTTCATTCCATCTCCCCTCCCCCTACCAAAATGCATTATTTTTATTATATAATTTATTAATTAGATTTTATCTGCTATTTGCTTTATTATTATTGGTGGGGTTTTTTCCCTTAGAAGAACACTCACACACTTTCATCCATCTTGCATTACTTCCCCCTTGTCTTGTTGGTGTCATCTAGAATCTTTGTTTAGGTTGTCACGGCTATGCTTTGGTTTGTACGGGAGAAGTAATAGGAGGTCATTGCATATCTAAACAAAAATAAAACGAGTTAATTCCTTTACTCACCCATACTTCCCACACCTAATTTCTCTCTCCTGAATCAGTCTCTCTTCTTTGGATGTATCCATTCAGCTCTCCAACTCATTGATTGGGTTCTTCACTTCTACACTTTCATTTTTCATGCTCAAGATCTCCCATCTCTTCTTATTCACAACTGCGTGTTCTTACTTTGTGTTTCAAATATCTCTCCTTCCTTTTTTTAAATGATATTTATCAGGCTTATTTAAAATTCTCCAGTAGAGGTTTTCAGTATGTTGCCTTTCGGGGTACGTGTGCTCTGCAGAGGTCTCGTTATTTCTCCCCGACTATGTGTCTTGCCTTGGGAATTTCGGTTGATGTAATGTGTACCTGAGGGAGAGGCAAAGGCTTAGGCTGTGAGGTAGGGGGTGGTCCTGGACAGACTCTGGCGGATTCTGCAATTAGGAAGCAGCCACTCCCAGTGTGCTTCTCCCCCTTCCTTCCTATCCCTCACCCCCATACCCCCCAGGGACCCGCGCCCTCAGAGAACCTTGGGAACTGCTCTTTCCCAAAGACTGTTCCTCTTTGCTTTGGGATTGGGGGATGTGAGGAGGAAATATTCAGGGGATGACCAGCCTCGCCATGTTTGTTATCACCACAGAGGGGCTCCAGCTCTGCCCCAATGTCACTTATCACTACCTCTGATAAGTGCTGGGCTGGGGAGGTGATTTGCCATGAAAGTGTCAAGCGTCAATAGTCCACTGAGATCAAGGTGGGAGAAGGAAAAGGTACACGCCGTCAGCCCTCCCAAGCACATCTCCCACCTACATCCCTGGGATCCTCCTGATCTGGGCCGTCACTTTTCTTCCACACAAGGACTCATCCACCTTCTGTCTTCCCGTGGGTTTTCCATGGTTTTGATGTTAAGTGCTGGGAACCATCCACATGTCTTTTGATTTTTTTCCTTAAAATCTCCAGAGTAGGTTTGGCTTATGTTAATTTGCCATGGTGCCCAGAATTGGAATTTCTTCTAAAGGTGATGAGTGCCCATGATTATAGGAACCATGGGACTTATCCCCCCATTAAATGCACAATGCCTAGCACATAGCCAGTTCTCACTAAAACATTTCCTCAATAAATTGGTAGATTCATTCAAAGATATTTTAGATGATATGTAAAGCCATGTTTCTAATTCTAGCTTTTTTTATTCTTATGTTTTGCTTGAGAAAAAAGACATTGCCTCAGTAGCCTGAAAAGGGAGAGTTATTGCATTTTAATAGCCTAATCACAAGGAAAGCCCCCAAACAGAGTAAATAGTGCATGAAGATATGAGTCTGGGAGAGATTTCCAATTAAGCTTACATTTTTCTTTGTCATACCTAAGCTTCTCGGGCTCTGGGATCCATTTTCAGGCTGCATGTTATAATGCTAATAGTCTAAGACTTTCAACATTAATTTTGCTATTATTTCCCCTTTTTATAGCTCCTTTTTCCAAAGAGCTCAGTATGTTCACAAGAACCTACAGATTGAATATCGATCCTTTAAGTTTCACAAGAAGATAGAAAACACAGAAGAAGGAACAATTAAGAACTCTTTCTACTGTGTATATTACCCCTTAAGGGAGAAGGAAAGAAAGAACGAAAGGATGGAGATGAAGGGAGAGGGAAAGAGGGAAGAAGAAAAGACAAAAAAAGGGAAGGAAAGACAGACTTGTCCTCACCTCCACTCCGTTATCCCCTCTCCCTTGACCTTCTGCTCTGCCCTTACCTGCACTTCTGACGTGGACTTTTCTTCTTATTCAAATGGACTCTTGTGGCTACTCTATAAGCTCCTTGTTCACCTCTGTGGAGTCTTAGTATGTGCTTCACTTAGGTAATCCCGAACCTTTTCTTCTCTCCCCTAATTGTCCCCTTCTTGCTGTTGTTTCAAAGAAAACCATGCGTCCTTTGTTGAGGAAGTTGGGAACGTCCCTCAGGAGCCTCCCAACCTGTGCTCCTGTTTGCCAGAGAGCCTCTCTGTCTACACAGCCATCCATCCTTTTCCCATCTGATTGCAGTGGTCCCTTTCCAGCTTCTCCAATACAGTCTCCTTCCCCTCCTCTTCCCTCTCTGTTGCTGCTTTGGCTGCCTCTTTTGCTTCCTCCTCTACCTCCTTCCCTTTGTTAATCATCTTCTTATTTGTTGACCACTTAAAGGGTGCCACGTACAATGTAAAGCTAAGTATCCACAAACTACCTCATTACCAATGGAATATATAGTATCAATATGCAGTATCATTACCCCTATTTTATGGAAGAAGATTTTTAGGTTCAGAAAAGTCAGGTATCTTGTCCAAGATTGCACAACTTACAGCTGGTGGATCTCACTAGCTCCTTCTCCTTGACCTTGAAGCATGGGCATGTTTTGGCTATAAGTAACTAAGATAATACATGCCTCACCTCCTTTGAGCCACTGTTCTATTATTCTCCTTCCTTTCATTGCTAATGTATCTGTCAAGCAAATGGGTACCTCTGCTTCCATTTCCTCAGCATCCCAACCTGCTTTAAGTCCTTGCATTCTGGCTTCTGTGCCCTGTCATTCTGCCGACATAGACTGATGTCTCTGAAGTCACCAATGGCTGCCTCCTCTCTAAACAAAAGCCCTTTCTAATCCTTGTCCTTAACGCCTCTGTAGCTGTTGATGCTGCCAATGATCTTGTCTTTGGAATTTCAGCTGCCCGCCAATGAGGCTTGTGAAGCAGATTTGCATGATCAGTCACAAGTCCTGTGAGATGGGCCGGTTCCGGACAGATGGGTCCATCACTCAAGGATGTACCCCAAGTCCATGGCCAGAAATTTCTGAGGGTCAAGAGGTATGAATTATTTTCAGAGTGGGAAGGATCTTTTATAGGTTTAAGGCTATTTTTTGCAGGAAAACAAATTATTCACGTTTTCTGAACGATATTTAATTATTTGTGGTGACCCTTTATGTGTAAATGTTAAATCTTAAGAGCCTAGATAACTACGTTTCATATTTGAAATGAAATATAAGTAACCTCAATAATACTTCAAGGATTTTGTGTCTTCAGGGAACGGGAACAAGGTAGGGGCGGGTGGGAGTGTGAGGAGTGGTTCTCATCTTTATGGAATAGTTCAGTGGAAAAATGAATGTCCTGGGGATATTTTATATATAACTTTGCCTCTGAGAGTCTCTTAATTACTCTCATAGGGGTACAGCTGTGAATATCACAGAATATTTATTTTCTCTGAAGATGTCGCAGTTTCTAAAATGAAAGAGTAGTTCAAAGAAAATAATCACAGATTTTGTTCCTCTGCCACATGGCCCAGAGAAAGTAGGGTCTCTGGTTGATTGGAAGCACAGATGCATGTGGTTTAACACACCCAAGAGATAACGGGTTGGCAGATTTTTAAACGGAGAATAGACTTAACATTTACATAGAGTTTTACGACGTCAAAGGTATGTTCACATATATTATTCCTTCTCCCAACTCCTTGGGTAAGATGGGGATTCTGATCCCAGTTTGCAGATGAGGAAATCAAAGTCCTGACAGTTGATACTAAGTAACCAAGTCTCCATCCGTAATAAAGGCAGACCCAGGGTCAACACCTAGGCCCCTGACTCCCAGCCAAAGGGTAAGTCTCTTTCATCTCTTTCCAGCCCACTGCAGGCAGGTGATTAGCTAACTGCAGGAAGTGGACTTCGGCAAAGATGACAGGACACAGGCATGCAGGCAATCACAGGCATGCTACGGCAAAGATGATTCTTTTAAAAGGACGTATTTGTAACATGATTCATTCTTGGCAGTCCCTTTACAAAAGGCAGTAGGTATTTCCAAGTGGAACCCGTCACCCACCCTGGCCAGCCGAATGTTCCATTGAGAGAGACTCCCCAGGTGCTGGATGAAGTACTATTGGTGAGCTTTGTTAAAGCTCAAAGGGTGCTTAGGTATCGCCTATGCGACTTCCGGTTAGGATACCAAGATCCAGAGAGGGGAGGTGACCTAGGAGCAATATTATTAAAATATAAGAGGAGTGGAAGTTTCTACCCCTCTAGAGCAATAACTGTGTGTGGAGAAGACATTTGGGGGTGTCAGTCCAGTCCCAGATCCCTGAGGACCACCCCCTCCACCATGGCACCCCTGGTCACACATACCTAAACACGCCTGCACAAAAACACGTACACACATACACGGGCATGGGCCCCCAGCAGCCATGGTTCTACAGTGAGACCCTGCTTTCCCGGTCACAGGTGATGGGAGTAGGCGTGGACACCTGACCCCAGCTGGACCACTCAGCTCCTCTCTCTCAAGCACTGAAATCAAGAAACAATGCAAATGGGAAAAGGGGGCTGAGTGATGAGGATGACGAGGCCCCAGAAGGAAAGCCCACAAACTGGGGTTTAGAGGTTCCTCCTTCACTCCTCCTCTCCTGACCTCTGGGTCACTTGGCCTTTTCTTTGATTTCAGGAGTTACGACCTCAGTGTCTTCCAGTAAATTCCACTCTGCACTTAAGCTAATTTGAAGCGAGTTTCTGATATTTGCCACCAAAAGAAACTCAACAAAACTGTGACAGATCCCCAGGAAAATGACAGACACTCTCTCCTTATGCTCTTCTGTGATGGAGTAAGTTAATTAAGTGCTGGTCAATCCCAGGAATCCATTAAAAAACAAATAATTTATGCAAGTAACCATCATAAGTTGAAATACTTATAAAAAGGTGATCTCTTTTCTTGGAGCTTTGATAGCTCTTAAATAGCAGCTCTTAGAAAATATACTTTTTATGCTTTCAAGCAATATACGTGTGTGTGTGTGTGTGTGTGTGTGTGTGTGTGTGTATGTGTGTACACATTTGGGACACATACACACAGACCCATTAGTTGAATTCTCAATTGTGGAATAACTGAAGAAATTTTAAATTAAAAGGTTGCATTTATTTTCTGTCAATTATAAAATACTATTTAGTTCCTGTAGAAAATTTGGAATTGTGTAACAATTATGTGTCACCCATTATGCTAGAGAACGTTATCTATATTTTTCCCATCCTAACCACTATTTGTAAGATAATTATTATCCCTGTTTAAATATGAGAAACTCTATGTGTGTATGTGTGTGTGTGTGTGTGTGTGTGTGTGTGTATCCAAACCATCAAACCAAACAAAAGTTTGTAGTGTAGACTAGGCATAAAAAATATGGAAAACCATAATGGTTACTATCAAGCAATTCATAACACTTACAATCATACAGAGCAAATGCATACAGAAAAAGGAAAGCTTACTTTGGAGAAATCTATTCAGATTTCCTAGCCTGGCTAGGACCCCCTCCCACTGGTTTCATTCTTCTCTAACCAGACCCTGGGTCTGCTTATTTCTTTCTTTTTTTCTTTTTCAAATGGGACCTAATGAAACTTAAAAGCTTTTGCACAAGAAAGGAAAACATAAACAAGACCAAAAGACAACCCTTAGAATGGGAGAAAATACTTGCAAATGAAGCAACTGACAAAGGATTAATCTCCAAAATTTACAAGCAGCTCATGCAGCTCAATATCAAAAAAACAAACAACCCAATCCAAAAATGGGCAGAAGACCTAAATAGACATTCCTCCAAAGAAGATATACAGATTGCCAACCAACACATGAAAGGATGCTCAACATCACTAATCATTAGAGAAACGCAAATCAAAACTACAATGAGGTATCACCTCACACCAGTCAGAATGGCCATCATCAAAAAATCTACAAACAATAAATGCTGGAGAGGGTGTGGAGAAAAAGGAACCCTCTTGCACTGTTGGTGGGAGTGTAAATTGATACAGCCACTATGCTTATTTCTTTCTGAATTTTCTGTGAGACCTGGAGGCAGACTCAGGCTGACTGAGCAAGGGCCATTGTCTATTAGAAATACCAATTGTACCTCTGAAAACAAATGCAATCTTTTAAATAATGAAATGACACCTGTGGTAGAATTTGCAACAATAGCTTACAATTTGCTTGAATTCCTCTCCTACAGATGGCAGCAGGACTTTTCTCTGAGAGTCAAGGGTGACTGTCGGTCCCTGGCTTCTCCCCAGAACTGTATTGGGTTGTTAGGAGTCGGGGGCGGGGAACAATAAATTGGAAACAAACTTCCCAGGTTTGCTGCTACAGTGACCCCTTCTTCTCCCACCTACCTCATCAACCCCTGGCACTAGCCATGCTGCAGTATACCCCACCTGGGTGTCCTCCACATCAGTGTGGCACAGAGATTTAACACACAGGGGCTTTGGAGTTGGGCACACGTGGTTATGAGCCTCGACTCTGCTCCTCTGCAGCAGCTTTTGTAACCTTGGACAAGTGGCTTCGCCTCTCAGAGCCCCCATATCCTCATGAACAAATGGGGATAATAAGGAGGATCTGCCTCATCAGGTGATGGGATGAAATTAACAAAACAAACGTATGTAAAGAGCTTATTAGCGAGTGTCACATAGCAGGAAATCATTACAGCTGCTCTTATTACTATTATTAAAGCTGTGTTCTATACATACACACAGCTAATACCAGGCAGTCCTGTGATGACTTCTACAGCAGAAGTATAAATGCAGCTACTACTATTGGGCAGGCTTCTCGCTTGGGGAACCCAGCTTATACCCACATCTCCTCCAGCATTAAGAAAGCAATTGCTGTGATAAAAAACACCAATACTGAGAACCTTGTATTTTCATGCCCCAAAATCCTCTTTAAAAATATGCACTTGTCCTTTATCTCTGTCAGTAAACCTTAAAGATAAATGAGCTGAAGCTAGGACCAGGGAATGAAAATTCTCTGTCTCCAAGTGTAACCTGCCAAAGGATGATGCCAGACTCCTAGATCTAAGCTCTAAGCTTGAACAGAGATAACTAGCTGTTGGGTAATGGCCCTGGACAGACCTCCCCAGTGATAACATTCCACAAAGCCACAGCTCTGGTACATTCACTAGACATTTTCCTCTGATCCTAAGGAAACCTGTGCTGCTTCAAATTCAGAGATTGTACTCTAGACATCGTATTGATTTTGCTCCCCTCCACCGTACTCACATACCCTAAAACTGTAAGATTAATTGAACTGCTAAGACAAATGGAATTATATTCACCAGCTAATTTTCCAATGGTCAGCATGACCTTTTGTAAAAGTGTCTGTTCAGCATTTGAAAGGGCATGTTTTCTAATATCTCACAATGAAATATATATAAGGAAGCAAAGCTTTACAACAATTTTCTTTTGTGCTGACAAACTGAGAAGTATGACATGTTCATTTGCCCCAGAGTCAGAAAAGGCACAACCAATTACAAAGTCTGAAAATATCAAAATTGACTTATAACAGCAAATAGTCATGCCTATATAATTCCATTTAACTGGTTACTCAGCTGTTTTTGAAAGGCATTATTAAGCTTGTTAGAGAATCTCAAAGGGAATCTCTTTCATTAAGCAACTAAACAATTAGGCCTTGGAGTATTTAAAAAGATTACAGGCAGATGAATAATGCTGCAAAGTGGCCCTGAAATACATCTAGAGCTCAATAGACAGAAAGAAAGATTTATAAAAGTCCTTTCACAGATTGTATTCTTTTTTCTAATTCTTATTAACTGGTTATTTTTCCAGCGTAAGACATTCATATGTTATATGTTATATACAAATATGTTATATACAAACATATTTATATATAAATATATACAAATATTTATATATAAATATGTTATATACATATATAATTCTATCTGTATATATATGAATTTTATATAAGATATGGATTTTATATAAGATAAAATGGGTTTTATATAAACAGATAAGCTTAAAGAAGAAAATGACCCATTTCAAGAATGGGTTTAAAGCAAGAAACAGCCACTGTTAATCTTGCTTTCAACTTTGAGGAGGTTTATATAGTATAGCCTGGTGGCTAAGAGCATATGTGGGTCCAGAGTCGGCGCTCCATTACTTACTAACTCTGTGATCTGGACAATTCACTCAAACTTTGATTCCATTTTCTCATCTGTATAATTGGGATAAAAATAGTATCTTCCTTACAGTGTTTTAGGAATATCCAATGAGATAACGTGAGTAAAATCTTAAATCAGTGCCTGGTACCTAGTAAGTGTTCAATAAATATTAGCTATTTATATCCTATATAACAGTATACAATTAAAATGGGATTTTATTCTATATAGTGTTTTACAGCCAGCTTTTTATTTAATAGTGTATTGTACATGTTTTTCTGCATAAATGCATGCACATCTTTTCATCTTTCTTAATGGCTGTATAATATTCCATCACATGAGTGTTTGATAAATTACCAGGTAGGACTGAGCATGGTGGCACTACCTGCCAAGCTCCAGCAGGGTTTGGGTGCTGTCTTTCTACATCCGTGTGTACTTATGCACCTAACTGCATTTTTAAATTGTTATATAAAAATTAGTGGAAACAATCTGAATGCTCATTGACAGATGAATGGATAAAGAAGATGTGGTACATATATATAATGGAATACTACTCAGCCATAAAAAAGAATGAAATAATGCCATTTGCAGCAACATGGATGGACCTAGAGATTATCATACTAAGTGAAGTAAGTCAGAAAGAGAAAGACAAACACCATATGATATCACTTATATGTGGAATCTAAAATATGACACAAATGAACTTATCTACAAAACAGAAACAGACTCACAGACATAGAGAACAGATTTGTGGTTGCCAAGGGGGAGGAGGGGTTGGGGAGGGATGGATTGGGAGTCTGGGATTAGCAGATGCAAACTATTATGCATAGAATAGAGAAACAAAAAGGCCCTACTGTATAGCACAGGGAACTATATTCAATATCCTGTGATAAATCATAATGAAAAAGAATATGAAATAGAATATAGATACATATATCTGTATAGCTGAATCACTTTGCTGTCCAGCAGAAATTAACACAACATTGTAAATCAGCTAACCTTCAATAAAATAAAACATTAAAAAATTAGTGGAAATGAAAAACTAAAGGTCTGATATTAATGGTAAGAATTATTGATCTTATAAGTGTATTACAATTGAGACAAAGATAGAAAGCAATATATATTTGATTTTGAAGAGCACGTACAAAATGGAGGGAAAATATTGCCTATATTTTTCCATGCCTAAAATGCAGGTCTAAGTAGAAACTTCATACTTTATCTCTCAGAGAACAGAAGCCCTCTTCCAAAACATATTATTTATTTTCAGCTTTCACACATTTGACTAATGTCTGAAAGGAAGGTCCTGACTGCAAGCATCTCTTGACAGCTTTAGGAAGAAACATGAGTAAGTGCAGATGGCCAGACTCGTAAGAGACAGAAAGTCAAAGCCGTGTGGAATTCTGCAGGCTTTCCTAGTGCTCAGATTCTATAGCACTGAATACCTCAGTTACCCTGAATCTCTCTGTCCCCTGAGGACCGACAGACCAGGCACACAGTGGGGGGCTTGGTGTGAGATCTCTTGGTGAGAGAAGAGACACAGACTGAGTTTGGGAAGAGACCCCCCCACCCCAGAGCAAGTAACATGGTCTTGGATGGAAACAGCTTTTGCTTTCGTTCTGGGGTGAGGATACAGGGGGGAAAGGGTATAAAAAAACTCTACAGAAATGAAACAGAAACCCCTATTGTGGGTCTAGCCTGCCTAGCACTTAGTAAGTGATCATTGAATGTTGAGCCAATAAATGAATGGACTCCCTTTTGCATCTGTTCTGGCTGTATAGTTATAAAGTTGCCCTGTAATCTTTTCACTATATCTTTACTCCAATTTAGAGGAAAGGAGATGAAGGGAACTGACATTAGGGGATGGGGCTGCTGAAAATGGTGATGCAGAAACTGTGTAAATGGCACCCTTGGCATTGCACAGTGCACAACCTGTGCAGCTGTGCACAACGGTCCTGGCTGTTGGGTGCCTCCCACGTTTGCAGTACATAGTATCATATCATCACATAATATTATTATATCAAATCTCCCTAAGACCTCTGTGAGTTGGGAATCACCCCTATTTTGCAACTAAAGAAATATTGATTCAGAAAAGTTGAAGAATGTCCCAAGACAGCACAATGGAAGGAAGTGATGGGATGGGAGTAGGAACTGGTGTCTGAGTCTGACTCAACTCAGCTCCCTGCTGAGCTCTTTCAATCATCCCAGAGAGTTTGGAGATAAATACATCTGAACACAAACTGACCATCCCCCCCGCCCATCACAAAACATATGCAGTACACAAAAGCCCTGCATTTCTTCATTGAATAATGCTTTTTGTGCTTCATTTGGCTGCCAGAGCCTGGCTCTCCTGAAGTTTGGAGCAGAATCGTGGCTTTGGCCATGAGGACGAGGAGGAGGAGGAGGGAGAGGAGGAGGGGGAGGAGGAGGGGAGGGGGAGGAGGAGGAGGAGGAAGAGGTGTTTCCCCCTTGGGAACAACAAGAAAATCACAATGATAATAATAACACTTGTATCAGTAATAGACATAAAAGTTGTTCCATTTGGTGCGCAGGAAGTCGTCTGTGACATCCAGGGAGTAATTCAGTAGAGTAATTCAGAAATCCAAGACAGAGTAAAAGGAGCTGAGAAGTGAGTGTATAGCAAAAAAGCAGATGCAGCAGGTGTAAACCCCTATTTTAAAAAGTTTGGCCAAACTTCTGAGAATTCTGAGATTCCTATTCCATCCCCATTCGTGTCATTAGTTGCAGCAGATACTTTCAGTTAGTCCCACACCCAGACGTCTGCAGCCTCTTCCTTCCCACTGCTCAAGGCTATTACCAGGAAGAAAAAGGGAAATCACTCAGTTAGGATCTTCTTTATAAATTTTCATCGAGAGAGAATCAGCAAAACTGCTGAGTTGATTCCAAGAGCTGCAGTGTAGGGTCCAACGACAAAAATGAACTCCACTCAAATCTCTGGCAAGTGAGGGGGAGACTTTTGTCCTTCAGCCTGAAGGTGTTCACAGATTTGATTGGGAGGGGAAAACTCGAGTCCTCCCTTGGGACTGCATTCTTTGCTGAGAACTGCAAAGAAAGATCCTCTTTCCTCCTGCTTGACTTTTCTCATGTGCCTCTCCTGGATGAATATCATAGCAGCACTTTTTCTTTTTTATAAATTTATTTACTTTATTTATTTATTTTTGGCTGCATTGGGTCTTTGTTGCTGCGCGAGCTTTCTCTAGTTGCGGTGAGTGGGGGCTACTCTTTGTTGTGGTGCGAGGGCTTCTCATTGCAGTGGCTTCTCTTGTTGCGGAGCACAGGCTCTAGGCGCGTGGGCTTCAGTAGTTGTGGCACACGGGCTCAGTAGTTGTGGCTCGCGGGCTCAGTAGTTGTGGCTCGCGGGCTCTAGAGCACAGGCTCAGCAGTTGTGCTGCACGGGCTTAGTTGCTCCGCAGCACGTGGGATCCTCCCGGACCAGGGCTTGAACCCAGGTCCCCTGCATTGGCAGGTGGATTCTTAACCACTGCGCCACCAGGGAAGTCCGCACAGCAACACTTTTACCTCACTCTCATAGAGCAGAACATAGTAGCCCAGAGAAGGCCCCTCAGATCTCCTTCTTTGGAAGCAAAATCGACTCAGCCCCAGCTGCTGGCCCTGAATCTGGCCCCGAGTTTGTTGAAGCCACACTTCGCTTCTCTCAGGCTGCTCCCAGCCGACGAGCATGTCGGGGACACCAAGACAGACCCGTTCCTGCAAGATGCAGGACTCTTCTCACACACACTTGAGCTTGAGAACGCCCCATTGTCTTGCTAAAACTCTCTTGGGACTGCAGTGTCGGCTAAGACTCTGCCCCCCTACCTTTCTTCCTTCCCACCTCGTTCACGGGTGTCAGACCCAAGAAGGCACCTTATGGGTCTCCCAGCTACCTCCCCTTCACAGGTGTGTCAGGCACAGCTAATCCCATCTTGGCCTTGGCATTTGGAAGAACTGAACTAACACCTGCAGTTTAGTAGAAGTAGTGGATTAGCCACTCGGTGTTGGGGTAATATTGCGAGAGGCACTAGGAGAAGAATAATAGATTTAGGGTCACAAACCCTGGACTAAATGAGCTTTATAACCCTGAGCCTGGAGAATGGAGATGAAAGCAATAATACTAACGGGTACTAATAATACAACCTTACTGTGTTGTAAGCATCAAATGATATTGTTTGTTTAGACATATTTTTGTAAACTATAAAAAAACTTTACAAATACCATTTATTAATAATAGTACATAATAATGATGATAAGAACACTTTGTTGTCAGAAACTCTGAACTGTTTGTACTCACAGACCTTCTGGCACCAAATGGGTGGGGTTTATTCCCACAACGACCTAGTCCGTTATTCTCCAGATACCAGCTGGTAGTCATATAATTGAATTCAATTCTGACACTAACTGCCCAGAGTAAGCAGAGACCCAAAGCTTAAAGGTTCAGTCTCACAAGACTGCCTTCACTTCAGACGCCAGTTTCCATACTTCTGACCAACTGGCTGTAATTCAGGGGTTCCAACGACCCCCTCCTCAGGTTCCACAATTTGCTAGGATGGCCTGCAGAACTCAGGGAAACAGTTTATTTACTATTACTGGTTTGTTATGAAAGGACATAACTCAGGAACTGCCATTTAGAAGAGATGCCTAGGGCTTCCCTGGTGGCGCAGTGGTTGAGAATCTGCCTGCTAATGCAGGATACATGGGTTCGAGCCCTGGTCTGGGAAGATCCCACATGCCGCGGAGCAACTGGGCCCGTGAGCCACAACTGCTGAGCCTGCGCGTCTGGAGCCTGTGCTCCGCAACAGGAGAGGCCGCGATAGTGAGAGGCCCGCGCACCGCGATGAAGGGTGGCCCCCGCTCGCCACAACTACAGAAAGCGCTCACACAGAAATGAAGACCCAACACAGCCAAAAGTAAATAAATAAATACATTAATTAATTAAAAAAAAAAAAAAAAAGAAGAGATGCCTAGGCCAAGGTCTATAGGGACACAGGGCTTCCATGCCCCCTCTGGGTGCACCACCCTCCCAGAACTTCCGACGTGTTCACCAACCTAGAAGCTCTCCACATCCCATCACCTAGGGATTTTTATGAAGGCTCCAGTGCACAGGCATGGTTGGTTAAATCATTGACCGTTGGTGACTGACCACCATGTCTAACTCCTCTCCCCTCACAGAATTGGAAGGGAGGGTGGGCTGCAAGTTCCAACCTTCTAACCGCGTGCTTGGTTCCTCTGGCAACCAGTTCCACCCTGAAACCATCTAGGGGTCCATAAAGAGTCACCTCATTGCTCTTCTACCAAGGACCCACCAACATGGGCAGCTCTCACGCCAAAACCATGAAGAAGGCGGCCCAGGTCATTGTCGAGAAGTACTACACATGCCTGGGCAATGCTTTCCATACCAACAAGCTCATGTGCGAGGAGATCGCATGATTCCCAGCAAGAAGCTCTGCAACAAGATCGCAGGCTATGTCACACATCTGATGAAGCAGATTCAGAGAGGTCCAGTGAGACGTATCTCCATCAAGCTGCAGGAGGAGGTGAGAGAGAGGAGAGATTGATTACGTGCCTGAGGTCTCAGCCCTGGATCAAGAAATCATTGAAGTAGAACCTGACACTGAGAAAATGCTGAAGTTCTTAGACTTTGGCAGTCTGTCCAACCTGCAGGTCACTCAGCCAACAGGTGGGATGAATTTCAAAACACCATGTGGAGCCGTTTGACTCTTTCAACTGTGCTGTATTATTTTGAATAAACATCGGACAAAAAAAAAAAAAAGAGTCACCTCATTAGCATAAACTCAGGTATGGTTAAAAGGGGCTTATTATGAATAACAGAAGACACTCCTCTCACCCCTAACACTCAGGGAATCCAAGAATTTTAGCTCTGCGCCAGCAACTGGGGGCAAAGACGAAATATATTCTTGTCCCAGGAACCAAAATACTCTTTCATTGTCAGAAACCAGGTTGAAATAACACGGCTAAGAGAATGGATTCTGTGCCTAAATTCTCTCCCTACCGTTGTAAAATAAAATGAGGAAACATTTCAACCAATGCAAGAGTTAAAGGAGAAAGGCTTGGGACATAGTACCTTATCCTAACCGCCCCCCTGTCTCATCTTCCTGCATGGACAATAGCCAGATAATATAACCTGTTCAAGGTGGACCACTTTCTACCTTCTTGGACCTTTTCATACTATCCAAGAGTCTTGACTAGACCCCTCTGCTTGTCCCATAGCTCTCTACTTTCTTTCCAACATATCTTTTCATCATTCTGTGTTTAGTAAAACTGATGTATGGCAGAGTTGGGAAAGTTTTACTCTTGGGGTGAAGGTCCTCTAATCACCAATGTCCTCAGGACACTTTCCTAAAATCCATGAGTGGGTTGCGTGAGCTAAAGGCCTGGGGAGGTGAATCGTTTGTGAAGACGCCTGACAATGTGTGGCCTTGTGGAGATAAAACTGGCCGAGCTACTAACACTTGGCAGCTCCTTTGCTCCCAGAGGACATTCTGTATCAGCCTCTGGAGTCTTCAGCCTGAACAATCTCCATACACACCCCAACAGCTCGCTGATTGCTGCCCTCCTTTTCCTCTCTTCGTTTCAGCCACAACCCAGGGTTAAGTAACAGCCCAATGTCCTAGTTTAGCCTTACTTACAAAACAATCACTAGCCAGGTGTGTTCTGCTACTATCCTTACAACACACTCTTATGCATTGCTATTAATGTTTATACAAACCCCTCCAAATATTTACCCCCAACCATCTACTGTGTTCCTGGCGTTGGGATGGCCACAGGAACAGAGGAGTAAATGAGATCAATACATTAGCCGAGCGTTCACAGAGCTATTGACTGATTCTGGAAAGAAAACTTGACACATAAGAACAGAAAGGCCGCTGAATGCTGCATGTGGCTTCAAGGGAAGTTCACGGAGGAAGCTATGAGAATGTAGAAAAGAGGGAACCATCCTAATACAGACTTGAGGAAGGAGATCAGAGAAGTTAAGCAATTACCTTAAGGACATGTGTCATTGTCCTGGGGCTGCCATAAAAAATCACCACAGACTGTATGGTTTAAAACAACAGGAATTTATTCTCTGACAGTTGAGGAGGCCAGAAGTCTGAAATCAAAGAGTCAGCAAGGCCGTGCTCCTTCTGAAGCCTCTAGGGAAGAATCCTTGCTGGCCTCTTCACAGCTTTTGGTGATGGCCAGCAGTCCTTGGCTTGCATCACTCCAGTCTCTGCCTCCGTCATCACATGGCTTTCATTCCTGTATGTGTCCCCGACTCCAAATCTCCCTCTCCTTATAAAGACACCAGCCATTGGATTTAGGGTTCACCTTAATCTAGTATGACCCCCATCTTAACTTGATTACACCTATAAAGACCCTGTTTCCAAATAAAGTCTTATTCACAGGTACCAGGGGTTAAGGCATAAATATATCTTTTGGGGGAGGATACAATTGACCCACGAGAGGTCATAAAGTCAACTAATGCAGAGCCAGAGCTGTCATCAAAGATTTGTGGCTGGATCACAAAAGCAAAACTGGACCACCACCAACAATGTGACTGTTAAAATATTAATCCTATCTCCTCTGCCCCTTTCAAGGGAAACTATTGCTCTTCTAGTTTAACATTTTGATGGAGTAAAACTTTATGCAACTGAGTGCTTGTAACATACTTAGTTATAAGGCTATTTAGGGTCCTAGGTACATTCATTACTTGAACCACCTCCTTACATTTGGCTAACTACCCACTCGGTGTCCAAAGGGCAGTGCAAACACTTCAACCTGGTGCACACCTGGACTTTCCTTTTCTTTCCAGGCTCCTTCTCTGTCTCACTGCCATGATCACCCGTGGTCCTTTCTCACCCTAGGGCTCCTGGCTGCATCACAGATTTGTAAGTTGAGTCCTCCTGCTCTGAGCATTGCTCTAGGCTCCGTTCTGCAGAGGAGGTGGCCAGCGCTTAGCTGCGGGAAGCTTTGGCTCCTTTTGATTTTTCACACTGGATCTTTTAGAGGACAAATAAATGCACCTGCTTAATTCTAATGTGCTTTTATGCTGCCCACCCCACCGCCACCAAAAAAAAGTTTTCCATCTTTTTATTAATCTTGTGAGAAACTCCCAGGAACTCTGCCAGGAGTGATGCAGGTTGGCAGAAAAGGGGCAGAGAGGGAAGCTAACCCATCTTGCCACATGTATGAAGTTCTAAGCTTTGGGAATTCCCTGGCGGTCCAGTGGCGAGGACCCCGTGCTTTCACTGCCGAGGGCCCGGGTTCAATCCCTGGTGGGGGAACAGAGATCCCACAAACCACGTGGCCAAAAAAAAAAAAAAGTTCTAAGCTTTCGTAGATAATGAACTAAAGTTATAGAATTTAGTTAAACATTCCTCATTCTGAGAGAGAGCTGAAAGAGTCTTCTCTGAACTACACATGGGGGGTGGGAAAAAAGATGTTCTGATTTAATTCCTACATTATAATGAAAGCAATTGTCTTGTGTGTCATTATTTTTCCATTATCTTAATGCCTCGGTTAATGAAGACTTTCAGAGTCCACTCACGCTGCTATGGGAGCTGAGCAGTTAGATGCCATCCTCGTCCCTGTGGTTACAGATGCAGCCTTACTGCAGACGTGCTTGTCTTCCTCACATCAAAGTTGCGTCAGTGCTACTACCATCGATTGGACTGCAGATGCCAGCCGCGGAAGTCAAAGCGACTTCCATTTCACCCACGTGGGCTCCCCGCCCCCATTTCTCTTCCATTTGTAATATCACTGCAGGGGCAGCGCATTTGGAAGGTCCTCGCTGTGCAGATGATGGCAGATTGATGGCTCTGGGGTACCATGGGCACTCAGGGTGCTAGACATTTCGTGCATGACACCGACCACGGGGACAATACCTCGCTTTGTGTGAGAGGGCACACAATTTTTAATGTGTGGGGACTTTCAGACTTCATCCTTCCCCTACCTATAACAATTTCAGAATTGCCAGCATGGCTTTTTCTGTCCTCACCCCTCTCCCTGATTTCTGAGAGCAGAGAGAGGGCAAAATCTATGCAGAGCCTCCTAAGAAAAGAGATCAGACAGAACGTACCCCCCAGGTAGCTTCAAGGGGACAGAAAGGATGTGATTGGTCAAATGGGTCATGACTGGGGGACAAACACGTGGCGTTGCAGGAACAGGACTGCATGCGTGGGGTGATGGTACTCGACGCAGGAGAGTGAGAAAGCCCTGAGCATTTGCGGGTAGCAGAGGAGAGAAGGACACGGAGAAGTTATAAAAAGTTGTGGATTTTGCCACTTTGCCATGAGTGGTTGAGAGAGACCTAAACAAACTCAAATCCCCTACAAGGCTGCAGTTCTTTCTCTGAAACTGGGCCACATGGGACCTAGTTTTACGAACAGAACATCTTGTTTGTTGAACACTCAGTGCCCATCTATCATCCCGGCACTGGGACTAATTAGACGGGGTGAGAACACACAATTATACGCTTTCAGAGGATGAAGGCACGTGAGAGATAATCTAGTTTAACCTCCCATTACAGGAAATACAGGAGTACAGGAAACCTCCTGCTGCCCCCTAGCCTAACCTCCGCTGGGAGGGTTCCAAGAACGAGAACCTCAGTTCCAATTGACAAACCCCTTAATGCTCGTAAAGGTCATGCCTCAGAGTCCAAAGGCGTGGCCTCCAGACATTCATGAGTTTTCAACTCTTGCTCCCTGAGTCTCAGGTCCTTCTTCTGGAAAAAGGTCACAACAGTACCTGGCTCAGAGTGTCTGAGAAAGGACTAAATGACATGATGGATTTGGATGTGCTGCAGAAAGAACAATGCAGACTCTAATTATGAGTACAGCCTCTTGACCCTGTGCCCTTGGATTGAGTGGATGTGTTAAAATAGGTCCTGCTGACATGCTAATACCCAACTATGTTTAATTGATTTGGAGAAAGCATTTTCAAAAGTCCATCTACAACAGGAGGAAGAGAACCTTAGGAACGCAATACTATTCCAATCAAAATCATTCCATTTATAGATAACCAACAAGGACCTACTATATAGCACAGGGAACTCTACTCAGTATTCTGTAATACCTATAGGGGAAAAGAATCTGAAAAAGAATGGATATATGTATATGTATAACTGAATCACTTTGCTGTACACCTGAAACTAATACAACGTTGTAACTCAACTATACTACAATATAAAATAAAATTTAAATTTAAAAAATCATTCCATTTATAGTACATTTTAGTAGCTACTTTACATATCCTTTTATTTAATGGTCCTGGTACCTAAGTAAGAATATATCATAGGAATTAGGAGTCTTGGAAAACCTGACAGTAAAAATATAAAAAAAAAAAAGATTACAAGAAAAACATTCTAAATAATTACTTAAGAGTGGAGCAGTTAGAGATGAGTTTATTTTTCTTCTTTCTGCATATTTTTCTACAATGAAGTTACAATATCTTGGGTAATACATAATTCTGTTATGAGAATTCTGAGGACAATTTAAGTACTAGCTTTGTGTGTGCTTTTATGTTAAATTTTCACCTTCACTGCCTTAGCGCCTTTAGCTTCAAAGCAAGGGAATTCAAATAGGTGCTACAGAAGGGCCTTTCTTAGAACAACCCTATTATTTTAGAAGGTGAAAATTTCACTTACAAGCAATAGATTGTCACCCACTCCAAAAAGCTTTTACCTTCCCAGCCAGATGATTTTCTGTAGAAAAATCACACATTTTGTGAACAACTATATGCATCTTGCCTCAGAAATAATAAACAAAAAAGTGACAGATAGATGTTTTGAGTTTTAGAAATTTGGAGCGAATAGAAGAGCTCTCAAATTGTGACTTAGGCCATGAGCACGTGGGTGTTATTATCCAGCACATTTATGCCTCGTTTATCAAGTGAAAATTGGCAACTTTACAGATGAGTTATCCTCCTTTGAGTCCATCCCCTCTCTGGTGGGTAAGACTGAGTGCTTTTTTGTCCCAAGGTAGCTGCGGTTGCTTGAGCCTGACTGAACAGTCCAGTAAGCCATTATGCAGACTGAGACACAGTTGCCAAGCACTGAAGTGCCTTGTCATTTGCATACTGCATAAATATCAAACTACATCTCATGTGCAAAAATAAAAAAATTAAAAGAACGACAAGTGCTACTGGGTCTAATTTTCAAATATAATTTACATAAAATAGAACATTCACTACACACTTGAAGAATTTAAAGAAAATCTCTGTTAATCCTTAGAGTGTTGGGTTTTCGTTGGGTGATGTGATTAAAAAAACAGTACTTGGGACCAGACAGATCAACATGCTAGCTCTTAGGCTAAGTACTTACCACCAATGAGTTTCAGTTAGCTTATCTGTAAAATGGTCACCAAGTAGGTTCCTTTCTCCTTCCTTGGATAACCTTAGGTATTTTTAATTCGGTGGTATGGTTTATAAAATCTTAGAAAATACTTTCTATATTTCACACATTTCTATATTTCCTTTCAGACATTTTCTGGCTCACATGATAACAGCACATCTCCATCTTAAGCTGGGCTCCTTGCCTGGTGGTGAAAGGAATCAGGAAGAGGTGCTAGGCTTTCTCACCACTGTGGTTACTAATTTGCTGAAGCATTTAAATTCATAGCAGATCCCAGGTCCAAATCCTCTGATTCAATAAAGGGATAAGTGTGTTTATTTTCTACCACTAGTTAGGTATGCTATTTTGTTTCTTCTTTGAAAATGAAGCTAATTCTTGTATGTGTATATAACCCACATCTTACACAGAATTTTCACACACGGAGCTGTGCTGCAAGATTTAATATATTGTCCCTAGCGAGCGGATAGGGAGAAAGATATATAGGCATTTGCAAAAATATTCTTAGAGTGTATTGGGGTAGAGGGGCAGAAATATGATGCCCTCATAAATGACAATGTCCAGCACCAATGCTGTCTGTTGCCTCCCCAGTCGCCAGCCCCCACTGTATTTTCTTGCTGGTGGATCAATGATAAACTGAGGCTGAATATGCCAGAAACTCACTTTCCAGCTGCTCTTGATCCACTGGCAGTCATGGGACCTAACTTGGTCCAGAGACTTCAGAGGAAATATACTGAGAGTCTTCTTGGAAAGATTTCCCTCCCCGAGAGATACAGGATGAAGCTTCACCCTACTCTTACTTCTGGACTTTTGGACTCAGAAAAGAGCAGAGGCACCACCTCAGACACCACTGAGTTGCTGAATCAACCCCCCAAATCAGCTCCTTTTGGATTTCTTACGATGTAGGGGGAGAAAGCCCTTGCTGCTTAAACTGCATTTAGTCTGCTTTCAGGTACTCTATTCCTTGCAGTCAGAAATATGCCCTTAGGGCCCTCTCCTATCTCCCACTCTTGCTCTGGCCTTCCTGCTTCTTACCCTTGGTCCTGGGGTAATTTCCAGCACATACAAGTAGACTGCCAAGAAAAATGGTAAAAAGTTGACTTTTTCTCCATCTCCCCAGATGCACTGCTCCCAGTGACCTGACAAAGTACATGAGGGCTGGAAATCAAATTCCCTTAGGAGCCACCAGGGGTGGGGCAAGGGAAGGAACAGAAGAGGAATGTCTTAACCAAATCAGTGAGGCTTCAGGGCAGAGCAAGAAGGAATGGCCGGAAGAGGTGTGTTGACGAGGAAGCTATGCCTGGTTCCTTGAAGGAGCTGTGGAGGCACCAGAGCTGCCCCTGGACCCTCAGCAGGAACTGTGTCATGAGCTGTGAGCTGCAGTCACTCCAACCACAGAGATAGCCTCTGCAGAGTATGGCTGAGTTGTCTGAACCCTGAGACACTGTAGCAGAGAGAAATGCTACAGGGGCTGTCCTGAGACTCCGGAGGCAGCCGCGGGGAGCCAGCATCACAGCAGGGAGAAGCAGGTCTGCAGCCTTGGCCTTGATAAATGATGCTCTGTGGGGCCCCACTGAAACACTGCACATGCTCCACGCAGGACCCAGCTAGAGGGAACTACTGAGATGCCCGCTGGGGGACCCCGCGGCTTTCATGCCCGCAGCTCTCCACGTTTCCCTTTCATGATTTGTCCTGACATCTGTACGTAGAGAAGGAACTTATTTCTCTGTTTTAGTCACCCCTGACTGTGGAAGGGAAATAGCTTTTTCTTACTGGGAGACCAGGCGAGAGGGAAGCCCTAAAATCTAGAGCTGGTCCAACTGTAAAGGACCAAGATTCCAGTCCAGCCTTCAGAGCAGCACAGGCTGCCTGGTCAGAGATGTTTCCCCTGCACTGATCAGCAGGTGGACATTGGTCCCGCAAATCACAGACTGGCTACTTTTGCCAAGAAGTGAAACTCTTCAGATCATGGGCATCAGAGCAGGATGCTTAATTGGTGAATATTGGCAATCGCAAGTTTTCTGAAAGGCTTGGAACAGCTTGCAGACGCTAGTAAATTATAGTATCTCCAATTCTTCGTGCTTAAGTGTATCTACCCAGCACAAAATGAAGTGGAAATTTGGCAAGAGAGAATCAAACTGATCACAAACCAGTTGGTCTCACTAACTTGTCTATAGATGTTTCTGATGTCAAATGATGGCTAAGTCTCCATAGAGCTGTGCCCTTGTAAACATCACAGTATTAAGGATAACAGCCAACGTTACTGAATGTGCCAGGAACTGATAATTGGTGGCATTTAATCCTCACTACCTTGTGCAGTAGGTATTTACCATCTGTGTGGCTTTGGATGAATTTCTTAATCCCTCCAAGGTGGTCCTGGCTCAAAGACGATCTGTCAGATGCCAGGGCTTGGGTCTGAGACAACCATTCTGTCCTGTTACCTCTGAACTGCCCCTGGGAAACCCCACCTTTCCCTTACACATCCCTACACAGTCTCCCCCATGACAAGTGACCTTTATGAAGGTGGCTGATTGATAGACTGCATCATTCTGGTGACTTGAGAGGGCAACTGCAAACTCATTAAAAGTCAGCAAGTTCATGGAAGCTGGAGCTCCTGAAAGGTCACCAGCAGTGATGCAATATCAAAGCATCCACCTAGCATGGCTCAGCCCCAGAGCCCAGCACCACACTGCTGCTCCCACCACTCTCTGCCTCTCTAGTGCAAGTCAGACTAGAATTATGTTAGCCAAATAAAATAGGGAGTTACTGATTAAATATCCCAACAACATTTTAGTGTGTGTGTATTCAATGGTGTGATAGCATAAAGTGATTTACATAATATAAATGAGACAAAGGGAATATCATTACTTTTATGAGCATAGCAATTCTTTATGGCCATCCCATCACTGGGGAGATTTATGCTTTAAGGTCTAATCTATACTTTATAACTCAATAAAGCCATGTAAATTAAGCCTGTATCACAAAGCTTTTTTTTTTTTTTTGCAGATACCAATCTTCACGGCTGGCCATAAATTAGATTCTGGTAAACGGTACACTTAAAATCCACATCAGAGTTCTTCCCAAAAAGGAAAATTGGATAAAAGAATAAAATAATCAATGGTGAATACTTTTCATAAGTAAATCAGGATACCCAAAGGCCTAATGTGCACCATTTGGTCCTCACTGGGACAACATTTTCAAGCCAGCAAAAGAACATAAGAGAATCTCCAAAATAACCTTGGAATCAAACCTCACTTTCTAGGCTTTCTAAGCTCTTACTTTTTAAGAGGAGCTCTGTGTGTGTGTGTGTGTGTGTGTGTGTGTGTGTGTGTGTGTGTGTGTGTGTGTGTTGGTGAAGATAAAGTGAATACTCCAGGCTATTAGGGTAGAAAACTTTTTTTAATGAATTTCATTTTCTTTTTTGTGCTGCCTTGGAGAAAACAGCCACGTCAATTAAACATTTTGAAGATCCAAGTACCTTAAAAAAAAAAACAACAAACCTTTAAAAGAGCCTGCAAGACCAAATTTTAGTAACAACTCAATAATTTGGGATAGCTCTTCTACATTTGAACACCACAAGCCAACAATTTATTATAAAATTTTGCAGGTTTTCAGCAATATAAAAGTTGAGAAAGCATGTTAAAAACACACATGTACACCCAAAACCTTAAAAAAAAGCCCACTTTATTTTGCCTTTCCTTTTGGTTGAATATCATTAACATGATTTTATTTTATTTAAGATAAAAATATGAAAATACCATTTACTAAGCAAGGGAATGATCTGTTCTAAATCATTAGTAATTATAAAGAGTACACATATTTCATTATGCAAGACTGGCTATAAATTCGTTTTTCAGCCTATCCATTAATGAGAAGTATTGGCTGCACATATTAGCAGCTGTGTTCAACAAATGATTCATATTTAAAAACTCATTTTCACTTCTCAGAAGCACTTTGGAAGTGACTGCTTTGTTTATGCTGGAAACTGTTGCTGGTTTGTGGCTCTTGAGTGTTTCCGACAGACTCATCAGGCTGAGCGGGCACATGGAACCATGTGTTAGGTGCGCTTGAAGGATTCCAGATTTTCTCCCAAGCAGGCAATAAAAAAGCCACTGGAACCTCCCTTTGCTCTGTATCAATAGAAGTAGAATGGAAACCAGAACTCAGCCATTATGGGCTGATTATATATATCCCCCGCCCAATTCATTTGTTGAAGCCCTAACCCCCAGTACCTCAGCATGTCATTGTATTGGGAGATAGTGTCTTTAAAGAGTTAATTAAGTTAAAATGAAGCCATTACGGTGGGCTCTGCTCTAATCCTACTGGTGCTTTTGTGAGAAGAGATTAAGACATGGACACACACACACACACACACACACACACAGGAAAGACCGCAGTGAGAAGGCAGCTGTCTACAAGTCAAAGAGAGAGGCCTCAGGAGAAACCAAACCTGCCAACACCTTGATCTTAAATTTCCAGCCTCCAGAACTATGAGACAATAAATTTTTTTCGTTTAGGTCACCCAATCTGTGCTATTTTATTCTTCCCCTTGGCAAACTAAAACATCAGCTAGATCTCGAGTTAAGCTGATGATTCTCAAAACGTGGTGAGAATGTCAGTGTCAGCTATGTCCCCGTCACCCTAATGGACAGCCATCTTCTGTGAGTAATGGCTTCACCGAGAATGTTCCTTAATATTTTGAGAGATGATATGGGACCCAGGTTATTATAGCAACTTGTTAAGCACTTGATTAATAACGATAGCAGTAATCATCACCAGCACTTACTGGGAGTGTATTATGTCCCAGGCTCTGTACTGCACACACCATGTGCATTATCTGATCGCCATCACCACAATCGTATTAAGCAGAGTTTATTGTTATTGTTATTCCAGTTTTATAGACAAGGCTTGTATCTTGCCCATGGTTCCATAACCAGAAACCCAGACTTAGACATAGGTAGCTCAACTCAGGGGTTTATGTTCTTAATTTTTAAGTTTTATATTCACTGGTAATGTCAGTGACCTTAAAATGCAAGTCTGAAAATGAAGTGACACTCCTATTTTTTCCTCCAAATGAATTTCTGTTATGATGGGGAAATCCATCCTCTTCTGAGCAGGACCTGTCTTCTCCTATCCACACCACCTCCTCCACGAAGCCTTCCAGACCCACCCCAGCCCTAAGGACTCTGTTGTGCTTCTCCACTCCTACATTGTTTATTGTCTCTCTGACCTTATTGATTATGTTCTCATGAGACCCTGTCATATTTTACCAACTTTTATTCGAGACATGGGTGTGGGTATTATGTAGCAGGCACTCACTGTGACTTTCACTTCTTTTTTTTTTTTAATTTATCTATTTTATCTATTTTATTTTTTGGCTGCATTGGGTCTTCGCTGCTGTGCGTGGGCTTTTCTCTGGTTGTGGCGAGTGGGGTCTGCTCTTCATTGCGGTGCGCAGGCTTCTCCTCACGGTGGCTTCTCTTGTTGTGGCACACGGGCTCTAGGTGCGTGGGCTTCAGTAGTTGTGGCACACAGGCTCAGTAGTTGTGGCTCACGGGCTTAGTTGCTCCACGGCATGTGGGATCTTCCTGGACTAGGGCTCGAACCCATGTCCCCTGCATTGGCAGGCAGATTCTTAACCACTGCACCACCAGGGAAGCCCGTGACTTTCACTTTTTCATACAAGACATTGTGGGGCGACAGGCTGGCTTGTCTGCGAATGACCACAGGAACTCACCTGGGGTTGGCTCAATAACGAGCCGGCTGGACCAGGAGCTCCCCGTTTCTCTGGTGGGGGAAGGAGTCTGGGCAGCCTGCAAAGAGCTGGCATCTCAGCCCAGAGTGCCTGGGCCCCACCGTGAGCTTGTCCCTCACTGGCAAGGCTGCTCTCATACTGGTTCTGTTCGAAGGGAGCCATCTTGCATGTCAGTTGGGCAAATCACGTTTCTTGTACATGCCAGCTGGATTGGCTGCCTAGAGTTTTGCATTGAGAAACCTATAGGTCTGGTCTGGGATCCATGAAAAAGAGTATCCTGGATCAACTGGAAGCATTTTTTAGGCCTTCACCCCACTCTTGGGGGATGAGATGTTGGAATCGTTGTTTTAAAAGCTGCCCAAGCGATTCTAACGTCCAGGCAGGAGACTGGCTGGAGACCAGGAGAGAAGCACCTCCACTCCCCTCCCCCTAGAGGTAACACCTGGGGTGAACCTGGTGAACCGGTTGGTTTTGTGAAGCGCTGGCCACACAGTGGGTTGTCAGTAATGTCAGTTCCCATCGCCCTTCTTTGTATAGCCCACCCCAGTACTCTGCTGGACTTGAAAGAGGGCTCAGTAACTACTGCTGGTTGATGGAAGTGTCAGCCCAAGTAAAAGGGAAGAGCTGCACCACAAGAGACGGACAGAGGGCCCTCACGAGTAGAGTGGCCAACTTGTCCCAGTTTTAAAACTGAAAGTTTTAAAGCCAAATCCGGCCTCTATACCCCAACACTGAATTAAATCTGAGACAGGAGTTTTGGGTGAAGTAGAAAAGAATAGCTTTATTGCAGCAGGCTAATGCCCTCAAAACTGTGTCCTGACCTGGAGGGCTTAGTGAGGAGTTTTGTAGTAATGGTTCAAAGAGGGCGTGATCGGCTCGTGGGCATTCCTCTGATTGGTTGGTTGGTGGTGAGGTAAGTGAGAGTCAGCATGATAAACCTTCCGGTTCCAAGGGGTCTGAGAAACCAGACCAGTCGGCAGCTTATGGTCAACTTCTCCCACCTGGAGGGCGTTGGCGTTTCAGTATCTGCAAAACAGCTCAAAGGTACTGTGATGTGTATCCCTTGAGGGGGAACCAGGACCCTGCCCCAGGGCTGCACTATTGTTTCTTGACTGTTCCTCCCTTGTCTCTGCTTCCCCTCCCTTCCCTAATTAGCAACAGTTTGAACCTGCCCTTTGGAGCTCAGGGAAGGTCATGGAAGCTGAATGAAGCCTATTTCCTGTAATCAAGAAATGTGGGACACAGAAGGGCTTTTGTGCCCAGGAGCCCCACAGGGTCCTGGTCTGTTTCAAAAGTCCCACGTCCACTCAACCTCAGGGAAACCCGATGGCTGGTCACTCTGCTGGAAGAACAGATGAGGTTTCTGCAGCATCTGTACCTCCTACCTAGAGCGCTGCGATTCAACACTGGCAGCCCTTGAACTTCTCCCTGAGGGCAGTCCGAGCTGGGAGGGGGCTGTCCGCTTTCCTGGTTGACACCTCACTGTGACCTTGAGTGTCCACCGGAGGGGAAGATGAGTCATGCCTCCAGCGAGAGGTTAGACACGGCAGCAACAGCTACAATAGGTAACAAGCCCCGGGAAAACCACCACTGAGTTCCTAAATATTAAATGTAACTTGTACACATGACACTGCCTGATTGTAGGTGCATCTTCTATCTGGCCAAGAGGTTTGGTTTTGTTGTGTTTCAGCAAGGAGCTTTCACTGGAGTCATCCAAACCTCTTCTGACCCCCTGCATGGGGGCATGCCTCCAAATGCCAGTTTTCAGACAAGATCAGCTATTTTCTCTCATGGGTAAGAATTTCAAGAGAGAATTTGACTAGCTATTTCTGGGACGACTGGGGAAATCTGAATATATAGATGGACCGTAGGATGACATTCATTTTGTCAGCTATAATTATAGTGGTATGGTTAGATGGGAAAAGGTCCTTATTTTTTACAAGGATGTACTGAAATGTTTAAGGGTAATACATCATATTGTCTGTAGTTTACAATAATCCAGCAAAAAATGATAAAGTAAATATAAAGGCAAAAATATTCCAAATCATAGCAATTGAGGCATTGTGTATAGAAGAAGTGGGTCCTCCCCACCTCTATATGGTGAGATAGGATGATGACAGTTCATAATGATGAACTTGGATCATGAAGCAATGGTTCGTGTTTGGCCTATTTACTATTACAGGATAGGAAAGTGTGTAATTTTTAATTTTCCAAGTCTTTTGTCCAAAAAGGGGCTTAAACATCAAAGATTTTACAATTTTTCAGAACCCAAAGCTGTAGAAAGCCTGGCCTAGTGCACAGGATACATTTTAGGGATCACAGACTTGGGCGCTGGCAGGGAGCTGGGACCCCAGCACCACCATTCACTAGCTGTGTGACCTTGAGCAGGTCACGGAACCACATGGAGACTCAGGCTTCCCCTCCGTGAAATGGGATTAATAATGCCTTCCTCACAAGGCTGTGATGGGGAGCACATCCAACACTAGGGAAAAGGAGCTTTGCTGAGACACGTTAGATAATCAATACATGGAATAGCATCTTATGTGGAAGGAGGAAGGAAATTTGATTTTTTTTGTACAAAAAATCCACAGAGCCCCACAGAGAGACCTGACTACCAAGTTTAGTACTAACCTTCCCTGCCCGTGGGCTAGATGTATTGACATGTTGAAACTAATAGTCTTGGAAACTCAAAGCTGTCTGGGAACTATATGTCATAAGAAATAGCTCTGTGACATTTACTTTATAAAAATGATTTTTAAAGGAAAATCAATATAAGCAGGTTTCTGTTTTTAGTTAGTCCAACCTGTATTTATATATAAAGCAAATTAAACTTAATAGAAGTTGGAATTCATGTTTATCCCATTTTCAACCTTTAGCCTAATAAAAATGACTCAATTTTTCAAACAGAAACTATGGGCCAAGCATCACTAGATGTGATTAATTTTCATCTTTATCACAACCTAGTGAAGTAGATATTATTGTCGAATTATCCTCCATGTAACAGAAGTAATGGATATCAGAGGTGAAGTCTCATGCCCAGAGGTCGTATCTGGAAAGGCAACACAGCCTTTGATGAGAAGCAATGCAGACTTGCCATGACCTAACTCGGTCCCCCTCCCGGCCCCACTGCCTACAACCCATAGCACAGGAACATGGACTCAAGTGCTCCTGGTCCCAGTGTCTTCCAGGTAACATGGGTGTGATGGTGGGAACAAGCCCATTGGATCCTGAGGATTAAATGAGATAATACATTAATATATGCAAAGCATTTAGAAGAGTTCTAGCATATAGCCGATGTTATGTGACATGGGTTAGCTTATTTAATAGGTTCAGGCTGGCCAGCTGACCTTTTACACTGCCTCACTAGTGGATAAACTCACCTCTCACCACTCGCCAGATGTCATTATCAAGAGAGGGCTGGAGATGGGCTTCTGGCCCCAAAGACAATTTCTCAGCCCCAACACGCCCTTGGATTGGTTTCATCAAAGCTTCCTCTGCAGGACAGGTGGTCAAGATCCACTGTGTTCTTCCCGTTGCCCTTTAGAAGTGCTGTCTGGCTATAAGGATGCCAAATCCATAAAGCTGGTCAGGGCAGGAGTTCAAAATATCTGTGTGTGAAGGGGGAATTTCTGTGGCTGAGAATATCGTGAAAGATAAGAGTTTAGCCAGAAACTCCTAAGGATAAACCAGGTTATAAACCACTTACATTGTAGATGCATAAATAAACATCAATTCCCTCCCACATACATTCCCGCCATGCCACGATGGGTGGACTTCAGTTGGCCTAGGGTTGGAGTGTTTTTCAAAATGTTTTTGTGTTTGTTCCCCAGCACAAGGATTTCAGGCTGGATTTGAATGTAAGGTGTGAGGGCGGTTGTGCATTGCGACGTCACAAAACACAGAGGAAACGATTCAAAGAAACAATAAGAGAGAATGGTTCCTAAAGTAAAAAGAGCGGTTTCTACTAACCACAGATGTAAGAACAAACAGTTCATTCATTCATTCATTCACTTGCGCATCTGTTCATTCAACAAATGTTTCTGGGCTTCTACATTGAGCCAAGCTGTGTGTGGGGCTGGAAGGTAGATGGATGAGCAAGACTTGGTCCCTGCACTTGGGGAAGGGCGTGATGGGATGGACCAGTGATCATGCATGACCTTGGGTGGCCGGCACCTCCATGTCCTGGACCTGCTTTCAGCTCTGCGTGGATGGAGTTGGGGCCTAACATCATCCCACCCACAGGGCTGGTAGTTTTATCCCCCTTAGAGCTGGTGAGCCATTCTGAGACCTTCTTGAGTGTAGAGACTGTCACGCCCACTGTCACCCCCGCTCCTGACGCTCTGCAGCGCTCCCACCCAGCTCCTTCTTACTGGAAAACGCTCTGGGGAATGGCAAGACAGGCCACTCCTAGCAATTCACTTTCTTTCTCATTCGTATTCTCTCTCTCTTCCTCCTTTTCTCCCTCTAAAGAATGAATTATATATCCCATAAGCACATATAATTAATTAAAGAAAATTAAATCTAATGTACCCTCTGCCCATCATGTTCATGCTTATTTACTCTCTGTGCTCATCCTTTGCTATTAATACTCTAACTGATTATAACTTATACCATGAAGAAGAGGGTAGAACTATTAGTTACAACTGATAAGGGAAATAAGTACCCTTTTACCGAGCTTGAAATGCAGTCACGTGATAAGCATTCATTGTGCACCTGCTACATGCCCTGACTCAGTACTAGAAAGGACCCAGATCAAACATAGGCACGTCCTCTTGTCCCGCTGGCCAAGCGTCTGGCCAGCAGCTCCAGGACAAGCAATTAACTAGCACGCAATCCAAACAAGCCCCCCCAGCACTCACCTCATTCATCCTTTGTGTCCCGAATCAGCCCCTTGAGTCATCTCACCCTCTGCTTTCTAATCAGTCCCTGATCCAAAGCACACATTGTGTCACAGCTGTGTCAACGTGGCTGTTTTGTTTGGGGGGATGTTTTATAACATGGTTACATCGGTGATCCTGTCCAAATCTAAAATCAGCATTATGCACAGTAAACATTTCCAATCTTTATTTCTTCTCCATTTCCCCATCCTCACCCCCTTCATTAGGGGATAGTTTATTCTTTTTTTTTTTTTTTCTTCTCCTGTATTGTCTAAACTGGAGTCTGTTCTTTTATCTACTGGTGTTTTCTAAAAATCTATTCAAATAGAATTAGTCTCCATGGATATGTTTCCTGCTTTGGAGAGTCATTATAAAGTAGGTTAATGCTATTAAATATAATTTATGTAGTTTCTGTGTACTGAGAGGATGATTGGAAGTTTATTTGAGGCCTGCCTCTGCAATTTGGAGAGAAGAGTCAACGTTCATTTAGATGAGACTGAAGGGTGAGTCGTGTGCTGAGACAGGGTGAGGGTCGAGTCCAGCTGTTCCTGTCTCGTTGGAGGGGTAGGTCGGGATGATTTTTATTTTAGGAATTCTGAATTTGTAGGAATGGTGGAAATTCTGGCACTTATTGCGGTATGGCCTTGAGCAAGTCCTTAACTTCTCAGAGCCTCTGTTTTCTTATCTGTAAAATGGGCATGACAGTACCTACTGAAACTGGGAGACTTTAGGAGAGAATGAACCCCAAGATCTTTTAAACCTTAATGGAAGAGGCTGAAAAGAAATTGGACTGAATTTAGCTCAGTCTTGCCTCACCTGGGTTAAGAGGTGTCCCACCTGTGGGATCATGTGAGGCTGCACAACTTAGAAACAGAGTGTGCCTGGTATGGGACTATTTCACGGGTCTCTTGTGCAGGCTGGAGGATTCGTCCGCACCCCTGCAGGGCTTGAGGCTCCCACTGTCAGTCATTTTAAGAAGAGGTTGGTCCAGGAAATGAAGACTCAGGAGAGGAGGCTTAGACACAGCTGAAAAAGGGAAGTGAAAACCAACTTTTCATCCCCATCAATCCAGGGAATGTCTGGAGCTCCCAGGTGGTCGGGAGCCTGGGTATGCCCTGCAGAGGCAGGCTGGGTGACTAGTTATTCTCTGTGCTATATTTCTCTTTCATTTTCCCCCAACCTTCAGTGATGTCACTTGCCTGGTTGAACTGAGGAGTTTAGCTGTGAGGGAGAACAGGAAACAGTTTTTCACAGGAACAAAGTAGGAGAAGTATAGAAAAGAATAAATACAGAGTATAATTATCACCATAGTAATGACTATTATATTGATTTTCATATTTTTCTGACTGTGTAGATAAAAGTTTTAATTCAGTCTAGCAATTTGAAAGGTTAGACAGTACACATCGGTGATGGATAGGAAAGAGTGCAGGTACATAAGGTCATTTAACTATTAAAGATTGTTTAATTTCAAGACATCTATTGTTTAGAGTGGAATAATTGCTTTGCTCTCCCTTCTTTGTCTTTTCATCTCAATTCTCATGATAAGCGCTTCAGTGAGCGTCATCGAACTCTGTCAGCAGATCCTCTGAGATGCTGCAAGACGATGGTGTTTGTTCAGAGATAGCAGCAAACAGTTATAATCTCATTTCATTCAAATGATATTATTGCAAGACGTAGCACCAGCAACCCAAACTGTCTCTGACAGTCTCATATTTCTACTGTTTAAGAAACAGCTGTCAAAAAGATCTGGGTGAGCTGAGCAACTGCCAAATTATGGGGAGATTATATTTTTAATCAATCACTTGCCTAAATTCGTGAAAGCTAATATTTGGTATTATTAGCTTATGTCTGGATAATAATGGTATTATTATCCAGACATAATACCATTTAGAAACCCTTCTTTCTTCACAAGTCATCTAGTAATTTTTATGATTTTTCTTCCTATGCTATGGCAAAACAAATGTATTAAAAAAAAGATGCACTTCAAATATAAAGATTCAGATAGGCCAAAAGATGAAGGATGGAAAAAGACATATCATGCAAAGCATGAGCACAGAAAAGCTGGTGTGGCTATATTAAGACCAGTCAAAATAAATTTCAAGGCAAGGACCATGAGCAGAGATAAAGAGGAGCATTTCATAGTGATAAGAGGGTCAACTCATCAGGACACATGATATATATGGAAATATCTAGATATCTAGGTATCTAGAAAATCTTCCAGTACCTGGAAATTAAACAACATACCTCTATACGGTGTATAGGTAAAGAAGAAATCATAAGCAATAAGAAAATATTTGCACTGAAAGCTGATAATAAAAACACGACATATCAAAAATTCAACGATTCCAGTAAAGCACTGACTTAAAAGAAATGTATAGTTTTAAATCTCAGATGATTGATTTAAAATCTTCTTCTTTTTGAACATAAGTTTCCACATTATGGGAGTAGAAAAATGTGAGTGAATTAAACTCAAATACATAGAAAGGAGGAAAGAAATAAAGATAAGAGCAGCAATTGAAGAAATAGAAAATAGATCAGTAAGAGAGAATATTAACAAGGACAATAGTCAATTCTTTGAAGAAATTGGTAACATTGATTATCCCTTAGCAACACTGATTTTCTCAGTTGGGGTTGATTGGAGAATCTGAGCCAATATGAGCCGTACAGAATGCGGGATGTAGGAATTTGACCTTATGTAACTGGGGGAGCTGGTTAAACAGTCCATGTGAAGTAATGCTTCAGTGACTGAAGCCTACAGGGGCCTTGGTCAGGAATGAAAAGGGGACATTAAGTGGGAGAAACCAGGACAAGCAAGGAGGACCAGCTGGAATGCAGGAGTGCAAACTAGAACCTGCATTCATCTTCACCATTGCTAAGCATCCACCTTCAATGTCTCAAGTGACCGACCCGCTGGTGCACTTGGGCCGGGATTTGAAGAAGCTGGAGGAGGAGATCCAGCAGGATCTGGAGGACCTGCAGGCTTGTCTGCTGTCCCCACCCATCAGGTGAGCCTACAGAGAAGCAACAACGGGCAGGAGCTGAACAGTGCCTGCCCACCCATGAGCTGGGTGCCGCTTCCTTCTGCCTTCCAAATCTCATTTTAATTTCTCCTGGGCCCAACCATGACCCAGAAAAAAAGCAGAGAAGGAAATCCTGGGAAACGTAGTTTTGCTTGGGCAGTTTGACACAGTCCATACCCTCAATGCTTGAGAAAACAAAGAGAGAAAATACAAATTACCAATATCAAGATTGAAAGAGGGGACATCACTACAGAATTTATAGACACTTAAAAAAACAAGCTCAGCCTATTTGTTGCTCACCCTCGATGTTTCCTAATTGTGTGTGCTCCCTGGAGAAAGGTTTACATTAAAAAAAGAAAAAGACATCAAATTATCTATCCTACTCACTTCCTTGCTGAGTAAAATATTTCAATGTATTAAAGCAAAAACAGATACAACAGATCAATTAGAGCATCAGGATTTACTTTGCAAAAGAATTCTTCCGGTGGCAGAACTTGGACATGTTTCGTGGAAGATCATTATTTCATTGACAAGCTCAAGGGCAAGAACAATGAAAGTTAAAATCTTTAGCCACCGCACATTAAAGATCGGTGAGAAAGAGGATAACATTTCTGAAATGAAAATTGATATGCCCCTAATACTTTCAAGAAGAATTGCATACAACCTTAAGACCCGTTTATTGCCCCAAATGGGCATCTCTGGATGCACTCCAGCTCCTTTGTTTCCTTATAGTATCGGTTCTTTGCCGTTCCTAGTCAGGAATGTATGACTCGACATTTTTCACTATGCAGAGCTTTCTGTGAACAGTGATCATGAGAAAGGGGCCCATGAATTAAGTTTCTGCTTTCTCTGCCTTTCCAGAGAGAAGAGAGGCTGCAGAGAATGGCTTTCCCAGAAATATAGCAGAGATTATAATATTATAATATACCGTTATAATATTATTTCTTGTACAACTTAGCACATGCTGGAAGGTCATAATGAGAAGGGTAGACAAAGGCTTGGTCAATGAGCTACCACTCAAAACTCAATGACCTACCCATTTGCCTGTATCTCTACAGCCAGAGAGGAAGTGTATCTGATCAACTAATTCACACTGGGAAATAGAGATGCCTTCTCAGAGTCTTTACCTTTTTCAAAAGATAACTGGCGAAATCAACCACAGTCCGAATTTGTGATGAGGAGATTTCAGGCACTGGGGAGGCTGGGTTGAGAGAGATTTGGGGGCTGTGGGGAGAGTTTTCAGACTCTGTTTGAATCCTTACTGTCTCCTTCCAGATTTCCTTCACTGTTTAGTGAGTCTATCGAGTGTCAACTATCTCATAGGTGGGTGGGTTAATGCCTGTCCTGAGTGGAAGCTTGATATCCTTAGCACCCTGACTGACTTGTGTTTTAATCATTTCCAACAAAACCATTGTTTCTGACCTCAGATAGACTTGAGATGCTAGTTAGTAGCGTGACTGTGTCGGCTGCCACATTTCACGTCTTTGGGCAGAACTTAAGATGTGGCCTTGTTCAAACAGAAAGTGCCCAAAACCTCTCCAGAGGAAAGAGCTTCCCTGTAGCCACTGAGTTGTAAAGTCATCACCCAGAGAAGAATATTTAACACGGATCAGAAGACGCCTGAGAGGACCTTGAAGGAGGGGAGAGTTAAATGAGAAAGGAGGTTGTGCAAACACTCTACCGAAGATGCAGCCAGTGTGATTTGATGAGCCTTCTCTTCCTCCTAGAGTTAATTACAACTTTAAAGCCTGGCAGCTGGATTTTATATTGCAACTTTCCTCAATTAAATCGACATTTTTTTGGTCTCTCTTCACGTCATCCCACTAATTGGTTTCAGCATCTACTTGTGCCAATTGCCGCCACGATCGCGTTTTAAAAAATAAAAAGGCTGTTCTCCTAAAAGAAAATTAAAAATGTAAATGTATCTTATCTCATATTTTGTCTTCATTTTCTTAGGAGATGGGAGCCAGAAGAGAGGGGGAAATAATTAGTCAGCAAAATCCAGCAATTCTCACGCTGGAATTAAACGTTAGCAGTGTGATGGAGAGCATGATCAAGCCGGGACACTTGCAGTGCCCTGGGCTCCTTCTTATTCAGCCAGTGCCTGTTGAGCACCTACCATGTGCTAGACCCTGTTCTAGACACTTCAGAATCTAAGCAAGTTCAGCAGAGTGTCCATGAGGGCAGCCCCCAACTTCCACTTCCCAAAGATGGAAGAACCATCATTCACACTCAAGACTCTGTACTTCTGGCAACGTTTTCACAGACACTTAAAATCATGGCAACATCAAGTGAACAGGTGTTTGCTGCTGTGCTTTTTCAGTAAATGCTGGTGTAGCTACTGTACTACCTACTGACGTTAGAAAGGCCTGTAAGCCCACTGTGCACAAAGGAGTGCAGCCAAAGGCTCTTAAGAAAGGGATTTGAAATGGCCGAGACCGCTGGTTTTCGACCGGGATTGCAGGAGCCCTAGAGGCTCAAGGGGATGCCTCCAGGCCACTAGGGGGAGCTGTGCAGCAGGAGGTGGACAGACTGCAAAGCTCCAGTTCCCACCCCTCCCTCAGCCAGAGGGCGTCCTTTTCGTTTGTCTTACAGGTCAGTCTCCTCTGGGAGGTTCGATGTATGGAGACGGGTCCGTTATCTTTGAAAGTAATTGAAAACCACTAGCCTACACCCTGCTCCAGCACTCAAGAGCCTTGCTGATGAAGTATTCTCTTTGGAACCAAAAGAGTTTGAAATAGTAAAAGTTTTGATGAATGACAAAGTAAGACCTAGATTGTGGTCGACACAGGTATGTTGGTTTCTTTTGTTCCGGGTCTGGTGGTCCTTCTCAGCTGCGGAGGGTTGTGCAGAGGGAAAGCTTTCCAGCGATAGGAGAAGGGCATTCTCTCCTTGCCTGTGGTTCTTCACCCTCCTGCCCCCTCACCCCGCCCCCCCCACCCGAGCATCTCATGCCAGGAAGCCGGGCCAGCATAACCTACCCCGAGACGCTTCCGACACTCAAGTCCACATTTCCATGCAGGTCTGCATAGTGTAAGCTAAGCTTAACTTACTTAAAAATAGACGCTATGGTTGGATAACGCACTGTTTTTATTGCTGCCATAAACCAGGATTCAGTGAATGGAGCACTTAACCATTATTCTTGCTCGTTCTTTTTTCAACCCATGAAACAGTCAAGGATACTTGAAGGGAAAAGTTAATAACAATATGCATCTAATGGGTACTGCAAAATGTTTGCTTTATGGTGATGGATAAAGCCATTTTGGAGCAGTTCCTGCATAGCCACGATTCCTGGGTGTCTGTCAGGGTAGAGTCTAGAGGTGAAGCCACCCAACCCTCCAGCAGAAGCATGGGCCTATACAGAAATTAGAAACAAAGCTGCCGGGCTTCCCTGGTGGCGCAGTGGTTAGGAATCCGCCTGCCAATGCAGGGGACGCGGGTTCAAGCCCTGGTCTGGGAGGATCCCACATGCCGCGGAGCAACTAGGCCCGTGAGCCACAATTACTGAGCCTGCGCGTCTGGAGCCTGTGCTCCGCAACGGGAGAGGCCGCGACAGTGAGAGGCCCGCGCACTGCGATGAAGAGTGGCCCCTGCTCGCTGCAACTGGAGAAAGCCCTTGCACAGAAACGAAGACCCAACACAGCCAAAAATAAAAAGTAAAGATTGATGAGATAAAATTAAAGAAGTAAAGTTAGAATTAAAAAAAAAAAAAAGAAAGAAACAAAGCTGCCCTTTATTGACTATCTAGCCTAAGTCAGGACTTCTGTAAATGGCATCTCTCATTCTCAAAACAACCTTTTATGTTAGGTAGTCTCATTTTACAGATAGGAAACTGAGGCTCAGTGAAGTTATAGCCAAGCCACTGAGCTTTCAAATCAAGATCCGCCTGACCTAATCTCTTCCCATTTCCCATGCTACAACTCAGTTTGCACACCTCCAGTGACAGGGAACTCACTGCCTTACCTGCAACACAGCCCTGTGCTGGACTGCACTGACAAATAAGAAGCACTTTGCGTTGAAATGAATTGCTTTATTCTCCCTTTCCTATTTATGCCTCTTTACCCAGAGCCTTACCTCCTTTTTTCCCAATCATAAATGATTGTTGTGTTTCCAATTATAAAGGAAAATTGGTAGAGTGATCAAATTTGCAGAGTAATCAGATTGATGTGAGTCAAACACATTTATTTATTATGCAACCAAAGATGCCATCCCTGGCTTGTTTTCTCCATCCTTAGTCCTAAGATCTCTGACAGGAACATCACTAGAAGAAAACATGGTCTATAGCTAAGATGGATGAAACTGCAATTTGTATTGATTTTGGTAAGACAACCAGTTAATTACATCTTTAATTACCTGGTCCCAGGGGTTATGTTTGTATTAACTAGATTTTTGTTTTTCTCTCTTCTGGGACACTTTCTCAACTGATTTCTCTTGATTATACAAGGATCAATAGATAAATGTGCTTCTAACTAACTTTCATTGCCTATATCATTGACAGCAGTGGTTCTCAGCCAAGGATGACTTTGTCCCAGGGGATATTTGGCAATGCCTAGAGACATTTTTGGTTGTCACAACTGGGGAGGGGGGGAGGGTACACTGTTAGCGTCTAGTGGGTAGAGACCAGGGATGCTGCTATATCCTACAGTGCTCAGGAAAGCCTTCCCCTCCCGCCACAGAGAAGGATTTCCCTCCATGTCAGTAGTGCTGAGGTTGAGAAACCCCAATCTACAACAATACCAAAAGAATACAAATAGTAAAGGGGAAAAAAAGGGTTATTGATTTCACAGTAGAGAAAATAATTTAGAATTATGAGTTAACGTTGGTGCCCACCATAATATCAAGAATCAGTTGGAATGAATAATAATGCGTCATGACTTAAAGACCACAACTTGAAACAGAGTTATCAATACCCAATGGAAACATTCCTAGCCCTCCTCCTAGCCCTCCTCCTTCAATTTTAGAAATTGTTGAACAAAAACCAGTCATACCATGTTTCTGGGAGGCAGATAGCTTAATCCTCAGATGTCTTGAAGACAAGTGGAACAACAAATTCAAGGATAAGATGGAGTCTTGGAATTCACAGGACAACAATGGAAGGAGACTTGACTTTTAAACCTGAAGACAAGAGAAGGAGCCACCCACCACCAATGAGCTTTGGCAGGTCATTTAAGCCTCAGGCTTCTTCCCCAAACTTAAAATGAAAATAATGGAAGAATATCTGAGGTGAGACATTAAAGTGATTATATCAAATAAAACAGGCCAGCCCCCTGTTAAGTATAAAATGCTATCTGTGGAAAGTTTTACAAGGAGATCTATTATTATAAGTGAAAATAGACACTTCAAACAGCCCAAAGAAATTGACCAATAATGTTTAAATTCTTAATAACAAGCCCTGAAATAGTTATGCCCCAGTCAGTTCAATCCAAGATTTAGTCATTTTTTCCAAGTCAAACACAATTATGTGAATTAAGTGCTTTTAATAATATCCTGAAATTAGGTTACAGCATTGCACCTGGAGCTTTCTCTGTTACCAACAGAATAGCATTGCTTTGAGAAGCAGAAATGGCTGAATGAGTTCTGAAATGAGACTACAAAGAATGAAAATAGATATGAGGGAAAAAGAAAAATGTATGAAACAGTCTTTCAATTAAGTAAAACCAAACAGAAGAAACGAATCATATAGGTCAAAATCTAGGGTAGAGAGTACTCTTCATTTATGGTCTGACATTAGACAACTTTTTCATGTTTCAAAAGGACAGCAACATGCCTTTACTAGATTGACGCCTGTATCGAATAATTAGAGTAGACATAGAAGGACAATTAAAAAAAAAAGATAAGCACAATGTCCTAAAGAATACGTTTGATAAATAATTTGATTTATTTTTCTGATTTACATGGAAACAAGATCACCTAGAACTGCATCCCTCTGTAAAACTATGTTAAAAACATATATATATGTTTTAGGAGCAGAGGACCTCTTTGCATTTGTAAGGAGATGCACTTGAAGAATTGAATACAGTGCTGGTCCAAGACTGATTTTCTATATTGAGTAAAATGAAATTCAGGGGGAAATTACACCAAAGTAATCTCAAAAGCACAAATCTGATTTACTCACTTCCTGCATCACAACAAACGCAAAAGCACAGCTTCCCCCCAAAGCAAAAGTCCACCCCCTGCCCCATTCTGGCCTAACCCCGCTCCCCACCTGCTTTCTGCTGGTCTATAGGTGCTCTTATACAAAACTCTTTCACTGAACTGAGCTTGTTGTGGTTCTGTGCTTTCCTCTCTCTTGAAGGCTGCCCTTGCATCTTTCCTCTAGATGCCCAGCAAGGCCAGTTGCTTTAAGCATCCCTGAAACACCACTTGAAGCCACTGGCTGAACCCCAGGCTGGACAACAGCCACTGCTCCAGCCCCCAACCCACCTGAGTCCCCTCTCAGAAATGGACTTGCTCAAACTGAACACAGGTCTTGGGCCACCCATGTGCTGCCATGCGGTGTCTTCCACCAAAACTAAACAGATAACGTTTTGCCATGTATGTTTGGCCTCCAAACTCTCTCAGAAATAAAACATTGCAAACACAGCTAAATCCCAACTGCACCTCTCATTCCCCCCCCCCCACCACATTATTCCTTAAAGGTGTCCACCATTCTAAAGCTGATATGAATTATTGCCATTAATGTATTTTACCATCCATGCAATAGCATATACACTACTAGATTGCATATTTTTTAACATTTAGACAAATAGTATAACACTGTTCCTTTAGTTTGCTGTTTGCTTTTTTTCATTCAACATCATGTCTTAGAAATGTACTCACTTTGATTCCATGTAGATCTAGCTCAAACCTCCATTTAACTAACAGACCTCAGATTATTTATCAGTTCCTATGCTGTTGGGTGGTTTCCACTTATATCCTATGAAATAACAGAGCTGCAGTGACCAAAGTGTGCATATCAGTTGTGTGCAAATGTGAGTTTCTCTGGAGGAGAACGTACTAGAGGTGCCATGTTGCTCTCTGGGGCGGTCACTTCACCGATCGGCACACCCACCGCCTTTGGGACAGAGCACCCATTTCTATACATCTTTGACAACACTTGGTTTGAACGGGCTTATTAATTGTCCTAAACTGATGCACGTCATGGTATCTCATTGCTGTTTCATGTTTAAATTTGATGATTTATGTGAGAGGGTGAGAATATTTTCATATATTTATTGACCATGAAGGTTTTCTCCTCTGGGAAAACTTGCCTTTTCATTTTATTTTCCCCGTCTTTCTATTGGGTTTGCCTTTTAAATTTTTATTTATTTATTTTTTAATAAACGTATTTATTTATTTATTATTTATATATTTATTTATTTTTGGCCGCGTTGGGTCTTTGTTGCTGTGCGTGGGCTTTCTCTAGTTGCGGCGAGCGGGGGCTACTCTTCGTTGTAGTGCGCGGGCTTCTCGTTGTTGTGGTTTCTCTTGTTGCGGAGCACGGGCTCTAGGTACTTGGGCTCCAGTAGTTGTGGCTTGCGGGCTCAGTAGTTGTGGCTCACGGGCTCTAGAGCGCAGGCTCAGCAGTTGTGGTGCACGGGCTTAGTTGCTCCGCGGCATGTGGGATCTTCCTGGACCAGGGATTGAACCCAGGTCCCCTGCATTGGCAGGTGGATTCTTAACCACTGCACCACCAGGGAAATCCCTGGGTTTGTCTTTTTTTAATAAGAATTCCTTACATATTCTAATAACTGACATTTTGTCAATTACTTGGATTACAAAATCTGTTCTTATCTTTACATGCTTTTTCCTGCTTCTTATCATGAAAGTTTATTGTCTTAATTAAACGGCTTGATGAAACTTTTTATTTGTGACTCATGCAGTTTTTCTGTCATTAAAAAAATCTGTCCCTTCTCCACTGTCATAATGATATTTGCTTGTGTTTTCTCCCAAAAGTTTTATAGTTTTGTTTTTGACATGTGTGTCTTTTACACAATGGAAATTAATTTTTAATATGGTAGGAAATGACCTAATGTTATCTTTTTCCAAAATAAAGACATCTCATTATCCCAGGATCACTGTATATGGCTGTCAGCATAACCAGTGCCTTCTCGGGCCGTCGCACTTTCTCCTCTTTCTGCTGACCCTACCCAGGACTTTACGGTGCGTTAAACCACTTCTCTGTCGTCAAGGGCTTTGTAGTTAGTAGATACTGTTTAATAATCATTAGGACCAGGTGGCCTTTATGCTCTGTTGGTCCCCAAACAATGATGAAAACCTTTGCTGATGTATTCCTGGCACCCATGAGACTAGTTACCATTTATAAATCTTGACTTAGGAATGCACTTCATGTTTCCAAGCACCTACCCCCATACCCTAGGATAACAGTAAAATTGTCCCAGTAGCCGCTCGGCAGTGCAGAGTGCAGGTGTTAATGCTTCCGGACAGCTGACCGCCCTATCCCACCCTGTAATTTACCCTCTAATGAGGGTAATGAACTGATCCATTGATTATATGGTGCCACCTGTCTCATTTTTCAGTCTCAAGATGCCTTCTCAGTTCGGTGGGCGCTTTTGGTTCCCTCCAGTCTCCAACACACCAGTTGTTTGAACTACTCTTTCCCTACCGATTTTAAAGCCACCTGTCATATACCAGCTCAAACACATATATGTGGTTCTGTTTCCAGGCTGCCTGACACGGCTCTTTGGACTCCCTGTCCGATGCTGAACCCATTTATTTACAGTGCCTGCTTTACTAGCAGATAAGTTATATTCCCCCAACTTTCTCCGTTTCCACACACATGGCCACATTCTTCAAATTTGTCTTAGCATTTTGTCAAATTCTGTGAAGAACAATGTCAAGACTTGTATTAGATAGGCAATGAAATAATAAAGGTAATATGTCTTCTTTATAATATCAAATCTTCCCACCTACAAACTGGTATTTAGATCTTCTACATCTTCCAATAAAGTTTTTTTGTTTACCTTTTTTCTTTTCTCTGCAAAGGCCTGTTACAAATATGAAGTTTAGGTTTCTTTTAAAATTGCACGTTCTACGTCATAGTTTCTGGGATATAGGGATGATATTGATTTTTTATATTACACTTCTGTCCAGCAACTATATAGAACTGTCTTATTTGTTCTTGTAGCTTCTCTGTAGATCCACTTAAAATTTTTGTGTCAACAGAAATTTTGTCTGCAAATAATGGCAATTTTGTTTCTGCCTTTGTAATTCTCATACATTTTGTTTCTTTTTCTTATTTTATTATAGTGACTTAAAACTAATGCAAAGTTGAATAGAAGCAGCGGTTGAAGCAGTGCAGGTTTTATTGAATTCAAAAGGAATATGTATAGTGTTCTACTCTTTAGGTATGATATCTCCATATATTTTAGGCAAACTCTTTATCAAGTAATGA
Organism: Balaenoptera acutorostrata; assembly: GCF_949987535.1. Lineage (NCBI taxonomy): Eukaryota > Metazoa > Chordata > Mammalia > Artiodactyla > Balaenopteridae > Balaenoptera > Balaenoptera acutorostrata. Next base: position 10,902,174 of record NC_080079.1, on the reverse strand, counting down.
TGTTCCCTCCTATTCCTAAATTTCTATTTTTTTCTTTACAAGTGGATGTTAAATTTTGATTTTTTTTTTTTTTTTTTAACATTTGAGAAGCAAGGCAGTCACATATGTAGAGAACGGACTCTGGAGTCAATATCTGGAATATAATAAACATTGCGTGACACGTTCTTTTCACGGGCACATGGTTCTCAATCTTGGCGCCAGCATCTCTTTGCACTCTCTTTTTTTTTAAACTTAGAGACATATTTTGGTTATTTTTTATTTTATTTTATATTTTGGCCGTGCTGCACAGCTTGTGGAATATTAGTTGCCCGACCAGGGATCAAACCCCGGGCCCACGGCAGTGAAAGCGCTGAGTCTTAACCACTGAACTGCCAGGGAATTCCCTCTTTGTACTCTTAAAAAGATTGAAGACCGAAAAGAGCTTTTGTTTTTGTGGGTTATGTATCAATACTTATCATGTTAGAAATTAAAACTGAGAGGTTTTTAAAATATTGATTGATTCATTTTAAAATGATAAGCCCAAACAACAAAAATAAGCCCAATCCATATTAAGTAACATAATTTTTTATTTAAAACAACATATTCTCCAAAACAGAACCAAGGGGAATAGATGTATATACTATACCTATTAAATTTACTCCAGTCTATTTTCAAGTATTATTACAGCTCTGCACGATTACATATAGCATCTCCCAGCCTTTGTGCTATTGTAGTCATACATTTTATTTCTACCTATGTTATAATCTACATAATATCTTGTGCTTATTTTTGCTGTAAACAGTTCATTTTATTTAAAGAAAAATTGAAAATAACACCCACAAAAAAGGCTTTTAAACTGACTCACATGCACACAACCCTGGGATCTGATGGCAAGCTTTGATTTCCAAAGCAGTGTTTTCAGCTGCATGTGTATTAGTTGTGACAGCTGCATCATGCAAGAACCTGCACAAAAACAACGTGCTAAATGGTGAAAGGCTTAGGAGGGCTTCTCTTGCTGGACCATATGCACTCTTCATGTCTTAGTTATTCTGATTTAGAGGAAGCAAAGAAGAAAGCCTTACTCTGCAGTGTTTTCTTAATTTTCTTCCAGTTGCTTCCTTGACCTACCCTTCGAAATGTAGGTAAACAGGGGAAAGAGTTGCCCTGCTCCAACAGTGGGTCACAGCCACCACTTCCACAATGGCCACGGGACCCCTAGCTCCTCGTGACTTATTGCTATTATCCAAATTCTCTCCCTGCCCCGTGTCCTGCACCCCAAGCCTGGCCTAACCTAAAAGGAGTTTGATGAGAGGAGAGAGGAGATGGTCAAAAGAATCACAGAGGCGCCCTGCCACCACCCTCCCCAACATGTCCCTCCCCGGGACCGGGGGCTCTTCCAAATAGCCTGCCTTTCCCGGAGCCCTCTCCTCAATCATCAGAAAAATCAGTGGATCAGAGAGTCTCGGAGGGAAACACTGTGCTTTGTCTGCATCTTTTCTTCTTTCTCCTCTCTTCCCTTCCTTCCTTCTTTCCTTTATCTCTCTCATGAACATACACTGAGTACCACGGAAGACGGAATAGTGGTCCCCCGACGTGTCCATGTCCTAATACCTGGAACTGTGACTTGGTTACCTTCCATGGCAAAAGTGATTAAGGGGGAGCACAGCAGGAGTCAGAGTCAGAGTCAGAGAAGGAAGCGATGTGACGACAAAGCAGAGAGAGATTTGAAGATGCTGCCCTGCAGGCTTTGAAGACAGAGAAAGGGGCCAGGAGCCACAGGATGTGAGGGACACAGCTCTAGAAACTGGACGAAGCAAGGAACCGATTCTCCGCTAGAGCCTCCGGAGGGGGTGCGGCCTTGTCAATACCTTTCAGTTCAATGACATGAGTCTGAACTTCTGACTTCCCAGAACTTCAAGAGAATAAATTCGTGTTGTTTTAGACCACTAAGTTTGTGGTCATTTGTTACAGCAGCAATAGGAAATTAATTCAAGCACCCAGCGGTGTATCTGGTAAAAATCAAAGCTCAGAAGGAGGGCCTGGGCTCGGATGGACCGGTGGTGCAGCCACTGCTACAAGGGATGGTCAAAGCCACAGGAGTGGACAGAGTGGACGACAAGGAGGTAGGGAGCTCCACACACTGCACCCCGATGCCCCGAACAGGGCTGAACCCTGGACAGCACCTTGGGGTGTAGGCAGTGGCTGCAAAAGAAAGACATGACTTGCAGCTAGAGAAGAGAGAGTGGGGTGCTGCTACTTTTCAGAAGTCAAGAAGAAGTGTCATGAAAATGGTTTTCCATCTTTTATCCTGGGCCTTAAGTTTTCCTTTTCTTGGCTGTTAATGGGTAGGTCTTTAACTGCAAAATATCCAAATCCATGGAGACAGAAAGTAAGTTAATGGCTGCCAGGGACTGGGGAGGGTAGCGCAGAGTGACTGCTAATGGGCACGGAGTTTCCTTTTTGGGTGATTAAAATGTACTGGAATTAGTGGGAGTAGTTGCACAGAACCCAAGAGGAACCTGATGCCTCCACGTTGTAGGTGTTCCTTCTCACACGGAGGCTCTTGGCCGTCCCTGCTCCTGGCTTTTCTCAGGGTTCCCTCTGTGACCCTCTCCCGCATGGAGGAGAGACAAGTGAAGGGTAGGCAGGGTGAGGTGTGTCACCTGGAGAACTCTTAGCACGGGGGAGGTGCTTCTTCCAGGCGAGGTGACAGATTGCCATGGGACACCAGCCAGATCCTTTGGGTTGACTTCCAACAGCAGGTGGTGGTTGCTAATCAGAAAGGAAAGCGTGCTGCAGTGATTCCAAAACTAAAGAACAGATGGCACATGGTGAACCCCTCTAAAACCCAGGACCCACGGAAATTGTCCAATCAGACACCCCTTCCAACATGTGGAGCGGCATGTGGAGTCCCCAGAACTCTGAGGATCGGTTCAGACATGACTCTGCTTCTGGCTGGTTCTCTAAGGCACAAGGTTCCTCAATGTTTCCATCTGTAAAATAGGTTCTGGGTTGCCATAGAGCAATTCTGAAGATGTTTTAATTAAAACCAGGGAGATGCTGACTTCTAGGACTGGGTTATTAACAATATGGACAGTGGCATAAATTTCATAAATTTCCGGTAATGGAGGGAAACCCTATTCTGGGCAAAATATTTGGAATCCCTAAAAATTTTGCTCTATACCTAATAGTTGCTCAATAATAGTATTATTGATAGACTATAAACAAGAAAATATGTTTCTCTAATTAACTGTGCCTCACTTGAGCTGTGACTTATTTCTGGTCTTATGAAAAGAGAATGATTATTTAACAAGAGCAGTTGCTGATTTGTCAAAATCACACCTTTTTCTGAAATTATTTGCCTGCCCAGGACACCTTTATAAATCCATAGTAGTGGCTTTCACAAAAGGGAGTTTATTTTGATTTCTCTATCAGCTGGATCAGTAATCAGAAAAATTATTTTGAGGGGATTATTTCAAGATCATGTCAAATAACACAGGGATCCTTCGGGAGGCATTTGCATAAGTTTCCTAAAACCTAACTTGTAAACAGCAGCAACAGCTGACCACAGTGGGGACAGCGGAACCCTTCTCTTACCACCCAGCTTCTGCCCTCCTAAAATGGGTTTCCTCCTCAACATTTAATTCTCCCTGTCCTCACTGTAATCAATCCTGGATGGAGACTTGCAAAACACACGTGTTCTAAGCATGATTAGAACCTTCTAAGAGGTGACCTTCATCATCTTCAATTTATGGGAGAATTAAAGGGTTGTTTGTTGCCTCTCTTCTGCAGTGGTAGCAACAAGAAAACATGGCAGAGATTAGAATCACTGGATGCTGGGCTTCCTCTGCATGATGGCTCACTCTCAACAGGTGAGGCAGGGGGCTCAGGTGTAATGCCCCACAGGCCCTCCTCTCTATACCCCAGCATCTCAGACAGACACCTCACCTACGCAGGCTCTTCCTTCCCAAGAGTAATCTCTCCACCATACTCCAGTGCCCAACCCCTCCTTCCTCCTCTCACATTTGGCCCTTAGCCCAACCCTCTCCGCATCTCTCCTTCACATTTCATCAACACTTAGTGACTCTCTGCTACGTGTCAACAGTTAAAGAAGTGACAGTCACCCAAGGAATCTGGGAATACCCAAATTTATCTGCCCCTAGCCAGTCTTTTTTTGAGGTTCCCAAGAAATAGATACGGTGGGAAATGACCAAGTATTGGACACTTTTTGTTACTTCTTCGGGATTGTCTTCAAATAAGGTGACCAGCTGTTCTGGTTTGCCTGGGACTGAGGAAGTTTCCAGGACGTGGAACTTTAAAACCAGGACAACCTCAGGAAAAACTGCGGCAAATTGCTCACTGTTATGGATTCAATGTGTCTCCCCCAAAATTCATATATCAAAGCTTTAACTCCTGGTACCTCAGAATGTGACCGTTTTTAGATATAGGGCCATTGCAGTTGTAATTAATTAGTAATTAGATGAGGTGATCTTTGAGTAGGTTGGGCCCCCTAGTCCAATATGGCTAGTGTCCTTATAAAAAGGGGATATTGGGAGACAGGAATGCACGCAGGGAGAGCGCCATGTGAAGTTGAAAGCCAAGACTGGGTGATTCAGCAGATGCCAAGAAAGCCAAAGCTAGCTAGCTACCCACTAGAATCTGGGAGAGAGTCCTGGAGCAGATTCTCCATCCCAGCCCTCAGAAGAAACCAACCCTGCCAACAGCTCGGTCTTTGACAAAAGTCTGGGCTCATTTTGCAAACATGGTGGATGGTTGCAGACAAAGGGAAGTGGTAAGGTAGACTTTGAGGAGTGAGGATGGTGAAGACACAGACAGGGAGCAAGGTCACTTAGAGCTTCTTTAGGGGCTGGGGCTTTTGAGGATTGACTGGGTGGTAGGAGCCCGAGGCCTGTTCCCATGTGGCACACTGGGACTGGGGCTGTGGGCGGGGCTTAGGCAGGACTTCCCATGGGAATGAGTCAGGAGCGAGCGTCCCGGTCCCAGCAAAGATCTCCTGACAAGGAAGCTCTGGAGTCACCTGCCCTCAAGGGCACCTCGATGCATTCCTTAAACAAGGAATGTGACCCAAAGGCCAGAGGAGCCTTCGATGAATGTTCTGGACTCTGCCATACCTTCCAAGCCTGGGTACAATCCACGGGAGGGGAAGGAGGACCCCTGTTCCATGAGCAAGGCTGAATTTCCTGCCAGTCAGGTTGGTGGGAGCGCAGAGCCAATTAAAGTTGATTTAGGAGAATAAGAGCACTGTGACATTTCTTATGTGCACAGGTGTAGGGTAACATTCAAATCCACTGCGTTCAGTGATTGAAACAAGATGTATCAATACTTTCAACTCTTGCACTCTTTTTTTTTTTTTTTTTAATTTTATAGCTACTTTATTTATTTATTTATTTATTTTTGGCTGTGTTGGGTCTTCGGTTCGTGCGAGGGCTTTCTCCAGTTGCGGCAAGTGGGGGCCACTCTTCATAGTGGTGCGGGGACCACTCTTCATCGCGGTGCGCGGGCCTCTCACCATCGCAGCCCCTCCCGCTGCGGGGCACAGGCTCCAGACGCGCAGGCTCAGCAGCCGTGGCCCACGGGCCCAGCCGCTCCGCGGCATGTGGGATCTTCCCAGACCAGGGCTCGAACCCGTGTCCCCTGCATTAGCAGGCAGATTCTCAACCACTGCGCCACCAGGGAAGCCCCAACTCTTGCACTCTTAAGGTCCAACAGGCCGATGTCCCCAGGCCCATTCTTCTCCCAGCTACCTTGCCTCAGCTGACCCCACAGGTCCTATGGAGAGAGACACTTCTTCCCATAAACCCCAAACAGAAGTGAGTTTAGGGGATTCCTGCAGTGCTACAGCTGTGCTCTGAATCACAGGGAGAGGGTAGCCTGGGGAGGCGGGGGAATGGGAGATGAAAAAAAGACGGAGAAGCCCCAAAGAATGGGAGACAAGAAGAAGAAAGCTGATTTGTAAAGCCGCCCTCCAGAGCTCTCCAGGGCCTCTCTAGTACTCCAGGAGGCCACCTCAACTCCATGGCTTGCCTTTCTGCCTACTATTTCTGGCTTCCACTCACAGGCCAGGGTGCCTGTCAGGCTGGATTATAGCCCATAGCTCACTGCACTGTCACATTTGCCATCTGCAAACAGAAGGGAGTGTATTTCAGCTGGGGACAGGGAGAACTCAGGATCCATGACAAGGAAAAATGGAATGCAGCAGAGGAGAAAACTCCAATGCAAGCTCTCTGGGGAGCTGGGGGCATCCATCTTCCTCTTCCGGTTGTCAGTGGCAACTCTCTGCCTACAGCTTCCACCATCTCTCTAAAGGAGAAAGAAACACGGCACACTTATTTCCCTCTTTTAATTGCAGAATTAAAAGGATGTGTGATAAAGCCCTACATGAACCTCACAACCTAATATTTTACCTTATCAGCATCACGTCCTCCAGATTGGGTCGGGGGAGCTCATTTCTTTTCACAAGACCTCACCCCTGATTGTAGCCTATTCACCTTTCACGACTATTTTCTAGCCACCAGCCCGTTTCTCCATGATTAGTCTTAACACAGCCAGACACTTTATGCCTCAAAATATCTACTGTTACCTTCCCAAAACCCACGAGCTTTAACCAGGGGATTTGATCTTGAGTTCAAAAGAGAAATCAAGAACAAAACAATTCTAAGATAAGAACTAAACTAATGACAGTGTTTTATTGCTTGCTACTTGTGTTCGTTTCCCCAGAGACGGAGCACGGTGGAGGAGAGCCCCACGCTGGAGCACGGTGCCCAAAGCACAGGTGAGTCATGGCCAACAGCAAGATGGGTCACAGGCAATTACTGCGACACATTAAAGCTTGTGACTAAATCTTTTTTCTAATAAAACAGAATGCAGCCAAGGTTATCCTTAGAATGAAATAACTTTCACTCACATTCTGATATGCCCTCCTGAGTGGAAGAAAAAAGGGTCAAGTGCAGACAGCACATCCCGAACCCTTCGACCACCTCGGCTCTTCCTTGGCTCAGGACACACCTTTACTGATGCCTGTTAACAATGATGGTAGTTAGATATGGTTGTAGTAAAAAAAGAATTTTCAGGTTTTTCTTGAAGTCTAGATATACCCCTGGGGGCGTATTTATGTGACGCCATCCGTCTCCTGTCTTATGACAGAGTCATTGGGCGTGGACTCGCTTTGCTCCCCAGAGGCGCCAGCCTCTCTGTGTCTCACTTTACACTTCTTAAAAGTGACCATATCACATGGGCTCCCTCACAGGGTGCTTGCCAAGATGAAATGAACTGTAGAAGATCCTCGATTGCCAAAGTTCAAGTGACGGGCTTTCAAAACCGGCTGCAGAGCAAAAGCTTTTCAGCTGTGTCTGAAAACCAACAGATGGTGCTAGATGTCACTTGTGTGGATGACGGAGGGACCCAGAACAGCCTCTGGGAATCTAAAGTGTCCGGGAGTTCTTGGGAAAAAATGCACCTTTAAGTTGGGAGGGTTTGAAGTCATTGCCAAGACACACGAGGCAGCATTTCATCTTTACTGCTGCACTGGCCTCTGCCACGAGCATGTTTTAACAGTGAACTCAATAGTAGGGGGCCATTTGTCCAGGTATATGCCCGGTGTCGTGAAGTAATTGTAAATAGCCTCTCCTTTCAGAGTCAGTGTCCTAATTTGCAGGATAACCTATCTGGTCACCCTACTGAGTAGGACCCTTGAGAAGCCATTCATTTCAGAGTCAGTATCTGATGGCTGCTTCCAAAGCTGTACTTTGCATCCTTGACAAATGACACACTGCATCAAGAGGGGCAAGATAGGATGATTTTTCTATTTTGACTTAGAATCCAAGTGCTAGTTTATGTAGTACAGGAGTTCTCAACCTCAGCACTGTTGACATTTGAGGCTGGCTAAAAATTCTTGGCTGTGGGCGCTGTCTCGCGAGCTGTGAAGCGTTTAGGGGCATCCCTGGCCTCTTGCTGCTAGATGCCAGTAGCACCCTCTGCCCCTGCCCTGTTTGTGACAGCCAAAAATATCTCCAGACATTGTCAAATGTCATTTGGGAGGTAAAAATCATCCCTGCTGGAAAACCATGGACGTGAAACTTCTGACAATAGGATTTAGTGTGCAAATCTGAGTAGCTTCAGCCTCAGACAGTCATGGTTCCTGAAATAGCACTTGACTTCAGAGGATGAGAAACACGTTTAAGGTTTGGAAGAATATACTGGTGGTCATGAGCTCCAGATTTAGAATCAGACAGATTTGGATTTGACGTGGCTCTACCACTTACTATGTAGCCTTGTACAAGTTACTCGACCTTTCTGAGCCTCAGTTTTCTCATCTGTAAAATAGATTTAGGGACTTCCCTGATGGTCCAGTGGCTAAGACTCCGTGCTCCCAAGGCAGGGGGCCCAGGTTCAATCCCTGGTCAGGGAACAAGATCCCACGTGCCGCAACGAAGATCCCGCGGGACACAACTAAGACCTGGTGCAGCCAAATAAATAAATAAATGATTTTTTTAAAATAGATTTAAAAAAATTTTCTATCTCCCAAGGTAGTTAGGAGGATTAAAAGAGACATGACATATAAAGTATTTTAAGTGTTTCAGGAACACAGTAAGCACCCAATAATATTGTAGCCACGATGATGGTCTATTAGCTGTTATTGTTATTAGACATTGGGCAGACTCACATGACGGCTGAACGGGCTGCTATGTTCTGAAAGGTACTATGGGCAAGGCAAGTTTCTTAGGAACAGGCCCTTTAAAAGAAAAATAATTATACATTAAATAATTGGACCTGTCATATCGTTCTACTGGAAACCTGCTTCCCAGGTGTCTGATTTGGTAAACAAGTGGGTACGTGTTTATTGTACTAAAGGATTCTTGAGACCCATGGTGTATGAGTCTCAATATCGCCTGGTCTCTATGGCATAACCCCACCTCTCCCAAAACCTAACCTAAGCTCCAACTGAGGAGGTAGTCACCGAGCCCCTGAGCCCAGGACTAAACTGTCAACGCTTTGTCACACACAGTGGCCCATGCTTCAGGTGACAGTCCTTTTGTGTCAAAGTCTACGCCAGACTGTGCTATGCCAAGAGGGCATGAGTCATTTGTGGTCCTAGGATAGTCCCTGAAGCTCAGCTTATAGTAATGACCAATCCTGCACTTTGCCTCTATCCCTGGCCGTGCTCATAAATCTTTACTTAACCCTCTCTGAACATCGACATCTCCACCTGTAAAATAAAGACAAATAATACCTACTTCTCAGGTGACTATGAATATTAAATAAGCTCATTAGAGTGTTCGGCATGGCACCTGGACATAGTAAAGGCCCCACGCGCACTTGTTGTCTGACCGCCTCTCCGATGTTCATGGATATGAAACGAAGCAATGCTGGCACAGTGCCCGCCGTGGCCCAGTAGCTCATGGGTCCCCTTCCGCCCCTTCCCTCACCCCTTGGTCCTTGGTCCTTTAACACCCTCGGTGAGGAATTTGCTGGGGAACCCAAGGTGCCTGGACTGAGCTTCCTCGTCCTCTCCCTGCTGAGTGCAGGGGAGCAAAGAGAAAAGGGGGCGCAGAGTGAGATTCACCACGGCCTCAGCCTGAGCACCCAGAAGGCCACTCTGTGAGGGAGACCTCAGAGGCAGAAGACTCTCTCTCCACCTACCGAAAAATCCCACCTCACTCCGATATAAAGCAGGACGGAGAATGTATTATCTTAACGGCAGGGCCAACTTAGCCAATAGGAATGGTAGACTGGTGTCCAGGGCCCACGGAACTTTTAAGGACCTATGAGCAAGTTTTAATTTCTCTTAAAATCAGAATTAAAAAAAAAATACAATCCAGCTAAAATTACATTTTTCTTATACCAACACAGTCATGAATATGATTTTATATATATATAAATATATAATATATAAATAAATATAGATAGATAGATAGATGATAGATAGATAGATGAAAGAAGTGGCCCATGAAGGCAAAAATTCTTTAGGCCCACTAAAGTTGTAATGTGTCCCTGCCTCACAGCTAAGTGTTCAATTGGTCTTAGGAAGACCTTGATGTTTGGCTTGAAGGCTGGATGTTAATTTGGGATTTGTGGGGCTCCAAAATCACCTTCCTTATCTCCCCCTCAACTTACCATAAAGTCAATTTTGTGCTAGTGGAGTTTAAGTGAAAAAGAAATCAAACAGGAGCCAAGTTCCAAATTGACACAAGTGATGCAGAGTCAGCAGCACAACCTAAAGCAGCACCAGGGAGGCAGCCTGGGGACCCTGCTCCAGCAGTGATCTGCAGTAATGGTGGGAAAGGCTTTGAATCTGGGGTTTCAATGACAATCTTATCCAGAACGCAAGGGGCGGCAGGTTCCTACCCACCATCAGAGTCACGTGCTACAACCACCCCATCACCTTACACCTCTTACTGTCACTTTCACAGTTGATTCTCTAATTCCTAATTTGTATATGTATGTTTAGGTACAACAGAGAAGGCACCCCTGATGTGAATTATCCTCAGTGTATGTCCTCAACAATCCTCATGAGGACCAACGCTCTCCCAGGGCAGGGATGGGAGCCAGGGAGAGGAAGACCTGGAGCTTGAGTGAGCAATGCTTCTACCCGAAACCTGTGGGGACTGGAGCACTGGTTTGTGGTTGCAAACGGCTACTAGGAGCGGGGGGTGGGGAGTGACTGCTAATGAGTTTCTTTTGGGAGTGATGAAACTTTCTGGAGTTAGATAATAGTGATGGTTGCACAATCTTGCAAATATTAAAGGAAAGAAAAGAAAAGAAAAGAAAAAGGAAAACAGCTGAATAAAAAAAGAAAAAGTAAAAGTGGGGCAAGACCAGTGCAGACTTTGGGAACAGCTGGATGTATGGCCTCCACAATATCCTCAGGCCCCGTCTCTTTCCATCTGCAGCTCTGCTCTGCTTTGGGTGGCTCCGCTCTCAGACTGACCGCTGTCTCCACTCGGGGGCTCCTGCAGCTCTAGGCTTACATCCTCCCGTCTCTGAGTGGAGCCCAGAGAGTTCTCTTTTCTTAACATTGCAGAAATTGTTGTTTTCAGCTTGATTGTGCCCATGGCCTTGTCCCTGAGTCAGACATCGTGGAGGTGGAATTTGCTGATTGGCTTAAGCCTGAGTCACATACCCACCCAGCTCAGTCGCTGGGGGTGGGTTGGGGATGGGACAGAGGGAGTTGACATCCTCAAGCAAACCACAGGCAGTGAGAGTGGGGGATGGGTGGGTGGCTCCCAAAGGGTAAATGGAGTGTTGTTACCAAAAGCAGGAATGGAGATTAACTAGGCAAAAACAACAGAGATGGAGTAAGTAGCTGGGTGACCTTGACTTAGTCTCTATGCCTTAGTTTCCCCACCTGTAAAACGAGAATAATAGTAATGCCTGCCTCCCCAGGTAGTGATAAGGATTACATGAGTTAAATGATATATACCACTTAGATAGAACATAGCAAGCACAGCGCAGTGTTAACTAACATTATTTTTATCTGTAATATCATCTGTTCTTAAATTTCTATAATGAGCTCCAGTTATTTACTTCCTCACCAGAGTGGCTCTTTCTTTAGTTGTCAGCAATTTTTGAATGCTCTTTAGCAAGAGTCTGTCAGCTCTTGATTTTTGCTATAAAATGACTAGAAAGCAGTTTGCCAATTTCTACGTTAAGACTGAAGTAATCATAACAGCCCCGGTAATTGCTATAAGATTACTAGGATGGTTCGATAATCCTGGCCAGCCTTTCTCCTAAGTCTAAATTCCAGGCATTCTTGGTTTTAAAGGGTTCCTACAACGAGAATCCAGAACCACACAGAAGGGAATGTTCTAGATCAGGAATCTACGTGCCTTGACAATGAGAATGCATAGTCTTGCAGTTCCTTGGAGATTCACAGTATCTCCCAAGAGAAAAGCAGCCTTTTGTGATTTTCATTGCTACCAGAGCCTTTCTTTCCCCCACTGGCTGCTCAAGCCAGAGAAAAATGGCAGGACTCTGGGTCTATACGTGTCACACTGCATTAGTGCTTATTTCTAGAGACAGATGGCTCCATTAAATCCTGGGAAAGCCTTCTTATACCTGGAAAACCAGCTGAAAATATTTAAATTGAATTTCACTCTCATAGCAGAAATCCATCTTTATAATACAGTCCCCAAAACTACTTCAAATGATTTTGTGTGAATAGTTTCTGAGATGTGATAAGAAATGAGTGCTTTGAGGGAGGGGGGCAATGGATGATTATTTCATTAGCTTTGTTAGCCTTGGCACACCATGACATTATGAAAGGAATTAGCAGCCCTGTGGACTACTCAGGGTACAAATAAATATTTTAATATAATTTGGAAGGTACTGCAATAAGGTCCAGCCTGGAAAATCCACTGCTTTCATTATGATGTGCTTATGGTTGAAAGTCAAATATCTGAAGATCAAAAATTAGTCCTACTCATTTTAGAGAGAAAATACAGTATATGACAACTTTCCAAACAAGGATTTATACAGGTGCTGCTGACCTCAAGGCCCAGGCAACATGGGGGGCTTGGTTAGAGCCCTCTCAGGCAGATTCTGGGAGCTGGGGCTGAAGGTGGCTTCCAGCTACCTGGGCAACAAAGGGGGAAGCACAAGTATTTATCCTGCGTCTAGACCCGCTGTATTACCTAGTGGGCCAGGGAGGATAGGGGGCAAGTAATTCCTAATCTGTAAATATCCCCCAGAGATTCATTAAGAATACTTCACAAGGGTGGCAGAAAGAAGTATATTTTCACCATATCAGGGCTGAGCAGATTCTCAGCCAGCTGCCGACATCCCCACCCCTCCTACACAGGGCGGGTCCATAGAGAGGGTCTTTAACCAGCTGCCTGCCAGCAAGCTCCAACCCTTATTTACTGGGAGAACTTAGGCAAGTTATCTTGTTACACTGAGCCTCAGTTTTCTCAACTGTAAAATGCATATGCTTACTCGGGATGTGCTGTGAGGATTAAATGAAATGAGGAATGTGAAACACTGAGCACAGCGTCTGCCCCGTGAGGGTTGTCCCTCACCCCTTTCCTCTTTTCTAACATAGAGGAAGGAAGGGATTCTCAATTCCTCTTTAAAAAGCAATAACAAACTATCATAGGCTACACATTCCTGTTTGTTATGAGTTTATAAGAAGCTGAGAAGTACAATTCTTTTGAAGAGAATGACACTCAGTTTTTCTGACCTCTAATTTTCTGTGTGACCTTTGATGAGCCCCCTGGTCAGTCTGATTCCTGGTTACCTGGACCAGTTGGTCCCCATAGTGACTCCCAGCCCTGTCGTTTGCTGCCTTGATTCTCCCACATAGCTGAGGCTCTGCAGAGTGAACCTCTCAGGGACTGTTTGCAAGAACCTCTTTTTTTTCCAGAAGCATCTCTGCCATGCACACAACTATATGGGGGTCCTTTACGTTATTACACAGCTTGGCTTCCTCTGGCCAGAGGGGGTTCTTCCAGGCACCCAGCCTGAACAGGTGAATCAAAATTCATCTCCATGAGTTGTTCCGGACTTGGGAAAGAGCTACGGGAAGCAGTGAAATCTAGCTCAAAGCTGCTGACAGCCACGTTGCCAGCAATTTGGTGGAAAACAGGCTACAATGAGAGAGAAAAAAGCCAACACAGAGAGAGAAGCAGAGAGCAAAGGTGTAGAGAGGGTCCAGACTCTAGTCAGTACTTGACTTTCTAATTTTAATTCCTCCAGATGCCTGCTGCACCCCTCTCCTTCCTGCAGTTTAGATGTTTCCTTCCTTAGTTTCCATGAGCCAAATTATTCTCTTTTTGCCAAAGCTAGTTTGAGTTGGATTTCTGTCCCTTGCAACCAAAATTCCTGACTTGGAGCACCATTTTTATTTGATGCAAATGTTCCTCATGTTTATTTGGGATGTCATGGTTGGTTGTTTGTTTGTGTGGGGTTTTTTTACATTTTATTTTATTATGGTGAGGACATTTAACATAATATCTAACTCTTAACAAATGTCTAAGTATACAATAGTGTTATTAACTACAGGTACATGTTTGTACAACAGATCTCTAGAACTCTTTCATCTTTCATAACTGAAACTTTATGCCCAATGATTGACAACTCTACAGTTTTCCCAACTCCTGGTCCCTGGCAATCACTATTTCATTCTTTGATGCTATGAATTTGACTATTTTTAGATACCTCATATAAGTGGAATGATGCAGTATTTGTCCTTCTGTGAATTCAGTAAAGTTGCAGGATACAAAATCAACATACAAAAATCAGTTGTGTTTTTATACACTAACAACAAACTATCTGAAAAGAAAATTAGGAAAACAATCCAATTTACAATAGCACCAAAAGAATAAAATATTCAGGAATAAATTTAACTAAGGAAGTGAAAGACATGTACACCACAAATGACAAAACATTGCTGAAAGAAATTAAAGAAGACACAAACAAATGGAAAGACATCTGTATTCATGGATTGGAAGAACTCATATTGTTTGAATGTCCATACTAGCCAAAGTGATCTACAGATACAATGCAAATCCTATCAAAATCCCGATGGTGCTTTTTACAGAAACAAAAAAAATTTCTAAAATTCATATGGAATCACAAAGGACCCTGAATAGTCCAATCAATCTGGAAAAAGAAAAACAAAGCTGGAGGCATCACACTTCCTTATTTCAAAATGTATTACAAAGCTAGTAATCAAAACAGTATAGTACTGACGTAAAGACAGACATATATACCAGGGGAACAGAATAGAGAGGCCAGAAATAAGTCCAAAAATATACGGTCAACTGATATTTGACAGGGGTGCCAAGAATACACAAGGGAGAAAGGATAGTCTCTTCAATAAATGATATTGGGAAAACTGGATATCTCTTTGCAAAAGAATGAAATTGAGCCCTTATCTTACGCCATACATAAAATGGAATTCAAAATGAATTAAAGAGTTAAACATAAGACCCAAAATTGTAAAACTCCTAGAAGAAAACATAGGGGAAAACTCCTTGAAACGGATCTGGACAATGATTTCTTGGATATAACACCAAAAACACAGATTAAAAAAAGCAAAAATAAAGTGAGACTACATCAAACTAAAAAGATTCTACACAGCAAAGGAAACAATCAATAGAGTGGAAAAGGCCACCTATGGAATGGGATAAAATAGTTGCAAACCAAATAAGGGCTTAATTTCTAAAATATATAAGGAACTCCTATAACTCAAGGAAAAAAAGCCCTAATAACTCTTTTTTAAAATGGACAAAAGACTTGAATAGATATTTCTCCAAAGAAGACACAAATGGCCAAGTATATGAAAAGATGCTCAAGATCACTATAATCATCATCAGGGAAGTGCAAATCGAAACCACAATGAGATATCATCTCACACCTATTAGGATGGCTATTAAAAAAAAAAAAAGTAAATGTTGGCAAGGGTGTGGAGAAAGTGGAACACTTGTACACCTTGGTGGGATGGCATGGCTTTTAATATTTTATTAAACCTGCTAGCATGCTACCCTTGAAATTCAGCTTCTGTTGCAACATGCTATTAATTCAAGGGAAAACTGGGAGTTCCTCAGGGGTGTACAATCCTCCATCTCCAGGCCCAAAAGATATCTTTTCCATGAGGGTCTGATAAAGAAGAACATGCTACCACCAGCCCAGCAGGTAGAAGATAGAACAGTCTGGAGTCCCTCAGAATTTGTTATCTTCAGTTATGCCTATAAGTGTGGAGTTTATTACAGAGTAGATTTAACTTTCTGAGTAGGAAATACAAAGTGTTTCTCTAGCAGTTTGGACACACTCAGGCAGAGTAAAAAAGTCAACCATGACCTCAGGCTCTGGAGTTCTGCATTCTAGAACAGTTGGGCAGGGTTACGTTGGTGGTTCAGTTCTTAGATGGAGTGTTTTGTGAAGCATCAAAGACCCAACATTTTTCAAAAAGTTCCAGGAAGAATCTTGTTTCCCAGGCAACAGCTTTTCTATTGCTGCCTCTCAGCTGACTCCCCACAAATTAATCATGAATATAAATGAAAGTGCTTCTCAAGGTAAGTGACAGCTGCCCTCCTTGGCCTGTTAGGATAACAGTGGAGAAATCGAGAGTTGAATAAGGTCTTAAGAAAATCAATGGCACAACTCAAGGCTAAGCGTCCAGACTATAGCTGAGTGGCTGAAATGCTGGTCAGAACAGGGTCTGCCAAAGTCAAATGCTACAGGAGCAGGAATTGCCTT
This sequence comes from Balaenoptera acutorostrata, assembly GCF_949987535.1. NCBI lineage: Eukaryota > Metazoa > Chordata > Mammalia > Artiodactyla > Balaenopteridae > Balaenoptera > Balaenoptera acutorostrata. Next base: position 10,885,980 of record NC_080079.1, on the reverse strand, counting down.
CATGGGAGCCTGATGCTTCCTGACAGGAGGCAGTGTGTACCTTCTGCATTTAATGACATCCCTGATGGGGAGTGTGGACTGCTCATTGGTTCTTATCAAAGAATGTCTTCAGACACTGCTGGCACCAATATTTCATGCTATGATCTAACTTTTGGAGTGTGTATTATTTCCCGTGTCAAAAGATGTCAATCTGGGTAGCTTAGGCTGCAGTAACAGAAAACCAACTCAAACTGGATTAAACTGAACATCCACTTACATAAGAGGAAGTCCAAAGATAGGGTGGGCTTTGGGGTAGTTGATATCAGGCTCATGATGTAATTGAGACCCAGGCTCTTTGCATGACTCTGCTCTGATGTCCAGAGCCAACGGCATCCTAAATCCGGTTTTCCTCCTGGTCATAGGGTGGCTTTAGCAGCAACCAGGACTACATTCTCCCTTGTTCATATCCAACAGGAGAAAGAGAGAATCGTTTCTGAAAGCCTTTCAGAGGAGCAAGGAAGAAGGTTCACAGAAATTTCCAACAAAACACTTCTCATATTTCATTAGCCAGAATATTTCATGTCAATTCCTGAACAAACCCCTCGAATTCCTGAACGAATAAAGAAGAAGGGAACTCACTTGAACCAATCAGGCCCAAGCCTAGAGCCAAGGGTAGTGAAGTCAGCTTCTCCTGAGGTTTATGGATTATTTGGGAAGGGGTACATAGCTGAATCAAGTCTGAGTTCTATTAGATAAGACACAAGGGAAATACATGATATTTAGCCAATGTTAACTAGCTAAAAGTTTAGCTAATGGTATTTAGCCAATGTTAACTAGCTAAAAGTTTGTACAGCTCACTTTCCTTTCCAGGTTGCACTGTCAACACAAATACTCTTTTTAGTTTAATTCTTAAACTCCCACCTCTATATTTGTTATGGATGGAATGTTTGTGTCCACTCAAAATTCATATGTGAGAATCCTAATTCCCAATCTGTTGAGGCCTTTGGGAAGTAATTAGGTCATAAGGGTGGCGCCCTCATGAATGGGATTAGTGTCCTTAAAAGAAGAGACACAGGAGAGTTTGCAGTCTCTCCCTTTGCTCTCATCTTTGTGAGCATATGGTGAGAAGGTGGCTGTTCTACAAGCCAGAAAGCAGACGTCAGCAAACACTGGATCTATCAGTACCTTGATCTTGTACTTCCCAGCCTCAGAACTGTGAGAAATAAATGTTTGCTGTTTAAGCCACCCGATTTATGATATTTTTGGCATAGCAATGCAAACTGACTAAGATAACATCCTTCACTCCACAATAAGCAGTAGGAACTCTCATCAGGAGAGGCAGGATGGGCAAATTGCTCATAGTGTCCTGAGAGCTCTTGCTGGGTTTGCCTTGTGGACCCCTGGTGTGGGACGGCAAAGTCCCAACTGGACAAAGGCATTGGCAACATCCCAGCACAATATACTGACCAGAGCAATGCTGCTCACACTCCAGTGTGCAAAAGAATCGAGGTGGGGGATGACCTGCTTCAAAATGCAGATCTCTGAGCCTTGAACCATGCGGCATCACAATAGGAGCGAGTTACAAGGGGGCTTCTTATAGGATTTGGGCTTGTGCTGGATGGTTCTGAAGAGAGCGCAAGCAGAGGCTAGTTCTGGATTGGATGTTGCCAAGAAGCCGGGTCAGTTCACCCATCCAGTATGTCAGCGAGCTTTGTTCTGGAGGCAGGAGGAATGAAGGTAGGGGGCACAGCACTGACGAGAAAGCAGCCATCCCCTGGAAGGGATCCTTAGTCATTTCGGCTGCCGAGGTTCGGCCTCATATAGAAGCATTGTTTGCGTGGCCTTGTCCCTGTTGCGTTGGAAACAGTGTTTATGTTCTGTTAAAAACATGACTATCTGATGACCAGAAGGGCTATTTTCACTTTCTCAAGGGTCATTATGTGCCAAGCACTGTCAGAAAAACATCCAATCCCTATGACAACACTGTTAGTAGGTATTTTTCTCACCATAACAGATTAATAAATTCAGGTTCGAAAAGATGATGTGATTTCCTCAAGGCCACATAATTAGTGGTCGAGCAGAACATCAAACATAGGTCTACTTGGCTCCAAAACCCACATTCTCAATCACTCCACCTTAATCCTGCTTATAGCAAAGTGTAGAGCAGATTGTGGTATCAATTTCTATTTTTCAGAAAAATCAAGTATGATACTATAA